>NC_054079.1:21007459-22310392 GCF_017639655.2 Falco naumanni
CTAGAAGAGATGGTACAACCGCCAGCGACCTTGGGTGCAGGAAGGGATATAGGGAGGAAAGCAGAGCTTAGGGAGGGTTTCAAAGGTTTCTTAGTCCAGGGCAACTGTACTCCTGGTTGTGGCAACTCCCTGGGAGAGCAGAGACCAGCTGCTGCACGAAGGGGCTACCACTGACAAGAGGAGGCAAGGGGTACCCTACGCCCATGACTTCATTCTTGCCCATGACCGCTGGACAGAGTTGAGCCCAGCCCAGCCCATCCCATCATTGGTCCACAGCTGTCTGAGAGAAGGAGGAATCCCAATGCTGAAATGCAAGTAACGCTCCCAGGATGCAAACACTGTTACCTGAAGGGGAAAAAGAGGAGCATCAGCATCTGGAGAATCACATCACGCGTTTCCCAAGAGAGCCTTCATCTGAAGCGGGTGCCAAGCCCTTGAATATGTCAGCTTCCTTCCTGATTTTTATTTTGCCTGTATGCCACTGGTAGAGCAGGGCATGTGCAAAGGTAGTAAAAGCAGTGATATGAACGTAAGAATAAAATTACAGTTTCAGATGCCCAAGAGAGAGTTGTTGTCACACTTTATATATGTGGGCCAGGGCCAGCTGCTTTCAGGTGGGCTGTGATGGAGGCTTCCTGGAGTCTAAAAAACTCTGTTTATTATTTTAACCTGAAATATATGGAGACGAAGTAGGCAAAGAAGAGATGAATTCATTGCGTTTTATCTTGCCCCGGTTTTCATTCAATAAAACAATATTAAATTCTTTAGTCTGTATTTTGTCAATATAGGACTTGTCAACAGTTTTGTGTTGCCATTGTAATTAGATCTCTGCAAGAGCAAAGCAAGATGATTCCTGCCTCTGCACTGCAAATGTTTTATAGTGTCCCCCGTAAATTTTTATGAAAGGAAACACAGAATTTTGAACAAACGTTTCTTCTTATCTTAGGAAATTTCAATATGCTTTGATTATTCAATTGTTTTCTGAAAACCTCCTGGGAAATGGGTCATATAAACTATCTAGATAAATTCATATATCACTGTGGAAATCTGTTACATATGGAATACAGGTACAATTATTTTTTTTTGTATGACATTACTCTTTTTAAACTATAAATCGGATGTTTACAAGTGCAGATTTCATATTTACTGCCATGGTGAAGCCAGTAGGAGGCTCCTGTTCCCCATGCCTGGAGCAGGGCCAGTGACCATACCCAAGCTCCACAGAAAGCCCATGGAGAACATCATCCAAGACAGACGTCCATGGATTTTGTTTCCAAACCCAGAGGAAACCAGTGTTCTGTGTTGTTTTGCATCCAGTCTGGAGGCATGTGGAAAGGTTTCCAAGCGATGCTGGGGGACTTGGCCTCTCCTAACAGGGGGTGAACACTGGGCACTTTGCTGCACACCCGCCATTTTATACCTCGGTGTTCCCCATCTCGTGAGTTAACAGCACACCATTTGCTTCATTTTGCAGAGCAAGAGGGTTTGAAGCGCAGTCTAATCGTGCCTGGAATTTGGCTTTCTGCAGCTCACCCACCCTTCACCCTGTGGGATTATTGCCTGTTTGCCCATTTGAAACCTCCCTGGGCTCGTTTTTTCTCCATCTGCCTTCCTTCATCAAAACAGCTGCCGGTACATCTCCAGCCTGATGTCAGCCCCCAAACAGTCACGTCGTCTCATATTGTGACTCCAGAAGGCATCAAGTTGGCCTCTTTCTTGCTCTTCAAGCTTTTGGTAGCTCCAGGCTTTCGGTTCTGAAGCTATTTTGCAAATTCAGAGGACAGCAGCAGTGAAAGGAATAAGCAGTTCAGATCTTTTTCAAAGAACTCCTTCCTAACCAAATAATGCAATGGTCTGTAATGCTCTTTGCTGGAAATAAGAAATGAGAAGTATCCTGTTTATCAGAATAACCCCTCCTGAGGAGGGGTGGGGAGGTGGGAAAAGCCTTTTAGACTCTGTCATCTGGCTGTGTTTGCCAAGCAGTGTAGGAACGCTTTCTTAAGGTCCAGCAAATGGAAAGCATCTCAGAAGCCATGCTTGAAATGTGAAGAAGAAGGATCATTTCTGCGTATTCGTTGTGTTTCCTGTGCTGAGACGTAGTAGAGACAACGACCCCTGGATGCACTGGAAAAAGAACGACTGGAAAGTCAACAGGTGATGTGGTAACTGCTCACCTCATCTTGCATCTCTGCCCCGAGCCTCAGCATCTTTCCGTCGCTATCAGGTGCTGACCAGAGTTGAGAAGAAGACGTAAGTCCTCATGCTCTGGCATGTGTAAATGAGGTTTGGGATGGATGCCGAAACTCCGCTAACACCGTACACCTCAGAGTCTGACAGTGGTGGGCACCTTCGCATGACCAGCGAGGGAGCTCGGCGTGGCCATGCCCGTGGAGGTGGCTCCTCGCCTCAGTGTGCTCTGAGCTCGGCGTGTCGGGGTGTGCGATGTGGCTGCTCGGCGTTACCCATCCCAGGCTGGACCCCAGCCCCTCTTCCAGGATGAAGGAGCAGCCTCTGGAGTGATATGAACTGCATAACGGGTGTTACTCAACCTTTCCCTCTTCTGGCTTGTTTTTCTGCCTTCCCAGCAGATGATCCCGAATTGGAACAAGGTGGTAGAGGGATGTTCTCTTTTTCTCAGATGTCTGTGTGTCTGCTCTGGGCAGAAGCTCCCATTTCTCCTTTTTTTTTTTTTTTTTTGTCAGCTGTCCTCCTTACTCTGCTTTTACTCTGCTGTACCTGAGCTTCCTTATCCCACCAGGTTTCCAGGGGGGCTGCAGGTCAGCAGCAGGCTAGAAGGCAGCTTGCCGTGTCCTGCTCTGTCCTGGAGCAGGTTCCCAAGTGCTCAGCACCTTACCTAGCATGGGGAGCTCAGCTTTTCCATGGAAGCAGAATCGCAGCTTTTCTGATGGCACCGTATGCCTGACAGCTTGTGTTGGCTGTGAGAGCTGATGACTGGTTGCATGCTGGATCCTCCCTAGGGACACCCATGGGGCAGGAGATGTCACATGCAGTTTCTGCTGTCTCATATGACAATATTACTCATCTTACTTTCTCTGTATTTTGGGCTGTTTAAGGCAAAATCCAGTGACAGTGCAGGGCTGGGTCTGGTTCAGAGGAGCCAGACGATACACCAGCAAGTGTCATTCCCCCTCCAGCTCAGGCAGATGGCTTGTAGTGAGCGTTTTGCAAGGAGAAAGCATTCCTTCAACGTCTGCCTGCAGGAGCGGGCTGGAAACTAGGACCATGCGTGGCAATCAGTTAGCTGAGGGGAATGTGCTCGAGCTTGTCTAGACAACAATTAACATGACACAGAGCACAGGGGAGTGGGGGACCGATGGCGCCAAGGAAAGGTAACACCTTGCTGTTAATTGCTGGTAGTTAACCACCAATCAGGGATTGCCTAGTATGCAATGCTTAGCTTCAAGAACCAATTAGTTTAAAACGCGCACCTTCTGAAAGTGTATGAAAACTCGTGCTTCTGTACAATAAATTGACATTTGCTTGCATCAAGCTGCGTCCCATCTCTTCATTCGCCGCAAATTGGTGACCCCGACGTGATCCGTTTAAGGATCTAACGTGAAGGGCTCTCGAATCGCCTATCTGAGCGACATGCAGCAAATCCCACAGAACTTTGAATGATCTACTGAAAGGAAGCAGGAGCCGGCCAGAAATCCCTCCAGAGCTGAGAGGTGAGCTGTGGGAAATCCGTAATGGGGAATCAGGCTTCGTCCCCAGAAAGAGACGTATATGGACTCATGAAGGGTCTTCTAGTCAGACCAGGGAGTCCGTGCCTCAGTCTCCTCAAATGGTGACCCCTATGGTGGTGTTCCGAAGCCTTGGAAGAATAAGGACGGAAAAAAGACAGCTCATGGAAGAGGGCTGCGTTCCGTAGGAGACGGCTTGGCTGAACGATCGTCTTGCTGTCTGGACCAGGCGGACAACCTAAACCCCGAGGATAACACCTGTATTCATCGAGACAGGTGAGCAGCCAAGAAACTTTAGAGACTTTGAAAGAATGAAAGTGTGTACATACAGCAGCCAATTGTATGATGCTGTCGCGGAGGGGAGCTCCGTGTCGGGAATGCATTTAGCATCTTGGTGGCAGATTCTGACTACTCTTTGCCAAGTTTGGACTAATTCTACTAATGGTGCTAAACCAGAGGAAGCTGGAAATTCCACCGACAGCGCAACTCTTCTCAAGACACCGTCAGCGATGGCGATTCCATCCACACCTCCTCTGCCCCCAAAGCTTCTGTCACTGATTGCAGCGACCCTCACAACACAGGACCAAGCACGGGAACAGGACAACTCGGACAATGATTTTATTGACACTGATAAACCTTTTGATCCAGGTCCTATAGATCTGGAAAAGGAGGTAGACCTTTCCCCCACCCCCTTGTCTCTCCTGATTTATTGATTGTATTTCTGGGGAGGGTGAAAGGGAGTCTGAGGGATTGGTGACAGGAATGCAAGTGGGAAACACTTAAGTGATGGGTTTTGGGAGTCGCTATGGCATGTTCAGTATTTTGTCAGACAAATCAACCTCCAGAGTGGCAGCCTGTGCAATACGAGGCTGTTCAAGAGTTAAGCAAAGCAGTGGGGGAAGGGAGGATTCATAATGAGAGAACAACTAGGTATTGTGAAGGAGAATAGGAAAGATAAACATGGTTATCTAGTGTTTAATAGGTGTTTGCATGCTTGTAGAGATATATAGCTATGTAACTACATGAATGATTCCTGCCCTGAGCCTGGTGGAGCATACAGCTGCAGTTTGTGTCCGGGATCAGAGATGTAAATAGGGGCTTCTCTGTTATGGTAAAAGTGTTTCTCTTTGCATAAAAAAAGAGGGAATGAAGGGAATGACCCCAGAGGTATGTTCAGAGAAGGCATGCTATGTTTTGAACTTTTTGACTGAACCAGTTCTTGTTTGGTGTGCCCTTCCACCTATGTATAATGTTAATCCAAAAGAAGATGATATTGTTTACACTTTGAATGTCGATAATTGTCTTTCTGTAGATGTTAATGTAGTAGGAGGCTATGATGGGAACGTGTCGCAGCGGTTCTTCTCTTATCCAGAGTAACAGCAGGGAAAGCATTAAAGAGTTAAATCAGCTTGTTTGGTAGGCAGTTAAGAATGTGAGTCAAAATTGCCACTGCTTTTTGTTGTTGGTTCAAGGACATGGCTGTGAGGATTTTGATGGTATGTGCTGCGTGGATTTTTGGCGCCCCATTGCAGCAACATGTTATCAAAATCTGAGAAAATGTCAGCCTTTTTGGCATCCATTCACTCAATTGGCAGTATTGTTTGTTTGCTGTTACCTTGGTTGCTGTCATGTTTGCAAGGGCCCTGCAGAACATGGCAAACCTGGTACTAGCTGTTCAAAAACAAAAAGGGGAAATTGTAAAATTGTACGGAACAAAGACAGTGGGTTATTTTGACATTGATAATATGTCTTAGTTGGTTTTTTATTTGTTCTATTACTTATACCTTGTTTTTACTCGTTCGGTTTCAAAGGTTCTTTTGTGCAACAGGAAGGGGGAGATGCAGGAGCGGGCTGGAAACTAGGACCATGCGTGGCAATCAGCTGAGGGGAATGTGCTCGAGCTTGTCTAGACAACAATTAACATGACACAGAGCACAGGGGAGTGGGGGACGGATGGCGCCAAGGAAAGGTAACACCTTGCTGTTAATTGCTGGTAGTTAACCACCAATCAGGGATTGCCTAGTATGCAATGCTTAGCTTCAAGAACCAATCTGTTTAAAACGCGCACCTTCTGAAAGTGTATGAAAACTCGTGCTTCTGTACAATAAATTGACATTTGCTTGCATCAAGCTGTGTCCCGTCTCTTCATTTGCCGCATCTGCTGATCTGCCCGTGCCATGCAGGGATACCTGGAGATGGCAAATAAGGTAGCTGCTGGAGTAAAGCATGGAAAAGGAGGAAGATTTACAGCAAAATGACAACAGAATTGTCAGCCAATTTCCAAGTGCTAGAGATCTGAGAGGATGAAGAGCTGTTGTCACCAACAGCTTGATTTTTATTTATTTATTTATTTATTTATTTATTGCCTCGACAAGACCAAGTTGAAATGTTTATTGCATGTAATGACGCCTGAGATACAGTTGTGGTAGAAAGAGACACTTTTTCAGAGCAAAGCTCGAGGTACTTAAACATTTGAAAGACAGGCCTGGCAGAAGACAAAAGTTAAACAGAGAAGTGAGAAAATATATGTAGGTTCATATGGATGCAGGGTTTGGTACTGCTGAAAGTATCTTACCCCCTTGAATACAACTCATTTTAAACCAGGTGTCCTCAAACTTTTTAACAAGGGGCCGGCGTGCGGATGAAGTGGCAGGCAGTCATCTGCGGCTGCTTGGTTTCCCCCCCCAACCCCCGGCGGGGTGTGTGTGTGTGTGTCTGTAAATACCGGGGGCCGGATTGAGGACCCTGGGGGGCCGTATCCAGCCAATGGGCCATAGTTTGAGGACCCCTGTTTTAAACAGAGAAAAATCAGGTCTGAAGACTGTTTAACCTCCCCTAAAGAAGGCCATTCTCCAAGGAATAGCTGATTAGTCAAGATTTTATAATGGTTTGTTCCAAAAGATGGAATCCAAAGCCAAAAAGCTCTGATGAAAACTGTTGGAAGTGGAAGAGGGAGCCCGTTGTCTGACCCCAAACCCCCAGATGAGACCTGGACATGGCTGTTGAGTTGTGCTGCACTCGGACGTAACTTTGTGGCTGGCACATGGGGGGTTTGCATCTAATCTCAGTGGGACGGGAGTTTTGTTTTTGCTTTCTGTAAGGCAAGAAACACACCGGTGGGTTTGGGAAGGAGGTGGAGAGCGACAGCACCAACAGGTGAGTGCGGTGAGGGCACTGAAGATGAGGGGGAAGCAGGCAGAATAGTTTACTTTTTACATTGGATTATTATAAACATAGGGAAAAGCTGAGGCGTTGGAACGGAGTGTAGCAGCAGCCTGCAAGTAGCAATGCTCTTGTGCATAATTTGAGTTTTTTAAAGGGAAATATAACCTAAACTGTTGCCGAGTGAAAGTTGGAGATAGAAATGATCGATGGAGGTGTGCTGGCTTGGAACAGACGTTGGATAATCCTTAAGGGGTTTAAGCCTCACCTGCCCTTTAACGTATAAACCCTTGCAATGCATCAGAGAGATACCTCCTGCCTCCTAAGTGCTTAGATTTCCATTTTTATCTAAATATTGAATAAGGTTTGCTTGTCTTAATAGCAAAACAGAGCCAAATTGCCATAAATTCACTCTTGGGTATCCTTGACAAACCGTGGTGTTGAAATACTGTTCATTATGAGTTATTGGCGTTCCTGCTTCTTATCAGTGAAATCGCCTCTGATTAGAAGGAGAACCTTTTGGAAGAGTTGCCCTCAATAAGTCAAACTGGAAGACTCTGCTGCCTTGGGATGGTTTTAAAACTTTAAGTGTTTCAAAACCATTTCTGGCCCAGGACCCCCCCGAGATGGATGGTGCAGCCCAATCCTTTCCCTGGTAGCTGCCTGCCCCTCTCAGTGTTGAGCCATCCCAAATCAACGGCTTCTCCAGGTGCCAGTCACCGTATTAGGGCCAGCAATGAAAGGGCCAGCTGTTTACACAAATATTTTTACCATGAAAATGTCATGAATAATGCCTTGGAAAGTACTCATAGGTTGATTCAGAAAGTGCTCACCGGTAGGACCAGGCACACAGGGTTAGCTTTTTTACGTCTCTGATCTCCTGGCTAAATTTTCCAGTGCATTAGGCTCCCACTAAGATGTTTCAGTCTGGGCTAAATATAAACCCCAGTACCATTTAACAATCTCCTGGGGATTTACCCAGTTTTCCAAGCACAATCTAACCTCTGGGTCACAACATGTTCACATGCTGCGGTGTAACACTATGAACAGGGCTGCTTTGAGAGCATCGTCTTGGTAAACAGAACGACTGTACACCTTACATTTATCTCTATTTTGTCTGCTTCTACAGCTAAACATTTCGCAGCCTTGCTTTCTTGGAATCAAGTTGTTGTAGCTGTGCAATTACGCTGATTGAAAAGATGATTACATTGAAGTGTCTTCTGATGACAATCATCTTCCATTTATTTAGGGCCATTCATCACAAAATACTTTCCAAATTGGTAGACAAAGTTATGCACGTGAATTTCGTTGCAAGCCACATAAATACAAGTAAATCTGGAGAGGAATATGGATGTTGTTTAACAGAACACAGCAGCAACAAACAATTGCAGGAAAATGAGATTTTTTTAATTATTTTTTTAAATATTTTTTTTCTTATTCTACCAAGAGAGCTGATGTAGACAGTGGCTGTTTGATGCAGAATTTACCTGGAATAATCCCTGGTAATTTGCTGCCCTGCACTAAGTTTTCAGAATTTTTGCAGAAGTCCTTCACCAACCAAACCCCACCCTCAGGTGCTGTTTAAGGATGGCATCCAAAAAAAGTTGGTGCCCAAGGGTCTTACGGAGGTGGATGCTCCAGCAGCCTCTGCCCATCTCGGCAGAAGTTGCCTTTTCCCTGAAGCACCGTCCCAGCCGAGCTCTGCTGCGTCGGTGGAGATGCTGCCACCTGGAAAGGCTCATTTGACTTCTATAAAACAGCTAATTAGCTTTGGAGGAATGAGACGGCCATGCTTTGGGCTTTGCTGTGGTGCAGGAGCATGCTGTTGGCATCGGCTTGGCCTTTGCTAGAAGAGCAGCTTGTATCCCAAACCACTCCTGCCATGGACTTCTGCTCACTCCCACACTGGGAGGGACCAAGAGGAGATTGGTGGGACTTTGCCAACCTTTGCACTTCTGTCGGACGTGAGGAAGCAGAGATGTGCTGGTCTTGGCAGAAACATGGATACACCGTCCCAGCTATTTAGCCTGAAGCTGATAACTGGGATAAAATAGAGCAGGAGAAAAGCTGAACACCTCCAATTTCACTGTATTCATTTGGAGTGCAAATATTGCCACAACAGCCAGAACATTTTTGGAATGATAATCATAATCCTTTTTGTTGTTTTTTTTTTCTTTGTTTTGTTGGGGGGTTGGTTTTGGGGGGTTTTTTACATCAGGATTAGAATAGAGGCAAGCTTTTTGTAAGAAACTAAGCAGTTGTGGCGTTGTTTTTCCACAAGCAGGGAAATAAATTCAAACAAACTGGCTCCCCAGTGGTGGGAAGCCACCTGGCAGGCGGAGAACCGTCCCTCTGCCACCATGACCCACGGAGGGGACACAGGCGGGAGCTGCCATCCCACCTAATTTTGTCACTCTGACAAGTACATCGGGAGGAGGAAAAAAACCCAACAGAACAAGGCAAGCTGCTCAAAGGTCTGAAATTCAGCTGGCTTTCCAATGCCCGCTGCAATGACAGAGTTTCCCTGGCGCATATGGGATGGCTTTTCCTGCACTGTTTGATGGTTTAAATGCTGTCGGGCAGGCGCTGTCTCAAGTGACAAACTGGTCTTTGCTGGCTTACCTGTCACACCATGTCTGATGCGTTTTTTTTCCACCAACAGATCGGCACGGGGATGGCTCGTACTGGCCAGTGGACACCAACCTGATCGACAGGAGCATTCTGAATGGTAAATACAGGCTCTGTCCACACACGCTCCGTAATTAAAAAAAAAAAAAAAAATATGCAATTTTGGTAATAACTTCCTACTTTTCTTCTCTGTATTGCTCTCTTGTTCCTCTCTCTCCCACCCAACGTGGCCACAGCTCTCACACTCGCTGTTTTGTAGGGAAAAGAGTTTTCTCAGCTGTGGAAAATCCCATCTGCGTGCAAAATACCTGCTGCAAATCCGACAGCAGTTTTAACCAGAATGGTAATAAAAAAGAAGGGTAACAAAAATATTGTCAGGATACCATATATTCTCTATTGGTTTTCTTAAAGCTGATCCCCAAGGTACTCCTCAGATTTCCAGCTGATGCAATACTCCCAAAAGTGTATGATAATCCCATCGCAAGAGAAGTGGTAGATATATCTCAGGCCATGGGAATACCTGTAAAAAAAAACCAACTAAAAAAAAAAAACCTAACAGCTTCAAAAGAATTGTAAAATACATTTTATGTTATTACTTTTCCATTTAAGCTTTCTGCAGAAAAATACCATTTTTTTTATTAATTAATCTGGCTCTAAAATAGAAAGACTTAGGAAACCCCATGGATTAACAAAAATTAACTGAAGCTAATGAGCACGCTGGGGTGTAGATACGCTGTCAATAACTTCTTATTCCTGACCCCATCCCCATTACCTAATGAAGCATTGGTATCTCACGTTATTGAATGAAACAACAGACCAGATTCCCTCAAATGTGGCATCAAGTGAGGTTTAAAAGTACAAAATAATTACAAGGTACCTAGCTGATAAACTCATGCTGATTATTATTCTCAGTCAAGACACGGAAGGAATGCAAAATTGTGTTCCCCTTCTGTGTCCTGCTGTGGTGCAGCCAACACACCACTGGTTTAAGCATTTCTCCTGCTCTTCGTAGTAGCGCATCATAAATACAGAAAAACTGACTCATGAGACAGAAAGAGAGTTTTCAGAGCCTGCCATAAAGGGTAGGGAGAGGAAAAAATAATGTTTTTCTTGATAGGTGCTCTATTTTACATGGTATACTCCTTCAGTGCCTTTTACTCAGCATGGAAATGAAAAAGAAGCCAAACCCCAAATCTTAGAGACTGTTGTAAGGCCAAAAGGGTGGCACTAACAGCTGCTGGCCTTAGTTGCCTGAAAAAAGGCTATGAGAAAAAGGGCAAGTTATTTAAATAGTTTAATTAGTTATAATATATAACTATATAAAATATAACTGTAATTAGTTATAACAAGTGATGAATGCAGTACCGGCAAATGAATCAGGCATTTGGGTTGGCTGATAGATGAGAGATGTATTTGCCTGTAAATACCAAGAAAAACTATACGGGCCATAAAGGAAAAAAAAATCTATAGTCCCCGTATTTCCATTTTCAGCTGATAATAGCAAAAATGAGCTGAGAGTTATTGACTTCCAACATCAGATTAGTAACAGCCAGCAAACACAAAGTCATTACTGCTTAAATATTTTCCTCTTTGCTGTACCACTGAAATGCAGCGAGATACGAATTTCAGCTCATCACAGCACCCTTCTGCACCCTCTGTCTGCTTTTTCAGAGGATTTCACACCACCTGACAGGCTTTCCCTGTTTTATTCTATGGGTGACTCCTACAGAGGCGGGGGAACAAATCCAGCGCTAACCATCCCCTCCTCTGTTTTCTTTCCAGAGCCCCCCATTGGGCAGATGCACCCTCCCCACAGCAGCATCACGCCCCAGAAGAACAGCAACCTCATCATCATCATCATCATCACCGTCAGCGTCATCACGGTGGTGGTGGTGGTAGCGGTGGCCGTCATCTGCACCCAGCGCTCCTCGGCGCAGCAGAG
Source organism: Falco naumanni (assembly GCF_017639655.2). NCBI lineage: Eukaryota > Metazoa > Chordata > Aves > Falconiformes > Falconidae > Falco > Falco naumanni. The sequence goes on from NC_054079.1 coordinate 21,018,896, forward strand.
GAAGTAGGTTCTCAAAGCGTGGGGTGAAAGGAAAAGGTTTCAAGATAGACACGGGCAAGAACATTTATTCTGTAGAGCCATGGGGGGGGTCTGGGACTGAGCTGCAGTTTGGGGCTCCATCTTTTGGGTTTGGCGGTGTCACTCCTCACTGCTGGGGAGAGGCGAGTAACCTTTGTCCCCAGCTGCAGAGGTTTACTACATGGAGCAGAAGTACCCCTGGCGTGGCAAGCTGTGAAAAACAAGCCTGCCATGCGCAGCTCTCTGTTGTTTATGTTGCCAGGTATAATTCAGACACAGGAAAGAATCGATTCTATTGATATAAAGGAGGGGGAAAAAAACTCCAAAAGTCTTTGTCTGTGTCTGGTGATGCTGGCAGCCTTCCTGACTCCACAGCCCTGCACTTGCACGGCTGAGACGCAGCGAGCCCTGCTCTCTTGCTAACCTTGGGGAGGACGTTATCCTTTCCAGACAGCCTGTCTCAAAACATCTTCCAGTAAAAAGCATCCCAAACTGTTTCTCCAGGTGACTCTCATACACTTGAAAAACCCCCACCAAACAGTCTATAGAAAATTACGGGGGGAAAAAAATCTTTAGGATTCCTCTGGAAGGCTATAAAAGGGCAGCAGTGTAAAGCACAAAGCTTTTTTCGGATTTTACAATGAGTTAGAAGTGGAGTTGATGGCTTTGAAACAGCTGGGTGTGCTGCATTTAATGCATTGAAAATTATTAGACTATTCTTTCACTATTTATTCATTGTATTATTAAACTCTTAAGAAAGCGTGGACATGAGAAAGTGAAGTTCAATCATAGCTTGCCCACAAGAATGGCATTTTTTTTTAACCTGTTTTTTTCAGACTCTGATTGCACAGGCCAGATATTACTATATTGATTTGCACTGATGCTTAGGAAGGGCTGGCACGATGAAGGAAGGGATGGACAAGGAATGGAATGGCTCCCGTGTTTGCTGGAATCAGCTCCAGGCTGGTGGATGGCAGCTTGTAGTGTGTTATGGTCACCGGGGCAGGTGCTTTCTCTAAAGGTGGATGTTTGAGGGTAGATTTTTTAAATAAGAAAGCTCTCGTTTAGGCAGAAAAGTAAGGGCTTATGCTTTTAGGGGTGCTGTCACAGTTGAATGATGAGCTGATTGGAAAATCTGCTTCTATTGTGAGTCATAGCACTGGAAAATGAGGGCATCATCTGAAGGCTGTGGAAATTCTGCTGTTGAATAGAGATTGGTGAATCAAGGCTAAAGCTCTCTTGAGTTTCTAACAGGGAAAGTGGAATTACAAGGGAAAGAAACAAACAGGGATCCATCTATCCAGAATGAGGTGTCAAAAATTAAATATCCGAGTGTGAGCTGATCATCGTTGACCTCCTCTGTAGCCCTTGGGGAAGAACAGGAGCGTTCAAAGAATCATCCTCATCCTTCTCACCGTCAGACACTGGAAGAGTTGCCATTTGAAGGTGCTTATTGCTGTCCATCGCTTAGAAAACGTGAAGCTGATGGACTTACATTTGCTGTTTAAGTTCTAAATGTCTATCCTGTAGGCGGGTGAATCTCACCCAAGTTTCCCCAAACTAACCACTTCTGCACTGGAAGCGGGGGAAAACTAGGGCAGGAAACATGAAACAACGGTTCTGGAATGGAACACAACAGGAAAAATCCTGCATTTCCCCAATACAGAGGTGGTTGTTGGGAATGCCTTTGGTTCTGACCTGCCTGGAGTGGTGCATCCTGTGACACAAAGAGCTTAGATTCAGTTTCGATTCAGTTTCAATTCAGGCTTTTATGAGCAGCAGGTTCTTGGTTGAAAATCACCGATGGAGACTGCAGTGAGGGCAAGGGCCAGTTCCACTGGATAATGTTCTCCTCCTTCCCCAGAGTGAAAGCTTGCAGGTGATGGAATCATCTCCTTAAGCCGTCAGTGGAGGCAAATCGTATTTCTGAAGTTAATTAAAACTTGGCTGAACAAAGCACAATAAAGCATATTAGACAGAACAACCTGGTAGTGACCTAGGTGGTTTAGTAGGTATTTTCTGTCTCTGCCATCTAGGGGAGAATGAAATATCAGCCGTCTGAACCCTGTGACAATTTGACACCAGTAATTTTTTACAGGGCAGAAAAAATGGGAGTAAAGATTCAGGTGCAATAACTTACACAGTAGTGAGTAAAGGGAATGTATGGCTTCTGCACTAATTGAGATTCACACCCTCACTGTAATTACATCTTCCGCAGCGTGAGATGCTTGCTGTCCTGCGCTGACAGCAGCTGCCAATGGGCCACCAGGGAGGATGGACGATGGGGCCACCATCAGCTCCCATCCTTCACTCCTGGTCCACTATTTTAAGTCCTGTGTAAGTAATAGGGATGTGTCAGTGTACATTTGGGAGGGCTCAGGGGAGGCATTAACCAAAGCGTAATCTACTCAAACTAATGGGGAACAAGTTGGCAGCCACTAAAGAGCCTCCATATTTCACCACGGTGCTCCCTGGACATGCTCCTGGTTTTCCATGTCCTGCGTGCTGGGGTAGCTCGTTAGCTGCGGCAGCTCGTTAGCTGTGGCCTCTGCCCCAGCTCTTGCAAGGTGGCTGGATCTTAGCACAGGGGAGAGGACTGTGACGCCGGGTGATGGGAGAGCCGGATGCCGGTTGCAGCTTTCCAGGATGGCTGGCAGGAAAGAAAGAGGCTGAGCTGGAATGATTTTTCTGTAAACACTGGGGGAGATTTTATGGAAAAAGAACCATTTTGTATCCTCCTTCAGGTTTTTTGTACGGGACCACTATGCCAGTTGTTATCTCCTTTCTTACAGCCCAAAAGGCAAAGCGCACATTTTTGCCAGGTTAAGAGTAAAGAGCAGAAAATACAAAATATTAACTCATGCATCGTAAGGATGTTTAAGGGGAACTAATGTTTGCATTTATCGTTAGGCATCTTCAAAGTGCTTTGCAAACAGCACTGGAGGAGGCTCAGGGAGATGATTACAGCTTATGGGGCCGTTGTTTCTGTGTCCTGTCTCTGAAACTGTCCCCGCTCCATGGAAAAAGGCATCTGATTGGAGCAGGACGGGATGGTTTCCTGTGCATTTTTTTTTTTACAAGCAAAAACTTGTTTTGCTCAGGAGGACAGTTTATTTCTGAGATCCTCAGATAGATACATCTTCAGTTGTTATTAAAAAAATAAACTCGGCTGAGTTGCTATAACCTGAACTATTTTCTCTGGCATAATGTAACTGTAAAATGAAGGCACTGGCAAGTAATCTCACTCCGGAGTATTTGAAAAATTATCCTATGTAGCATGTGTATATTGTTAGGAGTTGTGTGGATGTGCTGTATAATGGCTGGAGTCACTGCCCAGATGGTGGTGTGCTGGAAAATATAGAAAGAGATGATGAGAAAAGAGTTTTCCTCTCTAGAGAGTTTATTTTGAAAGCATAGCTTAATTTCTGCTGTCATTATTCAAGATTGCATGACCGTAATATATATTTTAAGGGCAGAGCTGAGCGCTAGTCATGCAACTATCCTTAGGAAAAAACTATATATCATTTTAGTCTGCAAGCTGGATGCATTTCACGTTGTAAAATAATTGAACACCAGAAATGCTGCCATCTGAGATCATTTTCTCAATTCCAAACTCCTTGTCTTCTCAGTCCCTGCTCCAGTTATAAAATGGGTAATGGACTAAATTTGAATCCCACTGTAAATCTCAACATGAACTTGTGAAGCGTCACTTTCCATTGCTGCAGCTGAAGTTGGAAGCTGATGGTGAAGCTTTCAGGACTGTATTCCAGTGATATAATGTGCTCGTCCGGTGCAGCAAAGATCCTGCCTGCCCCTGAAACTGAGGGTAGGTGCATTTTCAGAAGCTGAACCTCAACTTCTGCATTGCATAACGAAAACGTTGCAGGGGAGGATTTATTTTCATTTGTTATTGATGACCTTTTCGTATGTACTCCTGGCTCTGATTCAATTTGCTACTCACAGGCTGCCAGCGCAACAATAATTTGTGAGAAAAAACCAATGCGAACCAAGCTCGATCACGGTATGTATTTTTAAATGATACCGTTGATGGAGCGGTTTTGGAGTTATGGTTGGAATGACACTTTAATTAGAACCCTTTATTTCGAGGTGGGTATAAAATTACTTTGGGGCTGAAATTTCTCCTGCCTAGCTCAGGCCCAGAGAAATTAATTATTTTCAATTGAAAGTGACAAAAAAGCTGCTATATCCCAAAGTGAAGGAAGGAATTCCTTATTTAGAACCAAAATTATGGCCTTTTTTCTTTTTTTCTTTTTTCTTTTTTTTTTTTTTTTGAGACAGAACAATTTTATTTTTTAACTTCAGGCGGGTCATACATTAAGGTTTGAAAGGAGGTGCTCATAATTATTCTTGCAGGTGTTAATCAGGATGGTGCTAGGGTCTGTGCAAGAAGGTATTAAAGAACTGTCTTTATTCCGTGTTCTTTCTTCCTGCTCTTTGAAATACTGTCATTTTAAATTAGTAAGTTTTGGCAATTAGCAAGTAACAGATGAAACGTAGGAATTAATTATGACCAGAAGCCAACACTTTTATTTCCTGTGGCCTATAAACATCAATCCCTGAGCCACCCCAACCTCCCCTCCACCGCTAACTATCCAGATCACATTTTAAAATGAACCTTTTAACCCTTGAAGAGCTTTTGGGGTACCGACCACTCAAAAGACCTAAAAAACATTTCTGCCTTGATGAGTGGCAGTTTGAGGATGGGGATTTTTCTGCTGAAGTAAAATGTCATTGCCATCAGCTTCTGGGGGTGAGACAGGGCTGTGCCCATGGTGACATGTTAAATTACAGGATGTGGTTTTTCCTTCTCTTGAAAGCAAAACCTTTGGTGGCGCCAGGAGCAGAAATCGATTCAAACAATTGGAGTTTCTTAAAGTTTAGCATTTCCTCAAGGCTTTTTTAGGTGGATGACCCGCTGCCACCTCCTGGTGTGCATCAGCCTGGGTGGTGACCTGAGCATCCTTGCACGGGTGCTACCCACTGCACACCCTGGGCAGGGCAGGGAGGGAGGTTGCGCTCGGGAAGGAGCCTGCCCATCAGTATGACGGGGGTAATGAGTAGCTAAAGGCACTCAGCTCCCCTGGGAATGAAGATTTTCTTTTTTTGTTACATAAAAGTTCACATGAATTTGAAAATAACTTGCCTGCAGCTTTTTCTATATCACAAGTATCTCTGCTTTTCCACTTTGGACAATAATATCACCTTCTTTTCACCAAGTACATTGGTACGTACAAAGGAAAAAGCCAGGGGTAAGAGTTCTGGATTATTGAGCAAAAAACCCTGACAATAAGCCAGAAAAACTGTTCTTTCAGAGTTATTTAAATTGATTTCTGATAAGGCTTTCTCTACAGCTGTAGATTAGGCATGGCACTCCACATTTAAGGAGCGTACCTTTTCTTTAGACTAGAAAAAAACACACATGTTTTATTATCGATAGCCTGTGTAGTCGAGGGGAGTTGGAAGTCGGAGAGCAGCGGAGCAGTGCCCTCAGGATGCTCCTGGAGGAGGTGGCCACCAACACGGGAGTGTGTTGGGATACCTGTGCACCAAGAAAGGAGAGTTAACAGTAATCTGGGAAACACTACTGAGCTTTTCTGTAAGAAAAGCGCTGCTTTAGTGGATATTTACAGAAATACGACATAGGCTGCACGCCATTACAGAAGGTGTAAGATGTGCGTAACTGGGCAGAAGTGGGCTCAGCAGTCTTCAGTCGCCGTGTTTAAATGCAGGCACTCTGCAAATGCTGCTCTTCTCGAGATGAAACTGGCTGCTTTGGTTCCGGGAAAAGTAGTTTCTTCCCAATTTCTACATCAACTGATGCCAAAATTAACCCACCCTGCTGAGTCCCAGGCCCTTTCCCTGGAGCATACTCCAAGAAGCGTGGGACCACACCAAGGTAATGGCTGTCCTTTGAAGGACACAACCCGAGGGGTTCCTTAGAAAGACACCGATGAGGAGACATCTCTCTTTTGGTCTTATGAAGGGGAAAAATGTTCTGATGTGATGGTTTTGATCTTTCTTTCCCACAGGAAACATGCAACCCACAGCACTGGTAAAAGGAAGGGCAGCCAGAAGGACTTGAGACCCCCAGATCTCTGGATACACCACGAGGAGATGGAAATGAAGAACATCGAGAAGCTGACAGGCTCAGACCCCACAGGAAGGGACTCGCCGATGCAGAGCTGCCAGGACATCACCCCCATCAGCCACAGCCAGTCGGAAATGCAGCTGGGCAGCAAGAGCACCCCGCAGCCCGGTGAGGGACGGAACCGGCTGGATGTCACTCAGAGATGTGGGGAACCGAGAATCATAGAAGCGTAAAATGGTTTGGCTTGGAAGGGATCTTTCAAGGTCATCTAGTCCAACCCCATTCCACGCACCCCAATTTTATTTTATTTTTTCCTCCATCAAGAGCATAGAAATTTTCTTTAAATTAGTGCTATATCGGTGGTTAGTGACCTTAGCCCAGCTGATGGAGAAAGACTGAACCGGGCAAGATCCAGGAGGAAACTAGAAGAACTGACAGGTCTGTGATGGGTGCCGGGAGAGATGTTCCTGCATGATTTTTGCAGTGGTTTCAGACTAGGAGAAAACGCATCCTTTTGTATTTTTACACTATTCTAACTTTTCAAGTTCAGGAATTCAACTGGAAGTCAAATGTTATTAAATTTTCATACTGTGCTAAAGAAAAACAGAGAGGGAAAAGGGGGCATAGAGAAGTAAGTGGAGGGGGAAGTGGAGCAGAGGGAGAATGTGGTTAGGAAGAAGTTCAGCAGCATCACCAGGAGCAGAGTTTGGGCCACGGAGACTGAAAAAACTTAGAAGTGTGAAGAAAGAAATTCTGTAAGGAAAATGTAGTTTGAGTGAAGTTTCCTCCTCCTTTTTTGAACCTGAGTTCACTGTGGCTGATCACAGTTTTTCCACCATCATGACAGAAAGTCTTGGGAGAGGCGGGTGGTACATGCAGAGAGGGACGGAGGGCAAATGGCAGCGCAGGAGCTGAAACCATAAACACATTTGTCTTGAGTTCATCGCTAATGCATTCCTGTGGGTGACAGAGTGAAATAATTCCAGACTATCAGCTGGGGCTGTAAATCATGAAGGTGACTTTTTCAGATGCCTCTGATGTTTTTATCCCTTTTCCGTTGCTCCTGTTCTTGCAAGGAAAGAAATGTTAAAAAGGAACCGTTTTCAAAATTTTAAATGGATCTAATATTCTTTTCCCGGCGTGTTTTGGGGCCGGTAGTTTACTGCTTATGAAGATAAACGGGACAGTGATTTCTGTTGGGTTTAATACAGAGGTCCTTTTTTTATTAGACATTGTGAAAACGTTAAGCAGATGATTCCCTCTGCCTAACCAGATATTGCCAACGATCGGGAGCGCTGATCCAAGGCCCAGAAAGATCTATGTGAGAGCTCCATTGCCTACAACAGGCTTGGAGTTGAGTGCGTGGTAGGAAGTGATCACTGCATATGAGCACGTCAACAACAAAGGCTGGGCTAGATGGTTTGTGTATAAATGCCTTGGACCGTAAATAAATGCCTTTACATTGTCTTCCCAGTCCATAATACATGGTTCAGTGTGGCTACCATGTATTCAGTGCCATACTTTACCTGGCTTTTCACTGGCAATTAGGTCTTTGAATGGCCATCGATAGAAGACTTGGCTCTTTATCCTGCAATTCAGAGAAGAGTGATTTGGAAAAAAAATAGTCTTTTCAGGCATTTTTTTTTTTTTTTCATTTTTCAAGGAATGTGTGTTTGCCTGGATGCATCAGAGATGTATATTTTGAGTGGGTGTATTGGCGTGCGGAAAATTATAGATCCACAATCGACACCACCCTGTCATTCCCAGAAATGTTCGCAATTCCTTTACCGTCTGGGGTTTTTTAGTTTGCATATCACCTCTTTGCGGGCCTGCCCCAAAGTTCTCTGTCCCGCACTGATCTCATAGCCCAAATAATTCACTTTACGCTGCATTACCTGGGCCGCCTTCTTGGACACCCTGTATCCTTGAAGCCCTAAGAAATTCAACAGACTCACCATCCACGCCATACGATCTTCCTCTGTGTTGGTAGCGATCAGGATATCATCCACATACTGTAACAATTTTCCTTTCTCGGACGGGGCTTCCCAGGATTCCAGGTCTCTCGCAAGCTGATTGCCGAAGATGGTAGGACTATTCTTAAATCCTTGCGGCAACACCGTCCAAGTGAGCTGGGTCTTTCGACCACTTTTAGGATTTTCCCACTCGAATGCAAACAACTTTTGACTGGCTTCGTGGAGAGGGAGGCAAAAGAAAGCATCCTTTAAATCTAGAACAGTAAACCAGATTAATTCAGGTGCCAATACAGTCAGTAGGGTATACGGGTTTGCCACGACTGGGTAGAGATCCTCAGTAATCCTGTTCACTGCACGCAAGTCTTGAACCACCCTATATGACCCATCGGACTTCCGAATAGGTAATATAGGAGTATTGAATTCAGACTCACATTCCTTTAATAGTCCTAGCTGCAAAAAATTTTCTATCACTGGCCGGATTCTTTCCCTGTCCTCTTTCTTTAGAGGATATTGTTTAATCCTTACTGGTCGTTGACCTTCCTTTATCTTAACTTCAACAGGTGGAGCATTTTTCGCTCTTCCAGGCACATCAGTAGCCCAGACTCCTGGATACACTTGGTTCAGAATTTCCTCATCGATTTTCCCTTCTGAGGGGAGACTAGTTAGGACTAGACTTAATGCCTGTGTATATTGTTGATCCTTTACCTCCAAAGTAATTTCCCCTTTTTCAAACGTGATCTTTGCTCCTAATTGTTCCAACAAATCTCTCCCCAAAAGTGCCTTTGGAGAGTTGGGCATATATAAGAACTTGTGGATACCCCATTGCTTTCCCAATTTATACTTTAAAGGTTTGCAAAAATACACCTTTTCACTTTGGCCAGTTGCTCCCTGTACTACAACGTAATCATCTCCTAAAGGTATTAAGGCTTGATTTAAAACCGAATATGTCGCTCCTGTATCTATCAAAAACTCCACTTGCTGCTGCTTTTCCCCTAGCTTAATTGTAACCAGTGGATCCGCTAGGGTAGATTCCCCAGGTCCCCGTCAGTCTTCTATTACATTGGCTATCTTCACGTTCGCCGAGGTTTTACGACCCCCTCCCTTGTTTCTAGGACATTCCCTTTTCCAATGACCAAAGCCCCTGCACATAGCGCACTGATCCCTTTCCAATCGAAACGAATCTCGCCTACCACCTCTCCGTTCCCCTTTTTCTTGAATGGCAGCTATCAATTTCCTTTGTCCCCGCCGATATTCTTCTTCTCTATTACTAAACACCCTCCACGCTTCATCCAACAATATCTCTAAGTTTCTACCTTCTGTAGAACGCAGCTTTTGAAGTTTTCACCTTATGTCCCCTGCAGATTGACCCAGGAATAAAGAAACTAATTGCTGGATCCCTACCTCAGACCCAGGGTCCAGCGGCATGTTACGACGCATCACATCCCTCAGCCGATCCAGGAACTCAGACGGGGACTCAGAAGGAGTTTGCTTAACTGCATATAAAGCTGACCAGTTTATAGTTTTGGGAATTGCTCTCTCCATTCCCTTCGAAACCCATTCCTGATATTCCTGTAATCTTTGCATATGTGCCGATCTATTAGCATCCCACTTTGGGTCTTGGAGGGGGAAATGTTCCTTAACATCCCCTCCTTTAATTTTATAATGGTCTTCGGCCAAATTTCCTGCTGTTTTCAAAACTAGCTGTTTCTCAGTTTCAGTCAAATATTCCAATAATAATTGTATATCATTCCAATCGGGATTGTGTTGTTTTACAATAAATTGGAAATGCCTGGCTACACTTATCGGGTCACTTCTATAATCCTTTGCAATCTTTCTCCACTCTCCCAAATCAGCAGTGGAGAAAGGCACTTTAATTAGCATTGTTCCACCATCTGGCCCCACCGCCTCTCGGAGGGATGCTTGTAAAGTAGTCAGGGCAGACTTCTGCCGAGTGTGGGAAGATACAGGGCTATCAGGAGGATTAAAAGCTCCTTCCGAATCCACATCCTTGTCCCGTGCCCGGGGGGGGGGAGGTTTAAACAAGTCATCTAAGTCCTGTTCTGGGGCTTGGTGAACCTTGTCTGCCTTTGTACACCTCTGCCCAATGCTGCAGGAAGAACAGCATCTTTTCAATTTACTTCTACCCTCCTTATTTTCCCGCTCCAATGCAAGTACCATAGGGTCCTGTGGGGGTATTATCCCACAGTCCCTTTGCCACTCCGGATGGTTTCGCAGAGTGAAAAACATATCTGCATATGATACTTCATCCCATTTCCCTTCTCTTCTCAAGAACAGCATAAGCTGTAACAAAGTATTATAATCCAATGTTCCATTAAATGGCCACTTAACTTCGCCCTCTAACTTATACAATGGCCACCACTGATTACAATATTTAATGAGGGTCTTTTTTACTTTCTGTGCTTCCCTTCCCAACAATATCCTTCCAATGGGCGAGTATACAACCCAGAGGACTCTTTTTTAGTATCCCTCCTTGGGTGTTACCCATTTTCAATATACTCTTAAGGGATTCAAACTGACTTTTAAATTCTCTCTTTTTATGCCTATCAGCCACACTCTCACTTATTCTCACTCAATTCCACTCTCACGGACGTCCATGCACTCAGAGAAAATCACACATACATCACTTCACACAAACACTATGGTTCGACAAATTCAAATCGGTAGTCTATTCCAAATGCCTTATTGCCGTAACCAAAATCGATACTCAGAGAAATTTAACACAGCATCGCTCCAGTTAACAACCTTCTAGCAGCTGCAAATATCTTGTAAATTACAAGAGGCCCGCTTACCCTTCTCCTGCTTCTTATATACCGGTCATTAGCAGGTCCATCCTGGCTCCCAACAACGGGATACAGCGGTTACCTCAAACTCAGTCGATCTATCCCCGAGATCGCTACCGGCCGCTCTATCGGCCAGCGAGTTTCCCAATTGTAATCCCAAACCCAATAGGTACCTAACCAATGGGCACTATGCTGCACACCAGACATCTCTGCGCGATTTATCAGCAGCCCCGAATATGCGTACACTCAAGTCCCTTTGTTAAACATACCGTTAAATCCGCAGCTCCAAGAGGCTGTTGTCCACTCGGAGACTCCTCCGAGCAAAACGCTCGGGGCGCGCCTAGGAGCGTCCGCTCCGCAGTCGGTCCCGCAGCCGAGTGGAGATCCTCCTGGCTGGCTCGCCAAAACTGACGTGCGGAAAGCAGACTCCACAATCTGTAAGATTGTAAAGTAGGTATGTTTATTCAGCGCTGGGCAGCATGGGGGAGTAGTCCCGCCAAAACCGTGTGCGCCTAACACGAAAACTTGCTCTGTTTTTATAAGACAACTCATTACATATTCATAATATGATGTAATACGCCTATACATATGCATTACCTATCCCCGCTTTGTATTAAAATTAGTTCTGCAAGTCATTTCCATATCTCTCTCCCGACTGAGTTTGCGCAGTGTCCCCTGGTGGTGGTCGTCAGGGGTCCTGAGGATGAAGGCAGGTGAGTCTTCCTCGTGACCCCCACATCTGGCGCAGGCTCAGTAACGTCCTGCTCTTTGTCCAAACCGCAGAAGCAGCTTTGGCTTGTTCTTGCAAGGTTGTAATCTTTCTTTGGACTTATATGGTCATAAAGCTGGACTTATATGGTCATGAAGCCCTTTACTCCCGTACACCTTATCACAGTACCCAAGCAAACCGTGTAAGATTTGGCAAACAGCTTAAATTTTACAACTTTTACCCTAAACAGCTAAACAGACTATCATAATTGTTAAACTTTACTCTATCTCTTAACCCCCCTCTCTCTCAGTATGAGCTTAACGGTATGACAGTATTAAACTGACTTCACCCATGGCTTATTAAAATACCAAAAGTAGCCTAAATAGAAGGTTCAAGTGAGACAAGGTATGAAGAGAGGAATACAGCTTTTATTTCCTTGTGAATTACTCCACCAAACATCCAGTTCCAAGCACGCTTTCTTCCTGCCACGTGTATTCGCTAGAATTTTTGAAGACTTCAAATATCCTATACTGACGTGACTAAATTAGAGTGTCCATATTGCAATACCTAAAGAGAATCTCATTAATATAGCTGCTGGGGCAGTTTAGAATTGGATGGGACCTTGGGCAGCATACCTCAGCTCTCTGATCTAGTTGTCCTAGTTGTGATCCAGGATCAGGTAAGGAGAAGATCCAGGCCCATCTTTGGATTGCCATGGTTTCTGTAGAAAAAAAAACAACAGGATGCACAGGTGGGAAGAGCTACCGTGAGTTACCAGACAATCAGGACATAAGACTTCATGGCATCTCACAGGGAAGGTCATTTCCATCCATCAGTTGTATTTCAAAGACCAATTCTTGGCTGCCAGGTGTTGTAAGTACCTGAATTTATGCAGTTTTTTTCTGGTCTCAATACTTGAATTTTAAAATAAGTTTGTAACAGGGAAGTTACAGGAAAAATGTCATTATTTTTATGAAGTGAATGGGGTTTTCAAGATAATTGCAAAGACAAAGGGGGCGTGATATCTTAATTCTCTTACAGAAACAAACAAGGATTTTATTCAGAAAAGGCAGCCAGAATAGTCTGTGCAGCTCTTTGCAGCTGATGACATTTAACAATCCGTTATAATAATTGCATCCTAAAGAAACCTATGGATCTTTCTGCTAGATTCAGGGCGAAGAGAAGCATACGTTTACAGCGTTTTCAGCTGCCCCGTTGCATTGTTTTTCTCTAGGTCCTGAGACAGAAGACGTCGGAAGCAGCATGTCCACGTTGGAGCGCTCCCTTGCTGCCCGCAGAGCCACCCGTGCCAAGCTCATGATCCCCATGGATTCACAACCAACCAACCCTCGTGAGTACCAGGACCTTCCCCCGGCCCCCTTCTGCACCCCCCAAGCCACCCTCGCCCACCTGAAGATCTCCTACGGTCTTTCCAATACGATCTAGTTACGCCTCAGAAAAGCGAAACAGCATTAACGAGGTTTGGTTCATCGGGAAAATAAATAACTAAAAAGGCTGGACGCTCGCCCGGGTTTCTCAACGCATCGGTGGGAAAACTATGGAGGGAATTCAGAAATCATACTTCTGTTAGACTCAGCCCAGGCTAAGCCTGAAGAGGTTTTTTTGTATTTTTATCAGGTGGATAGCAATGGATAAATCCCACTGTCTCCCTACTCTAAAACTTTAAAAACAGGGGTAAGAGTTCAAGCTGCTGGAGCAGAAGGTTTTGCAACACACAGATGTAAACTGTGATATTTTTATTAATATCAATCATTATAATCAGCTGGACGTTATTGCAGTTTCTGCTCTATTTTCTTTTGTCTGTTGTAGTTGTCTACACCGCTTTAGGCTTTTTTAATCTGGAGCAGCTCTTTTTATAAAGCCAAGGAAATGAGGATATTTTGAATAGGTCTTAAATTTCAGTGACTGCAAAGCATTTATTGTTGAACAAGTTTCACAGATGAAGCAAATCTTTTTCAAAGCAGCAAAGTACACAAGGAGAGCATTAGATAGGTTCTCCCATCCTGCAAAACATATTTAAATTTCTAAAGTTATTTCACATTGAAGCAAAGGAAGGGGATAGGTGACAGCCTGCAGGCACCGGAGGAGGGTTTGGCATTGATGTAGTTCCTGGTGAAGGATGAAGCTTTGGTTCCCCGCTCCTCCTCCGAGCATCCCTGCCATCCGTCTCATGGTAGCTCCCAGCTGTTAGCTAGACCCTTTGGCCTCACAAGATGGATTTGATCAAAAATCTATAGGAATTGGTGCATCCGTCTAAATAGCCTGAGTTAAGAAAAATGAAGGTGTGCTGACAGAAATCCATTTCATCACAAAACATCTTCCTAGCTCGGCTGGTTAAATGTAAGTACCCGTTCGTAGGTTTGTGGAAGGGCAGATCACAAATGATATATTGGGGGGGGGGGGGGGGGGGGGGGGAATAATAGAAGGAACGGATTGAAGGAGAGGAGAGGGAATAACCTACCGTGGCTTTGTTCAGTAAATTACTTAGTAAGACCTAGCATTGATTCCCTTAATTTCTCTTCACTGTGGGTGTGATTTGGGTCATGCTGCTTAGCCTCAGCACCCAGCCCTTGCAAGGATAAAGCACCAGTGCCCAAGGAGAGACTGAATTCCCGTTCTTCATGCCTTGGACTGGTGCTATCACCACATTTCAGCCTCCCCCCTCCTTATGGTCTGGAAGAAAGACCTCTGGGTTGTTGCGAAATCTCTTGTACCACCTGCCCGTTACCTGGGACACATTCCCATCTTGTAACCACACTAATCTCACACAAAATCGGGCAATTTTACCCTTTTTCAAGTGGGATTCTGCCTGGGCTGGCTTGGGTTGAAGGAGGGCAGCTGTCCAAGAAAATGGGTAGACTTGGAAAGGTGTGAGCAAAATCAGGACCGACTCAATTGTAGTTAAGATGAGTCAGTAGCAGGGTTATTTAAGTAAAAGTCAATTCAACATGATTCTACATTTTGTAGATAAAAATGCTCTTCAACGTAATTATGTTTCTTTCAGTCAAATGATGCATTTTGAGGAATTATGTCCTCTTTTCTATTTATTTATATTTTAAACACTATCCATCTAATCTACAGCGACAGCATATTATGATTGTTTGCAAATAATTAAACCCAGATTTATTAAAATCTTATTTGTGCCGGCTGAGTTATGCTGAATATGCTTTTTTTTTTACCCAGAAGATAAAATTGAGGATTTGTGTCGGATTAGGTGCTTTAATTAATTTCTCTCTGTTTGCCTGATACTGCAAGAAATTGTCAGCAGCGAGCGATTAAATAGATCGAAGAAGCAACATCATAATTCTGAAGTAAAAAACACATAGCATTAATTGTTAAATACCAAATCTGGAATTTTTCACACTCATCTCAATCAGCAGGCTTTGCGTTTTGTGAACAAAACCACACCAGAAGGCGCCTTGGCTTTTCAGGGAAATAAAAACACATCGGCTCGATTGCTACGGCAGCCTCTGGGATGCTTGAATACAATTCAAACTGACCCAGTTTATCATTTCTGTAAGCTGTTCCTGGGTGCTCCTTTTTTTTTTTTTTTTTTTTTTTTTTTTTTTTTACGTGATACAGTACATTTTAAATGTAGACCAGTGTTTAGGGAGCTCTGTGATTTGGTCAGGGAATTTCTGTTTTCGGTGTCTTGGTGTATCAATATTAAGTGTAAATTCAATTGCTGACAGGCTATGACAGAACAGATTTGTTGTCATATCTGCTTGAAATTGCAAGTATTTATTGAAAATGTTTGATGTTTGCTTTTCTCTGGCTTCTCTACAATAGAGGGATGCAATGAATAGTAATCCTGTCTTACTTTAAAAATGAAAGTGCTAGGTACCTACACCCTAAAAAGAAATGAAAGAATGGACTTTGAAAAACAAGTTGTTCTTTAATAGGATTCAATAAAGGAGAGATATTTTTCACCGTAGCAGCAACGTTATAAATATTGTCAATAAAGCTGTCTTATACAGACAAAACGAAATGTCTGAATAGTAGAAATTCTCTTCTCAGGGTGGATGAATTGAACCCAGACAACTCTGAAGCTCAAATCACCCAGGTTAGCGTTTCTTCATGAGTTTTCTTCACCTCCCCGATTGTCCCTTACCTCTGGCAGTGCAGCTGAAAGCCGAGGGCTTAAAATTACCCTTGTAAAGCCTTGGCACCGCCATGGCTGCTTGTGTGACCTTGGGCAGGTAGCCCGGTTTGCCACTCTGTGTAATGATTGTAGTAGGAGCTAGATAGAATTAATTGTAATGACCATCTTAAAGTTTACAGCATTGTTTATAATCCATGTGTGAAAGGTGCTAGGCAAGCCCAAACCTTATCATCTATGAGCTGAAAATCTCTGCGTCTTGTTTAGCTTGGCAAAACTTGCATGAGAGTTTCCAAGTTTTTCCTAAAAGCTATGGAGAAATGTATGGTTTGTATAGCATTATGATCACCCGCTCTTCCAGCACCGATTGTTGAAAAAAAAGGAGGTAGCTTAGGGGAAAGCTGGAATTCATCACACTGTGATCCCAGTTTTCAAATCCAAGGCTTCAGCTTAAACGCAGCTCAGGAACTCGACTTTGCCGGTTTGCTGGGGCATCTCACCCTGGTTCCTCACAGGCTTGGCCATTCCTGAGCAAGGAATGATGCCCAGACAGCCTCATCTGCTGGGTAGACATGGGGGTCCCCTGCCATTGGGGACGTGCAGGAGTGCTGGGGACACCAGTGTGAAGGATGGCAGGGTTGCAGAAGGCTGCGCACCTCCAGAGCATCATCGGCTGAGGGCGGCATCAGGAATGCGCGTAGACCACTAAAATAAGCTTTTAAATTGCTCGATCCGTTCCTTCTCCCTCATTTTTCAAGGGATATAAAGCACCCCCCAAAACGTGGCTGAATAGCTGGAACACAGACAAAAAGCCCTTTAATTTTACAGATAAGTGAGAGGCGTATTTCTGGATATTGAGGTGGCTCCTGTGGGCAGCGGCATGTTTTGTACCAGCCGTTTGGGTTCTTCGCTTTGGAAACGTGGTTGTTTATGGTTCCCTCCTGGCTCTAAGGCCTTTTTTTTTTCTTTTCTTTTTTTTTTTTTTTAATTTTCTGAAAGCTCTCATTTAATCTCTCTCCTTCTTTCCTTTTAGCTGTGGTCAGTGCCATTCCAGTGCCAACGCTAGAAAGTGCCCAGTATCCCGGGATCCTGCCATCCCCGACCTGCGGATACCCGCACCCGCAGTTCACCCTGCGGCCAGTACCATTCCCGACCCTCTCTGTGGACAGGACCTTTGGAGCAGGAAGAAGTCAGTACAGTGCTTTTCTTCTGTATTTTGCTGTTAAAGGGCATGGGAAGAGGTTGCTTTCCATCATTGGGATGTATAAGCTCTTGCCAATCCAATTGTGCTGCCGTGCTTTTTGGGAACCAGGATAAATGCAGGATGGATTTCTCTTCTCAAGCAGCAGCTCCAGTTGCAATGTCCAATCTGTACAGAACACCTTAAAAGCTAAAAGTCGCAGCATCTCTAATCCAATCCTCTCTTTTCTGAGGGTCTGTCAGTCATTTCACTGTACTTTAATTTCCTTTGCTTTATTCATAAGGATATGCCCAGAAAAAACGCAGGCTTTGAGAGCTCTTCTTCATCCCAAGGCAGAATCTCGTATCATCACTCATTAAAATCATCCACGAGAGCACTTACACGACCTCTCCACATAGTGTCTTCCCAGCCTTAGCTGCCCTCACTGCTAGAAGCATCATCTTTAACATCAAACTTGCTGAAACTGAAGCTGATTGTTTCTTGGTTCGATTATAGCAGGCACTATATATTTTATATATATATATATATATATATCACGTTTATTTTCTTCCTTTTGCAGCTCCTTTTATACACGGGAACGCTGTTATCCTGTCTCAGCATCACTCATTTTTTCTCCAGGGTGAGCTCCACATACCTCTTTGCTCCTCTGCAGTAATAGATGTATGGTTTGCGTGTTCCCGTAACTCCTCTTTACCTTACGCCGCGGGAAGTGCGTGCCCATCCTCACCCTCATAACTTGGGTGTAAGCCTCTGCCACACCATCTGTGCTTCGTTCGAGCCTAACGAGCCTACTCTGGCATATTAATTACAGTTGGAGAGTTCTCCCTTAACTCCACTGCATGTCAAGGCTGAATTATTGGCAGATTAATGGCAATCTGTTACACATCTTTTTTTCACGTCACCAAGACTCGGCGCTGCTGGTCCACGGGGAACTCGTCTTGAAATGACTGATTTTTCCTCCTCTTGGACTGGTGCTTTCAGTCAGTTCAGACAGATCCTTGGGGACCGGTGATTGAAATCCGGTGGTGGGACTGTAGGTAAAAGGTGGGTTCAGGTGTCCTAGTCATCACCCTAATGCCATTCCCCCTCCCTTCAGAATGGTCCCTTCAAAGCTAGAAGGTAGTTTCCTCTGGAGAGCCTCGCCGGCATCATCAGGTTTTGATCTGCTGCTTAAATTAATACCCCACCCACCACAAATGCAATGCACAGTAATGAAGTCGATTCAGTTTCTTGTTTGACATACAATAGATGTTGGGGAATTAACAAAAAACCAAACCAAACCAAACCAAAACAAAAAACCCCTACCCTGTGTCTGATCACAGAGATGGAAGAAAAAAAAAATAATTGAATTATTTGCTTAGCCATCATCACCTCGACCTGCTCATAAAGGACCTGAGCATCTTCAGTTCCAAAATCTGGCTGTGCCTGTGAGGGGGGTTTCCCCAGGGATGCAGGCAGCTCAGCTGGGCAGTACCATGTGGAGTGGTGGCTGGGACACCATTGCTGAGGGATACGTTAGGCACAGCCCCCAGAATCCCATACCCCTGGTGCATTCAGCTTCTGCCTGAACCAGTCACTAGTTTTACATGGGTAGTAGTTCGGAGATGAGATTTTCAAAACAAGGAATGCCTTTGAAATCCTGTTGGATCCTGCTGCTGGGGGAAGGTCCGTATAGAGAGGTATGGGCTTGCCCAAGCCCTTTGAGTGCAGCACGCTTGAGAGCTGAGCAGGAGATTGCTGATGCCCAGAAGTTTTCTGCAAAAAGCTTGACTACAAACCAGCTTTAAATTATTCAGAAGACCTGATGGGCCTTGAAAAAGCTCCAGCAGTGAAGATTCCAGATAATTTGGGCAACGTCCCATTAAATAATTCAGAAGCAGTGGATGTAGCCTTGTTTGGATAGCAGCTATTTCCCATTATTGAGTTCTGAGTAATCAAGACTGCACAGTATTTTGAAAATTAGCTCAGCCCCTTATCAATGTGTTGTGATGACCTGTTAGAGATGGCACAGTTTTGCTCTCTGGCAAAGGCTTCCAAAGCTCCTAGGTGATACAAAATGCCTCTGAATGAAATGCTCTTTTCCTTTGCCGTACCCTCCATGTTCACCGCCATGGCAAGGAAGCAAAGGCACGGACAAGGATGTGGCAATAGTGTTTGTTTTCAAGTGACACTTGAGGCTGTCAGAACCAGCCAAGCAGTTCACTAGGTTTATTTTGTAATATTGTTCATTACTTTTCAGTCCAAGGCGGGATGAAGAGGTGTAAAAGTCTATTTTTAATATGCTGCTTGACGGCTTTCTGGGCATGGGGGCTGGTGCTGGCGACCTCCCCCCCTCTGGAAGAGCGGACAATCTGCAATTCATCCGACCGAAAAGCCGATGCTTCCTTTGTGGCTCACCTCCCGCTGCCTCACCGCCCACCTCACTGCAGCAGAGGATGGGGATAGATCCACGAAATCACTCTTCATGCTTGGAATTTGTTTATTTTTCAGCTGTTTTCTTAATACGATCCTGTGGTTGAGAGCAACTAGCAGTTAAAGAGACTATAGAGACAACACCTAAAGCTTTTTTCTCTGCATATGTTTTACTCCTCAGTGAAAAATTCACTTGATACTTGACCAATTGCAGCTGCAGCTGAAAAAGAGCTACCCAGCAATAATTCCTCTGTGATGGAGCCTACCTGCGGTACTGCATGACCGAGCACTTATTGATAAAGACGTAGCAATCCCTGAATAAATCATATGCTGTGCCATTAGCGAGGGTGTTGCTCGGCATCCTGCCATACAGACAATGCTTGAACACCTTCTTCTGTTTCTGAAGGCCTTATTCATTGACCCAAAGATTTGAGTGCTGCAGCTTATCTTTAGGACAAATGTTCTACTGAAGAGGAAAATAAATAATAAATAAAAAAAGGATGGAGAGTCAGGCCCCGGCTGACTTGAATAATAAGCTGTCTCGCCTGTTTGATTACTGCTGATGACACTACCAGCCATACAATACAATTGCTAAATATCAGTTTTTTCCAGACAGAAAAGGTCTCTGAACCATAATAAAGTGACTGTTGTCTGGTCACCAGTCCTTCCCATGGCTTGCCTTCTCCTCCGGAGCTCCATCACACCCACTGCTTACAGCGTTATCAAGACAGGTAGAAGAAGATGGTGACATGCCTAGTTTGCCATGTGTTACGGAAGGAAAAAGCTGCTCTTTTTTTCCCCGCTGCCACAACTAGTGGAGATGCTGAGCCAGCATGGTCTCCAGTAGGGAAAGAAGAGAGGTGGGAGAAACCGTATCCCGCTTGGGAGGTGCTGAGGTGGCCCCATCCCTGTCCTGCCCTATCCCACCTGCATGCTGGTCAGCATCAGCAGACTACGTTGTGGTCCCATCCTGATCACGCTTTTACAGGAGGCAGAGGGCTTCTCTTCAGGCTAACCTTAAACACTACAAGTGGTCTAACAGCACCATATTTAGAGGGAGCCATTCATCAGTGTAGCGCCCTGAGATGTTCATCTGAGATGAGCTTGGAGATGTTCTGAAAATACAGTGTTTGGTTGGGGTTTTTTTTCCAAAAAATAGAGATATATTATTTGCTAGTATTAAAAAAGCAAGATTGAAAATTGTGTAAACCAGAACAATGAAACAGCAATGATATTAATAGCTTGAGATATAGCCGTAGAAAAAATATTATGGAATGGAGGTAACTTTTCGTACAACGAGCTGTTAAGGTGAGATGCACTAACACAAATATTTCCTGAGCACATTTCCTCTTGGAGCTGGCTTTCTGGCGGCAAGCAGTCAGCTCTGCGGTGAGCTCATCCAGCTGGGAAGCTTAAATCCCTTCTAGTGCAGAAGCTGCTTTCTGGACTTGGTGGAAACGGTCATTTTACTCAAGAGTTGGGTTTGGGTTCAGCAGGGGTTGGTTTAACCACATACGACTTAAAAACGGTTCTGCCATCTTTCTATGATTTGGCTTTGGAGTGGCAATTTTTTAAAAGTGTTCCTCAAAACTGCTCTTTGGGATGTACCTAGAATTGCACCAGAGTAGTAGCCTGACAATTAAACCTGCTAAAAAAAAATATTGCTGCTTGGGCTGCGGTAACATCCAAAGATCCGAGCAGGAATAAGCCCTGGTTTGTCAACAGGACACAGCTATATAGTCTTGATCGCCTGATATTTACAACTTGCGTAAGTTCAAAAATACACAGAAAGTCATTAGCAGATATGGAGTAAAGTTCAGTCATTTTAAGTCCCCATCTACCATCACATACTTCGAGTTGTTATTACCTTTTCTTTTCAATCCATATTGATTTTTTCATTACCTCAGACTGTGGCAGAGCCAATAGCTACAAATCCAAGTGGGAGTATTTCCAGTGTTACCTCTTAATAGCAGCTACACAATGTAAAAATATGTTCAGAGACCTAAATTCATTAAAATGGTTAACAACATCATCAGAAACAACAATTAGGCGAAAGCAAAGGGAAGATCAAAAGACTCTGTATCAGATATTCTTCTGCTCGGTGAGCAGTGTCCACAGCTATTGGTGTTCAAAGCAAGCTTATTCCCGATGTTCCTCACGTATAAAATGAATGCAAGTAGGACTTTATCCAAGGTTTCTCCAAAGTAACGAGACCCTAATTGGTTTTACTGGGCTTTAGAACAGATCTTCATGTGTAGCATAGTATTTGCCTTACTCTGGCATGGAATTCAAGAGCAAAAGATTGCAATGGGAATGCAGCATGGTGCATTAATCTGCTCCGTCTTAAAGGTCAATTGGGATTCTACCTTCTTTCAAAACAATAGGGTAATAATTGGATCTGTGGAAATACTCAGAATTCTTGGGCACTTCTGTTGTGCTGTATGAAGGCAAATAATCTGACTGCTAGGCAGGGCATTGATGTGGGTGATATAGGCAGCAGTAGCAATGTGCTCATCTTCATCCATCCTTCAAATAAACAATCCATCCTCTCTTCCTGCAGGGACTTGAAAGAATTGCAGATTGATGGTTCTCATTATGTTTGCAAGCATGCACATCTTATTTTAGAAAAAAGTCTTCTCAAGCATGAAACACCTTCATTAGACCACTTACCTTCAATATTTAAATCCCAACTCTAGCTTCTGATTTTAATAGAGTCATCACACCTTTCTCTTCAGTAATAGCTGGAGGATAACCTGAAGTCTTTTATGTAGTAACGGTTATGTAGGTCTCCAGGTTTTACAACTAAATCTTTGAGATAAGACATACCCATACAGTAAAGCCGTAATTTAATAGCCTTTTAATGCCGAGGCCATTATGCTGATGCTAGCTAATAAAGCTTTGTTATCCGAGAGCACCACTGCAGAAAATACCAAGGAGGTATTTGATGGCCAGCAGCAGTGAAGTGTCTGGCTTGCTTGTTTCTCCAAAGAGGTCAAGAGCCTCCCAGAAGAACTGTCCTTAAGGACACGATGAAAAGCGTTGGGCTGGGGAGGAAGTTCAGTCTTTGACAAACATGCCGAAAGACATATTGAGGCTAAGGGCATTGGCAAAAGCTTTTATTCTTACTTTGAGCAAAGCCCTGGCCAAGGATTTGCACTAGAAAGCGTTGCAGCCTCAGGTGCGTCCCTCGGTGAGACTCACCCGCTGGTTTGCATCTTCCTTGACTAGGACGAGGGCGAAGTAGCAACAGGCTGGGACACCTTCTGGAATGTGTGGGTGGTGAGGAAAGGTGGGATGGGCCTAGCTCTCACTCCTGCTCTACCCTGTTACAAACAGCCTCAGTGTTGCTGCCCTCCTTGAGGAGAATTTTAGTCAAAGGAGAAGAAGAGCGAGGGGTCTGCTGGGCAAGTAAGGCAATGGAAGAGCAGAGCCAGGGCAATGTAAAGAGCCTTGAAGGTGAAAAAAAGGAAAATGAGCTGCAGATGAGCAAACTTTTACGAACCGTGAATGATTTTGACCTTGGTCTGATCCTGTAGTTGGGTTCCTATCCGCGGTGTTGCATTTTGCCAGTGTGATATTGCCATAGGAACGAGCAATTGGGCTGTGGAAATGAGAAATCCTCATTTCCATTTTTCAAAACTGTTTTTCCACTTAGTAGGTTGTAATTACTTACATACTTTGACATTAATTATTATAAAATGCCTTCAGATTTGACTTGGCTGTGTAATTGCATGTTACTTGCACAATGAGTTCTGGTTGTTGCAGCAGGCTGTGAAAGAAACCAGGTCCTCTGGAGCATTTTGGATCCCAGTATAATAACTAATTCTGATAGCTGTGTGTCAGGAAAGTGGTTTTCTTCAGCAGAAGGTTGAGTTTTTCCTAGATATCTGTTCCCTGCCACAAGCTGCATGATTAACTGTCATGCTGGGAAGCCATCCCAGCTGGCACGGATACCCTGGGGATGCCAGACCAGCACCAACACATTCAGATGAAGTTCCTGTTGTGATGGGGCTCTTCGCTATCCATTTGGTTTCTTCCTTTCATGGTTCTGCTTGCAAATAACGTCAGCGGGCACTCTCACCAAGAGGAGAACTTTCTCCCAGTGCTGCTGCTCGGGGCCGTGGGGCAGGAGCTGGGAGAGGGGCCAGGATGTGCCCCAGCGGGTCCTTGCTCCGGGAAAGGCTCAGCAGCAGGCGCCATGCAGGATTTGGAGATCAGGGATGGTGTTTCCAGTTGGGTTGGCTCTTTCCTGGTGCACGGGGAAATGCCATCCACAAAGCACCGCAGTGGAGTTACGCTTATCAATCCTCCTTGTAATTAATTCTTAACTAGTTTGGCTTGTCAGGGTAGGCATTGTGGTCAGGAAGAGATTTTAAAGATTTTTATATCCCCATTTCCGTTCCCTTACAAGAACGAAATAATCTGGTTTCTTTGGGATTCTTATTTACGTCTTTTTAGATGGAAATATTTTTTATTTATTTTTAATTTCTTTTTAAATGAAAAATGTATTTTCTTAAAGTCTGAATGATGTGGTACAGTGTTGTGTAAACAGCAGCAGTGAGTTTCTCTCCACGACCACGAGTGAGCGTTAGGTGACCAGCGATGCTGTCAGGGGGGTGTGAGTTGCGCAGCCTGCCTCTTGCTGGTGTCTTCTGTCCTTCCTCCTATGCAGCCTCTTCTCCACTCGACACACTCCATAGAAGATACTCTGATTGTAGGCTACAGGACGAGGCTGTTTTGCATCTAACAGATTTCAGTAGGTCTCAGTTCACAACTCACCTTTTCCTACTGTCGTGGTACCGGTGATGCCAGCACTGTGGATTGTACGCATCCTGAAAACTCCGACAGCGCCATAATGATGATGCAGTTTATAAGTTTGGGTACCACACGTGTTTCCAGAGGGTTGTAGGAATAACGGGCTTTGCTCTTTGTCTCAACCTTTGTTTTCATTAATCCTTCAGCTGCCTGCTTGTGTTTCCTGGCGTGGGAAGTCCATGACAGAGGTTGATCTTGAAAGCTTCTTTTAAGGAATACCGCAGAACATAGAGAGGTCGTCTTTTATATGAGGTTGACATGGAACATTTAAATCTCTGAGGAACTGGCTTTGGATATAGGCTAATAAAGCAGCAACCCACTGCTTTGGCACACTAACCGTTACCGCTGTCTCCAGGAAAAACAATATTGGTAATGGGTTATGTGGAAATGAATTAAGTCCTTTCTTTGTCTCCAGCTTTTCCCCACTGTGACTAGAACAGTATCGTCATGCTGGACACACCGAGTTTCCATAGCCATAGATTGTTTCAATCTCCACGTGATGTATTTATGTCTTTATGGATTTTTAATATCTAAAAGCACATAAAGAGGAAAGACAGAAGGAGCTAAAAAATATTGTGGGTTTTGTTTTGTTGGGTTTTTTTTAAGGAAGTTGTTTTGCACTTCAAATGGTTTTTAATTTGGCTGCCAACAACTTTTGATGGGACTGTTCACACATCTCCTGCACCTTCTTGGAGGGTGGAGGCAAATGCTGGCCCTTCTGTTGAAAATGACCATACAAATAGGAAATGAGACATAAAAAAATACATCCATAATAGTCTTCCCCCCCCCCCCCCCGGATGGTTCTCTTGCAGCTGTTAATGAAGGCCCAGCACCGCAGCAGCTGCCCTTGCTGCCGCAGACGCAGCCTGAGCACTACAACAGCGAGGATGCCCCGAGCAGAATCATCCCCACCGCCTGTGTCCGCCCTACGCACCCTCTGCGCAGCTTTGCCAACCCCTTGCTACCTCCGCCCATGAGTGCAATAGAACCGAAAGTCCCTTACACGCCGCTTCTGTCTCAAACAGGTAAGAGTGATGGGGGGAAGGGCTGCGGTACCACAGCTGAGCCGGTGACACAGTTTGTCACCCAACAGACAGCGCGAGGCCGTCCCGTGCCTTGAAGCCAGATCTGTGAGTGCTGACAGAATGGAAAGTGGATATGTACATTTATATGATAATAATCCAGTATTTCATTCTGACAAAATGGAATCAAAATTCAGGACAAGGCAACAGCTTGAAATCAGAGTTAACAAGTGATAAAAATGATTTAAATAAGATGTCAAATTAATCACTTGGTCTTGTTTCCAGTCTTCTGTTATGCTACAGTAACTTGAACCAGTGCCACTTGACTCTTGTTTCAAGGCTTTGCCTTTTTGATAATGAAAGGACTATTTATGTATGCTGGAAAAGAATTGACTGCAATCCACTCCAGTGTGCAAGCTACTAAAAAATTAAATAGCAAGCGTGCAAGGAACAGAAAGGAAATTATTCTATATTTAAAATTTATTTTTTTTAAAAAAATAAGGCTTTAGACCGGTGCCACTGTTGAATGAAGCTGCAGGCTGGTGTCAAGGCTGCACGTGGCTGTAGGGGGACATTCGTCCTTGGGTGGGGGGAACGGTGCCTTTCTGGCTGGTTTCTAGGTCTGTTTCCAGAGCAGCATCATTTCTGGAGAGTTGTTTTAAAAATTCACCCTTGTCTGGAATGAGAACGTTTGGGCGATGTATCTGGTATCTACTTTGTTTGTGAAGTGGACCCGGTGCTAGAAGTGTTCTTCACATGAACTGGTATCGTTTGAGTAGCAGTGTTTGCCTCAGTGACCCTAGCTACTAGAGCTATTAAGAAGGAGAAAAAAAAAAGGGGGGGGGGGGTTTGCAGACTGGTATCTCGTTTTAACTGTTTACCTTACTCCTTTAGCTTGGATAATCTCCAGTTTGGCTCAGACAAACTGGAGATTTCAGCTTCACTCTTCTATTCTTATACAGCTTTGCAAGCGTAGCTTTCTTGCCATACAGCATATGTTAGGTCGATGTTTGCAACAAGCAAGCTACCAAAACATCTCTGCTTTTTTACTGGAAGCACCTGCTATCCATCAGCAAGTAATGCAGTTTCTGACAGCAGACAGAAGTAGATAAAACCTTATTTACTGGAGAACGGCTCTTGCCAAATAGTGCTGCTGAATTATTTTTTATATATAACGGAGTCCATTTGTCTTTATGTAGTACCGCATTTTACTTTATGAGGATCCAATTCTACTTGTCTTAGTCTAGCAAGTAAACCCGGTACCTTGAAAGGACTATTTGTTCTCTAAGTCAGTCAGAGTTTACATTTTAACTATTATAATTAGGAGGCATGGCAAAGAGAGGAACTCAGGGCATGTTACATGTCTTCATAAAGAATCTGATCATCCTGAAAAAGAAAATTGCCTTTTTTTAGTAAGTAATCTCACATAAGCAGATGCAAACAATGTGTCATTAGGTAAAATGAAGAGCTGAAAGTTTATGGCAATAATCTGCCATAAAGCAGTGGAAATAAATAAAGCAAATGCTAAAGGGATGAAAAAATCTGGTTTTCTGGACTCTATCACATAGACAAAAACATGTTGTTGGCTTTTATATGGCGTTCAGACCTATTGTATTCACTGGTATACTGAAACCACATTTTTTACTTTTTAGAAATGTATATAACTTCATTTCTGCTCTGCTTTCAGCTGTTCGGAGGTGTTGGGGGTGATTTATTTCTCTCTATGTATGGTTGCTCTCGCTTTTCTCAATGTACTTGTCCCCAGAGTCGTTAGCCAGAGTGATGTTGCCTCCTCTCCCGATTTCTCGTTGGAAGGTTTCCTTTGCGCAGGGTGCCCAGCTCCTGCACCTCGTCCCTCCAACCCAGGCTGCTCTTCCTGTACCCACTCCCGAATCCCACTCCTCTGGAACCCAGATCTCTCTTCTTTTCACTCAGGGTGGGAGTGGAGAGAGAAAGGAATGAAAAAGGGACAGCACGTCACCGGCAGTTCTGGGTCTTTAACACTACTCACGGGCATGATGCCCCAGCCGTAGCTAGATACCCACAAAAGGTAAATTTTGAGGATATTTGAGAACTTTTCAAGGCTTGTGAGGTATTTCTCTGTTGGAACAAGTCTCTGAGAAAAGATGACTGACATGTCCCTGCTCCTCCCTAGTCCCCGCTGGCCGAGCTCCCTGTGGACCAGTCGAGGTGGTTCCCTTAGGGACCATCAACGCCCATTATGCCCCACGTAGGGACATCTCAGCTTTAAAAGGCTCTTAGCAAATTCCCACATTGGATTAACTGTTACTTTCCTTAACCTGAGAGATGGAATTAATTAATTTTTCATTGCATTTTTTAAAACTAAAGACATTTTTACGTGTCCTATGGAATAAAGCAATAGGGCAAGAAGTGATAAACTCAACACTTGAACCAATTAAGCTACTCTTTACATTGCTGTTCTGTTTTTTTAAATGCATGTTAATCAGGTGTCCTATCCCTTTGGGTAGTCCATACCTAATGGAACAATCCTGCAGAATTTGGAAGGGGAGAAGATTGTAGAGGTTGATCCGGAGATTTCCAGCAAAGACTTCATAGTCCTGGAGCTGGTGCCTACCACTGGCCCTCACGCAGTATTAATGTCAAAATAAATTTTTGGATCTTGCCCAGGGAAGGGATGAGCGCAGGGCTTTTTCTTGGCTTTGATTGACCTGATGCTAAAAGGAAGTATCTCCTCTAATATTTTATCTATTCACTATATCTCCGTAGTGGCAGTATAATTAGCTGTTAAACTCTATCATATGGTTCATAAAAAAGACATACAAAGATCATTATTCACTTGTGGAGGATTTTGCCATGAGGATATGAATAAATATTGAAAAGGCTGTGCTCCTGGCTTTGGGTCATGACATCAGCCTAATCCAGAGCTAAATCTGCCATTTTTTAATTTTTTTTTTATTTTTTTTCCCTGGAGCCCAGTAAATCTGAACTCTTCACATTAAGCCCTTCCCGTTGATCCTTTATAGGATAAATGATGGAGCACTTGAGGTTGCTGATAGTTATTCTGAAGGCGTGAGAATCACTCCGTGGTACTTCCAGTCCACCCTGTGGCTGCACTCACTCCTCTTTGCAAGTCATACACACAGGCATGTAAGTGATTTGACTTAGTCCCCTTTCAGGTTAAATAGAAAATGTTTGATGGAGTGTTGAGCTTATTGCATTATAGATCTGACATAAATTCCAGAAATGGATGGGAAAGATTTATTTTTTTTTTTACCCTCACAAATGAGAATTCCTTTTAGGTCTTGATGATCCTGAATTAGGAGGTCATTTTTCTTCTCCAGAAGCAAGTGCAAGGTGGTAGAAAATACCACCTGTGAATTGGTGGTTTTTATATTCTGTCACAGTTTTAAAACTTCAGCTTTTTCAGGCTCCTGTATCTTTTGTGAGGTTGTAAAAATGCTGCATTTTTTTTCTATTGCTACTCCACTAAAAAAAATAAAAAATGCAGTTGGAAATCTAAGCTGTCATCTTCTCGGTCTTCCTGGAATCACTCAGTGATACCCCAGAGCTAGAAACCACTTTATTATACAGCAAAATCAAGCTTTATTTTCCTTCTCGCTGCTGAGCTGGGAGGAATGCCCCAGCCGGCGGTGGGCTGGGCGCACAGGGGAAGGCTTGCACTGCAGATGAGCTGCTCAACGTTTATTTCTGTGCTATTTTGGGGAAAAAAAAATATATATATATAAAAAAAAATCTTGTCTTTTCAAACTCGGCTGGCTTAGGGAGTAAAAACGAAGGGTGAGGTGAAGGAATCTGGCAGTAAACATCCCTGTGTAAAAAGCAGCAGCTGGATATTTCCTGGACGTTTGAACAAATCCTTCCCGCATACAGGCTGACCCCCACACTGTTTTCATTACCAAATGGGATAAGACAGCCTGGTAAGAAAATGAGCTCCATGAGGGATTTTTTTTTGCTGCTTTTTTTTTTTTTTTATTTCCCCCTTTTCCCTGAAGCCATTGCAAGAAAAGAACCAGAAAAACAAGATAAGGCTGGAGGTTTGCAAAGCCACCGTTCAAACCACACGCTAACGGTCAAATAAATAAGGGATGAAGTCAAGAGGAATAAAGTGTATTTGGGTATTAAGTGGTGACTCCTGGGCCATCATAATCCCAAAGAGCAAAGGTCTGGGACCTCGGCAGGGGCTGGAATTACGGCGATCCTTAGAAGGGTGGATATAGACCAAGTACAGTAAGGCTTCCCATCATGATGGTAACAGAGTGCTCCTGACAGGAGCAGTGGTAAAATCCCGGTGACACACATGTCTTGAAGGTGGGATCTCAGGTGGAGAGTTTAGAGATGGAAATTCCAAGAATAAAACTTGTGGCTGCAAATTAGGCAAATTTTGGAGATGTGAACTTTGATCACTGTGGTGCTAGGCTTATGCATCTAATTGCTATCCATTTTTTAGAGAGCTTAATCCCCCCTCACACAAAGTGACGATTTAATTGGTAAGTGATATTCTGGACAATCAATGCGCTCTAATTAATTAGCCATGCAACCAAAATCTGGAGCTGTCTTTTGGTTTTTTGTTTGTGGTTTTTTTTAAGTTTGCCGTTCACAGTAAAAGAATCCCAGCGCCAATATAAAACACAAATGAAAACCTAAACCTATCACTTCTAATTTGAGTTCAGTCATTGAATTTAAAGGCAACTAAGAACTCTTTTGTTAATAGGGTATAAAAATCTTTCTGGCGTAAGGGTGGGGTTTTTTCATGTTTTCATGATGAGTGTAAATGAGATTATGGACTTCTCTTTATCATAGTCTACAGTAAGCAGGGTCTATAAATTCACTGCAAATATGGGAATGATTCATTCTTGAACCTTTTATTCTGAATTCCTAGCTTTTTGCACTAGTAACTCAAATGTTCAAAATAAAATTATTCTTTTATTTCATAAGCTTTTACCTCCCCGCCTCCCCAGGCTTCAGTTTTGAAATGTTTTTTTTTTTCTTCCACATTTCTTTTTCTGAAAACAAGCTTTCTCCATTCAGCTGGGAGATGTATTGCCACACAAATGTCACAAAAGGGCCGGTCCTGTCTGTTAGAGGAAAGTGGCCCCAGTAATTAGCATGTAGATAACTTGAGACACCTGAGTTGTCTCATTAAAATCCACAGGACTACTGGAAGGTGTAAAGTGAAGCGTGGATTTAGGTGCTTGTCTGGATAAGTGAACTGATTCCCCTTTGATATAAATGATCTATTTTGATACAAGGAAGCAGTCAAATAATTAAAAAAATGTATTTTTCCGGATAATTCATACTGTAAATTCATAGAAAGATTTATGGATGGGCCATTCTGTTTTCCTGTGTTTCATCAGCAGAGATATAAAGCATTTTCCACCGCATGTATAATTGCTCCGTATTAATTTGGGACTGTGCATTACCACTGAGCCGTTGCAGCCAGCCAGTCACTTTTGCCCTAACCCGTGTTTATCCCACACGATGTTTCCAGCAAATAGATTACAAAGTTGAAAAGCAGCTGGGAAGACAGAGATCAAACCTCTCTCATATTTCCCCGTGTTTCAGCAGCCTGTGTTGTTTTTCTCTGGAATTGTCCTTTCCCAGCTCACTGTTCCGATACCTGTTTTGAAGCCGTAGCCCGTAAAAACGTGTGAAGCTCAGCAGTGCAGTCCCAGGGCTTGCTTGGTACCCTATTCTGAAGAGTAATTAAATGACCTCTTTCTCTTTTGTGTTTAATTTATCTTTTTACTTTTTCTCCTACTATCCAATATTTCTAAATTAAACTTTGACTCTTTATAGGAGGCTTTCCCTTGCGTTGATTATCGCCACAAAAATAATTTTTAGAGACTCATTTTCTTGAGGAAAGATTTTTTTTTTCCCAGCTGAGTCTTCAAATAATATTTTTCATAGAGTTAGATATTCTGTCCCCCTGATAGACACTGTCTTAAACAGGAGCATCCTGCCACGGAGCTACAGGCGACTTCACTTCTACCTGTTAGTCTCATCTTTATGTTTCAGCTTTTAAAGTCACTTAAATTGACACTGTTATTACTGGTAGAAACAGCAACTAACCTGTAGAGTGGCATTTGATCCTATTGTGATTTTTTTTTTTGTTGGACATTTATGAGAAAATACCTCTTTGTAGTGCCAGATAAGCAGCATACCCCATCAGCTCTTAATTGATTGCTTAATAGGGCAAAGATCCGACTTGGCGTTGCTGTACAGCACTCCTTCCCCACGCTGGAAGTTCAGGCTGCCAGTCTCCTTACTGTCAGAAGCATTGGGGATGGATGAAATTCTGAAATAGTTTTAATTTTCCAGCTCGATCGCTTTCAGTTTTAAGAGCTACGACATCTCTCCATGAGAGCAGCCTTGCAGATCCCTCTGTGCCTACAGATGGACATTGCTAGACGCAGCTCTAGTTGATGGCACGGGTAGTTTTTGCCTTTTGTCCTGCTGGGTAGAAAAACCTGTGGAAAAGCTGTGAGATTCAGGGCCAGCAAAGATTGCCCTCGTTTATGTACAAGTCTGACATTACCTTCTGATTTCTGCAGTTGTTTTGACTTCTGTAGTCTCATTATACGGGGTTAATCTTGGTACGCCTCATCCTCCAAGAACCAGTTCTGATGGGAACAAAGGCTTGTTTGCACCCCAGGAGACAGATCCATTTCCATCTGCCACCTCAGACCAGATGATCTTCAGCTGCAGATCCCCTTCACGTCTTTGATGGGTGCCCTGTCTGTTGGGCTACTGGATATAAGAATCTATCCCCATCCCCCGTTTGGAAATTCTCTGTTGAAGTTTCCATATTGGTTTTCTGAGACATGCCTAGAAATACCTTGTGTGATCCAAAATGTAGGGTTTTTACTTTGTTGAAAACCCTAAACCAACAACCAAAAAATCCGAGTTTTAGGTGAATCAAATATTGAACAGAGCATTTTTTCCAACTCTGAAATCGATAGACTAGAATGGCTGCAGGTTTAAAACTGAAACCAGTTAGCAACATAGCGCATCTTACTGCAAAATCCTCTTTTCAGACTTTCCCCGCTGTCCTGCCTGCTGTCCCACATGGTGGTTGACGATGGTTGTAAGCGTTTGCCAAGAGCAGAATATTAGGAAGATAAAACAATTTTATTTTTAAATTGCTACTGTGGCCACTCTCTGGGGTTTTAGCCAAGATGGATCCCTCCTCAGCCCGGCTGGTGGTGATCTCTGGCAAGAACACATGGATGTGGGAGGCTTGATCCACATCTCACCGAGGTTAATGGAAAAAATCTCTTTGCCTTGGAGTTTTGCATTACCACCTTGCGAAAGCAAATTACCGCAATCTTTCTGAGAAGCGCAGGGCTTGCCGGCAAAGCTGGTTCCATCACTTTTTCTGTTCTGTATATAGATTATCATATAGATCCTTCCTCTTTGTCACTGGCACCTAGTAAACCCTCTCAACACTTTGTACAGTTCATTTTTTTCTTGCGTGCAAACCCTTCGACTGGGACAGAGCTTTCCCAATAGGATCTTCCCACCACTTTGTAAAACACCATTGCTGTTTGCCTTGCTGCTGCCAAAAATTGCTTCACTTGTAAGTCCCAAGGTGGTCGCTGACTTCTCTGAGGCACAGTACAGGCTTGGAATTAGAAGCATGAAGGCTTTTCTCTTCCCTCATCTCCTTCGGCTAGAGCCAGCAGAATTGATGGCAAAATGTCCTATTCCTTCTTCTCAGAGATCTGACTTCTTCCTAGATAATTTTAGAGCTTTGATGAGCAGGTGTCTGCTCTGTGCCCGTCACATCAGCTCACTGTGCAGCCAAAGGGGAGAGAGAGGATCTGCTGAAAGACAATTCATCCAGCTTCTCCTCAGGCTAGGGAAGGTGCTTCTTCCCATAGGTGATTGAGGGAGGTGAAAGAACCAGCGGAGGCTTATCGCTTGCTTTTAAACACCTGAAGTTCAGCTGAAGGGATGGGAGACATGGTCCAGACGCCTTGCTTTGAAAATCTGAAAGTTTGCATGAGTAGCAGATAGGCAGAAAGGTCCCTGCAGTTCTCTTTATGTTTCTCCAGCTCCAGCGATTGCCAAGCTTTTGCGAGTAATGGATTTTGTAATCGTACAGCTGTTGTGCCTATCAGAATATTCAGAGTTGGTCCTAGATGCAGACATTGAGGAACTCCGCTGCTACCCGCCTTCTACTCCAGTGTCCTCCATCCAGCCTGGCTTCTTGTCGTTTGTCCCTAAACTAGCTCCTTTCAGTTTTTGCATCCATCTCCATTTTCTCTGCTCTTAACTCCTTTTTTCCACGTCACCATTTTGCATCATCATCCGGAACGCCTGTGACACGTGAAGCACGTAAGGATTGTTGGTCATCAGGCTGGATACAGACCCCACATCCATTGCGCATGAACACAGCATCTTCTGATGCTGTCAGAGTTTCCAGCTCGCTGTGCTCCCCGCAACTGGGGACTGGGCTGTGGAAACCCTGCCAGGCGAAGAGCAGAAACCCTGAGCCCTTTCCCTGAAATGAGTTGTCCTCCCCTGGCTGAGTACATCATCTCGTGTCCCACTTGACGTAGCTCAAAATAACATAACGCGAAGGAGCTCGCCCAAAGCATCTCTATCAAGAGGATGGATGCGAAGCCTCTGTTGGTTTTCCTTGCTGTCCATCATGATAACATATAGATATGTGCAAATGCGTATGGATTTAGGAAATGGCTTCTTTTTGGCTGGGTGCAGGACCGCGGTGATGTGCAGTGCTCCTGGAATACCGAGGATGGTACTGCAGCGAGTTCAGCGGCAGCCTGGGAGAGGCAGCCGTAGCTGTGATTTGCACCTGGTAGCCATATATTATCTGACTAATGAGCCAGTGAAGTGTTTAATAACCCCACGGAGAAAATGAAACTTTTAAATGGTAAATCCATGCTGGGGCTGCTCAGAGTTACACCTCATCGGTATTGTCGTCTGCCTCTTGCAGCACCACTTCCAAGGTTTCCTCTTTTTTTTAC
Organism: Falco naumanni; assembly: GCF_017639655.2. Classification (NCBI taxonomy): domain Eukaryota; kingdom Metazoa; phylum Chordata; class Aves; order Falconiformes; family Falconidae; genus Falco; species Falco naumanni. The sequence continues at coordinate 21,053,069 of NC_054079.1, forward strand.
TTGGGAGGCTCCCGCGGAGTTGGAGAACATTAGAAACCAAAGCAATTTTAACGTAATTAGCTGCTCATTTGCATAAATTAGTTTACTTATAACCTTTTGCTTCTAGAATTCTCTTCAAGAGGCTTGCTTGGTCTTTTTAATGTCCTTTGAGGGAAGAAGGCTCAACTGTTGGACTAATTACGTATTACAGGCGTCACCATGGAGAATGGTCCCCACTGCAAAGCATTCACTGAAGAACTTGCAATAGGCACAAGGAGCGTTTGCTCAGCTTCATATTAGTTATGAGCATTATGACTTGCCTGTTGCTTTTGTGAGCTAAAGGGCAAAAAAGATGCACAAACCAAACTTGCTAATCATCATTATGGCTTCTCATTAACAATATCCAGGAGAGAACATCTGTCTTTGTGCAGAAAAGCGGGTCTTTAAGTCCAATTACTACAATTGATGAGTTGCATACGAGAAACATGATTTTTACCACGGGATTTAGAGGATTACAATAGCAACATACGCCGCATTCCACGTGAGCTCCTCACCGCCACATCAAATATTTACTTCCCCACCAGCCCATGAAAATCAAACAAGTCGCAATGCAAAGTCACTTGTATAAAAAAAAAAGCCTATTTGGGTCCATTATCTACCCAATAAACAGCATGGATTCCATGGTGGCTGTACCTTCTCTTTATTTTTCACATCACAGCTATGTCCCGGGATGCAATTGAGATTCCCTCTAATGGGGTTTGGATAAATCCCTTTTTAGCAGGGCACGTGAGCACTGCAGGAACAGAAATAGCAGCCCAGCTGCCAGCTGCAGGGGTCATAGCTGCGGTTTGCTTCTTTGCTGAGCACTGCAGGTGTTTTCAAAGCCCTAGGGGGGCAGAAAAAATTGTTGAAGGGGTACAGCCTGTACGCCAGGCAGCTCAGAGTTGGTTTGCCTGCGATGGTACTGCCTTCTGCTCTTGAATTTTCCGAATCGGGTTGTTGCATTTCTCCATGTGCAACTGTGGGGTGCACACGGGGAGTGTCAGTGTGTGCATCTTCTCCCCACATGCTTCTTTGGAAATAAGCTTTATTTGGTAAGAAATGGAAGTGGCAAACAGTCCCTTTTTGAAAAAAAAACAACTGATTTGAATGTGCGGCACTTAGAAGATGGAGTCTCTGGGGATAGCTGTATCGGCTGCTCTTACCCTGAGATACAGGGAAGTCTGTAGGCCTGTTAATAAAGAAGTCTTATAGCTATTAAACGGGGGCTGGAAGAGCAAGGGTATCTTTGTGGAGATCTCTTCTAGCTTCTGTTGAGCTTTCACAGGTTCATAGCTTCAGCTAAATGGGAGTTATCTGCAGGTCTCTGCCTCCATCTCGCAACTCTTTACTGGGACTCACTGTTAACGAACACGCTGCTGGCAACTGGCTTTTCCTCTGGTTTTCCATTGCGTTTTCCTCTGCCTTCAACTCATTAAAACTGTGAACACGATTCTTTGAAACAGGGGAAAAATAACCGATGGCTCTTGGCTGCTGGCTGGAGCTGTGGGGGTGTGGAGGGCTGCGGTAGCTGCAGGGATCTGGGGGGATCTGGGGGGCGAGAGCCACGGCAGCAGCTGCCCATCTTCCCACACTGGTGTTACCCTTCAGGTAGCGCTGCTGTAGGCTCCGGAGCCTTGCTTTCATGATGTGGTAAATGGTCTGTAAGAAAAGAGAGGCAACCAGGTGGGCATCTAGTGATGAAGGGATCGGGCGAGGTGTTAGATAGTCCCATCTTGCCTCCCTTTGCCGGCCAGATAATCTGGTTGGGTCCCTTCTGCCCTGGGCTGCTCTGTGATGCTCTGGGGAAAACAAATTGGTGGGGAAAACAGATTCCTGAAAGGATGTTTTGGTTTTGTGTGGAAACCAGGGGGGGTTCTGTTCTGAGAGGTGGGTGTTGATGTCCATCCCGGGTGGATGGAGACATCTCCCACGCTCCTGGTCCCTGCGTCTCAGCTCCACAGCCGCGGGCATCCTCGTACAAACCTGTCCTGTGGCTGGTCCCTGGGACAGCCCTTTCTCTGCACACGGTTTATGGCTGGAGTGGCTCAAGACCCTGTTTTTCTCTTTCTGTTCCAATTCTGATGCCATGGTCGATAGCCAACTTGACTTACTGATGCCTTTTAATAGCTCTAGTAAGCGCGATCAGCTACTAAAGCAATGGCTGTTGTTAATTGTCATTATTATGGTACACATTTTCATAACAGCAAAAAGGCAGGGGGCTTGCTGAAGGTCATAGTGGAGGCAATATATAGAAAAAAGGTTCTTTATTTATGATTCGTCTCCTGGATTTCAACGGGAGTCAAATGAACAGAATAAAAATTGTGCCCAAGTCCCATGGGAGAGGAAACCTGCCCTGTGAGACTCCACAGTGATCCCTTGTGGGGATCTCCTGTTCCAGAGGGGATCTACTGTTCCCTGGTGGGGGTGCCAGGGAGGGATCTGGCAGCCTCCTGCCCGGTGAGTATCAGCACATCTAAAGAGATGGAAGTGAAACTGGCCTGAGGGCACAAGTAGGTGTCAAAGTGGTTTAATGTCCATAGAGGGGAAGTTGGAAAAATAGATTTTGGTTTTGGGGACCTAGGTGGCTGAGAGAAGAGCCAAAGGCACTGGCTGCTATGCGTTCGGCCTCATGCCGGGAGCGCGGCTATGTCTGAGCTGTAGCTTCAGGGCAGCAGGGTTATGCTGGCAGCGAGCAAGCCGGGAGCTGCCGTCCTCTTTTTTGGCCTTGAATCTATGATGCATGAGATATTCGATCTCGCTTTGGCTTCGTCAGGCAATGCTGATTTAAAAACTATCCCCGCGTACCCCAACTCCATGCCTTGTGTGCCTCTCTTTCCACTGATGGCTCTCGTGTCTCCTGCAGCGTCTTGCCTAGAGCTTGTGCCACGCAGAGGCGTATTGCCCAGGACAAAGGTTTTATTCTTTGATGTTTGAAACTATTGAGAGAGAGAAAGAATTGTTAATTTCCTCTAGGAGAGAGCTGAGACCTCTGGGTTGATGCATCCTTAAAGGGCAGCTCAGGTAGTCCTGCGGCTCCATGGGGTGGGCAGGAGGGGCTTCGACAGAGCTCTTAAGAAGGGAGATCCCTTTCTGTCAAAAAAATAAATCTGTTTTGTTATTTTTTTTCCTTTCTTCCGAGCTGGGGTAAAAAGTCAGAAAGATATTTTTTTTTTTTTTACGAAGTTGAAATACAATTTTTATTTTATCTTGTTCAGTGACCCACCTGGAGGGCAGCTTGAGGGAGTTAAGAAAAAAAATAGAGGAGAACCACAGAAAGGAACAAAAATAGAGGAGGACCACAGAAATAGCTGTCATTCCCCCAGCGTGGCCACTGCTCCATGCTCTTTGCTCTCACTGTCTCCCTCAAACACCACACGGAGCTGGCAGTGCCCTGCCTGGCAGGGACCACTAAGCCCAGATTTTCTTCCAGGAGTGCCAGGTTTGTAGGTATTATTCCAGGTATTATTCCCAGGAAAATGGAAGTTTCCATGTGTATGCTTGTGTTGCTACAGAAGAACAGTCGTCAGAAAATAATGTCAACAGCAATCGCAAATGTGCTGCCTTGGAGCTCTGCTGGGCGCAGCGGTGGGATGCAGACCAGCGGGCTTTGGAATCTAATGGAAGTTTTTAGAAAGTGTTTGTGTCAGTTCTGATGCTCCTCTGGGAAGAATTACTGGGAAGCCTGCCAGGGAAGGAGGCTGTACGGTTACAACTGAAACCACAAGCAGCCGCGATCAAACCAGCTGCATTTCACCCACCCCACCCCCCATTTCACTGCCATCCCTTTTTGTCCTACCTACAGGTTCTCAGTGTGACATTTTATTTTTTTTCCAGGGCCTAACCTCCCCAAGGCTCAGGTGAAGATGGCGTCCTTCGGTTTGGCAGGGAAGGCCAGGTCGCCCCTGCTGCCCGTCTCGGTGCCCACGGCCCCAGAGGTGGCAGAAGAAGGCCACAAGCAGACGGGGGACTCCGCCAATGTAAGAACTGGCACCCTGAGCTCACGAGGCTCCTCACCATCCCGTTAGAGCCTCTAAGCCCCAATCTAGACATTAATTTTGAGATAACAGTCTGTCCCTCCTTGCCTTGGGTATTACGCTGCAGCTGATGACTCTTAGAAAGCCAGTAAAAAGTTCGGGCAGCCGGTAAAACTTTGCAGGTGGCTTTAATAGACTTTGGCAGCCGTGATACAGGGGAGAAGCGAGTGCTTCAGTTCTGTGTGAATATTATCCACAGGACAGCTCGCACCGCCTCTCCTGAGCTCCCTGAGATAGTGGGGGACGAGAAGGAGGGGGTAAGAAGTATGATAAGGGAAGAAAATAATTTTGGCAGGAAAAATGAGTCTATAGTAATACCAGATAATGGTAAGAAGAATAACATTGAAGAAGTAGATAAGTGAAACTGAAAAGGTGGTGAAATTAGAACAGTCTTTTAACTCCTATTAAGATGGTTAGAGAAAGGTCTCGTGGTCCAGAAGATGAAATAGTGGAAAAGAAATAGAATGAGGGGAAAAAAAGAAATACATTAAATACACATTGTGTATCACCTCTTTTCAACTACTTGCACAGCAGAATTTTTTGCTAGACGCTATAGCAGTGATTTGTCCAACGTTTTGTTAGTGAATCCTTTTACATTTTCAACCTGGCTAAAGGAAAGACAAAAGATTTGCTTTAGATGTAGGTCTGGAGGGTTTGGGTGTACTGCCTGATTAATGCAGGACAACAGCGTTTGATTCCTGCCTGTTGTTATCAACGGCATAAAAATATACTTCTGCATAGAGTTGCATCAGGTTTCTCACATTTTGCTGGGAAAAGGGGACATGGGATGATGTAAGAGCCATGGAATCTCCTACTGGAATGGGAACGGGAAGGAAAATGCCCTCTGTGGTGAAATTGCTGGCATAAGGAGTAATTTCACACAGGCCATTTGGTAACGCAAAGTGTAATTTCAGCTCTCAGCATCTTATGTCATCACAGCAGCACGATTTAGCTCTCGGGAGAGACGCTGCTCAAGCTCCACAAGTGCAAGGGCAGTTACAGGCAATAACAGTGCAAGCAACAAGCTCATCGGGTGGTCAGAATTTGGGAAGAAAAGCTAAAATTTGGGGATTTTTTTCTTTTTTTAAGCTTGACTCCACAGGTGCTTTTTTAAGCTGCCTGCTCCATCCCACCTCAGGGACTGCAGGGCTTGTACAATAAATGTCAGATCTTTTACTGAATAAAACCCATATAAATAACTAACTGGGTGTGTATATATATATATATATATATGTATGTATGTAAAACCATCTGAGTTTCTTCTCAGTGTCTGAAAGCAGTGGATCACACCTCTTGCTCTTGCCTTGGAAATTTTGGGAGTCAGTGGTTGTCAAGAATAGGGGCAGTGCTGGTACCTTTAGGTTTTGCTGCAGATTCGCAGCTACCCATACCCAAAGGATAACTTTCCTCCAGCCCAGTTAGGTGCTTCTGGAAACTGTTCCCAGTTGTCTGCTCCCACTAAAGGTGATGGTGGCAATTCCCCAGCATCAGCAAGTGATGTACGGAATTAAACTCTATAACTCGAAAGTTATAAAGTAGGTATGTTTATTGAGTGCAGATGCACGGGGGATCGCTCCTCCACAAGCGTGCATGCCCGAAGTGATGAACCATCTCACATTTATACAATAAAACAATTGAATATTCAATTAACGCCTATACATATTCGTTACCTAAACCTGCTTACTCTCGCTTCCTATGTTAATTAGCTTATCAGTCCTTTGCCTGGAATGTGGTGGTCTTGCAGGTTTGTAGGTGATTCATGTCCTTGTGACCATCTGATCTTCTCCAGCAAGAAGACTTAGCACTCCCTCCCTATAGATAACATTGGGATGTCTCTCATCCTTTTCTCATCCTTTTTATAAATAGCCCCTTTGTTAGAGGAAGAAGGGTAGGTGTCTCCTCAAAGCTGTGTGGCTATGTGACCAGACACCACACCCGTGACCAGTCACCATACCCACATTCCTTGAGCAGACATATAAAATCACAATCGATGTCCATTGTCCCCATTTCACACTATTTCTCCATATCACAAGGGCTGAGGAGTTGGGGTAATTGCCGGACAAGCCTGCCCTGGTAGAGGACATGTTTAGATGAACGTTTGAGGTCTCTGTTGGGTGCTAAAAAATATCTTTATTGTCACCCCAAGCATGGGTGTGTGCAATGTAAGGGAGGGAGCTGGGGAAATGGGGGTTTGGGGAGGGGTCACTAATATCTCCTATCGCTCTGGCAGGGTCACCCCTGGTTTTCAGGGTGCTGAGCCCATAGAGGCTTTGCTATCCCCCCTGTGAGCATCAGCCCATCCCTGAAGGCTCCAGGTCCCTGGGGACAGGGTCCCTGTGTGGGTGGGTTTGGTTCCCATCCCAGTGCCCGCTTATGTGTGTTTGTATTTTCTCCCAGGTTTATGAGCAGGACGATCTGAGTGAACAGATGGCCAGTTTGGAGGGGCTAATGAAGCAACTTAATGCTATCACAGGCTCAGCCTTCTAACAGCCCTTGATGAAGCGATAATTATCCCAGAGCATTGCAGCATACCAGGATTTCACACATACCACCCACGTACAACACCCCATAAAATCATCTTGTTCCCGGTACCACTCCTTCAGTGCCAGGAAGATTACTGCAAAGTCCTGAAAGGAATGATAAAAATAAGAAAAAGGAATGAATGAATAATCATGGAAACGTTACAGAACCGTAGATCTGGCATCTCAAGTGATGAAAGCGGGGCAAAGCGGGTGGCATCGTCACTGCGGAGTCATAGGTGATGCCACTGGATTGCTCCTTTTGATCCACTAGTCTTCGTAGAGCTCAAGTTGTCATGACTAACTCATGGTTTACTCCGTAGAGGTTTGTAGCTCTTTGTATAGGTCTAGTCTTACCTCATGGAAGTCTATTTTAAACATAGCCCATGCCATTAATGAGACAGTGTCGTAGGTCACTCATTTGGGTTGGTTTGGTTGTTTTTTTAATAAAAAATACGTAATTACTAACTACAGAAACACCCATAGCAAATAATCACATCACCACGCCAAAAATCTGAAGGTGTTCCCAACAGCACAAAATTAAAAGACACATTACTAATTTCTTTTATCATCTTTGTCACTCAACTCACACGAGTGGTGGGGATGAGAGAGTTGCTGTCGAATTCAGCTGTTTCAGCAACCATTTGTAAATCCTCCAGTAGTTCATGTTTTATGTATGGCAAACAGAACACCAGGAATGTAAAAAAAGAAAGGAAGCCTGCATTGGTGGCCTGCTGCCAGCCAGCCAGTGTACACTTGCAAAAAAAAGAGGGCATAATATGCAGTCTTCTCTGACATGCAGTCATTACGTGCTTAAGCTTGTAGCAAAACACGTCTGGGTGGCCTTGGTGCCAGACCGCTCTGCGGTGACATTGGGGAGCACTGCTGGGGCCACCACGAGCCAGAGCGGAGAGAAAAATGGAGCTGGATTTTCCCCCCCGGCCTTTCCCATCCACCCGGTGTCCCCCAGGCTGGCTCCCGTCCCAGCACCCACCCGCCAGGGATGCCGATGGGCAGAGGGTGAGGAAGGCCAAGGGGTGGCAGGCACTGGGTGCTTCCCGCGGGCAGGACGCGAGCCTGGGGGAAGAAACATGGAGGCTGATTAATAACCAATAAATTAGATAGGAGGGCTTTTCTGCAAGCGTCGTGTTTCCTGGTTGAGATCAGCAGCGATCAGAGCAGAGAGCAGCAGGGCACCGGGAACCATCTTTAGGGATTCCCTCTCCTTGTCCCAGTGCTTTAGCTGCGCATTACCGTGTTTATTGACAACGATAACTGGCTGAATTGACTAAATTTTGTGTGCATATATTTTATTGCTAAATTTTCAGCTGCATTCAGCATTAATCTCTGTTTATGCAGCTGAATCACCAAAAGGGAGCTAATTTGCATATTTATCAGTTAGGAGGCTGCAAAACCCAATAAGAGTTTCAGATGAATTATTCCATTCAGCTCTGCCTTTGATTTCAAGCTTGAGTGGGTCATAATTATAAAAGAGCATGGAAAGAATAGGATCTTTACAACCTAATAGCTCCTTTTATTAGGTGGGTAATTATATGTGAATCTCCGAATAAAATATTTTGAGTAAAATGGCACTGCACCAGAAGTAATAATTCAGATTATTTTCTACGGCCCTGTGCTGGAAAGGAAATCAGATGTCAAGGAGGAATTCAAATGCTTCATTAAGAACTCTAGTGTGTTTGTGAAAATGCTCCTTTAAAAATTCCTTGTTATTCAATTTACTAAGATTTTAATGAAATATTTCTCAAGAGTGAGGCAATCTTGTTTGCACGGGAGGCTGGGCTTTCCAGTTCTGAAAGATTTGTAACAAAAAAAACCCTCCGGTAAACAGAAAATGCACAGATCTTTTCTGCTGAAAACCCAGCTCGGCATTTGTTGTTTTGTTGGTGGTGTTTTTTTTTTCAAATTTCCTTCAGACAGCCAAAAAAGTGTTGTAGCCTTCAGCTCCCCTGAGCCATGTGACACTGAATTTGGGCAACGTCCTAAGGAGCCTTGGAGATGTTCCCCACCTCCATTTGAGGACAATTTTAGTACAATACCTAACTAATGACTAATGAGTAAGCAGGCCTTTCTTTGGAAATTTGACTTTAACTAGCAAAACTGGGATGTTTTAGCATAGCACTTCCATGTTTTGTGTTGCTGATGCTCTATTTATTTGCAGTGAGCTTGGCCAAAAAAAAGGTATATTTTTTTCTTTTTGCTTTGCTTTTAATTTTTTTCCTCCAAAACCTAAAAATGGTTCAAAAGGCTGAGCACTCCCTAGCTCAGCGTCTTTGTGGACTGCTCAGCTGTTCACTTCTGGGGAAAAGGTACAGTCAGTTTGAGAAGCTTTTTACTTTTTGGAAGGGAAAGGATAATCTGCTTGTTGTTCTTGCATGTGATCTTAATTACGACAAGGTTTAGGGCTGGACGTCGATACTGCCAAAATTTTGCCATAGGGTTTGATGTGTCACTTCTTAGGGAGCGAGGACCAGCACATCCCCTATACTGGTCTGGCTGGTTTGTGCACCCTCATGCTTAGGAACTGGGAATTCCCAAATAAAAGGCAGCCAGAATTTGGAGAAGCACAGAGATACATCCCGGGAAGCATCCAAGGCCAGGTTGGACATAGCTTGGAGCCACCTGGACTGGTTGAAGATGTCCCTACCCGTGGCAGGGGGTGGGACTAGATGGCCTTTAAGGTCCCTTCCCACCCAAACCATTTGATGATTCTGTGATAGTCACGTAGCTCCCAGCAGGATTTGCCCACCCATTTCCCGAGAGGTTTGCAAATGCTGCGGAGGTTGGTCCTTGCTCTCCTCGTATAAGTGTGCATCCCAGTATGCTCTGGCAAGTTTGCACTGGTAGCGAGGGAAGTCTCAGCCACAAGGCTCCTGCGTGGCTTGGGTGCTGCAGTAAGATTCTTGCCATCAACACTCCTTGAGCATCTTCTTTCAGTAGCTTTGCCTTTAATTTTTTATAGGAGCATCTTTTCACCAACCCCTTCCCAGAGCCAGCTCCTTTAGAAACTGGCTGAGGTAAGACCACTGCTGGTCTGGCCCAAGTCCCTCCTTGACATTTGGAAAGACTAGATGAGTTTTCCAAACATTTCTCTTCTTCTTGGCACGTTTGCAGTGCGTGTTCACTCGCTCTGACATCTTCTGCCCAAACACACCGTGAAGCCCAGCGGCAGCGCTGGTTGGCACGCAGAAGGGTGGGAGTGAGTTCAGGGGGATCAACCCCGGGTCCTTCCAGCCCTCAGGAAGTATCCGATGTTTTCTCCTGCGGTCAGAGCTGAATGGGGTAGTTCCTGCTGTAGCTCCCTGAGGGTCCTTTCCCGGCACAGCCCCCTCGCCAGCACCTAATGCTGGATCCTGCAAACCCAGGCGCAGGCGCTGGCACGTGCTACCATGAAGGGGCAGCAACACCAGGAACACCAGTGGTAGGAGCAGGCGCAGATGCTGGCGGGGTGGGAGCTGGCAGCTTTCCCGAGGTGCTCCTCATCTCTAAGGAGATGTCGGCAAGGCAGGCGCTCCATCAGGAGGCAAACCTGCAACCCCTCGGCCTCATTTCTGAGATGGATACCTGGAAGCTGGATGGAAGAAGGTTGTTGTTAAAAACAAAAAACAAAAAACCACATAATCCTCATGGCTTCATAGGTGATTGGAGATTGTTTTTCCTGTCGGCTTCATTTCCCCACGTCCCCATTAGCTGCTCAGTGTCCTGTCTGGTGTCGAACTGGGTTCTCAGAGGCTCCGTGACCTTTTTTTTAATTTTTTTTTAAATGTTCTGAACAAAAGGCATTGAAGGCATCCTCATTCTGGGCACAGCCAGCCCCCGTGTGGCGAGTGGCACGAGCCGGCGTGCCTCACTGTATGCTGTGCGTGTAGTTCCGAGCACGAGGAAGCGACGGCGGTAGAAGAAGGACCAATGCTGTTTTTATTCTTGTAAAATACCCCTGGCAATTCCCACCGTTTGTGAATCGCCACCACGTTCGGGATGGGGCGGTTGGGGGGGGGGTACTTTTTATAAGTAATATTTAATTTATTATTTAGAGTTTTTTCTTTTGGATAATTTATGATACAAGGGATACCTGGCTGGAAACCTAGAGCAGGCTGTTAAAGCTGCAGTGTGCTCATGTCCCTGCGTGCTGGGCTCTGGCCCTGCCTTACCCGTCCTAGGTGTAAGGATTGGGAAGGCGAGGCAGCGGGACGGTGCCACCGGGCATCACCAGCACCGCATACGCCCCGCAGCTGCGGTGGAGCACCAGCTCCAGCCTGCTGATTCAACGTCCTGGCACTGGTGAATGCTGTTTAAAGGGCTTAGCAAGGTAATTCAAAAATTCTTTAGCATACTAGTGATATGTTTATCTGATAGAAATGGGTTATACTACAGCTTTAACTAGCTTTAGTTGAAAAAAAAATTAAAAAATCTTGTTGTTATAAAAGGCCTAAAGATGGCATTTTGAGCCTATAAACTGTTTCTTTAAATTGTCAGACTCTAGCATTGTTAACCAAATTAGAATAGTGACTGCAATATTTAAGTGTAAATCTTGTTCTATGAGAAAGGAAACTTGCTTACAGTTTAAAAATAAATGACTGTTTCTACACACAATCTTGTATACTACTACATGAAGAAAAGGGGGTTTTGTAATGCACTGTAGAACAGTCTCATATTCATTTTTTATAGAAATGCTATTCCAATGGTGCATTTTTTGTTTAATAAATAAAGTTTTGATACAAATTCTCTCTATCTTTGTCCGCTATGTTGGATGACAAGCACCAGGCACCGGCATCCCAGCGGAGCAGCCCACTGCTCCCATCCCATCCCACCTGGCCCCGCTCCACCCCCCACTCCTGGCACCATGCCCCATGGAAACGCCATTTGGGGGTCAGCTGAAGGTGACTGTTGGGGCACCCACTGGGTGATGTAGGAGAGGTGGCAACTTGGGGAAGGTATTGAAGGGAAGAAGAAGACTTCTTGCGTAGGAAAGCGTGATGCCACCATGCAGACGGGTGTGCAGGAAGGTAATTTCACACTTTTGGGAATTGGCCCCATGTCAGCAGGGAAAAGTCATGCCAGGCTTGGCTTCTCAGTGCCAAGTGTGCTAAAGAACTTTCCAAGATGTCCCTCCAGCTGTTCGGTTTCACAAACTATTTTCAATCTCCCTGTAGTGAGCAGCCGGGAGTTGGATGTAGTGCTCTTCCCACTGTTCCTGCTGTTGTTTCCTGGTGATGGCTGAGCCTACCTGCCCTGCCTTCCACCGGTGGCATGGGTTAGTAGTCAAGTGACCCAAAACAGTGCTGGTGGGTGATGCAAACAAGCTCAAAACACATTAGTCTTGAGCTTGAAGCACTCAACATGCAGATTTTCATAGCTGTCCTGCCTGTCACTGACCTGTGAGCACCCCCAAGTGCTGTCAGCATCTCCTCTTACCCCATAGCCCAAGGACTGCGTGCAGCAGAAGTTCTCCAGAACGTGATGGGTAACTAAGGCAGCCGGTTTGGTAACTTGTACCAATTTACAGCTTTTTTTCCTCGTATGTCCCATTTCTGTTGTTACAATTGTCGTTTGTCCTTGTCCTGGAGACACCTGAGCGTCCTCGTGCTTTGCTGCTGGAGTCGTGGGTGTTTTCATTGTTAACCTCCCCTGGCACGGGGTGCTCCCAGATAACCCCAAGTGCTTTTTAGGTCTCCTGAGGCTGTTCGGCAAACAGCCTGCAATGCAGGCTCAGTGGGAAGGGCATGCTTTACACGCCTTAAACCCCAAACCCTCCTGCCTCTTGCTTCCCCATACAGATGCTGAGAACGGATGGCTTCTCCTCTGATCAGAGGAGGCAGGGATGAGGCCATATCCTGAATAAAACACAGTCAGAGCAACCCTTTGAGCTGCGCGAGTTCTGAGGACCCGGTGCCCACCGGTCCGTGGCCTCCCAGCAGAGCCACCCTGTGGACAACTGGCTAGCTGAAAAGGGTCACATAGACATAGTCCAACTGGCTGGACAAAAATGCACATCGCTCTCAGCTTATCTGAAGTAAAGCAAAAAATACACTATCCTTGGCTGTTCTTGTTACACAATATCAGGAAGATTTTGGTGGGAACAGAATGTTGCAGGTGGGAACAGATAACTACAGAAGAGAAACTAGGGGCGGGCTTGGTATTTAGGCAACTAACCAATAATGAGCTTAACTTTTGTAATATGTATGAGCTAATTATAACAAGGCATAAAAGGTGACTGTAAGGGACAATAAACGAAGTGTGCTGATCACTCATATTGAGTGACTGTGTCTTCCCTCCGTCGCGACACCACCCCTCCTGTTCCCATCATGGCCAACTCCCTGGAGTGCCTGTGTTTGTTCTTTCACACAAAGCTTTTCTTTCTCATCTAATTTGGAGGCTTCTGGGTCTAGTGAACATTTCACAGGGAGGGGGCGGTGTCTGCTTTCCCCCCTGTCATTCTCAGCTTTCAGGACTGCGTAACAAAATGTGAGGATGTGAAAGGGATTGCTTTTCTTCTCACACTGTTTGCTCTTTCAAGGTCTTGTCCAAAGAAAGCAGTGCAGTTTACGAGGCCAAAGCTTTCATGTTTATTTCTAAAAATGAAGAGCGCTTTATGGATACTGAAGCCCTTTTAATGCTCTTGGCACAGTATCATTGTGGCTTTTTCAATATCAAAATGACTTATTTCTAAACTCAGAGCAGTGGCAGGTACCAAATCATCACATCAGGCAAGCGGGATGATTTTTATGTTTGAAGACTGAGATGTAAAGAGGTGTAAGAAGCTGCCTCTGTCCTTAGGTAATGGTCTTAATCCTGCTCTGGAAGCACCTGGAATCCTGGTGGGTTTGTACATCTGCAATGGTGAGAGCGACAGGCACATCCCGTGTGCTCACCCTCTGCCTGCCCCAGCACATTCCCATCCAGGCAGGGACAGGGAACTGGGGAAATCAGTGCTCGGTGGGGACCCTTGTCCTGCACCCTGGGCTGTGCTCAGCTCAGCACCACAGCAGAATGCAGGTCCGGGATGAGCATTTCGCACAAGCATCTTGCGCTTTGTTTCCTCAAAGTTTAGTTTTGATGCCAAGGAGGAGGGCAGTGGGGGGCGAGCAGGGGAGCAGGTGGTGAGATGGAGTGTTTTGATGAGGTCAGGCTTTTGATATTTATGGATTTAAATATAGGGAAATGTTGGGGTCTGCAGCGGGTCTGCAGATAAGTTAGTTGACCTCAAAGACTTAGCCGTGTACCTTTAAGACAGCCACAAATTGTCAGGTATGTAAACAGGATGTGAAGAATCGGAACTTAGAGCTGCAGCATACGGGCTCCTACAGCAACAGCAAATAGCAAGCAAGAAGAAGGACACAAAAACCTATCAGGGTCTAACACCTGCACTGTCTAAGATATATAAATAGTTTGTATAAACAATAAAGGCCATTTTGTCCGAACCCAGCCACGCAGACATAGTGTATCTTTTAAGTCCGCCTCGACTTGCGTCACCACAGGGAAAAGGGGGACATTAATTTAATTTTTCCTTCAAGTGTTATTGCTGCATTTTAGAACATACCGCAAAATCAATGTTACAGCTGAATTGAAAGCTCAGAAAAGCTTTCCAAGGACCCCAAATGCAAGTTTGGGGGGCTTTTGCCTTCATGGCACTTTGTAAATGTGAAGTTCTCCTCTGCAGGAAGAGAAATCCATCTCAAAGAACTTAAGAAAAGGGCTCCAGCTGCTACCACGGTGGGACTTGGCTCCAGAGAAGAAGGACGTGACCTGTTGCAGTTTGGTTTCTGGGGCTGAAGGCAGCATCGTGTTGAAGGCAAAGATGGGTCACTGTCCCAAAAAAGAAGCCGGGAGAAAAATCTGAGGGGTGCTCTAGACCAGGGCTTTTGTTCTTGTGCTGGAATCCTTGAAAAACTCTTATTTGGAGTTGTTAGTGGATATTAATGGAAACCCTTTCTATTCCACCACATTTAAGCACAGAGAAAAATGACTGTAGGGTAAACCAAGCCCTGATGAATTGCACGCTTGAAGCTTTAGTTTGAATTTAAAATGGTGGCATTCTAATAAATACACCATGGTTCAGGGTTTTATTGGTCAGGTGGGAATATTTTGTTTTGCACACAAAGACATCGACCTCTCTTGGAGCCAATAAATTAAATCTGTTTGAGTTTCTCATGTAACGGAATAATGCTAGTGTAGGAAACGAATCGGTGGATAGTTTAGAAGAAAATATGGTTTCACTGTAAGGCCAACTGCCTCCCAGCTCAGGGCGTTTTGGTTTTCAGACCTTTGCTTTCAGGATTTGCGGTGGCAGTGTGGGGTTTTGGGGGGAAGCTTTGCATGTCCATCACCTTGCTTTTCCTGGTGTCCAGAAGAAGAGGCTGCAGCCAGCCTGTAAATCTTAACCCATCGTAAGAAACAAACAAGCATCTATGGCTGGGACATTTTTTTCCAAGCACAAGTGACCCGCAGCCACCCATGGGAGGGTGCAAGCCCTGTGTTTGGTGGCCAGTGACTCCATCGTGACAGATGCATCACGGCGGAGTCAGTTGCAAGGCATCTAGCCATGGACCAGAAAAATAATAATCAATCCAAGCTGGCCACCAGCATGGTTTCTTTATGAAGTAATTTGCAAACAACCTCCTTGAAAGGCTTGGCAGCTCACCAATGGCTTTTCCCGTACAATTTCTCCAGCTCTTGATTTCATGCTCACTCCACAGGAGGAGGCTGGAACGTGTGGCTACAAAATGAAGTCAAACCCAGGAAAATGAGCTAGAAAAGAGGTGCAGAGCCTGGAGTCAAAAATCACTCCTTGGACAAGCAGTAGCATGGGAAGGTGCTCAGGGCTTCCTTTTCCACTTGCACGTTTTGTGGGTGTGTAAAAACTTCCCCTTTAGCCCAGTCCTTAAAAGAAGCAAAGCCAGGAGATGCAAGGAAGCAAATCTGCTGTGCGCAAAAGCACCTCGCCGTGATTTTTTTATTACAGCTGTTGCACAGGAGCACGCCAGAGAGACTGCTGTAAAATAGGAAAGGGTTGGGATCCAGCCCAGCACCGTCCCTGGAGCCTTGCCTGGAGCATCTCCTCTGCTCATCTTGCCAGCAGGCTGAAGCACTGGGAGCTGAGGAATTTGCTGGAATACAGAAGCCATCACCAGCCCAGGCATCTGGGGTCATTGCTGGGGTTGGCTGAGCTGCAGTTTGGGCTGGAACTGCATGGAGGGATGTCTCCATAAATCACTGGAGCTGCAGAATCTTTTTAGTAAATATAATTCGGTTCCTTGGGGGGTTGCTTTGAGGGCAGGGCTGCGTGCACATAGGCTTGTAAGCACCAGGATGGTCTGGGAGGCTTTCCCGAGGCTGGGATCTGCAGGGTCTCACCATGCAAAGAAAAGAAAAAAGAAATTAATGTAGGCATTTTCTAGCAACGGGCATTGACTAACCAAAGTCCTCTTTAGGAACAGGCAGGACCTTGATGCACAACTGCACCTCTCTAAGGCAGTTATCCTGTCCTATTATTATGGTTATTTTATTTTAAAAGCGGTTCATTTCCCTGAGGCAAGGAAGCAGAGCCTCATGGTTGCACCAGGCTCCCACTGCCTTTCTGCTGAAGTCCCGAGCCACAATGCTATTTACAAAACACTGGGTTTTTTTCCTTTCAAACTGATAATTTGAGGCTATCGAAGTATTTCACTCAAACATATTGTATTTTACAGACTACGCTCAGGAAATTATGGCAGTGTTTTGTTTCAGTGTAGCGGAGTATTTGCCTGTGCTATAAATATTTTGACTTTTTTTTCAAGTAGCTTGCTTTAAAGCTACATATGTTCCAGCTGATATTATAATGCAAAAATCCAGATGTAAAAGTCAGAAGAAACCGTTCTCACCTGGCTGAAATAAATCAAATTCCTTCACCATATTTCCTTTTAAAAAATATATCCATGAATTATTCATTTTTTCACCCTGGTTTGGGACAGAACCAGGTTTTGGCTCACTTGTGGAAGAGCAATTTAATTTGCTAGCGGTCTTAAACCAATATGCTCTGCTGTGTCTCCTGGTGCTAGCACCCCAGGCAAGACAGCCCATCTGCAGCAAGCCCATGAAAAGCAAGCAGGCTTCCCAGCGTGCTGTGTAACCCCGGGGTGGGGGCATGTTCTGCTGCTGGACCAAACATCTTCAGACACCTGGGTGTCATCCTGAGACCCCCAAACCTCACTTGGACAGGAGATGTTGGGGCCTGGCTTGGGGTGAAGCTCCAAGCAGAGCAGCAGATGGAATTTCCTTACTCTTGGCCAAATCCTGCACCCTCCCTTCCATGGGAATCCAGCTGAGCTGGCCAATTTAGAGTCATAGAATTGTTTAGGTGGGAAAAGACCTTTCAGATCACCATGTCCAGCCGTTAACCCAGCACTGCCAAGCCCACCTCTAACCCATGGCCTTGAAGCCACATCTACACATCTTTTAAATCCCCCCGGGGCAGGTGACTCCAGCACCCCCCCGGGCAGCCTGTGCCAGGCCTTGGCCACCCTTTCCATGATGGGATTTTCCCTCATTCCCAACCTAAACCTCCCCCGGCACAACGTGAGGCCATTCCCTCTCGTCCTGTCGCTTGTTCCCTGGGAGAAGATCCCGACCCCCCTGGCTCCAGCCCCTGTCAGGGGGTTGTAGGGATCCAGAAGGTCTCCCAGGTCCCTCAGACCACAATGAGATATAGTAGAAATTTTATCTCATGAGCTGTAAACCTACTTCATGCCAGGTGGGAACAAGGTTTTTGCTGTACTTGCAGAATGTATCCATTTCTTGAAGTCTGCATGCCTGTGCTTTTCAGGGATGTCAGCTCTGGGAGCCCACCAGCCCTTGCACACCCTCTCCCTCTCGTCTGAGGCCAGGGGACAGTTATTTGCACATTTTTTGCCACGTGGGAATTACCGTGAGTGCCTTTCTCACCAACGGACAGCAAAACAAGCGGGGTCAGAGCGAGCATGTGGAGCAGTGCTGGTGCATCGTCTGTAGATGACTGCTTGGAGGATGCTGATGGGGTCAGGAGTGGGACCGCGGCACGTGGCCTTGGGCAGTGCCCTGAGTGGCAATGTGCACAGTGGGAAACATGTGGCAAATGGCCACTTTAAGACCCAAAGGTGTCAGCAGACACATGGTGGCATGGGAAGGTGGGCACCCTGAGTGCTCTTCTCAGTGTTGCATTAAATCCCTGGTTGCTTTGTGCTCCGCTTTTGACTCTGATCATCACCCCCACGAGCTTTTCCCTTCTCATCGCCTCCTTTTCCATGAAAAAAATCTGCAGCAAAGTGGGAACAACTATAAAACTGTGAAAATGTTTGTAAGAAAGGGAAAGCTCTTCTTCCAAAGAAATGACTGTGTGGGTTACTGTATATGCTAATTTTAAGTGTCTGGGCATAATTTGAAAGAAGGGGTGGTTTATCTGATTTAACAAATTACACGGTTTCTCAAATCTGGAACGAAACACTGGTTCTTTATTTGGGCAATACCAAAAAAAAAAAAAAAAAAGAAAAAAAAATGCAGCATGTAAAATTCAGTACCACTTTATCATGACAATGTGCTACCTGGCCTTCCAGCACCCTGTGCCAGACATGAATATTTTAGCAGCCAAGGAGGAGCAGCATGAGCTGGAAGAATAATAATCGATGTTACTAATCACATCTTCCAGGGCCGGCTCAGGAGGATGCCTGTGCTCACAGGAGCAGAGCCCGAGAGGCCACCCGTGGGATGGGGGATGCACCGGGAGCCCCTTCCAAGAGGATGATGCCAGACCACGGGGACACCCTGCCCCGGGACCAGGGATGGAGAGGTGGTACAAGGGCAAGGGTGGCCCTTCCACCACAACCTGCTGGGATCCAGCTCTCTTTCTGGATCTTGCACAGAGCTGGAATTCCCCCAAATAAGTGAGAAGAGGTTTTTTGCCTTCCCAAAGACACTGTTTCATGAGCACGATGTGACACCTGATGGCCACCAACTCTTGGTCACTAGCCATACACCACCTTGGTAACCCACAGTTGTCCCCTGCATCAGCACAAAGCCACCAAGAGCAGAGCATGTCCCCTCCTGGGGTGGGGGACACCAAGGTGGCCACCCAGGACCTGGTGTGTCCCTGATGCTCGAAACTAAGCATGTGCTGAACTGGAGCCCCAGAAGTCGAACGGCTGGTGGGACCAGGTCGTGAGATGATCTGCAGAATGAGCTGCCTTTGATCGGTGTTTGTAAACACAAACATTTAACTTTCCAGATCACCAAGTTTCATTAAAAAAGAAAGCCTGAGTAAGTAGAAACAATTTTATATTGCTACTAATGAAATTGGATGACGATAATAGGGTTTTGCCTGAACTGTTACACATTGCAGCTGTGATTTTTTTTGCACAGTTTCATTATTCAAAACTCCGCATATTTCCAATATTCATTAAAAAAGAGGGCAAAGGGCACAACCTTAGCACTGAAAAGAAAACAAAGCTGCTTGTGAAGAGAGATATTTTTACATTATAAGAAATGTTTTCCTTTGTACTCAGGAGCCATGAGATACACTTAGGAAAATGCATTTATTTGGTCTAGAAGCATCTCTTTTGTATCTTGCCATCTAAAGCAGACACCAGTGAAACGCCACAGGCAAATGAGACGTCTCAAGTTAGCCTCCTGGCACCACAGGCAGTCTCCTGCAGGCCCAGAAACAGTAGTTAAAAAGTATTCTATGGAAAGGTTGATAGCCTAAATTAAATAATATGCCCACAGGAAAATCAAAGATTCAAATCCTGCTCCTAGCGTTGCTGTCCCTGTTCCTGTCAGCTGCTCCCATTTCCTCAGATACTGAACTGCTTTTCAATCAGAACAAATATTTATTTTTGTTGACGTTCCCTTCACCAAATTACAACCTTTTAGTTTAATTAAACTGAAGACTTAGTGGTAAAAAAAAAAACAAACAAAACCAACTTAAAAATGTTAAATTTTATTAATTATTTGCATCTTTTTGGAAAGTTTTTGATGGTTGGGGGGGAAAAATAAATTCTCGAATGCTGGGCTAATATTCTGCATCATCAACATACAGGCTACACAAACCAAGGTGTGCAACTGGGATGTACTGGGTGGGTGGCAGAAGCACAGCTAGACCCTTCCTTGGAGGCCAGAGCCATGGAAATGTCAGCTGGTGGAGCAAGGATTGTAAAGACCTCGATGTAGAGATCTAAACAAGGGGTTGGTGGTGCAGCACCAGGTTGTGGTAGCCTGACTTGTCCCCCCAGATAGCACCAAGAGCTCTGACACCAAAGCTGATGGCTCTTCCCTTGCTGAAAGATAGAAGAGGCTGAAAAACACCAGCACTGCAGTCTTAACGCCTTTCTGTGCCTTAAAATTCTCTGGTTTGTTTTTTTTTTTTGAAAAAGAGGATCATAAGGAGATGCGATTACAGCGGTACTGTGACCTAATGGCTGTTAAATCTCGCTGGGGAGGGGTGGGAAGGGCAATGACTGGGAGCTGGAGCCAAAAAAACGCCCAAATTAGAAGTGACCCCATACTTTTAGCAGCAAGTGGCGCTAACACCTGGAACACGCTGTTCATGGAAGGGCAGAGTCCCCCTACACCGTCACGGTGAAGCAGCCTCTGGTTAGGATGGGGTGGCTCTGAAGGGCACGTCTGACCAGGATGGATGGAGAGAGCTGAGCCCACGGTGGGATGTGCACACCTTCTGATTTTATTTTCCAGCCCATCCAACAGGCCCCTGGAGGGGTGGTGGGATGCACCTATCGGCACCTCTCCAACCCACCGGGTGGAAGATGGAAGCTGTCCAGTGGATCCCACAGCTTCCTGCAGCCGGGATGGGGTGCAGGCGCATGGAGGCTTAGTGACAGTCGGGTACCACTTTACACTGTTATCCTTATTGTTGGGAGGAGGGCTTAGGGGGAGTTAAATGAACATATTCCTAATTAAAGGTAACAAAATGGTTCCCTGAAGGACAAGTGACTCCTTTTAATCACAGTGGAAGTACCAAGGCCAGCAGCAGCATAGGATTAGATGTCAAAATTCAATCGTAATGCTGGAAAGACAGCTCAGTTTCTATGGACTACTCAAGCCCTGGGTTCAGTGGTCAGCTTGGCATTGGGGTACCACTGGGCACCCCTGGGGCATGTAGGCTGTGTGTGGTCCCGCAGGTGCAGGATCAGTGCCAAGGATGAGCACCGCTCAGTATTTGCTGGTCAGTAAATGGCTCCAGGAGAGGTGGAATTGGAGATGCCACTGTGCTCAAAGGGCACCCCACACGTGGCTATGTCTAAGCAACCAAACCTGGTCCTTGTACCTCCTGCCCAGGCTGGTATGTGGGATTAGTGTCTCTGAATGGAGGATGCTAAAATCAATCGATAGATAGATAGATAGATAGATAGATAGATAGATAGATAGATAGATAGGTAAATAAATAAGTACCTACATCTCAAGAAGCTGTAGGCTGTCAGGATGCAAAGCCTTTCTACTGCGCACCTGAGAGGACTAGTTAACCTCTACCTGCACAACTCGAACCAAAGAAATGGGTGGTCACAGCCCCTTTGAAAATGCACGTTTAAACATTCAAAATGATCAGACATGTCACTGCTTTAAAAGCAAGGCAAGGTGTCGGTAATGATTTTGATTTACTTAAAAGTGTGCTAGTTGTTGCCTTGCATTTTCAATTTCCTATCAGTCAGCCTCCCCCAGTAAAGATGTAACCTTGGGCTCTTCTTGAGATGCTTTCCTTTGGACTTTTGTTATGTTTCCTCCTGCTCTGTCGGTCTGGTTTCTGCAGTGCTAGGAAGCAGCTGTGCATTTCATGGCCAATCCAAAACCCCACGTAGATTGAAGAAGTGCTGAGTAATGTGGGTGTTTTTTTCAGAGTTCTTAAGTACCATGCAGATGATGAGATTATTTGAGGATCTTGTTCTATCATATTGGTTTGGGGTCTTGCTCTAGTTATTCTATTCCATCCTATTCTATTCCTTTTCCTGTTTTATTAATTCTGGTATCTGAGACTTAAATTTATCACACCTTGTGTAATAGGTCATGTAGTAAAGCTAGAGATAGGCATCTTCAGGAGGGGAATGAATCTTATTTTAATTGCCCTCTGAAGGAACCTGTGTCTCTCTCTTGATGGGGAGAATGTCCCCAACTCCATACACCTCTGTACCTGCCACTGAGGTCTGCAGGCGAATAATCACGGTAACACAGGTCAACGCTTTTGTTCTCCAGATTTATGAGAAGCCCATTCAGCCTATAGAGACCTACGTGCTTTTGTAAGAAACCGGTTTTGGGGGGAGGCTGGAGGAAAGGGAGAGGGGAAGAGCTACCCCTGTTTCAGGCAGACCCTGCTTGAACTGCTGGTGTTTATCGGGGCTCTGTCAATAGGAGGGATGAAGTCAGGCACGTTCAGGGGCCAGTACCTAGTGGTTAAGCCTGGAGCCACTAGTGGACATGTACTTTACAGTTGCAAGTTGTTCCAGCAAAACCAAGGCTGAGGCTGTACCTGGAGATGCCCTCAGGATCAAGACAGCACTGTCAGGAGGGGGCTTCACTGTTTTACACTGACATTTCACCTCTCGGCCCTGAAGGCATGCAAGGGCCTTCAGGCCCTTCAGGCAGAAAGGGGGGGGGGGCTCTGCCAGCTTCGCAGGTCGCCTTTCAGAGCCGCAGCCCGAGGACTTCATGTCATTTTGCTTCTCTTAGTGATGGACAGTGGTTGCCCCTCCTCGAATGGTCCTTTCTGCCACAAGCGTGGCAGCTCTGCAGAAACAGCAGCCGACAAGGAGATGGAGCAGCCAGATGCTGATCATGGAGAGAACATGAATACAAAAAGGACAAAACCTGATGAGAAGTTGTACTTCTGCAACGTGACCTCGCCAAGTCTTCTTCTGCCTCGATTGCAAGGACTGCAGCAAGCAATCTGACAGGAGGTAAGAACACATCCACATCTTTTCTATCTACCCTCAAGCCTCACAGGGCAAAGTGGGCTAGGGCTGAATGGTGGGCACATGCCGAGACACACACAAGCCTTCTTCAGCGGGAGGGAGAGCTGCGCTTCTTTGAACCCACGTGAACTTTTGATTATCAATAACCAGAGTTATTGGGTTTTGTTTGAAATCGGCTATAGCAGCTGCAATGCATTCACGTCCAGCTCAAGGAATGCCTAATGCAAGCATAAATCTTCTGAAATATTTATAGTATACATGTCTCAACATGTCCTATATTTATAGGTAAACCATTTAAATTAATATATGATAAGGAAAAAGACTATTAAGTTGAGAAAAATCTTCCCTTCCCAGCAGGGCTGCAATGAGTATTTGAGCAGCTAAATGAATAAATCTGCTTGGCACTAATATATCAATGCTTCGTGTTCTATAAACTTTCCATGCAGAAGAATATAAATATCTGACAAAGAAATAATCCTATTAAAGAAGAAAATTAACTGCAACTCAGAGCCATATGGATAACAGGTCTTTGCAGCATTATCTGCTGGGTCTTTGATTCTCTGTCTTTACAAACTTTTTTTCCCCCCTTCAACCTTAGGGAATCTTTTCTGAAAACATCTCCATTTAAAGCAAAGTAGCCAGAAAATCTTTCACAGTTCTAGAAAGGACTCTCTGGCCAAGGAGGGATTTCACACAGCTTTAAGGACTGAAGGGATTATTTCATACATGTAGTTTGACTTTCTATATTGCACCGATCAGTGACTCACGCAGCGGTTCATGCATCAATTTTATTACCTGGATGGGGGTGCTGATGCGTTTTGAAGTAGCGAGACTAAAGACGTGTGAGGGGATAAAAGCACATTTGCTCCCTCCCTCTGGCAGAGCAGCCAGGTTTTGAAGCTCAGCACAAACCGTGGCCACTTGCAAGCCACAGGCAGCAGAAAGCAGAGCTGGCTGGGTATCGCTCCAAGCAAAGCATCAGCGCTTTGGTGTACGACAGATGCCCTCGCCTTGCACCAGGGGAGCAGGCATCCCAGCCCGTCAGGTAGTCCAAATTTCCAGGAACGTGTTTGAAGACTAATTCACTCAGTTAGTGAGGCTTCTCAATTTTCCTAACTAGCAAAGGATGGGTCTGGTTGTGGTCTTCTGGGTTTTGCTTTCGTAACTTTTCCTAAATTCAAGCATGAGAAAACACGTAGCAATTTCATAAGCCCTGTAAACCAGTTCTTCAGGCAAAAGCTAATGGTTTCCACTGCTAAACAAATGGGGATGGACACACACTCCTCTGCTGGGGATTCACGTGTGCTACTGTGCGAGTCAGGGTAGGCTGAGGAAATTAGAAAACTCACAATACTGTTAAATACAACTGGGATTTTCAAAGGCACCTGAGTGTAGTAAGTGAATCTTACAGGATTTACGCAACCTCATTCTTTTCTGAGAATCTGAGTGGAAAATAAAGTGGCATATGCATGCTCAGAAACTTTTCTATTAACAAAAAGCTCTCATTTGGTGGAAACTGGAAGTGATGGGAGTCAGAGTGGGGGGACCTGCTGTTTTCCCATGCAGCCTCCATGCCTCCCCCTCCCAGCGTGGGTCAGGGGCTGGGTGCACATGTGCCCCAACTGAAACATTTGCTTTCAGGCACAACTCAAAGAATTATTAAAATGCAGAATGAGCCTGCCTCTGTGCATCAGGATATACCCAAATAAGAATCAATACCTACAGAATTAATTCTCGCCCCAGGATGCACCCTGCCAGCTATCGCAGAGGGTTTGTGTTGGATTTGGGTTTTGATACCCTTGATAGTCACTGTGCAAAGAGCCAGTTTGGGTACAGCTGTCCATCTTAGGGCTGGGGGGGGACTCAGGGAGTGTAAGGTTCGTGCTTCTGCTTCCAGTGCTGCCTCTCTCCACTTTATCCCAACACACCGCTCAGGCACAGATTGCCCAAGTAAAAGTTCTCCTTGTTTTTGTGCCCTTCAAGCCATCACCCCAAACTGAGCTGCATTGCTTCTGAGGAACAGGAGGTGCTGCTGAAGGGGAAGGATGGTCTCCCAAAAGATGCTTGGCAATAAAGTAATTGGAGACGGTTTTGTTTGCAGGCATCTTTCTTGAAAGCAAGTTAATTTATGGGGAAGAACAGAAGTTGCAGTCTGGCAGGGAAATCTTCCCAACATATTTGGCAATCCCACAGAAGCATAAATCTGGGTAGCATCCCTTCCTACAGCTTGGCTCCCCCCGTAGTCCCTGAGGGCATGACCTTGCTGCTGCACGAGTGCTGGTGACACGGAGGGGACAGGCTTCCCTCGATGCTCTGGCACAAGAGGCACTTGGAGCTGCAGGGACCACAGCAGCTCTGCTCTGCCTCTCCTAGGAAAGCAGCTATGGAGGGAGCAGCATGAGTTAAAGGGAGAAAGAATGATTACCACAATGATACCACTTGTGTAGCTTTGGAGACCAGGGAGTGTGGTGTGACAAAGGCAGGAGAACAGGGCAGGGCAGCTTTGGGGGTTGGCATCACCTTAAAATGAAAGCCAAACCATGTCCTAAGACAACGACCTCAATGGACCTTTGTCATCTGGATTTGAACTTTTTTAAATGATGCCAAACCAGAGGCTGGGGACAATGTGACCTTTCTCTTCTTTTTCTGGCTTTCTCCAAGTACCATATGACTCCTATAATACAAAACGTATCATCAAAACTGTGAGCTTTTCCTTCTGGTTTTCTTCCTTGTCTTTGTACCTCTCCCTCCTTACTCTCCACGCAATGAGGAGCTGGTTCAGCCAGCCAAGATTGCTTTTGTGAAACAAAGTCCCTTTGTAAAATTGCTCCAAGCCTGCAACCAACTGAGGCAGCCAAGCACAAGAGAACTCCGAAGCTGCTGCAAGTTTGCAGGGCTTGGGATGGCTGGCAAGCATGGCCCATGGCTTTGTCCTCCACTGGTGAAAATGCCTGAAGAAGACTCTGGTTCAGAAATAGAAAAGTACATTTTCTAATGTTGCTGTTTATTTTCATCCCATTTTACGCATTCATTAGACTCGGTTGGTAGGCAGGGAAGCAGCCCAGGACTTTGAAACCAGCTGTGGTAACAGCCACTCCAGCTTGTTTCAGGAAACTTTTCTTTCCCATCTGCAGTGCCCTCCAAGACATCATCAAATATAATTACTTTTTTTTTTCTTAAACCTTCAGGATTTCAAGACCCAGGGCATAAAGGATACTGTTAATCCACATGCCTTTGTTAGCTCTTATTTTTTCAAAGGCTTTAACTGTTATCCCTCTTTTTTTGCCTCTTGAATAGCAGATTTGGAAGCTGGAGAACATCAGCCGTTTGCCAGAGGCCAAGGCAGACCCAGTCTTGTCCTCCAAACCCCAACCACGTCCTCGTGCCAGGGACCCAGCAATAGCTTCAAGCCTGGGGTTTTTTTTCCATGTCACGGGTAAGCAAGAATAATGTCACCCTCCTCACCCCTGTGAATCCTGCCTCAGTCACACGGTGAGCCCAGGGATGTCTTGGTGCAGGAGCCGAGGGGCTCCCCCAAGTCCTGCCCCCCGCAGAGGTCATGGGCATAGAGGGATGCACCGCCAGCACCCACGGGCACCTGAGCGGCGTCATCATTTCTCTTGGATGGCCTCAAATATAAAAGAGGTGGTTTTCCACTTTCCATTATTAACACTGGATGCCGATGAAAGGGTTTATTTCCTCTTTTTTGTTCTGGTGAGATCGCAGGAATGTTAACCCAAACCCAAAATATCTTTCAATACTTTCAGTGGCTGAACTGGAAAAAAAAAATCGCTTAGCTCTCAGCTCTGCTTCTGGGGTAGTAGGTGCATCTCTTAGCCTGTTGCAAGGCTATAGCTGAGTCCTCAAGGATCTTCTGTTTCTCCTTATTTCACATCCTGCCAATCCCCCTCCTCGCTCCTGCAGCTCAGCAGGGGGGACGGGGGAAGGATGGGCAGAAATAAGCCTTTCGGTCAGGCAAGAGCCACACTTCTTGCTTTTGCTCCTTGCCTAACACCACGGCACTTGTTTGTCTCAGATTTACTTTTTTCACTTGCAAACCTTTAAAATTGGAGTTTGTGTTCCGGGATCAAGCCACTCAGCCTGTAGCTTTTCCCTATGGGCAGCATAGAGCCAGGCTTGCATGCCCCCATTGCATGCCCCACCACAGAAGGTTCCTACTCAGGACACCCCACACCTCCTCCAAGGATATGCAGCATAAAGGCAATTTGACTGCTGCTTTTGAGGCCCTTTGAACAGAAAAAGCAGCAAAATGCAGGGCTTTGCAGTGAGAAATTTTGGAATTACCTCCAGCCAGGGGTACCCCACAAATTGTTTTTGGGAAGTGAAAGGGCTGAAGCTGGCTGAGAGAGGGCAGGAGCTGGCTGCTGCTCATTGCTGAGGTCCTCCGTGAGGTCCACAGCTGAAATAACTCTGACCATCCCCTTGCTTTAAATGTTAACAACCTTTTCCATGCTTCTAACCACAAATCATCATTTTGAAATGTTCCTTAAGATTAGGAACCGCATGCTTGATTGCACTGTGGATGGGAAGAGCATGATGAAAAATGGAAAAAAGAGAAAAAGAAAAAAAAAACCAAACACTCACAGCTTGAGAAGCCCAGAAATAATGATCTGGGTGCGGGAGTTTTATACAAGTCAAGGAAAGGAGAAACTTTAGACTAAAAGGATCATGTGATAACTCCACAATCAGACGGCAGGTTTTAAGTGAGCTCAGCATCTTGCCTGAGAAGGAAATCTCCTGATGAATTCTCATTCCAGCTGGCTAATGGCTTAGAGTACGCAGTTCAACAAGGAAATAAAATTGATCCAAACCAGACATTCCTGCGTCAAGTCTCGGCTGAAAAGTCTTGATCCTGCTTCTACCAACATTAGGATCAGCTTTACCATGAACTTTGCTGAGGAGAGATGATTGTACTGCAAAAATCTTTGATGAAAACTTTCCAAAGGTAAGCGAGGAAGAGTGGCAGCTGTGGAAATGACCGAACAGAGTAAGGCGAGGGAAACTGAGACCTTGATCCAGCGAACAGCTTGTTGATGTGTTTAACTTTGAAGTGAACCGGCTTCTAAAGCATGCAGAATTAAATAGATGCATAAGTCACCTCCTAGGATCAAAGCTGAGGTGAGTGACAGCCTGGCCCCCAGGCACCAAAAAAGGATTTTATTTTTTTTTTTTAATTAGCCAAGAGAAAGAGGCTGAGGCAGCCAGGGGAAGAGCGCAGCCAATGTTGCCTACGTTTCTTTGGCTCCGTTGCAACTCAGAGACACACAGCATCCAAAAAAAATTCTGGATTTTTGAAGGTCAAGTCAAAATTGCTAATTTGGAGAAAAAGCAAGCCTGGAAGTATCACGAGGGTGAAAGATTAAATTGGTACGATGTAGCATGTGGACACAGCTCCAGAAAGACCTGAGTGAAGGGAAGACAACTCCAACCTTCCTTCTCTAACAGTTAATACTTAATTGGCCACTAAATCTAATGCATCAGGGAATTGTTTGAGTGGAAAAAGTGATGCAATGCTTATATATAATTTTTTTATATATTTATTGTGCTCCGTGGTAAGCTCCAAAGCAAGCTAAGGGATCTGCCTTATCTAAGGATTCTCACTGGACTGCCCATCTCTTTGTAGTGTGAAGATATTTCAATGACTGAGTAGATGTGAATCTTTAGCTTCTATTAGTGCTGACAGAAACTGTGGTTGCACTCCCAATAATAAAGCAATTCTTCTTTTGAGTGCTTTCATTTCTAGAATTATGACATTACTGCCCAATGGTCTGCAAAGAGAGAAAAAAAAAGGGTATGTCACACTAAGTTTTGCACATTTTTACACAAAAATCTAACCAGAGAGGAAAAATAAAGCCAGGGTGAGGAGATGATACAGAAGCAGAGTGAAGAATGATGATAGCAAATTCTGCAAATCTCTCTGAGGAGGAGAAGGAAGAGATGTTAACTGAATATTTAACTGTGGATTTCGACATAAGTTCCAAATGCTAAATTCTTGTTCCAAATGCGTAGATACCATAGTAACCTGTATGGGATAAGTTACTATTTTTGTCATCCTGTCTGCATGGTGTTTGTCACTAGGATCTGAGCAAACCAATGTACTGCTGCTCTAAACACGCTGCGCTGGTGAGAGCCCTGCCACTGCTGCTAGCACTGCCGTTAACGTTGCACCCAAAGTCTTTTTTATAGGTGAAGAGGAAGCAGAGTAAGTAAATAAAAGAATTTACTGCTAATATAATTTGCAATCTTAATACTCTACTTCGAGGATTATTATTATTAGCCTAGTTCTAATTGTTATAGAAAAGGACAAATTATTAGAGTATTTTTACACGGGGAATGTCTCAATGAAAGCAATAATACAATTTTATTTGTACTATGCATGTTGCTTAATTTCTATCCCTTTTCCCCAGTGTTGTGCTCACATTTCCATTGCTCACCCAGGTCTCAGAGTCAGTAGCTTCAGCGCTGCCAGGGTTTCCATCTCTGGAAACTGAGCATCACCACTGGAGCATCCTGCATCCTGCCCGCTACCCCAGCACAGGCACTGGGGTGACAAAGCACCAGCAAAGCTGTTTAGTGCCACTGAGAGTACCCCTGGGGGTGCAAAAGCAGTGGGGCAAGGAGCATCCCTGGGAGCTCACAGGCCTGCAGAGGCAACAGCAGGGAAATGGTTGAGCCTGAGGTTTGAAGCCCTGTCCGAGCATCTCCATTCCCATGCAAAGATGAGGGGGAGCTGGCGAGTGGCTTGGTCGGTGCTCCACGTTTAGGCAGCAAAAACTACCCATGTCATTCTCAGGATTTACCAAAACATAATTATGTCATTCAATGTGCCAATCAAATGAAGTCTTCAGGCAGTAACTTCTGGTTTCCAATTCTCCGGAAAACACAAAGCCGTGCATTCCTATACGGGACGTGGTAGGCAGCTTCGGTGTGTCCAGGGAAGGCTCAGTGAGCAGGCAGCTGCTTTTGACAAAACCAAAACACTTTGACCAAAAAACTGAAGAGGTACTTAAAAAAACCACAGAAAGTAGCTGTCTGCTCTATTAAAATGGTTATTAATAATAGCAATAACAACAATAGTAATAACAATAGTAATAGTTTTTGGCAGCTGTTGAAGAGCCTGACGTCCTGTCCTCATCCCCTGACCAAACAACTTGGGCAAGAAGCAGGAGCTTTTTAAAGATGCCAGGATCTGATTTATTACACACTATTTGTTGGAAACAAACCCAAATTTGCATAAAACACTTCCAAGAGTTAAATTCAAGACTGCTCAGTGATCACTTTAATTAAAGCTTCCTCGTAACTGTTTCTTCCACTTCTTTGCTTGGTCCTGGGGTGTTTCCCAGAACCTGCACATGGTCCACCACTCTAGGTGGAGAAGCTTGGGGTGCTGATGGTGCACCATCATCATCATCCACACAAACTAATATCAATATCCTGGCTTACTACGGGTAGAGAGATACAGTTATACCTTTGGAAAAGCATCACCGGAGTATTCCTGGCACACACAGATAACCCGGAGTCAGTAAGGTTATTCTGACGGCTATGAGCTTCTAGTGGATTCAGCTCAAGTGAGTTTTGGAATTGAATACGAGGATTGAAACCCACAGGCAGGCACCTCCGGGGCTTCGCAGCTGGTGACGTCCCAGGGATGCGCAGCCCACTTCTCCCATCAGTAGTTCATGCCACCAGGTAGAAGCTTCAGGTAAGGAAGCGTGAAAGGCAGTGGAGTGGTTTATAATCCTCTTGCTGTTGTTGAAAAAGGAAAAAAAAAGAAGAAAAAGATCAGCAGGAAGGGGAGGGGTTGTATTTCTACCGTTAAGAGCTCATAAAAAATATTTATTGTTAAATAAATTAATTGTTCATTCCTTTTGCATGGAATTTATTTTTTGTTCCTGCTGCTTTACAGCTCTCATTTGCTTTGATGTTAAAACTATGGGTCAGTTCTCTGAAGGGAAAATTTAACAAATTTTGCTTCTAGCCTTAAGAGGTGATTGAGACAAGTTAGAGGAATGTTTTCTGGCCAGCTTTGTAAATATAAATAAACCAATTTTGAAAGCACTTTAAGAATCGTCCATCATGATTAATCTTTGGCATGGTTCTTCAGCATACATTAGCATGGAGATGATATTTTAGGATTGAGAATCTATGTTAAATCAGTATCCCCCAGAAGTTTGGCATGCTTCTTTCTTGAGGTTATATGAAGTTTAACAAGTTGCAGAAGGTCTGCAGGATTTGCAGCCGCCGAGTGGAAAAAAAAAATATAAAAAATAATAAAAAAAAGGCAACCCAAAACATAAGCCCTTAAACTTTTCTGGACTTCAAGGTGTTGCAAAGTGTGACAGAGGATCCTCTTTATCTACTTTACAAAGATTATGGCATGATAGAAAAAATAATCTTCATACTCTTTGGAAGCAACCAGGCAGTAGTGGCTCAGCTCTGCTAGCAGGCAAGTGCAGCGTGGCAGCAGCATCCTCACAGCAAGCTGTTTTCTGTAGTTCCTCAAATATATGATGCCAAGTGACAGGACCATGTCAGCTTCGGTTATACAAGTCCAGGCAACCCCCAGGAGATGCTGATGGCATGGGCCATACATCAGCTTTTATGAAAGAAAAAAGATGCTTAGACATCGCTGCCCATTTGTCCTACTGCAGATTCTCCCGAGCCTCTTGGAATGAAGTTTTCTTATAAGAAAACATCCGTGAGAGTCAACATTATTCTTCTGGATGACTTCAGAGATTTCAGACGGCATCTTTAAAGCACTATGCCATGCCTGTTTTCAGTATTTTCTTGACTTGCTCATTTGCTACATTGGCATTAATGTTCCTGGACTGGAGTTTGGAACCAGATGAAAGTTCCTGCTGAAGTACAGTAACCCCTTTGCCTCCTCCCTGTGTTTATTTTCCATGAATGACTTGACACTTACCTTGTAGCAGGAGATGGTTCCCAGTCACAACATTTATTTCCAATGCCATGATCACTTTTATAGTTCATTTTCATAAAAAGGAATCTATTTATTAGCACTGTGGGGAAAAAAAAAAACCAACAAAAACAAAAAACCACACCAACAAAAAAACACACCAACAAGTCAGCGATTTAATTAACTAGTAGCTCTGGCATGAATATTTCATGGGAACCTGGCTGTGAATCCCCACAAAGTGAATGTTTTCAGACAACTCGCTGAAGCGCTTACTTCAGTAGATTCTCAGCAGCCATGTTAACCGTGTCAGAAATTATTCCACTCTTGCACTACATGGCGGCTTCTTTTTCATTCGTCTCCCAACAATAGTGTTTACAGTAGCAACTACAAGTCTTGGATGCCACAGAGAGTCCTTTGGGATGAGCCTGGTGGAAACGAGAGAGCCTCCACTCTGTTTTCAGCCCAGGCAAACAGTGTAAATCAAGGACAGGAAGAAAAAGCGAGATAAAACGTGCCGCTGGGTCATCTCCGGAGCCAGGCATGTGTTCTGGCGCACTTCATCCTACTCTTTGCTCTGTTCAACCATCTCTCACCTGACAGCTTTGCATTCACTTTATATCAAACTTCTCCCAAGTCCACTCGCTGTTTTCAATACAGCAACAGGCAGCTCTGTTCAGAGAGCAGAGGACGCAGGTAGAGCCATGTTTTCTCCTACCAGCACAAAAAGCATATCTGCAAGAGGAAATGGGACTCGTTTTAATCCCATCTCTCTCATCCTCATTCTTTTTAAAAAGGAAAAAAAAAAAAAAGATACATCTAATTAATGCTAAGTTCACCTACCCAGGGGGAATCCTTTACCCTGCCCAGGACTTACTGTGTAGGCACTGTCTACTCCAGGATGCCACTGGTGGCTCCAGTCGGAACAGGAGGTAGAAAAGGATAGGCTGGATATTTTACTGGATGGTACCACCTCATCCTCAGAAGCCTGTCCTCTGCCTCTGGAGCATCCCAAACCACCTTTCTGGGCATGGGCAAATGTATTTGAGCCATCAGAGATGTGACAATCATCTTTCCCCGTACAACACCCTTCTCACGGCCATGTGAACCCAGGTCACGAGCCCAGGCTCTTGGCAGAGCACGTTACTTAAGAGCATCAGCACAGTGACATGTCCTGTGTTTGGACTGCAGATCGTACTCATCCCAAGGCAGATACGCTTAAATTAAGCAGGGAACGGACAATTCTCTGGCCCTGAAGCCCAATCCTTACTCCTATGAGTGCCTCCTATCTATTGCCTATCTGTAAAGATAGGAAGCTATGACTTGTTTTAGCTTCTTCCATTTTCTGTTGTTCCTGAAAGTGAGTTTAATACAGACTAATTTCCAGTGCTGAAACACAGAAGGAAAGTCAATCAGGGAAGCAGATAAAGATGTAACCATTAATATTAACAGTCCAGAACTATTAGCTTTCACTGCCTCAGAATAGAAAGCAATCCCCAGGGCACAAGCTGGCTTGCCTCCCACCAAATGTAGAGATTTATCCTTCAGTGTCCTTTGTACTTTCTGCATTTCAGTGGCAATATATCTAGGAGGGAGCATCATTTGACCCAGCAAGGGAGACAAAGGTATAGAAAGCCAAGGTGCCCAAGCCAGAGATAGACAAAAGACGTTCAAAGTCTCTGTTAAGTAGCTCCCAGGGGAGAGCAGCAACACCAAGGACTTCAAAACTCCACAGGGAGCACCGCAGCAGCAAAATCCTGGTGATTAATTGTAGCAAACACCGGCCAAGGGAATGCAATTAAAAATCAAATGAAAATGAAAATAAATACCCATCAGGATCCCACAGAGCTTTGTGAGTCAGGGAGAGGCACCAGAAACTCTCCATCCAGCAATCACCTGGCACAGCAGCTGCCAGAACACTGACTAGAAAAATGGGAGAGGTGATGAAAAACCATAAGGTCTTGTAAACAGGGCTAACAAAATAGATAGCAGCCCCCACCCCCCTTAAAGCAGCCAAATAGAGTGGCAGAGAGAAGGCACTGGCACAGCTTTGCATCAGCTGCTTCACCCGCTTGCCCCAACCACCTGGGAACTTTATTGTGCTTCCTTTAACTAGTGGAAATGCCAAGTATAACTGCTGCATGAGTGGACTTCTACAAACAATTTGAATACCTCCCCTCTTTTCATACACCGATCCGGCTAAATTGTTAAATTATAAAGTCATACAGAGAAATGCAGTTTTGTAACAGTAATCTCATTGCCCAGCTTTGCCACTGAATCAGATTATCTCTTTCACGTGTTATTCAAGCTTCATCTTGAAAGGAGCTGGACACCCTCCTTTCTGTTACCTTGATGGGAAAGCTGTTTGAAAATTGCATTGTTTACAAAAGTGTTAAAAAAAAAAAAAAAAGACTTTTTATTTCAGCCTGTATTTATTCAAGGCCAGCTGGCTTTTTAGAAGGGACGTGAACTCTCTCATTTCAGGGCAAAGCTTCTCAGTGCTACACATATTGCCTTTATGTGGGTTATCCCACCTTCTGCTGGATCCCCTTAGATTGATCACAGAGGAAAGCAAATACCAAGCTGCCTGGCTCCTAATCTGAATCAATAAATAAAAGAATGGATGGATATACCTTTGCCATCCGCAGCCTGGTTTA
This sequence comes from Falco naumanni, assembly GCF_017639655.2. Lineage (NCBI taxonomy): Eukaryota > Metazoa > Chordata > Aves > Falconiformes > Falconidae > Falco > Falco naumanni. Next base: position 21,087,179 of record NC_054079.1, read on the forward strand.
GACCTGGACTGCCTTTGCTGCTGCTGGTAGCAGCGATGCTCTTACAGCTGTCATGGTCTAAGGAGGTAAATGATGCCAGGTAGTGAGGAAGAATAATATCTCTCCATTAGACCAACTGATACATTTATAAGAAACAGACAATCGTGCAGGTCTGAAATTGGAGCAGTAATCTTCAAAGCAAAGAACAATAGTTCGGAATTGAACTCTGTATCTGAAATCAGTTACACCATCTGAGAGGTGATTAGGACTTGCGAGTAGGGGGGAAAGGCTTCCAGCTGAGAGAAAGACAAAATCAAAATTGTTCTTGGAACAACTAAGAGTTAGAAGAACAGTTTTATATGTACCTATGTTCATGAGATCACATGAGATTAAAAAAAAAAACAAACTATTTAAATTTTCCTGCAAGCTTGCTCAGAGAAGATAGTGTATATGACCAGGCAATTACAACACCAAGCATGAGAAACTATATAAATTAGAAGAAGACACGTGAGGCAGGTAGAACAAAGGGCTTGGAGGACAACACTCTCCTGAAACCCAGGGGGAAGAAAATAAATCCCAGGAAAAGTGAGGTCACTGAATTAATTATAATTGATAAAGAAGGCCATAGAGAAGGGTGAAGATAACATAAAAAGAACAAGAAATGCTGCAGCAGGGTGTCGGACCCCAGTCCTGCCATTTGCTCTGTGCAGCCAAATGGTTCTTCCCCATGGGATCTGCGATGTGATTATAAAATAAAAAAGGAACAAAAATGTGGTCTGTCAAAAATACCACTGAGGTTTGAAATAAATCCATTTGCTCTTATACCACTAGTTGCAGGATGAAGCAGTGATATTACACAAAAAAAACCCCTCATCTCTAACACATGCCCGGTGGTCCAAGCGGTGCAGGGTACATCTCAGGGCAGTGACAAAGCATCCCCAGCGTTACAAACAATTAGCTGCTGGAGCTGGGCAAACTACTGTGACATATTAGCGTGCTTAGCTGCCAGAAGAAGATAGCACTTGTTAAATGGTACATCCCCAGGTGTTACATCTCTGATATTCACAGGATATTTACTGTGAAATGAAGCACAGGTTTCATAGACGAGACAAGATATGATAACATAGGTAAGAAGCCTTCAAACTTTACTATAATGTCATTATTTGGGAAAAATTGGCTGGTTTTCATAGCAATTTGTTTAAACTACAGCTTGTAGAAGACTGATCCCCTTCTTGGCTCTATAGTCTATTTAAAGCCTGAAAAAATACAACGCATTAATATTTCACCTCTCTGCCTCCTTAACATGGAACTGTATTTTCTAACTACGCCCATACGGCCCTTGTAAAGAACCCAAGTTCATTAGCTCCAGCTATCAAATCCTGGTCATGGTTTTATGGATCTACTAGACATAACATGATAACTCTGACTCACTCTGCCAGCTTCCAGCTGACATTGTTCTTAAATAAATTAAAAACTGCAACACAGAAGAAAGGCACAGTGGATTTGCCAGCTGTTACTATCATGTTCATAGGGTGACTATGGGGCCAAAAGCATTGCAAAACATTATAAACTTAATGGAAAAGTGGATGTTTGACATTTTTTTCCACCGAGACACCATCCATCCTTTTCATCCCTATTATGTCTCTCATTGTTCTTAATGCTTAGGTGATAATCCCTGGCCATAGAGATGCTGAGGATGCTTCTGCAGATAACAGTAGCTGGAGTTCTTCTTTTGTCCAAACCACAAGAAGGAGACTTTGGGAAAAAAAAAAATCAGTCCTGAGCCTTGTCCATAGAAGCTAGGCTTGATCCTACACTGTCAGAGCTCATGCTGCAACTGGTCCAGCCCCTGGGCAAGTGGTAGAGACCCAGTCTCCAACCAGTTACCGGCTCACCCTGGCCTCTCACCGTGCTCACACCTCTCTGTTCCCCGGACATTTGTACCTACATACTCAACAGCTACATTACTATTTACAGAATGTCTCTTTTGCTTTATCGTTGTGCTAATATTACGCTAGATGTTGCCAAGAGATTCAAAAGCAGATGTTCTCTGTTTTGTGATACCTTCAGTCTGCAAAGGAGCTGTCTGTAAATATCTGGTTAGCCAGACGTGGATAAAGTCAACATGTGGATTTATTTCCCTGTAAGCAGAATAGCAAAGCAGAGTCTGAAGAGGGCGATGACACTGATGCCTTCAGAGAGCCTGGAGCAGGTCTCAAGCAGCCATCAGAAAAGTTTTCTTCCTCATCTTGCTTATTTGGGTGAACATTGATTTGCCTTTTGTTGCACAGACATCTAGATTTTTCGAAGGATTGTTTGCTACAGAATGGATTTTATGTGTGGATGTGCAACCAAGGCTGTTGGTTGTTGGTGACCAGGTCCAAGGATCAGCACAGAGCAATGCACAGGAGGAACATACTGAAAGGTCTGGGGAGAATGCAGCACTGTGGAGTAGAGCAGAAAGCTCACCAGGTGTTAGCATTTTGAGATTCCATCACAGCTGTCTGAGTCGTCATATGGCCTTTCTGTTGGCATTTTGTGTTCCTCCACCCTTACCTTTGTACACACGCTCCACCCTGATGGGGAGCTAGCGCCTGCTTCTCCTGCACCACCCAGCTAGCTGCTTCTACTTCTGCTTCAGCTTGCCTTTACTCACCAGAATATGTCCGTCCCGTAGAGCCTCTCCTTACTGATGCCAGCCTCCACAGTATTGCCATCAGCTGGAGCAAAGGCACTTTAGGGTCCACATCATAAAGGGAGAAATCTTTCCAACAGTAGAGTTTAGCCTGGAATAGGTTGTGTGGGGAACTACCATCACCAGAATTTCTAAGGGCAAAACAGAGAAGCTCTGTTAAGAAAAGATGGGTTTTGGATCAAATCATGCTTTGCCATACCTTCTTTCCAAGGGACAGGAGGACCAGGCACATCACCCAGCCTTCGACCTGGCTATTAATTTTCTGATGGAGACCTTGGTTGCACATCCACACATAAAATCCATTCTGTAGCAAACAATCCTTAGAAAAATCTAGATGTCCATGCCACAACAGGAAGATCAATGTTCAGCCAAATAAGCAAGTTGAGGAAGAAAACTTTTCTGATGGCTGCTTGAGCACGGGAACATTTTTTTACAGCATTATCCACTGAATTAATTTTATTTGCAGCATTAGCCTTATTTCTTCATTGGAAAGATTTCCACATGACCTGCAGTACTTTCTCATTTGTCTGTATGCCTTGTCAGGATCAGACTTAATTACCTTTCCTTTCAATGTTTTAGAAACTAGCCTGCCCTCCGGTCTTGCATGAAAGTTGTGTTGGCATGGTTACCCAATCCATTACTCCATGAGTATATTGATTGTATTACTTGTACGGCTTGAAATAATTCACTAATACTATCTGTTGAATTGAGAGTTGGAATTATAAATAGCTTCTAACTCCAGAAACCCTGCCTGAAAATGAGAATTGGGAATCAGCTAATATATATATATTTTTTTTAATGGTTGTTGAAGGAAATACAGAAATGAGGGGCGGCAGTGCTGCGAGACCAGCTCACGGAGCTCACAGATGAACACACGGGTATTTGAGCAGCGTGCGGAGGGAATTGCTCAACTCTTGGTGTGTAGGACAGTGAGAGCAAGGGAACGGTCGTGGTGCAGGATCAGAGCAGAGCCAAGCGTGATGCTGCAGCCTCATCCTGACACTCGGATCCCAGAGGGCCATGGAGTAATGTGCCCCTCAAGACTTTGGCTGAAAATACGCTTGAACAAGGGGCTTCCAGAACTAAAAGCTTAGCAAAGGGTAGCACCCCTTAAGCTAAAGCAGACCCTATGCAGAGCAGGCGGTCCACAAACCTCCTCCCCCAGCCCTGCCAGGCTGTGCTCACCCAAAGCAGCCTCGCTACACCTGACTTATCTCAGGAGTTGCCAATTACAGCTGCTGGTGGCTTCCTCTCTGCTTCTTGCTTTTGTTTGTCAGGCTAGCACCTCATCAAACAACATCCCGAAAGGTGAAAAGCTAATGTTCTCATTGCACCACCATGTGTCAGCTCACAGTAAGAAGCTAGAGCGGAATTAACCCCCTGGTAAGTCAGTTCCCATGTGCAAGAGCCTTTGCTGCATAATCATTCTTGATTGCTATTTAGTGGTTGGAACAGAGAGTTGATAATTAGGACTCCTGGGTACTATTTTCAGCTCTGCCAGTCACTCCATGCGTGACCTTGGGCAAGCCACTCAGCCTTATTCTCCCTGTCTATGCCTCATCTTACCCAGCATTAGCGCTTCAAAAAAAGTTGCTGGGGAAGTGGGGAGGCTGACCCATAAAGGGCTCCAGCATGTAAGAATCTGCCACCTGCAACCATCCCTGTATCCCTCATTTACTTCAGCCCCACACCGCTCGCTCCGTGCCCCTTGTGAAGCCGCGAGGACAGACCGGTGCCTTGCACAGTCTCTGCCCCACGGTCAGGGGCGGTGGCGATGTGTGCCAATCGTGCCGTGCCCAGAGGGGTGGCACTGGGTGGCCTCTGGAAGCCCTGGTCCCTTCCAACAGCCTCTCCAGGCAGGTTGCTGCACTACTTCCCGATGCCAAAATAACCAGTGCCGCAGCTGCATGTCTTCCCTGCTCAGCACCCTGGGCATCATCAAGACCCTTGGCTTCCTTCTTCCTTGTGACCGCATCATACAAAGCTGCTACGGGCAGCTCGCCCCTCCCTGCTGGATGCAGGATGATACAGCAAAGTCAATCCAGCATTCCCCACCCAAAACACAGCTACTGCCCCACTGTGAAGGACCTCTGTCCTGAGCAGTCGTGCCCTGCTGAGGGGTCTGGCTGAGCAGAGTCAGATTTTGTGTTCTTCACAGAATTTGGTACCATACTTCAGAGTACAAATCTGTTGCGGGATGTGGATCCCCAAATATCCCCTCTTTTCCATTCCCATCACAGATCAGAGGCAATCTGGAACAAATGTAGAGGCTTTGTCCTGCTGCTTGGCTTGGCTTTATAGTATTTGCTCGGAAACTTTCCATTTGTGATGCTGGAAACCTGATGATGTGGTTTAAGCCTTTCAATTGTGATGTTTTGAATGCATGATTGTTTTAAATATTTATCCCTTTGGCAACTTGGAAATGATTAGCCAGAACAAATGTGACCAAGAGGCCAGGGCTCTTATCCCATATCAGAAGCAGCCAGAACACCTGATTCACTGAAACATTTTGATAAGGCAAGAGCTATTGCAGGGAAATTATAATGACTAGATAAAGACTCCAGCATACCATGGTAACTAAACTGCAGCAATTTATTATATTGTCAAGTATTTTATTTTTTCTTGAAACTTGTGAAACTTGTATTTTACAATATATTTCTCTTCCATTGTGGATCTTCTCTAGCATGGGCTTTCTAAGGGAAGGTCATTATGAGTAAGAATGCTTTGAATTTTCATGACATGGAACTGTCCCTCTCTCCCATGGGGTTCACTGAATACTCATTTGTGGAAATCAGCAGTAAAAGGTTTCATGAGCAATTCCACGGCCCAACTTTTGGTCTCACCATCTGCAGCAATATCTGACATTTGGGAGATGAGAGGATGGTTTTGCAAAGAGGCAGATGAGTGATGTAAAAGCCAGCTGCAGTCGAAAGCCGAGTCCAATTTTCAGTACACTTTTAAAATGAATTTTCTTTCAAGGAAATAGCAATTATACATTTTCCTCCTCGGGGGAGTACCTGATTATCTCCTGCCGCTGATGTCTATGCCATTGTTTTATCTTCTCAAGAGGGAATAACAGGTAAGAAACTTTGTTTAATGGCATATGAAAGCGCTGGTGAGGTTTGTTTCTAAACTGGAGGCACTCGCTGGTGTTGGTGCTGTGGCGGGCAGGTCAAAGCAGCTCAGAGCACAAACCAGTGAAATTCCCAGTGGCCATTCATTCCTGCTGCATGTCATCCCCCCGTTCGCATCAGCCCTCAGAAAGTGCCTTTACCCTTATTGCAGAAAGCTGTACTGATCTGAGAAACGAATAATCGTTCTCAGCCTTCATCCAGGAACTTCAGGAGGTGTTTTAGTACCTTGGCTCCAGACTATTACAGAAGTTGAAGATAAAAACTAAGCTCTCGTGCTTGATTCAGCACACTCCAGCTAGGTATTGAAGTACCCAGCGGAGGGCAGGCTGATATATTTTATTTATTGATGTCTCGCACGGAAACACTCCCTTATTAATCAGGTTCTGAATGACTGATAGTTTGAGCATCCCATCGCTGAAGTTCAGGGAAGAGGTGAAAAGGCATGTGAGAGATTGTGAGAAAGGTGTGTGAGAGATGGGGTGCCATTTCCCTTGGCAAACAGAGAGGACAGAAGCCATCTCAATTTTGTAGATGAGAGATTGTAATCAGAGAGCAAACAGAGGGTGGTTCTTGGGCTGAACTGAACAACTGTCAGCTGGTACCTTCACCCAGGCTCCGCAGCATCAGAACATCGTACTGAGTGCCTGCCTCTTCACTGAGGTTCCTCTTACCCCATTTTTTGGATCCTTTTTATCCGCTTTTCTTGGTTCCTTTGATCCAAGCTATCTTCACGCAGGTAGGTGTTGAACAGAGAGGGTGTGACCTTCATGGGCTTCAGAGAGGAGAGACGTGATGCCAAAGATGGGTTTTTTCCATCCCTGTTCTTTGAGGGTGTCTCTTGTGGAGGAACAGCAGCTATTCCTACAGCTTTTCTGGCACTCTCTCAAGTGGGAGGTAATATCTCATGGCTGACAACGTGAAGGGATGCAGGGAGGTCTAAAATAATGAAAATGTTTACTAACAAGAGGAATTCATCCATCATTGCCACTAGAGCTGTTCAAGTCTGAATTCCAGCTGGAATCCAGAATGTGCCAAGTACTAGATATTAGGTTCAGTGAGATGAATTTGTATTTAATCTTTCGACATGTTTTGCACAGATTTCGCACAGGAACGGCAGGTGTGGCTCTGGAGCAACCACAGGGAAAAGCTGACGTACCATGGTTAATTCCTTCAGTACTGGCCATGCTCCCATTTGAACGGAAAGGAAAGAAAAGTCTATTTTGTTAAATAAGCTGCTGCATTTTCTGGTCAGGAGTGACAGCAGCTGCTCGTGACTCTCTGCATCAGTAGGGAAAAGCAGGGTATTAATCACATGTGTTGGGTCAAGAATCCTCTGGGCTGTCCAGGGCTGTTTGATGCTTTCTGACATCAGAAGCCCTAGTGGTTTGATAAGATGCTGTGGGCACCATCAGGGTTATAGCATTTTGCCAAGCACTTAGAAGAAAAACAAGGAGACAGCCATCACTGGGATTTTTTTAGGAACAAATCATGTCAAATAAATCTAATTTCCTTCTGTGACAGGGTCATGGCCTTGGAGATAAGGAAGAAACAGGAGATGACTACAAAAACACTTAGAAAGGCTTTTAGCACTGTATCACCTGCCATTCTTGGAAGAAAGGGAGGCAGAACCGTCTCGCCTGAGCCCTGTCTTGTGCATCTGCTCAGCCTGAGAGGAAATCAGGAAAAAGACTTAGACAGTGATGTTATTTGATTTCTGTGCACTTTTAGCTAAACCACACATGCTTGAGAGGACCTGAGCTGCAAGTGTTGCATTTCTGGTGCATGGCACAGCTACACCTCAGCTCACCCTGACACTGCAATGGTTGCTGTTGCAGCTGGAGTAGGTAATGGTGTTGGTAGCCAGCACCGTTTTGTAACGATCACTGCCTCAACTCAAGGTGTGCTCCACAAATACAGTAAAGTAGGTTCCTTGTAACAAGGATAAGCTTAGGGTAAGCTGAGCCTTGGAGGCTACAGCTGTAGACCCGGCTCTACCGCGTTATAGTAGTGGAGATGTGTCCTCTACTAACGTGCTCTCGAGACGGCGTAATAGTGGGCTTAACCTTGAGCAAGGAGCTCCTGGACTTAATTGTACTCTCCTGCATAGTGAACACTTTAGTAAAATACCTGGTATTATTATCGTCCTGCCTTTTTACAGATTGTCAGGAGGCAGCGCCAAGTGAAACGGTTCTTTCAGTGCCAGTCAGGGTAGAGCTACTGTTCTGGGCTCTGCCTTCACCATGAAACACCCCTTCCCGAAGGCTTCCAGTCCTGGTTTTAATGGGACATATGTATATATACATATATGTACTTGCACCCTCCAGGAGTTGGTCAAAACCTGACATCCAATATTGCACGCAGTGAGTCCCCTATTCAATAGTGAAATTTGCTTTATGACTGCAAGGACAAAGTTCCTCAGTGTTTTTTCCAACTGGTTACCTGCTTGGAAATGACATTATTTTTTTTCTGTGGTGTTGCAGAATGGATGAAAGAGAACGGCCACGGTACTATGGAAGGACTGTGTGATGCGACTTTTTGACATAAGTCTGGCTTAGGTCTGAGTGAACCAAACTAGGCCGCAGAGAGAAAAAAACACTAAGAAGCTCAGCTGCAGTGGAAAGTTACCAGGATTGCGAAAGAGAGAAGAGAGATAAGATTGTGCTGACCTTGTACAAAAACAGAAAAACAACTTTAAGGGAGTAAGCATGAAGAACAAGGTGTAACCCGAACCCGCTGTAACCGCCCGCTGTAACCGCAAATAGGAGGACGTATAAAAATGTAATCCTTTAGAGCTTAGCCAATTAGCAGATGATTTGTAGGCATAAAATTAACTGGAACTGTATATAAGACATAATCGCGCCGTAATAAATTGAAGCTTGCTTTATCACTCACATTGAGTCGGCTGCTTGCTTCCCCTCGCTCGTCGCAAGTGGCGCCCGAACAGGGACCCCCAATCCTTGTTCTTCACCGGACAGCGAGGACGGAGAAGCACTGGTAGCAGCGACCAGGGAGCGAAGATCGACTGATGCAGGCATCGTACCTCGATCCGTGCTTGAACCGACGACTAATCAAGGAAAGGTTCGCCGTCCGTGAGTGTCTACCCAGGGAAAAGGCTGCATCTTAATCAAGGAAAAGGACTATTTAAAGCGCGCTATGGAAAAAGAGGTAGCACTCGATCTTTTACAACGCTTTTTAGAAAAGCGGGGGGTAGGCCCTTTAAAAGATCTGGCCGGGTTAATTGCGTTAGGTAAAGCGAAAGGATATTTTACAGATCCTGAGCATATCTTTGAAGTAGATGAATGGCGTAATTATGGAGATTGTTTATGGGACTTGGTAATTGATGATGATAAAGTTGCTAAGAAATTAATGAAACCTTGGAGGGAAGTTATTAACTGCTTAAAGAGATATAAGGTTGAAAAACAAATGGCAGCAGCTGCTTCCAGCCGACTCGAGCGGTCTGACCCAGCTGCTGGGCGTTTTACGGCAGGAGGTGACTATTTTACCCCCCCGCCTCAGGAATCCCTGTTCCTGTTGTCTGTCAACCCTCGAATCATTCTTCTTCTCCTCCGGAGGAGAAATCTTGTTCCCCGGCACCCCCTCAAGAGGAGGTGCAGGGAGAATCGCAAGAGAGTGATTCAGAGGAGGAGGCAAATGATAAAAACGTAAAAATGAATAAGGAAAAGTTACAAATTGACTTAATCACTAAAACTTCTAAGCCATCTTGCCCTCGTTCTCAGCGACGACTGATTCGAGTCGGTTGGGACAAAATAATCCGAGAGGCAATGGAACAACAGGAATTTGATGTTGTAGCTCAAATTGATCCCCAAGCCTATCCGGTCCTTTATACTGTTGATAATGCTGGCACAATGACAGGAGAACATCATACTTTAGACTGGAAAATATTGAGCCAATTACGAAGTACTGTTAATGATTACGGTTTGCATGGTGAACCTGCCAGACAGATGTTAAATTATATTTGGGGTAGCGGGATGCTTTGTCCTGAAGACATTAAAAATATAATGAGACTCATTTTAAAACAATCGCAACAACTGTTATGGCAAGCTCATTGGCAAAGGCTTTGTGAATTGTCTGTGCATACGCCGCGCGCGCCAAATGATCGTTTAGCAGGTTTAACTGTAGAACAATTGATGGGAACTGGACCTTTTGCTTCTATAGAAATGCAAATGCAGACCGGCCCAGATGTTTTATTAGAATCTATGAGGCTAGCAAGAGAAGCTTTACAAAAGGTTAAAACTACACCAGCTACACCCTCTTATATGTCAGTTAAGCAAGGAAGGGACGAGTCCTTTGCATCTTTTGTAGATAAAGTTACGGATGATATTAATCGAGCTGATGTATCTGATTTTATGAAGGGATCTTTGTTAAGACAATGTGTGTTAGAAAATTGTAACTCTTACACAAAAGGCATTTTAGTTACTCTTCCTCTAGATGCTTCTATTGAAACCATGTTAGAAAGAATGAGCAGGGTTCCTGTAGGGCCTCAAGCTTTGTTAGTTGAAACGCTTAAAGAAGTAGGGGACAATTTAGTCAAAGCTCAACAACAAGCATTTCCAGCGCTCGCTCCACTGAAACCTCCAGATGAGCGCCAAAATAAATCACGCCTGCAAACGGACTGTGTATGTTACCGTTGTGGACGTTCAGGTCATATGCGCCGACAGTGTCGAGAGCGTCAAGTATGGTGCCAGAATTGTCAAATGAATAATCATAATACTGCAGCTTGTCAGCGTTCGGGAAACGGGAAGCGGAGCGCCAAGAGTCGCGGCGCGCTGACCCCAATAGCGGCTCCAGCAACTTACATGCCGACAACTGTCTCCAATCAGCTTCCCCACCCAAAACCGACATCTCCCGCCCTCGACCAGCCACCGACTTACAACCTGCAACCCGAGGGAGCCTCGGACTGGATTTGGCAACGGCAATAGACATTACCTTACTTGATACTCGTCCACAAAAAGTTGCTACAGGAGTCCAAGGACCTGTCATGATAAACGACCAACCGCATGGAGCATTGTTACTGGGTCGTTCTTCGAGTGGCCTCAAAGGACTCTTTATTTTACCAGGACTTATCGACAGTGACTATAAAGGAGAAATTTTTATAATTGTACAAACAAATTTTCCACCTATCTATATTCCTAAAGGTAGTCGCATAGCTCAATTGATACCGCTTCAACAGCTGACTCACCACATGTCGACGATGTTTAACCATGATCGTGGAACCAGTGGTCTTGGTTCCACAGGAGGCTTGGCACTGCTAACCATGCCTATGAACCAACGGCCACTCGCCCACATTATTCTTGTACATGGAACTGACAAAAGACGTATGACTGCACTTTTGGACACTGGTGCGGATATTACCATCGTCGCACGTGCTCAGTGGCCTTCTTGCTGGCCATTGCAACATGTTCCTGGAGGAGTTGAAGGAGTAGGAGGGATGGCTCCTGTCCAACGCAGTCAGCAAAGAATACAAGTCATCTTAGACGGGAAAACAGCGCTTCTGCATGTCACCGTCATGCCTTTACCAAATGGAGTAAACGCCCTCATCGGAAGAGATGTATTGAATCAAATGGGAGTAATCCTTACTACAAGTTCGCCTTTTTAGGAACGGTCACTGTCAATTGGACTTTCCCGATTCCTTTACAATGGCTAACAGAAGAGCCTGTTTGGATCGGACAGTGGCCGTTGAAAAAGGAAAGTCTGCGACAGGCACATTTACTAGTTCAAGATCAATTAACACAAGGTCATCTTAAGCCGTCGACCAGTCCTTGGAATACGCCTATATTTGTCATTCAGAAAAAATCAGGAAAATATCGACTTTTACATGACTTAAGAGCAGTGAATCGACAGATGCAAGCGATGGGAGCCTTACAACCAGGCCTTCCCAATCCTGCCATGTTGCCCACCGAATGGCATTTGTTAATAATCGACCTGAAAGACTGCTTTTTTACAATTCACTTACATCCCAATGACACTCAACGATTTGCATTTACATTACCATCAGTGAACAGAGAAGGTCCTGACCAGCGATTTGAATGGACTGTTACCACAAGGCATGAAAAATAGCCCTACCTTGTGTCAGTTATTTGTTGATGCCGCTCTCCAACCTATTCGAAAAGCATGGCCCCATGTTATTATTTACCATTATATGGATGATATTTTATTTGCGCAAGAACAGCCCTTTACTGCGCAACAGGAACTCTTTTTACGACAACAGTTAGAACAACAGAAGTTAGTCATAGCAGCTGAGAAAGTTCAACGTTCACCCACATGGAAATATCTTGGCTGGAATATTACTCATTCACAAGTAAGTCCACAGAAGTTAACTATTCGTCAAAATTTACATACTCTCAATGATGCTCAGAAGTTATTAGGTGATCTCCAATGGTTACGTCCTGTAGCAGGCATCACCAATGACGAATTAGACGTGTTACGCCCATTGTTAAGGGGTACAGACCCATCTCGCCCTATTAATGTTTCTGAAGAGCAACACGTTATGATCCAACAGCTCAGTAACCGGATTGTAGAATGAGCAGTAGATCGCATTGACCCTACCTTTCCTGTAGACCTCACTGTCTTAAATGGTCCCTCACATTTTATCGGTGCACTTACACAGTGCAAAAAGGAAAAGGGGGAGACTGTAAGAGTGTTAGAATGGATATTTACCAAAATGCAACCAAAAACCACCATCCAAGAAAAAACACAAAATCTGGCGAAAATCATTCAAAAGGGAAGAATGCGAATTTTACAAATCACCGGAATGGAGCCAAATGCTGTGTATCTACCAATACGCAGAGAAGACTTAGAGTGGTGGTTGCAGAATTCATCGGTTTTACAGTTAAGCTTATTAAGTGAAGCTCTAGAGATTAAAGTCGAGCCTTTGAAAACACCAATATTAAAATGGATTAGTAATTATGATTGGTTAAAGTGTCCAAAACGGAGTGAGAAACCTTTAACAGATGCTATTACAGTTTATACAGATGCAGGAAAACGCTCAAGAAAAGTGGCAGCAACATGGTACGAAAACAATCAATGGCACCATCAAATTCTCCCCGCAAAAACAGGAGATTCGTTACAAACCTTAGAGCTAGCTGCTGTTGTATGGGTCTGTACCCAATGGATGCATACAAGATTAAACATTGTAACGGACTCAATGTACGTTGCTGGAATTGTAAGCCGAATTGAAGATGCTCGTCTTAAAGAACTACAAAATCAACGACTGTTTGAACTTCTTAGGCAGCTGTTGTCAGCAATACAACAGCGCACGCAACCCTACTGCATTATACACATTAGAAGTCACAAATGGTCTGAAGGTTTGGGGGAAGGGAATGCGCGCGCTGACCAGCTCGTGTCTGTAGCGGCTCCTATAAATGAGTTTGTTAAGGCACGAGAATCACACAACACATTTCACCAGAACGCGCGGGGTCTGCATCGACAGTTTAACATTACAATGGAGGAAGCTAGGGGAATTGTACGAGCTTGTCCTACGTGCAGTCATCATGGACCGGGTTTAGGTATCGGTGTGAACCCCAGAGGACTTAAAGCCAGAGAGTTGTGGCAAATGGATGTCACTCATGTTCCCGAATTTGGTAGATTAAAATATGTTCACGTTACTGTTGATACATATAGTAAGTTTGTATGGGCCACAGCACAAACAGGAGAACGTGCACTTCATGTAACTCGGCATTTAACAAGTTGTTTTGCTGTTATGGGGGTGCCTCAATCAATAAAAACTGATAATGGCTCTGCTTATGTCAGTGAAAAAATGAGACGTTTTTGTCAAGCGTGGGGAGTGCGACATAGTACAGGTATTCCTCATTCTCCCACAGGGCAAGCAATCATTGAAAGAACACATCAGACATTAAAACAATATTTACAAAAGTTTGAAAAAATTACAGATGTACAAGAAAGACTTGCTAAAGTTCTTTTTGTGTTAAATCATCTATGTATCTTTACAGATCAACAGGAACCGCCTGCATGGTTACATGGGTATTCTAAGCTATGTAAAGATGATGTTCCAATGTTTGTTATGTATAGGGATCCTTCAACTGGTTTGTGGAAAGGACCAGCAGAAGTGAAATATGCTGGAAGAGGTTATATGTGTGTACTTAATTCCACAGGACCACAGTGGATCCCAGCAAAGTGGACCAAAGCAGCGGTGACCAATGTTCCAACAACCAGTGACAGTTGTGATTAATCTTTTAGTGTAAATTTATCTATATTCTAATCATGATGTTAACAGCTGTTGTGTTAATTAATCTTATTGTTATAGGTGTAGCTTTTGTATCTAAATCACTGTTTGATGTGCGGGAAAATGTATGGGTAACCTTAAGCAGAGCTGTCAACACAACCACATTTTGTGCAAGCGTGTCAACTCCTAGTGTACCCTTTTTAACTTGTTTAGTAGGTGTGCCATTAAATGACTCAGATTGGATCACCCTTAACCAGTCTCTTAGCCAGACAAAGATTACCCAATTAGCTCGAGGTTCAAATATGAGTGAGTTTTTTGATAAATTTGATAATTGGGATGACAAACTTTCTATTGGTCCTAATCCTCAAGAAATTGAACTAGTTGACTCATTGAATGCCTCTTATTGTGTATATCTAAATTCTTCTAAGTATCCTTGTGCTGGTGAAAGTTCTGCCACACCTTGTAATGCAACTGTTAGCACTCTTGTATACCCAATTGGAAATCAGTCTATTTGGAGTGGTTGGTGTAACCATACCAGTCGAAACCTGTCAAATCCTGCCCCTGGAGTATTATATCCTAGAAAGTTACCCCCTGGTCTATTTTTTATTTGTGGTAATAGAGCATGGAATGGAATACCCTCAATGCCTGTAGGGGGTCCATGTACCATTGGTCGCTTAAGTTTAGCTTTACCACATCATCATCCTAACAAATCAAATCCAACAAGATGGAAAAGAGATGTTATACATACTCTTCAAAACACCTGTGACGATAGTGTACAACTTTGGAATAAATGGGAAGTATTTTTTACTTCGTTTTTTATCCCAGGTGCTGCTGCTGCTCGAGCCCATAAAAACTTAGAAACACTGTCTTGTTGGATAGTTAAACAAGCCAACCTCACCAGCCGGGTACTATCAGACCTAGCTGATAGCCTAACCACTGTTCAACATGCTGTTTTACAAAATCGCATGGCCATTGACTTTCTATTATTAGCACATGGACATGGCTGTGAAGATTTTGAAGGCATGTGTTGTATGGACCTTGAAGACAATTCCAGCTCCATACACAAAGAAATTAAACAGTTGATGGAACATTCTCAAAAGATTCAACAAGATGTTGGATTCTTTGGCCTAGAAAGTTTAGCAAATTGGTTTGGAATAGGAGGCTGGTTAAAGGGACTTTTACAAAGTGTATTACTTATAATGATAATTGTTGTCGTCGGATTTATATGTTTAAGTTGTGCTCTCTCCTGTATTCGAAAATTGTTTGAACGTGTAACTGGACCAGTTTTCCTTGTCCAAAAAGAAAAAGGGGGAATTGTTGCAGAATGGATGAAAGAGAACGGCCACGGTACTATGGAAGGACTGTGTGATACGACTTTTTGACATAAGTCTGGCTTAGGTCTGAGTGAACCAAACTAGGCCGCAGAGAGAAAAAAACACTAAGAAGCTCAGCTGCAGTGGAAAGTTACCAGGATTGCGAAAGAGAGAAGAGAGATAAGATTGTGCTGACCTTGTACAAAAACAGAAAAACAACTTTAAGGGAGTAAGCATGAAGAACAAGGTGTAACCCGAACCCGCTGTAACCGCCCGCTGTAACCGCAAATAGGAGGACGTATAAAAATGTAATCCTTTAGAGCTTAGCCAATTAGCAGATGATTTGTAGGCATAAAATTAACTGGAACTGTATATAAGACATAATCGCGCCGTAATAAATTGAAGCTTGCTTTATCACTCACATTGAGTCGGCTGCTTGCTTCCCCTCGCTCGTCGCACTGTGGCTATAAAGTTTGTTTTATTTCCTGGGATAGTGATATATACAGTTCATGGGGGTTTATGTAGTCTTTTATAAAATGTTTTGTGCTCTGAACCAGCTAATGCTTTATATTTTTGTCCCTCTTTTAGCAAAAAAAGGTCAGAAAAAGTTAATGGTATGGAAAGATGATCTTCCTATGTAATTATGACTTTTTTTTAACCAAAGTTTCAAATATTTAATGGAGCTGTTTACTAGCTATACCTAGGCCTTCAGCAAGGTGAATGTAATTTTCTCAATCTGCTGTTAAATAGTACTTGGAATTTTTTTTTGAGCTTGGGTCCAAGATTACGCTTGGACAAGCAGATTTAGATAAATCAGAGTACTGAAGGATCACAAAAATCCATGCTTGAATTTCCTCTAAAACCTTTCACTTAGATTTAAATTTAATTAGCTTTGAGAACCTCATAGCAATGTATTTATCTGTGTGGCTTTTGTTACTGCAGCTTTTGACCACCTCATCAATTTTAAATGAGAAAGACAGAAATAGAAAAGAGGTAAAATTAGAAAAAACAGAGAAAATAGAGAGGCAATGACACCCACTTTAAGGTCCATACCTTTGGATTGCAATCTCTACTTCCAGAACTTTTAAGTTGTGTTAAACATACAAAGATACAGCCAAACCGCAACACACATTAAACTTGGACTGTTTTCTTTTTCTTAGACAATCAGTGGCCAGACAACCGAGTCCCCCAAGCTATAATAGGGACAAAAATATCTTCCCCTTATCATGAGCAATCCTTCTCCTCAGACTCTTAGGACTCACCTGTAGCTGTGTCTGCTCTGGTTGGGTTGGCCGGCCAAAGATTCGCAGGGCACAAGGGCTGGTGCTGAAGACATAATGCCCCAGAGCATTTCCAAAGGGTTTTGGCTCATCTTCGCGCTGCTCCGGCCGCACGGGCTGGTTGCCACTAAGTTGCCACTGGAAGAGCACAAGCTGTGCTCCAGGGTCCTACCCAAAGAGATCCCAGCTCCGGTGCTGCAGGGCTACTCCTCAGCCTGACAAAGCACGGTAAGTGGGAAGGTTGGGCTCTCAGCCTGGCTCATGGGCCACCAAACCAGGCACCGGGGCTCGTGAGCCACCAAACCAGGCACTGGAGCTCATCATACCTGAATCTCTGCATGACAGTTGCCGACGCAAAGCCAGACCTGGGCAAACACTCTGCTGTGCAATACTCATACCAGCCAGACTCCAGGGCGATGGAAGAGTAGTCTGGGTCTAGACACAGGTTTTGAGCTAAACTGCATCGATGTAAATCTAAATCTAGCCTAGTACCATCGATTTCAGCTACTGCAGACTCTTGTTGTAATGCTTATATTACATCTAGCCTCAGACACACAAATGAACCCACTTGTAATAGATAAAAACAATCACCCTTCTTGAAAATGAAGTGTATGTAGCATAAAGAAACATTCTTTCTGGATTAAATATTTGTCAGCCATTCTGAGGTATCCTGGCCACAACAAACCTTTGTAGGCTTCAATATTGATAGTTTTAAAAGTTTCAGCTAGGCAAATACAATCAGGTAGTTAACCTGATAAAAACAGTACAAATAATGGTAAGTGCACTTCCAAGCTCTGACTCAAAAATGAATGCTCAGAGATGATTATTTCCCACTTGGCTTAATAAACAAGCTAGAAAAAGCTCTTTGATCTTTCCTAACTTGATTTAATAGACAAAACACCTTTTTTTTTTTTTTTTTTAACCAGGGTACTCCAAGTGCAGAACACAAATTGGTTTGCTTATGCTTTTGTGCCTAACAAAAACATCTTATTCTGAATTACAGCAGAGATATGGCTTAATAACGTAGCACAAACAAAAATAATTCTTCAGCTATGCAGCACAGCCAAACCTAAATGAAGGTATCTTCATTGACTGCGGTGGAAGTTAGATGGGTCACACCAAAACTTTCATTCAACACAGTCTGCTGTCATTGTCTATAATGACTAAGAATCACTTCTATCGGCTGAGAATCACTTTTAAAATAATTTTTTTTAAAAAAAATATTTTTATTTCTTATATCTCTTCTCCACTCATCAGTCTTACTCCAGGTAAGTACTTGCTGGACGCACTGTCTCCTCCGTCCTGAGTCAGGCACTGCTGGATCTCAGCGATGCTTCAGGATCAGCTGGGGCTAATTCACAGAGAGCGAGGGGCTGCTTGCTGAGTAAAAGGGGGTTTGTAGGCTTGCTAGAAAGAAAATGTATGTAGATAATCTCAGGCAAATACATGTTCATCTCATATCCGATATAGCAGAGAAAATGTTCAAGAGTAGTTCGTGTTTCTTTCTGAATTGGCTCTGGGAGTAACACATCCCAGAGAAATCTGCCTGCAGGCAAGCTCAAATTAACTGATTTTTAACTTTTCCTTTTTTTTTACTTCGTTGTTCAGTAGGCTAATTTGAGACCATTCTTCCTCCTTCCTCAAACTTGCCACTCCTCTTAGAAATCCGTGCACATAGTCATTATGTAAGGGGCTTGTATTTCAATGCTTGATTAAAAAAATACCTAGAGGTAATTCTGGTTTGAAACAAGTTCACAGAACTGTTTTCTATCAGTTGCCCATTCAAACAAAATGAAAATTAAATGTGCATGAGAATTAGGCTCCGGTTCCCTTAAACTGCCATTTTATGACTGTGTACTTTAATTGGACATTGCAGATAAATCCTTTTAAAAAGCTTAAACCCAACATTTTCATCAGCCTCAACCAGCTCATATTTTGTTCCAAGCAGCTGAACAAACAGATTGGCTTTCTTCTTCCTCAAAGGTTTTTAAACCCTGCTCCACTCCCAAACAGAGCTGGCATATCACATGCATGAATTAGGCAAAGCAGGTTCATGCAAATTGTGTGTTGACTGAAATGGACTAAATGTAATTTCTTGCAGAAGGGAATGGCTAGAATATGTTTTATTTGTTGACAAAAAATATTCAGTCCCTTTTCTGCTGCTGAAGTCCTATGATGTTAAAAAACTTGCATTATCTACTACAGCAATCTTCCGCCTCTTCTGCTGAATCAAGGAACAGCATCATTTTTTACCTGCGGTGCAGCATCCTGGTCTAGCCACTACAAAGAGGCATTTGCTGGGCAAAGGAAACAAATCAAACACACAGAGACACACAGCAGCTGCCTGGGGTTTGCAGAGGCTGCTGCAGTTAGCATAATGGAACAGGGGAAGAGCCTTTCTGCATCGCTGAGGCCGGATCCGGTTGCCATAGGCAACCAAAGCATCATAAACTTAGTGATGTCCATCTCATAAGAGGGTTGGGGTGGAGGGTTCCCCGTGTCTGCTGCTCCTCCCAAATCTCTCTTCCAGAACCCGGCTGCACTGATGGGCTTCTCTGGGCACTGATCCAGAGTGGAAAGACTTTCTCTCCAGATCATTTTTTTTTTACAACTGATAGTTGCAACCACCAGGGAAATTTTTTAAAAGGGGGTGATGTCTGACTTGCTGTCAGAAAAACAGCAAACAAGAGGGGCTGTGTCTAATAGGGTGAGTGGGCATAAAGATCTCTCTGGGGTAATACCATAAATCAAAAGTCAGGTTGTTGCCAGTCAAGGAAAACAACAAAGCAGCAGAAAATGGAGTGAAGTGTAGGTTCCCTTGGTGCTGGAGGAGGACTGCTAACTGTGGGGTGGAGTAGCACTCTGCTTTGGCAAGAGATTAACCAGACAAGAAACCTAAGCTGCAAGTCTCGAAGCCTGGGCGCATCCCTCTGCTGCTGCTTTCCCCACCAGGCTCTTCATCCAGCTTCACAGAGTGAAGTGCAACATCTTGCATTGAGCTGCAATTATTCTGATTTATTTTCCTCCCTGCACACTTCTTTCCTAATTATCCAATATTAAGACAATACTGAGGACTTATTTGTGTACTTTTTCCACTATGCACTTTGACCAAAGCACAGTGGGTTTAATGATTTACGTTGTTTGTATTCAGCCCTCCTGACTATAACTTAATTTTCATTAAATTTGAATTAAAAAAAATCTTCCCTGCATTGGTTGCCTGGTGTTCTGCAATGGCAATAGAAATCCCACGCTAGAAATGCCTGTTTCTTGTCACTGCAAGGGGAGTCTAGGCAGCTAGTTCAGCTCTGGACATCCCCTACTCCTGTGATACTCCACACTCTCCCTTTCCAAACCAGTCCATACCTAAGCCATCCCAAAAAGTTGAGAGCCTTAAAGGCAATGGTAAAACCAATTTTCAGCTCTGCCTGGTTTTCACAGGGCAGACAAGATTCTAGGAAATAGAAATTTTAAAAATACACACACACGGCAACTCTAAATAACTCACCAGCTGTAAGTAGGACACAGAACTTACGTCTCGGTCTACAAAACCCTCTAGGTTTGCCACACTGCATTTTTCACCCAGTTTTTACACTGCTGGACAGAGAAAAAGATAAACCCCCTAGAACTAGGTACCCTGGCTTCGTATATGAATTACAGATCCGCCTAGGAGCTACATACTAACCACTAAAATTAATAGTAAATTACATAAGCTACTCAGGAGGAAATGTCTAAATTGGCAGCTTTGTACAGACATGAGCTGCTTGTTCAAGACTGGAGTGAAATTTTCATATGGTTCGAAACCTAGTCTTGCACATTTAAAAGATGTTTAAAAAAAGATTAGTCGAAGTGTTTTTAAATGGGCCTGACTAGAAAATTGCACTTCTGTTTCCAAAGAAATGGCCTGTGTTTCTACATCTGACTTTTTTCCAAAATTGAAATAAGATTGTCATAATGTAAATTGTGAAATATCAGGATACAGAGCACTGCACGCAAAGAATGATAATTAGATTCCTCTGCAAAATCAATACATTCATTTTTACAAGGTCAGTTTAATAACAAAAGTCAGATGAAAAACAGAATGAGAAAGTCTAATAAAACTATTTTGGTTTTGCATATTTGAAAAACTACTTCTTTTTTTTTTTCCTCCAAATAGGTGTATCCATACAGAACATTTCATTTTAACAGACTGGTTTTCTCCTTTTTCTTGACCAGCCCTACTTACAGGCAATATCAGCAGGCAGACTAGACGACCTAGTAGGATTCTTTTAATGTCTAACTTTGATAATCCATGAGTGATGACTATGTGAATTTGGAAGTTAGAGGATTATCATTCCAGGATATCAGTCTATTCAACCCCTCACTTTCAATCCAATGATCAATAACTCATTAACCAACACCTATTTAACTTCCAAGCAGCGAGGAATTGATGGCATCAGTAAGGAAACACATAGGCACATTCAAATAAAAAAAATAAAAAATTAAAGACATTACATTTTAATTTTATGTACCAATTTACCTGACCTTTCTACCACAGACCAGGATTTTGTTCAGTGAGCTGTCACCTCTTTGTCACACAGCAAGTCCCAGAAGCTGATGCTAAGTGATCTCTTGGCTGTGACACCTGTTTATTCCATTCCAAACCAACATGGTCTCTTTACCACTTCTTCACATATTTTTCTGGAGCACTTCTCACTAATGAGAAGTACTTAGATTCCTATTCCCCCCCCCTCCCTTTTTTTTTTTTTAACTGTAGCAGTGAACTTGACTGACTTAGAGGATCTAAGTACTGATTTGTTTTTTTTCTAATTACATGATAAGCTTTTCCTGTATCATCATTTCCATAGGGAAGTCTTATCTGTGTAAGTATACCCACCTCCTGGGTTCAGAAAAGCTCGCTGTATTTGCAAATGGTAATCTAAAAAATTTATCATTTATGAAGCATCTATTTTTCAATTCTCCTAGCCAACAAAGCCAACAGCATCTGTACATGTGGGTGCAACAGCGCGGTTTTTATTTCAATTCTGTTGACTTTACCCACCTTCTTTCCAGGGAATTGTTACTTTTGGTGAGACGCTCTCACCAGGAGGTGGAACAAACAGCAGCTCGAGTGAAAGGGTTGTGTGTGCGTTTGGTTTGAAGACCAAAAGCTCATATTACTCCATCTGCAGTGTTACTACAGTTCTTCCACATACTGAGCACCACCACCCCTGCGGTTACAGCAACTGCTCTGCGTAACGCTTGCAGGGTCTCACCCTTCAGCACCAGTGCCACAAGGTGACCATGACCTGGCGCGGAAGAGCTGAATGGATGAGCAGACTCAAAAAAATCTCCAAAAAGCAGAGGCAGCAATTCCCCAGACGCTCCCATGCTCTAGTTTGCAATGGATATTTGAGAACTAAATGGGCCATTTCAGAATGACTCCCGGAAGGTTTGCTCAAATTGTTGATAGCAGTCACGGCGAAGCAGCCCCATCCCAGCACGTATCTAGCAATAAAGCTTTCATTCAAAAAACCTGCCTTCGATTCAAACTATTTGCAGGTTGTTTTACAGAAAACTAATGAATCTCACAATCGCCACCTCACCCCTCTCCTCAGCTCCCGGCCTTAGCGATGGGAAATTCAGAAGGGGAAAGCCTATAGCAGCAAGGTATAGAAAGTTACATGCACAAATTAAAACCCACCACATCCTTACCTTTTTAAACTTCCCAGTACCAAGCAGAGAGTGGGTAGGGAGTGACTGGGCAGGAATCAGACGTACTTTTGTGTGGCCAATCTTGTAGGAATATTGGTTTTCTTCTCCTTCATCCCACCAGCTTGATTGCTCATTTCACGCAAAAATCAACAAGTTCGGGATGATAAAAGAAGTAAATTATTGTAGAACATTAAAAACAACCAGTATTTTCAACAAGATATAAACCATTACAAACCTACTTTTTCAGAATTGTCTTCTGTGGCCTGTTAGGCCAAGGTAGACATAGAATTACCATGCAGAGCACTAAAGGAAATATAGCTAGTAAAGATAAACAGCATGGCAGAGCACTTTGCTACTTAATGCCTAGACCAAGTCTTCTTGAGCAAGGACAAAACCGAGGGTATAGATCAGCCGTGTGGGGTTAGGAGTTTTATTCACAATGTCATGTCTCATCTGTGGCTAGTTATTTGCTGTTTGATGGGGATTATGCTCCTGGATAAAGTATTCTGTACTAAGAATGTATTCTATACTCTTAAATACTACAAGAAACCAGGTTTTATCCAAGATTTGTTCAAAACCATGGACTTCTCCAACAGTTTTCTTAGCAGAATCTCACGCTAATGGGAGCGTGACAAGGACTCAAATTGCCTAACAGAGCCCTTATTTCCCAATCTTTCCTCCAACTCCATGTCCTTAGTTCAAAACAAAGCACTTGCTGGGTGGTGGCCAACTCTTACAGGCCCTGCAATGCCCTCTCTACAGTATGTTCTCCACCCTGAAGTTCAAAGCCTGGGCTCAGTTTTCTTGCGATGGCAAGGAGTCTCCTCTTCCCCAGACCTCTCCCTCCTCTGGCACTGATAGCCCATTCTGCAGTCAGGGGAAGGCTAAAATTAGAAAGAAATGGCATTTTCTGCTGTTGTAGGACTCTGGTCTGCATGAAGGTTTAGTACACCTTTGCATCGCCAACATCTCCTTCCTCTCACAGCATTACTGTAGGGTGGAAATGCAGAGCCTTGGGCGCTGTATGGTGATGCTGGATCTCTGAATGTATATCATTTCCAAGGGAAAGAATCTCAGCTATGCTGTCTAAAATACTGAACATTTTTTTCCTTTATCTACAAAGGTTGTGTTTTCCTCTCAAGATATCTCAAAGCCTGAGGTAGTGCTTCAGGCCCCCCTTCCCCCAAAATAAAATCTAAAGGACCAAACCTTTTTCATTCAAGAGCATTCAAGAAGGAAACATCTACCTTGATTGCTCTGGTCAAAGATATGACAGTTACATATTCTTTTTCAGAATTGGAATTTCCTTACTGGAGGCTTTCCACAAGCTCATCCTCTTTATCCCTATGGAGAACTTTGGCATCTGTATTTTCTTACCAGGACAACAGCCTAAATGCTCTTCCTTGGGAGAGAGACTTGGAACTACTGATAAGGAGAAATAGTGTGAAATGGGGACAATGGACATAGATTGTGATTGTATATGTCTGCTCAGGAATGTGGGTATGGTGACTAGTCATGGGTGCGGTGTCTGGTCACATAGGCACACAGCCTTGAGGAGAGGCCTGCCCTTCTTCCTCTAACAAAGGGGAGACGCCTGCCCTTCTTCCTCTAGCAAAGGGGCTATTTAAAAAAGAATGAGAAAAGGATGAGAGAGATTCCAATGCTATCTAGAGGGAGGGAGTGCTAAGTCTCCTTGCTGGAGAAGATCAGATGGTCACAAGGACATGAATCACCTACAAACCTGCAAGACCACCACATTCCAGGCAAAGGACTGATAAGCTAATTAACATAGGAAGCGAGAGTAAGGAGGGTTAGGTAACGAATATGTATAGGTGTTAATTGAATATTCAATTGTTTTATTGTATAAATTTGAGATGGTTCGTCACTTCGGGCATGCACGCTTGTGGAGGAGCGATCCCCCGTGCATCTGCGCGCAATAAACATACCTACTTTATAACTTTTGAGTTATAGAGTCTAATTCCGTACATCATTTTGGCGAGCCAGGCAGGAGGATTTCTGCTTGGCTGAGGGACCAGCTGCGGAGCGGACGCTCCTAGGCGCGCCCCGGGAGATTTCCTCGGAGGAGCCTCCTCTTCTCAGCTGTTCACCCAGCAGCAGAAGAGAAACCTCTGGATCCACGGATAAAATGGTATGTTTAGAAATGGGGCAGCTGGTGAGACGCACAGAGACGTCCGGCGCGCAGCGTAGTCCCCAGGAGGAAAGGTACCTTGGGAGGGGGATTGCTGACCAAGGGGTGGCCGCTAGCGATCTTGAGGGCAGATCGAGCAAACCCAGGGTTACTGCCATTCCTAAAAGCCTGGAGGCCTCGTGATGGAAAGCGGGGGGTGGGACGGAATAAGGCGGAATCTCACAGTAACAAGAGGGACCTCATAGCAAAAGTAAAAGGGAAACATTTGCATAGGAAAAAAAAAAAGAAAAAAAAAAAAAAGAAGAAAAGAAAAAAAAAAGGAAAAACCCACAAACGGGAGGAAGCTAAAAACTTCCTTTAGGTTGTCTTAAGAATTGGGGAATTCCTAGAATGTAACAACTGAAATAGCGCTCTCTGTCTTGTTTGTTCTGTGTTGTCTTGTTACATGTTCAAAACTTGGAGTTATGAAATGTATGTTGAAAAATAATGATATTCTGGTAATTCTAGGCAAATAGGGGAAAACTTAACACTCTGCCTAAGACCAGGAAAAATTTGGGGTTTTTTGTTTGTTGTTTGTTTTTTGGCAATTGTTCATTGAAATGCATACTTTGTGAACTGTCAGTGTTCCTAAAAGTTGTACGTAAGTGCACGGTACCGTATAACATACTGCTTGTGTGACTGAGGGCTGCCCAGAGAGTGTGAATGGTGTGATTGAGATGCACATTTTGATTTTCTGTGTATAGCTTAATAATTTTGACTGAATGTGAGTGCAAGAGTGCTTGAGACATGCGTTTGAGTGCAAAACGAGTAAGGAGCTCTATTGCGTTTCCAACCTTGGGTGGCTGAGGCGGCCAGAGAAAAACAAAGTATTTAAAATTGCGAAATGGGAAATGGAAGAAGTAAGCCCTGTGAAAAATCGCCCTTGGGTTGTATATTAAAACATTGGAGGGATATCGTAGGACAGGGTGGTACCGAAAATAGAAGGAAATTGATTAAATATTGTAATCAGTGGTGGCCTTTGTATAAATTGGGGAGTGATGCGAAATGGCCTCAGGAGGGAGGAATGTTAGATTATAACACTCTCTTGCAATTAATGTTGTTTCTGAGAAGAGAGGGAAAATGGGACGAAGTATCGTATG
Organism: Falco naumanni; assembly: GCF_017639655.2. Taxonomy (NCBI): domain Eukaryota; kingdom Metazoa; phylum Chordata; class Aves; order Falconiformes; family Falconidae; genus Falco; species Falco naumanni. The sequence goes on from NC_054079.1 coordinate 21,112,762, forward strand.
CAGACATGTTCTTCGTCCTCCGGGACAAACCTGAGTGGCAAAAGGACGGTGGATTAGTACCCCCCTCGGGATCCTATGGTACTAGCACTAGAAAGAGTGCGGGATTAACATCACCTGATCTTTGATTATGGCTCTAGAAAAGGATAGGAAAAAAACTGAGACCTCAACTAGAAAGATGTTCCTGTTGAAATGTTTTGTGTTAAAAAGCTCAGGTTGCGGTTCCTTCTGTGGAGCAACCAGAATGAAACACGTTGTAAGATAAAAACTTGTACTAATGTATGTAAAACCTGAGGCAGGGGGGTAGGGGGAGGGGTTGGAGAATCAAAGACCCTGTGAAAGCGTTAAAGTATTGGGGTGAGTTTGTACAAACCCCCATACCCCCTCGAAGGTGAATGCTGGACGCATGGCAGGGTGTCTGCTGTTTGCCTGCGAAGGCATGATATGTAAGAACACAGACTTAAAGCAACAAGGAGCAGATTTGAATTCAGGTTAAGAAAGAGTTAAAACAGAAGTGCTGTTGCAGAGGCAGGCTTGTGTAACATGCAGAGCAGGAAGAGCATCTCCTGCCCAGAATCCTTCTGATGGTGAGGAGGAGGGGATTGCTATTGCTGACAATTGAGCAGAAGGACCTGACAATGTCACCCCAATTGCTGCAGCATTTGCAGCACAACAGGACCGGTAAGGGCCCCTCTAGGGTAGGCAATGGGTATGAGGAGAATAAAGGTGAATCTTTGATGGGAAATTTAGATGTTTGAAAGTTGGTTATGAAAGATTTGTCAGGATGATCTAATAGGACTAGATAAAGGTTCGAGTTACTAGGTAAGCGTGATATAGAAAAGTTGATAGAAGGAACAGGGAACGTGTACAGAAGGTAAGAGAAGAAGAGCTGGGTCGTGCTAAACTGGTAGAGGAGATGAGGCAGAGATGGGAGGAATGTCAGGCAGAAGTGAAAGAGTGAACCCCTCTCCTATGGGACCGGATCACTGTGCATATTGTAGGGAAAGTGGACACTGGAAGCGAGATCGCCCTAAGCTAAAGAACCATCAAGGGGTTCTGGTGAACTAGGGACTAGGAAAAATGAGGTGGAATTTTAATGAATACAAAACCAACTTATTTGTTAAACTTCAGTAAAAAAAAAAAAAATAAATTGTTACAGTTGTGGGAGCTGCTGGCCACCAGGAAAACATCCTGAAACCTTTAAAGTACAAACTAAGAAAACAAATAAGAACGCCAAATTCACCAAAATCTTTGTTGGGATGAGATTTATTAGAACATCTAGACGTTTAAAGAAGGAGAAATGTAACAAAGTTAAAAATGATCAAGTAATTGAAATATTGAGCTTATCTTTAATTCAACAGAAAAGAGGAAAAGAGGACCTCCCTGAAGTAAAAGAAATTTTTAACCAGGTGTATCTGAAAATAAAAGGTGAAAAATGCTTTACCTGTTACAGTAAAAATGATAAGGGGGAGGCTTGCCCAGTTCAGATAAAAACAATATCCCTTGGTCAGCAAGGCTGTGGGGATATTGGCAGAAAAACTGAAATAAAATACACTCTGTAGTAGTTCTACTAATGTAAATCTGTGTGTTTTGCCATGACAGTGACTTGTTACGGAATGTGCAGATGAAACTCTGCATTGACAATGAAGTACAAGGAATAAGGTTGGTCAAGTGCCTCCTACCATAGTCAAGGGCAAGACTGGGTTGGCCTCTGTGTTTGCCACCAAGAAGAATCTTGAGCTCTGCTGTTGGCTGCAACCCAGTAGGCGTTGAGCGGTGGGAACATATGCCATGCCAGACCTTGATGTGAGGAATGTGAGGAGCACAGGGGATCGCTCCTCCACAAGCGTGCATGCCCGAAGTGACGAACCATCTCAAATTTATGCAATAAAACAATTGAATATTCAATTAACACCTATACATATTCGTTACCTAACCCTCCTTACTCTCGCTTCCTATGTTAATTAGCTTATCAGTCCTTTGCCTGGAATGTGGTGGTCTTGCAGGTTTGTAGGTGATTCATGTCCTTGTGACCATCTGATCTTCTCCAGCAAGGAGACTTAGCACTCCCTCCCTCTAGATAGCATTGGAATCTCTCTCATCCTTTTCTCATTCTTTTTTAAATAGCCCCTTTGCTAGAGGAAGAAGGGCAGGCGTCTCCTCAAAGCTGTAGGCGTCTCCTCAAGGCTGTGTGCCTATGTGACCAGACACTGCACCCATGACTAGTCACCATACCCACATTCCTGAGCAGACATATACAATCACAATCTATGTCCATTGTCCCCATTTCACACTATTTCTCCATATCAATCCCCCCTTTTCTATCAAAATAAGTAAATTCTTTTACTTAAGCAGTCTTCCCGAATGATATAAAGCATCATACATAAGCATTACCCTTTTAAACATTCTCCAAACCCAGAAATATAACGTAATGGTTAGTATTAAGGAAATTCCTAAACTGATCAATAAGATCACAATGGGGTGTGCCATAGCGTTAAGAATTCCTGTTGCAGAAGGTGACCAGCCAAAGAGAGTGTCCCACCAATTATGGTTGCCATCAGGAAATCATTTACATATTCATTACAATTCCTGGAATTCTTTTACATATTTTGCTCCTGTGCAATGTCCTTGAGGAGTGGTCGTCTGGGGGTCTTCAGGATGAAGATCAGGAGTCTTCCTCCAGTGAACCTTTTTTACCTTCTTGTTTCTGCGCAGACTCTGTTCCTCGATAGACTAATGAGCATGATTCAAATTCCTTGTTTAGGTAGCGTTATAGACACAACAGAAACTTAGGACCAGATGGCCCTTATAAAGATAACGAATCCAAGGACCTTGTGTCTAGTACATCCGTGGTGCTGACACTAAGGGTCTTGGTGTATTCATCATGTTGACAATAAGGGTCCTTGAACACCTCCCAACTTTGGATAATTATATAGAAGCACATCATTTTCTAAAAAAGTAGTATACCATTCATCACTCATTGTACGTAGCTCATTATTCAATCCCCCCTGTTCTAAAACCTATCATTATGCTCTCTGATCATTCTTCGACAGCACCAAACAGAACACTGAAGTAATAAGGAGTATGTAATTGCCAATCTATTCCCAATACTGTACTCACTTGTTGTACTATTTTGGCACAAAAGTGTGAGTCTCTATTGGAAGAGATTGTTGCCGGAACCCCAAGCGGGGGATAATTTCATTTAACAATCCCTTCGTTACCTCTCTTGCTTCATTTGTTCAACAAGGAAAGGCTTCTGGCCAACCTGAAAACATATCAGACATAACTAATAAATATTGGTACCCCCCTTTTCTTGGGAGTTCAGAAAATCAGTTTGCCACTGTTGTCCTGGATAATTTCCTCTACTAAATGTTCCCTAGTTTTATTTTATTTGCTGTATTGGGATTATTGCGTAAACACATTTCACATTGCTGAGTCACCTGTTTTATTACAGTATACAAGTTTCGCCCTATCAATTTCTGATTTAGACTTTTATATAAAGTATCAGCTCCCCAATGTGTCTTATTAATAATAGGGCTGTGGTCCATATTAAATTGGATGGTACCACTATACGACAATCCCTTAAATAAGTCCACTTATTTATTTTTATTTTATCATTCATGTCCTGAATTACCTTTTAAGTTTTCTTTAGAATACTTTGGCTCCTGAACTGTACTTACAGTTTGGATTTTATCGTCTGGTATTAAGGATAATTCCTCCTTTCCTACCTCCTCTGTTACTTCTCTGGCCTCATTGTCGGCCAGGTGGTTTCCAATTTCCAAATCAGTGCCTCAATGGGCCATCTTATGTTCTTTCTTCCTGGATGACCTTCTTATAACAGAGGGGGCCATTCCTCACATCAAGGTCTGGCATGGCATATGTTCCCACCGCTCAACGCCTACTGGGTTGCAGCCAACAGCGGAGCTCAAGATTCTTCTTGGTGGCAAACACAGAGGCCAACCCAGTCTTGCCCTTGACTATGGTAGGAGGCACTTGACCAACCTTATTCCTTGTACTTCGTTGTCAATGCAGAGTTTCATCTGCACATTCCGTAACAAGTCACTGTCATGGCAAAACACACAGATTTACATTAGTAGAACTACTACAGAGTGTATTTTATTTCAGTTTTTCTGCCAATATCCCCACAGCCTTGCTGACCAAGGGATATTGTTTTTATCTGAACTGGGCAAGCCTCCCCCTTATCATTTTTACTGTAACAGGTAAAGCATTTTTCACCTTTTATTTTCAGATACACCTGGTTAAAAATTTCTTTTACTTCAGGGAGGTCCTCTTTTCCTCTTTTCTGTTGAATTAAAGATAAGCTCAATATTTCAATTACTTGATCATTTTTAACTTTGTTACATTTCTCCTTCTTTAAACGTCTAGATGTTCTAATAAATCTCATCCCAACAAAGATTTTGGTGAATTTGGCGTTCTTATTTGTTTTCTTAGTTTGTACTTTAAAGGTTTCAGGATGTTTTCCTGGTGGCCAGCAGCTCCCACAACTGTAACAATTTATTTTTTTTTTTTTTACTGAAGTTTAACAAATAAGTTGGTTTTGTATTCATTAAAATTCCACCTCATTTTTCCTAGTCCCTAGTTCACCAGAACCCCTTGATGGTTCTTTAGCTTAGGGCGATCTCGCTTCCAGTGTCCACTTTCCCTACAATATGCACAGTGATCCGGTCCCATAGGAGAGGGGTTCACTCTTTCACTTCTGCCTGACATTCCTCCCATCTCTGCCTCATCTCCTCTACCAGTTTAGCACGACCCAGCTCTTCTTCTCTTACCTTCTGTACACGTTCCCTGTTCCTTCTATCAACTTTTCTATATCACGCTTACCTAGTAACTCGAACCTTTATCTAGTCCTATTAGATCATCCTGACAAATCTTTCATAACCAACTTTCAAACATCTAAATTTCCCATCAAAGATTCACCTTTATTCTCCTCATACCCATTGCCTACCCTAGAGGGGCCCTTACCGGTCCTGTTGTGCTGCAAATGCTGCAGCAATTGGGGTGACATTGTCAGGTCCTTCTGCTCAATTGTCAGCAATAGCAATCCCCTCCTCCTCACCATCAGAAGGATTCTGGGCAGGAGATGCTCTTCCTGCTCTGCATGTTACACAAGCCTGCCTCTGCAACAGCACTTCTGTTTTAACTCTTTCTTAACCTGAATTCAAATCTGCTCCTTGTTGCTTTAAGTCTGTGTTCTTACATATCATGCCTTCGCAGGCAAACAGCAGACACCCTGCCATGCGTCCAGCATTCACCTTCGAGGGGGTATGGGGGTTTGTACAAACTCACCCCAATACTTTAACGCTTTCACAGGGTCTTTGATTCTCCAACCCCTCCCCCTACCCCCCTGCCTCAGGTTTTACATACATTAGTACAAGTTTTTATCTTACAACGTGTTTCATTCTGGTTGCTCCACAGAAGGAACCGCAACCTGAGCTTTTTAACACAAAACATTTCAACAGGAACATCTTTCTAGTTGAGGTCTCAGTTTTTTTCCTATCCTTTTCTAGAGCCATAATCAAAGATCAGGTGATGTTAATCCCGCACTCTTTCTAGTGCTAGTACCATAGGATCCCGAGGGGGTACTAATCCACCGTCCTTTTGCCACTCAGGTTTGTCCCGGAGGACGAAGAACATGTCTGCATACGATACTTCGTCCCATTTTCCCTCTCTTCTCAGAAACAACATTAATTGCAGGAGAGTGTTATAATCTAACATTCCTCCCTCCTGAGGCCATTTCGCATCACTCCCCAATTTATACAAAGGCCACCACTGATTACAATATTTAATCAATTTCCTTCTATTTTCGGTACCACCCTGTCCTACGATATCCCTCCAATGTTTTAATATACAACCCAAGGGCGATTTTTCACAGGGCTTACTTCTTCCATTTCCCATTTCGCAATTTTAAATACTTTGTTTTTCTCTGGCCGCCTCAGCCACCCAAGGTTGGAAACGCAATAGAGCTCCTTACTCGTTTTGCACTCAAACGCATGTCTCAAGCACTCTTGCACTCACATTCAGTCAAAATTATTAAGCTATACACAGAAAATCAAAATGTGCATCTCAATCACACCATTCACACTCTCTGGGCAGCCCTCAGTCACACAAGCAGTATGTTATACGGTACCGTGCACTTACGTACAACTTTTAGGAACACTGACAGTTCACAAAGTATGCATTTCAATGAACAATTGCCAAAAAACAAACAACAAACAAAAAACCCCAAATTTTTCCTGGTCTTAGGCAGAGTGTTAAGTTTTCCCCTATTTGCCTAGAATTACCAGAATATCATTATTTTTCAACATACATTTCATAACTCCAAGTTTTGAACATGTAACAAGACAACACAGAACAAACAAGACAGAGAGCGCTATTTCAGTTGTTACATTCTAGGAATTCCCCAATTCTTAAGACAACCTAAAGGAAGTTTTTAGCTTCCTCCCGTTTGTGGGTTTTTCCTTTTTTTTTTCTTTTCTTCTTTTTTTTTTTTTTTCTTTTTTTTTTTCCTATGCAAATGTTTCCCTTTTACTTTTGCTATGAGGTCCCTCTTGTTACTGTGAGATTCCGCCTTATTCCGTCCCACCCCCCCGCTTTCCATCACGAGGCCTCCAGGCTTTTAGGAATGGCAGTAACCCTGGGTTTGCTCGATCTGCCCTCAAGATCGCTAGCGGCCACCCCTTGGTCAGCAATCCCCCTCCCAAGGTACCTTTCCTCCTGGGGACTACGCTGCGCGCCGGACGTCTCTGTGCGTCTCACCAGCTGCCCCATTTCTAAACATACCATTTTATCCGTGGATCCAGAGGTTTCTCTTCTGCTGCTGGGTGAACAGCTGAGAAGAGGAGGCTCCTCCGAGGAAATCTCCCGGGGCGCGCCTAGGAGCGTCCGCTCCGCAGCTGGTCCCTCAGCCAAGCAGAAATCCTCCTGCCTGGCTCGCCAAAATGATGTACGGAATTAGACTCTATAACTCGAAAGTTATAAAGTAGGTATGTTTATTGCGCGCAGATGCACGGGGGATCGCTCCTCCACAAGCGTGCATGCCCGAAGTGACGAACCATCTCAAATTTATACAATAAAACAATTGAATATTCAATTAACACCTATACATATTCGTTACCTAACCCTCCTTACTCTCGCTTCCTATGTTAATTAGCTTATCAGTCCTTTGCCTGGAATGTGGTGGTCTTGCAGGTTTGTAGGTGATTCATGTCCTTGTGACCATCTGATCTTCTCCAGCAAGGAGACTTAGCACTCCCTCCCTCTAGATAGCATTGGAATCTCTCTCATCCTTTTCTCATTCTTTTTTAAATAGCCCCTTTGCTAGAGGAAGAAGGGCAGGCGTCTCCCCTTTGTTAGAGGAAGAAGGGCAGGCCTCTCCTCAAGGCTGTGTGCCTATGTGACCAGACACCGCACCCATGACCAGTCACCATACCCAAATTCCTGGGCAGACATATACAATCACAATCTATGTCCATTGTCCCCATTTCACACTGTTTCTCCATATCAACTATAAGCATGTCATATTTGTTGACTTTGGTTTTGGAGAGCGCAATCTGAAGGTGCAGGGAAATGACAAACCTGCCTGGAGTTGCTTCAGGGCAGACCATTCCTCTCAGCTTGACAGTCCATGCCTACTTCATTGGAAAAACTTCAGGATTTTAAACCTACTATAGTAGGGTTTACGCATCTCTTGTGATCACTCGCGTGTGTACAAACTATGTGAACAAATAATAAATGTGCTTCTCTTAGTTTCACTGTAGGAAGGATCTCACTAAGGACATCTCTCACTTACCTACAGTGACATTGTCTGCTCAGGAATGTGGGTATGGTGACTGGTCGTGGGTGCGGTGTCTGGTCACATAGCCACACAGCTTTGAGGAGACACCTACCCTTCTTCCTCTAACAAAGGGGCTATTTATATAAAGGATTAGAAAAGGATGAGAGACATTCCAATGTTATCTAGAGGGAGGGAGTGCTAAGACTTCTTGCTGGAGAAGATCAGATGGTCACAAGGACATGAATCACCTACAAACCTGCAAGACCACCACATTCCAGGCAAAGGACTGATAAGCTAATTAACATAGGAAGCGAGAGTAAGGGGGTTTAGGTAACGAATATGTATAGGCATTAATTGAATATTCATTTGTTTTATTGTATAAATGTGAGATGGTTCGTCACTTCGGGCATGCATGCTTGTGGAGGAGCGATCCCCCGTGCATCTGCACACAATAAACATACCTACTTTATAACTTTCAAGTTATAGAGTCTAATTCCGTACGTCAGCAGACGGTCCAATTCACCGTTATAAAGGGTACATCAAATCTTTGATAACTTCAGCTTGCTGAACCATCCCCATATCTTTCCTGCCCATCAGCTGACCTATCTGATTGTGACAAGTATCCTTTTGTTTCCTATTAATCAACAGAACAGCTTGCTTAATAATTTCCTGGCCCTTGGTCCTGTAATTTAGGTAATTTAAGGGTTTTTTTCTTTCTATCATAAGCCTTATGGGCACATGCAGGACCATGATGAAGAGCAAAGCTCCTGACAAACGGCAGCTATCTTGTGAACTTTAACAAGCGAGCTTGCAACCGCAATGAGCAATGAGGTGTAGATCTATTTAAATCAAATAGAGGGAGACAGTTTCCAAAAGACCAATACTGAGCTTCCAGCAAGTGCTGGAAAATTTGCCAAGGACAGAACACCAAGTATAATGGAAAGTTAGCAAAAACTGTTTCAAAAGCACACCATGTTCATGGAAGTGTTTTTCGGGAAGTTTGGGGGTTTTTGCTTTAACCTTTACTAATTGCACACCTGCTCCTTTCTTCCGTGAAACTCAGAACCCAAAACATCTACCACACAACTTGCTGAGAAGGAGCATCCTCCTGTGAAACTGTCTCTCAGTATAAAACTGCAGCTGTTTTTCTGGAATTATTAGCCCCAAATTTACAGTACAGATTGTAGAGACCATGGGTGCTTCCACATCCGTCTGTGTCAACTTTAGTGCATCTTAGCCAACAATGTTCTCCTGTTCACTAAGTTACTATTCATTGTTTATGGGGTAATGACAGATCTTTTTGTAATGCTTTTTGTCACTCAAATCCAAACACTTCATAACAGAGATCAGTATTGTTATTATCATTATTCCAGTTTTCACATGAAAAAATGCGGGTCAGAGAGGTAGAATTACTTAGCCAATAACACTTGGCAAAGCAGTGTAGGATCAGAAATCAATCCCACAGCTCCTGAAAGCACTGCTGCACCTGGGAAGGAAGCCAGCCCTATGCCTGCTAACTACAGGAACCCAAAGGACTTGATATATTGGTTACAAGGTCACTGAGTAAAACTATTAATTTTTTACTTTACTACAGTCAGCAGCTGCAGGAGATATTCACAAATTTCCTGTAGTAATCTCATAATTTGATTTGTGTATTTAAGACCGTGCCTATCTGATTAATTGGCAACCCAATTTCGTTGTAAATTCCTTAATTTACTGCATAAATTGTGACCTTAACCTGCTGATCATGCTGGTTCAGTTCTAGTTAGTTTAGTAAAAGTCTTTAGCTCATAGTGTTTACACCTCCTGCAAGAAATGCCATTGATTCTTCATTTACTTGTTTAACAATTCATGTTTAAACTCACCACAAACTCCACAGGGACAGTTTTCTTTTAAATTTCGGAACAGACTAGTAAACCAAGGCACTTAGCTGTGGCATTTGCAGAGGTGCGGCACTGTTTCTAAATGAGGACCTTGTTCCTCACCCAACTGGAAAATGAAGCTGATGGTTCCTGGGGTGTCTCCTACTGCCCCCCAGGTACCCTCAGCCCTGGGTGCCTGGGTGTATGCTCCCTTACCTGGTTTGCAGACCAGGGGAAGAGAGTTTCTCAACCAACTCACTTTTCCCCTAAGCAGAAGTACTAATCCTTTGCTGCTAAAACATGAGTCTTTGCCAAACTTCTTGTCTTTGAAACTTCCATCCTTCTGGCGCATTTGGTTGACACTGGTCCATGCCTCAAGGGTGTCGGGCAGGCAGCGGGACTCTCAATCTGCATCGTTGCCTACGCCTAATTTCACTGAGAAACCAGGAAAAGCGTAGTTCTGCATAAGAACTGCAGTCACGGGGCTGTAATTCAAAGTTTAACGACATTCCTCTGCATTTAGCTGGCTTTGGATCAAGCGTTACATGTGCAAGATAAACCCCTGCTCCCATAAAGCCCTCTGTTCCCTTGCACCTGCTTCGGTGTGGAGGCAGAACCTGCCTCTACTGCTTCCTCCGGGACTGCCAGGGAGACCCATCCGTGGGGGAGGACATGAAGTTAGATGCAGGTTACAGCCTTGCTGCTGTCGTTTTTACAGCGCCTTCCCAACTGGCAACGGCGCTTGTCTGATCTGGGAGAGTCTGAAGTCTGCACACAACCAAAGACTTCATCAGCTCCACCATCGCTATGCTCAGGCCTGAGCAGGGAAATCATTTTATCACTTGAGCTAATTCCCATTAAGTATATTGGCTTCTCTCCTTAGATAGTGTAGAAGAGCATTTGCTGCGATGAGAGACAGGATGCTGTTTGATGCAAACAAATGTCAATTTATTGTACAGAAGCACGAGTTTATATATATTTTCAGAAGCTGCGCACTTTAAACAGATTGGTTCTTTAAACTAAGCATTGCAGACTAGGCAATCCCTGATTGGTGGTTAACTACAAACAAAGGACACTTTAATTAAGTGTTTACAGTCATCAATTAACAGCAAGGTGTTACCTCTCCTTGGCACCCATCCATCCCCCACTCCCCTATCCTCTCTCGGCATGACTCATCCTGTTAGTTGTGTCTATTCACACTCCTTGTCCTCCCAGGGTTCCCCTCAGCTAACTGATTGCCACGCATGGTCCTAATTTCCATGCCCGCTCCTGCAAGCATTGATTCCTTGGCATGAAGAATCTGTAGATTCATGACCACTGAAATTCTAGTTAATGTCAAGCCTAAATATTTAAAATTCAGTACCATGTAAGCTTTTAAAGAAGTTTCCTTACAGTCTCCTTCCTTTTTAAGGAAGTCTCCTTTTGTCCTAAAGTCACACATGAGTACAAACACTAAAAAACTGTATTTATTTTTTTAGCTGCTTCTGCTGTACTCATACGAATTTAGTCTCAGAGATCTAGGATATATGTTCTGCATTCTTCTTTTTTTTTTTTTTTTTTTTAAGAAGATGAAATTGAGTAATCTGCCTAAATAATATTAAGGCTTCTCAGCTGAATCTTAAACTTAAACTCGACATAATAGTCCAGAATAATAATCAGCATAACGGTCCCCCTGCTGCAAAATACAGCAGAGAAATGGGAGTTCCCATACAATTTTCAGTGCCCTGCAGGGATAATTTCCCCTGATAAGTGTCCTTGTTGTCACAGTTGTTTACTATACACGTGGGACAGTGCAGGGAAGCGAGAGGTTTACTGCAGAGCACAGCCCCTTCACTGACTATCTCCACAGACCTTCAGCTGCCAGACCGTTTGGGCCAGAAACAAGAAAGGATCTTTTTTAACAACTTTGAAATGCTCGGCCCCTTGAGTAGAAACCAAATCCTGTGGTAGGCAACTCAGCTTCCTACACAATATGCAAGGAAACCTGGGAACCTCCAAACAGAAATGTGAACCCCAGGATGCTCAGGGGGGGCATCACCTTCATCTTGTCTTAAAAGCTAATCCCTTATGCAGGAAAAAACCTGGAGACTCCTGAGCCTGGCAGAGAGCAGAAGGGAGAACAGTCTGGCCAAGGTCAGTCTACACCTTTCTTTTTTAAGGATTCCTGGAAAACATAAGCCTGATGGCAGGGGCCAGATGCCAGGGATCCTTTTTTGAGGAGTTGTAATTTTCAGGCAAAAAGTTCCAGCTCCTTCGCTACCCCTCACTGGAATGGCCTCCTGCTACATGGTGCTTTGCTTTAGCACCAGAGGAGGGGCTCAAGCCACGCTCCCACCCACCCTGAACCTGCATCAATACCTCTGCATGATGTTCTGAGTTCCTCCCAGGAGCAGCTCTCTGTAAAAAAGGTGAATTGGGGGTTGAACATCCATCTTCCCCCACCTCCTCTGATGGTCCTCCAAGTCTCCATGGAAAGAGGGTCTACATCCTTTTACACGGGGCTTACAACCTTTTGGCTTTCCCTGTGCATACCATGAGAAGCCTGACACGCTGCACCCCTGGGCACCGAGGGTAAAGCCCCAATATTTTTCCATGCGTCGATGCAAGCTGAATGTGTTCACAGCTTTGGGAACAGGGAGAAAACTTCAGATGAGGAAAAAGGTAAGGCAGCCCTGATGTTTGACAACCTCAGGGAGTGGCAGCAGCTATACTAGCACTGTTTGGGATACAGAATGCCTAAAATGCTCCTTCCCAAGTCCTTCATCAGATTTAGCCCGACCTTCATGTTGTATGCAGATTTGCCATGAGGCCATTCTTCCAGCTGCCAGAGCCTACACCACCACACACGTTTTGTTCTGCACTGAACTCCAAAACACCAGTTTTAAATATAGCAACTAGTATTTAAAGCCTTTTTTTGTTGTTGTTGCTCAGCAACTTGTCTGTAATGAAGGATGTAGTGCTAGCAGGCTTCCTTGTAGATGGAAGCCTGAACATCAGTCAAAGCAGCATCCAGTTAGGTGTATGCTGGCTGAGGTGATGATGAATTATCTGACAATCTGTTTTGTTATGTTTAACATCAATGAAGTCAGCAGCGGTAGGAAGCAGCGGTGGCTCAGCCATTGTTCTGCAGAACCAGACTAGTCAGCGGATAAAAGGCAATAGACTGGTTCACCGATTCTGAATTAAAAAAAGAACTGTGGCGTGAACAGTTAAGCAGATGTTGCGTGTAATGATTCACTTTTGGACCGCTGCCACGCTGCCTGCAAGCAGCCCAGTTCGAGTGCAATGGTTTGGGGTCACAACCTGTGTCTCCTCCCATCACCATAACACAAGATGCTGAGCTAGGCTGGGTTAACTGGCTGAAAGGCTAAAGTTTCTATTCACAAGAAATATCTTTTTTTGGTTTTCAGTAAGGTTCCAGTTCAAATTTCAGACCAAGTCCAAATCTGTCTACCAAATTAATTTTATCTGCTATCCTTCCAAAGCAGAAATACAAGATGTGCTGGGAAATGCAAAAACATTGTCTTTTCAAACCAAAAGATCTTCTCCACATGTTACCGAAATCTCGGAATGAAGAACTTATTGACACCAATGTGATGTAGATAAGCAGACACTTCTTTATTGACGGCCGGGTGCGTGAGCGAGTCCTCTCACGATCAACGCACACCAGGTCCCAAACTCAGATTCCATATATAGAACTTATTCATACATATTCATTAAATATTCATGCATAATCATAACATTTCCCATAAATCATTTACATACTCTCCTCCTATATCCGATTCTGCGCAGTAAAGCTTAGAAAGGTCCAGAAATGGGTCTAGGGTACGATTTGGGTAGGTGGTATATGAGTCGGTGGTCGCGATCTCCCCCTGCCGGAATTACCTTTTACTAAAGTTCACAGTTTCTTGGCAGGCACCTACAAGCTGTTCCAGTCGACTCTCCCCAGTTCCCATTAATCTCATCCTCTGACATTTCAATGCACCTCTATGTAAAGAAGACTGGTTAAGTACAAAGGAACCTTTCAACCCTAAAGTTATTACCTAAGTTTTTCCACAATAGTTCCAGGCCCTTCTTCTAGCCTTGGTACAGGACGTACAAAAGATGTCATAACTACTTCTACTATATAGCTGTAAATTTTCCATAAAAATTTTCTTATTCCTCTATATTTTAATTCTATTAAATGATTTTATAAAATCAACCAATCTAATATAATCAATCAATCTTAACTTATTAACAAATCGATAACATTTCCCCCCTTTGAAAGTGTTGAAAATCATCATTTCAATACTTTCACATTATTCATATATCTTTTGTTTCAACATATTTTGGTGATGGATCGTATCTTGGTGAAATGGTTGGTACTTCTCTCATAATCATACGATTCACTGCAATTCTATTAGTAAACTGTTTCTTCAGACATGCATATACTAGCATGCTCATCAAAAAGACAACTAGCAACAGAAACAAAGTTTTAATTATAGATTGTATCCAAGAGCTCAAATTCCATCCCAGTTTGTTAAAAATTTTTCCAAACCAATCTTCTGACATATCCTTTTGTATTGTTTCAGTTTCTTCTTCAATTTTTCCCAATAAATCTAGATCATGTTCCACATCCTGAGTGACATTTGGAATGTGGATACAACAGTGGTCCAGTTTATCTTTGAGATATCCACACACTCCATGTTCTTTAAGCAGGAGCATATCTAGTGCCATTCTATTTTGTAAAGTCATTCTGGAAGTTGCCTGTAGTTGTATATTCAATTCCTTAAACCCCTTCTTGGTAACATTTGCCAATTTTTCCACTTGACCAGTTAACTGATAGAGCCATGCTCTGTTTCTATATGAAGCTATAGGATTTAAAAGTGATTCAAGTGCCCAGCCAATTTTCACTCCTGTAGATGGTTCATTCCAAACATCATTATTTATCCCTGTTCTCTTTATTCGTTTCAATTCTAAATTCTCTAGAGATCCTTTAAATGGTGATTTCTTCCAGATTGGACACAATGTTGGCATGCCTAACGTGATTTGTTTCACCTTACCATCTAATGGTAGGTGTGTTGTCCAGGTTCCATCACTTAATGCCCAAACTAAATGTCCTGGACTTCGAATAGTAGATTTTCTACAACTAAACAAAGTTCCTCTTCTGACTGTAAAAGCGCTGGTTAAATTTAGATTATTCTTAATACCTCGACAAAAACAACCATATTTCAAAGCAGCAGTCAACGGAGGAATTCTTTGGATTACTAAGTCTGCATTACTACAATCATACACTTTTTCACATTTCCACCATGGCACTATTTTATTTTCTTTCTCTCCCAATGTAGTTGACCTATCATCTACCCAGGGTAATACTGAAAAAACTTTTCCATCCCATGTAAAACACCAAGGAGTTCTTGCTATATATTGAAAATGGGAAAATATGGACATAAACCATATAGAGTCCCACTGGTCTACTAATTGGGTACTTTGGCCAGTTTCGTTACACTTCCATTCCATAACACTTTTGCTCACATTGGTTTTAAATTGTTCATGATAAGAACACCATCCTACATTCTTAAATCTCCCTATTTTGGTAAAAACATGATTTAACAATTTTTCACAATCTGCCAGACTACCTGGAGTTTTCCATTGTTTTCTAGTGACTTTCACTTGTTCATACCATTGAGTCACTGGCCTCTGTTCACAATAATTGGTCTCATTTTTATGTTCCAGGTTAGTCAAATTCATAGTTAAAATTCCCCATGGAATAGATTCACCTACTGCTCTTGGTATAGGTAAACAAGCAGTGATCTGCGTGATGTTTTGTAAATTGGCAAATTCTTTAATTAATCCTACCATAAAATTTTCCTCAGACATTTGTTTGGGAATGTCAATCACTTGTTCTGTTTCTATTTGTCTTTTGTTCCTATTCACCAAGTCATCCCATGATCCCACCAACACTATCAACCAAAAGAAAATCCAAAAACCAATCATAACTTGATCTGCAAAATTAGACATGTTCCAAAGTCAATTTTTAAGTCTCTGGGTCACGTTCCACAGTCCTCCACGGAGTAGATGCCTTCTTTACGGTGCTTTCTTCACTCGAGTATAATGGATCCAAGCATCCGATTCTGCAATTTTGATAGCTGTAAAAGTGGTTAGCAGTATCTGGAAGGGTCCTCTCCAGCGCTCCTGCAAAGGTTCGGAGGTCCACGTCTTCACATAAACATAGTCTCCTGGATGGAAATCATGCACTGAATTTTCCAGGGATAAAGGTCTATTCCAAATTACTGCACTCCGAATTGCAGTCAAAGTTTTTCCTAGAGAAAGCAAATAGTTATATACATCCTGCTTTCCTTTCACATGTATGTTCGGATTTGGTTCTGGAGACTCATATGGTTTTCCATATAATAATTCATAAGGACTGACTGAGGTTCCACTCTTTGGTTGTACTCTGATTCGTAATAATGCCAATGGAAGTGCCTGAGGCCACTTTAAACTGGTTTCTTGACAAATTTTACTTATTTGTCGTTTTAACGTTTGATTCATCCTTTCCACTTTCCCACTAGATTGTGGCCTCCAAGATGAATGTAAATCCCAATTAATACCCAATGCTTTGCTAACACTTTGGACTACTTCAGCCACAAAGTGTGGACCTCTGTCAGAGGAAATTCCAATAGGAACTCCAAATCTTGGAATTATTTCTTGTAATAACCACTTTACAACCTCCTTTGCTTGTGTGGTGCGACAGGGAAGGGCTTCTGGCCATCCTGTAAAAGTATCAACCCCTACCAAGATGTACCGGTACCCATTGTATCTAGGCAACTCTGAAAAATCTACTTGCCAATAATCTCCAGGTTCTGTACCAGACTTCAGCCTTCCCATTTGAACCTTTTTCTTAATCATTGGATTATTTTTCAAACATACTTCACACTTTGCAGTTACCATTTTAGCTATTCCTAACATCTTAACTGATATTACTTGCTTTCGTAAGAATGTTACTAAGGCTTCTGCCCCCCAATGACATTCTTGGTGTCTCATTTGAATTATCTCTCTCATCGAAAGAGGTGGAATAACTACTTGCCCATTAGGAGTTACCCACCATCCCTCTAAGTTTTTCTTAGCATTTAATAACTGACCCAATTTGTCATCTTCCTCTGAATATCTCGGTTTTTCTCTGGGAAGGGTTACTGTTTTAGAAGGAATTATTGCCATTTGTAATGCTTGTTTCTTTGCTACCCTTTTTGCAGTTCTATCAGCTAAATTATTTCCAGCTATTATTTTTGTATTCCCAATCTGATGTGCCTTACAGTGCATGATTGCTACTTGATCTGGCTTTTGAACTGCTTGTAATAATCATAATATTTCTGTTTGATGCTTAATGTTTGATCCTTGAGAGGACAATAGCCCCCTCTCTTTCCACAAAGCTCCATGGACATGCACTACCCCAAAGGCATATTTTGAATCAGTCCAGATATTTACTCTCTTGTCCTTGCTTAGTTCTAAGGCTCAAATTAAAGCGATGAGTTCTGCCTTTTGGGCTGATGTGGTACTTGCCAATGCTTCTGCTTCTATAGCTGTAGTCTCTGTTGTTACCGCATATCCGGCGTATCGAACTCCTTGTTCCATAAAACTGCTTCCATCAGTATACAGTTCCCAATCTGGTCTCTCCAACGGCACATCTTTCAGATCTTCACGACTGGAATAAACATACTCGATAGTAGCCAAGCAATCATGTTCCAGTCATCCTTCTTCCTGTATGGAACTTAAAAACACTGCAGGATTTACCAGGTTAGTTGTCTTTAGAATCACATCATCTTGTTCAGTTAATACCACCTGGTATTTCATCATCCGGCTGGGGGACAGCCAGTGTCCCCCCTTCTGTTCTAGGACAGTTATCACCATGTGTGGAACATAGACTGTTATTGTTCTTCCCAAAGTCAATTTCCGAGCTTCTTGTATGAGCATCACTATTGCAGCCACTGCTCGAAGGCAGTTTGGCCACCCTTTACTCACTGTGTCCAGTTGTTTAGAGAAATATCCGACTGGTCGTTTCCAGCTTCCTATCCTCTGGGTTAGTACTCCCAGTGCCAGGTGTTGCCTTTCATGAACAAACAGCTGGAAATCTTTGGTTAGATCCGGCAGTCCCAAGGCAGGTGCAGACATTAAGGCACGTTTCAGTTCTACAAAAGCCTTTTGCTGTTGTGGGCCCCATACAAAGGGAGAGTTCTTTTGGGCCTCGTACAGTGGTTTAGCTATTAGCCCATAGTTCATAATCCAAAGGCGACACCACCCAGCCATTCCCAGAAATGCTCTGAGTTCATGAATATTTCTCGGCTCAGGTATACTGCAAATAGCTTCTTTGCGATTTCTTCCTAATTGCCGTTGTCCTTTTGAAATCTCAAAGCCCAGATATATCACAGTCTGGCAGGCTATCTGGGCTTTCTTCCTGGACACTTTGTATCCATTTAGTCCCAGAAAATTTAAGAGGTCAATAGTCACCTGCATACAGGTAAGTTTTTCTTCTGTAGCAATCAGTATGTCATCCACATACTGTAGGAGTAAATGTCCAGGCCTTGATTTATCCTGTTTCCAGATTTCAAGTTCCTTTGCTAATTGATTTCCAAAAATAGTTGGACTGTTTTTAAATCCTTGGGGTAATCTAGTCCATGTCAGCTGCATCTTTCGCCCAGTTTGTGGATTTTCCCATTCAAAAGCAAACAGTTTTCTGCTTTCCTTTTCCAAAGGTATACAAAAGAAAGCATCTTTTAAATCAAGCACTGTAAACCACTGATAAGTCTCCCTTAATGCTGTTAACAGTGTATAAGGGTTTGCTACCACAGGATAAATATCCTTAACTATTTGATTTACTGCTCTCAAGTCTTGTACCAGTCTATATTCACCCGAAGGTTTTCTGACTGGTAAAATAGGAGTATTATACTCAGATTCACATTCTTCTAAAATTTTATACTCCAAAAATTTATCAATCAATTTCTTCAATTCCTGTCTCACTTCTGGTTTGATTGGATATTGTTTAATTCTCACTGTTCCTGCGCCTTCCTTCAAATCTATTTTAACCGGTTCTGCTAGTTTCGATTTGCCAGGAATATCTGTCTCCCATACAGTAGGGATCACTGCCAAATCCACCTCCGGTGGAATTTCTTGTTCCTTTACCTTTTCTTGTATCATCAAAACTTCTCCCGTTTTTGACTCGGGAATTTTCAAAAAGAATTCTCCTTCATCAAAAACAATTTGTGCATTTAATTTAGATAACAAATCTCTCCCTAACAAAGGTACCGGACATTCTGGTACATATAAAAATTCATGTGTAATTATTTTATTTCCAAATTTCAAATCTATGGGTTGTAGGAATGGCCTGTTTTCTTCTTTCCCTGTTGCTCCTTTTATATTGGCTGTCTTTGTTCCAATTTTTCCTTTACAAGTATTTAATACTGAAAGTGTCGCCCCTGTATCTACTAAAAATTTAACTTCTTTATCTCCCAGCTTAATTTTAACCAGAGGTTCAGCTGGGCTCCCCTCCGGTCCCCTTCAGTCATCTAAAACCATTATTTTGGCAAGGTCGTGAGAAGCACTCCTGTTTCTGGGGCAGTCCTTTTTCCAGTGTCCTTCCTCTTTACACAAGGCACACTGATTTATTCCTAAGAGGGTATTAAATTTCCGATCATCACAATTCATATACCCTCCTCGTCCATTAAATCCTCGTCCTCTTCCTCTGCCCCTTCCTCTATCTACTGTTCCTGCCATCACTGCCAATAAATCTATTCTCCTTGTTCTTCTTTCTTCTTTTTCTCTGTTATTATATACCCTCCATGCCACTTCCAACATTGCATTTAAACTTCTTGATTTCTCTCCCTCCAGTTTCTGGAGTTTTTTTCTTATATCTGGTGCCGATTGTCCCATAAAAATCAAAGCCAATTGTATCTGTGCTGCCTCTGTTTCCACTCTCAAATCAATGTATTTTCTAGCAGCTTCCTTTAATCTTTCCAAAAATGTTGAGGGAGATTCATTTTTATCTTGTCTTACTTCATATAATTTAGACCAATTCAAAGATTTAGGCATGGCATGTCTAATCCCATATAAAACCCACTTTTGATACCGCTTCAATCTTTCTCTATGTGCCACATTATTTGGATCCCACTGCGGATCCCCAGATGGAAAATTCTGTTCTGTTGTTCCACCTGTTATTCCACTCATCACATCCAACTCTGCCTGTGCTTTGCCAGCTTTTAATACCATTTGTTTCTCTGTATCATCTAACAAATTATCCAGAATCACCTGTAAATCACTCCAGTCTGGATTCTGTGTTCTAATTATAGTATCTACCACCTTGCCCACTTTTTCAGGATCTTCTCTATAGTTTCCTGCTGCCTGTTTCCAAGTCATCAAATCCGTAGCTGTAAAAGGTATTTTCACATAGACTGGTCCGTCGCTGCCAACTCCCTGTCGCAGGGGAGCTATTGTATGGGTCTGTTGCCGAGTTCTCCGTGAAACAGGAGTATGAATTACAATCTCCGATAATCTCTCTCCCACATCTCCTGTTCCACTGCTATCTGGTTCAGTCACCGGTTCTTGTATCCTTAATTCTCGACCCTGATTCATTTCTCTCCTAGGAGGGGATATATCTAACTCTGGTCCATCGTCATTCTCAATAACAGTCCTTTTCTTCAAACAACCTTTCCCAATCTCACAAGTTGTACAACACTTTTTCACTTTCTTATTATCAGCGGTTACAGCCATTACTAAATTATCTCCAGTAGTTAACTTACATTCCTCCTGCCAATCCTTTCTTTGTCTCAAGTAAAAGAACAAATCCACATATGGCATTTCACTCCATTTCCCTTCTCTTTTACAATACAACATTAACTGCAAAATAGTGTTATAATTCAGTGTCCCGTTCATGGGCCACTTTTCCTGATCTTCTAGTATATATAGTGGCCACCAATTATTACAATACTCAATCATCTGGCTTTTTGGCAAATCCTCATATAAATCTCCCCAATGCGCTAACAAACATCCCAATGGAGAATTTTTCGGGATTTTATCAGTTAACACAAGATTACCCATGCTTTTATTTTAAACAACCGAGTTAACTTAGTTGCCATGGTGTAATTACCCACAGTACAATACACAATTATTCAACTCTGTCACTCCGATCCGCGGATCCACACTCCACACTCGCTTTCGTTTTCAATTATACGTCTCACCCTTACAACCACACTCACACTTTCCCACAGTTGCTTTAAACAAGCATATAACACAATTTTATACCTCTTAATTTTCTTCTTAATACACAGACTCACAAAACAACAGAAAGACAAACATATAACACAATATTATACCTCTTAATTTTCTTCTTAATACACAGACTCACAAAACAACAAAAAAAGCACTAAAACTTCTAACTTCTTGTTAGAGGCACTACCTTAGAGAACACTATAGCATATAGTTTCTCTTGTCTACACTTTTGTCCAACCCTGCAATAGCTTTCGCTTATGTCTTACGGGCAGACGCCTAGGCTTCCACTTCCACAAGGATCCTTTTAGTCCAACCCTGCAATAGCTTTCGCTTATGTCTTACGGGCAGACTCCTAGTCCTACCCTGTGCAGGTCTTTCACTGCGTCTGACAGGTAGACTTACTCAGTGGGACTCCAACCCACTGGTGGGACTCCATCCCACTCTTTCCCATACACTTATTATAGTGGGACTCCTGCCCACTTCCTCTAATGCACGTACTTACTACAATAAAAGAAGAAGTGTCTTACCCAAAAAAAATCCAGGGAACATCGCGAAGAGCCTTACGGATCGGGGATCGATGGGTGTCCCCGAGAAATCCTCGGTGCCGGCTGGAACCGATCAGGTCGCCGACTCCTCCGGTCTCCTTCAGCGAGGTCCCATCTGGGTCGCCAAAACTGTTACCGAAATCTCGGAATGAAGAACTTATCGACACCAATGTGATGTAGATAAGCAGACACTTCTTTATTGACGGCCGGGTGCGTGACCGAGTCCTCTCACGATCAACGCACACCAGGTCCCAAACTCAGATTCCATATATAGAACTTATTCATACATATTCATTAAATATTCATGCATAATCATAACATTTCCCATAAATCATTTACATACTCTCCTCCTATATCCGATTCTGCGCAGTAAAGCTTAGAAAGGTCCAGAAATGGGTCTAGGGTACGATTTGGGTAGGTGGTATATGAGTCGGTGGTCGTGATCTCCCCCTGCCGGAATTACCTTTTACTAAAGTTCACAGTTTCTTGGCAGGCACCTACAAGCTGTTCCAGTTGACTCTCCCCAGTTCCCATTAATCTCATCCTCTGACATTTCAATGCACCTCTACGTAAAGAAGACTGGTTAAGTACAAAGGAACCTTTCAACCCTAAAGTTATTACCTAAGTTTTTCCACAATAGTTCCAGGCCCTTCTTCTAGCCTTGGTACAGGACGTACAAAAGATGTCATAACTACTTCTACTATATAGCTGTAAATTTTCCATAAAAATTTTCTTATTCCTCTATATTTTAATTCTTTTAAATGATTTTATAAAATCAATCAATCTAATATAATCAATCAATCTTATCTTATTAACAAATCGATAACACACACACCACTGTGCTTAATACCTAAATGTCAGCTTCTCTCCTTCAGCGGATACTATTTCTTTTAAAATCCAAGAATGTGGATAATTTCCGGCCTTAAGGTCAATAAAATGCATCTTCCTTCTGAAGGATGTTCCAAACACCTTCTTATACTTCACTTTGCAGTAGAGGAGGACTTTCACCATGAGGGCTTCTGAAAGAGAATGGTAGAGCAGTTTGGGCTGGAAGGGGCACCTGGAGGTCATGCAGTCCTGCTCAGGGCCATGGCCCATCCAGGCTCCATGGGCAAGCTCTTCCACTGTTTGGTCACTCTCATGGTAAAACATTTATTCCTAATATCTAATGATTCACTGTGTGCCAGCTTGCGTCCATTGCCTCCCACCCTATAGCCACTCACCTCTGAGAAGGATTTGGCCCCATTGTCGCTATGTCCTCCCATCAGGTAGTTGTAGATAGCCAGGACATCTCCCCAAGCCTTCTGTCCTCCAAGCTGAGCCAACATAGTCATCTCAGCCTCTTCTCCTAGGTCATATTCTCCAGCCACCCAACCACCTCCATGGCCTTCACTGGGCTCACTCTTGGATGCCAGTGTCTTCCTTTTGATGGGAAGCCCAAACTGGAAACATCACCTCAGATGCAGCTTCATAAGTGTCCACCAGAGAAGGAAGCACTCCTCTCCTCGACATGCTGGCTCTGCTCTGGCTGATACAGCCCAGGTTGCTCCACAGTTGCTCCAACCTTCACCTTCTAGCTTCATCCCAAAGGGCTGACCTCCCACTGGCCTCCAGAGACCTGCGGAAGTCAGTGAGAGGTTTTATCATCATTATGGTTGGCCATGCTGCTGAGGCTAAGCATAAAGATTTGGGAATAGAGCATAAGAAACTGCTAAAACCATCTTGGCTCTGGTTTCCAAGGCAGCAGTAGGTAAGCCCAAGCCAATTGGACTGAGATTATTGTCTTTTCTCTTCTATTTACAAAGTAAAAGTTTCTTTTTCCTAAGCTGGTTTAAAAATCCAATCAATTGCAGGTGAATCAAAATTTAATTTTAGACAGAAAAGGCATCTGTGATGGATTTTAGACAGAAAAGGCATCTGTGATGGAAACAGAGTATCAACCACTAAACCCCCACGTTGTGTCAGTAACCTGTCGGTTTGCTCAAAGTTCATACTGGCTGTAAGAAATGTGACATTAAACACACAAATTTTATTACTTTATCCCCATTTACTTCTTGCAATAAAACTGTTTTGTTTTTTTCCCTATAAATCATCTCTAATTTGAGCCTAAAAAGAACTCCATTCTAACAAGCTGAGATTTCAAATAACACACTCCACTCTTCCTCTTGCAAAAAGAAGATGTCGTTCCTATGGAGCCGCCTCGTATGTAACGACCCTTCTTTGTCACTAAGTTGTTGCCATCAAGCACAGGCTGAGACAGCACTTTCCTTCTAAACACCTCTCCTCTGGCAGTCACAACTTTCTGGAAATCATTCTTCCAGTCACAATTCCTCATGTGTCTAAACCTGCATTCAGTATCTCAGGTTTAGACAAGAACAGTCCCAACGATTTTATCCTTGTCAGCACCTACACAGCCCTGTTTCGTGATGATGCTGGCGATGCACTGGCCATTCCCCATCGGGTACCCTGTTTTACATCCTTTTTTGCTAAGCCACAGGCAGTGTAACTGCACAGAGTGCACCTGAGCAGACGCTGCAGCCTGCTGAAAGCGTGGCTGGCTGGCGGCGAGGGGTGTGATGATGTTTTCTGCAGGAGGACCGGGAGTGAGGAAAGAAGACACAAAATCCAGAGAGCTCAGCTCTGTGCAAATGTGAATTTAAAATCGCTTCATTGTTCTAAAAAAAAAAAAAAATAGTGCGGGGGGGGGGGGGGGGGGGGAATCTCCCTAGGGATATATGAATCTATATATCTATATATCTATATATAGATATATAGACACAACTCTATAACGGACAAATTAGAACATACTGATAAAAAGTGTTTCATGAGCCTTCAGTGAAGGGCTGTCATCACCAAGTAGCATCGCTGCCTTCATCTATCTGCATACACATGTCCCTACTTCTCCATCTATGTGTGGCCCAAGCGGTAGCACTGTACTCTGTTTAATCCTGGGGGGGGTTGGAAAAAAACATGTAACAAAACCATTTGTTCCCTTCTATAGTCTCTCTGAGACATCAGAGCTGCAAGCATAATGAACAGAGACAAAGTTAATTCCTGAGCAGCCGGCCGAACAGCTGTGCAGGATTCATCTGATCAGAATTGGAGAGGTTTTCAGCAGAACTTTATGTGCTTTTTTTGGTAGGCTTCAGTACTGCTTTGCTTTAAAAAATAACAAAAAAATTAATGCCTGTTTCTCTCAAGCTGTAAAATACACCCGTATAAACGTGTTATCTGTCTATTAGTTTCTTAAGTGAAAAATGTATTGGGATCTCTGATTAAAAGGGGCAAAGATATCCCTTGTTGGTTTTGACAGGTTGCCTGTCGAAGATATTTCAAAATATTTTTTTTCATCAAAAATGTCAAAAATATTGCCGAGCAGTATCTTCCTCTCTCCTGCCAGCAGAATGGCTATTACAGAACCAGGGCACGCTCTCATCAATGCAAGCACTGCTCCCATCTCCAAGGGGACACCTCGATCTCCTGGCAAGGGACACCTGCCCTCCCACAGGTCTAGATAGCTCTGGAGTCATCTTGCCGCATAAAAGGCTTTAAATAACTGCTGTGCAAGCTACCCAATTGAAGGAAAGGCAGTCGACAGTCAAAGTTATCCAATGAGAAAGGTTAATTAGAAAATTTGGCTGGGATTGACAATGCTTTACTTCTCCCCATGGCAGGCAAAGGTGTGTAAAGCGCAACGCGGTCGGTGTGCGGCTGCTACCTCGGGGGTGAAGCAGGGTGATGGAGACGCAATCTGCTTTGCCCGGTAGCTGTCAAGCCCTTGGTCAATACTGCTGGCTGTTGTCTGACAAATGCGAGTTGTGTTTAGGAAGACAGAAAGGGAATGAAAACTTTGGGTTTTCACTTCTCCCCCCAGCACCTTGGCAGATGGCGTAAAGGGGCCATTTGGCTATTGTGTGGGAAATAGGCTGTAACAACAACAAACCCCAGTCAGAAGAATTCCAGGTTTTCTTTCAAAGCTTTCGGCCTCGTTTTAAATCCTCTGACCTGTGAGTTAGCTCGCTGCCGTCTAAGAGTGCATTGTTCACTAAATGAGGTTTCAAGCTGCCATGGGGTTTTTATCAGCAATCTCATGATCTGGACCATCCTATTCATTGCTAAAGTTTGTGCCAGCATCCTTTTCAAAAACCTCTGTTGAATGACGTTCCTCCTGACAATACACACATTCCTGTCATTTTGTTCCAAGTTTGCTTGGTACGTGGTGGTTTAGTCTTTTATTTTTTGGGGGGTTTGGGGGTTTGGTTTTTTTTGTAGTAGTAGTAGTATATAGCAATGAGGAAAACCAGTTACAAAAATGCTTTTCTTTAAAGTTTAAGCCATGACAGCGCCTTGTAAAAACTGGATTTAAACTAATAAGGACCTAGCTCAGATTCTAAGTCATTTAGCTGAGGATGGTCCAGCACATGTAACAAAAGACAGACCTGAAATGGCATGTATTTTGTAACTTAATTTACAGCTATCATTTAATCACAATTTATTAATTGCCATCAAAGATATTGAAATATCCTCCAGCAAGACCAGATCCTTTCACTGTCACTAACGTGACAGAGGAAGAGAAGCCTCCACAGAAGAGCAGCAGTTTAGGAAGGGGGAAATACTAGCTCAGGGAAAGGAGAAAATAAATGTTTACCTAGGAGACAAGGTCGGTCAGATGATAGAAACCAGAAGGAGGATCTGTTCTTGTCACCCAGCCTGAATAGACCATTTGGAAACTTTCCTCATGTCTTTCAGGGACCTTCAGAAACCAGCTGGAACATGTCATCCTCTCGGGCAACGGCTCACAATGCTCTGTGCCGAATGCCAATCTGGTCCTGAATGAAGCAAATCCTGGCTCCAAGGGACTGGCAAGAGGAGCCACATCATATAAAAACATTTATAAAACACCAAAGTCCAGTTTCCTGTCATAATCTGCTTCCAGAAAGCGGTTCCTGAAATTTACCCCATCAACAGCAACCTTCTAATTTCCACACTAGATTTGCTCACAATTATTGCTGTGTGTTTCTCTAAATTGCCCTCCAGCTTAGAGAGCTCTACAGCTAAACAATTTTTTATTGTTCGTCCTTCCTCCTCCTAATGAAGTTAATACTCCCACATGTAATCAACACACTGCTTGGGTAGCTGAAGTTAAGAGAATAAAGTGAAATTTCTCAGTGTGTTGAGAAAAATAAATGTAGCTATTTAAATCTTGATTTAAAATTGATTTTAAACCAATCCTCCTTAGGATTTAATGATAAAATTGCTATAATCTTCAGTGTCACCAGTATTTCCTATCACACCATATCCTGGGGAGCACTTAAACACAAGTGCACTCTGCCAAACAACCTTTTCTTCAATTTTTTTTCCAATCTTCCTACTTACTTGCAAAAATCTATCAAAAAGTGTCTTCTGCAAAGTGCCCCAAAGTCATAACTTTCAGACTGTTTTGAACTAGAGATGGGAAAATCCCAGCGTCCTAAACACCAGGACCTGACTTCAGCATCTCTGGTGATGACAGGAACGACAAGGAGATACAAAGAGCAAGCTGACATTTTCTTGATTTGAAAATGCCACCACAACATTGACAGAAGTGCAGTGAAAGAGAAGGCTGACAGGGTGTTTCTGATAGCTCCTTCCTTGTTTTTCCAGACTGGGCTGGAAAAAAAACATCATCTCCGCCTCCCTTTCCGTGAGCCAGAGGTGCGGACAGCTACAGCGGAACTGTAGGGCTGGGGCAGCGACGGTCCTGGCGTGTGAGCTGAGTTATTAAGCATGTTGCAGCGCTGAGGATGGCTGGGACAACTTTAGCAGTTGGATGGTGTGGTGATGCAAGTCGAGGCGGACTTAAAAGAAACACTATGTCTGCGTGTCTGGGTTCGGACAAAATGACCTGCAGACCCCAAAAGGATGGCTTTAAGTGAAATTTTGCACATTATTTTTACAGCACGGCAGGAAACCTGAAGGCTTAGGAAAAGTGTTTTGAAGTTGACCCCAGCAGGTATTCGTAAGAAGCACTGAAAAAGATTCAGTAAATAATTTTCTTATTCTATAGTCATTGTCTTTGAAGAAATAGATTAGAATACTGGAGTTTTGATGGGGTCACAGTAGTGGCTGGCACTGGGTGGAACAAAGAGCTTGGTTTTTCAATAGGAAAACAGCCACAGAAAAGATGGAGGGTTCTGCCCTTTCGTATTGCAGCCCGAGAGAAAATGATGCTTTGATACACAAAGCTCTCGTTGCTGCTATGCTGGTCACAGCTGCTCTTGATGGTGAGTGTTCAGCACACGTCAGGTTCTGGTCACCCTCCCAAAATGGAGAGCTGGAGATACTCCTGTGCTGATTTTGGATGGAGTAGAGTTAATTTTCTTCACAGTAGCTGGGATGGGGCTGTGTTTCGGATTTGTGCTGCAAACAGCTGGCCCCCACTGACCCAAGGGATATTCCATACCATACGGTATCATGCTCAGCATATAAAGCTGGGGGAAGAAGAAGGAAGGGGGGGGGGGGGGTGGGGTGGACATTAGGAGTGATAGCGTTTGTCTTCCCAAGTCCCTGTTAGGTGTGATGGAGCCCTGCTCACCTGGGGGTGCCTGAACTTGCCTGCAACAGGAAGCGGCAAATGAATTCCTGGTTTTGCTTTGCTTGCGTGCACAACTTTTGCATTGTTTATTAAACTGTCTGTATCTCAACCCACAAGTTTTCTCACTTTTACCTTTCTGATTCCTCCATCCCACCCAGAGGGAGTGAGCGAGCGTCTGCCTGGGGCTGAGCTGCCGCCTGGGGTGAAACCCCAGCAACTCTTCTGCTGGCCTTGGCTCCACATCTCTGGAAGAAAGTAGACACCTTAGCAAATCCAGAACACCAACCCAAACCTACTTTCTCAATGGCTAAGTGACACACGTGAACTCTATATAAGCATCAGCCTTTCACGTTCAAGTTCACAATTTCCTTGTGGCTTCCCTGGAAGCGCCTTCGTACCTACGTCAAGGCTAAGCTGCCTGGATGGAGAAGGCAGGCACTGCCCTGCTGCTCCTGCCGGGGGGGTCCACTCCCTGAGTACTTCTTTTAGCTGCACATACACTGACCTCACTCCTCTCTAAAGTGAGCAGTCCTTTGATTTGATCCTTTTTCTCATAAGGCATGCCCTTCACCATCTTCATACCAATCACATTGTAATTTCTTTATATCTGGTCTTATATACCAGAAGAATGACAATCTGGCTTGCTAATCAAAATATATATTTTATATAGGATAACCCACCATTCTTTGGCCAACCTTTTTTTTTTCCCCTTTTTTGAAAGACAAATTATCCATGACTCATTCTGGAGAGACAATGCTACAAAGTATATTTTTTTTTATTTAGTCAGATCTTTACATTATTCTTAGCCTTTTAAAGTTAACAACCTCTTCCATAATCAGTGTAGAGTGACAGCCCCCCAGGCAGCAATGCCAACCACTTCTGTCACAGGATGGAGTAATGTGCTCTTTGGAAGAGCTTATGTCCTCACCAAGCACAGAGGGAGCCCAGAAACTTGACATTTCACCTTCCTACTCCAGCATCTCTTAACAAATAGCGGCATTTACAGATCAACTGCTTCACAGTGAGACTCAGATCACTTAATCTGGACTTTCTGAATCACCCAGGCTCTGTAGTTTCATCTAGTTCATCCTTCACCAAGTCAACACTGAGACAAAATGTCAAGGCAAGTACCTAAGCTCAAGCTGAAGAGGTGATCATGCTGTTGCAATCATTGAAGTTTGGTTTGATGGTAACTCAGTTCCTCAGTTCAGAATTGGTACCTCATTTCTGACTAGAATTTATCTAGCTGTGCATTTTAGGCATTTCACACTTTTTGCTGAATAGCGTTTTTATACCCTATGGCCACTTCTTGTAAAATGAAGAGTTTTCCACATAGGGCACGATTTCTGGCCTCAAATAATTTTTGTGGTTTGTCTCTGTGCTCTTTTCAATTTGCCATCATTTCAATTATAACACAGAGCCCAGAACTTGACCCATTTATTGTCTTTACAAAAGCTACACAGAAGGCAGTATCACCTATATATTTTCATGCAACTCCTCCTTTTAGAAATATATCATCCTGCACTTACACTGTTTAGAAATCATTTAATCAAGGTACTACGCAGATATTTATCTTCTTGTACATTTGAATCATAAATAACTACCTCATCCATTCATCACTTTTGTTGCTATTCTAGGAATGTCCTGTAATGGACTTCCCCAAGGAGGGTAGCTCTACAATTGCACACAGTAGCCAAGTGTGCACATTTAGATGTCTACAATTCTGAAAGGTAAAAAATAACCATAGGTCATGTTTTGGAAGAAAAGCATGTAATTTTTGTTGACATGCTTCTTTGAAGATTTTCTTTTACATTGTAAATTCAGAAGTCCAAAGATGCAATTAGAAGGTCATTCATCGCTCCTATTAACTTAAATCTTGGTTATGGAGTGTTATGGCTTTTAAATGCCTCTTATTGACCAGCAATGAAGAACACAAATGAAAAATTGGTATATGGTACAATGCACACCTGGATTAGCCAAACTAGAAACCCTTGATGACAGCATCACCTTTTTCCTTTACCTTTATATACCGTGATGGAGAACTATTCCATGATTCATCCAAGCTTTTAGTCTCTACAAACACATTAAAAAATTAATAACTATAAGCAGTTAATTAATTTTCCAAGTAATGATACTGATACTCTTTTGCCACTTTTGGGGTAGGCACTAGAAATCTTAGTAGATTAAGGTGATGTGCAAAGCGAAGAATAGTCAACAATGCAGAAGCCCAGACCATTCCCGAAGAAAGCCCAACTCACACTGCTCTGTGTTTTTCCAAGGGGATTGCCCCCTGTGCAATGCCCCTATTTTGAAAATTGCTGATGGCTTTTTCAGGGTACACTCAGCACACAAAAGCACTGAAATCACCCACGTCTGCCTCTGGGTGACAAGTGCTCACGCACAAAAAGCAAACCAGGCTTTGCTTAATTCAGGTCAAAATTTAAGGCTGTTCTGGTGATTTCTGAATCTTCCCACCTTTCTACTCCCAGAAGCAGCTCTCCTTTTTCTTACATCATTCTTGTGCTTCCTCCAGTCTCATAACCATTTTCATTTCTGTCTGTACAATGCTGCCCATGCTTCCTCACGGAGGCAAATGGTGCTCATTTGCTCTTACAGAAGCATGACTCAGCCATGAACCCATCCTTTGGCCAGTTGCACTAGCCAAAGGTCACTGAAAGCGTATTCGGATGAAAAGCAGTGGCTGAGGTGCAAGGTGGCCAGTGTTCGTTATTAACCAAATAATTACATCTGAGCTCATGTCGCTTCTGTAAGCAGCCTGCTGCCAAACAAAGATAGGAAGCACAGAAGAACAGAAAGATTTCCTTCAAAGATCAGTACCTACCTTTTCCCTACCGAATCACTCCTAAGTTTAAATTTAGGCACCTTGCATGAATGTCCTACTAACGTAAGTGCCTAAAATTACCTGTCAAGCCGGTAGAGAAGGTTAGATGCCTCTGAAGGCATCCAAAGACATCTTATCCCCGTAGCATAAAGCTGAGGGTAGGAAGGTCGGACTTCTGATGTCTGGAGAGTCACTAGCCCACACGTTCTGCACCATGGGCTGGGGTCAAAGGGACTTGCCAAAGCCAGAGGAAGTCAGTGCCTGAGATCTGTAAAGAAACTAATGGAACCACCAACGTATTTCTCCTTTTAATCTTTCTGTTGTTAACTAACAATGAAAAAACTCCTAATCGTTTCTTCCTAATCATCTACAATACCTAATAGAAACTTGAAACACAAGGTCATCGCCTGATACCACCCACAGCAGCTTCTTTTCTTCTTTTTGAAAGTGATTTTCTCCCTACGAGCTGCTAAAAACCCAGTTCACCCCTTGGAGTCTTTGTCATTTGTGAAGGTTCTCAGTCATCCTGGCAAACATTGCTTACTAGGAGCGCTTGGCAATGTCACCCTGCAGATTTTCCATGACATTTATTCCTTTTCCATCTTCTTTACTAGGGCCTGATATTTTTCAGAACTGTAGAAAAAGTGACTTATTGATAGGCACAGCTTGTGAGAAAGCTAGCTGCTTATGATGGGATGTTCCTCGTTACAAACACTTCACCCTTCCACTTATCTCCAGCAGTGGACTGTATTAGCAGATAGGCAGTTTATTTATGTGCCACCTTGCTTGTAGCAGCACACTATAGATCACATAGCTTCCTTTAGTTATCAGGTGTGACAAGAGGGTATGACAAAAACATGACATTAAAGGTTACAACGCTCAGATGCCTCTCCCAAGAGAAACTTTCAGGCTCCCAAGAGCCCTGCTTTCAGGCCAGAATTGGCAGCAGGGAGGTGGGGATGTTAGCCCCACACCCCCCTTCCCTGGTTTTCCTGGGACATGCTTTCCCCCCTCCCCCACCCTTTCCAGCATGCTGAATCCTTGCCAGGGTTTTAATCGAGGGGCAACCATTGCAGAGCCACAGCTCTGGCTTTGCTACTGCCTCTCGATCAATACAGCTCTTGCTCACGCTGCTCCTGCAAATGCATATGAGGGGAAATTCATTCCGGAGGAGAGGGCTTGCACAGACCTCAAACAACATCGTTACCTTCTGCAGCAGCTCAGGGCCCCATTAACCAGACTCTGTGCAATGCCCTTGTCTTTCAGTGCAACCGGTGTACGGTACCGCAGGAAAAGGATTTCAGCAACACACGTGTGAGACTTGTTATTGTTGTCCATGTTCATCCCTCGTTGTTACTAAATTCCACTATTGTCTTTCGCTCGGGAGATCTCATTGAATGTATCCTAATGAACTTGCAGTCACTTCAAAAACTGCTGAGAAAGTGACTGTAAGGGATTAGTGATCTCATCTGCAAGGGTACTGCAACTGGGGTGGGGGGAGGAAGAGAAAACTGCCTCGGTTATACAGACAGAGATATTAAAGGCAATTTTCAGGTGGAGCCTAAAGTCTAAAGGTTGAGTAATTCCACATCTCTGCACCGTAACACCTGATAACCCTCCCACATGCAGAACAAAGGCAGGGCATCTTGGGAATCTCCCATTATCTCTATGTTTCAACCTTCTCCCTCTAAACTCTTCTATTGTCATCTCTAAATTAAACTTCTTCAATTTCAAGGCTCTGAACGACTCCATCACAGCTTGCATCTGCATTAGAAAATAAATTCTGTCACTGGCAGTCTCATTTCTTTCTCTGAAGGAGAAGCACGACCTGTTTCCTCCCAAAACCCACCCACAGGTCCTGCATACGTGGTCTTTGCAGACCAGACTGCCTTTGGAAACGTGCTCGGGATGCAAAGAGCCAGGTACAAGAGCACTTAGTGCATTCTGCCCACCCCTGTTTGGTGAGAACCAGTGCTCCCATTGCAGAGAGCTATGTCACGTACTGGGAAGGATTTCAGCAATGTGACTGCTCTTGCCTCGCTGCGGAGAGCATCCTCAGTGCCTGTCCTCCTCCCAGCAGTCTCACTTCACCTACGTAGCATCTCCACAGGTGCCACAGAGCCCAGAAATACCCAGGAACACCTCAAACCACAAATATTCAGATTTAACTTGAGCACCAAACCCTGGGACTTCTGTGAGGCTTCCTCCTTCATGTCACCCTGCCCCTTGCCAACAGGATTCATGTTCCTGTAAGGTCATAATTTTCCCTTTTTGGAGCTGTTTATACAGGCAAATGTATTATTCTTAAGTTATTTGTTAAAGATAAGAAATAAAATTACTGTCCAGAATGGGAGACAAGACTGTTATTCTTTCCCTGCAGCAATATATGTTATTCTTTGTGTTTAAAAGAATGACCACAGTCTTTTCAGGGTATTAACTGTTGTTTTCTTTTTCTTGTAGGTAGACCAAAGAAAAGAGATTGAGGATTTAAAAAAAATAATCTCATGGAAGGGAAGTTTAATAGCAACTTACATATTTGTTTGCATTTCTTGATAAAGTTTAATTATAAAGCCTTCATAGACCAGCTTAAAAATAGACATGTCATGTAGTGGTAATAATTATACTAGTAATAATTTTTTTTTTTTTTAAGAGATTGGAGTCTGACAAAAATTGGGATAACACAGAAGAAATTGCTTACAGTTAATTTTAATAGAAGTAAGGCAGCAAAGAAAAGCAGATAAATCTTTCAATACAGGAAACCCCAAAGCTTTCTTTGACCTCTATGCAGATATAGCTGAATTGAGAACCCTGTGTTCATTAATAATTTTAATATCAGACATCGTCACTGAATTAATCCTGTCCAGGTATTGCCATTCTGCCAACTGAAGTCTTTTGAAAAAAGAATAACCTAAAAAATGCTTCCAGTTGGGAAAACCACCCAAATTTTGTCACTTCAGGGATGGAGGGGCTTGTTCCTTACCTTCTCCCTTCCCCTTTTCCTCCCTTCCAAACTTGCCTGCAACATTTTCCTTATTTTTATTTTTTTTAAACCAGTTTTTCTTTGCTTTATTTTAACACTGAAAAGGAATTAAAAGAAAGCAGGGCAACCCCTTAGCAGAATGGCTCAGTAAAAAGTTTGATTATTCAGGCAGATCCCACCAATATATAGCCACACGTCTCATAGATAGCAGACATCCCCCTCTATCACACCTCTTTCTAATCGTTGGGAAGGGAGATGCTTGTGGACAGTTCTTGAACAGAGAAAAGAAAAACCAAGCCCAGACAGGTCGGTTCAGTGACCTGAACTCATCCCTTGCCACGTCCATGGCTAAGTGCCTCTGCCCAGTGCTTGGAAGAGGCTCAGAAAAAGAAACCCCCAGGGGGATAATCCACAGACACCAGTGCTAAAATGGACCCGGGTGGGATTTCTGCTCTCTGCTGAGGGCTTGGTGTAAGCAACCACTGTCAGCTGGGGAAGAGAAGCCAAAGAGCAGAGTTGAGGACTTCACCACCAGCCAACCCAACGTTCTACTCATCGCAACATGTTAACCCCTCAAATGCAAGTTTTAGGCAAAGTTATTTAAACAAAATGAAGTGCTTGCTTCTATGCACAAATATTTTGTAGTTACTTTTTCCTGGAGACTTCAAATTTGTCATTTCCCTGAGGTTTCAAACCACATCCATCGCCATGGCATCTCACGCCGCCTCCCACCTGGTGTGGCTGTGCCTGCAGCCACTGCAAAATACTGACCTGCAGTGCAAAACCGAGACTCCTGTTTGTCGTTGCTCACGTGCTCTAGGCTCCGTCACAGCATTAATTCTATTTCCAGAAAAAGAGGGCATTGTTAATCCCTTACCTCCTCTTCCACTTTCTAGGTGCTTGCTTTCACTACAGCAGTTTGCACAGTGGGTTGGAACTTGAGGCGTGCGCACAGACACATCGATTCTGGCTTCGCTGCACTAATTTAAATACCTTGCCCAGACAAATCAGATGACAGGCTTAATGTGCAAATGGACACTGGGAGAAAGGTTCAGGGAGGGAAAAAAACACCAGATCATTCTGTTACAGAAACGGAGAGGAATTCTCCTAGGTTCAAGATCCTGAATTTACAGGAAAGATTCTTGCAAAGCATTGGATATTACAGCACTTAGTTTCACATTCTGAATGCCCTTGGTATAACCTTGCCTGGTTTTTGCCTTTTTTTTATTTTAACCAATTTTCAGTTCATCAGTAGAAGAGAGGGAAATGAACTACACCGAGGTGGTACATCACCTTTTTTAGGAAAGATGAGGCAGTCAGGAAGTTACATGGTGAGATAGAGATTGAATAATATGATTGTATGTATAATCCAAGTTGATACGGAAGTCATATTTTTTTCCTGTTCCCACACTGCCTGGCATCATTTTTCTTTGGAGCCTTTAATATTTTCAGAAGAGAAAAGAACATTAAAAGAAACTTCTCATATTAATAATTTGACCATCATGCAAGTTCTGCAAATCAAAAGCTGAGCTGACAATACGGGCAGCCTGAAATCACATCCCCTTTTTGATTTAAATGCTGAGTTCTCACATTGCTACTGGAATTTTATAAATAATTGCCTGCTTATACCCGTTGGAAGTTTTTGCCTCCTGGGAATTTTAGCTGTGTTTGTGCAAACTCATTCTTTCTGTTCAGGATGGGAATACCAATAAATTGAGGCAGTTCACCTCCGCGCAAGGGCTTTGGGTGTTAGCCACCGCTGTTCCTACTTGCTTTGCTCCAAAACGTAGCATCATCCTCTCCTGCCACGTTCGGAAGCAAGCTCCGAACGCAGGGACTTGCCAGGGTGTGAGACGGCCTTTGATGAAAGGCAGCACCAGCATCTCCCAGCCAAGCAAAACCTTCAGCACAGGGACATGCTGGCCAGGAAAACTTAATTTATCAATGCTAAATAGTGCTGGGATCCCTCTGCAGGAGAACTTCAAGCTGCTGTCAGAGAAGCAAAGGAAAAAAAATCTTACTTTCTGAGTGTGTTGCACCTCTAGAACCAGGCTGAAAGGCAAGGCTGAGAGATCCTGATTGCACTGGTATTGCACTGCTAATTCCGTACGGTGCGGGAGCATCTCTCTGGGTCCAACCTCTCCTTAAAAGCAGACGAGCCACGTTCTTCACACACTGCTCTTCCTTGTCCATATGCTGATGAGGACATGATGAAATATTTGTGTTAAAATACAAAATCAACCTAAAATCTACCATTTTTACCTCCCTGTAAGGCCTCTATATGTAATAATTTCCAAATATGTCTACTAAGGCAAAGATAATTCCTGAAGGAAAGAATATATATTATTTTGTTTAAAAGCAGTATCCTTCTGCCCCAAATGTCTTTTGATCTAGAAACATTTTTGTTTAAAATGAAGTTTGAGGATTACAAGTCACAAAATTGGGAAAGAATCCACATAAAGTCTGATTAAATGAAGAAGTGGTAAATATCATACTGATCCATAATCACCTGCATACCTCAAGCTCTAGGAAAGGTGACTACCCAGCTAGACATTTGTAATTAACAGAAGATTGGTTAAAAAAAATATAAAGAACAATCAAAGCAAGGGTTTTGCTAGCCCAGGATCTCAATCACAGATAAATCAGGAATACACAGTGTTAAACCAGCACCTTCTAAGCTGTAATTCCTCAGGTCTGAGGAAATACATTTTAAAAAGCCTGAGGAACCTCAAAGGAACGTTTCTAAAAACTCCATGAAGGCAGAAACGTCTTGCCACATCTGCTGGGCAGACCAGACCCCACTGCCATTGCCTGGCTGGGACCTCCTGTGGGGATTTTCCCAAAGGAAGAGGCAAGGAAGGACCACAGGAGGAGAAGAGATGAGCCTAGGCCGTCCCAGCCATGGGACATGCTCTGAAATCCTCCAGCAGGTTCACAGCTGTTCCTGCGCACCGGCTTTCTTCTATCCCAGGGAACTCATTTTCTGATAAACACAACTCGCCACTTGTTTTTGAAAAAGGGGAAGAGTAACAACTTCATTAGAGCAGTTGGCATTTTGACGATCCTTCTCACAGCTCCTCTCAGCCTCCATGTCCTCCCTTTGACAGGGGAAGGAACAGCAGCAGTCGCTTTATTTATTTATTTCAATAGGCAGCATTTTTCTGTAATCAAGTATTACATTTTACGAAGCTGATTTTCTGAAGCATGAAATGGGTATATAAATACAATTCCATGATCTGTAACATCCGATTTCAGAATCTTTTATTGAGCAAGAGCTATCTAACAGGAAACTAAATAAATTCTCATTTCTTGGAAAGTTAAACGTAAATATTCAAAAGCATTAATCATGCAAAGTGAATTTGGGGACCTTACATTTATTTCAGATGTTTTGGTTTATTTGAATAAATCCAAAATGCAATGTTGTGTTGTTTTGGGTTTGTTTGGTTTTTTTTCAAAGCCTGGGCATGTGTAACAAATTGCTTTTTCACCCCTTTTCTTTCTGTAACCTGCACAGACACAACAGCTCGAAGGCACTGCTGACGCTCTAATCCCCGGGGAGCATGGTCACCCATCCTCCCACAAGGGCTATCCAGCATGACAGGTCCCAAATCCTCCTGGAAAAGTGCCAGACCTTCAGGAAAAGAGGGATCCAGGGTGCAGCCCTCTGCGGACAGCTCGGGGAGGGTGGGTTGTATTGAGGCACCCAGCGTGGATCTTGGTGCAGCGCAAAACGTCTGTGCCGGGACTGGAAGCACAGAGCCTGGCTGCTCCTCACCCTGGATGCTTGCCTACACTTACCTCCACGCTCTTCTAGATCAGATCATCCCCTCTTTTACAGTTCTTCCAATAAACCGTCCTTTGCTTTTTCCAGCTAAATGGTGTACTGCTTCTTCTCCACCTTCAGTCTCCAAGGAGCTTGGTTTTCCATGAACAGACTGATTCCCTAGGTCCTTACTACTGGTGAGTATTCGGATTGTAGCGATCTGCATCAGTCCCAGGCTGATTACACCCTGAAATACAACAGATAAAGCATTTACTTCTGCGTATCGTCCCTCCTAAGCGGAGATGCTCGTATGCCGACCCAGACTGTGGCAGCATTTGAAGGTTTCGATGTTTCTCTTCACTCAACAGCACTTTTTAAATGACTTTAAAACCTAGTGGTGTTTCCCAGTCCAGCTCTCCAGGGAAACCTGGTGCCCTCCCATGTGGCCAGGCACTGGGCACAGTCCCAGCTCTGCAGCACCCCTCTGGAAATGCCTGCAGCCAGGATAGCACAGCTTGGGAGACCTGGCAGCCCAACGAGCATCGGAGTTAAAGACAGGCATCAGGAGAGCGTAGTGGCTAGCAGAGAGCTAACCATTTGGGAGCTCAAATATTTGCAAAGTCATAGGCTGACCCAGACTACTAGGGAGATCTGGAATACCAATAATCACTTTTCTTGTGTCAAAAGTGATCTGGTGTTGATAGTTCCTCAGTCTTGTTTATCTGCTGCTGGGTACTGTGAGAGGGAACTACGCGGAGAGCAAAAGGTCTTCATCTCCTTAAATTGGTTTTAATACCTAAAGAAATGCTTGTGAGAGCGTGTCCTGCAGCCTCCTACAGTGCTTAATTGCTAAAAGAGAGTTACAGAATGCTGAGCTAAGTGTTGAAATGAATTAGATCCGCAGAGTCCTGAGATGTGCTCCGCTTTGGCACTCCTCATCAAGGCAACACCATGCAGGTCCACATTGAAAAGATAAACAAGCGGGTTTTTTCTTTAATTATCCAGCATCTGTCTGTCTTTAGAATTCTATATGAGCATAACAGGCCAAAATTAACAAGAGGATCCTGGAAAGGTTGAGCTAGAGTTTAGTTTCATTGTGATCCCATTAAAAACTCAGCAGCTGTAGCCCCACTGATTTCAATAAGCTCCGATTCGACCTAATTGATTACACCACGCCAAGTAGAAATAAAAAGGAGACTGGGCCGCTACCTGTGCAGCAGCTTGGGAACTGATGTGGTACCCACCTGTCCATGTGCGAGTAACTTCATCCAGATGGGGAAAACGATGCACAACTCTTCAGCCCCACATCAGAGCATCCAGTTGGAGTGCAACCATCCGCCTGGCAGAACGGTGTTCCCCAAAAATGCCAGTGAGCGTGCCTGTGTGCCAGTCACCTTCCCAGAGACATGACTGATCATCGAGCACCAGCTGTTGTATCGCTGTTGGATGAGCAGACCTGAAAGAGCCAATTATAAGCATTCTTCCGGAGGGGTGCAGTAACAGGAGAAAATGTTAATTTGGTAGGAGGGAAAGACACATTGCTTCAGAAATGTGAGCTGCCGCTTTCGCATTAGAATTACTGCAGCTCCCGGGAGAACAGGACTGTGCCCAGGAAAGAGTGAAGAAAAGCTTCCTCTGCATGACAATTTGAGGAACCTTCAATTCTCTGCACACATCGGAAAAAAAAATGCATACAAAGGAATATTTCCATGTGAGGTTCTAGGGGAGATATTGAGGGAAGAGAAAAGTACAATCTCTTTTTGCTGGAAAAAGAAAGGAGACATCTATTTGGGCTCAATTAAAATTAATTAGCATAGTAATACCATTTTGACTTTCTAAGCTTTCTCCACAAATCTCATCTCTCTAGCTACCAGGGGACAGGAATTGCTAGCATTGAATGCATGGTGTATATACACATCGGTTTTTATTCCCATGGGTATTTAAGCCTGTGATACTGGTATGCTAGCACATAGTGGGGTACTGGAACGCTAACTTGCACGACTTTACACATCTAGTTTAGATTCAAGCTTTTAAAAAATGATTAATAATTATTATTATTTTTTATTAGTATGAAATGGAGGCAGGAATCCTCTTCAACCCCCTTTGCAAGAGAAGAAACTGCACTGTTGAGGAGAGCCGCATCCCTGGGCTGAGCTCAAAGGGCAGTGGCAGAAGGAGGAGCACAGCTCTGCTCATCTCCATCCCCTTGGTTACACAGAAACCCACGGCCTTTCCTTCCCTCCCCACTCCAAATAACATTCCATAGAGGAAGTTACTGTTAAGGAGAAAATATCGCAAACAACTATAATAATTTGGTTCAAGCATTTTCACTTTTCCTATCACTACATCACAAAACGCTTTGCGCTGGAAGGGCTGCAGGGGAAGGAACGCACCTGCCCATGCTGCCAGGATAATGCCACGGGAAGAGCGAGGGTTTGTAGGAACCATCAGAGTGAGCAAGCCTTCTCCTGAGGAAAAAACCCATATGTGTCCTGCTACTGGCTAGCATGCTTCCCAGCCCCAAAAGTCCTCTTATACAGGCAAAAGAAAGGGAAGGATAAGAGGGACTGATACCAGGAGCTTGAGGTGCTCCAGGAGAGATGCCAGTTGCTGTGCTGGGACATCCCCCAGGGCTTCTCAGGGTAAGAAAAGGCCAGGGAGAGATGGAGCTGCTTGGAATTACTATGGCACAAGGTGAGTAGAGAAGATATTTTTGCCGATTATAGAATCACAGAATTGTTTGGGTTGGAAAAGACCTTTGAGATCATCGAACCCAAACATTAACCCAGCACTGCCAAGCCCACCACATCTATATGTTTTAAATCCTCCCAGGGCTAGTGATTCCATCACCCTCCCTGGGCAGCCTATATTTTTCCTAACATCCAATCTAAACCACCCCTGGCACAACCCAGAGTAAATTAGCCAAATCAAACAGTAGATTTTAATTTTTTTTTCTAAGAAATTCTCCTTCTAAGCCATGCTGATGGAACACTAGCGTTGTTGTTTTCCTTAGATTTTGGGGTGAGTTTTTTGTTTGTTTTGGTTTTGGTGTTTGTTTGGGTATTTTTTTAAGAGTCAGAAGGATATTAGCGTTTGTTTTTTTTCTTTTTCAAAGTAAACGATGCCAAACCACAGAGGTCCCAGTCTCTTTGCAAGCATCCTTCATTAGAATGAAAAATTGTCCATTTTGATGGATGTCACATTTCGTAATGGATGGAAACGGGAAGGTTTAGTGAGCTGAGCCTGCTGCCTGTGCCTGCTGCACCTGAATCTTGAGAGCCCGAAGAGCAGGAGGGGGTTTTCAGAAGCGTATTTTC
Organism: Falco naumanni; assembly: GCF_017639655.2. NCBI lineage: Eukaryota > Metazoa > Chordata > Aves > Falconiformes > Falconidae > Falco > Falco naumanni. The sequence goes on from NC_054079.1 coordinate 21,153,675, forward strand.
CCCTCCACCAACTCTGCTCACACTGAATTGATGGCAAAACCTCCTGTAAAGATCCTACCCCTTATATTGCAACACTAATAAAACCATCTCAGCAAAGCAAACAGCACAGTCACTGGACTGTTTTAAATTCAAGCCACAGCTTAGTCAAAAGCTGTTGATGGAGAAAAATTTTAGTGCGAGCTAACAGGCTGTGATGAGCCACTTCATTCCTCAGCATTATTCACGTGCTGTCGGATAAAAACTCTCACTTTGAGAAAGTGGAAGACAGGATAGCCTGAGACAGACATTTTGTGATCACACCAACTTGGGGAAAACGGCATACAGGCTTCGTTTAAAAGTCGGGTTTTAATAAGGCTGAAAAATAGCCATTAAAGAAAAACACCACCAAAAATCTTCCTCCATTTTAGCATATGCAAATTGAGTGCAAGCCCTGCTGTCTTCACACTCACATTAATGCCACACAGAACAGAATATTATACTTTTTTTTTTTTAACTGAAGAGTTTTATCACCTGCAGCAAGGTCCACATTATAGCAGCACAAGGAGAAGGCTGTGGGAGTGATCAAGAAGAGCAATAGCCAGCGCCAGAAGCCCACAGCCTTTCAGCAGAGTGTTTTCTCTGTTCAAAAGCACCAATTTAACAAAATTCCTGTGTTCTTACAGAAGGCACACACATCTTTTGTTAGAAAGTGAATGTGGAGTCTCCCACCTCCCACCAGCCATCCTTGGGGACATGCTCCTGGTCTACCGCCGAGCCCGGAGCAGTACAACCAGCTCCTGGGGGACCCAGTTGGAAACCTCAGGGATCTGGCATCTGCAGATCTCTTTTCCCAACACACCTGAGCTGTAGCTTGCAGCACAGGAGCCCTGGTAAGTTCCTCCAGGCTCCAAAGAAACTACCCACGGTGGGGTCTCCTCCGAGATCTATAGCTTGAGTGCCTGGCCACAGCAGCTGTGCCCCAGCCCAGTTATTTAAATTCAGGTGCCTATAGCACACCCTGCCAACGTACCCTAAGCACCTCCTGCAGTTGCAAGCATTAACTTATCGGGGATGAGGAGGGTTTAGCAACTTTATCATCCCTTCTCACATATCTCCTGCTGAAGGCACGAAGGAGGTAATGCCATCTACAGGAGGAAAGCTTTCATGCCCTTGAAGGGAATTACTTGTCTAATAAAATTCAACAAATATTTATATATATGCATCCTGTTCTCTGTTTACCTGCATCCTTCCAAGAAAAGAAAGCCAAGGAACAGCAGCTGTTTTCTCCCCAGGTGCACAAAATAATATTCAGGGAAAAACAATAAACGGGAAAGCAAAGCATTTTACACTCAGATTTACAGGATATTCATCATCTGGACAGAGGCAATAATGATCTTGGATGACATAGGGACAGATCTTGCTGGAAGTGTGATGAATCTAAACCAAGACTCAGAATTTAGAGGGCTGTCAGGGTTATTGCTTACTCTTGCTTTGCTGTTTTATCTTAGAATAATGCATTACCTTTCCTCTGGCTCACCACTTTGGCCTGAAGCTGATACACTCATTCCAGCAGCATTGCTGCAGCATTTCAGCAGTGCAAATGAAACCAGCCTGAGAGGCAGAGTATCACATGGCATGAAGCGTGCTTTAATATGGTTATCTTTGCTGAAAGAAAGATCTCCAATATCACAGCTCAGGAAGAATTTTGTTAATAATTGAGCACGGTACCTGTGAAACTGTTGGAATTTTTCTGACGCATAGGTACAAGGAAATGAGTTTTAATGTTGCAGAATTTGCGTTCTGCAACATGGACGGTGCTTCTCGCCTTTTCCCCAGCAGCTGGACTCGAGAAGGAACATCACTGATGTGGCACCGCATGACCGGGCTGGCTGTGAGCAGGCTGATACAACTCAAAGTGGGGCATCTCTGCAGTTTTATAAAACATGAAAATTGAATAAACCTTAAACATTATTAAACAGATCAGGCCAAGAGCAGCAAAACCAGGAAACATCTCTTTCTGGGGTGTTACGGGTAGTGATATCCCCAGCCCATGAGGCGGGGAGATACAGCTGTGTGGTACCTAAGTACCACCTGGCAGGCATTCTGAAAGGGATGCTGGCATCGGCTCCGGAGCAGAGGGTTTTCTGCCTTTCTGGTCCAAAAGAGATGGCTGCAAGAACAGGGAGCATGCAAAACAATTGAAACGGGATGTATGAAGGAGACCACGTTACTCAAAATGCAAGGAGTCACTGCTATTTCTGCACATCTTCTGTCTGGCACCGACCCTAGGCTCAAGTCGTCTTCAGTAGTCTCAGCTGAATTAAAAGAGTGAGGAGAAACAGGAATTTATCCAGAAACACAGACTTGATTTCAGCGACCTTCAGGAGCTTCTCTGTTTCCAAAGAAGTGATCTGTACTTTCAGTTTGGAATTGTACTTGTCAGAGTGGTGGTGGGGCAGGGGATTAACGTATCTTTGCAAATAATTCACCTTTTCCAGTGTTGAAATATTTCTGAATACCAGTCATGGATACTGTATTAGAATGGTTATTAAGAGAAATCTCTTAGGAGAAACACACCTTCATTAGTCGTTATCCACTAACTGTTTAGACGAAGATTCCAGGCAGGGATAACACTTTTCCCTGCTTTGACATGAGCCACAGTATGTGCGGAACAGCCTGATCCCAAAGCTGCTCCAGGTAAACTGGTTTGCTTCAGCTTAGTTTAGGATAAATCATTCAGCTAAACAACATTAGGTGCAATTAGCTGCCTAGTAGTAGAGCCTTCCAGTGTAAGTTATTGGATGGGGCTTGGAGCCACCTGGGCTGGTAGAAGGTGGCCCTGCCTGTGGCAGGGGAGTGGACTGAGAGGGCTTTGAGATCCCTCCCAACCCAAATCATGCTGTGATTCTTCTTAAAACAATAACAACAAAACCAACGATGGCTTCCTGGTGGCTTCCACGTAGTGCTATTACCAGGGGACTTCAAGATACATAAAATTTCCCACCCTTTGATCTCCAGCTACTGCAGAACTTCAAATTTTCTCTAGTCTGTTTCCCCTCCCCCCCCCCCCCATTTATTCCTTGATAATCAAGTGATTAAGTGGTGAACCACCAGCTGAGATGAGAGCAGATGAGAAGTGGCAGGCTGTATTTAAATAGAGAAGCTGGACGGATGAACAGAGGCTCTAACAACTGGGTCTACTCCAGAGGAATGCCAGGAATAACGTGTCAGCTGAAAAAACCACAAGCCCTCACTCTTGTCTTCTCTTCATGATGGCAAATACTTGTTCCCCAGCTCCACGCAAAGTAGTTTCGGAGAGTTATGTCTGTCCTGGGGAAACTAAAAGGCATCAATAAGCAAATGCCATATGGCACTCCTGGAGTTGTTTCAGTGAGTAGCTGGGTGGTGGGATTGGGGTCTGGAGGCAGAAGAGCAGGCTGTGCTTTGGCCAGTGCCAGCAAGCATCGTCCCAGTAAGTTACTGGAAGTCTGCTGGTGTGCAGCAATGTGTCAGTGACAGGGGATCTGAGCCCTGGGTTTTGGAAAGGGGGAACAGGGAGCTGTGAAGGAGTGATCAGCGAGGCTCTCGCTGCTCCTGCTAGTTCAGCACCCAGAGTAGAGAGGCAATTCATATTTGCCTTTCAAATTTGGGCTGAATTCTCTGCACAGCGTTCAAACATCCCGGTTCCCTCCCATGACAGCTTGTGAAAGTCAAGATTCCCTCACGATGGCTTTGACCTAATCAGTGTTCGCTGATTCGATTAGCTCACTCTCCATGTTCTGTTCTTTCACAACCTTGATAATCCTTTTGTAAGGAAAGAAGGGGAGAGGGAGGAAAGCGCAGCATGGGAAGCTCATTAAACAGGCACAGAAAACTCAGGGAGAGTCACTTCACCAAATTTGGAACATCTACCTGGAAGATGGCCGTGACAAGCTCGGTGGCTCTGCGTGGCCCTTGGAGCCCTCCAACCAGGAATTCAGCTCTGGGGGATGCAGCCATATCCCAGTTTTCAAGGACTTCATCCTGCTGCAAAGCATTAAAGTCAGGACAGAGCTTTTTATTTCAGTAAGAAAGTGGCAAGGGCAAGCCCAGCAGCAAGCAGTATTGTGTAAATAATTACAATGCTTTATTTCTGGTACTTAGCATTTAGAGGCTCAGACCTTAGCAACTACTTAGCAACTCATCTATTTTGCTCTTAAATGGTTCTTACAGCCAAGACTTTTTCCCTTCTTCAGGGAGTGGCATGTACAGTAATTGCTGGTTTATTGCAGTTTAATCATTGCAGGGTTCAGCTTCCTTGAAGGCATCCAAATAAATTTAGGATTTTTTGTACATTATATATGCATGTGGGTATAATTTGGGTGCAGTCTTGCCATTTACTTGGACTGAAGCACATTGTGCTGAATCCTGCAGACAGCCTGATACGGTAAATCTCTCATTGCTTATAAAGCATCATTAATATAGTCACGGGTAATATATTGGTACAAAAGGTCACACAAGTTACAAGTCATTTGTTATAAGAATTTGGGAGGAGACTACACAAAAAGCGTTAAAATAATAGGGTGGTAGCTATATCAAGGAAGCTGTTAGCAAAATTGTCATTAAAGAGATCTGCCAAGGGGCAGTTCTCATCAAAGTTCATTTGGTGTCAAGTTCAGCTTTACCTAAAGCTGTGCCTTATTTCATGTTGTATGGTAGGTGGAGAGAGCTGATGCTTCCACAGATCCAGACTTTAGGGGACAGGGATTGCTCCTTGGAAGTGCTTGCCCCTAACAAATTTCGCTGTACAGATGAAGGTGGCTGTAGTCCTACCTGTGACCCTCACACCAACATGCTGGAAGCTAGGTGAGATGGAGCTGGACCACAAAGTTTGCACAGATGAGTAGTTTTTTGTGGCTGGAAGGGAGGGATGGGGGAGCCTTGGTGTACCTCCTGCCGTTGCAGCAAGGAGGCACAATTTTCCTGTGAGCCATGGGCAGGGATGTCTTGGAGCAACAGGGAGTGGATTACCTCCAAGCAGTTGGGTGAACTGGTCCTAAAGCAGCCAGTTCCCACAAGCTCCTGCCCATTAATTAGTGAAAGCTTCATCAAAGCTACTATATTTCCTGCAAAATGTTTTCATTTTAATGAATCAGCATTTGCTGATGAAATCAGGTCAAGCAACTGGATATGGATATTCCATCTCCCAAAGCTTCTGTAACAAGATTATTTTCAAAGGTCATACCCACCTGCTTCGTAGGTCTTCTTCTAGAGTAGAGAATAATTGAGAGCTGGAGCAACACCTCCACCGAGCCACGCTGAAAGCTGACAGCTGAACGCGTCTTTCCACTCTTGAATCTTAGTTCATGGATGGATTGCCTGAAGAGATCAAGTGGGGAAAAAAATAATCAATGCATGATGCGACAGAGCAGCCCCTATAGTTAATGTTTATCTGCTATACGCCCATCAAACATTACATTAATCTACAAAATTGTAGTCAACACCAACAAGAATTTTACCTGCCTATGTGCAAGGAATACAGACCTTGGGCTAGTCACACATAGTAGTCAGGGACATAAAGGGGTTTAAGCTCCTGAATTTTGCATAAATCGTTAGCAGCTGAGTTCCTAGATACACAAGACCCTGAAACTGTAGCTTTCATCAGGCGCCCTCAGCTCCTGCTGCCTCACTAACTGGATTAATAAACCCTCAGCCTTTGCAAAGACCCTGCTTAGTCTTTCACCAAACTTTTTGCATTTCTCATCCAACAAGCTCACGTCCTGCCTTGCCACAGATTACAGTAACAGCTAAAGACATTCTCATTCTGTAGGTAGTTAAGTGACTGTGAATGCCAACCTCACAGCAATAAAGCTGGTGACCTTTTTTAAAGGGACATAATTTTGTTAATTATTAAGAAATCGTGCCCATTTTTTCTTAAAATCAGGTTAAGCGATATATTTCTTGACAAAAGGAATTGCATTACTATCATAAAAAGTCCAAAGCAGAACAGGCACTTCACAGCTCTTTGATAAATACGGGATAGGGTGGAATGGCCATGCAGTTTTTGCTCTAGGTTCTTCCCATTGTGCTAAGGGGTGAAATGCAAATTCCGTGGATTTCCCTCTCCGCCCACTGAGTAGATTATGTCCCCATCAATCCTGTCTGGGTGATGGTGGGGATGAGGACTTTATCTGGCTGCTTCTTGGCTGAAAGTGAGAGAAGTCTCTTTCCTCCAAATTTTCAGAGGTCTGCAAAATGGATGGAGCATGAAACAATGTGTACATACCTGTAAAGCACTGAAAGAGGTTTCCTAGGGAAGTAGGAGATTATCCAGCACTAGGAGAAGCTTTAAGAACAGATCAAATATTAGTCAGGAATGATATAGGTGTAATGAAAAATTATTTTGTCCCATTCAGCCTCTGAATCTCTTATTTTAGCAAAGAGCAAAACCAAAACATTGCCCATTCTATGTGTCCTCTTGCTTAAACTACATGAATTTGGGCTTGCTTCATTTTAATTCATTTAGGTATTCATCAGGTTATGATCTTTTTATTTCCTCATCAAACTAGAGAGTTTGATGTTTTCTTCTTAGCTCAGAGAATTTGGAATAGGGTCCAATCAACAGAGTAATCACAAACCTTTGTCACTTTCTAGAACTCATTTTTCACCATCAAAATAAATGAATATTCCAGCCTTTTTGAAATGACACATATTAGAGATATGCCCTTCATAAGATGTGGCATGTAACTAACCCATTATCAGTGAACGCACAAGAACTTCATTTTGCTTTCCAACACAAACAAGAACTGCTTCTCAAGGGAGTTGCTAATAAGATTCTGCATTGAAAGGAGTTGATTAGGCACAAAGATAGAGCACAGCAATGAATTCCTCTCTGTATTGCTAAAGAGAGTTCCAAATTAAATACTCTTTCTTGAGGAACAGCTATATAAATACGTTTGAGATTAATACTTTAGGGATGGAAGGGTCAATCAGGATAACACAACAATAAAAATATCTAAACTTTTCTAAGTCAAATGAGTTTGCATGTAGAGAAGGAAAATATCTAAACTTTTCTAAAGGAGATGAGTTTGCCTGTGAAGAAACTTGACTTTTTTTGGGGGGTACATTACCCTGACACCAAGTATCTATTCTATTGCATTGTCATGGCAAGACCTTTCCTGCTGTGCGCTTGGCACTGTTCACACTGCAAACACTTACTCCACTTACTCAAGCAATGCAGATAGGTCTTTTGGTGGCAAATTGCCCCCCCCCCCCCCAAGCATTGTTCCATCCATGTTGTGTGAAACCAGCCTGACAGGAACACTAATTATCCAACAGCTAGACAATTATCACTGAGGAAAGCTGAAAGTAAACTTGCCAATGGTTGAAGGTGTTAGTAAGCTTGCCTGATGCTCCTCTCTGTCAGCTCAGGTGTTTTACTCCATTCACCTAGTGTAAGGGAACACTCAAACTTGTTCGTCTACTTGTTTAAGGTGCCTCTTTTTCATACTTTCCCAGCATGACAATTCATTGTTCGCTATTTAAAGACACTTATCACATTGCCAGCTCTCATCTTCCACCTAATTATGTCCCTGAACTCGGTTTGTATGTTTTGCATACACGTTCTTCCTTGCTACCACAATTTCCTTTATAGCCTTTGTAGTTGCATGAATTGCTTTCTGTTAGTCTTTACTTCTCTCAGCACTGAAAATACACTCCTTGCCTTGAGGCTACTGAATATTACCTTCATCTGAAAGAATATTTTGCTATCTGTACTGATTTGTTAGTTTATCCTCAGAGGTAGGTATCTCATGTATTACTTATTGCCCTCTGTTGAAAACAGATGTTGAGCTGAAAGGTGGATTAATTCCTTTGCAGGCTTCAGCAGAATTCCTGCAAGTGGATGCCCAAGTACCTGCTACAGCAAAGTGCATCAGTGCCTCCACATCTTACTTTAAGATAATTGATTTTTTTTATTATTTTTTTTTATCTGTAGGAATTTTGGATGAGTTGACCTGGCTTACATTAGTCTGCAGCATTTTATTACCCTGTTGAAAGTCAATATGATCCTTTTGAGCATTCAGCGTTTCAAAGCTAGAGTCCCAAAGGGAATTTTGGCTCAGGGTTGTATGAACTCAGAGGGTACACAGCAAGAAGCCAACGAGGGGTCTGACAGTCACGGCCACAGCCAGCTTGATCTAGGAAACCCTCCTAGTATCCCTCTGCTTAGTGGAGGCTGGGCCACATCATCCCCAGGGGCCCTTTCAGCCTAAATGATTCCATAATTCTGGGGGTGAGGTGGTGCCGGGTGGCTCAGGAGCGCCAAAACTTCCAGCCTGCCTACAAAGATGATAACGGTGTGGCTTCGGTGTTCTTGGACCTGATCCACCCTGGATAAAGAGGTTACGGCACTGCCCCCCCTGGAAGGGCTGCTGAGCAGGAGGGATTTGTGGCTCCTGCTGAGCAGAGGTGAGTGAGCCGAGGGATGATGTTCCTTGCCTGCCTGAGACAGAATTCCACACTGCCCATGCCATGGATGGTCTCCAGAGAAGATCTGGGGTGCGCCTGGCTGACCTGGAGCCTGGTTAACAGAAAGATGTACCCTTCAACCACCTGGGCACATCCACCAAGTGAGGACTAGTTTCCAGATGCCGTGACTGAACAATTCCATTTCCCTCCAGTGCTTGTCTTCCCTCTCCACCCTCTTGTCTCTAGGAATTGAAATTACCTGGGATAATATAATTACCAGACAAGTGTATCAGAACTCTCTTGAGGACGGTGGGTAGAACTATAAGAGCAACAACAACAAAAAAACCCCCAAACCCCAATAACCACCACCAAAAAAAATCCACCACCAACCAAACCCAAAATATTGTGCTATGTCTTCACAATGTAGTATATATTTTCCTTTTCCTTCTAAACGTAACTGTCATAGCTCACCTCAGAAAGCCTTGCATATTTTCAAGTATATTTATTTTCACACTATGCACAGGAGAAAAGGGGTTGAGAATCTGCAGAGTGAAATGCAGAGCAAAATCACAAAAAAAAAGGTGAAGAATGAGAGTGTCTCCTATAGACTAATAAGATGAGAACACTTACAACAGCGGAGTCGGTCACAAAACCCAAGAGCAGCCAAGAATGAAAAAGTACTGGCGTATTAGGACAGCACACAAGTGAAAAGCAGTTTATAAATATCCCGAGATCAAAGTGAACTTATATGTTACAGAGAATAAACTACAGCATCTCCATTCTAGCCACCCGCAGGGACGTGCCTGCCCTGGTTGCCTCTATGGAGATGGCTTCGCCCATCTCCTGCCACCCAAAACGGAGCTGAGCCCACTCATGTGCTTCCAGCCTGGGTGGGTGGCAACTGTCCATGTCAGCTTTATGTCTAAAATCTGCTGTATACACAGGTGAGAAATGAAGATCACATCCTGGAATCGAGGAAATTACGCAATGGCACTTGTCTGAATCTGCTACCTCCCTTCGTTCTAGATTTAAATTAGTGTAAATCTAGAAAAAATCCTGATTTCCTCTGAAGTCACAGTGATATAAGACAGAGAAAGTTTGTCCCAGGAAAAAAAAACAACCACAAACAAACAACACTATCCAACCAAAACATCAAGAAAACAAAATCGAAAAAAATATTTTAATACAAATGAAGAACTGAAACTAGGAAGCAGTCCAAGAAAGGAGGGGCAAGGGAGGGGGGAAACACCAACATAAATGAGATATTGGGAAGACTTTAAACTAGGCTATTTTTTTCTTCTTGTTGAAAGGCAAAGATGTGATTTGGTTCCATGCCAGCAATATTTAAACTCAGCAGTTCTGCATTCTGCCACAGCCCTGCGACTGCAGAGGCGCTAACCTCCTGTGACTGCGCTGCTGAATCTTTATTCAGGAGCCGTAAAAGACACTGTAATCTCTGTTTTTCTGCGATTCCCAGCCTCCTTTTGAATACCTACAATAAGTCCTGTGACGATACAAGCCGTGACCTTCTCGAGTGACATACTGGGGGGGACCAAACGAATATAGGTCAAGAAAAGGGCAGTAGCCTCAGCATCGGGGAGTTCTTCTTCCCTGCGGGGAGGGGCAGCAGGGGTTGCTCAGCATGCCAGTCAGGTCTAGAGCCTCCAAAGGGATTTGGACAAAGCATGAAATATGAAACTCGGCGCACACGCTGGTGCAAAACCATTGCTGAGACAAATAGAGCAAAGTTAATGTTTGCTTGATTTCAAAAACGAGCCTTCCCCTCAGCACCCAGCATTTGCATCCTTGCACAGGCTGGTGACAGCTGGTGTTTGCCAATGCAAACATGCCCAGGAACACACAGCAAAGCTAAGGCAAATCAGCTAAGGATTGATGACCTAATCCAGTTAATCCACTGTCTGTATCTCACCGGTCTGGCTGTAAGTACATTACAACAATCCGAGCTAAAACACTTGGCTAAAGTCAAAGTATACACAGTAAACTGCTCTTCCCTTCCTCGTAGAGGCAGGCAGCTCATCACAGAAAGTCATCAGGTTGGTCAGACACACCTCATCCCAATCATTGGACACCTTTGAGTGCATCCCATCTGTTCCAATGAACTTTTACATATACAACTTGCGAGGTGGTCCCTAACTCAGTCTGCCTCTTCCATACAAAAGGCATCACTTGCCTAGGTTCTGCCTCTAAGGAGCTGGGAGGCTTGAGGGCAGAACTTAGCAAAGCCTGAGGCTTATACCTGTAACTGATGCCTGCTGTATTTAGTTTAGACTTAATTACATTCATACATCTGTGCATAGCGTGCACGGTTCGTGCCTTTGCAAAGTATACTGCACTGGGTTTTCTAATAGAAGTGATCTCTTTTCCTACATATCTTTAATTTGCCTACATAGTTTTCACAAATTTAGCTGATTTGCCTCAGCTGTCTTTGTGTTTATGTGGCAGAAGCTTCCAGTGGTCTGATAGTCCTGGCAATGCAGCTCTTAAACATTGGTTGCTATGTGCACAACTATGCATGCAATTAGCTGCACATTAAAAAAAAAATTTAAAAAATCTGTTTAATTAGAGACTGCCTTCTCACTTAAAGTCCTTGATTTTTGGTTTATATCCACTTCCATCTGCACATTTTTCTCGAAGAAACAAAACAATGATGGAAAGATAATGTAAGGCTTAATACAGAATATAAGACAGAATACAGAAAACACAGAAATTCAGGAAAGGCTTGAAGACCTACCACCAAGTGTGTCCTTACGGGATTCCCAGAAGTGGTGATTTGGCTAAGAAGCTGTACACAATGCGTGCTGAACTGAGACACCAAAACTCCCTAAACTTACCTCTGTGCTACCCCAGGCATACTCAGGACAGGTTTTTGATGTGTATACATCGCTCACATCCATCACCCCATTGCAAAAGGACAGTCTGTCATCTGCTTTTCCTCTCTGCTGTTCCCGAGCACAGCCACAGCGGTGGAAAATGTATGCATGGAACCCATACAGGCAATTTCTGTTTCATCCTGCATCCTTCATTCACTGGCAAGGAACGGCACCACGAGACAGTAGATGGTTCATCTGCCACTAGCAGTTTACTACAGAGGAACGTTGACAAATGTTTCAATCTGTCTCCCAAGCATATGGGTTTTTTTGAGATACCTTGAGAAAAAAGTCATTGCTTACAAGATTTTCTGTCACCTCACATACTAACATTTGGGCTTGTCCCATATCATTGTGTCCTGTGATGGCCTTGATGGTTTGGGTGTACTACTGCCATGTTCCACACCAGCATGGGCATGACACCCATATGAAGAATCAGATGTCATTTCCTCAAGGTGACGGTGCAGCTTTTGCTACCAGTCGTGTTCAGCAATACACGACGCTGATATGCTTTGCATCTTCACAGATTTGTGTCCCTCACACCTCCCCTATTTCCTGCACGAACGTGTTTCCACTTGCTGTTCTCAAGTGCTCCTCTAATTTAGCGCAGACGGGACACCCAAAGTGAAGAACCGTCAAGAGATCACTGAATCAGCAAGATGCTGCTGTCATCAATAAGGCATTTCAGTATTATTCAGGGTGTCCTGGTCTAGCTGACCTCATCCATATTTATGGTTGTTGTCAGCAAGGAAATAATTTTCATATAAAGAGTGGTGAGCATACAAGTCAGGCATTCCAAAGCCCGTCCACCCCACCGGGTACTCGCTGATCCCACTTTCCGAGCACAGCCTAAACCCCGACTTTGGCAGGCAGAGGAGCAGAGGGGTCTATCTTCTCCCATGAAAACATTTTAGGAAGCACACCCTACGCTTCCTGGTGGGAGTCAGAGAAGCTTCTGCTTGGTGTCCATCGTGCAGGAACCTAGAGAGGGAGAAGCACGATTTCAGATGCACTTAAGAAAAAAGCAGCACATTTAAGTTGTTCTTAATACTCCCCTGACGACACCCTGGCTTTTGGACCTTGAACAACATCTCAAGAGCAACTGCCAGCTCTAGCAAGGCCATGTTGGAGCTTCTGTGCCTGCATTTCTATCAAAGCCTTCAGAACTAATAAGGCAGTAGGGTGGGAGCACCGATTTCATCACTAGTCTAGTTTAATTGCTAATAGCTATTAATGAAAGACATTATGACCTTTTTGTTAGGAGTCTCATGTTCTCCTCATCAGCATGACAATAAAAAGCAGCAGCTCACAGCTCTGATGTCTCACTGAATTTTCCCCAAGGTTGTTTTTAAAGGAATAGACAACCCAGACTGTGATTATTCCAGCAAAGATCTTAACAAGAAGAGGCGAGAGCTCTTTTAATATTATTCAAGGTGACCTCCAGGCAACTTGCTTGAGAAGATTCTACAATAACACAATTTTTCTGCTGAATAGGTTGAAAATATGAGCACTGCCCCAGAATTAAAGTCTAGGACAGTAAAAACGGTGACATGCATCATTAGGAAGCACAATATTCTCATGAGCTAAAGACAATCAGGGACAGAAAGCTTTGCCAGGTCCTGTCTTTTATAAATCCAAATTAAAACCATGGTTCTGAAACTTATGAGCAGGTTTGCTCTTTATTTATTTAATAAACCGCATAGGTTTGGTTTTAAGGCAGGTTTAGAAACAATGTTTAAGCTGATATTTTCAAGATATCACAAATATAAAACCTGATTAAATTCTGGGGATTTTTTTAAGATCCTTAACTTTTAGATTTCTTGAAAATCTTTGTCTAAAATGGTATAGCTGGCACAAAGTTGAAACCAAACCTACCTTACATTGTCAGTATCAATCTTGTTCAGTTAAAAAGTGCATCTTAATTCCCACACTTTGGTCACAACAACCAAGGGATGCATCCAGGAGCTTTAGGGAAAAATCTGAATTTGAATAACCCAGAAAAACTTATTCTGGTTTTGATCACATGCACCACTTTTCATCATGCAGAAATCCACTGACAAGCCCCAGTGCCTGGTCAAGACCTGTAAAATATTATCTGTTAAGAGGTAGAACTGATCAAAATTTTAAAAATATATACCCCGAGGCATTACAGTTTAAATTTGATGTCCAAATATTTTATCAAAAAGAAGTGTAGAACTCCATCTCTTTGATGAACAGTCCAACCTTATTTTCTATTCATGAAAAAATTTCTTCTTGTTGAGAATCTTAGCTCAAATACATATCATAAGCATGTTATTTGCCATCTGATACTTCTGGCTCTCTCATTTTAAAGCTCTCATTTGAAAAATTCCATTTGTGCATTTAATGAACAGAAAGGGTACTCTGTATGGTGGTGGACATGACAACCTACTCCACAGAGCAAATGAGATCTCATCAATGAAGGAGAAGAATATGTGATGAAGGGACCAGTCAATGGCTTTGCAAGTTCAGGACTTCACAGCTACCAGAAAATGTCAGGTAGTTTGTGGGTGTTTATTAGATGTCTCATGTCACGTATTCCCATCCACCACTGTTTATTTACATATTCTGCAGCTCCACAGAATCACAGATTATTTGAGGTTGGAAGGACCTTTGAGGATCATCTGGTATTGGATTGTCTGCTCCAAGCAGGGCCAGCTTGAAAGTTAAATCAGGTTGCTTAGGAAAAAGTTTTGGATATGCTCAAGGATAGAGATTTCATAACCTCTCTGGGCCCCTATTCCAGTGTTTGACAACCCTCACTATGAAAACATTTTCCCTAAATATCTATCTCAATCATATATAACAAATGATGAACCATGGAAGAAAAATAAATGCCTGAATGAATAGAAATGAAAAAACCCCAAACCCCACAAACAGGCGCAGTTGCAACTTGCTACAGGAAGAAAAGTTAATGGAAATGATTGGTAGATGAAGGGAAATGATTGGTAAATCAATGGGAATTATTTCCCTGCATAGCAGGAACCTTATGAAAGAAATACCTGGAATGAGTTTTGGGTATGGCCTGTGCCCCACCATTCAGCAGACGGCAGGAAAACCTGCGCTATGATTTCCAGACTGTTCCTTCCTGATATCAGATTGAGCAATCTGTTCCACATTAAGGAAGAAGTAAAGCACCCCGACCAGATTAATACCAGGGTTATTAATACCACGAGGAGCTGCTACTGCACCCTAGTGTACCTCCTATCTCTAGGTACGACTACTCTCCGCTAACCCACAGGACAACCCCCTTCCCTCCTCCTCCTCTCCATTTCACAGGTCAGAGAAGGTATGAGTATGGAAAAATATTCTGTCCAGCTCGTGCAAGAGGTGGCAGCAAGCCCTTTGCCTACAATTAATAGAACTGAAGTGGTACACAAACAAACAACAACTGGATCTTTAAATAACGATCTGAATGCTGCTCCAAATGATGCAGATCACAAGATTAATTTTCTGTCTCTAGGAAAGCTCTCACAGAATTGCCTTGATAAACATAATAACCTCCAGCATAAGATATTTTTTTCCCCACTAATGTGTTTGAAGACTTGTTCCAGAACTTTACGCCTCCTGTAGTTAGAAACCATCTAATTTCCAGTCTTTCATAACTAATTTACGTCCATTTGATCTTACGCCAGAATTAGCTTCTAGTTTAAATCATTTCCTCCTGCTTTGATATTTATACCCTCAGTAATTGATACATTTGGGCCGGCCACCCAACGGGTGTGGAAATACACGCATAGGTCCCCTCCCCGGCTCTCCAGAGGGATGAAATGAGTCGTGACATGGTTTGGATGATAGAGAGGGAAAATGCTCCTTGCGACAGCGTTCAGAAGGGTCTGAATAAAGGCAGGGGGCTTCAGTAATCAAGATACAGGATGAAGATCGCTTGAAGGAGGAGCTGTTATGCAGAAAGAATTGGCAGGATTTAAACACATCCTGGATGCGAGGAACTACAGATCACAAAGATGATGCCAGGTCACCGGCCTGAGTGACAGGCAGGCTGCACACAACGGTGGCAAAAGGAGAACGGTATTAATAATGATAATAGTAACCAGTTCTGATAGCACATAATGAACTGATTATTATCATCTTCTATGGAGACCACTGTTATTATTCTAAAAGTCCACATCTGCAGCAACCACTTCAGACTAACCATTTATATGCTCTGACAAACACAACTCGATGCATTCTTTAGTCAGGCATTCAGAAAAACAAGCAGCAGCATGAAAATGACTGTTTCTAAATTGTGTTGTTAAAGCAAACCTAGAGAGAAAATGATCCTGCAGCGGAGGTGCTGGGAGAAATAAAATGAAATGGATAAAGAGAAAACCGCTGTCATTCTATAGCAGTGCAAACAGGCGTCTGGTGCCCCGAATCTGCAGGTGGAGATGCCCCCGCAGCCCCCCGCACCGGGCACTGTGCCAAAACGAGCCCTGCACGATGCCCTTCTCAAGGCAGCTAGCCCAGGGCTAGCTCAAGCAACACCGTGGTGGGGCGTTCCCAACCTTTTCCTGACGGTCTCCCTTCTCCATAGTCTATCCTTGTATTTCTGCATTCCTTCCATCTCATACCCCTGCGCACGTACTGGTCAGTCAGAGCTCCAACTGGATGGTTCAATTTGATTTTGCTTATTGGAGCAGCTGGACAACCAGAATGACTTCATTAATTGGTGTATCTCCATTGAGTAATTCTGATAATAATATTTTAATAATGTCTCAGATAACAGTCAGGATATTTTTGCAGTTTTCCTTTTCGTCATTTATCTTCATTTATAAGGATCTGACAAGTTGAGTGGCCTACAGCTGATTTCAAATAACTTACTGTAATATATGACTAAGAATGGTAAATTATTTTGTTAGAATGTGACCTCATTTTAGGGGAAAAGCTATTCTGGTTACCTTGTAAGAAAATTAATCAATTCTGAATGTCCCAGATATATTTGTCTTTGGCACATAAGGTAAGGATGCGCCGTGCAAGGGAAAGCATTCTCTGCTTTGTTTATTAACTTAATATAGTTCCTGATGTTAGACATAAAGAAGACAGAACAAAGCTAAAATACATTAATTGACATATAGAGCTAGTTTAATGGAAAAAATAAATGGCAAATCCCTAGATCATACACAAAGACAGATGTTGCTATATAAGGGAGAAAAGCACGACTCCTACCATAAGGTGTGTGCTTGTATAACGCAAACAACTGCTTTGACTGGTGGAATTACTGTGTCAAAATGCCTTTCACATCAATTCACAATGAGATATTTGCATCGTCTTTTCCCCCCCAAGAGAATCATTTACTTCTTGTTAAGGGTTTTGGAGGCATTTGTACAAAGACCACAAAATTTATCCTAGGACCCTGCTCTCTTCTTAATCTCTGCAAAAAAGAGCTGATTGCAGCTGTAAATGCTGCAAGCTGCCCCCAGACCTTCAGCTGCATTCCCTGCACCGATGACCACCTCCAGCTCTTCCCCCCTGTGCAGCCCGGCACAGCCAAGCCACTGCCAGCAGATCCTTTGGAAAGCCCTCCCCTTCCCTCCCAGCACTGCTTTACAAATCCAACCAGAGCATATGAGGAACTTCTGGCACTTCCCCGCTTACTAACAGCTACAAATGATGCACCTGCTTGTTGCACAACCCCAGCTGCACGTACGCCAGCCAGCAGCAGCCCCTCCATCTGCAGAAGGCTCAAAAGCCTGTTGCTTTACTTGGAACGAAACACAGGATACAGGGGAAAAATATTCAGAGTTTACCTAAGATTGCATTTCTCCCCATTTACCTTGATTTGATTTTTTTTCTCCTGGTATTTTGAAAACTTCCTTTTCATTCACCAAATAACCGTCTACTAAGGTAGCAAATTAAATGTAGTTCATCGCTCTTAATGTTTTAGATTATATTCATTCTATAGATTTACATATATATTACAGATATATGGTATTCGTATGGGGTTTATATGCCTTCACATAAATAATTCAAACATGAAAAGCTGTGATTTGTAAAAGAAGATTTCAGTATACAAATCTCAGTAAAATTAGAACAAAAATCATTTACAGAAAGAGAAATTATACAGAAGCCATGCGTGAGTGAATTTTGGAAAAATATAAATATGAAGTGGACTCATACTAGTAAATGCTTTCGGACTGGGGTGGTATCCACGCCAATAAAGTGGGTTCAGGGTTACAGCCATGCAGGGCTGTGCTCCCCTTCCCCATGAAGCTCAAGTCTCTACCCTGCAGTTTCATATCCCCTCGACGCCCCTGAGCGTGTGCACCTGCACTGTTTCTCCCCTGGAGACTGTCAATCATGCATCCTGACCTGTCACTCATTCAGCAACCCACAGCCCTTGCTGCCCATCCCAGGCTGTGTCGACCCTGTGTCTCCCCCGGCCCCATCCTGACCAGTACCCCCAAGGTCCTGAGGAAGCTCCTGGCCCTGCTGCACCTGCCATCTGCCACCAGCCCCAGCGAAGCAGCAGCCCCCGCGTTGCTGTGTGAGATGAGCTCTCCCTCGGCTTGTGCCCAGACCTCGCCGGCCCAAAGGACTCCATCCCAAATGCTCCCTTAACCTGACACTGAAATCCTGGGATGCTCAAGAGGATGCCAACGGCGAGAAGGAAAATGCAGCCAGAGCTGGAGCCTCTCCAGGTCCCAACTAGGGAATCTGTTGCCCATGTTCTACTTTTGACTGTATTTCTTTGGGGTTTGCTTGGCTCCAACAAAAAAAAATAAATCAACCTGTTGTGTGTTTGGCTAAGTGTGTACAAGAGGAAGGATCTGTAGCCTCAGACCAGCACACGGCTCCTTCAAAACCGATTTACACCCACTGAAGTCTGATCTGGGAAATTTATCCTTGTGAGCATCATCCTTGGCAGCCTGAAAGAACAGATTTTTAAGACTATCCAGCAGGAAACAAGGGGGGGGGGGGGGGGTCAGGGAAACCTTTCAATTTTGAAAATCTTTCCAGATTATTTTGCTTATAACTCCCTTTATCAAGTAGTAATCTGTGCTGTCATGGGAGAGCGGGTTCAATCCTATATGATGCTGAGCTACTCCTAGGAAGTGCTGAGCACCTTCTGTTGGGAGGCTAGACCGTACCAGAAAGCATCAAGTCATCAGTGCCTGAGCACCAAACAGAGGTGGCTAACATCGACAGCATCGATCCCCTCCCCTTGAAGACAAACAGTTTTGACTATAAATGATTAATTGAAATGAATGTCCCTCAGCAAGTTTTCGCTGAACAACAGTCGCCTTTGAGAGTAAATAATTCAGTAGACTAATCCACTGCTGAGTCATAAAACTTCCTGAAAGTTACTGCTGTTACTATTTTCAGCTTTTCTAAAGACCTTTGAGGATCTGCACCAGCAGACGCCAGATTTAATTGTAACTTCAGAGGTCAAAATCAAATTGCATCTTAAGTCTGGGTAGATGAGTCAAAGTCACAGGGGTCTCATGCAAGTTAAAGGGAATGGGGGGGAATCAGGGAACTAGAGCCCAAGTGGAACTAAGTTATTTCTTTTTTTATGATATACACGCTGTCAGCTCTTCCCTACCTGTCGCGACGGAGGGAAGACACAGTCACTCAATATGAGTGATCAGCAGACTTCGTTTATTGTGTCTTACAGTCACCTTTTATGCCTTGTTATAATTAGCTCATACATATTACAAAAGTTAAGCTCATTATTGGTTAGTTGCCTAAATACCAAGCCCGCCCCTAGTTTCTCTTCTGTAGTTATCTGTTCCCACCTGCAACATTCTTTTCCCACTGCGATCTTCCTGATATTGTGTAACTTTTGCTTTACTTCAGATAAGCTGAGAGCGATGTGCATTTTTGTCCAGCCAGCTGGACTATGTCTATGTGACCCTTTTCAGCTAGCCAGTTATCCACAATTCCCCCGTTTTTATTTTGGGCGACATAGGCTTGGTTGACCATTTTCAATAACAGCGTTTTAACACAGGAAAATTATAAAATCTCAGTTCAGAAGTATAATTCCTGAAATACTTGAAAAATAAAGTTAGCTTGAAGCTTTAATTTAGATGCTCTTTCTGTTCCAGTGATATAAAAAGTTTAAAAACTTCAAAGGTAATTTTAAAGTTCTGAACATGGACTAATGCAAGCTCAAAACCCAAAAAGAAACCAAACTGATGTTTGACTAGGAATATTTGCAAATATTTTAGTGGAAAATCCCTGACCATTAACAATTTTCTGTCCAAATAACAACTGCCCTTATGCAACCAACCAGTTCATACATTTTCTGAAGAATACCTCATTGATATCAAAGAATTAACAAAGGGAAAAAATTAGTTCTAAGCTATATACATTCATAAGTGGATTTTTCAATAGTTACATACAGATTTACACACTAAGCCATAATGGCTTGTAGGTGATACACACAAGAAGAGTACGTTGCTTATCTGTCTGAATGTCTATGCTAAATTTGACAACTATGCCACAAGCCAAGCCTACATGGGTGCTGTATGTTATGCATGTTCCTTAACAAACAGAAGTATAATAGACAAATTCCCAAGATCTAGTCCCCAACCTAATTTTATTATTTTGTAGCCAATTAAGGAAAATAACACAAATGTGCATATCTACATGTGCACACACCTTTTAGTTCAGAACCAATCTGTGATAAAAGGCCTTAGCCTTATGGCATCATCGAATCTTAACGAGTACAGTAATTAAAAATGCAGTCTTACTGTAAGTGCGATTTATGCTGACATTCCCTCAAATGCTACACGTGAGTATTTCTCACTCAACTGCCTCAAGTTAAAATAGTAGTATTTGTTAATATGTATTAAAAAATCATTAATTCTCTACAATAGCAGTTGACTTCCATAACACTATGTAAGCAAAAGAGGCTTAAGATGGGTTTTCTGAATACTAACAATTTATTATAGACTGTCTAAACTCAGGTCTTGAAAGATTTCACTCTGCCAGACATAGAAACACTGTTGCACTCCAGTTGTGATATCCCTTTTCCCAAGTTGTCACATGCACATCTCGCTCAAGCAACATTATTGTCAAAGTTTCTCTCTGCTACATAAAAGCATATTGCACTTGTAGACATAAAAGACAGCACCCTTACTTAGATTATTATCTTATTACCTCATAACTCTTAGTATACCTTGTATCTCAGATTTCATCACTTCAAAAATTCACCAGAAGCAGATAAAACCACAGCATCAGACTAAACTACACCTTAACTGCTGATTCAAATAAAGGCATTCTCTTCAGATAATTTTGGCTGGTTTTGATCAAAAACTATTATTACAATAATGATCAAAAATAATAATCCCGTTTGCAAAATGCCTTTAAGCCAGCCTCCTAGTCCCAACCAATTTCCACATTCAGAATACAGCATAAATACAGAATACAGAATAAATTATCTCCATCAAGGCAAAAAGGCTTCTCTTTAAGCACAGAGATGTTTGCTAGTTCAAGGCAGAAACCCATTTCTTGTAGGTGACATCTGAAGCACTTTTTTTCGTGGATTTGTAATCGATTCCGTATTTTCCCTTGAGAAGCTTAAGCTGTTCCTCTTGTTTCAGGAGTGTTTCCAACTCTGAATTGTCGAATAGGTCCGTATTTCCCAAACATATCATACATTTCCTCCGCTGTGATTTTATACGGCAGGTTCCGAATATAGAGGATCCGATTGACCTCTGGGGGCAGCCAGATGTTAGCTCGCTTGGCCGCTTGCATCGCCATGGCGCCGATCGGAGGGGGGTGGGGGTGCCGCCTTGGAGAGAAACCGCGGCCGGGAAGGGGCCTGCCGGGCCGCGCCGCCGCTCGCCGCTTGTCGCTGCCGCGGGGGACCCGGATGCTATCCCATACGCTAATAACCCAGGTAATGCCTTGTTACAATCTATGTCCTGAACGCTCCGCTTTTCTAAAAAGCATATGAGCGAATCATACATCGCTTGTCTCTCCATACCGTCGTCAGCGCTGTTGCAGCCTTTGCGAGACTTCGGCGACGCGTGGCCGGCGGGACCCTCTGTAGGTGCTCCCGGGCGCGGGGACTGTGCCCTGCCGCCTCCTGCGCTGCTTTCAGGACCGGTACCCGAATCTCCGTCGAACCGTGGCTCGCAGGTTCAGCCCTCTCTAGGGTCCCTGTTCGGGCGCCATTTGTCGCAACTGAGGGAAGACACAGTCACTCAATATGAGTGATCAGCAGACTTCGTTTATTGTCTCTTACAGTCACCTTTTATGCCTTGTTATAATTAGCTCATACATATTACAAAAGTTAAGCTCATTATTGGTTAGTTGCCTAAATACCAAGCCCGCCCCTAGTTTCTCTTCTGTAGTTATCTGTTCCCACCTGCAACATTCTGTTCCCACCAAAATCTTCCTGTTATTGTGTAACTTTTGCTTTACTTCAGATAAGCTGAGAGCGATGTGCATTTTTGTCCAGCCAGCTGGACTATGTCTATGTGACCCTTTTCAGCTAGCCAGTTATCCACACCTACCCTAAGCAGAAATGATGGGTTTAGAAAACAAACGTAGTACTTTTTATTTGAACAACATTTCTTCACCCGTGTCACAAATTAAATCTTAACTTGCTAGTATCGAAAAAAAACCCCAACTATCACTGTACCATGTGTTTACTGTGATTACTTTTTAACTCAGCATTTCTGCTGCTTTCTTATCCTTCAGTATTTTCCTTAGCTTGGACAAGAGAGGTACGTTACCCCTTCCCTTATCGTGCACTTCCAGGCAGCTGCACTTTGTCTGCTAACAAAACACTGCAACGTTTAGATCATTCTATCTACTCACAGGCTTGATGAGAAAGTTATGTGGCCAACTTTTTTTTGGCCTGTGTTTTCTAAACAGTTAGTCTAGGAGTTGATCCCTGCGGTCCTTTCAAGCCTCAAAGCCTGTAAATAAGCATGTTGCGTCGAATAAATTTATTTTAAAGTCTCTCTCACACGTGCATGCACTCCAGGATCTACAGATAGACAGATCCATTTCCACTGTAATTAAAATATGCGCACAGGAACCATTCCAGGGATCTTAGAACAAAAGTTTATATTTTCTGAATATCAAGGTAGGGACAGAACTAACCTGACGTTTGTATTTGACATTTAAGTTAACGCTGTTGCTAATCCCCTTTGGGACGCAGCAATTTTCACCTGTCAGAGCTGTTGTAGTCAAGAGGGAATTATCACTCCCATCCCTTTCTGCTCTATTTGAACTGAAACAGAAGCGGGGGGAAGAGAGAAAAACACTCATTATCCTGCAGACGCAAAGGAAAACGGCAAATTTGCCTTTGAAGGAGCCAGTGAAGATGAACGTAGGTGTTCACAGGGTGATGTGACCACGAGAAGGATGCAGATGTGGGGGCTGGATATTCATCCAGGACCTAGGTGGTTTCCTGGATGTGGCCAGGAATGACACCTTGCAATAAACTGTTTAAATGCTCTATCTACTGCCCACAATTTAGGGTACACATCTATTGGGAAAAGGGACTGTGGAAGGATCTGGACTTGAGTATCCCAGTGGATACCCGAAAAGGAGAAAATACCTGACTATAGGGAAGGTGGAAAACTGCAGAAGTTACACCCTGCCAGGCTGGGAACTTTGCCTCTCCAAAACTGGGGAGGTAGGGGACCAAAAATATATATATTTTTTTTAACACAGATATAAATAAGTTTCACTTCAGACTCTTAATTGTTAATTAGTTCACTTTAAAAGTAGATATGTTAAATTCATTACAGCACTAACCCAGTTTGGAATGCATTAGTATTCAACTTCAATGCTTAATCACTACAGTATTAATTTGAAATTCTTTCAGTAATCTAGTCTGCAAAATTTTGAGTTGATGTAAATGTCAAAAGCAAAAGACAGAGATGTCTAATTAGCTAAGTACCTCGGTTGTCGCTATTTCTCGGCAAATAATAAGTGAATTTATGTAAGGCTTGTTGTGTGAGGGCACGGTGTGTGATGGGGGTCTCTGAAGGGAACACGTGGTGATGACGGCTCACCCTTGCTTTCCTGCAGGCCTCGCTTCTGTCCAGAGAGCTTCTACTAATCACCTGTTTGCAAGGGTGGGTTTTCCATCCTCGGATTGAAAACTCCGACGGATAAGCTCCAGGGCGATATGGTTCATTTGAAGCTGGCTCTGGTCTGGGCTGGGCGCTGGACCAGATGCTATCCAGGAGTCTCTTCCAAGTTTTTCCAAGAGCAGAAGCAGAGCTATACTCACAGCAGGGCCACCTCGTTCAGGTCGCTCAAGACCTCAGCCAGGAGAGTTTCAATGGTCTCCGAAGAGAAACATCCCACTACCTCTCTGGTCCCTCTTCCAGTATCTAGATTCTTGGATTATTCTGGTGTTATCCATCTCCTACAGTTAGACTGACTTTTTCTATTTCAGATTCCTAAAAAAAAAAAAAAAAAAAGTTATTGCTGGTTTGTTTGTTTTTAAACACGGTGTGAACTGATTAAAGTGGGAAGGATTTATTTTTTTTTTAATGGAAGGGGGATTTAATTGTTTACGTTATGGCCCAAGGAATGCATATAATTGACTGCAGCACCATATAGGTTAGTTTGTGTAATTACTGTTTTCACATCGTGTCTATTCTTTCCTTCCTCGTTGCTAGCTTTAGACTAAAGTGTAAATTAGATCAGTCATTGGGTGTAGAAGATCTTCAGGCAAGAAACATTGTATATTTATTTGGGGAGGCACAAATTATTAATAAGTAGTAATTAGTACTACCCACTAATGAATTCTGGATTTTTTTCCTCTTGTTGTTAGATGTTTAGTCAAAGTCTAAAACTCCTTTATTTTTCTTCAGTGAAATTACTAACCGAACATTCCAGAGAAAAAAAAATCATGACCTCATTAAGTGAGAGCCCATAGACCTCTTCCTATTTTCATTTTTGTTCTGTCTGAAATTATGATGCCTGCCATTAAAATGTCAACAATCACCATGAGTTACAGCACCACAGAACACAAGATGCCGCAATTATTTCCTCCTCCTGATCTAAGAAGTGCTGAGAAGTTTTAGATGCCAGCGTAAATGATTTTTTAATGGCGACTGCTGTGCATCAGGGTAACATCAAATACCTGCTAGCAGTGATACAATGCCAGCAGGGGTAGGAAAAAAAAGTATTTGTGGCCTAATCTCAAATTCCTACAAGCATAAAGGAGTTGAAAGAACTGAGTCCCCATTGCAATCAGCCAGGTTCCCATTCTGCTAAGGAAAGGCTGAACGGCGAGCAAGGACATTGGAGTAGAAAATGACAAATAAAAAGAGGGAGGAAGGGAGAGATGAGGAAAAGGGTAAAGGATAATGGAAAGATAAACAGGAAACAAAGCGCTCAAGGGGGCTGCGTAATTTTGGCTTGAAACAGCTTACCTGGGACTTGTTTTTCAAAGGCTATGAGGACTCTTTCTCTTGACTTTCAGCAGCGCTCAGGGCTGAGGATGCAACCTGAAATTACCAGTCACTTCTGGCCAGCCTGTGAAGTGTGTCTGGGGTGGAAAGGTTCTTCCGTGCCCTGTTTCCATTTTCCCTTGATGGATCCCTCGAGTTGCCTCCTGCTTTCACAATCCTTTTCCTTTCTTGTGTTCCTCCTGCTATTATGAGCCCTATTTCGTGTCTGAACTCACAATCACATCCATGGGGAAAGTTCCCTGCAGGTTTGGTGATCTGCTGCAGTTTTAGGGCTGCAAAGGACACCAAACACACCGGCGATGCCACAGAAACGTAGTCAGTCATAACAAACTTACAGAGCATGGTTCTGTCCTTTGCTAAAGAAAGAAAGAAATCATACCAGGTTTGATTTAAAACAGACTGGGTTTTTTTGGAAAATGGAAAAGGGTAAGATCTTGCTTGGTACAAACTTCTTCAGCAGTTTTACTGAATTAAGTCAAGAGACTTCACAAAATTTGAAACCCTCTGAGATTCATCTGACCAGATTATTCAAATCCTACTGCACTTAGATTGCAACTCTTTGTGTATGTGAGGATGAGGTTATTATATCATTGAATTAAAATTCAGTGGCAGCCTTTAAAATCTACTGCATCGATCTCTACATCAAGTGCCTCCCTGTGAGTCACATTTAAATCATACTTTGTTAATTTAAAGAAAAAAAAAAAGTAAGAAGTTTTGTGTTATATCAAAATCCCTTAGGGGGAGTTCTGTAAAGCCAAAAAAAACCCCAAGAAAGCGATGGTGATGTGCATAATATGAATAACTGCTTAAGGTAAAATGGGGGAGGAAAAAAAAGTCATTCTGTTCTCTGAAAAGCAGGCTTTTCAAGAAATACAATGTCACAAACAGAGAAAGCTAAATCATTCATGAAGTTTAGACAAGTACCTCTGGCATAAGTTTAGAAGCTAAAAGACCCTCTCTGTGGTCTCAGCTGTGGCACAATTATTGTTTATTCCTATGGAAATAGTTTCT
This sequence comes from Falco naumanni, assembly GCF_017639655.2. Lineage (NCBI taxonomy): Eukaryota > Metazoa > Chordata > Aves > Falconiformes > Falconidae > Falco > Falco naumanni. The sequence goes on from NC_054079.1 coordinate 21,179,410, forward strand.
CAAGCAAAGACATGAATGACTGCTAATGGCACTTACAGGAGGACTCAACAAAAGAGAAATAAGCTGTTCAGTCTAAACTACCGATTAATGAGCGATAACAGAATGTAGGAATAAAATCAGGGTGTATCTAAATGTCAGTGAGTAGATAGGGAGGGAGAGAGGGAGGTCTGGGAATCAGCTGGGAAAAATAACCATGGATCCAGCAAACAGGACAGGCAGCTTCACAAAATGCACGATGGAAAATCAAACGTGGCTAAAGCTAGGCTGCTAAAAAGGGAGCAGCCCGAAGCAAGAGACGCTATTTCTTTAAAGCTTTTTTTTTTCTTTTCTATTTCTTTAAAGAACAGCAAATTGTAGCTATAACCAGGCGGGTTTGATTTTTTGACCTTAGCTGCTCTATTTATATCCTCCCACTTTGTCCCCTGGAAGACTGCTGGCGCAGCCCCATGGCACAGGTGAGTCAGCTTGCCAGGGAGCAGGATATGATCCCTTTGGAGCAGGGATCAACCGCAGCTAATGGGTTCCAGCTACTGTCCTCCCTTGGCATCACAGGGCAGTAGTTACGGAGGCAGCTTTAGGGAAGTAAAAACCCATCACGCTTCCAGCTCATCTCAGCTACATTTGGGAAGCTGAAAAAAAGAATTTAGTAGGAAATCGGGCAATGGGATGCTGGAGAATGCTTCTTGAAACCTCCCGGTCTACAGAATAAATCCCTATTTGCGATGATAAATAAATAAATGAAGAAATAAGTGCTAATTTTTTATCCTCTATTCTACTTCCAACAACAACATTGACTACCCCTGGGTACGTCCATGAAGAATCCAGCCTTTAGTGTTAAACCAAGGAGCAATTTTTTTGAGCAGACCTATAGAACCTTACTGCAGGGGATATTGTTTTATTTATTATTAAATACTGTGGGCAGCACAGAATTTCTATGGATAATGTCTGGTTGGTGGTCTTTCTGCCTTACCTGGGTCTTTTCTAAAAGGAAAAGCCCAAAGCACAAAAATTAATCTATGAAGTCACTAGTATCACTAAAAAAAAAAATAATATACTTGTATTTACTCCTATGCATAGAGACAAATGAAGTTCAAGAGGATAAACCATCACAAAATACTCAGGTCGTTTGGTTCAGTGAATAATGGCACTTGGCAAAATCAGGAAAATTAAGGGACTCTGACTTTTCCAGACTTAATATGCAACATGATGTTATAAAGATATACAGCTTTTCTCAGAAAATCTCAGGGGGACATATAAAACCATTTAATATTGAAAAGCAGGACAACAAGACAAATAATAAAGATTTATTAAGCTAAAGGTTAATGGAATCATCAAAAAAGTGATGATCTTGGCTACTTTAAATCCAGAATATGAAGTTGGCAAAGGGGAAGGACACTAAAATTAACTCTTTGTCAGACAGACATACAGAAAATTTCTCAGAAGAGAAATCTTAATAAAAAGCCTATTAAACCCAAAAGAGTAAGTCCCACCACAGAGGAATTATGGCTACAGATAAACAGGTCATGTATTCAGAGGGAAACTCTCAAATCAGAAAGAACCAGCTAGAAAGAAAAAAGAGGGGAAACAAAAAATCAGATATTAGATGACTGCCATTGACATTTCCATAACCGGACTGTGCCATTCCCTACCTCTCCATCAGGATTCAGGAGAGACTCTGTCATCCTAGGGTAGAAGCTGCCCCAGCTCCGCAACCCTTCATGTGATGCTTCCCACCTCGCTGACAGCACGGAAGCAGGATTGCACAGGTCCCTCTGAACCCCCCCCCCGTGCTGCTGTATGCTCAGCGACAGCTTGCCCGTTAGTCATCCAGTTTTAACATCACCATCCCGCTCACTTCCCCTTATTAACAGATTTTTTTCGTATTATTTTCTTTATAGGTGGAAGGGTCAGGGACCTCAACCCTTGCTGTGGTGCCTTCACGCTATTTCTCCAGCCCAAAGGGGTTTCAGGGATGGCTTGGTGAAGTCCTTGCCAAACTGTTGCTTTGGTGGAGTTTGCCAGAGAACTGGATTTCAAGAAAAACAAAGGAAAGATCTCAGGCCACGTTAAAAGCTGAAGAGATGCTTTAGCCAGAGCTGTCTTGGGTTTCCCATTCCCCCCCGAGGACGCCAGAAGAGGCAAGAGAAAGAGGGAACGCATGGTACCACGCTCAGAATGTTTCTTGGCCAGATTTGTCAAGATTCAGGAGTGCATAACAACAGAATTGATGATTTTTTTGGCACAGCTGCTATTACAGAATAAGCCTATGTAATATTCAGTCTGCTTTGTTTTATGGAGCTTTTTATAGAACGACACTGTACCCACACAGGTGCGTGCACCTCTTTACTTCTCTTGCTGCAGCACCAGCAGGAGAAACCAAGTTCAGAAAGCAAAAGATTTACAATTGGGCTGAATAATAATAATAAAAAATTAAATCAAAAGAAAACTCCACTTTTCAAAATACTAGACTAAAATTATGATGGTGGTTAGGCTACTGGTAGATTGAGATCATTAGTGTTTGTGTTGTCTCGTGCTCTTCTATGCTTTCCTAACAGCATCTATCCATCTGCTAACTCCTATATTTAGACTGTAAACATTTGTTTGGATGTTTAGAGCTCTTGGGTCTTTTGGTCCTGATCCATGACCAGGACTCTGAGATATTGTTGTAATATTAATAGTAAGTACATTATAGCAAGTCAAAGTGTAAACAATTTTCATATGTCTGAGCAGTCGCTGGTGAATTAAAATAGCTATCTGTTGTAGCAACACAAAGCTAAAATCTTTCCAAAACAAGAAAAATGTAATTGTTTTTGTATTTCCTCTCCAGTATTTTAAGTGTGGTTAATATAGAAGCAGCTAATCAATGCTGAGCCTGTAGCACCTTAACATCCTAGCAGAAAGGCTATTTGCTCACTTATCCTGTCGAGTAGCCTGAGCTGACAATCAAGTATTCCTTAAGCCATTAAATATTGCCAAAAAATTCCCCCCTATAATTCTCCAGAGCTCAGAGCGGCACTGTTCACAAATAATATTATACTTTGATTCAATAACTTTGTAATTTGTCCCTATGTGCAGAATGGCATTCCTCATTATTTACACAAAGGAAAGAAATAACAGTATGCTGGTTATTTCTTTCTAGCCCTCGATTTATTTTTTTTTTCATTATTTTTCCAGTGTAGAAGGCACTTGAACCAAGTAAGTAGAAGTTGCTTTATTTATCTTCTGTTGATATTCACAGGAGTAAACTACACGGCAGTATTCAAACATTTATCTGTTTTCATCTCTGTAGTGCACTGATTGACTCTTATTTGCTTATTGATATACATGTGTCTGAGCCTGGTCTATGTGGGAAAAAAAAAATATCTGTGAAGCCCAAGTTTCACATGCATTGCAGAGGAATGCAGCCCTCGCCACTCTTGATAGATAAGGTTAGACCAAACTAGAGAAGGAAGGAAAAATTCCTTCTGAAATGTCTTTTCCCCATGCTTTCCCCCACGTGACGTGTCAGCCAACCTGATGTCCACGCCTGTCTGTCCCAGTTTGTTTCCATGGCTCCATTCCTTAGGCCCAGGGAATCTATTAAACACGTATAACGAAAGCGTTATAAATCCATCTTGCTAGAAACATCTGCGTGTGACGGCAGGGCTCTCTGTCACCCTTCCCTGACGTTGCCTCAGGGACATGCAGCTCTCCTCCTCCTCACCATCACTGGTCTTACCCTGAAGGACCTCACCGGAGAGGCTCTTCTCTGTCACAAGATGTGGTTGTGATTAACTCGCCAATTATATTTTATGCTTAATGACAACACTGACAATTCGCTTGGCTCTGGGCAGAGAGGGAAAAGGTACCAGAGACACTTCAGCAGCACCCTGCCTTCAAATCTGCCTCCCATGGACCAGCCCCACGTCGAGCAGAAATGCGCTGTGCAGAGCATGGATGGATAGAGAGGAGGAGGATTCTTCAAAGTCTCATGCTTCCACATCTGGTAAGACAATCCACATAAGCTAACACCGCAGAAACAAGCCTCTCCTCTGCAGGAGGACATTCTGGGGGAGGAATGGGATCGGTCCAGATGAGCAGCAGTGGACCAAAGAGTGCTGCCTCATCGCACTGCCGAAGCCCATGGGGCAGAAAAGGGAGGAGAGGACTTCTGGTTCCTCTCACCAGAAGGAGCCCAAACTCCATCAGTGGTTCAAAAGCTGAAGGATGATGTACGACAACAGTAACACACAGCCACCAGGAAGGTTGCTAGAAGAAAACACACGGCTACAGAAGGGATGCAGGAGAGGCAGGCTGATGCCTCCTGCTCATAATACATGTGGTTGAATCCCACCAGACTTCTCACAGACGGTCCCTACCCGCTCCCAGGTGCACAGTAACAATCCCTCTGTGCTTTTTGCACACAGGATTTTTGCCAGGTAGTTACACCCACTCTTCCCCTTACTCCATGCTTCAACTGTCTTTAATGTCATTGTTGCTTCTCTGAGCGTTTCCAAATAACATGTTGACAGATTTTGGCTGGCTGGCTCACAGATGGAAAAAACATGCAGTTTGTGAGCAATATGACACTCATCTTTTTGAAAATTATAGCTAAAAGCAGGGAAGAAAGAAGAGCTTGTTATGCTTTCCCAAGGCTAGATCCTTCAAAACCATTCTCTTTATATCACCAACCCCCAAACACGTTGGAAGGCTGGTAAAGAGGAATCTCATCTGCTTCCTCTTTTAAACTCAAAAAATGCAAAAGAGAGACCAATTTAACAGAACAGTTGTTGCAAACAGCTGTTTCAAAATGTAGATGGTGATTTCCATAAATTCATATTCAGATCCCTCAGCTTGTCTGTACTATAAACAAGAAAGTTTTGTCAAGTGCCCAGGGATAGCTTTGTTGTGATGGGTGCTAAAAAATACAATTTGTTGTGGTGGTGATTGTTTGTTCCTTTCCCACAGGCTGCTGGAGGCGATTACATGAAGCAGTTTCCTTCAGAAACCCGTTTGGACTGAAAGCTCTTTTTAAGGTACTACATTCCATAGTTTGAGAGCTGTAAGAAATACACGGGAGAAGAAGTTCCAACCAGAACATGCACAAAAGCTGCATTTGCAGAAGCAAAAGGTGCTCTGACTGCATGCCATTGAGCTCCATCTCTGCAAATCACAGCCGAGATGGCAAACGGCGGGATTTGCTCTAAACAATGTATTTAAAAATATATAGGTGTTACCTGTACAGAGCTGCTGGAGATCTTGCCCGCGATACTTAAAACCAGGGCTGCAGGAGTGTGTTACAGCGAGTATCCCCTCTGGGGAGGGGGATGAGGGGGAAGAAGAGGGGGAGAAAATACAACTGTACTTTCTCCCTGTGAAATCAACAGCTGTTCCAGCCCTGTTAATCAAACCATCCCCAAGATATCATCAATTACTTATTAGAAAGAAGAGAAAGCCATTCAGCCATGTAGGAACTCGGTCAGCTTACATCTCAGGAGCTGGTCAAATGAGAGAAGCTTTCCAAACAAAGATGCATCTACGGTCGTTAGAACTTAAATTAAAACCACACCACCCTGCCCTTTATTATTATAAACAGGGATCCCGTTGGTTGCTGCGGCCCCTCAAACTCCACAGGAGCAAATCTATGGGGTTTTTATTTCTTCCCAAACCTGGAACTTTTACATTGAAAATACCTAATTTCTCAAAGGCAGAAGTGTTCTAGCGCTTGAGTCGTGACTGAGGTTCAGCGCTGTCTCAGCCCCCTGGGATGTCCGTTCTTCCACGGATTATTTTTTTTTTTTTAGTCTCACAAGAGGAACAGTGAGTTAGTGCTGTCGTGACATTTTCACCAGTCTGGGTAACGCGACATGAGTCTTTACCCAAAGGCACTGACCACATCCAGATACAGACCGGAACATAAGTGCCTTCCAGATTGAATTTTATCTACTACAAATCATGAAGACTCAGAAAGGGATTTCCAGAAGATCTTTTAAAAATCCATACTCATTTGGGGGACAAAAATCTAGATTTCTCTACATTTTTGCCGATTCCATAAGCTATGCTAGAAATCAAATCCCTGCATTTTCACTATGATAAAAATATTGCACATACATTTATCTTATTTTTATACCTACATGCAAGTCATTAAACAGCAAAGCTCATGATGGTATTCATTAAATTTCAATCTCAGGATGCATAAGCTATTCTCCCACGCATTCTTCCTTATTCTGATATTATCTAAGAGTTACAAAAGGCCATTAATATTCTAAAATGATTTGATGTAGAATCCAAATTGTTCCACAGACGACAACAACAACAAAAAAAAAAAAGCACCTTGCTTACTTATTATGGACCCCATTTTGCATTCCTGCAAAGAAAATGGGAAACTGAATACTAAGGCACAAAAGAATAAAAGAAGGCTGATGAGTTACAAGACTATGGCAGAAATTTACAACCTCGTGAAACCGTTCCATACTAGAACTTTGAAGGAATCGTCTCATTGCTTCAAAAATACCTGTGAGGATAAAATAAATGCAAAGTGATTTATCGATTGTTTCTTATTTGGGCTGCTGCTATTATTAAATTAATTTTCCCAGGTTCTGCTTTCTTTTTTTCCCTCCAGCAGTCTGAGAACAATGGCATCACGAAACAGCCCAGTTCACAACACTGTATAAAAAGGCTCATTAAAATGCAGCCTCATTAATTACTTTTGAAATTAAGTTATACTGGCTATCACTATCTCAGCGCTTCAGATTCTTCAGGCATACATAAAAGAAAAGTTATTATCTCACCTCGAGAAAATGTTTAAAGAATAACAGGAAGAGGCTAATACCAAATCCCTAGGAGATATACCGTGACACGCAATCAGTACATATATTTCTTAAGTAAGTGCTACCTCATTTTACTTTTCTTAATTAAGTACCATCTCATTTGCCATCCTTGTAACACAAAGTCTTACACCACCTTCAAGCTTTGGGTTCTGGCAAGATGAATTTAACTGCAGAAAAGGTGTGCTGAGCTTTACACGGGCACAGTTTCCAAACCATGCTGGTCCCATAGCTGATGATGTTCCCCTTCCCAGAAACATGAACTTTCCAAAAATCAGCTTGCTGAAGGAAGGGGTTTACCTTTTTTCCCTAAATGCACGAATCCAAGACCTCACTATCTAGCTGCTTGATCTTTAAGAACCCTTCCAACCCAAACCATTCTAGTTTTTCTACCCCGCACGCTCTGGTTGTGATGGATTGTTGCAGTTTTTCAATATGGGGAAATAGAGATTCGGCAAGACTGCCCCAAACATTGCTATTTGCATCCCAAACCTGGGACACAGCTGAAAATTTGGGATGCTTGCACCATGCCTTTGGTTTCCAGCTTCAATACATCATCAGATGGACAGAGCTGCTGCCTTATCCCAGATGATATTCTAAGGTGGCACCATAGGCAGGTATTCCAGTGAAAGTCTTGTTAGACTGCTTTGTGCTGATTTTTAAAGACTTTGGAAATAAAATTTTTAGTGTATTTACTGTGGGATGTTGAGACTATTATTTAGCGGTCACACAGACTTGTCATTTGACGTGGTTACAATTCTTGTGTTGTAAAGGTCACACAGATTTGCCTAGAACTGTTTTCAAAGATGCATTTATAAGCTACCTGGGAACACAAGGCTTTGTGATGCTTCAAGTTTTTATGCCAAATTTTAAAATTTACACCCAGTAAAAACAAGCTCCTTCACAAGCTCCTTGACTTTCAGAAGTGGTTGCTGGAGCATCTGCAGGAGCACCCACAGGGGAATCTCACACCTACTCTGAATGTGACAGATGCCGAGTTTAACTAATGATTCCACCTAGGATTTCATCAGGATCCTTCACAAATACATAATATATACCCTCCATTTATCAACTCTGTTCATATATTCTTACAGCGAGATGCATCACTGGAGTGACGGTACTTCAGAACGCACATCAGAGTATGGCTCTTCTGTGATATATTGCACCAAACAATATCTGAAGTTTGCTCAAGATTCTGCTGCACCAGGGAAAATCATAACTAAATTGTAATTAAAAAAAAAAAGGAATTATTTAGAAATAACACATGTATTTAGATGTGACAACAGGAGATAACACTGTTAGGAAGGTTCACTGACCCGTTTTTTTTTTAAAAAAAACAATCCAACATTAAATTTCTGTTTTTATTGGGAGAAGCTACGCTGGCACAAGGATGCAGGAATTCAGTCAAACTTTTTATAAATGTATCAGTGTTCGGCTGCTTCTGAGGACCGGGAGAGTAGCTTGCAGACTTATCTCTATCTCCCTCGTGTCAATTTACATCAGTGCATGAGCTACACTAATTATTTAGTTTTTTCTTGTTAAGCCCCCAGCATATTTCGTCTTTCGTCTTCTAAAAAAATTGCAGCTACATTTCCCAAACCGTCTGTATGCAACCATGCGCTGTTTTGCCTGAGCAAGTACCACTGTTGTAGCAGCAGCACAGGCAGCCGCAGCAGCCACCGAGCTCCCTGCGCATCCAAATTCCAGCTTTGTACGGAACGTGGCCAGAGGGGAAGGGAGTGGGATACGGGGGGGGGAAAAACCACAAAACCTCAGCTTCCTTTTTTCATTTGGATTATGGCTAATAGGCTGATTTCCAGACTTTCTTTGCAGAAGCACTTGATTTTATACAGGTTCAACCTTATTCAGACATCAGAAGTCATAACTAAATCCCTCTGAAATGTCTTTATCTTAGCCTATTTGTTGGTGGTGTCACGTCACCACTGCTGTGAAGTCTCCCATAGGACAAAGCTTGAAATTCCATCTCGACCTTTTGACATGGTCAGGGGTTGTTCCTACAAAGCCTACAGCAGCTCACCCTAAAACAAGACAGAAGTTCTCCCTTTCTCCTGGACTTGGTCTGGTTTGCCCACTGAGATCAGTTCCCTGGGGGCAGAAACTTATTTTACTGCAGGTTGTGCTATTGGCACCATCAGCTCTTGATCTCCCAACGATCCAGGGAGAAACATTTTGTCTGTCAGACGCTGAAAAAGGTTTTCTTCTCTCACTTGCAATAAGCTGCCTGGATTTAGAGCCCGTACAGCTCCTGAGGAGGGGGAGCTACCAGCAACACCGAGCACAGATGCCACGTGGTCATAGTCTGCTCACTCGTTCATCCAAAGTACAACTGCATTAAAAAAAAAAGCAACAATACTGGTGGGGTTTTCTCCGATTGTTTTACAGATACGCAGGATCCATTTTCCTTAGACAAGAAATTTAAGTTGTCTCAATTGTCGCCACTAAATGTGTTCAGGCATATCATAACAAATTTCTTAGAGGGAAAGAGACAGCTAAATGTTAAGTGGTTTACAATTACAAAAATGTATTATTTGATTTTCTATCAATAATTTAACTGGCTGTAGTTTTAATTTCACACGCTATCAAGTTCCCTTGCAACACACAGAATCTGCATCTTAATACATTGCATGTAAGAAAAAAGTGCTATAAATTATGTTTATACAATTGTGTGAGTTGTTTAAGGCCATTCTGCTCTGTGTACCCTGGTTTTAATTTTTTTTTTTAATTCTGACTTTTTCAATACACAAAAAAAGGTAAAAACTAAATCTTTACATACTTAACTCAGGCCTTAATTAAAGCTTCATTAAAGCTGACGGCTTCCTAGTGGGCACAGAAACCCAGCACGCTGAACAGAACTGCTGCAGCCCTCAAGGCGAAGGTTGCTCACAAGGGGGGTGGCCAGAACCTCCGGTTCCTTTAGCATCTTTCTGCATCCATTGCACCCGATTCAGGTAGAGATGCTGCTATAGCCTGAGGGAGAAACTGAGCATCTTGTCCTGCCATGGAATATCTGAACGGCCCCCACTGCTTTCGATGAGCACCAGATCAGGACTAAGGCAAGCTGTTAAAGCAGATGCCTTCTCACTGCTTTCTGCACCCATCTGAAGTTAGTCAAAATCTATTTTTCCCTCTTTACTGATAGAAAACTCATTCATTTACTTCTGTGTTTCTCCATCTCCCACAATTACTCAAAACAGCTGAGGATTCTCGTGGTTTGCACCAAAGCTAGTGAGAATCACTTAGCTAACCTGTATCCCCATCAGTATTATTCTGGAGACCATACAACTTCAGATACCAATCTCCCATGACCTAGGTACACTTTTGAGATAGCCAGAAAAGAATGATGAAAGACATCATTATTCATGTCCATGTTCTTATTTGAGCAATAATCAGGAAACACCAATCACTGCCATAATCTTAGAATGCCAGGGCTTCATCATGTATTGTACTTCATGCAAATGTGGTACTCAAAAAAAAAAAAAAAAAAAAAAAAGAAAATCAATGATCCTAAGGATCATTTGCCTTGAAATGTATTAATATCAAGTGTGACTACAACAGTTCCTATAAATATACATCATATAAATGCATGAATCTATAGAGTTCATGAATTGAGCAATGAGTTTTCATCACTCAAACTCCGAGCTGCCAAGGAACAGCAGCCAGCAAGCTTTTGCAGACCCCTGTGAATAAATGAAAACATCGCCCAGTAGAGGATTTTGCTGATGATGATCTACACTGTGACTGGGGGTGAGACACAGTCAGAAAAATCTCTGGCTAAGAGGGCTGCTAAAGCACTGCTTTTCCAGCATGTGTTTCAGCCTACTGGTTTTCACGGTTTGGTGCCGATACGAGGCTGGCACCACGCGACCATCACACCACTCAATCAGCGCAGCGTTGCCCGCGCTGGCCACATTGCAGCCAAGGCAGACACAGGTTGGGGTTGTAAAATGCACCAGGTCTGTAGAACGACTGTACAGCCACGAGTGATCAACACAGAACATGGCCTGGGAGAGTAAGAGTTTTGCAAGCCTATGAAAACCACCAGCACAATCCTCTGAAAAGCTCCAGTAGACACATAGAGAGCAATAGTCAAGCCCCATAAAACAGCTGGTTTTGCAAAATAGAAATAGTTCTGTATTACCCCACTGAAACATGAAAAATGCATCAGAATTGTGAATTTCTTTCCCACTGCATCCATAAAAATAAGAATTCAAATACTAAAAGCTGCTCAAAGCTATTAGTACAAGTGTCAGCTGTGTACTAACTTAGATTAAATGTAGGGGAAATAAATTTTCAGTTAAAAAAAAACCAAACAGCAAACAAAGTGCTGATTGTCCAGATGCGTAGAAGTAGCAAGGGCTGATCTGCAAGGACACTTTGGCACTTGACCCTCTGCTGGAGTAACACAACCTCTCCATCAGTAGCACGACATGCAAACCTGGTTTGTTGAGACAAGGGGACACCTGGGCTGCTGGTGCATTAATTACATTTGCAGAGCAGGTAAGCCTTCAAACACTTCTAATTGCATAACATCATTTACCCAGTGATTTTATTTTTTACTTAAAACTCTAGATAAAACTAAAATAATTCAGTAGGTGCACATTTATGTGAATGACTAGGGGGCACACAAAGAAATTTGGAAAGAAAATCAAGGTCCTCCACCCCAAAAGTTGAGGCGGCGCAGTGGTTAACTTGCTTGCGGTGTTCTCAGCAGATTATGTCCTCACAGATTTTTTAATAAACAGAAATATCTTCATTTGATTCTTTAGATTTTGGCTAATCATTCAAGTAAAAGACACTTTCAGTCACGTTATCCTTTTTAACATGAACTGGAATCCAGGGAGGGGGACTGAATTTGGATCATTGATGAAAAGAGGTGGAGGCAGTGATGAAGCTATTTACAGAGATCAAAAGTGGTCAAAGGATTTATAAAAAAAAAGAAATAAACAAGAGCTATTACTAAATGGGAAAAAAAAATATCCCACAGAATAAAACCAGAGCTCGAAGCTTCTTGAAAGACATTGAAAATAAATGTCTCACTGTTTAGAAGAGTAAAATGAAGTGATCAGCAATGTGACTGACAAGAGCAGGTCTCCTGAGGGTAAAAAAAAATTAAAAAAATATCAACTTCTCCTACCCTGCCTTTTCTAAATCCAGATCCAGTCCTTCCGTGTGTTCAGTCTTAGCAAACAAACACAAAAAAAAAATATCCAAGACCTACAGGAAGGGAAAAAGGGAACCCTTATTTTTTTTGGCAGTACCTCTAGAACTGTAGAATTCAGGCCTAACTTTACATTAAGAGGAGACTCAGGACCAAAAGGCAAGGGCCCAGTCTACTGATGTTCAGCTGGAATGGATTTCCAGGTCAGGATTCCCAGGGGTACCTTAGGAGACAGTGGATTTTGCCATCAAACTTGGACCTTCAGCATCAGCACGCACTGAGGAGGTAAGAAACAGGACAGCAGACAAACGGGGAATTATAAAGCACAACTCAAATAAGACAATTTCTCTATTTTCTGGAGAGAAAAACTAGGGAAATGAGTTTTGTAAGGTGGCTGCTAGCTGAGAGACCGGTGTGCAGGGAAGCATGAACCGAAACGGCGTGTGCAAGATGAGACTTGATAGACTTTTGTAAATAGAACCGCATCAGAGACCTCATGCCATCATCAATTTCTTTCAAATTAAATACTCCAAGATCTCTGATTTTAAAATATAAGTCCAACAACAGATTTTTCTGACTGGCTTGCTTCAGTTGTAACAGAATGGGTGATATCTTTTTTCCCCTTACATGACTTGCTTAGTGGCCTGGTCAATTGTGGTTTGTAGAAAATGGTAGAATGGCATACACACCAGAAATGTTGCCATTTATGTGCAAATAATTAAGTAAAAGGTGTAAACAATGCTTAAAAATATGTATGGGACCTGCTGAATTTTACAGGCTCAATAGCGTTACCATGTATATGTATATTGAAAAAACACGGTATGCAGGCACACCGCTTTGTATTTCTTTTGGCTATTCTTGTAGATCATATTCTGCTCCTTATTTCTGATTGTGTATTCTTATTTCCCATTTCTGAACGTGTGTGTATGAATGAAAGTTACTTTGTAGAGATGTTTGAGAATGGCTGCTCCCCACTGATACACATCAGTGCTATTTCCCATGCAAGCTTAGGCATTCAAAGAATTTTCATTATTACTCATCAATCGCTATCCATCATTTATCTTGTTGTTTAAAAATGTTTCCCTTCTATATTCGGAACAAAAAAAATTTAAGTGGCGACACCTCATAAAACATCAATAATGAATGGCTCTGCAAACCACCCCAGGCAGAAACTGCAGCTGAAGATTGGTATGGGTTCTTCTTTAATGCTTTGCAGAGGAGCAAAATCCATGAGCAGGTCTTACAGAAAAAAAATAAATAAATAAATAAAATTCCCTACCCCCCTTAAAGCTGGGCAGCACAAGAGGAAGGCTTCCCTCCTCTTTGCAGCTTCCACTCATGTTAGAAATACTGAAGCACCTTCAGTCATGGTTTTTCAAGCGTCCATGTATTCACCAAAAAAAAATAAATATAATAAATTAAAGGATGTTTAGATAAAAGAACAGTGAAATGTGGACCTGAATTTGTTATCCATTCCTTACATGCATAGCTCTCAAGGCAAAGGAATTAACTTCACTGCAAAGATTAACTAGGTACAAAATTAATTGATGCTACCCAGATTTTGTGCTGGGCAGCAACAGAGTCAAGGATGATAAGTTGCTACTACCAGGTTCCTATAAGCTGGAGAGCCATAACGGGCAGGTAGGTATTAGCCTGAACCACAGCTTGCAAAAACAAACTGAAAACTTTAATATTGCTTCTGCTTCTTGCCAAGAAAGAAAATAAGTTTCACTGAAGGAAATTCAGTAAGATGAAATTAAATAAATAAAAAAACCCACATTTCTGATAAATAAGATACGAACCAAGGCTGTTCAGTCTGGGTTGTGGGGTTTTATTCCCCACGCTGGGGGTGGTTTGTTTTTTGTCTAATCTGGAATTGCATGAAGTATCATACTGAAAAGCAGGACACTGGTCAGAAGAGTGTTTCCTGAAGCTCTTCAGCTACAAAAGTTTCTCAAAGCTTTTTACTTTTTGAATGGCCATTCTAGGTTAATCTGTAGTTGGCAGAGCTTTACAGAAGTGGCTGAGTCACCATTCCTGGAAGTATTTAAGCACCACATCCACAGTCTTGGTGCCGTGGGTTAGTGGTGGGCTTGGTGGTGCTGGGTTAACAGTTGGACTCAACGACCTTAGAGGTCTTTTCCAACCTAAACCATTCCACAATGTTAAAGCTCTTTGAGTAACTTTAAAAGCCTAGAACAAAGCTAGACATTACTGAGAGTCCCTGTAAAATAGTGATGGGGTAATTAAACTATTTACTGTTCCTAGCAAGTGTTTTTCACCTGGTGGAGGTGTCAACTGCAATAGTTGTATAGGAGAGACCCAACCGGAGATGGTAGAAGCTCAAAGGTTGTTAGGTCACCTAAACTCCTGCATAGTCTGATCTAATTTCTTAAAGTGGAATTTCTAATAAACAAACCAAACCAAAAAAACAAACCCATCCTCAAACCTTGGAGAAAGTGAAAAAGCCAAAGAATAACGTGCTCTGGGGCACGTGATTCCGAGATCCTGGCTCCCAGGTTATGGGCACAGCTTGAACTGCTGCCACCCCAGGGCTGAAAATCCCTGCGGGGTACGTAAGGAGAAGAAATCTGCACAAAGCATGTTTATACCTAGCTAAGAATCCATGAGTTGTATCTCTGCAAGCAGGTCTGGGTGGATTGCCATTACTTATAAAGAAGGTCCACGCAGGTTTTCTGTGGACCAGTTGCAATCGTATTGCAGGAGCATGGCACACGTCCATTTCCCTCTTTAGTGGGAAGCATCCCTACCTGGACGTTATTAGTTCTCAGGGACCGCTAGGGTTTCCAAACCACCTTTAGGAATGTAGGTGGTCACTACCCTACAAATAGAAAAGAGATTTAAAAATCAGTGATGAATCTGAGCACCTCATTTCTGCTCTCAAAAAAAAATTTTTTAAAAAAAGTGTAAAACTCAAAGAGCAAACAGTTACTTCTCACTGAAAATATTTTGACCGGCACTCCTCACATGCCTGCTCTCTTACACCGACTAAAGCGAGCAGAGTGCCATCAGACAACACCTAACACACCTAGAGTCAGATCAAGTCAGATCCATCTGAAGTCCTAAAAAGTTATCCAGCGTATTATTCCCTTATTCTCCAGCACACGCGTCTCTTCCTTTTAAAACATTACTGTTGCCATTTAGAATTTGACATTACTAAAACTTCCTAATAGCCAGCGTGCCGAGATTGAAAATAAATGTCTTTTTTTTATTCTGTCTCCCCAGTGAAACTAAGCTGTTGATGATGTGCTTCTTGGTAGGCTCTGCTTTCTAGGTTGCATTACAAGCTCAGCTTAAGGCCCTGGGAAGTCAGGCTCGGAAAGACAAGCCTCTTCCATCCTTCCATCCCCCTAATTGTCTGGAGCTCAAAAGAGTGTAAAAAGAGCAGCAAAGACAGAATCGTGGGCTGCTCATAGCACTGCTGGCATCCCCTTGCCACTCAGTATAGATAACAGCAGATGGACATAACAGTTAAAGGCTCACTAACACATATAATTCCCACTGAAGAAGGTTCTTTTTTTAACAATATTTTCTAAGCACTCCACGTCTGAACGTATGTAATTCTGTTGCAAGGGAGAGTTATGGCTAGTCCAAAGCCATATGTACACAAACCCAAAATGTAGTACCTTCTGGTTACTTCCAATAAGTATATATATTTTCTTCTGCCTAAGGGAGGTAGATATGTATCAAATTCAGCAAATTTTCTAAACTTCCATGTGCACATTAGTATTTTCTACCCTCCACCACCACCCCCCAGAGAGGCTCAGCAGCGACAAGCAACAGACACAGTCCCTGCTTTAAAATATATTTTTTTCTTATTGAAGGAAACCCCAAAACCATCCCAACCTTTTTACATTTTTGCCTAAACCTGTTCCCTCACACAGCTGCCCGAGGAAATTTTACTCTGTGTTAGACCCTGTTGTACAAAGAAAACGTATCAAACGCTGCAGGCAAAGACAGAGTCAGAGTTGCTGAGGTTGGAGGAGACCTCTGGAGATCTGCTCCATCCCCCTCGACTCCCCCAGCCCAAAGCAGGGTCTGTCACAGCAGGTGGCTCAGGGTGTCCTAGCTCACACTTTTCATCCTCAGGCTTGCAGGCACCAAGAGCCTGTGAATCACTTAATTATTGCTCCTCCAAGACAGATAAGGCAGGCAAAGTCACAGTTGGCAGACTTCAGTCTATATTTATGCTCTTTCTGAAGGTGTTTATGCCTGGAAAATTTCTAGGTGGTCACAAATCAAGAAAGCTTTCAGTCTTCTGATGTAGATGGAGAGATCTTTGCTAAGTACTGTCACCCAGAAGCTGCATTGCTTGCAGTTTTCCAGTGACTTGAGTAAATCACAGAATAAGTCACAATGTGCCATGCACTCATGACTACAGCATGGGCTACAGCAGAGAAAGCACCCATGAACTGTACATCCAATATTTATACCACAACTGAAAATGCAGTGATTCCCTAGGAAGCACAGTGAGTAAAAACCTTGGTTTCTTCCATTTCAGAAGTAGACAAAACCCATAGGCATGCTCCACCACTACCACCAAGCGATGGACAGTGAAACATTTCAACCTATTTGGACAACCTGCATCTCTTCTCTAGGTTGGGACACCTTGATTCTAGCTCAGCCCATAAGCTATCCAGGAAAAAACACTGATGTTTTATTAGAAAGTGAATTAAGTAGAGGAAAAACGTGCAATATTCTACACACAATTCATTTTACCATCTTTCTCCGTAGGCTAGGAGATACAGACACACACAGAGCAGAACCCCCTAAGAACACACTAGAAAATAAAACTTTATTTCTATTTTCAGTGTCTCTGCAAAAGAAAGAACTGCAAAACCAAGCATCTGCGCTTCTGGGTAATTAGTAATATTTCCCAGACCTTTTTGCTACAATGCATCCTAACAGAGGGTTACTGGAATCTGAAACTGTTGAACCGTCTGTGTCTATTCCAGGAAATTAAATGTCTCCAGGCACAGGAACTTAATTGCCCATATGGTTAGGTGTTGGCACGGTCCCTGGCTCAGCTCCATCCTAGGCCAACTACCACTTCTCCAAAACATTTCCAGGCACCATCAGGGAGTTTGCATCAGCCAAGGACCATTCCCAACATCCAGCTTGCACGAAGCCACCTGATTTTGCGGGCTAGAGAGTTTCACAGCATGGATGTGGGCTGTTCCCCACCACCTGGCCAAAGACCAGGACTAGGAGTGGGTTCGAGCACTGTTAGTTCACCAAGTGTAGACGCGACATGCGCTGCTGACAGCTGAGCCCTGGCTGCGCAGCTTGGCTGAGTGACGGCGCCTCCAGGCTTTCCCGGTTGTCCCGAGACTATTAAAAGTCAATCTCCTATGCAAATTTGGCCTGGCAGTTGAGCTTTGTGCCAGAAACATCTCCTTGGTCTCCAAGGAAAGGAGGCAGACCCCAGACCAAATAAACAGTAGACACAGCAGAATCTAACTCAGGTCAAAGAGTGTTATTTCCACAACCCTCAATGCAGTCAGCATGGTCCAAAGCTCAGAAATCTCAAAGCTCTAGCCATTACTAGCATCACACACAGGCTAACTAATGACTTACCTACCTGGAACAACCTCTTGCCTATTTTTTCCCACAAAAAAACATTACAAATCTTTGACCTCTCCTCAAAAAAAAAAAAAAATAACTCAAATACACATTATTAATTTAAACTACGTTCCTTGAACGAAACGGCTATCCGGATTGTAACGATAATGTTCCTCTGTTAATGAGGAGGAGGAATCCCTTTGAAAATAACACAGGCAATGTTTTGGAACTGCCACTTTGAAAATATGCTCATAGATGTGTTCTACTGGGATTTCTATTTTTATTCTAGTCTTGTAAGAAGACACACTAATAGCCTCCAGTTTTAGTTTATTCCCTTCAATATCTCCAACAATAAATTTGCGTTTATTCTTAGCTGAAAATCAAGGCTCTTTAAATGACCTAAAATTATCTTTTCAAAACATGGTGAACATTAATTACACTCCTCTATTATTTCTATAGAGAAACTGGTGCAAACAAATCATATGCAAATTTTCCAGAGTGACCTGTAATAAGAAGCGTCTCTATTTTTCTGTTTACCACAAAAACTAACACACAGGAAAGAGAAATTCTACTTCACATTTTGGAAGATACAATAAAGAAAACCACCTTCAACTGAAGTTGCAGAGTTAATTTAGGGAGACAGGCAAAACCCAAACCCCTCCTCATCAAGGATTTGTGAAAATAGTGGGAACCCACCCACGTAAGGTTGATTGCATCTGGCCATATAAAAAATGCCTAGCATATGTAACTGGTTTATGTTCTGAAGGCTTGAAAGAGTATTTTAATCAGCAAATGGTCCCCAAAGCCCAGGTCAGTGGAAGAACCTCCATTCAAAGAGGATTTATGCCCCATTATATTTCATGCCTGGAATCTATGCAGTGCAGATATAGCCTTAGGGACATGAGCTTCAACCTCCTCATGAAAGCTCAAGTGTCCGCTGACCCTGGTGTTTAGCCTGGGGTTTGTCTACACCAGTTTTAGGCTTTGGTTCTGAGTCACCTTGGGTTTTGAACTCAGACTGCTGGCTGTTTCTGGCTGTCCCTTACCTCATTTCTCTTTGAATCTAGTTAGAACACTGGAAGTGCAAAGCAGATGAATCATAACTCAAAATCTAACTCTTCTCAAAGAATAAATAACTTTTAGGGATGATGTGATACATGCGCTACACCTGAGAAACCAAGATGCAACCAGGAGAGGCAGAGGAATGTTCCCTCTTTATACAACAAAATTCAAAGGATCAGACCATTATAATAACACATGTGTTTTCTACCAGAGCACTCATGGGACTTGAGACAAGACTGAGGACATTCTTTGGCAAGCAGGTAGGATCCAGATGCTGCTTCTGCAGCTGGGCAGGCCATGGATCAACACGGAAGAAAGAGGAGTTTCCATTCACCAGCACCCTTCCCAAATCTCCGTTGGGAGGCACCATAGGAGGCAAGGATTCTGGATGGCAATGGGAAACAACTCACGTTGTGCCACATTAAGGTTCATAATCCAGAGTCCACGCGTGCTAGTTGCATCAGTCAAGCCTCCAGGAGAAGGGATTGCAGGGCAGGCCATGAGCGTGCTCTCTGAGAAGTCCTTGGAATCACTGGCTAAGCCCTGCTGTCCCTGCTTACACCCTCCTCTCTATTCCCAGCGTGTGACCACGGATCTACCGAGCCAAAAGTTGACCCAAAGTTGGACCATATTCTTCAAAATAGTGGTGTTCTGGGAGTCACTTCTCATGGTCAATCAGGCAATCCAGCCCAAGTCATCCCAGCCAGCATCTGAATTTTCCATGCCTAGAAGCCAAGCTGAACCCTGGTCAGATTCCTGCTGGGGTCAGAAGAATTTACAAAGATCTGTATGTTGAAGAGAATCCATTTACACTGGTTCTTTGCTGAGATTATTTCAGAGTTGAAATTCAGTCTGGGACGTACAACTGGCTGGGAGGTGGGTAAGCTGAGCATCACTTCAGCTGAGACACCTTGAAAAAAATATCAGCCTTGTGAGTACCAGGATGGGAGCACCGGTATAGCAGAGCTGAGGTCCATGCACCCACCGAAGTGCACTGACAGCTCTTCTCAGTCTCTTCTGTATCACATCACAGCAACGTTATGAGCTACAATGAGTATCTTGGCTGTGCAACTCCTTAAGTGAGCTGAGGTCCTACTAAAGTCAACTTGGTGGAAGTTTCACAGGAGCTTCTGAGAAAGTACGTGATGTCCCCCAGCCGTAGATGCTCAGAAATGGCAAAATCCCAGTGCTGAGCACTTTTCCAAGGCACTGCCACTCCTACTGAACCATCACCAGTAAGAGGAGGGTATTTCAGCAGTCTAATTCTCACTAGCTTCATTAACCTTCCTCCAAACATGTAAACATAACAAATCATTCTGATTTAAAGGTGGTTTGGGTTTGGGTTTGGGATTTTTTTTACTATATTAGAAATTTTGCCATAACTATTTGGAGGAATATCTGTTTTTAAAGCTTAAGTACCTCCATTCATTCCTCCAAGGAAAAATAGCAGTTACAGAACTTAAATAATTACTTAGAAGTACTTTTATTCCTTCTAACAAATGGAAAATCGTGCAGCTTTTGTTTCTACATCTCAATTACCTTAAACCTTGCGTTTAAGTTTAAGCAATTAGGAATCAGCGTGCTTCCTTTATGTGAGTTGCATTAAATAAATTGGAAATGTTTTAGAAAGGGCAATTGTCATTCTTAGTAGTTAACAGCATTTCCGAAGTAACTATCTTGCAATTCCCCTTGTTATTCCCAGGTAATCAGACCCTTATATGTGTTCTACCCAGCTCATTGACCCTGAAGTTAGCAGGGGATACATCCATCTGCAAAGCAAATGTGGGAGAAGATGCTGCGATATTGCAGGAAGGTCTCCCAGCTGGACCTTTCCTCTCAGCAGCAAAGAGGCTGAGATTTCAAATAAACTCCCAATGGTACATGAGTGTTCATCTTCAAATTCAGCATTTTTCATTCTGCAAAGGCCTCTGACGCAGCAGATCAGGAGGAGCAGGAGCGTCCCAGCGGCAGCTCTGCAAGGACAAGAGTCTGACCTGTGTGTTGCCAAAATTAAGGTTTAAGTTTATATCATCTTAGTTCACATGGCTTCAAATTAACTCCTCCAGCCCCCTGCTCCAATGCATGCCTGCACTACTGCTAACCGTGGTACGATGGTTCTTCATCTCGCTCAAGGTACTTCCCTCTTGATCCAGGGTTTGTTGGGTTTTTTTCCCCAGAGCCACTGGGTGCTTCTCGCTACGTATCCACGTAGCCAGCCCAGCCCACATGCAACCAGAGAAGCCAGTCTGAACACGCACGCCTTCCCACAGCCCATACTTTCAATTACAAGTGGTTTTTCAATGGAAAGAACAAGTATACACCCACACATACATAGTACATCTCCTACTAGTCACTGCAGGCCAAGAGACAGGTCCCTCATTCTGCCCTCAGCTGCCATTCAGCAAGTAACTTTCCTTGCCCAGGTGTCATTTCTCTGCCTGCATAGCAGGAGCAAAGACAACAACTTTACTGGAAAGTACGTTGAGCTCTGTGGTTGAAAAGTACAAGACCTAAATGATTATTAGATACACGCATACTTTGGTGATGTTGCTCCTGGAATTCTATAAACCATAACTGTCATAAAAAGGCGATTATTTTTGCTCCCACCGAGTCATCCCCACGTGAGAAATGCCATAGGGAAAGTATAATGTTCAAATTTCAAAAAGCAAGACTAAACATGGAGTGTGCATAGGCAAGTGACAGACTGTCTCCTCGGCATGAATATAGTCCAATCCACAGATGGTTAGAGAAAAATGACTGCTAAAGCTTATTGCCATCAACAAAACGTAAATAGAATCTCATATTCTGCTTTGTCACTCCAGCAGAGTCCATGTCCATTATGTTTGCAAACAGAGCTCTCTACCTATACAAATCAACCCGCAGAAGCCGAAAACAAATTTCACTCGTAAGCTTACTCTTATAAATTAGGTAGAGATGTCTTAAAATGGTCTTAATTATTCTGCTCTGCAGCTATAATTGATCATGATGCCTTACTGTTCATTCCCATCTGCCCCACAATGAAGCACCCGTTAGAATAACATGTTTCTCATTTACCATATTACTTTTCTAACTTCACTGTGTAGAAGGGAGTAACTCCGAGCAAGATATTAAGATTTACATCTGAGAATAATAGAGCCAAAGATCAAGGCTTTCTGTATGGTCATTTAGAAGGCAAGTGAGGATAAAAATACCCTCACTGCTTGGAGCCTACGTAAAAGTCACCATTAATAGCAATAATTCTGATGTCAGAGCTGGCACAGCAAACCAGCGTTCTGTGCTGGGGAGTATAAGTAACCTGCAACACCCGGTTCCCACTTCACTCTTTGAACTAACAACTTTCTATGCTAGCACTGTTTGAGAGTCCACTTTTGATTTCAAGCCGTTCTTGAGCAAGGTGACCTCGTGAAAGATGTCCCTGCCCATGGCAGGGAGTTGGACCTTCCAACCTAAACCATTCAGTGATGCTACAAAACAGTGGGACTTGTAATTCCAATGACCAGTCACCACTGGATTCCTTTGGTACAATCTTTGTGTCTAATCTCATATGATGTAATACAAATTACTCCTTCCACCGCTCCAGGAACATCAGTAGAGCCAGGGAAAGAGGAAAGGACATCTTAAAGTTTTGGACTCTCCAAAGTGCTAGTCTAGTTCTAACACATATATAAGCATATTTATCTCCCTGGGTTATTTCAACTAAATAATTTTAAAAGCCATAGGTTAAGAGTTAATTTTGCAGTCATCTGTAACAATAATTAAAAAAAAATAAAAGGACGTGAGCTTTATAGGAGCTTTGTGAAGTAAGAAAATATGCAAGGCGAATAATGTATTCCCACTTATCCTGTGACACCCAGGATACCTTTAACTGCCTGCAAAACCTCCATTAAAAATTAACAAATAAAATGAGATACAATACAATAAATAACATTAGCAGAGTGCTTCCCTGTGCACTAACAGGGACAGAAGCTAAAATGCAAAGGCTCAAGTCTGCCTATAATATTGATATTTAAAACAGTGTATAGATTACTGGTAATTTGTTACAGGGACCTGCAGCATTGGCATTTATGAGGTATGTGCCTGGCTCCCATGTGGCTATGGCAGCTACGTCTTCTAATGGTGACTGTGGTTAGAAAGACAAATAAAAAAAAAAAATTAAAAAAAGGGAAAAAATCAGAGTGGAAAGGTTCTGTACACCTCTCTCTGTTCATGCCTGCGTTCCCTGGCTGGAACACATTCTTGAAGTTTTTCTTACATGGGAGATGTTTTTTTTTGTTCTGTATTTCCATCTAGTAACAGCGATGCATCAGAATAAGACCGTACACAGCCACACACACACAAAAATCTCTTCTAAATAATGCAGTGGTTTTCTATTCCTTCCTATATAGGAACTTTGCCTTTAGTACAGAAAGGAAGTTATAACAGCTTTGCACAAACCGAATGCAGAGCACAAAACTGCCAAGACCCTTTATTACAATATAACAACAGCAGAAGAGGATTAGCATAATTAGCAATGGTAGCTAATTATTTTCTTTTTCAAAATAGCATTGTTTACTTGCTGTAGAGTGCATAGCAGCAGGCTGAAGCTGTGACATTATAAATGGCATGGAAAATTTTCTTTATTGGAGTGTGCATTTGCAGCCAGAATGAAAGAACGCTCTCAGTGTTACCGAAATCTCGGAATGAAGAACTTATCGACACCAATGTGATGTAGATAAGCAGACACTTCTTTATTGACGGCCGGGTGCGTGAGTGAGTCCTCTCACGATCAACGCACACCAGGTCTCAAAATCAAACACCATATATAGAACTTATTCATACATATCCATTAAGTATTCATGCATAATCATAGCATTTCCCAGAAATCATTAACATATTCTCCTCCCATATCCGATTCTGCGCAATAAAGCTTAGAAAGGTCCAGAAATGGGTCTGGGGTACGATTTGGGTAGGTGGTATATGAGTCGGTGGTCGCGATCTCCCCCTGCCGGAATTACCTTTTACTAAAGTTCACAGTTTCTTGGCAGGCACCTACAAGCTGTTCCAGTCAACTCTCCCCAGTTCCCATTAATCCTACATTCTGACATCTCAATATACTTTCTATATACAGAAGACTAGTTAGATACAAAGAAACCTTTCAAACCCTATATTATTACTTAAGCTTCAACAATGATTCCAACCCATTCTTCTGGCCTTAGTACAAAATGTACAAAGGGTCTCACAACTACTTTTACTAAATAATCATAACTTTCTTCAACATATATTTTTATCTTCCTATATTTCTATTCTATAAAATAACTCTATAAAATCAGATAATCAAACCAATAAAATCAATTGATCTCAACTCTTTAACAAATTGACAACATTTCCCCCCTTTGAAAGTGTTGAAAATCATTATTTCAATACTTTCACACTATTTACATGTCATTTGTTTCAACATATTTTGGTGGTGGGCTGTATCTTGGTGGACTAGTAGGCACTTCTCTCATAATCATACGATTGACAGCAATCCTATTGATAAACTGTTTTTTTCAAACATACATATACTAACATAATCATCAAAAAGACAATCAATAACAAAAACAAAGTTTTGATTATGGATTGTATCCAAGAGCTTAAGTTCCATCCTAATTTATTAAAAATTTTCCCAAGCCAATCTTCTGACATATCCTTTTGAATAGTTTCAGTTTCTATTTCAATTTTTCCCAGTAGGTCCAGATCATGTTCCACATCCTGAGTGACATTTGGAATGTGGATACAACAGTGGTCCAGTTTATCCTTGAGGTATCCACACACTCCATGTTCTTTAAGTAGGAGCATATCTAGTGCCATTCTATTTTGTAGAGTCATTCTGGAGGTTGCCTGTAATTATATATTCAATTCCTTAAACCCCTTTTTGTTAACGTTTGCTAATTTTTCCACTTGACCAGCTGACTGATAGAGCCATGCTCTGTTTCTATATGAAGCTATAGGATTTAAAAGTGATTCAAGTGCCCAGACAATTTTCACTCCTATAAATGGTTCATTCCAAATATCATCATTTATCTCAGATCTCTTTGTTCGTTTTAGTTCTAAATTCTCTAGGGATCCTCTAAATGGTGATTTCTTCCAAATCGGACACAATGTTGGCATGCCTAAGGTAATTTATTTCACTTTACCATCTAATGGTAGATGAGTTGTCCAGGTTCCATCACTCAATGCCCAAATTAAATGTCCAGGACTTCGAATAGTAGATTTTCTACAACTAAACAAAGTTCCTCTTCTGAATGTAAAAGTACTGGTTAAATTGAGAGTATTCTTAAGACCTCGACAAAAACAACCATATTTCAAAGCAGCGGCCAGCGGAGGAATTTTTTGGATTACTAAGTCTGCATTACTGCAATCATACACTTTTTCACATTTCCACCATGGCACTATTTTATCTTCCTTCTCTCCTAATGAAGATGACCTATCGTTGACCCAGGGTAATACTGAAAATCTTTTCCCTCCCATGTAAAACACCAAGGAGTTTCTGCCATATACTGAAAATGGGAATATAAGGTCATAGACCAAACTGAATCCCAAACTATTTCCTTTTCCTGTAGGGTTCGGTTCTTTTCCTCACATTTTGTCTCGGTTACCCATACACTGGTGTTTGTTGTAGCCATTTTAGGATAATAACACCATCCTTTGTTCCCTACATCTCCCTCTAATCCTGGTTTAGCTACAAATCGTCCTTTACATTCCCACATAGTTGAATATACTGGTGATTCTTCTCCAACTTTAACCTTTTGCAATTCCCAAGTTTCTCTAGGTTCTTGTTTACAATCCACAGTCTCATTTCCATATTCCAATTTGGTCAAGTTCATGGTTAAGATTCCCCATGGAATAGATTCACCTACTGCCCTCGGTATTGGCAAACAAGCAGTGATCTGCGTGATGTTTTGTAAATTGGCAAATTCTTTAATCAATCCTACCATCAGATTTTCCTCAGTCATTTGTTTGGGAATTTCAATTACTTGTTCTGTCTCTATTTGTCTTTTGTTCCTGTCCACCAAGTCAGCCCATGATCCTGTCAACATATTCAACCAACATAAGATCCACAAAACAATTATGATCTGATACAAAAAATTAGACATGTTTCAAAGTCAATTTTAAAATCTTTGGGTCACGGTTGATAATCTTCCATGGAATAGGTGCTTTCTTCACTCGAGTATAATGGATCCAAGCCTCCAACTCTGCTATTTTGATAGCTGTAAAAGTGGTTAACAGTACTTGGAAAGGTCCTTTCCAACATCCCTGCAAAGGTTCAGAGGTCCAGGTCTTCACATAGGCATAATCTCCTGGTTGAAAATCATGCACTGTATTTTCCAGGGATAAAGGTCTATTCCAAATTACTGCTCTCCAAATCACAGCCAAAGTTTTCCTTTTACATGTATGTTTAGATTTGGTTCTAGAGACTCATATGGTTTTCCATATAATAATTCATAAGGACTGACTGAGGTTCCACTCTTTGGCTGTACCCTGATGCATAATAATGCCAATGGAAGTGCCTGAAGCCACTTTAAACTGGTTTCTTGACAAATCTTACTTATTTGTCATTTCAAAGTTTGATTCATCCTCTCCACTTTTCCACTAAATTGTGGTCTCCAAGACACATGTAAATCCCAATTAATACCGAATACTTTGCTAACACTTTGGACTACTTCAGCAACAAAGTGTGGACCTCTGTCAGAAGAAATTCCAATAGGAACTCCAAATCTCGGAATTATTTCTTGTAATAACCACTTCACCACTTCTTTTGTTTGTGTAGTGCGACAGGGAAGGGCTTCTGGCCATCCTGTAAAAGTATCAACCCCTACTAGAATGTACCGATACCCATTTTGTCTGGGTAATTCTGAAAAATCTACTTGCCAATAATCTCCAGGTTCTACACCAGATTTCAGTCTACCCATTTGAACCTTTTTCTTAATCATTGGATTATTTTTCAAACATACCTCACACTTTGCAGTTATCATTTTAGCTATTCCCAACATCTTAACTGATACCACTTGTTTTCGTAAAGATGTTACTAAAGCTTCTGCCCCCCAATGACATACTTGGTGCTTTACTTGAATTATCTTTCTCATTAAAAGAGGGGGAATTACTACCTGTCCATTAAGAGTTATCCACCATCCAGCTAAGTTTTTCTTAGCATTTAATAACTGACCTAATTTGTCATCTTCCTCTGAATATCTCGGTTTTTCCCTAGGAAGGGTTACTGTTTTAGAAGGAATTATTGCCATTTGCGATGTTTGTCTCTTTGCTACCTTCTTTGCTGTTCTATCAGCTAAATTATTTCCAATTATTATTTTTGTATTTCCAATCTGATGTGCTTTACAGTGCATGATTGCTACTTGATCTGGTTTTTGAACTGCTTGCAATAATTGTAAAATTTCTGTTTGATGCTTAATGTTTGATCCTTGAGAGGACAATAACCCTCTCTCTTTCCACAAGGCTCCATGGACATGCACTACCCAAAGGCATATTTTGAATCAGTCCAGATATTTACTTTCTTGTCTTTGCTAAGCTCTAAG
Source organism: Falco naumanni (assembly GCF_017639655.2). Taxonomy (NCBI): domain Eukaryota; kingdom Metazoa; phylum Chordata; class Aves; order Falconiformes; family Falconidae; genus Falco; species Falco naumanni. Next base: position 21,206,592 of record NC_054079.1, read on the forward strand.
GCCCGGATTAAAGCAATGAGTTCCGCTTTTTGTGCTGATGTGGTACTCGCCAATGTTCCTGCTTCTATAACTCTGGTGTCTGTTGTTACCGCATATCCGGCATATCGGGCTCCTTGTTCCATAAAGCTGCTTCCATCAGTATACAATTCCCAGTCTGGTCGCTCCAATGGTACATCTTTCAAATCCTCACGACTGGAATAAACATACTCGATGGTAGCCAAACAATCATGTTCTAGTTGTCCTTCTTCCTGTATGGAACTTAAAAATACTGCAGGATTTACCAGGTTATTCGTTTTTAGAATCACATCATCTTGTTCAGTCAATACCACCTGGTACTTCATCATTCGGCTGGGAGACAGCCAATGTCCCCCCTTCTGTTCTAAAACAGTTATCACCATGTGTGGGACATAGACTGTTATTGTTCTTCCCAAAGTCAATTTCCGAGCTTCTTGTATGAGCATCACTGTTGCGGCTACTGCTCGAAGGCAGTTTGGCCACCCTTTACTCACTGTGTCCAGTTGTTTAGAGAAGTATCCGACTGGTCGTTTCCAGCTTCCCATCTTCTGGGTTAGTACTCCCAGTGCCAGGTGTTGCCTTTCATGAACAAACAACTGGAAATCTTTGGTTAGATCCGGCAGTCCCAAAGCAGGTGCAGACATTAAGGCACGTTTCAATTCTACAAAAGCCTTTTGTTGTTGTGGGCCCCATACAAAGGGAGAATTCTTTTGGGCCTCATACAGTGGTTTAGCTATTAGCCCATAGTTCATGATCCAAAGGCGACACCACCCAGTCATTCCCAGAAATGCTCTGAGTTCATGAATATTTCTCGGCTCAGGTATACCACAAATAGCTTCTTTGCGATCTTTTCCTAATTGCCGTTGTCCTTTTGAAATCTCAAAGCCCAGATATATCACAGTCTGGCAGGCTATCTGGGCTTTCTTCCTGGATACTTTGTATCCATTTAGTCCCAGGAAATTCAAAAGATCAATAGTCACCTGTATACAGGTAAGTCTTTCTTCTGCAGCAATCAATATGTCATCCACATATTGTAATAGTAAATGCCCAGGTCTTGATTTATCCTGTTTCCAGATTTCAAGTTCTTTAGCTAATCGATTTCAGTCGATTCAGTCAGAATAGGTGAACTGTTTTTAAATCCTTGGGGTAATCTAGTCCATGTCAACTGCATCTTTCGCCCGGTTTGAGGATTTTCCCATTCAAAAGCAAACAGTTTTCTGGTTTCCTTTTCCAAAGGTATACAAAAGAAAGCATCTTTTAGATCAAGCACTGTAAACCATTGATAAGTGTCCCTTATTGCTGTTAACAGTGTATAAGGGTTTGCTACTACAGGATAAATATCCTTAACTATTTGATTTACTGCTCTCAAATCTTGTACCAGTCTATATTCACCCGAAGGTTTTCTGACTGGTAAAATAGGAGTATTATACTCAGATTCACATTCCTCTAAAATTTTATACTCCAAAAATTTATCAATCAATTTCTTCAATTCCTGTCTCACTTCTGATCTGATTAGATATTGTTTAATTCTCACTGTTCCTGTGCCTTCCTTCAAATCTATTTTAACAGGTTCTGCTAGTTCCGATTTACCAGTAATATTTGTTTCCCATACAGTAGGGATCACTGCCAAATCCACCTCCGGTGGAATTTCTTGTTCCTTTACCTTTTCTTGTATCATCAAAACTTCTCCCGTTTTTGACTCAGGTATTTTCAAAAAAAGTTCTCCTTCATCAAAAACAATTTGTACATTTAATTTAGACAACAAATCTCTTCCTAAGAAGGGTATCGGACATTCTGGTACATACAGAAATTCATGTTTAATTATCTTATTTTCAAATTTCAAATCCAGGGGTTGCAGGAATGGCCTGGTTCTGTTCCAATTTTTCCTTTACAGGTATTTAATAAAAAAATGTCGCTCCTGTATCCACTCCCAACCTCACAATTTAAACAACATTTTTTTCCACTTTCTTATTATCAAAAGTTATAACCATTACCAAATTATCTCTAATAGATAGCTTACATTCATCCTACCAATCCTTTGTCTTAAATAAAAAAAACAAATCCACATCTGGCATTTTATTCCATTTCCCTTCTCTTTTACAATACAACATTAACTGCAAAATCGTGTTATAATTCAGTGTTCCATTTATGGGCCACTTTTCCTGATCATCCAATATATACAAAGGCCACCAATTACTACAATACTCAAATTATTACAATACTCAATCATCTGACTCTTTTGCAGATCATCCTGTAAATTTCCCCAATGTGCCAATAAACATCCCAACAAAAAAATTTTTCGGGATTTTGTCATTTACAGCAAGATTACTCATGCTTTTACTTTTAAACAACCGAGTTAACTTAGTTGCCATGGTATAATTACTCACAGTACAATACACAATTATTCAACTCTGTCACTCCGATCCGCGGATCCACACTCCACACTCGCTTTCGTGCTCAATTGCACGTCTCACCCTTACAGCCACACTCACACTTTCCAACAGTTACTTTAAACAAACATATAACACAATATTATACCTCTTAATTTTCTTCTTAATACACAAACACAAAACCACAAACACAAAAACTTCTTCTAACTTTTTGTTAGAGGCACTACCTTAGAGAACACTATAGCATATAGTTTCTCTTGTTTCCACTTTTGTCCAACCCTGCAATAGCTTTCGCTTATGTCTTACGGGCAGACGCCTAGGCTTCCACTTCCACAAGGATCCTTTTAGTCCAACCCTGCGCAGCTTTCACCGTGTCTGACAGGCAGACTTACTCAGTGAGACTCAAACTCACTGGTGGGTCTCCAACCCACTCCTTACCATACACTTATTATAGTGGGACTCCCCCCCACTTTCTCTAGTGCACTTACTTACTTACTTTAGTGGGACTCCCACCCACTTACTACAATTAAAAAAAGAAGTGTCTTACCAAATATCCAGGGAACGTCGCGAAGAGCCTTACGGATCGGGGATCGATGGGTATCCCCGAGAAATCCTCGGTGCCGGCTGGAACCGATCAGGTCCCCGACTCCTCCGGTCTCCTTCAGCGAGGTCCCATCTGGGTCGCCAAAACTGTTACCGAAATCTCGGAATGAAGAACTTATCGACACCAATGTGATGTAGATAAGCAGACACTTCTTTATTGACGGCCGGGTGCGTGAGTGAGTCCTCTCACGATCAACGCACACCAGGTCTCAAAATCAAACACCATATATAGAACTTATTCATACATATTCATTAATTATTCATGCATAATCATAGCATTTCCCAGAAATCATTAACATATTCTCCTCCCATATCCGATTCTGCGCAGTAAAGCTTAGAAAGGTCCAGAAATGGGTCTGGGGTACGATTTGGGTAGGTGGTATATGAGTCGGTGGTCGCGATCTCCCCCTGCCGGAATTACCTTTTACTAAAGTTCACAGTTTCTTGGCAGGCACCTACAAGCTGTTCCAGTCAACTCTCCCCAGTTCCCATTAATCCTACATTCTGACATCTCAATATACTTTCTATATACAGAAGACTAGTTAGATACAAAGAAACCTTTCAAACCCTATATTATTACTTAAGCTTCAACAATGATTCCAACCCATTCTTCTGGCCTTAGTACAAAATGTACAAAGGGTCTCACAACTACTTTTACTAAATAATCATAACTTTCTTCAACATATATTTTTATCTTCCTATATTTCTATTCTATAAAATAACTCTATAAAATCAGATAATCAAACCAATAAAATCAATTGATCTCAACTCTTTAACAAATTGACAACAAGGTGAGGCTACCATATACAAAGTTTTTCTGCCACATTGTCTAGCAACAGCTCTAGGAGACAATTCATTCTCATCTAATGTAAATGAGCTCCCTGGGTTGGTTTCTAGCTGTCTCTTGACAGCCTCCATTCCTCTGTAAGGAATGTAACCTCAATGCCTCTTCTAAAGGGTGTGGTGATGCTGTTTTTTGAAGTTACTCCAAATAATTTGCCTGAAACTGGGCTTTGTCAAAATGTTATTATTGTGGTAGCCCCCATGAGGACGTGCACAGCCCCCAGGGAGCTGCCTTTGTTTGGGTAACCACCATGGGGCAGCCAGGGGGCTTCGGTACAAAATAAATGACATTTTAACCTAGTCGGACATAACAGTTGACCATCCTGATACCTGGAGGTGAAAGCCTGTGAGAAACAATTTTGCCTGAAGGGTCAGCGCAGCGAGGCTGCTTGGAGGAAGCCAGACAGAAGTCAGGATGCCGGATGGCTCCACGCAGAGCTGCAGGTGCCTTCTCAGGAGGGAGCCTGCTGACATCCCTGTGCTGCATAATTTGGTTTCCCAGATTTCAGCAAGAACCACAGAATAGTGTAGGTTAGAAAAGACCTTTAAGATCATCAAGTCCAACCATTAACCCAGCACTGCCATTTACAGCCCTTTCAGTAAAGACATTTTTTCTAATACCCAACCTAAACCTCCCCTGGTGCAATTTTAGCCAGTTTCCCCATAATCCTCTTGTTTGTTCCCTGGGAGAAGATACCAACACTTCAAACTGGTATAATTTAAAAAATTTATTTGAAGCCTGCAGTTACCAGGGATGACACTTTCTATTAATAATATTTACATTTGCAAATACTTGTTTAGAAATAAGTATTGGGAAATAAAGAACAGCAAAGTATTTTAGGCATAGGAATATTGGGTTTTCTGTTTTCTTCAATTAAAACATTAAACACTGAGAAAGCAAGTCCCTCATGGTGTACTTTTACTGAAACACATTTTTCCATTAAAAAAAAAATCAATCACTTACTTGGAAAATCATCATACAATCTTAAAGGCGTACAGAAACCATCATTTTAAAGGCAGAATGAATTAAAAAGAAGGAAAATAATCATCCCATAAGAACACCATGCAAGAATACATTTGTTTATCAGCTGAACGCTGCTAGCAACACACCAAGCACAGGCATCTGGGACAGGAAGCCTGGCTACATTGCACAGCCAGCTGTGTTCTTAATTTGCATAGGCCTAAAGATCAAGCATCACTATTACAGATCATAGCCCTCCTGGTTTTAATCCAACCCAAGCCATCCCAGATATGCATTTCTCCTTTGGTCATTCCTGCGATGGTTTTGCTCTACCTGTGCTCCCAGCTGTCTGTCTGATGGAGTGTTCCTTGCTCTACATGACTTGCTGTGGCCTGCTTGGGTACCACATTATAAATTATATTTAACGAGGGTATGATTCTTTCCATGTCTTCGATGGTCTAGGTTTTTTTTTCTTTCCTTGTAAGACTCCAGACCCTGTTCCATGACTATTGCACAGCAACAGCTAATACACCATCTGCTTAGTATTCAGCTATTGAATGATTAATAAGACATTAAGGGCAATTTTATTAGTCATATATGTACGCCTGGGAAAGTGATGGAGTACGGCATGCAAGTTCAGCTTGTAAGGAAGGTTTTCTTGAGGAAAAAAATATGTTTTTCCTCTCCACTTTTAGTCTGTTTTTCTGCGCAATTACTTATAGTCTCCCAACTCCAATCCACAGTCCACATGAAAACAAAATTCAGTGCATGCAAAGTAAATCACAAGGTGCAAGGATAAATAACACAGGGTTCTTTGCCGATCTTCTTTATCAAAAAGAATATGTACATAATTGGATATTCACATGAAGCAGCATTAAGGAAACCCGCGTTTACCTGATGCCTTGATTCGTATTAGCCCTGAATGCAAAACATTATTTACATTAATGCTTTATTTTCTACTACTACATTCTCTTTGGTAGTTTTTATGCGAATTACACAGCCACAGTATGCTTTTTGTCATTTGCGAGGAGGCTCTGCTGTTTGTTAAGCCAGGCAAAGCACATCCTCGTGCACAATGGAGCACTCACAAACCACCGCATAGTTGCTCCCAGCACCAAATAAACCTGGTCACTACTGCAGGACAGAATTCCACAGAAACCATTCAACAGTGGGAAGCTGCCCAGACTTGAGCTTATTTACCATGCACCAATTAATCGGTAGCTCAAAGTCCTCGAAAATTCATTTCTTTGTTACAAAGTTTTAATTTTCTGCAAAGAAAGTGCTTTCTAAGCAGAAGCTGTATTTAATTAAAAACCAAGCGAAACTTTTCTGGCCACTGAGACCACACATCTTGGTTATCATTTAAAAACACAAGCAGGATTTAAGGATCAAACCTACCCAATACTTTCATTCCTCCTTTTGATATGTCCCTTATGTCACAAGGATTAGAGCAGCTGGGATATAAAACACAAGCTATTCCTGCTGCTGAGGAATGGGACAAACAACAAAAACATCTTGGTGGTGCCCATCTCAAAGGGTGGAAACAACTACAGAGACATTACGTCCAGCTGTGGAACTTCCCACTTTAGAACATCAGCCGAGCCCTGCAGCTGGAGCATGTACGGCAGAGTCAGGGGCACTGCCTGAGAAGGTTTACAGGATGAATGTGGAATCCGGGAGAGGTTTTAGGGAATGGATAGATTTCTGGGTAGCTTCGGTACATCAGAGACCTGGTCTTGGGGACTTCCCCACTGAACAACTGCGTGGCTGTCTTCACTGAAGATTTCCCCATGAGCTGGAAATGGAACCCAGCACAGACAGCTCACACCTCCGACACAGCAGAGCCGCTTCTTCTTGTTCTTGTTTTCCAATCTTAGGGAGATCAGAGAGACACAGTGGCACAGGCTGAGCAGAAACTTGAAGCAGAAGTACTTGACAGAAAATTGAGCCCGTATGACTCCAGAGGCTGCTGGCACCACAAGAAGTGACAACATTAGCATTAGGACTTATGGAAATGTTGAGTTTAAGTGCCAGCTTTCTCCCTGCATATATTTTTTGCTACAAGATGATATACAGCATGCCTTTCACAGATATCTCAACGTATTTTATGCCTAATATTGAAAAATGTATTCAGGTATTTTAAGCATCGCATCGTTGCCTTTCTTTTGTGGGGAGAGAAAATATAGAAGATTTAACCACCAATATGGAAGAGACCTAGAGACAGCAGTTATTCTTGGGGTTCAGCTGACATTTTTGAACCTCTTGAGCTCAGCTCCTTTCATGGTTTATGAGATGTGCAGAACCACTTGAGGGAATTAATAACCTGGTACCTGTCTGGAATGAGAAATCTCCTTTCTTCAAACTAAATATAACATCTGCCCATCTTTCCTTTTTACCTCTTTCAACCATTTTTCCCTTCTGTGTGATTGGGGGCTGGATGAGGGATTTTCTTACAATTTTAATCACGAGAAGAGAAATCATGGAGTACTTGAAAATTAATCTTAATAATCTAATTACAGGCTCTTGAGTTCTGTTTTAGAATGAAATTCAAAATTAACTGACATGGGACAAAGTACTCAACTTCATGTAGAGATCTAGTTAGAAAGCCTCCAGAAATCAATATATCTTAAAAAATGGATGCAGAATCATAATCTGGCAGACAAGCAACCACTTAAGACTCTAATTAACCCTTCCAGCTTTGGTTGAAGTGTTTCAAACCATGGTAGACCAAAGCTGGCATTTGGATCCACCCCAAGATGCACATCACACCTGTCATCTGGGACCTCAGGGGCTGTTTTCCCTAAGGAGCCAAAGCAGCCAGTTCAGTGAGAGAGGGGGGGGGGGGGGGTAAGAGATAGGGTAGAGTTTAACAATTGTAATAGTCTGTTTAGCTGTTTAGGGTAAAAGTTGTAAAATTTAAGCTGTTTGCCAAATCTTACACGGTTTGCTTGGGTACTGTGATAAGGTGTACGGGAGTAAAGGGCTTCATGACCATATAAGTCCAGCTTTATGACCATATAAGTCCAAAGAAAGATTACAACCTTGCAAGAACAAGCCAAAGCTGGTTCTGCGGTTTGGACAAAGAGCAGGACGTTACTGAGCCTGCGCCAGATGTGGGGGTCACGAGGAAGACTCACCTGCCTTCATCCTCAGGACCCCTGACGACCACCACCAGGGGACACTGCGCAAACTCAGTCGGGAGAGAGATATGGAAATGACTTGCAGAATTAATTTTAATACAAAGCGGGGATAGGTAATGCATATGTATAGGCGTATTACATCATATTATGAATATGTAATGAGTTGTCTTATAAAAACAGAGCAAGTTTTCGTATCAGGCGCGCACGGTTTTGGCGGGACTACTCCCCCGTGCTGCCCAGCGCTGAATAAACATACCTACTTTACAATCTTACAGATTGTGGAGTCTGCTTTCCGCACGTCAGTTTTGGCGAGCCAGCCAGGAGGATCTCCACTCGGCTGTGGGACCGACTGCGGAGCGGACTCTAATAGGCGCGCCCCGAGCATTTTACTCGGAGGAGTCTCCGCTGCCAGCCGATCACCGCGGGAGTGGACAACAGCCTCTTGAAGCTGCGGATTTAACGGTATGTTTAACGAAGGGATTTAAGCGTACGCACATTCGGGGCTGCTGATAAATCGCGCAGAGACGTCTGGCGTGCAGCATAGTGCCCGTGGGTTGGGTACCTATAGGGTTTGGGACTGCAGTTTGGGACTGCAATTGGGAAACTCGCTGGCCGATAGAGCGGCCGGTAGCGATCTTGGGGATAGATCGACTGAGTTTGAGGTAACCGCTGTATCCCGTTGTTGGGAGCCAGGATGGACCTGCTAATGACCGGTATATGAGAAGCAGGAGAAGGGTAAGCGGGCCTCTTGTAATTTACAAGATATTTGCAGCTGCTAGAAGGTTGTTAACTGGAGCGATGCTATGTTAGATTTCTTTTGGTATTGATTTTGGTTACGGCAATAAGGCATTTGGAATAGACTACCGATTTGAATTTGTCGAACCATAGTGTTTGTGTGAAGTGATGTGTGTGTGATTTTCTCTGAGTACATGGACGTCCGTGAGAGTGGAATTGAGTGAGAATAAGTGAGAGTGTGGCTGACAGGCGTGAAAAGAGAATTTAAAAGTCAGTTTAAATCCCTTAAGAGTATATTGAAAATGGGTAACACCCAAGGAGGGATACTGAAAAAAAAAGTCCTCTGGGTTGTATACTCGCCCATTGGAAGGATATTGTTGGGAAGGGAAGCACAGAAAGTAAAAAGACCCTCATTAAATATTGTAATCAGTGGTGGCCATTGTATAAGTTAGAGGGCGAAGTTAAGTGGCCATTTAATGGAACATTGGATTATAATACTTTGTTACAGCTTATGCTGTTCTTGAGAAGAGAAGGGAAATGGGATGAAGTATCATATGCAGATATGTTTTTCACTCTGCGAAACCATCCGGAGTGGCAAAGGGACTGTGGGATAATACCCCCACAGGACCCTATGGTACTCGCATTGGAGCGAGAAAATAAAGGGGGTAGAAGTAAACTAAAAAGATGCTGTTCTTCCTGCAGCATTGGGCAGAGGTTTACAAAGGCAGACAAAGTTCACCAAGCCCCAGAACAAGACTTAGATGACTTGTTTAAACCTCCCCCCCGGGCACGGGACAAGGATGTGGATTCAGAAGGAGCTTTTAATCCTCCTGATAGCCCTGTATCTTCCCACACTCGGCAGAAGTCTGCCCTGACTACTTTACAAGCACCCCTCCGAGAGGCGGTGGGGCCAGATGGTGGAACAATGCTAATTAAAGTGCCTTTCTCCACTGCTGATTTGGGAGAGTGGAGAAAGATTGCAAAGGATTATAGAAGTGACCCGATAAGTGTAGCCAGGCATTTCCAATTTATCGTAAAACAACACAATCCCGATTGGAATGATATACAATTATTATTGGAATATTTGACTGAAACTGAGAAACAGCTAGTTCTGAAAACAGCAGGAAATTTGGCCGAAGACCATTATAAAATTACAGGAGGGGATGTTAAGGAACATTTCCCCCTCCAAGACCCAAAGTGGGATGCTAATAGATCGGCACATATGCAAAGATTACAGGAATATCGGAATGGGTTTCGAAGGGAATGGAGAGAGCAATTCCCAAAACTATAAACTGGTCAGCTTTATATGCAGTTAAGCAAACTCCTTCTGAGTCCCCGTCTGAGTTCCTGGATCGGCTGAGGGATGTGATGCATCGTAACACGCCACTGGACCCTGGGTCTGAGGTAGGGATCCAGCAATTAGTTTCTTTATTCCTGGGTCAATCTGCAGGGGACATAAGGCGAAAACTTCAAAAGCTGCGTTCTACAGAAGGTAGAAACTTAGAGATATTGTTGGATGAAGCGTGGAGGGTGTTTAGTAATAGAGAAGAAGAATATCGGCAGGGACAAAAGAAATTGATAGCTGCCATTCAAGAAAAAGGGGAATGGAGAGGTGGTAGGCGAGATTCGTCTCGATTGGAAAGGGATCAGTGCGCTATATGCAGGGGCTTTGGTCATTGGAAAAGGGAATGTCCTAGAAACAGGGAAGGGGGTCGGAAAACCTTGGCGAATGTGAAGATAGCCAATGTAATAGAAGACTGACGGGAACCTGGGGAATCTACCCTAGCGGATCCACTGGTTACAATTAAGCTAGGGGAAAAGCAGCAGCAAGTGGAGTTTTTGATAGATACAGGAGCGACATATTCGGTTTTAAATCAAGCCTTAATTCCTTTAGGAGATGATTACGTTGTAGTACAGGGAGCAACTGGCCAAAGTGAAAAGGTGTATTTTTGCAAACCTTTAAAGTATAAATTGGGAAAGCAATGGGGTATCCACAAGTTCTTATATATGCCCAACTCTCCAAAGGCACTTTTGGGGAGAGATTTGTTGGAACAATTAGGAGCAAAGATCACGTTTGAAAAAGGGGAAATTACTTTGGAGGTAAAGGATCAACAATATACGCAGGCATTAAGTCTAGTCCTAACTAGTCTCCCCTCAGAAGGGAAAATCGATGAGGAAATTCTGAACCAAGTGTATCCAGGAGTCTGGGCTACTGATGTGCCTGGAAGAGCGAAAAATGCTCCACCTGTTGAAGTTAAGATAAAGGAAGGTCAACGACCAGTAAGGATTAAACAATATCCTCTAAAGAAAGAGGACAGGGAAGGAATCCGGCCAGTGATAGAAAAATTTTTTGCAGCTAGGACTATTAAAGGAATGTGAGTCTGAATTCAATACTCCTATATTACCTATTCGGAAGTCCGATGGGTCATATAGGGTGGTTCAAGACTTGCGTACAGTGAACAGGATTACTGAGGATCTCTACCCAGTCGTGGCAAACCCGTATACCCTACTGACTGTATTGGCACCTGAATTAATCTGGTTTACTGTTCTAGATTTAAAGGATGCTTTCTTTTGCCTCCCTCTCCACGAAGCCAGTCAAAAGTTGTTTGCATTCGAGTGGGAAAATCCTAGAAGTGGTCGAAAGACCCAGCTCACTTGGAGGGTGTTGCCGCAAGGATTTAAGAATAGTCCTAAGATCTTCGGCAATCAGCTTGCGAGAGACCTGGAATCCTGGGAAGCCCCGTCCGAGAAAGGAAAATTGTTACAGTATGTGGATGATATCCTGATCGCTACCAACACAGAGGAAGATTGTATGGCGTGGATGGTGAGTCTGTTGAATTTCTTAGGGCTTCAAGGATACATGGTGTCCAAGAAGAAGGCCCAGGTAATGCAGCGTAAAGTGAATTATTTGGGCTATGAGATCAGTGCGGGACAGAGAACTTTGGGGCAGGCCCGCAAAGAGGTGATATGCCAAATTAAAAAAACCCAGACGGTAAGGGAATTGCGAACCTTTCTGGGAATGACAGGGTGGTGTCGATTGTGGATCTACAATTATGGACTGCTTGTTAAACCATTATATGCGCTGACAGCGACTGAGCAGAAACACCTCGAATGGAATAAAGAGGCTGAACAAGCTTTTGAACAACTAAAGAAGGCTCTGATGTCAGCCCCGGCTTTAGGACTCCTGAATGTGGGTAAGCCGTTCCTCCTTTTTTCTCACGAGAAACAGGGCATTGCCCTAGGAATATTGGCACAGGAGCTAGGTCCGTATCGTCGGGCAGTTGGCTACCTCTCTAAACAGTTAGACGCAACTGCAAAGGGCTGGCCTGGATGCCTAAGGGCAGTTGCGGCTGTGATACTAAATATACAGGAAGCCCGAAAATTCACCCTGGGCCAGAAAATGACTGTTTTTGTGTCCCATGCAGTGTCGGCAGTATTGGAAGCAAAGGGTGGACACTGGCTATCTCCACAAAGATTCCTACGATATCAAGCTGTAATAGTGGAACAGGATGATGTGGAAATTGTGGTTACTAACATTGTCAACCCAGCTTCTTTTCTCAGCGGAAACACAGGAGAGCCAGTGCATCATGACTGCCTAGAAACTATTGAAGCGACATACGCAAGTCGCCCAGACTTAAAGGATAGCCCCATAGAAAATGGAGAAAACTGGTTCACAGATGGGAGCAGCTATGTCCTGAATGGCAATCGACACGCTGGATACGCCATCACCACCAGTCAAGAGGTAATAGAGTCAGGACCTTTGCCCATGAACACCTCCGCACAAAAGGCAGAAATAATTGCCCTAACTCGAGCCCTGGAGTTGGCTCAGAGCAAAACTGTAAACATTTACACAGACTCAAAATATGCCTTTGGAGTTGTACACGCACATGGAGCAATTTGGAAAGAAAGAGGTTTATTGAACTCCCAAGGGAAAAATATCAAACATGCAGAAGAAATTCTGAAGTTACTAGAAGCTGTCCAACTCCCTGAGAAAGTGGCAATTATGCATATTAAGGCACACCAGAAAGTGAGCTCAGATTTGGAAAAAGGGAATGAACTGGCGGATAGAGAGGCAAAACAAGTGGCCAAAACGAAAATAAGAGTAGCAGGGGCTTTAATTCCCGATAGGCATATTTCCCTACAAGATAAAACAAAATATACTAAGGAAGATCAGAAACTCATTTCAGACTTAGCAGGGTCGTATAATGTAGAGGGATGGGCTTATACCCCACAGGGAAAGTTAATTGTTCCCTCATATTTACTGTGGCATTTAATACGGGAAGAACATAAGAAGAGACATTGGGGAATGGAGGCTCTGTATAAGCATCTGATAAAAGATATTGTGGCTAGAAATTTATATACCACAGTGAGACAAGTGACTCAACAGTGTGACCTTTGCCTCCAAACTAATCCAAAGAATACTCCCAAACTAGAAATGGGCCAGCTTGGAAAGGGTAATGGGCCTGGACAACAATGGCAGGTTGATTTCACAGAACTTCCAAGAAAAGGGGGGTACCAATATTTGCTGGTATTAACCGATACCTTTTCAGGTTGGCCAGAAGCGTTCCCAACCAGAACTGCCAAGGCTCAGGAGGTAACTAAAATATTAATACAAGAAATAATACCTCGCTTTGGGGTTCCAGCAACCATATCCTCTGACAGAGGACCACACTTTGTTTCAAAATTAGTGCAACAAACCAGCCACCATTTAGGTATAGATTGGCAACTTCACACCCCATATCGCCCTCAGTCGAGTGTCCAAGTGGAGAAAATGAACCATTTAATCAAACAGCAAATTGTAAAATTGGGACAAGAAGCAAACTTGCCATGGCCTCAGTCTCTCCCTTTAGCCCTTTTGCGTATACGAACAAGACCAAGGGCGAGAGAAGGACTGAGCCCTTTTGAAATTCTGTATGGACACCCCTATGGAATACAAAAGGGGACATCAATGCAAATTGGGGACGAAATTATGACCTCCTATATGGTGGCATTGAGCAAACAGCTCAATAAAATTGGAAAACATGTAATTGGGACCCGAGGAAGGGGTCTGGATGGGCCTGTACATGATATCCAACCTGGAGATTATGTATATGTAAAGTCTCTTGCAGAAAAAACCTTGAAACCACAGTGGGAAGGACCATACCAAGTACTCCTCACCTCCTTCACAGCAATCAAAATTAAAGAACAGAATGCCTGGATTCATCATACCCGTGTGAAGAAGTCGCCACAAAAGCTTTGGACATCAGAAATTCAAGGGCCGTTAAAGCTCAAGCTAAAAAGATAGGATGTGGGTTAAATTTAACATGATTCTGATAATTTTACAGGTGATAGACACAGCGGCCTGGCGAGAGAACTGGTATGTACAGGCGATTCAAAACATCACCAAAATTTTAAATAAGACAGATTGTTGGATCTGTACCCAAATACCAAGGTATGCTGGTTATGAAATACCGTTAATAGGCATCCCACTGCCAGTTTCCCTAATGAACCGCCAAGATGGCTCCTTTTGGGGAAATACAATCTGGAGCACAGACCCTCAGGTTAAGTGGAGACAGGGACTAAAAATAACTGTCGAAGAGACCAGCATATTAGGGGATAACTGCCTGGTAAGTTCGGGAAAAGGGCTGTTTATGGGAGAACACCTAAATTGTAACAGAAGTCGTACATTAAATATGACAGGTAGAGATTTGGGATTTTTGAAATTGAACTATACCGGTCTCCCAACCCCACAAGGGACAGGGTGGTATTGGTTGTGTGGCACAACGGCTCATAAAGTCTTGCCCATAGAATGGCGAGGAGCATGCACTCTGGGAGGTCTGGTCCCCAATATTACTATCATTGACGGGTTAACACAACCCCCCATAAGGAAAAAACGAAACGTTGTAAATAACCCCCTCATAAACAGACCAACGAGTTTCCACAGTTTTGCGCGATGGTTCATTCCGTTTTTAGGGGTTAGTGAGTTGGAAAAGGCAATAATAAACATCTCAGCTGTAATAGAAACAGTGGAAAATAGAACAGTTGATGCCCTCCTGGCACTCCAGGAGGAAGTTACTGACTTATCGAAAATAGTATCACAGAATCGTATGGCCTTAGATTTGCTATTAGCCTTTCAAGGAGGGGTATGCACTGTGATCAATGTAGATTGTTGCATGTATGCAGATCAGAGCGGGCGAATCACCGAGGACCTCCAAGAAATAAGGAAACAAGTAAATATTCTACATAAAGTGACACAAGACAACACTTCTTGGAGTTTTTCTGAATTATGGGAGAAATTGACATCCTGGTTGCCCAATCTAACATGGTTAAAACAATTATTTGTAATGATCATTGTAATTGTCTTTCTATTTTTAATTATTAGTATAGCTGTCCGTTGTGGATTTTGGTGTTTTAAGGGAACTGGAAATTCCTATAGTGAATGGAAGAGAAATCAACTGCGACAAAAATTAGAATCT
Source organism: Falco naumanni (assembly GCF_017639655.2). Classification (NCBI taxonomy): domain Eukaryota; kingdom Metazoa; phylum Chordata; class Aves; order Falconiformes; family Falconidae; genus Falco; species Falco naumanni. The sequence continues at coordinate 21,221,734 of NC_054079.1, forward strand.
AATCAATACTTCGAGTCTGAGTAAAAGAATTTACTAAATTCTTTGAAAAGGGGGGACTGAGAGAGGGGGGGGGGTAAGAGATAGGGTAGAGTTTAACAATTGTAATAGTCTGTTTAGCTGTTTAGGGTAAAAGTTGTAAAATTTAAGCTGTTTGCCAAATCTTACACGGTTTGCTTGGGTACTGTGATAAGGTGTACGGGAGTAAAGGGCTTCATGACCATATAAGTCCAGCTTTATGACCATATAAGTCCAAAGAAAGATTACAACCTTGCAAGAACAAGCCAAAGCTGGTTCTGCGGTTTGGACAAAGAGCAGGACGTTACTGAGCCTGCGCCAGATGTGGGGGTCACGAGGAAGACTCACCTGCCTTCATCCTCAGGACCCCTGACGACCACCACCAGGGGACACTGCGCAAACTCAGTCGGGAGAGAGATATGGAAATGACTTGCAGAATTAATTTTAATACAAAGCGGGGATAGGTAATGCATATGTATAGGCGTATTACATCATATTATGAATATGTAATGAGTTGTCTTATAAAAACAGAGCAAGTTTTCGTATCAGGCGCGCACGGTTTTGGCGGGACTACTCCCCCGTGCTGCCCAGCGCTGAATAAACATACCTACTTTACAATCTTACAGATTGTGGAGTCTGCTTTCCGCATGTCATCAGCCCCATCTGTAACAATCACAAATAAGTATTTCCACAGGGTTATAAAGGCACATGAGCACCCTTCAAACATAGAAATGAGTGTATCTTAGACCTGAGCAGACACATGCTAGGTAAGTAACCAGAAAAATCTCAGACCAGTATTGTTGTCATCACAGTGCTAAGAAGCTTCATGGGGGCTACCACAATAATAACATTTTGACAAAGCCCAGTTTCAGGCAAATTATTTGGAGTAACTTCAAAAAACAGCATCACCACACCCTTTAGAAGAGGCATTGAGGTTACATTCCTTACAGAGGAATGGAGGCTGTCAAGAGACAGCTAGAAACCAACCCAGGGAGCTCATTTACATTAGATGAGAATGAATTGTCTCCTAGAGCTGTTGCTAGACAATGTGGCAGAAAAACTTTGTATATGGTAGCCTCACCTTGTTGTCAATTTGTTAAAGAGTTGAGATCAATTGATTTTATTGGTTTGATTATCTGATTTTATAGAGTTATTTTATAGAATAGAAATATAGGAAGATAAAAATATATGTTGAAGAAAGTTATGATTATTTAGTAAAAGTAGTTGTGAGACCCTTTGTACATTTTGTACTAAGGCCAGAAGAATGGGTTGGAATCATTGTTGAAGCTTAAGTAATAATATAGGGTTTGAAAGGTTTCTTTGTATCTAACTAGTCTTCTGTATATAGAAAGTATATTGAGATGTCAGAATGTAGGATTAATGGGAACTGGGGAGAGTTGACTGGAACAGCTTGTAGGTGCCTGCCAAGAAACTGTGAACTTTAGTAAAAGGTAATTCCGGCAGGGGGAGATCGCGACCACCGACTCATATACCACCTACCCAAATCGTACCCCAGACCCATTTCTGGACCTTTCTAAGCTTTACTGCGCAGAATCGGATATGGGAGGAGAATATGTTAATGATTTCTGGGAAATGCTATGATTATGCATGAATAATTAATGAATATGTATGAATAAGTTCTATATATGGTGTTTGATTTTGAGACCTGGTGTGCGTTGATCGTGAGAGGACTCACTCACGCACCCGGCCGTCAATAAAGAAGTGTCTGCTTATCTACATCACATTGGTGTCGATAAGTTCTTCATTCCGAGATTTCGGTAACAGTTTTGGCGACCCAGATGGGACCTCGCTGAAGGAGACTGGAGGAGTCGGGGACCTGATCGGTTCCAGCCGGCACCGAGGATTTCTCGGGGATACCCATTGATCCCCGATCTGTAAGGCTCTTCGCGACGTTCCCTGGATATTTGGTAAGACACTTCTTTTTTTAATTGTAGTAAGTGGGTGGGAGTCCCACTAAAGTAAGTAAGTAAGTGCACTAGAGAAAGTGGGGGGGAGTCCCACTATAATAAGTGTATGGTAAGGAGTGGGTTGGAGACCCACCAGTGAGTTTGAGTCTCACTGAGTAAGTCTGCCTGTCAGACGCGGTGAAAGCTGCGCAGGGTTGGACTAAAAGGATCCTTGTGGAAGTGGAAGCCTAGGCGTCTGCCCGTAAGACATAAGCGAAAGCTATTGCAGGGTTGGACAAAAGTGGAAACAAGAGAAACTATATGCTATAGTGTTCTCTAAGGTAGTGCCTCTAACAAAAAGTTAGAAGAAGTTTTTGTGTTTGTGGTTTTGTGTTTGTGTATTAAGAAGAAAATTAAGAGGTATAATATTGTGTTATATGTTTGTTTAAAGTAACTGTTGGAAAGTGTGAGTGTGGCTGTAAGGGTGAGACGTGCAATTGAGCACGAAAGCGAGTGTGGAGTGTGGATCCGCGGATCGGAGTGACAGAGTTGAATAATTGTGTATTGTACTGTGAGTAATTATACCATGGCAACTAAGTTAACTCGGTTGTTTAAAAGTAAAAGCATGAGTAATCTTGCTGTAAATGACAAAATCCCGAAAAATTTTTTTGTTGGGATGTTTATTGGCACATTGGGGAAATTTACAGGATGATCTGCAAAAGAGTCAGATGATTGAGTATTGTAATAATTTGAGTATTGTAGTAATTGGTGGCCTTTGTATATATTGGATGATCAGGAAAAGTGGCCCATAAATGGAACACTGAATTATAACACGATTTTGCAGTTAATGTTGTATTGTAAAAGAGAAGGGAAATGGAATAAAATGCCAGATGTGGATTTGTTTTTTTTATTTAAGACAAAGGATTGGTAGGATGAATGTAAGCTAACTATTAGAGATAATTTGGTAATGGTTATAACTTTTGATAATAAGAAAGTGGAAAAAAATGTTGTTTAAATTGTGAGGTTGGGAGTGGATACAGGAGCGACATTTTTTTATTAAATACCTGTAAAGGAAAAATTGGAACAGAACCAGGCCATTCCTGCAACCCCTGGATTTGAAATTTGAAAATAAGATAATTAAACATGAATTTCTGTATGTACCAGAATGTCCGATACCCTTCTTAGGAAGAGATTTGTTGTCTAAATTAAATGTACAAATTGTTTTTGATGAAGGAGAACTTTTTTTGAAAATACCTGAGTCAAAAACGGGAGAAGTTTTGATGATACAAGAAAAGGTAAAGGAACAAGAAATTCCACCGGAGGTGGATTTGGCAGTGATCCCTACTGTATGGGAAACAAATATTACTGGTAAATCGGAACTAGCAGAACCTGTTAAAATAGATTTGAAGGAAGGCACAGGAACAGTGAGAATTAAACAATATCTAATCAGATCAGAAGTGAGACAGGAATTGAAGAAATTGATTGATAAATTTTTGGAGTATAAAATTTTAGAGGAATGTGAATCTGAGTATAATACTCCTATTTTACCAGTCAGAAAACCTTCGGGTGAATATAGACTGGTACAAGATTTGAGAGCAGTAAATCAAATAGTTAAGGATATTTATCCTGTAGTAGCAAACCCTTATACACTGTTAACAGCAATAAGGGACACTTATCAATGGTTTACAGTGCTTGATCTAAAAGATGCTTTCTTTTGTATACCTTTGGAAAAGGAAACCAGAAAACTGTTTGCTTTTGAATGGGAAAATCCTCAAACCGGGCGAAAGATGCAGTTGACATGGACTAGATTACCCCAAGGATTTAAAAACAGTTCACCTATTCTGACTGAATCGACTGAAATCGATTAGCTAAAGAACTTGAAATCTGGAAACAGGATAAATCAAGACCTGGGCATTTACTATTACAATATGTGGATGACATATTGATTGCTGCAGAAGAAAGACTTACCTGTATACAGGTGACTATTGATCTTTTGAATTTCCTGGGACTAAATGGATACAAAGTATCCAGGAAGAAAGCCCAGATAGCCTGCCAGACTGTGATATATCTGGGCTTTGAGATTTCAAAAGGACAACGGCAATTAGGAAAAGATCGCAAAGAAGCTATTTGTGGTATACCTGAGCCGAGAAATATTCATGAACTCAGAGCATTTCTGGGAATGACTGGGTGGTGTCGCCTTTGGATCATGAACTATGGGCTAATAGCTAAACCACTGTATGAGGCCCAAAAGAATTCTCCCTTTGTATGGGGCCCACAACAACAAAAGGCTTTTGTAGAATTGAAACGTGCCTTAATGTCTGCACCTGCTTTGGGACTGCCGGATCTAACCAAAGATTTCCAGTTGTTTGTTCATGAAAGGCAACACCTGGCACTGGGAGTACTAACCCAGAAGATGGGAAGCTGGAAACGACCAGTCGGATACTTCTCTAAACAACTGGACACAGTGAGTAAAGGGTGGCCAAACTGCCTTCGAGCAGTAGCCGCAACAGTGATGCTCATACAAGAAGCTCGGAAATTGACTTTGGGAAGAACAATAACAGTCTATGTCCCACACATGGTGATAACTGTTTTAGAACAGAAGGGGGGACATTGGCTGTCTCCCAGCCGAATGATGAAGTACCAGGTGGTATTGACTGAACAAGATGATGTGATTCTAAAAACGAATAACCTGGTAAATCCTGCAGTATTTTTAAGTTCCATACAGGAAGAAGGACAACTAGAACATGATTGTTTGGCTACCATCGAGTATGTTTATTCCAGTCGTGAGGATTTGAAAGATGTACCATTGGAGCGACCAGACTGGGAATTGTATACTGATGGAAGCAGCTTTATGGAACAAGGAGCCCGATATGCCGGATATGCGGTAACAACAGACACCAGAGTTATAGAAGCAGGAACATTGGCGAGTACCACATCAGCACAAAAAGCGGAACTCATTGCTTTAATCCGGGCCTTAGAGCTTAGCAAAGACAAGAAAGTAAATATCTGGACTGATTCAAAATATGCCTTTGGGTAGTGCATGTCCATGGAGCCTTGTGGAAAGAGAGAGGGTTATTGTCCTCTCAAGGATCAAACATTAAGCATCAAACAGAAATTTTACAATTATTGCAAGCAGTTCAAAAACCAGATCAAGTAGCAATCATGCACTGTAAAGCACATCAGATTGGAAATACAAAAATAATAATTGGAAATAATTTAGCTGATAGAACAGCAAAGAAGGTAGCAAAGAGACAAACATCGCAAATGGCAATAATTCCTTCTAAAACAGTAACCCTTCCTAGGGAAAAACCGAGATATTCAGAGGAAGATGACAAATTAGGTCAGTTATTAAATGCTAAGAAAAACTTAGCTGGATGGTGGATAACTCTTAATGGACAGGTAGTAATTCCCCCTCTTTTAATGAGAAAGATAATTCAAGTAAAGCACCAAGTATGTCATTGGGGGGCAGAAGCTTTAGTAACATCTTTACGAAAACAAGTGGTATCAGTTAAGATGTTGGGAATAGCTAAAATGATAACTGCAAAGTGTGAGGTATGTTTGAAAAATAATCCAATGATTAAGAAAAAGGTTCAAATGGGTAGACTGAAATCTGGTGTAGAACCTGGAGATTATTGGCAAGTAGATTTTTCAGAATTACCCAGACAAAATGGGTATCGGTACATTCTAGTAGGGGTTGATACTTTTACAGGATGGCCAGAAGCCCTTCCCTGTCGCACTACACAAACAAAAGAAGTGGTGAAGTGGTTATTACAAGAAATAATTCCGAGATTTGGAGTTCCTATTGGAATTTCTTCTGACAGAGGTCCACACTTTGTTGCTGAAGTAGTCCAAAGTGTTAGCAAAGTATTCGGTATTAATTGGGATTTACATGTGTCTTGGAGACCACAATTTAGTGGAAAAGTGGAGAGGATGAATCAAACTTTGAAATGACAAATAAGTAAGATTTGTCAAGAAACCAGTTTAAAGTGGCTTCAGGCACTTCCATTGGCATTATTATGCATCAGGGTACAGCCAAAGAGTGGAACCTCAGTCAGTCCTTATGAATTATTATATGGAAAACCATATGAGTCTCTAGAACCAAATCTAAACATACATGTAAAAGGAAAACTTTGGCTGTGATTTGGAGAGCAGTAATTTGGAATAGACCTTTATCCCTGGAAAATTCAGTGCATGATTTTCAACCAGGAGATTATGTCTATGTGAAGACCTGGACCTCTGAACCTTTGCAGGAATGTTGGAAAGGACCTTTCCAAGTACTGTTAACCACTTTCACAGCTATCAAAATAGCAGAGTCGGAGGCTTGGATCCATTATACTCGAGTGAAGAAAGCACCTATTCCATGGAAGATTATCAACCGTGACCCAAAGACTTTAAAATTGACTTTGAAACATGTCTAATTTTTTGTATCAGATCATAATTGTTTTGTGGATTTTATGTTGGTTGAATATGTTGACAGGATCATGGGCTGACTTGGTGGACAGGAACAAAAGACAAATAGAGACAGAACAAGTAATTGAAATTCCCAAACAAACGACTGAGGAAAATCTGATGGTAGGATTGATTAAAGAATTTGCCAATTTACAAAACATCACGCAGATCACTGCTTGTTTGCCAATACCGAGGGCAGTAGGTGAATCTATTTCATGGGGAATCTTAACCATGAACTTGACCAAATTGGAATATGGAAATGAGACTGTGGATTGTAAACAAGAACCTAGAGAAACTTGGGAATTGCAAAAGGTTAAAGTTGGAGAAGAATCACCAGTATATTCAACTATGTGGGAATGTAAAGGACGATTTGTAGCTAAACCAGGATTAGAGGGAGATGTAGGGAACAAAGGATGGTGTTATTATCCTAAAATGGCTACAACAAACACCAGTGTATGGGTAACCGAGACAAAATGTGAGAAAAAGAATCGAACCCTACAGGAAAAGGAAATAGTTTGGGATTCAGTTTGGTCTATGACCTTATATTCCCATTTTCAGTATATGGCAGAAACTCCTTGGTGTTTTACATGGGAGGGAAAAGTTTTTTTCAGTATTACCCTGGGTCAACGATAGGTCAACTTCATTGGGAGAGAAGGAAGATAAAATAGTGCCATGGTGGAAATGTGAAAAAGTGTATGATTGCAGTAATGCAGACTTAGTAATCCAAAAAATTCCTCCGCTGGCCGCTGCTTTGAAATATGGTTGTTTTTGTCGAGGTCTTAAGAATACTCTCAATTTAACCAGTACTTTTACATTCAGAAGAGGAACTTTGTTTAGTTGTAGAAAATCTACTATTCGAAGTCCTGGACATTTAATTTGGGCATTGAGTGATGGAACCTGGACAACTCATCTACCATTAGATGGTAAAGTGAAACAAATTACCTTAGGCATGCCAACATTGTGTCCGATTTGGAAGAAATCACCATTTAGAGGATCCCTAGAGAATTTAGAACTAAAACGAACAAAGAGATCTGAGATAAATGATGATATTTGGAATGAACCATTTATAGGAGTGAAAATTGTCTGGGCACTTGAATCACTTTTAAATCCTATAGCTTCATATAGAAACAGAGCATGGCTCTATCAGTCAGCTGGTCAAGTGGAAAAATTAGCAAACGTTAACAAAAAGGGGTTTAAGGAATTGAATATATAATTACAGGCAACCTCCAGAATGACTCTACAAAATAGAATGGCACTAGATATGCTCCTACTTAAAGAACATGGAGTGTGTGGATACCTCAAGGATAAACTGGACCACTGTTGTATCCACATTCCAAATGTCACTCAGGATGTGGAACATGATCTGGACCTACTGGGAAAAATTGAAATAGAAACTGAAACTATTCAAAAGGATATGTCAGAAGATTGGCTTGGGAAAATTTTTAATAAATTAGGATGGAACTTAAGCTCTTGGATACAATCCATAATCAAAACTTTGTTTTTGTTATTGATTGTCTTTTTGATGATTATGTTAGTATATGTATGTTTGAAAAAAACAGTTTATCAATAGGATTGCTGTCAATCGTATGATTATGAGAGAAGTGCCTACTAGTCCACCAAGATACAGCCCACCACCAAAATATGTTGAAACAAATGACATGTAAATAGTGTGAAAGTATTGAAATAATGATTTTCAACACTTTCAAAGGGGGGAAATGTTGTCAATTTGTTAAAGAGTTGAGATCAATTGATTTTATTGGTTTGATTATCTGATTTTATAGAGTTATTTTATAGAATAGAAATATAGGAAGATAAAAATATATGTTGAAGAAAGTTATGATTATTTAGTAAAAGTAGTTGTGAGACCCTTTGTACATTTTGTACTAAGGCCAGAAGAATGGGTTGGAATCATTGTTGAAGCTTAAGTAATAATATAGGGTTTGAAAGGTTTCTTTGTATCTAACTAGTCTTCTGTATATAGAAAGTATATTGAGATGTCAGAATGTAGGATTAATGGGAACTGGGGAGAGTTGACTGGAACAGCTTGTAGGTGCCTGCCAAGAAACTGTGAACTTTAGTAAAAGGTAATTCCGGCAGGGGGAGATCGCGACCACCGACTCATATACCACCTACCCAAATCGTACCCCAGACCCATTTCTGGACCTTTCTAAGCTTTATTGCGCAGAATCGGATATGGGAGGAGAATATGTTAATGATTTCTGGGAAATGCTATGATTATGCATGAATACTTAATGGATATGTATGAATAAGTTCTATATATGGTGTTTGATTTTGAGACCTGGTGTGCGTTGATCGTGAGAGGACTCACTCACGCACCCGGCCGTCAATAAAGAAGTGTCTGCTTATCTACATCACATTGGTGTCGATAAGTTCTTCATTCCGAGATTTCGGTAACAACCTCATTGCAGCCTTTCAAAGTCCTTGTTTTCTTAGAAATCTTCACTTGAACGTACTCTGAACTCCCTAGAAAGCCCAGGCTACTGGGGCTGGAAACTGAAGGAGAGGTAACTTCTGCTTCCGAGCAGCTTGTACCCAAACGCTGGCAAACCTATACCAAGTAGTTACACCGCATATTCCCCCTCTTCACTGAAACACAGATTCAGGACATCAGAGGGAAGCAAATTGGCCAAATACTTGGCCTAATTCAATCACCAGTTGAAGCAATATCAAGTCATATATCCTCCTAACAGGAGTAAGAAGCAAGGTCTAAGATAAAAGGCAGCAACCCCAGGGACCAGAGTTCCTGGACATTTAGCATGGGTCAGCAAGGAAGCATTCATTTGGCTGTCTCCCCAGAAAGTCAGTGTCATCATTCCCATTTGTGGGAAAAGTACATGACAAGTATAATCAATTCCCACAAGTGATTTCTAAGGAGGAGCTGGGGTGCGTGTGTGTAAAAAACTGGCAGAAGTTGGCCAACAGTCTTTCTGTGCCCCTGGCACGTACATGCAATAATTCTGCCTGAAAACACAGGATCCATCTACACCAGACCAGCCCTGTTTAATGGCAGAGGGACAGGTTGAGTAACCACAACTGGACGGATCTTCCCTTGTCCAAGGCAGGTGTCACCATCTGGTTACAAGACTCAATACTAGATATGGACAGGTCATGCCCAAAGTAAGATTGGGTCTATGCCTGGCATGCAACTCATATCCTCTTAAAAAGTGCAATTAACACATCCTTAGCAGGTACATTAAGGTATTTTGTACATGCTGGGTAGTAATATTCAACATAGGACCATATTCAAAGCAGTGGGAATCACTAACGCTTATCCCAGCTCCTGAACTGTCTGCTTTTCTTTTACACTTGGTTGCTGCAAAGCTAGTGCTCAGCTTTAGGCACTGAAACAGATGAATCAAATATAACAAGTCTGACACGTCACCTAGCAAAACATTGGGAAGCTTTAACAAAAACACCCTTGGTTCCATGTCATTGCCTCCCTTAGATTCAGAGTTCGAGTTTTATTGTTTTGTTACTATAGTCTTCACAGATGAATAGCCACATTGCTTCCAATAAATGCCTTTCTTCATACCTTTCTCATCTCCATGGCACTTTCTGACACAGAAGATACTCCAAGGGTATGTTAAGAGTTCAGCAGAAGCAAGGAGTTTTGGAAACAGGATTAATGCTGTATACCTATATCTGTATGGGTGCGAGTCCATGACTAGGCTCATATTGAGTACATGTAAATAAGTTAAAAACAAACTAAAAAAGTGTGAGCAACTATCATGCATTTGGAAATCTGTTGTGCAGATTCTGCCCTGTGAAAATCCAGCTTCTCTTCCCAGTGGAGATGACTCATCTGGTTACCGGAAAACCCTACTCCTCTGTGCTCCTCGCACACCTTTTCTTGGGCACCCTCTGTTTGACCAGCCCAGCTGTATTGCCCTTAGGATCGTGGGCAGAGTCATTTAAACCCAAGGAATGTGCTAAAACTTTTAACAGGAATCAGCTCAAAACTTAAAAAAAAAAAAAAGCCTAGTCCACAATCAGAAACCTTGGAAGTATCTTAGACCAAACCATTGCCTACTACCTTACATTTAATCACCTTCTGTTTAAGATATCAGGCTCTGATGTCATACATCAAGAATAGTTTGTGTCTCTGCTCTAAGATAGGCAGAAATCTCAATCCCCTCCCCACCCCCCTTTCAGCTTCAGCTTAATTAGAACTTCTAATACTCAAAACCTGAAATGATTTAAATTCTTAGGCTGTGGCACCCTCCTGGGAAGCAAAGCATCTCACTTATTCACATTCCACTTTGAGCCTGAAAGTGGCATCTTTGTCACCAGAAGTATATGTTCTAAGGGTTGCCTGTATTTTAAACACATTATTCACTAGTTATTCTGCCATAGCAATATTTATATGAATAAGCAAATTATATTTGCCTTAAACATCACAAAATATACACACTAACATCCTCTCCTGTTTTGAGCCCGTTTTTCTGCCCTGTACTGATGGGGAAGTTGCTTTACCTGCTTAGCCCCTATCCCAGGGCCCAGAGTGATTGCAGCCACCTCCTCCATCTTCATCAAAACACATACTTGCTCTTTTAAATGCATTGAATATCTCAAAGTCCATGTTTTGCTTATATAGCCGTTCATGTTTTATTTAGTGTTGGAATAGTTTAAAGCACATCCCTCCCCATCTCATCCTTCACCAGGTTTTTAGCTTTCCTTCACATTAGCATTTTTCTTTGAGCCAAGTGCCACATTTGTTATTTCCTCATTCCACTTTGGAACCAAAGGGCAGGAACTCAGCCAGACTCTGTTCTTGAGTTATTTCTTTCCACAGAAAAATAAATCAGGGTGAGGTTTTTTAACAACTCCTGATCACACAGGCTATATTGTTTCCTGTGTTTCATTAATATTTGCAGTCTCTCTGGCTATGCAGTTACTAAACAGACACAGCCACTCCTCTGCTCCACCACTGCTCCCTAGAAGTAGTTTTCCAGATGTGCACTTCCAAAATCTCTGTTGGAAGAGTTTTGGCAGAGTACAAACTCATAAGTCACAACCTGGTTGTGTTTCTCACTAGCAGCACTTCAATCTCTAAATATCACTTCAAACTAAAATGCTAGAAGAATGGATAGAACAAGAATATAGTGCTATTAGTGCTCAAGCATTAGATGCCTTGTATAAACCACAGCCAGTTTAACTGGGGTAAAAACACAAGTAGAATTATAAAAAAAAAAACCCACCACATCAGCCACTTGTGAAGTAGCATTTAGTTGGTTTACCAAGGAGTTCAAGTCACCACTGCTGCCTACAGCAATGCAGCCTTAAAAACCTTCCCAAGACTCTTCTCCCAGCCATGTTTCTGTCTTTATTGTTTATGCTTTTTGGTTGTGTTTTTTTAACTTCATTATTCCAGCTGCTGCAGCACTGGAAGCAGAATTGTGACCATGGCACTGCTCCAGCAGCCACTGCTTGTGCCAGGAGCTTGCTGTGGTGTTGAGCTCCTTCCATTCTGCTGTGAAACACAGCGAAAGATACAGAGACCAACCAAGAAAATCATTACCTTCATTAGCAAGGTGCTTTAATCCAGTGATAATAATAGAAGTAATAAGTATGTTGCTTCTGCAAGCTTGCTAAGAGCTCTTTATTACTGTTAACATGGAGGACTGTACATCAGTCACATTCAATTTGCTACCCATTTCAGAAGAATAGTTAGTTTGGTTATATTTAACTAATTAATATTTATTCAAGAAGCTAAATCCCAGCTTATGGCATATGTTACTCAGTAGTTAGCATGTATAATCAGTGTGTTCTTCTGCAGCTCCCTAGGACATCCCAGAAAAGGGAAAGTAAATAGAAAAGGATCAACAGCTATTTTACACGTGAATAGCCGTGGTTAGGTTCACTAATTAGCAACAATGATAGCAAATAACTGAACATCCAGAATATGGTCACGGTTAATGCCAGTGAAGTCTTCTAGGCTTTTCTGCACTCAAACAACCCACTCCTGAACAGTAACTTGGCTGTTGAGTTTCTCCAGTTGAGGGAAGATCTCCAGCCAGGGTGCTTGCTTGACTCTTCTCTGGACCATTAAACCGTGCAAAGGTGAGCAGGACAAGTGCTAGAAGATCAGCTTTTTACTCCCAGAATATCCTGTGAAGTAGATCTGCATTCAGTGCAGAGAAAATAATTGAGCCTTGACCTCCATCCTTCCCCGACCTCAGGGCTGCTCTGCACCACATGTGGGTATAGGTTATAGGGAACCTTTCCCATTTAATGTATTTTATCCAGCGGTTTTGTTTGTGGGGGTTTTTGGTGCCTTTTTGCCAAAGTGATACATTCCTCCAAAAAGCTTCTTAATCTGTAGTCATCTTGTAACCACACCAAGATTTTTGTTTTGGCAAAAAGCCTCCAGAGATGCTCACAACAAAGACAGGGGAGAACAGATGATGGACCAGCAGCAAGAGCCAAGCTTCTGTGAAAATATCCAACAGAATATATTTGTGCCTCAAATGAACAGAAGTGTACAGCATCCTTGGGTCATACAGCATTGAATCTATGCCAGGATTTCTAGAAAAAAAAAATCTATAGAGCTTGGCTTTTTAGTTCACTGTACATCTAACCATGCACAAGAAAGGGGCACTAATATTCTCAGCTGTTACAGAGCTTAAGAATCAATTTGTTGATTGATCCAGGCCCTTTAACTCACACACTGCTCTACCACATGTGTGAGCGAGAGAAGTAAAAGAGAAAAGTGGGTAAAGTTTTAGAGCCTGGAGAACACAATGAGAAAAAACTTCATGTTCCAGTTCCTTGCTATGATTTGAATTGTGTATTTTCAGAAAAGCTGAAGAAGCCCGAGGGGGAAGTCAAATTAGCAAAAAATTCTTCACCAAAAGAAAGACAGGAACAGGCTGCCCAGAGACTAATGAATCATCACTCCTGGAAATGTTTAAAAAACACAGATGTGGTGCTTAGGGCCATGGCTTAGTAGTGCTGGGTTAACAGCTGGACTTTTATGATCTCAGAGGTCTTTTCCAACCTAAATAAAAAGAGGTAACACACCTTACTCCTCTAATTCCTAAACCCAATGCCTGTATGGTCAGCAAGCACTAACACAATTTCACACCAAGGGTCTGTAAGGCAGAGATTTTCTGGTGGGAAGTCAGAAGCGTGGAATATCCCTGCAAGAAACCCATGCCCCACAGGTATGATGGGAATAGCTCCACAAAGCATCCAGGACCCCAACCTACCCGGCACAGGTTGGGAATCACAGCAAGAGTTTCTCCAGGCAAGTGTTTTTCTCCTTACATGCTCCCAGATCCAAAGGAATGCTTTTCTCCCAGCCTGGTCTCTATACCAGCTCAAAATCTGCATCTCAGGCTAGTAAGTGAACTTTGGGGTTTTTTTAGGTTTCAGGATGTGCAAGTTTATAATAAATACAACAAGCATTATGTCCAGTCTGAACTGGAATCACACAGATCCTTTAACTACAGCACCCACCTTCCGCACATCAAAAGAGGCAGCCCCAACCATTGATGGTGCATGCACCTGATGCCAGCTTAAAAATACCTGTACAGAGTATCAGAAGTACCTTTTTAATCTAATAATCACATCACTCAATCAACCAACAGTGACTCAGCCCCTTATGCGTAGATTTCTCCTTTTCAACATTAATTCTTAATCATTATTCATGGCATACTGTTAATTGATCAGCCCAGCCCCACCACTTTCTCCGACAGTAGCAACAGCATCACCTTTGGCTTTAAGAGGACACAGAATCAGGTTTCTCATTAGTAAATGATTTTACTTTGTCTTTCTGCTCGGTCAGTCAGGAGTTCTTTGTAGAGGTACCCTCATTTATGGTCACTTTCAAAGCTTTATTATTTTTTAATGATGAACCATAATATTTCTTTACACAGGCTCAACTGGAGGAGACAGGCAGCTTCCCCTGCCAGCCCATGAATTCTGAAATAACACGTGGGCTCCTCACTCTAGGAACGCATCATGCATATCTAGTAACGCCATCTATATTCATTAGTTCCTACAAACAGCCTTGCAACCACTGATGTTAAACCCAAGATATACTATATTTCATCTGGTCAAATTGTGCAAATTCCCCCCCCCCCCCAAATAACACAATCTGTATTTTATCGTGTTTGCAGCTAAAAGGTTCTAAAATAACAGGTATTTGGTAGTTTGAGAAAACAAATTGATACATTATGCAGATGAGATTCTCAATTGTTACACTAAACCCATAAAATCCTGTGCTAGATTTATTTTTAAACATGCTCTATTTTCAGTAGGGTTCTCCCCCACCCCATCTTCTAGTCTAGTATTGGATAAGGAAACACATGGAGCTTCAAGCATTTAGCCAAAGACCTGGAACAAGGAATTCAGAGCCTGTACTATAGGACCTCCTCCTTCTATACAACCCTGTCCAGATACAGGGACCTTTAAGGTGCATTTATCATTGCTGTAATTCAGTTCAGTGGTCAAAAAAGCACTAAAAGTGTTTTAAAAAAATAGTCAAGAGGGATTTAGAAGAATATCCAGCGCACTACACAGATGTAACAATCAAAAGCTACATATTGTGATAGTGAAAGCTATAGACACCACTTCAAGAACTCAAGAGAGCCCACCTGAATCGATACAGTTCCTTTAGAGCAAACAGCTTATTATTTCATGTCACCACTTATATTAGATTCTTCCAAATCAGATTTTAAAAATAAAGTGAAGAAGCACAAATGCAAGAGGAGGACTCAGCCTGCAAAATAAAAGTATCAGCTCCTTTCAGATAGCAAAAAACACCTTCAAAGTTCAATTTGAAGCAAAATAACATGTCAATAGCTTGAAAGTAGATACATGTATTAATTATGAGTTCAAATACACCACACAGATTAGAGAGCCAAGCTGTGCACAGAAGCAGCTGCATTCCACAACGGAGTTTTTCCAGAAGTTAACCCTACTATTCTTTATTGGTATATTTTAATCAATATACCAGTTGTACAAGTCCTGCCTCCTAGGCACGCATCCTTCTGTTGACTTCAAGCAGTCACATCTCCTAGCCTAAAGTTATCTACACCCCCCACATAACCAGATTAAACCACTCTGTACCTTCTCAGAAACTTCCAAGTATCTCACCTGCCTTCTGGCCACTATCCCAGGCAGCTACAGTTCTCCCTAAGGTCTCATCTCACACACACCACGGCCATGGATGTCTCCAACACCAAATACCTGCCCGTGAGCAGCTGGACCAAGCAAACTCCATCAGCAGGAGGTCGAGAGCTCTCCAGCTGGCAGGAGCTCACACTACACAGAGCTGAAATAGCCCCTCAAGCCCCACTGCCATCCATCAACTGCTTCCCCATCAAGGACAGTGGAGGCTGAGATACTTCACATGTAGAAACAGACATTTAGGTGTCTTCATCTACAAACTGAAGTCAGCTCTGGATTATTATTCACTGTTATTGTTGGAAGTTTACTTGTAATGACACTACCAAGCAATACTGGCAAGATGTAACCTCCACAAACATCTACACCAAGCAAATAAATGTAAAAGCTGGTTTGCAGGACCTTCACATTTATAATTTGACATTTAGAGAGGCATTCCCCTTTACCTGCTCCACTCATGTAGCTACACAAACAGGGAGAGGAGTCCTACCCACCTTCTAGTAGAGAGAGAAGAAATCCCCAGTTTCCAGGTAAAGCCAGCATCCCAGATAAAACACACATCAGCACAAGTATTCATGAGATTGAACAACGCCATCAGCTCCCCACACTGGTAGTGCCCAAGTACTCAGCTTTCTTGTAGTGTATTTACCCACCCAAGAACAAAACACAAACAGCAAACCAGAACATTACTAGCAGCATGATGAAGTGCCTCACATACCTAGTTAAGCAAATTCTCCACACCTGCATAAAAAACCTGTCTTCTTTTCTAGCTATAATGAGCTTTTAATGTTGGAAAGATTCCAACTGCATCCCTCAGGACATCCTGCTGTTAACCACACCAAGAACCTCAGCCCTGTTGATTCTGCCTGGAGTTCCCCACATTAGCAAAGGGCAGTGGTAAGCAAAACTCCTGGACCCTAAATTTTGAAACATACTCACATGGAGGAAGATCCCACAGAGCTAGCTAGAGTCAGCTGCAGCATGAACTTTTAAGCTAGCCAAAAGACAGAGAAGTTGCTGACAAAGCCGCCGCCGCCGCCGCCGCCCCCCCTTGCCTGCCTGCTCTGCCTGCCACCTCCACAACTGTAGCTACAACCACCACTCCCTCAATTAAACACTCTTCTCAGTTGCCTTTTATTTGCTGCTGCAGGTGATGCTTATTGACAAAAGTCCTGAGTTTAATCAAAGACAACATGGGTTTTCAAAGCAAAGCACCATAATGACTAATTAAGCCATTCTACCTCTCTTAGTCATTCATTTGAATAATCAATGTCCTCATCTCTAACACATGGAAACCATTAACAGCTTTGTTCATTTGTTGTCATTATGTGCTGGAACCAGAATTCATCACTTGCCAAAACCAGAAAAAGATGTTACTGATTCCATCGGGTGCCAAACCATGAGTCACTTACAATGATAAATGCTTATAGAGAATAAAACACTTACACAGCCACCTCTCTGGCATTATAATGCGTTTGAGGTTAGCACAGAGCATATGAGGACATTCCATATCTTATGCCTTCAGTCCCTGATGCTGAGAATTTGAAAACCTCGACTCTTCTTGAAAAAAAATCACTTGCAGCATCTGCAGGCTGTGATCCCCTGACAGCTCGTCGGGCAGCCTTGTTCCCAGTGCTTGGGAACATCAGAATTCAGCTTCTGCTGATGATTATTCACATCAGCCTCGAATTCAGCAGCTGACATAACTGGCCATCAATCCATTTTAGTGATAATACATTTATTTAATGAGTAGGTATAACGCTGTAGATCATATATATCACCCTGTCCACTTGAGTAAACACACTGGTTTCGGTGCACTTAAATTCTCAAGCACAACCTTGCCGTAATGTTGTGCTGGCTGCTGGGCGGGGTTTTTTAATGGAACGATATTTTAAAGTGATTTTTTTCTTAGTTACAGGATGCAGATAACAATGATGCTGTAAATATTGTAATGTGTAGAGGACAGTAACTCAGGAAGATTCAGTCATCCATATAAACAAGACATACTTTATGACTGCCTTTGCTGAGAATTTTGTGCCCAGATGCTGAAGCGTATTTCCAGGTTTATTGTATGTGAGTTAATGGATGGAGTCAGATTCCCCCAATGAGATTGATTTAGGAAGGTAGCTGGTATTTGACCTGTGTTTGAACAATTCTTCAGAAGTACCACATACGCATTCACAACTGCCAGAGTATGAATATTTTATTTACATTGATGGTCCAAATATAACATCATGGTTCACGTCTTTACCTGGTAGGAA
The DNA here is from genome assembly GCF_017639655.2 of Falco naumanni. NCBI lineage: Eukaryota > Metazoa > Chordata > Aves > Falconiformes > Falconidae > Falco > Falco naumanni. Next base: position 21,239,516 of record NC_054079.1, read on the forward strand.
CCAGTTTATCATCCTACTGACAGCCTGGCTTTTGCACCGTGCAGCTGAGTAAATAATTTCTAACAAAGTTCTTTTAAGGAGAACAGATGGTTTGGGTGGTTGGTTTTCTTCTGTTTGCACATTGTATGCGAGGATGGGGCAATTTTCTCAGAAGCACTCACTGTGGAGGATTATCCACATGCATGATTTGATGGAAAATTAAGTATCATGCACGTTGGAAATAAGTAACACGCAGCCTTTCTGCAGATAGTATGCGTAGGGTTGGTACTTGCCCTTTGCACTAAGGATTCTCGAGGTCAAGGTGCCGTAATATCAGAAAGACATTCCTGTTGCTAATATGGAACCTGTAATGGGGGGGGGGGGGGGGGGGGCAGCAAAAGGAACTGCTGGACAGTAGGGTTTGTTGATTTATCAGGTTATAACCATTCCTCCCTCTAATCTAACTGTGCTTTGACAGTTATCAAAGCATTTCACGATGTTATGGAATAGTTTATTTTGTATGGCCACATAAGTAGCAGGTTTTGCTTTTCAGTGGTGTCAAATCTATGTGGGTTTAATTATATATATATATAAAATTATTTTCCCCAAAAAAGAAACTTATTTTGCGATAGTTGGGTTTTGGACTCATTCTCACTTTTGGTCATCACTTGGGACTGGACTTGATGATCTGGAACAGGGGTCCTCAAACTTTTTAACCAGGGGGCCGGCACGCGGATGAAGTGGCAGGAGGTCATCTGTGGCTGCTTGATTTCCCCCCCCCAACCCCCGGGGGGGGGGGGGGATCTGGTAATACCGGGGGCTGGATTGAGGACCCTGGGGGGCCATGTCCGGCCCATGGGCCGTAGTTTGAGGATCCCTGATCTTGAAGGTCTTCTCCAACTTAAATGATTCTATGATTCTATGTGGTCTGTTAAAAAAAATAGTCAGAGCTGCTCCGATGGGACACTGCAGGTCACAGAGCTTGGTTCTGTTATCTCGCTTCACAAAGATAAGCCTGAACCATGTGGCTCCAAAAACGAAGCTGGTAAATAATCAGGAAAAAAATCCGAAAAAAAAGTGGTGGGGACTTAGACTTGATGGGAGAGGAATAATGAATTTGGGTTATAAAAGAGAAAAAGCTGGGCTAAGAGGAAATGCAGAGTAAAGCAAAAATTATAATAACTTAGCTGGAAAAATACATTGTTAACTATTTATGTAGTTTATTTTATGAATGTGGTAAGAACAGTAATTTTCTTTAACTATGTTTACAAAAATAACTTGTCAGAAAACAAGTAGACCCCAACATTTTCAATATACTCATCCCAATGTTTTAACAATCCCCTCCCCCACCCCCCCACCCCCTTATAATTCTTCATTCAAAGGACCTCTTTCCAAGGAACTTCATTAGTTACTCAAAAATGCAATATTTTGTGGGGTTTTAGATTAGGTTTCTAAATGCCCAGGTATGCAAGAAAAAGAAATATTTAGTTATAAAAATTGGATCTCCTGCAGTCCTTCCTCTTAGAATAAAGGCTGCAGCATAAAGGGTTGTTGTGGAGGAAAAGGTCTGAAACAAATTAATTTCATTTTCACTTTTTCTTATTAATCATATTCATTCACATATCTGGAAGCAATTACAGGCAAAGAAGAAGAGTCAAGAATTTAAATAATAACTATTAACTTTTTCACTAGGTACATTAAATTTATGACAAGTCATTTGCCTATGATAATTAGTTTGGTGATACTGATGTACTTTCTTAATAAATCATACAAAATAAATGGACTTGAAAGTTACATTATTTCAAATTAGAAGTAAGCTTTTATATGTAAATGGTGAAAAATGGTGACTTCTGCCAGATGAGTGGGAGCGAGGACAGTATAAAACATGAACGGGGGGAGTTTTATATCTTTTTTGAAGGGCTCAGCCTGACATGTAATGTTTGGGAGAAAACAGAAAAGCCTCACTCAATGGAAACCATCTTCTTTGAGCTTCCACAGTTCAGGCTTTCTAGGGCTAAAGATAATTTTAAATGCTGCCACCCCCACAGCCACTCTCCCTCAGTGACCAAGGGCAGTGCATCCCCCCTGGGCTTGGGGATGCTGGCAGCATCCTCTGGGGCCGGCACATGGGACCCCCCAGGCTGGGACCCCTGCGCTTTCCCATCGAACCACCCAACAGTTCACTGCAAGTTGTTGGAGGAGGGATGGCAGTTGAAGAGAAAAGTAGTCAGAAAATTAACAACTTAATGCAGGTCAGAGAAAGCGGGGTGAAGGAGAAAGTTCTTGCACCCCTATCTCACGAAAAGGAAAGTTTTAAAACAATTCTGCAGATAAGAGCTGGGATTTTTTAGGGATAGAAAGTGCTCAAATCATAGCTTCATCTAACAGGACTTTGGTGGGCTTTTATATTTTTTTTCTGTTTTCTTTTTTCCTGGGTTATTTTTATCTTGTGTCTCCGTGAGCTATTTATAAATTGTATAGCTCATATGCCCTAAGGAAAGCTTATGGGCTAGAAATGTCTTTGCTGAATTTTGCATTTCTTTTTGCATTGCATTTTTTGCCTCTGTGAGATCCATGAATAAAAATCAGGAAAATTAAAACAGACAAATAGGGAATGTGAACAAATCTATTTGCTCCATTTAATTTGCTGCAGTCCAGTTATCAGCCCCTTGCATAAATAAAGACACTACATCAGATCTCTCACTGGTTTACCAGCAAAATTTAGGGTCGGTTGCTACTGTTGACTCAGGTTTTATTTGATACATTTACATGCTTAAATTTACAGATGGGTAAAAGACATGGAAATGTTTCCTTTCTCTTGCACCTGGAAATGGGTGGAGTTCAGCTGGACTGGTGCTGTGTGTGTTCCATGACACACAGACAATTAAATCTTACTCTCACAAATGCCCACAATAATGAATTTTAATCTCTTGTGCTCCTTTGGCATTCCTCCCTTTTGTTGATGAAAAATTGCTATAGTCACTAGAATAAAATTAGGGGCTCCAGCTCAAATAAAAACATTGAATAGCTGTGGTGGCCTGCTCGTAATCAATCCTTGGGAAAGGGAGGGAAAAGGAATATTAAACATGTGCAAGGAAAAAAAAAAAAAAAAAAGAATTACTAAATAACTTGGGAAATTCTCCATTTGGCAAATTCACCATATGTAGCAAAGGCAACTCTATTTATCAACTGCACGCTCATTTGAAATTATTCACTTGGTCCTACTTACAAAACAATAAATGGTTATTACATTTAAAATGTCGCCCATTATATAGATATCCAAACGCAAGGTCCACGCCAAGCTCCTTTAAACCAGGCACCCATAAATAAAGGTGCAAGGTGGCACCGGGGTTCCAATTGCCAAGCAGGGCTGCAAGGAGACAAGCAGTGCAACGGGCGAGGCACTGCATCCCCTGTGTCCCCTGTGTTGCACTCGCTGCCAGCAGGACATCGAGCCTGTGGATTAGCGTGCCATCAGCTGCCAAACACCTCGGCACCCAATTCCACTCTCAAAACCCCACCTCGACGGAATAAAAGGCAGAATTCCCCGCTGAAGTCGGTGAGGCAAGATTTCACCCCATACGTTTTACAGATGTCAGAAGAGAAATGCAGCAAGCGCACTTTAATGTGCTGTTCGTCCTTTTCTGTTTGAGGATGAGCACGGGTAACTTTCTTTAAAATTCAAAGGCACTTTTTGCATCCACAGATGGAAAAAATTCTCTTTGAAAATGGAGAAGGAAATATCTCAAACACTTTACACGACTGGAAAAGCCTGTCTAGAGGAGCAAGCCTGGGCTGGCCTGTAGATGAAAGCAGTGGAGAAGCAATTCCGCAAGGGCAACAACATAGATGCTCTTCCCATTTCCCTAGGAAATCACTGTCCTGACAAAGCAAAGCAAAAGGCCTTTGTTTCAGATGGTAAAACAGGATTTTAAAATGTAATTTTCATCTCAAAAGTGATATCTGGCTCTCTGTAGAGATGCCTGAATATTCCTGGTCTGGCTGTGCTGGCGCATCCCAGCGCCACCATTCAGTGCCAGTGGCTTGACAGAAGGAACGATACAGCCACATTAGGGCAGCATTGAATGCAACCTAATAAACCAAGTCACAAACCCTCACTACAGCTTTACCACTGCTGGCTCTGGGCGAAATCATTCAGGGCCGATTCAGGCAGCTGCAAACAGCTGCTTTGCTCCAGTTGGATGTGCCACAACTGGCCCCAAACCCAAACCAGCAGCGGGTAATAACACACAGATAATAGAAAATAAAATCAGAGTGTAACCGCAGCCACCTTCACCTGGACTATTATTTTTTTCTAAACTTCCCTTGACCCACGAGAGAAATCGGTGCAGCCAGACATTTTCCCAAGCCACAGAGTGGAGGCCACTGCTTTTACGGCGTGAAAAAAATTCTTCCACCAGCTACCCAAGAAGCGGGCAGGCAAGATGCTCAGCTGCAGTATGCCATGACCCGTATCTAGCGTGCGATTTGTAGGTGCGATGAAAAACCAGCGTGGCAAAAAAAAAACTTGGTGCAGCAAAATTGTGTGCCCTGATGACTCCTCTTTAGCCATTTGTGCTTGGCCTCCAAGGCAGATGTATCATGGACGACCAGGAAGTTCTTCCCAAACCCTCCCCTTTTTACCTGCGGCTTTGCCAGATGGATGGGTATCCCTAACGGACAGAACCGTTGGCGTGTTTTGACATGTGAGTTGCCGACGGAGGGGGAGAAATGGCAGGGAAAAGATTTCCTTTGACCAACATTTATTAAAATGGCAGAAAGTTAAACTTGGAGAGAAGGTCGAAGGGAGCCCTGGGAGACAAAGCATTAGGGAAATGGAGCGTTAGGCATGGTGGGTGATTTCATAGCTTCCCTTTTTATGGAGTGCAGCGGGCTGGGGTGGAAAAGATATCTCAGGGACAGGCAGAACAAGGCATATGGGAGAAGGATAGGCACGGAGGCAAGGATTTTGCAATAGTGGACTTTCTTAAGAAAAAAAAAAAAGCAATGGGATTTGGAATACCTCCTTGAAACCATGCGCCTAGCTAACACCAGACCTCTCAAAACTGACTTGTGCAATGAGTAAAGCAAGTCCCAGCTAGGAGCAGCATGACTTAGTCTAACAAGGGAAAATGAGGCAGAGTAAACTGGGATAATGGAAATTCTAAATTAAAGGAAACGTGTGGAAAAGAGCATTTGACTTAGGAGTGACAGGAGAATCTTTTTTTTTTTTTCCTGCAACAGAAAATGATATGGAGAATTGGACTACACTGATACACAGCCAAGAAAGCATAAAAGAAAACTATAAACACTAAAGGTGAAAAGAACTGGAATTTTTGTTCTCACTTTGGCAGCTGTGACTTTTGTCACAGCTTCCTTGCCTGTTGCTGTACATGCTGCAGAGAAAAGGAATTGAAAATTGCTCCAGCACAAGCATGCATCACAAGGACAGGTGTCAGTCAGGGAGAAAATACCAGGCGCCCGGATAAAAGGCTGGGGAGAGCTCTAATTTGCAGAAGACATTGCTGAAGGTGCACAAGGAAACGTGGAAATCAACATATTGATTTGTTGACTGGGGCATCAGTTTTTACAGATCAGAGCACAGGATCTAGCACAGCACAAAGAAGGATAAAACATGAAGTGCGAGTGAAGAACATGATGTACTGGCAGGTTTACAAGTAATGCATTTTGGTTAGGTCTGAACATGATCTGTCAAGGCAAGTCTGGCTTAGGAAACCCAAACTGAAATGGGTAAGTTTGTTTTTTTATAATATTAGCCTTAGTGCTGAATTAAGACTAGACAATTACAAGCTTTTCTGCTATGGAGAAATTTGGAACTGTATCATTTTATAGAACAATAGTCAGCTCCAAGGTTATTAATCTAAAATAAATATTGGAGTCAAAAAATAAATGACCGGAATGACAGATTGTGTAATAAACCATGCAAACCTGATGTTGAGTAAGCAGCATGTAATTTTGTTTTCAAAGCACGAAGATTAAACATCAACACGTGACAGGAGGGCAACACTGCATCCATTCATTTCATGGAAGAACCACCTTGAAGCACTTTTATTTCATGGGTTAGCAGGACTAGGGAAGGTATTTACTTTTATTATCCTTCACAGCTGCAAAACGAACAGAATTGCTTGGTTTGGCCCTGAAAAGAGCCCCAGTATGAATTAGAATGGAGGCACTGGGAACAAAGCGGGGACAAGACGCACAGAGTTTCAGTTTTGACGGGTCTGAGCACATCACTTACCCCTAACCCCAAAAATGTGGCAGAAGACAAGGAAGAAGGTGGGTGCCCAGACAACTTAGACTTGATTGAGCCAGAAAAATACTGAGCTGGGAAAAGAAGTCTCTCAATGCTTAGGAGTATATAAGGTCCTGTAGGTGGTATTTTCTCCTCCTCAAAGATGTTGCTTTTGTTTTAAAGAATTGTGATTAATGCTTTCTGTCAGCCTGGAAGGAATGAGTCTGAGAGCACCTATCATCGGCACATAAATATCAGTGACTGCACTCAAATGCAGCTCACTCCAGGCTAATTCACTATTCTCCTAGCAGTTCTGTGTTTTGTTTTTCATTGTTGCTGGTTTTTACTGCAGACAATATACTATTGCCTGGATGCTGGATGCTCTTTAATTGACACTGAAGAAGTGGCACATCCAGGGAATAAATTTTTTTAAAAAAAAAACTTTCCCTTTTAAGAGCTGAGCAATAAAGACTTGATGGAAGAAAAGTGAAAAGTGAATTATTTTTTAGTGCTGGTGAAAGATGCCAACCCAACAGGCTTAAAAAGTTAACTCCTCCATTATCCATGGTCGGGAGAGTCTGCGGTCCAGAAAACAAGGAGAGGCTGAGAGAGCTTTAGAAGAGGAGGTGATGGGGAGACCTCGTGGTCTTGGGTCTCCCTAATGGGAGCTGGTAGAGGATGCAGAACCAGGCTCTTCTCTGATACTCTGATATCACCAGTGATACGAGGTGAGGCAATGGACCCAAGTTACAGTACCAAAAATTCCAATTAAGTGTAACAAGAAAAATTTTCACCATGCAGATGGTCAAATATTGGAACATACACCAGAGTGGTTGTGGACTCTCGTTCTTTCAGATATTTAAAAATTGGCTGGCCAAGACTCTGAGCAACTCAATCTGCTTGGAACCTACTTAGAACATGAAACCGAACAAGATGACCTTTCCAACCTAAAGCATTTTATAATTTTACAGGTTTGTGCCATCTACCCAGCAACGGGACTGGAACAACATAGGACCTCAGCAGTACTTAGGAGTTTAAAGACACAATTTCGAATAAGAAACACGCAGCAGTGGAAGCACAAGCCTTTCCCCCCCCCGGGCTGACACCGTGTCAGGGGGCAGATGTGGCAGAACCGCTGTCTCTTTGGTCCGGCCACTACAAGCAACACATCCCCACCTCACCAAGCTCCTCAAAGGCAGCTGACAAGGAAACACCCTGGGAAAAAAACTTATCAGGCTGGTTAATTAGTTATGCAGTGCCATGGTAACAAAACTACTGCACTTCTGGTGCTGGTCTCACACCTATATCCAGGTAAAGTTCTGCTCTTAGCCCCATTAAAAAAAACAACACCAAAACCAAGACCCATGAAAAAGTGTTTGCTGTCTGAGGAAAATGGTTAAAATTAGGCAAAAGATTCAAAGAGCGATTCAAAGAGAAATCCAACTTTTCCAAATCGTGAAACCTTCACTTTTCCCTCTTTCTTTTCTGATAAAAGTGGCTTTTTTTTTTTTTTTTTTGGCTTCCTCCCACTAGCAAAAAGGCTCGTGATCTCTCCTTCCTCTGCTGCTGTAAGCACACCGGTAAAAAGGACACATCTCTTTGCTCTGCAGCTGCTACTCAGTCCTCAAACCCTTTTTCTTCTGCCATTGGAAGAGCCAGCCTGGCTGATTTTATGGGAAGAGCCCTGCATGATACACTTCTGTTTTGAGAAGTTTATACTCGGTCATAAAAATTCCAGGCAGGAGTTTGTTCCTATTTCTTTTTTTATTAAATTTGCTTGAAGTGCCTCAACAGTCACAATGCAGAGAAAAGAAACATAAGCAAAGATGTCACCAAGTAAAGATCTTCTAAAAAGCAGTACCATAGCAGGCACTATAACATTTTTCCGTTGGTCCATTATGACTTGGGCTCTGCTCCATCCTACCTCACTTGCTCCCGTTTCATGCCTCAGCCATGAAGAAGGTGGCGCTTCCTTCCTCTGGGTCTTTTCTTACCTTTTTTCCTTTATCCAAAAATTCAGCCCGTTGCCTTGCCGCATTTTGCCTTGGTCCTAAATTTTCTACCAGCAGAGTAAAACCCCAGATGAGGAAGCTTCTCTGGTATCCTCAATGTCCCCTCCAACACTCTTCCATCACTCCCCCCCCCCAGGACAACAGAGCCCACTGCTCCCTGCTTTGCCTTGTCCACGTAGTGAGCCATGTCCTGACATCTTCCAAGCATTAATTCAAGTGTGGCGTCTTCATTTAACAAAATGCAGCTTTTAAAAAAATTTTTCACATCTGAAGTTCAAGTTATGCTAATGCTAATTAAAAATGCCTTGTGCATACCTGGCTGTAATGACAGAGACCGTGCCCGTTGGTTATTTCTCCATCACTTTCCCTGTTCTCCCAAACTTGACTATGACGTGTATGTGAAGACAAAAGCCCTCGGAGGCACACACCTTGCGTTGTTCTTACTGCAAATCTAGGTGCTTTAGAAAAATCCTAATAATATCAGGCTGTTTATGAGTTTATTAATAAAACACATGCAAAGTGTGTGCAATGAGTCATTTAGGTCCATGGCGCTTTCTTGGATTAATAATCCCACTGCCTGAATTAAGATTTATATAATGAAACCTTAAGGGGCTTGTTACTGTCATTTTTGTTAAATAATTTTCTTCAAAGTCGTGCAAATAAACATGTTTTTTCATACTAAAACCTAATAGTTCCTAAGAAACCATTACACTCATCTGTGAAATAATATGCATGTTTAAATGCATCCAAATACATTTTTAATGTATTTGTTCTATTCCAAGGGAGACCATAATGTCTCTTGTGCCAGCAATAATGGTTTATTATGTTGATTTTCATAGACGTAAGATTTTTTTTTCCTTCCTAGTACAAAAGCAGTAAGAAATTAAGCCATAAAACCTGCACTCAAGCAAAATTATAGATTTCAACTAATCCCAACAAATACAGGAAATTAAGACTATAAAATTACTGGGTTATTTATCCCTGGCTCAGCTCATTTTGCTTGTAATTAAAGCAAGGTTTGCTCAAGGAGGCCACAGATTAAAAAAGCTGTTATTAACTTTGATCAGGACAATTAGGGTAAAAGCCACAAGCCCCTGCCTTGACCCCAGTTCTGGGCTCCCTAGTTCAAGAGAGACATGGATGCACTGGAGAGAGCCCAACCAAGGGCCACCAGGATGATGACGGAGCTGGAGCATCTCTCCTGTGAGGAGAGGCTGAGAGAGCTGGGGCTGTTCAGCCTGGAGAAGAGGTTTGGGGGGACCTTATCAACCAACCTGTAGATACCAACCTGAAGGGAGGACGGAGCCAGGCTCTTCTCGGTGGTGCCCAGTGACAGGCCATGGGCACAAACTGGAACACATTAGGTCACGAGGGTGATGGAGCACTGGCACAGGTTGCTCAGGGATGTTGTGGAGTCTCCATCCTTGGAGATGTTCAAAAGCTTGTGGTCCTGGACAACTGGCTGTAGGTGGCCCTGCTTGAGCAGGACTTCGGACCAGATGACTCCTCTTCCAGCCTCAACCACCCTGCAATTCTGTGATCACCTGGCAGGGGATGTCGCAACACAATTTTAAACAGCATTACCTTAGAGCTTCCAGTTAGGGCAAGTGCCTTGTAAGGGGTAAAATAAGAATAGAATGATGCTGATTGCAGAAACAGTATTTTAGCCATCCAAAGTTCCACCATTTCTATTCCTGTACTGAAAATAGCAAAGGCTGTAGCAGCATGTGGGGAAATCCCCCAGGAAAGGACCGCAAATAACACTCAGCCGTGACAAGCAAGGATTTAAAATGCGATGCAGTAACAGAAATTCAGCAAGCAGGTGATGAAAACCATGCTAGAGCCCCGCAAGCATTAAACGCACACCAGACCTCCTGGCTAGCGAGGCAGACCCAGAGGCTCAGTGGTGAAAGTGAGCTCGGTGACTTGTCACTTCAGACGAGAGGGTTCTGTAAACGTTAGCTACCCAGCCGACGAGCACCCTGTGCAACGAATGCAAGAAATAGAAAAAATTCATTAGCAAATAATGAAGAACCCTGGAGCCACCCTGTGTATATTGGTTTGGTTGTAAAATGTATGCATTTTACATTTTGTATGTAAAGATTGTAATATTATTTTATTTTTTTTAATTACATATTGTAAATACAAGGCACGCAGTACCACACGTTGGGTACCCTTCTCTCATCCCACCCTGGTCTGCGCATACCTTCATTTAACGCTCCTTTATTAAACAACGTTGATGCACTGCAATAGAAGCCGATTCATCTGTCAGATGCATATCTGTGACCGAACGATTCATCCCCGTTGTTCAACCACAGACAATAAGCTTGAGGCAATGACACGACACTCGTGCCACCTGCAGCATCCCACCTCCCATCCAGGATGATGCGGCCATAATCCTGAAGCCCCCCAGTTCTTCCCACCCTCTGCCAAAGGGGAGCTTGGGCTGGCTGTGCCAAGTCTCGTTTTACCAAGCTGAAAAGACGGATGCTTTAAAATATGCTGTAAAGTAGGATTTTAGCAAACCTCCACTTAACCAAAACACCGTTTGCGCGCTTTAAAGACAAAAAGGTGTTTTGCTGTTAATTCCGTGTCTCCTGGTAAATCTGCTTGCTTACATTTTTTATGGAAAATACCCTGTTCCAGGCAGCAAGTTAAGAGCTCAGGCACTATGGTACATGCCCAAAGCCTGCCAGATCTTCATCACCTTGGTGTCCCTCCTCACCTCGCGCCACGTGCCCATTCCTACAAGAAGCTGCACTCAAAGGTCACCACAGTTCCCAAGTCAGGGACCTGCGAAATGTGTTACTGCCCTCAGTAACAGATTTTTATATGTTTGCACATTTGTTAATAATGTCTACTTTCTGGTGCATTAAAGAAAATGCCCATCCTCGTTCCTCTCCTGGCTGTAATATAGCTAATGCTGCCATTATTATTCCCCATCAATAATTCACATCAGCCTGATTATAGTAAAATTCTTTGTGCCAATTTTACTGCTGCTCCTTGCTCATTCTTTCCTGCCGTTAGAGCGCGGTGGTTAGATTTCTGACATGGACTAAAAGCACTAATTTGCAGAACTTGCTCATTGTGAAGTACTGTACTCCTCTGTGCTAAGGAGGCACTGCTAATGATTGCTATTCAATACCAGAAGAATTAAGAAGCCTTGAGGAAGCCACAAAACGCATGGGATACGAAGGGAATTACTGTGACTGTGTCTCCTGCCTTTCAGTTATTGTTTAGGGCTGTATTTAAGTAAAAAATCTAGAAAATATCTTCTATTAATGCTCCTAGCCCCAGTTCTTGTGTGTGCCGTAGCTCTGTAATCCCAGAGCATCCTCGCAAAGTTCCGTGCCTCAATGAAGGAAAGTTTTGGAAGTGTTTAACAGATTCACTTCGCTCCCACCACTTTTGTGAGATTCCACAAACATAATTACAGTGAATATTCCGTATTTGGCCCCAAGACCCTCAGATACTCCCCTGTGACTGGTATTGAATCTTCTTTCACCTGGTCGGCACAGAATCCTTCTGAGACGATCCGTGTTCATGTGGGAAGGATGAGATCGGATGCGCTGTGTATGAAGCCCATCCAAGTGGTTCCCAAGCCGTTCTGTTGAGCACTAACAAAAACCCAAACACATTCCTCCAGATACGCTATCCTCTCCACCTAGCTTCATCTTCCACTCAAGGTGCCCTTCTCTCTGGCGAATTACAGTGATATAACAATGCTGAGAAGTTATTTATGTCTGGGCGAGTCCTGGCCTTACCACAAATTACATGTGTTTTAATTATTCGCACCATCCAGCTGAAGAGGAAAGCCATGCAGTTAATCGTCATTGCCCTGGCATGCCCGTCACCTGTACCTAAACACCATGGGTGAGCACCGGGGAAGGAAATTTCCAAGGGATACCTCCTCAAGAGAATAACGAACAGCAAATATACTATGTGAAAATATATATATATTTGCTGTTCGTTAATCTCTTGAGAATTTTTTACTTCTTGTTATTTCCATACCCTGACCATAATAATATATATATACAAATATAATAACGTTAGCTTCCCTCAGCAGAAGTTCATGTCGGTGAGAGCCAAAATTACAATCTGGTCCTTGATTTTAGAGATTTTTCTCCCCTCTCACCAGTGTAACACCATCAGGGGCAATTGTGTGTGGAAGCGCAAGGACAAGGTAAGAAGCAAATCAAGATGGTATCCTTTTCAACTTGAAAGTTGAGAGAAAAATAAAGATATTTTGTTAAATATATATATATAATATATTTAATATATATAATCAACTAAGCAACTGCTGAGCATAACTAATTTATCTTTCAGCGTATACATTTATTCATTATACAATTTATCAGCTACAGCATATACATTTGTTTAATACTACTAAACCTTTACTTAAAGAAAACAAAAATCAACAAAGAGACTTGACCTACATTTAGCTTGATTGCTGGTTTTCCTCTTGGGTGTTTAAGTCAGGTTTTGAAATTTTCCAGGACTACCAGGAGAAAACAGCCACTAACCGGGAAATCGGAGGATGAAATAAATGAACGCCACGTGGACGAGGGCTGAACTCCTTCAGTAGGTGTCTTTGATTAGAGAAACACAATAAAGAATGAAAGAACCACGAGAAAGGATGAAAACCCCAGGAGAGGAACCTCGGGGAAGGCGTGGGTGCTCCGGCAGAGATGACCGTGTACCGGTCGCGAGATGTTCTACAGCAGCGCAGAGGTACAAGGCACAGGACATAGTACCCAGTACCCACGCTGTGAGTTTGGGTGGGCAGCATCCTAATTATGAAAATGTGAATGCATTGCATAAATAGGAATGTGACAGCAATAGCTTTTGGCACAAAGCACCCAGCATTATAACAACTTCACAGAGCAGCCTGAGGTCCTCAGGAACCGGGCAGGCTTCCCACCGCCCGCTCCTGCTCCGCCGCGGCGCTTCACAGCATCCCCCCAACCACCCGCCACCCCACAGAAATCCGGGAAGCCCAGAATCGTTTGGGTTGGAAAAGACCTTTAAGACCATCAAGTCCAACCGTTAAATCATCCCTGAGACAGGACTTTCAGCAGTATAAAGTACGTGATAGAGAAAGGTATTTTTGCCAAAGGAGATAATGAATGTCCTTCTCAGTACAGAAAATCATGTAAAGGGTTAAATCGTGGTTAAAGTTTTTTTACAATCCAAATGATTCTGTGGTTCCAGGGTTTAAGGGGTTCAAACGGCATGGAAAATAGGGGTGAGACATTGCTGCTGCTCTGAACACTGACACCCACCAGAGCAGGACACTGCCCCTGGAGAGTCCTGGTGCAGAGTCTTTACTGGTGTCTGCTCCATTTATCCCACTTCTGTTTGCAAACACCTTTTTTTTTTTTTTTTTTTTTGGTTATAAAAGTGACAGTTACTAATTTACCAGTTCACTCAGCCTTCCAGAGCAGACCTGGAGTATGAATCCATCCCCCCATTGAGCCCCCAGTGTTCCACCACTCACACCTTTTTTTTTTTTAATTTTAACTTTTATTCCTACATTTTCAAATTTAAATACAAATTTCAAATTTATCTATAAAGTAACAATAATTTTTAAAATTTATTTTAAAAAAAAACAACTTTTTTTTACTTCTTGTTCTTTCCATACCCTGACCATTGCCACTTGGGAATGAACACGAAGAGTCAGGTCCCTGTTGCCTTTATCCTACTTTAACTCAAATCATCCTTCTCCCAGAGCTTGTTTTTCTGGGGAAGAAAATGCATCTCTCTTCCTCCACCTGCAAAATTGGGATGCTCATCATTTTATAAATCCCGATTCAGACTGCTTTTTGAAAATAACTGCTTGGCTGTCAGTCAGAATACCATCTCAGTCTGCAAACTGCAGCACAAACTGCTCTTGTTGGTAGAAGGAATATTTCAGACCCAGTCACACAAGTCAGAAGAACAAATGTACATAAATAAATCATTCAAAGCAAGGCTTTCTTCCATTGCTGATTGCGGTGAGCATTAGCTGATAGAGAAAAGAATAGATTTTAGCTACTCAAAAGAAGAACAGGTGAGCCAGAAGCCAACGTTTCCAGCCCTGCAGCCTTCCGAGGTGAGCTGGGGCAGCTCACCAGGTTCAAGGACAACTCAGAATTTTGATAAAAAAACATGTAATGGATGATATTTCGGACACTGCGTTCAGACTCGCTGAGCCTCACGCACGCTCGCTCTCAGTGAATTACTCACTCAGCATCATAAACAAATGTATTCAGAATTTCAGGAGCAAAAGTTAAAGCTTGTACTTGGAAAAAATGTAGTTGTTAAACCTCTGCATCCACTGAGGAATGAATAGCCCTGACCTCCCTCCCGGGGGTGGCTGGCGAAAGCACAAATCCAGAGAGGGAATTAGAAAAATCCCCCAAAACACTGATGTTTCTACAGAAAACTCCCTAGTTCAATCCCTTATTATTTTCACAATAGTTACAGAGCACCCGAGTGTCTGCAGTGAGCAGAGGGGAGCTCCAGTCCCACCAGCATCAGCATCAGCCCCACTGATGCCAGTGAGGCATCCGAGCAGCGCCGGCCACCAAAACACTCACGTGGCCCCAAACGTCCTTTAGCACCAACAAAACCTGATGGAGTCCTTCCCCCCAGTGTCTGGGCATCCACTGCAGACACACGGGAAGGCTGCCAGCAAAAGAAAGTTGGCAAAAACTGGTACAGGACCCAAACATGGCAATTTGGTCGCGTGGTCTGGCGGGACAGGGAAGAGAGGGCTGGAGGGGAGGATACGGGAACAGGGGGTGAAAATTGGTTGCTTGAAGAGCAGTAGGTGCAGCGGAGCGGGAGGGTCTTCTAAGGAGGCGGGGTGTCACTCTGAAATGTAACAGGGCACCTGGACCTGTAGTATCAGACGGGTGACCTGACAGCCTGCCATCCCTAAGGACTTCTCATTACAAAAGAGCTTCATATCCAGCTGGACAGTGTCCAGGTCTGGCTGTAGGAGCAGCAGAACATCCATAGCCAAATGAGATGAGAAAGGGATTCATCTTTTTCCCAGTCTGGACACCACCTTCTTTTTGGGGCTTTTTTTTCTTCTCTTTTCTTTTCTCTGTAAGTTAGACACTCAGGTTTCTGTAAAGAAACTTTTCCCATTCCCTTCTTTCCTTTTATGAAATGGTAAAACTTTCAGAAACGTTCTAAATCACTTTAAAGCCTGTAACCTTATAAAGTTATAAGGTTCTCCTGTCCCTAAGCTATACTGTAAAATAAGTCCACTGCACAAGCTCGTTTCATTTTTAATAATTCTATAGTTATTGCCCCATAACTTTCCTGGTCATGAACTCCAGGCATAAAATTGAAAAGAAGAGGAAATCTGAGGACTCATTAATAAAATGCTCTTGCTCAATTTCTTCACGCTCCCCAATTTAGGGACACATTCCCCCCTTGGATGGATGTGAAGAGACCCTGCCAGCGACCGGCACCATGGGCACTGCCGCTGGGTTTGACCTCAGAAAACTCAAGGTGAGATGGTGTTGCGGGAAAGTGCCCTCCCTGCTGTCACTTTTAAGAGGACATAAGGTTGTTGATGCATCACACACGCACAGACCCGCTCTTGAAAATGCATCAAAGAGTAAAATCAGGCTACGCCTGCGAAAGGAGTAAGATACTGTCGTTGTTAGGGGGGGGGAAAAAAAAGCGCGTTTTATGTTGATTTAAATACAGAGAGAAGTCTATATGACCTGGTGCTGGGATTCAAAGTCATGCAGAAGAGCCGTCTTCGTCAAGGCATGCAGTGTGAACAGCAGCGGCAGCAGTGCAAACAGCAGCAGCAGCGCAAACAGCAGCAGCAGTGCAAACAGCAGCAGCAGTGCAAACAGCAGCAGCAGTGGCAGCAGCACAATGGCACCGGCAGCTGCATTCCTGTGCCATTTCGTTCCATTCCATGCCCTTCCCACCATAAAATGAGGCTCCAGAATGGACCATCTGTAACATCCAAGACTCCCTTTTGAAACTCCATAAGCAACAGTCTAGAATAAAGCCAAAGGGTTGAAGACTTCTATCGAATTTTGAATTTGGGGTTTAAAAAATTGCCCGTGAAAGACACCTCTGAAAGGTTGCCAGGGGTTTCATTGAAAAAAATATTTTTGGACACCTGTAAAAGCCTCATTTTAAAAATTAGATTTTACATTGTAGCATTGCAAAACCTGCATTCACACTGGTTATTGATTAACCAGATATAAAACCAACTATAGATTATAAAAACTCTACAGGATTTTCCCATACAAATAAATGCCTCAAATTATTCTGCGCTGGAAACGAAGAGTTTCTAATGACATGAGCATGACTGTGAGCATCGACTGAACAAACATCAGGTTCACACCAAAGATAATAAATTGTATTAATTACACCTTGCTTGAAACTCATAGAACGCGAGATATTGGCAAAAGTTATTTTCCTTTGAATTGTAAAATGTCAGCAATATTGACTAATTTTAAGTGTGGTGATAAAAATTCTTCTGGCCCCAGAAACCTGTTCTTCTTCTTTCTCTTTTTCTATCCCCTTGCCTTTTTCACTTTCTGATTTGAATCTTTTAATTTTAATTTGTTCCCTCTATTAAAAGCCAAAAAAGGTCAGTTGCCTTCGCATTGTCCCTTACTGGGACGAGGCAGAGCTGGTTTCTGGAACGATCCCTGTGAAGGCGGTGAGGTTTGGGTGTGCTCCGGCACTGGGAAATTTCCCAAAATAGATCTGCTGGAATCATTGGTGGAATAATTGTTCCCCGAGAGTTATTTCGGTATATCCCCGCACAAACCCTCACAATCTGAAATCATTCATTTTTCCCTCATCTGGAGGTGGATGGAGCTAAAGATGAAAAAAAATAATCGTTCCAATGTGGAATAAATTTCCACAGGGGGCCTCCATCGGAATAACTTTTGGGGAATAAATAGTCCATCGTTGTTCTGCTGGCAAACTTCCAGGCGCAGGCGAGCTTTCGGGGGGGTTATTTAACCTCTGTGCCCAGCACCCCGCCAGGGCAGCACCCCGGGGCTGCTAGCACCCAAAGGGGTGTCGGGTTTGCCCAGGTGGCACCGCAGCCCCCTGCCTGGGGCAGCACCCGCAGCCCCCCCAGAGCCATAGGCCCCCCCTCAGAAGAGAATCCCGAGTGGTTTTAGTTGGTTCCTGCCCTTCTGCATCACCCACAAGAGCTTAATTTTCTGCAGCGGCTGCAGGAGCTGGAGGGGACTCACTGCTGCCCAACCGGACCACCCTGGGATGAGCCCAGCACTGAGCAGCATCATGCCCACCCACCTCAGCCCAGTGTCTGGGACTCCCAGCCCCAGCCAGGCAGATGTTCTCCAAAGTGCTTTAAGGACGCCTACTATCCCCCATGATTTTAATTGTAAAAGCCAAATGCTACTACTTTTGGACTCCCACCACATGAATACCTCTGTGAAGTACTTAAAGAATATCTTCCGTGGATTTCTCCGCTCCAATAAAAAAATGTGCAGCTCTACAACATCACAGCAGGTCAGACAGGGAAAGGAAAGCCACCTGCGATGAGAGACAGAATTTTGAAAATAAGAGGCACCTCTTTGCTCACGCTGGTTGTTGAGAGCTGGCAGTACAGGGAGAATACGAGGGGGACTCCACCTCACCATCCACGGGTACCACCTTCCGCAGCTGGCAGGTGACCCCAAACCCACCAGTGACCCACCAGCCCACCACACTCACCTTCTCCAACCTCCAGCAAGGTGGTCTGGCTGAAAGGTGACCAACTTTCTCTCTACACAACAATTAACTTACCAGGAAAGACAGTTAGGGGCCACGGCAGGGATGTGAGACTGGGGAAAAGATGCTAGGGAGCATCTTATGCTGATAATTTTACTACAAATTCCCCCTGAGACAAATGTCAATATAATCATTCAGAGACTAAAATCTGTCCGGAGACAGGAATCAATACTTTTGTTTTAAGCCTCATTCATGGAGAATGAGTACGTGCTAAAATAGTTCATAACAGCTTGGGTGCTGGCAGTTTGTCATCTGTCAGCACACGATTTCAGAAATATTTCTCTCACACCCCGTACAAGAATATGTATGAGATGGCTGTTCATTATATAGGTATGAGAAGACTCATTTCTTTTTAATTTACAAAAGAGATGAAGCAAACCTAAGGACTGATAAAGGTTATCTGTTGAGCTGCACATGCACTCAGAAATTTTATATCATTTTATGCTGCAGCAAACATTATTCCATCTGCAGGAGATGGTGGGGGGTGGCTGGAACTTGTCCCTCAGTCTGAAACTTTTCCGAGGGCATTTTGGCACGCAGGCGGGGCAGTGCCAGAGGGAAGTGTGTGGGAATCACACCTTCTTCAGCCTCATGCTAACGCCATTCCCTGGTTTTGTTACTATCCCAGTTCTAATTCAGCTGCATGAGCAGCTATCAAGTAAAAAATGACCCACATCACTATGGGGTACCTAGAAGGGAGCTCTGGAGGTGCAGCGGAGGGTGGGAGCAGGAACTGCTGATGGGGTCAGGAGACAGGTGTGATGCACAAGGTGTCCTTGCTTCCCCAGGGGCTAATTTTCCTCTAATATTTGTAAATCACAGAACCAATTCCTTGGTCCTTAGGTCATTGTAAGAAGGTGCACAGTCTTTCTGGCTAAGCTACGGTGATTGCTGGAAATTTTAGGGAAGGTAAGTACCATAAAATTACAGAAGAATAACAGGAAAAAAAAAAAAAAAAAGACTTTTAAACAGAAAAAAAGCCCCCAACATTTATAGAGGAAAAATCTTTACCCTGTTTTGTTTATGACAATCTATCAACAGAAGCATGGAAACAAACCCAGCCCAAAGCAGGAGAGCCTTTCACATGCAAGTTTAGGATGACTGAGTCCGTGAATTTGCTTAGAATTGGATAAACAGCATTGAGTAAAAGAGAGAAGAGATTTGGAGATACCACACGATTCATTTGGATATTTTTAACCAAATATTCTTTGTTCAGTAGAAATGTCATCTTTTAATTTAGGTGGGTTAAACTTTTTAAAGGGCAAAGCCACCTGGAAACAAAGTGTTTTGGAGCAGAACACCTATTTCTCAAGCAAGAAAAATATATTTTCATTGTGGGTCTGCTCCAGATGATTTTTCCCTAACGTTTCGCTTTACTTACCGAGCAGTTAAATATCTTTGCAGAGGCTCAGCGAAGACCTTGGCTGTCAGAAAATATTAAGCACTTACCCTTTAAAATACAGCGAGTATAAGACAGTGCATCAGTTCCTTTGGTGGCCTTGGCTCGGCTGCAGCCGAATTCCTGAAAACCTCAGCAGACCGTGGAATACCGGCTGCCAGGACATTCTGATTTCTGCAGCTCCCTGCAAACTAAAAAAACAAATTAAATACACCTCCTGCAGCAGCACAGATGCGTTGCAGGGGCTCCTTCCAACTGGATGTGTCAATGAAATGATCAAAATCCACCTAAATCCCGGCCACCCATCCTGTTACACAGTCACGGCGCAAAGAAGGGCAGTTGCCTGAGCAGGTTTTGAATGTTGTTACATTTTATTTGCGGCGAATGAAGAGACGGGACGCAGCTTGATGCAAGCAAATGTCAATTTATTGTACAGAAGCACGAGTTTTTATACACTTTCAGAAGCTGCGCGTTTTAAACTAATTGGTTCTTGAAGCTAAGCCTTGCATACTAGGCAATCCCTGATTGGTGGTTAACTACCAGCAATTAACAGCAAGGTGTTACCTTTCCTTGGCGCCATCCGTCTCCCACTCCCCTGTGCTCTGCAAACATGCCTCATCATGTTAATTGTTGTCTAGACAAGCTCGAGCACATTCCCCTCAGCTAACTGATTGCCGCGCATTGTCCCAGTTTGCAGACCGCTCCTGCATCTCCCCCTTCCTGTTGCACAAAAAGAACCTTTGAAACCGAACCAGTAAAAACAATGTATAAGTAATAGAACAAATAAAAACCCAACTGAGACATTTTATCAATGTCAAAATAACCCACTGTCTTTGTTCCGTACAATTTTACAATTTCCCCTTTTTGTTTTTGAACAGCTAGTACCAGGTTTGCCATGTTCTGCAGGGCCCTTGCAAACATGACAGCAACCAAGGTAATAGCAAACAAACAATACTGCCAATTGAGTGAATGGATGCCTAAAAAGGCTGACATTTTCTCAGATTTTGATAACATGTTGCTGCAATGGGGCGCCTGAAATCCATTCAGCACATACCATAAAATTCCTCACAGCCATGTCCCTGAACCAACAACAAAAAGCAGTGGCAATTTTGACTCACATTCTGAACTGCCTACCAAACAAGGTGATTTAACTCTTTAATGCTTTCCCTGCTGTTACTCTGGGTAAGAGAAGAACCGCTGCGACACGTTCCCATCATAGCCTCCTACTACATTAGCATCTACAGAAAGACAATTATCGACATTCAAAGTGTAAACAATATCATCTTCTTTTGGATTAACATTATACATAGGTGGAAGGGCACACCAAACAAGAACTGGTTCAGTCAAAAAGTTCGAAACATCGCATGCCTTCTCTGAACATACCTCTGGGGTCATTCCCTTCATTCCCTCTTTTTTATGCAAAGAGAAACACTTTTACCATAACAGAGAAGCCCCTATTTACATCTCTGAGCCCGGACACAAACCGCAGCTGTATGCTCCACCAGGCTCAGGGCAGGAATCATTCATGCAGTTACACAGCTATATATCTCTACAAGCATGCAGACACCTATTAAACACTAGATAACCATGTTTATCTTTCCTAGTCTCCTTCACAATACCTAGCTGTTCTCTCATCTCTTGTTAGGTCAAATATTCTCCAGTTTCCTCTCCTGTATATCTCCTCAGACATTCTCTATCCTCCCCTTTTTTGCTTGTTAATTGCGAGGAGGCAAAGGGGGTGTGTAGCTGGGTGACCATGACCTGCTTTATGTTACAATCAACTAAACACTGAATACAGAAAAAAAAGTATGGGAGACAAGGCAAACATCAATAAGGTGGTTAAAGGTAATTATAATAAATCTTGTAATACTTTCGAGTCATGGCCCAAAGTTTCCCAGCCGTGAGAAGAGACCAAAGGCATCCCGCCCCTGGCTCTGTTGCAGATCTTTGTTTTAAGGCTTTTGAGTTTTGGATACTTTTGTAAATTAACTCACAGTGGTCACTCAGATTCACGTAACACATCCTATCAAAGTCTTCACACTTGTGTCCCTGTGCTAATAATAAAAATCAATAGCAACTCGGTTCTGTAGCAACATATGATGGACAGAATCAACATCTGTTAATAAGCCAGAAAAAAAAATATTATTTGTAGTATTACTTTGTTTAGCAAGCTAGCAGCCTAATTTACTAAGCAAGTTAAGAGCGTGTACTATTCTTACAGAAGAGATTAGAGAAGCAAAAATCTGTTATGCTGCATTCCAGAACTCAGCCTGAGAATTACAGTCTGCTGTGAGTTCTGCGTTACAATCATTTGACACATGTTGGGGTTGCGATTGTGAAAGCTGCCCGTTTACAATTTTCATTGACATTATCACAGCTAGTTGTTTTAAAAGCATCCCTTGAGCTTCCTGATGTTCGACTTGTTGCAAAATATTCTGAAGCCAATCAATCAAGTTAGTATTAAAGTTAGTGACTCTCTAGGACCCTGCAAGACTGTGGCAAGACTCCCGCATCCGGACTGCCTTAATAGCCATCTCATTCATTTGCAAACAGTTGTCCCGGGATACCTTGCCTGAGTCACAGAATCGGCACAGTTAATTTCTCCAGCCAACTGCTCATAGTTAACAGCAATTCCCCGATTAAGGTTTTCAATCAAGGCCACTACACATAGCTCACAAAAATCAAATAACCACATCATATACTGTATCAGTTAGTACCATACAAAGCAATGACTTCCAATCATGCAGTGTGAGCGTATAAGGCTCTGCCATCACTTCAAGAAGGGACATAGCAAATGTATTATGAATCCTCCCTTCCCGCACTGCTTTGCTTAACCCTTTAACAGCCTCGTATTGCACAGGCTGCCACTCTGCAGGTTGATTTGTCTGACAAAATACTGACCATGCCATAGCGACTCCCAAAACCCATCACTGAAGTGTTTCCCACTTGCATTCCTGCCACCAATCCCTCAGACCCCCTTTCACCCTCCCCAAAAATACAATCAATGCATCAGGAGAGACAAGGGGGTGGGGGAAAGGTCTACCTCCTTTTCCAGATCTATAGGACCTGGATCAAAAGGTTTATCAGTGTCAATAAAATCATTGTCCGAGTTGTCCTGTTCCCGTGCTTGGTCCTGTGTTGTGACGGTCGCTGCAATCAGTGACAGAAGCTTTGGGGGTAGAGGAGGTGTGGACGGAATCGCCATCGCTGACTGTGTCTTGAGAAGAGTCGTGCTGTCGGTGGAATTTACAGCTTCCTCTGGTTTAGCACCGTTAGCAGAATTAGTCCACACTTGGCAAAGAGTAGTCAGAATTTGCCACCAAGATGCTAAATGCATTCCCGACACGGAGCTCCCCTCCGCGGCAGCATCATACAATTGGCTGCTGTATGTGTACACTTTCATTCTTTCAAAGTCTCTAAAGTTTCTTGGCTGCTCACCTGTCTCGATGAATACAGGTGTTATCCTCGGGGTTTAGGTTGTCCGCCTGGTCCAGACAGCAAGTTCAGCCAAGCCGTCTCCTCCGGAACGCAGCCCTCTTCCACGAGCTGTCTTTTTTCCGTCCTTATTTTTCCAAGGCTTCGGGACACCACCATAGGGGTCGCCATTTGAGGAAACTGAGGCACGGACTCCCTGATCTGACTAGAAGACCCTTCATGAGTCCATATACGTCTCTTTCTGGGGACGAAGCCTGATTCCCCATTACGGATTTCCCACAGCTCACCTCTCAACTCCGGAGGGATTTCTGCCGGCTCCTGCTTCCTTTCAGCAGATCATTCAAAGTTCTGTGGGATTCGCTGCATGTCGCTCAGTTAGGCGATTCGAGAGCCCTTCACGTTAGATCCTTAAACGCATCACGTCGGGGTCACCAATTTGCGGCGAATGAAGAGACGGGACGCAGCTTGATGCAAGCAAATGTCAATTTATTGTACAGAAGCACGAGTTTTTATACACTTTCAGAAGCTGCGCGTTTTAAACTAATTGGTTCTTGAAGCTAAGCCTTGCATACTAGGCAATCCCTGATTGGTGGTTAACTACCAGCAATTAACAGCAAGGTGTTACCTTTCCTTGGCGCCATCCGTCTCCCACTCCCCTGTGCTCTGCAAACATGCCTCATCATGTTAATTGTTGTCTAGACAAGCTCGAGCACATTCCCCTCAGCTAACTGATTGCCGCGCATTGTCCCAGTTTGCAGACCGCTCCTGCATTTATTCTTATTCTGGTTCGGATTTAATGTGCAATTAATGGTTTTTTTAATTGTTAATGTAACAAATTAAAGTGTTTGTGGCTGGTTTCATCACCCTCCCACCCCCCCCGGGAGCTTCTGCAGCACTGGGAGCCGCGGGAAGGCCGGGAAGGGGGATGCGGGAGAGCGCAGGTTGGCTTGATTTAAATCAGAACTGCTTCGCTTTGCAATGACTTTAGAAATAACCTCAGCTGAGCCTGTTTAGAGGCAACAGATTTTATTTTTTTCTCCCTGGTTTCAAAGGGCTTTGAATCAGCCTCCCTGTGCACCGCAGTAAATATAATGGAAACAGTAAAGCCTTCTATTTCCCCAAACATCTCTATTTTTAGACTTCAAGGTACTTTGCATCAAATTCACCAAAGGGCCAAGGTCCTTCAGTGGAATTTCAGCAGAACAGGGGACATTTAAGCCCAGAGCTGAAGTCTTTGGCATATCTGACCACCTACCTACCATCTTCCCTCTTCCATGGATGCTTGTGTAGGGAACCACTTGCCAGCTTTCCCACCTCAGACTCGAGACCACAGCCCACAGGGTGATGCTAGAGCGGGCTTACAGCTTCATTTCCACAGCTGGATTTAGACAGCATGTCCCAGAATAGTCAATACACAAGTCACAACAATCAGACAGCCGTAATTCTGGAAAATACTGGAAAAGAGGGGCAGTCAACACATCTGTCTGCAAGTATCACTGCTATCCCGTGTGTGGTACTTCTCCACAGGCCACCCCTGGGAGCAGCTATCCCTGCCCTGTTTCTCCAGGTGCTCTGGCTGCCTGCGGACAGGATAAAAAAAAAAAGGAAAAAAAAAAAAAAGAAAAAAGAAAAAAGAGAAGAAAAGAGAAGAAAAGAGAAGAAAAAAGGAAAAAAAGGAAAAAAGGAAAAAAAGGAAAAGAAAAAAGAGAAAAGAAAAAAGAGAAGAAAAGAGAAGAAAAAGGGAAAAAAGGAAAAAAAAAAAAAAAGAAAAAAGTAAAAGAGTATTTTGCTCCCCAGATCTCTCCCCCAATCCCCAGGCTGGTCTTAAATGGATCCCATGCCGGTGGGGGGGTTGCTGGCAGTGCTGCAGGCAGGGCTGGCAGAAACGCTGCCCGTTGGAAGCCTGCGATGAGTGCTGCCTGCGCTTCCGGGGATACGGGCATGGGTTGAGCTGCACCGACCTCTAGAGGCTACGGCCCCAATTGCCTCCATCGCAGCGGCGTTTTCCCGGTGATGGGAAAGGGATTGCAGGGGATGAAGAGGGAAAAGTGCCCCTTCCATCATTTTCCTGCTTTTTCTCCCACCTGCTGCCCAGTCTGGCTCCCGCAGGGCTCGGGGTGGAAGGTCGGGATGGGTGCAGCACAAGCTGAACGCCTGGAGCTGTGGGTGCTCCATCCCCAGCAGCACCCAAGGCCAGGCTGGGGCTTGGAGCCACCTAGGCTGGTGACGGGGTGGGACTGGGTGAGCTTTAAGGTCCCTCCCGACCCAAACCATTCTATCATTCGATGATGATTCTATTTCACTATGACTTTGTTGCACAAATCGGGGAATATCTAAGATTCCCCTAGGGAAACCTGAGGACAAGCAGCCACCTGAGATGCTGCAGGTGCCTGGACATCTTGTCCAGCCAATGTATTGGTATCCCATTGGAAAAAATAGGTACCATCCCTACCCACTCCCGGACGATCTGTTGCCACATATCCCTTTTTAAAGCAGATTTCCAGTTTAGACTATGCAGTCGTTAGCATTCAATCGATTGCAGGACCAGCGTGTGACTGCAGGTTTGAACACGGGATGTGGACCTCTCATCCAAAGCTGTGTGACGTACCTGAACCAAGCTGCTAGCACTGGAAGCTCACGGAGGATGCAACCAGTCACGCATCGACAAAGCCAGCTCAGCTTTAATGGAGAAGTCATTAAACTTTTGACAGAAAAGCTAGGAAAAAGCCAGTCCTTCCAGTGCAGATATATAAAGGAAACCTTGTGCCTAGGTTCTTCTAAAGTCAATGAAAAAGCAGATGCTCATTTCACTGAGGTGTATTTTAGCAGAGAATTTTAGCACCCCCACAAAATTATTGCATTATTTTTAAGCAACAGCTGCCTCAAAAGAGATGTGATGGGAAAGGCGAAGCATACTCGCACACCAAAACCTCTTGTGTATCCCTAACACCCAGCCCTTTGCAAAAATGCTGTTCTGAGGGTTCTCTGGAGGGCAGACAGTGTCAGTGACATTTGCTCCATTACACAGCTTACGCTTTTTTCTAGAAGGTGGCGATGTATTCTGCACCAAGGCTTTTCTCAAGCTGGCTTTTGGACTTAACCTCCAGCACAAGCACAAAGGAAGAAGAAGAAGGGCGAGCTGAGCATTCTGCTGCCTGAGAAATAATTCCACCTCCCTGAGAACACAAAGAACAAGTTATATAATTGAACTGCTTTATAGAGAGTATCTGATGTTGTTTCGGTTGTTTTAAAGAGGCTGCTTCAGATTTAAAGATCAATTTAATTTTTCTTTAAATGTGCCCAGTGAATTGCGCTGGTCCACTCTTGCAAGCAGAGTATGTGCGTACACATAGTACGCAAATACCCATAGTACGCATAGTACCCAAGTCTGCAGCTACCCATACGGATGGCATGCACAGCCACTTCCAGACACAAAATGCACTATAAATATGGTATTCAACAGCTACAAGGCCTAATTTAGACCCTATTTGAGTTCCTCTGAGGACAAAATGTTAAGGCAGGTAACGTAAGCAAAATCCAACCAGCCACGGAGGTAAGACCTGGGTGAGCAGTGGTCGCAGGCAGCTCTCTGCTCAGCAGCCTCCAGCGCCTCCAGGGAAGAACTACAAACAGAAGATGGTGGAAACTGTATGGATCTTCCTTCATTTGAGGACCCGGACCTAAACTGTTGATCTCACATTAAATATAGTTATTGCATGCAGGTACCTTTAAAGAGTTTGCTTTACATCCTCGATGAGGACCAGGCAAGAGACAGGAGAAGAAATCCCAGTGACTGAGGAAGGGAACTGTAGCAACTGAACAACATGCATGAGTAGTAAATCGTATTTGTTACCAAACAGTTCAACATAAAGCAGCATGTGAACACATCCCCGCTGGAAGGAAAATCAGAACGGAGTGTTGCAATGCACATACAGCAGGAGGTGTAATGCTCTGCCTGCATGGAGAGCTTCGATTGCTCAGGTGCCAGGGGCTGGCAGGAGTTTGTGGGCAACCTAATCACACCCTTCCTATCCCTGTGTACGTGGGGACAGAGAGCTCAACACCCAGACCTCAGAGCAGGGACAGAAAACTTGCACACCAAAAAAAAATGTGAATACTGGGAAAATAAAGAGGAAAATAGTGGTTTCAAACTAGTTGCAAGTTTGGAAAGAAGCTGGTGGACTCGTTGCTGCAGTGTCTGCACCCTGGGTGCTGTGAACATCAAGTGCTTCAGGTAAGAGTGGCTCCTTCCAGCAGGAACAGAATCATTCCCATCTTCTTGCTTTGATGCCCATTTCTATATGAAAAAGTGCATTCCAAATTTTATGTGACTGCACCTCGTATTTGTCAAATTCAGTCATGACAGGATAGGGCTAAACTACACTATGAGTCCTCAAACATTAGCCAAAATTATTAACAATCTACTTTTTTTAAGGGTTGTAAGAGATGAAGGTTGTTAATGATAAATCCCAATTCAGTTGGCCTACGGCGAGGTACTGTACCGGCGAGCATGCCCTCAGCACCCTGCCGGGCCCCGGTCCCAGGGAAGCAAGCTTGCTCACAGCAGTGAGGACAAGGAACCTGCAAAATCTCTTCCCAGCACACAGAATAGGTAAGATCACTACTTTTACGGGCCCAGAGGCAAAGGCATCTAACCCAGGTTTTCTAGAGCAATTTCTCTCTCCCAGAAGAAAAGATGACTCCCTAAATTTGCTCGTCAATGATTTTTTTATAACCAGCGAAGGAGCAAATCATAAATCTCTCCTCC
Source organism: Falco naumanni (assembly GCF_017639655.2). NCBI lineage: Eukaryota > Metazoa > Chordata > Aves > Falconiformes > Falconidae > Falco > Falco naumanni. Next base: position 21,267,133 of record NC_054079.1, read on the forward strand.
TTTCCCAAAACACACCAGCGGTTTTCAGGCAGCCCCTCAACCCAAGTCCCTCCGGTCGCAGGTAACAACCCCAACACCCAGCTAGACCGTGCCAACCTTCCTCTGTGGCCCCAAAATTTGGTATTATTTTCCCAAAAGTGCAATGGCCTTAGTTGGGAGTCTAAGGAGTATCCCTGTATCGTGCCTGAAAAGAGGGACGGCACGTACCGAGGTGTGGGGAGGTGCCAAGATGTATCCCATCCAAGAACCCCATCTCTTGGATTACCCATAACCACCACCCCACCCCCCGCCGGCAGTTAACCAGTTCAAAAAGGTAACTTTTTCGAAGAGGGTCCCCCATGGAGAGTCGGCCAAGTCACGACAATCACACCAATATGGCTACATGCCGTGCTCCCTTTATTAAACAGCTCATATTTATAACTTAAACCGACCGCTCACCCGACTTTACACACAGGTGATTGGATAAAAGTCTCTGGCCACGCAGGCGTCCATGTCGCTGATCGGTGAGCATGCTGCAGGCACCTGATCAGAGTGTGCCGATGAGAGGGTGTGGATTCCGCAGTTCCCAGGACTTGCTCTGCACCTGGCTTCTTGTTTGTGCACAGCTTGTTTTCTTTCTCCCACTGCTTGTTCCCAGGACAATTTAAAGTTGCTCTGCAGCTTCAACTAACAGGCCTGAGTTGTCCAACATGGACAATGGTAACATATGTCCTCGGTCCTTTAAAAATCCCTCTACATATCCCCCTTTTTCTTTTTGGACAACCCATGTCTGTTTCACAATAGATGTTAATTAAACCTTTCTTCAAACAAGAAAATAAACAGCTAAAAACTAAGAACATCACAACAATGATTATAACAAAGCGTATTCCTTCCATCAATAACGTCTTTAACCAACCTGTTATCCCCAATCCTCTCAACCATTCATCGAAAGGATTATCATCAGCAAGAATATGCTTCATGTTTCCCTGCAGTTGTGACAACTTCTTGTGCATCGATATGGAATGATTGGAAAGGTTCATACAACACATCCCTTCAAAATCCTCACAACCGTGTCCATGTGCTAATAACAAAAAATCTATTGCAGCCCTATTTTGTAACGTAGCATGCCTAACACTATCTACATCAAGCAATAACGAACTTAAAATCTGTGATGTAAGATTAAATTGTTTCTCTCCCCAGCACGCTAACCTTTGTATATTCTTAGCATTTAATGCTGCTGTTGCCCCCGGCATAAATATGGAGGCTAGGACATTTGCTGTTACGGAATGTAGATAGACTTGGTCATTACATGTTTCATCAAAGGTGCGCAGTGTCCTCAGTGATCTATGAGATTGTTGAGCCATTTTCAATAAGTCTTTCATATGTGGAGCAAACAAAGTCAAACGCCCTAAATAACATGGTCCACTGACAGGATACAAAGGAATCCCTGGCCATGCTCTGTCCCCACATATCAGAAAGACTCCCGGTGGCAGCTGATAACCCCCTGATACATCTACATGGAAACCCCCAGTTTTCAATTCACCCCAAATAGGTGAACCGGTTAGATTTTGAAACCCTGTATAAAACCCCTGTTCACCTTGATGTGTCAGCCATAACTGCCACGGGTCACCAAACCAAATTACTCCAGTGCCATTCATGGGTTGAAGTGGTGATGACATGTGGGTACAGTCTGCCATACCAGTTGCAGTTACATTAACATATTCAACAGATACAACGCTACCCAATAGGTCTAACTCCTGCAAAGGTAAATGATATGGCTGATTCAAATTCTCAATAACCGTTTTCTGCCACGCTGCGTTACGCATAGAAGGCCAAACATATTGCCCATTTGGACTCATACATGTACCATTCTGATTGGAAGTCAGATCCACTGTTTTAACATTCCAAAAACCATCAAAATTTGTTTCATTCTCTTGCAGGGGAATACCAATTAAACAAATTCTAAAGGGGTTGTCAGATTGTTGCAGACTCAAACAAAAGTCTGTTACTCCCGTGATATTTGCCCATGTCACCCATACGTTTGTCCTAGGCAAGATGTCAATAATACTTTGGCCAATGGGTAAAAAATTCATCAAGACCGCAAACCAAGTCCACCGCTCAAACATGTTTAGTCCTGCAATTTCCACTTTTTTTTCTTTGTTTACTTTTTTTCTTACATTCCACCCCACAAATCTGGGTCTTCACAGATTCTGATGATGTATGCTGTCTCCAATCAGCATGGTATTACACTAGTCGTATGCTTTCTCTTGTTTCATGCCTGGTTACTAATCAAACACATACACTCTTCACACCATTTACATTTAAGCTTTGGCTTACAGAACCGTTTTACCCCACATAGCAGACATTGGCACAATACCCGCGGGTTACATCCCTTACAACATAGACAGTTTATTCTGTCTGCTCGCTCTGAGTCTTCTCTTCCGTCTTCTGATCTTGACATACAGGTCACACAAACTTGCTAGGGACCCATATAGGTCCTTTATCTGTGGAGATACAAAAATAACCTCTACCGATAAATAACACCGGATTAGGTCCTTCCCATACGCCTGAAGCCATATTTTTATACAGAACATTCAAACCAGGAACTGTAGTTGTTTGGTTCCCTCACGCTGTTTGGTGATGTATAACAACAGGTGGTCCCTCTCTACCCTCCCTAAGGGAGAGATAGTTTAAGGTAAACAACACCTTAGTCAACCGTTTAGTTACGTCTATGTCCCGCGATACTTTCTGTCTCTGAAGATAATCCTTCAGGGTACGGTTTGCCCTTTCAACAACTGCTTGCCCCGTTGGGGAGTGAGGAATCCCTTTAACGTGTTTAATTCCCCAAGTTGTCATAAACCTAGCGACTCGTTGACTACTATACGCTGGACCATTGTCTGTCTTAATTGCTACAGGTACTCCCATGACAGCAAAACAAGACATTAAGTGTCTCTCCACATGTAATGCCTTTTCACCGGTTTGTGCAGTGGCCCATATAAAGTGAGAATAGGTGTCAATTGTGACATGCACATACTTAAGCTTCCCAAAGTCAGGTACATGTGTTACATCCATTTGCCAAACCTGAAGTGCCCTCAGACCTTTTGGGTTAGTGCCCACCCCTAAACCAGGTCCATGATGACTACGTTGAGGACAGGAGCGAACAATACCCTTTGCACCTGCTATGGGTATTTGATACTGTCGATGTAAAGACTTTGCATTTTGATGAAACATCTCATGGCTATTACGAGCTTCTTCAAACTTATTTGTTGGAGGAGTTATTGCCAGACAGTTGACTGCTTCATCAGCTCTAGCATTATCTTCGCCCAAACCAACTGTCCACTTGTTATCGATTTGTTAATAAGTTAAGATTGATTGACTTTATTTGATTGATTAATTGATTTTATAAAATAATTTAATAAAATTAAAATATAGAAGGATAAGAAAAATTTTTAAATGAAACTTATAGCTGCACAGTAAAAGCTGTTATGAGATCTTCTGTACATCCTGTACCAAGGCTAGAAGAAGGGGCTAGAACCATTGTTAAAACTTAGGTAATCACTTTAGGGTTTGAAAGGTTTCTTTGTATTTAACCAGTCTTCTGTATGTAGAGGTGTATTGAAATGTCAGAATATGAGATTAATGGAAACTGGGGAGAGTCGACTGGAACAGCTTGTAGGTGCCTAAAGGTAATTCCGGCAGGGGGAGATCGCGACCACCGACTCATATACCACCTACCCAAATCGCACCCTAGACCCATTTCTAGACCTTTCTAGCGCAGAATCGGATATGGGAGGAGAGTATGTTAATGATTTACGGGAAATATTATGATTATGCATGAATATTTAATGAATATGTATGAATAAGTTCTATATATGGAATCTGATTTTGGGACCTGGCGTGCGTTGATCGTGAGAGGACTCGCTCACGCACCCGGCCATCAATAAAGAAGTGTCTGCTTATCTACATCACATTGGTGTCGATAAGTTCTTCATTCCGAGACTTCGGTAACAGTTTTGGCGACCCAGGTGGGACCTCGCTGAAGGAGACCGGAGGAGTCGGGGACCTGATCGGTTCCAGCCGGCACTGAGGATTTCTCGGGGATACCCATCGATCCCCGATCCGTAAGGCTCTTTGCGACGTTCACTGGATTTTTGGGTAAGACACTTCTTTTTTTAATTGTAGTAAGTGGGTTGGAGTCCCGCTAAAGTAAGTAAGTGCACTAGAGGAAGTGGGTAGGAGTCCCACTATAATAATTGTATGGGAAAGAGTGGGATGGAGTCCCACCAGTGGGTTGGAGTCCCACTGAGTAAGTCTGCCTGTCAGACGCGGTGAAAGCTGCGCAGGGTTGGACTAGGCGTCTGCCTGTAAGACATAAGCGAAAGCTATTGCAGGGTTGGACAAAAGTGTAGACAAGAGAAACGATATGCTATAGTGTTCTCTAAGGTAGTGCCTCTAACAAGAAGTTAGAAGAAGTTTTTGGGGTTTTTTGTTGTTTTGTGAGTTTGTGTATTAAGAAGAAAATTAAGAGGTATAATATTGTGTTATATGTTTGTTTAAAGTAACTGTTGGAAAGTGTGAGTGTGGCTGTAAGGGTGAGACATGTAATTGAGAACGAAAGCGAGTGTGGAGTATGGATCCGCGGATCAGAGTGACAGAGTTGAATAATTGTGTATTGTATTGTGAGTAATTACACCATGGCAACTAAGTTAACTCGGTTGTTTAAAATAAAAGCATGGGTAATCTTGTGTTAAATGATAAAATCCCGAAAAATTCTCCATTGGGATGTTTGTTGGCACATTGGGGGGATTTATATGAGGATTTGCCAAAGAGCCAGATGATTGAGTATTGTAATAATTGGTGGCCACTATATATATTGGAAAATCAGGAAAAGTGGCCCACGAATGGGACACTGAATTATAACACTATTTTGCAGTTAATGTTGTACTGTAAAAGGGAAGGGAAATGGAGTGAAATGCCATATGTGGATTTGTTCTTTTACTTGAGACAAAGAAAAGACTGGCAGGAGGAATGTAAGTTAACTATTGGAGATAATTTAGTAATGGCTATAACTGCTGATAATAAGAAAGTGAAAAAGTGTTGTTCAACTTGTGAGATTGGGAAAGGTTGTTTGAAGAAAAGGATTGTTATTGAGAGTGACAATGGACCAGAGTTAGATATATCCCCTCCTAGGAGAGAAAGGAATCAGGGTCGAGAATTAAGGGTACACGAACCAGCGATTGAACCGGATAGCAGTGGAACAGGAGATGTGGGAGAGAGATTATCGGAGATTGTAATTCATACTCCTGTTTCACAGAGAACTCGGCAACAGACCCACACAATAGCTCCCCTGCGACAGGGAGTTGGCAGTGACGGACCGGTCTATGTGAAAATACCTTTTACAGCTACGGATTTGATGACTTGGAAACAGGCAGCAGGAAACTATAGAGAAGATCCTGAAAAAGTGGGCAAGGTGGTAGATACTATAATTAGAACACAGAATCCAGACTGGAGTGATTTACAGGTGATTCTGGATAATTTGTTAGATGATACAGAGAAACAAATGGTATTAAAAGCTGGCAAAGCACAGGCAGAGTTGGATGTGATGAGTGGAATAACAGGTGGAACAACAGAACAGAATTTTCCATCTGGGGATCCGCAGTGGGATCCAAATAATGTGACACATAGAGAAAGACTGAAACGGTATCAAAAAATGGGTTTTATATGGGATTAGACATGCCATGCCTAAATCTCTGAATTGGTCTAAATTATATGAAGTAAGACAAGATAAAAATGAATCTCTCTCAGCATTTTTGGAAAGATTAAAGGAAGCTGCTAGAAAATATACTGATTTGAGAGTGGAAACAGAGGCAGCACAGATACAATTGGCTTTGATTTTTATGGGACAATCGGCACCAGATATAAGGAAAAAACTCCAGAAACTGGAGGGAGAGAATTCAAGGAGTTTAAATGCAATGTTGGAAGTGGCATGGAGGGTATATAATAACAGAGAAAAGGAAGAAAGAAGATCAAGGAGAATAGATTTATTGGCAGTAATGGCAGGAACAGCAGATAGAGGAAGGGGCAGAGGAAGAAGACGAGGATTTAATGGAAGAGGAGGGTATATGAATTGTGGTGATCGGAAATTTAATACCCTCTTAGGAATAAATCAGTGTGCCTTGTGTAGAGAGGAATGACATTGGAAAAAGGACTGCCCCAGAAACAGGAGTGCTTCTCACGACCTTGCCAAAGTAATGGTTTTAGATGACTGAAGGGGACCGGAGGGGAGCCCAGCTGAACCTCTGGTTAAAATTAAGCTGGGAGATAAAGAAGTTAAATTTTTAATAGATACGGGAGCGACATTTCCAGTATTAAATACTTGTAAAGGAAAAATTGGAACAAAAACAGCCAATATAAAAGGAGCAACAGGGAAAGAAGAAAACAGGCCATTCCTACAACCCATAGATTTGAAATTTGGAAATAAAATAATTACACATGAATTTTTGTATGTACCAGAATGTCCGGCACCCTTGTTAGGAAGAGATTTGTTATCCAAATTAAATGCACAAATTGTTTTTGATGAAGGAGAACTCTTTTTGAAAATACCCGAGTCAAAAACGGGAGAAGTTTTGATGATACAAGAAAAGGTAAAGGAACAAGAAATTCCACCGGAGGTGGATTTGGCAGTGATCCCTACCGTATGGGAGACAGATATTCCTGGCAAATCGAAACTAGCAGAACCTGTTAAAATAGATTTGAAGGAAGGCGCAGGAACAGTGAGAATTAAACAATATCCAATCAAACCAGAAGTGAGACAGGAATTGAAGAAATTGATTGATAAATTTTTGGAGTATAAAATTTTGGAAGAATGTGAATCTGAGTATAATACTCCTATTTTACCAGTCAGAAAACCTTCGAGTGAATATAGACTGGTACAAGACTTGAGAGCAGTAAATCAATTAGTTAAGGATATTTATCCTGTAGTAGCAAACCCTTATACACTGTTAACAGCATTAAGGGAGAATTATCAGTGGTTTACAGTGCTTGATTTAAAAGATACTTTCTTTTGTATACCTTTGGAAAAGGGAAGCAGAAAACTGTTTGCTTTTGAATGGGAAAATCCTCAAACCGGGCGAAAGATGCAGTTGACATGGACTAGATTACCCCAAGGATTTAAAACCAGTCCAACTATTTTTGGAAATAAATTAGCAAAGGAACTTGAAATCTGGAAACAGGATAAATCAAGACCTGGGCATTTACTTTTACAATATGTGGATGACATATTGAATGATACAGAAGAAAGATTTACCTGTATACAGGTGACCATTGATCTCTTGAATTTCCTGGGACTAAATGGGTATAAGGCATCCAGGAAGAAAGCCCAAATAGCCTGCCAGACTGTGATATATCTGGGCTTTGAGACTTCAAAAGGACAAGGACAATTAGGAAAAGATCACAAAGAAGCTATTTGTGGTATACCTGAGCCGAGAAATATTCATGAACTCAGAGCATTTTTGGGAATGACTGGGTGGTGTCGCCTTTGGATCATGAACTATGGGCTAGTAGCTAAACCGCTGTATGAGGCCCACAACAACAAAAGGCTTTTGTAGAATTGAAACGTGCCTTAATGTCTGCACCTGCCTTGGGAATGCCGGATCTAAACAAAGATTTTCAGTTGTTTGTACATGAAAGACAACACCTTGCACTGGGCGTGTTAACCCAGAGGATAGGAAGCTGGAAACGACCAGTCGGATATTTCTCTAAACAACTGGACACAGTGAGTAAAGGGTGGCCAAACTGCCTTCGAGCAGTGGCCACAACAGTGATGCTCATACAAGAAGCTCAGAAATTGACTTTGGGAAGAACAATAACAGTCTATGTTCCACACATGGTGATAACTGTCCTAGAACAGAAGGGGGGACATTGGCTGTCCCCCAGCCGAATGATGAAATACCAGGTGGTATTGACTGAACAAGATGATGTGATTTTAAAGACAACTAACCTGGTAAATCCTGCAGTGTTTTTAAGTTCCATACAGGAAGAAGGACGACTGGAACATGACTGCTTGGCTACCATCGAGTATGTTTATTCCAGTCGTGAAGATCTGAAGGATGTGCCATTGGAGCGACCAGACTGGGAATCGTATACTGATGGAAGCAGCTTTATGGAACAAGGAGTCCAATACGCCGGATATGCGGTAACAACAGAGACTACAGCTATAGAAGCAGGAGCATTGGCGGGTACCACATCAGCCCAAAAGGCAGAACTCATCGCTTTAATTCGAGCCTTAGAACTAAGCAAGGACAAGAGAGTAAATATCTGGACTGATTCAAAATATGCCTTTGGGGTAGTGCATGTCCATGGAGCTTTGTGGAAAGAGAGGGGGCTATTGTCCTCTCAAGGATCAAACATTAAACATCAAACAGAAATTTTACGATTATAACAAGCAGTTCAAAAGCCAGATCAAGTAGCAATCATGCACTGTAAGGCACATCAGATTGGGAATACAAAAATAATAGCTGGGAATAATTTAGCTGATAGAACAGCAAAAAGGGTAGCAAAGAAACAAGCATTGCAAATGGCAATAATTCCTTCTAAAACAGTAACCCTTCCTAGGGAAAAACCGAGATATTCAGAAGAAGATGACAAATTGGGTCAGTTATTAAATGCTAAGAAAAACTTAGCGGGATGGTGGGTAACTCCTAACGGACAAGTAGTAATTCCACCTCTTTTGATGAGAGAGATAATTCAAATGAGACACCAAGAATGTCACTGGGGGGCAGAAGCTTTAGTAACATCTTTACGAAAGCAAGTAATATCAGTTAAAATGTTGGGAATAGCTAAAATGGTAACTGCAAAATGTGAGGTATGTTTGAAAAATAATCCAACAATTAAGAAAAAGGTTCAAATGGGTAGGCTGAAGTCTGGTACAGAACCTGGAGATTATTGGCAAGTAGATTTTTCAGAGTTGCCTAGATACAATGGGTACCGGTACATCTTGGTAGGGGTTGATACTTTTACAGGATGGCCAGAAGCCCTTCCCTGTCATACCACACAAGCAAAAGAGTTTGTAAAGTGGTTATTACAAGAAATAATTCCGAGATTTGGAGTTCCTATTGGAATTTCCTCTGACAGAGGTCCACACTTTGTGGCTGAAGTAGTACAAAGTGTTAGCAAAGCATTGGGTATTAATTGGGATTTACATTCATCTTGGAGGCCACAATCTAGTGGGAAAGTGGAAAGGATGAATCAAACGTTAAAACGACAAATAAGCAAAATTTGTCAAGAAACCAGTTTAAAGTGGCCTCAGGCACTTCCATTGGTGTTATTACGAATCAGAGTACAGCCAAAGAGTGGAACCTCAGTCAGTCCTTATGAATTATTATATGGAAAACCATATGAGTCTCCAGAACCAAATCCAAACATACATGTGAAAGGAAAGCAGGATGTATATAACTATTTGCTTTCTCTAGGAAAAACTTTGACTGCAATTCGGAGTGCAGTAATTTGGAATAGACCTTTATACCTGGAAAATTCAGTGCATGATTTCCAGCCGGGAGACTATGTTTATGTGAAGATTTGGACCTCCGAACCTTTGCAGGAGCGCTGGAGAGGACCCTTCCATATACTGTTAACCACTTTTACAGCTATCAAAATTGCAGAATCGGATGCTTGGATACATTATACTCGAGTGAAGAAAGCACCGTGAAGAAAGCACCTACTCTGTGGAAGATTGTTAATCGTGACCCAGAGACTTTAAAATTGACTTTGAAACATGTCTAATTTTTCATATCAGGTTATGATTGGTTTTTGGATTTTCTTTTGGTCGGTAGTGTTGGTGGGATCATGGGCTGACTTGGTGGACAGGAACAAAAGACAAATAGAAACAGAACAAGTGATTGACATTCCCAAAAAAAATGGCTGAGGAAAATTTGATGGTAGGATTGATTAAAGAATTTGCCAATTTACAAAATGTCACGCAGATCACTGCTTGTTTGCCAATACTGAGGGCAGTAGGTGAATCTATTCCATGGGGAATTTTAACTATGAATTTGACTAATCTGGAACATAAAAATGAAACCACCTATTGTGAACAAAGGCCAGTGACTCAATGGTATGAGCAAGTGAAAGTCATTAGAAAACAGTGGAAAACTCCAGGTAGCCTGGCGGATTGTGAAAAATTGTTAAATTATGTTTTTACTAAAATAGGGAAATTTAAGACTGTGGGATGGTGTTCTTATGATGAACAATTTAAAACCAATGTGAGCAAAAGTGTCATGGAATGGAAGTGTAACAAAACTGGCCAAAGTACCCAATTAGTAGAACAGTGGGACTCTATATGGTCTATGTCCATATTTTCCCATTTTCAGCATATGGCAAGAACTTCTTGGTGTTTTACCTGGGATGGAAAGGTTTTTTCAGTATTACCCTGGGTCAACGATGGGTCAACGATAGGTCAACTACATCGGGAGAGAAGGAAAATAAAATAGTGCCATGGTGGAAATGTGAAAAAGTGTATGATTGCAGTAATGCAGACTTAGTAATCCAAAAAATTCCTCCGCTGGCCGCTGCTTTGAAATACGGTTGTTTTTGTCGAGGTCTTAAGAATACTCTCAATTTAACCAGCACTTTTATAGTCAGGAAAGGAACTTTGTTTAGTTGTAGAAAATCTACTATTCGAAGTCCTGGACATTTAATTTGGGCATTGAGTGATGGAACCTGGACAACTCATCTACCATTAGATGGTAAAGTGAAACAAATTACCTTAGGCATGCCAACATTGTGTCCGATTTGGAAGAAATCACCATTTAGAGGATCCCTAGAGAATTTAGAACTAAAACGAACAAAGAGATCTGAGGTAAATGATGATATTTGGAATGAACCATTTATAGGAGTGAAAATTGTCTGGGCACTTGAATCACTTTTAAATCCTATAGCTTCATATAGAAACAGAGCATGGCTCTATCAGTTAACTGGTCAAGTGGAAAAATTAGCAAACGTTACTAAAAAAGGGTTTAAGGAATTGAATATACAATTACAGGCAACTTCCAGAATGACTTCACAAAATAGAATGGCACTAGATATGCTCCTACTAAAAGAACATGGAGTATGTGGATATCTCAAGGATAAATTGGACCACTGTTGTATTCACATTCCAAATGTCACTCAGGATGTGGAACATGATCTAGACCTATTGGGAAAAATTGAAAAAGAAACTGAAACAATTCAAAAGGATATGTCAGAAGATTGGCTTGGGAAAATTTTTAACAAACTGGGATGGAATTTGAGCTCTTGGATACAATCTATAATTAAGAATTTGTTTCTGTTACTAATTGTCTTTTTGATGAGCATGCTAGTATATGCATGTTTGAAGAAACAGTTTACCAATAGAATTGCAGTAAATCGTATGATTATAAGAGAAGCACCAACTATTTCACCAAGACATGATCCATTACCAAAATATGTTGAAACAAAAGATATATGAATAATGTGAAAGTATTGAAATAATGATTTTCAATACTTTCAAAGGGGGGAAATGTTACAGATTTGTTAATAAGTTAAGATTGATTGGCTTTATTTGATTGATTAATTGATTTTATAAAATACTTTAATAAAATTAAAATATAGAAGAAAAATTTTTAAATGAAACTTATAGCTGCACAGTAAAAGCTGTTATGAGATCTTCTGTACATCCTGTACCAAGGCTAAGAAGAAGGGGCTAGAACCATTGTTAAAACTTAGGTAATCACTTTAGGGTTTGAAAGGTTTCTTTGTATTTAACCAGTCTTCTGTATATAGAGGTGTATTGAAATGTCAGAATATGAGATTAATGGAAACTGGGGAGAGTCGACTGGAACAGCTTGTAGTTACCTGCCAAGAAACCGTGAACTTTAGTAAAAGGTAATTCCGGCAGGGGGAGATCGCGACCACCGACTCATATACCACCTACCCAAATCGTACCCAGACCCATTTCTAGACCTTTCTAACCTTTACTGCGCAGAATCGGGTATAGGAGTATGTTAATGATTTACGGGAAATATTATGATTATGCATGAATATTTAATGAATATGTATGAATAAGTTCTATATATGGAATCTGATTTTGGGACCTGGCGTGCGTTGATCGTGAGAGGACTCGCTCACGCACCCGGCCGTCAATAAAGAAGTGTCTGCTTATCTACATCACATTGGTGTCGATAAGTTCTTCATTCTGAGATTTCGGTAACACACTGATGACTTCTAATATGCATAATACAAAATTCATGTTTTCTCTGTCGAAGAGTACTACGCAGTTGTATAAACATTTCACCAAGATGTTGATTCTTTGTCTCTCTCAACAAGGCATCTTCAATGCGCTGTACTACACCAACTACGTACAATGAGTCTGAAACTATATTTACAGGTGTATTGTTCCAGCTTCCCAATGCCCAACACACTGTTTTCAGTTGTAAGGTTTGAAGTTTGTCCCGTGGTTCACCGGTGATCACTTGTTTCTGCCACTGATTATTGGATTGCCAAACACACGCAGCCTTCTTCATCTTTCGTCCTGCATCTCTAAACACCGTTGGCCCTTCAACATGGTCTTGTTGAGCACAACGGTCTCGCAATCCACTGGTAATGTTCTAACATCTTCCAGAGAGGTCCTTTTGGCCGGTTGTTGTGTACAACACCTGTATAGCCCATCAAGGCTTCCTGTATGGCTGTTGAATGTCTCAGGAGCCACTCAATCATCACCACGGACTGGAATGCTGATATCTGCCGGTTCAGTTCCATCAATTTCAACAATCCTGTCTCTTCCTTTTCTCACCAAGGCCGCTACTGCTTCAGGATGACTTAAAATACAATGTCTGGGTTGCAATGGCAAAAACAACCACTCTAAAATGATCGCCATATTTTCCCCCTTTTTCTTTTGCCGTTGCAAAATAAGGGCAAAAGGTGAAGTGGTAACATTACAAACCAAAAAGGATAACAGATGATTCGCCATTCGACGACCACACCAGCCAGTCTGAATCTTGCGGGACACAAATTCTAGGGCAGCCCGCTGTTCTGGTGAACAAGTTCGAGGACTGTTGGCTTCGATGCCATGCAACCAGGATCGGAACGGTTGCAAATCATCGTTAGTGAGTCTCTTTGTGTGTCATCAGGGTGTAAGGGAATCATAAAGAAACAGTCTTTCAAGTCTATCACAACAATTTGCCAAATCTGAGGGATCATCATAAAAGGTGGAAGAGCAGGTTGCAACACTCCCATCGCTAAAATCTGATCATTAATCTTCCATAAATCATGTCCCAGTTATGTGCATCCAGATTATTAGCCACTACTGGACAAGCTAAGGAGCTGGTCACCTGCCATTTTCCCTCCAAAATAGCATCACAAACAACACCAGACCAGCGCTGTAGAATTGGACCTTTTCTCGAGTTCAGTATCGGTGGGGTAGTTGGGCTAACTGGAGGAATTACAGGTATTGAAGTAGTAGGCAGGTTCATTTTAAGTCGCTTTACCAGGTTTCCTAATTTATCTATTACCTCCTGTAAGGATTTCTCTGTATTGTTATCACAAGGCTTCTCCCCGCCTTCCTCCTCAAATTCGTCCGATGATGTTTCAGGAAGAGGAGGATGCATCACCCAACGGCGCTTTTGCCCCCCCTGATGTGACTTACGAGCTGTCACCACCCTCCGTTTTGGTCTTGCTCCACCCACAGCTCCGATTGGTGCAGCAGGACTCGCTGCCCCGCCCTCCTGGGGAGGCTCAGCCGCCTCTCTTCCGGGTTCGGCTCAGTTACAGCAGGCTTCTGAGGAGTAACTTCCGGTTTGTCCGCTGTCTTATCTAAAAGCTCCGGCACTGTTGAACACGCAGGGGCGGACACACCCTTCATAGGACGAGGATGCCCAACTCCGAAAAGTGTAGCCAAGAGAGAAGGCTTAGGTGAATCACCCTTCTGCTCTACCGGCTTTTCTACCACATCTCCCCCCAACGCTTCTATGGCTGCCGCCGCTACTTTTTTTTCCGCCTTCATAGTTTCCAGAGTGTTAATTACAGACCGCCACGTAGCTCCTAACGCTTTAGCTTCTTTTCTTTCTTTACCTCCCTCGATCGTAGTATCCCAGAGGCAATTTCCCACTGCTCTCCATTCCGCAATACTAAACAATAACGCGGGCTCGGGGATCTTATTCTTTTTTCGTGCCCAGTGAACTAAGGTCTCCACTTCTGTCTCTTTAACGCCCTCCCCTCTCCCAAGGAGGATGCCAGTTAACAGTTTAATTGCCGCGTCTAATTCCATCGCGGTCTTCTCAGAGCTCCCCCCTCTCACAGAAAGGATATCAACGGGGAAACCCCACCGCACTCGTTGCGGTCTTCCGTAGTGCCCCCCCACCCCTCACAGAGTGGAATTTAGCGTAGAGCCCTGCCGCGATTTACTCGACGCGGTCTTACCACCGGCGGGGGTGCGATCTGCAGCTCCACACCGAACTCTGGACTCTGCTTTTCGCCTTCCAGGTTCCGCCCGCCTCCGACCTCCAGCTCCCTAATCGGACAACTTCCCTTCGGGTCCGATGCACTGAGACTTCTGCACTTAAGCGAACAGCATTTAAGCTAAACCGCATTTAAGCGAATAAATGGGGCCCTGTTCGGGCACCAGACGAAGAGGGTCCCCCATGGAGAGTCGGCCAAGTCACGACAATCACACCAATATGGCTACATGCCGTGCTCCCTTTATTAAACAGCTCATATTTATAACTTAAACCAACCGCTCACCCGACTTTACACACAGGTGATTGGATAAAAGTCTCTGGCCACGCGGGCGTCCGTGTGGCTGATCGGTGAGCATGCTGCAGGCGCCTGATCAGAGTGTGCCGATGAGAGGGTGTTGATTTCACGGTTCCCAGGACAATTTAAAGCTGCTTTGCAGTTTCAACTAACAGGCCTGGGTTGTCCAACCCGGACAATGGTAACATATGTCCTCGGTCCTTTAAAAATCCCTCTACACTTTTTGTAACAAAAAGATTACTTTTGCTGGTGCAAAAGCTAAGAGCTGTAGGGCAGGGGCACAAGATCCATCCTTGGGAACGAGAGGCTAGTGACACCCTTCCCTCGCAGGAAGATACCCAGATAGAAACATCTACCAGATAGAAAATATACCCAGACAGAAAAGTATACCAGGTGGGAAAATACACCCAGATAGAAATATACCATTAAAACCAGAAAATCATTCCTTGCTAAGCTGCTCCAAGGACCTAAGTCATCACTGCAGTGGATTAATAACCATCTTTTTAGAATCGAAATATCATCCTGCTGCCAACAGGTAAAAGAAAGGCCTCCATCAGAACGATGACTTTGACAGAAAGGCGATGAAAGCATTAGTAGAAATTGTTTTGTCAAATTTCAGTTCAAACTTTGGAAACTTTTGGGGTTTAATACAAAGCTTTCAATTTTTGACCAAGAACATCTTTTCAGTTAAAAAAAAAATAAAAATAAAAAGGCATTTTCTTCCCCTGAGGCTTTTCAGCTACCTTTAGAAATGGTGGTTACTCACGAAAAACCAGGCGATGAGACACCATGAAGAAATGGAGCAGCATATTAAAAGGCACAGCACCATGCCAGCGGAGCTCTGACAGCAGCATGGTTTCTGGCAGGCACGAAGCACAAGCGGGGCAGCACCGTCTGCACACGCAGTACCAGAGGTATCCTACGCAAGGCCATAAACTGTTAGTATTGGTGTCATAAACAGCAAAAAACTACAAAGTCATGGTTAAACAGTTACTGTTAAGAGTAACCTTTCTTCTGAAAGAGCTACATCTGCTTTTTGCTCTCATATGAAATATTTTAATCGGGAAGAGCCTTTTAAAGCCGTTTCTGGTTGTATTTCACTTTAACACACAGTCATGTGAAGAGTAGTGTCCTGGCATTTTCATTCCTAAAATGAGACCATGTTGTACACCTACACAGAAGTCACTCACGTCCCCGTTCACATACCCTTTGATCAGTAATTATGCAATACTACTCTGGAATTAGAACAAGTATAAACTGTTCTTAAATTCAACTAATTACCAATGATGATGTGTTTTCACTCATCTTCCCTCAGGTTCTACTCTCTGAGATTTTTATCTGACAGACCCTTAACTCGTATTCTGAAAAGTTACTAGGTAGCGTAGCATACATACATTCCCAAAAAGCAATCTTCATTAAATTCACCATGTAAGAATAATTAGTTGGGAGCATAGCTTCTTTCCAACATTCACAGCAGTCTGTTAGTAACAGGCGCCATTCTGTTCTTGAGGAGAGAGCTTGATCGCTCCCCAGTCCATGACCAGGCTGGAAAAGACCAGAACCATGATTCTTCTTTATTCTGCCCAATTATCAACTGAAGGGAAGCTACTTCAGAAAAAACAACGATGTGCCTTGATTCCCAGCCCACACCCATCCCAGGAAATCCTGCAGTAAGATCAGCTTGCCCTCTTGTGATTTTGTAGCCAGGAGAGACTCCAGAGGCGACGGAAAAGCTTGCCCAACCATGGGCTGCAGAGCGGCACAATACATCCTGGAAAAGCAGACATTCTCCTAACCTTGGAACCACTCTGACCTGCCAGGCAATTTAATTTTTAAGGCTCCAGGGAAGTGAGGCAAACCTGCTTGGCTTTTTTGATTATTTCTGAGTTTTCTGATTAACTGTGCAAGCCCCAACTCACTTCACAAAAACAGGGTGGCCTAGGGCGCTGCTGGGGATGTCCTCCCTGCTTTGTCTAGGTAGAAAGAAACAAGCCCAAGTTTGGGCACCTGCCACAAGCTACGCTGAAGACACTTTTTTCTCGACAGTCTCACTTTGACCTCAAAGCAGAACTCTGTTGAGTCATGCTGGCTACTTATTTTTAGCAGTCACCTTTCTCGGAGGAAATACACAATTATACTTCACCTCGGCTGAAAAATCCACGCCTGCTCCTGAGTTCAGACAGATTTCCTGAGGCAGTGCTCTGGGCAAAGACAGTACTTGTGGATAAACGCCTCTCCCAGCTGACTCGCTATCTGGCCGAGGGAACACTGAAATATAAGCAGGGACGCCAACTCTATCCACAACACAACAGCTTTTCAGCTGCTTGGAATATAATCATTTATTTATCTTTACAGTGATGACAGAAGAATGTACAGGTGTTTTCACCCATAGGTATAAAAATCTGTTTATATACAGAGTCACAATAATCTTTAATTGGGAAATCATTCTGTTCTCCTGATCCGTTCTTACCAAAAACCACAGGAAAAAAAAATTTAGTACAGGCAATATAATTCCAGTAGGTTTGCAACCTGGCATCAAAAGCTCAGCTTTAGATTAAGGGTGACGTTTGATACTTAAAAAAGGACTTTACGTCATGGGACACAAAATAAAGTTGCTTTTCAAATAAGATATATACATCAAAAATAGGAGTCTAAAAAAGGCATTGGTTTTAATGCTATTAGAAAGCTATATAAATGTGCATGGGTCCATTTCTTCTTATAACGAAAGACCAAAGGAGAAAGCGCCTCTGTCTTTTCGGAAGTTCCTCCTGGGGTAAGTCAGTTAGAAGTACCTGTAAAAGAGAAAGAAATAACCCCTTTTGGAAAAGTACAGGCTGATGGTTGCAGCAATTAGAACGACTTTGTTGGAGCAGCTACAGCTGTGTTTCAGCTCCATATTAAGATCACACCACAAATAATTCATAAGTGGGTACCAAAAAATTAATACCACATAAGTAGCTGCTCAGTTGTTAAGAGTCTCGCAGATGCCTAGTTAGTTTTTCATTAAGCACAACTTGCATACATAACGTGCTTTTAGCATCCAGCCTCTTGCACCACACAGCCTCCTGGCATATTGCCCACGGCCTTACATCACTTTCTGAATTCTTTTTTAAATACAGCATAATGTGTACAGGAAAAGTTTCTCAATATAAAAAGATCATATTGGAACATTAGTATGTATAAAGCAAAAAAACCCCACCAACTTGCATCTTTCAAGCTATTTTACATTAGCACTTCAACAAGATTTTTGAGTAAGTCTCTAATTAAACCCAGTAAGGCAGAAAAAAAGCAGTTTTATAGAACATAACCAACACACGTTCATTTGCATGGAGACTAGCTATGTACACGTAAATAGGTGATGAGTTCACAAGTTGATGAAACTCAAGGTCTACTGCTCCAACTGATTTCCGCAGAGAACCACAGTACCAGTGCAAAAAGAATCACTTCTACAAATAGCTTTATGACTCCATTGGAAAAAATTATTTTATGCTAAATTTAAAAAATTCAAAACAACAATTCGATTCTAAAATGGCAAAGGTTTAAAATGTCACATCTTCAAACAACGTTCTTTCTTGCCTTCCTTTAAAGTTATCCATAATTAGAGTTTTATAGGAGAAACACTCAGGGATTAAGATTTTAAGAGTAAATAGGTATAATTTAGAGTAATTGAAAGATTCTAGTAGCCTGGAAAACATCAAGATTACTGGCCTGTTAAGTGGCCGGTAAACAACACTGGCAAATAGCTCTTGTCCACAACTTAAAGATCAAAATTATGTTGCACTGACATTGTAAGTAATAAAAATGACTGTGCATTAGAAACATGAATATTCAGGGGCTGGTGGGTACATTATAAATACATTTTGTTTCTAATTATAAGAATTTACTCAAGCAACACACCCGTGTATCTGAAGCAGTAACCTGGTGTGCAGTCCAGATACCAAGTGCAAAAATAATACCTGGCTGATAGTTGCAAATCTTATCGGTTTACACCCTTCTTTTATAATTACCACTCTGTGCTATGGGTCAAATACCAGTATGAATGCTCTGCAGCCTTGCTAAAGCAGGTCACAGCCTGGAAACTTCCATCCTATGTCTACAGGTTACCACAGTATTCATAGCTGTATAAAAGTTAACTCCTTTGTACCTGCCAAATAGGAAATACATATATTCTTTCCCCTTGTGGGTAGTAGCTTCATAACAAACAAAAAAATGAAATTAAGTCCTTTAAAATTACACAACCATCTCCAGACAGAATTCTTAGTTGTTAAAACTTCAGCTAACTGCTTATGAAAAGGTCAGATCTTAAAAGCTGTGCACTTTCATAAATGAGCACTAGGCACTCAGTGGAAACAAGAGGATGAATTACCATTCTTCTGCAGATGATTAAAAAAAAAAAAATTTAGAGAAAGTTTGGCAAACCCACAGATCACTACTGAAAACAGGTATAAGACACAAGAAGATGCCTTGGAGAATTAATTGGTAGTACTATTATCCATTTATAATTAAATAGAAAAGTTTCAGGAACTTGTTATGCAATTTTATAAAATTAAATTTTGCCAAACAGAAAAAGGCCAGTTACTTTGATTGGTTTACCCCAGTTTTACAACAAGTATGAAGTGCCAGAAAACACACCTGCAATCGTTTCTAGAGACTGGGTCTTTGCTGTGAAGGATGAAAACCACTGTTTTTTCCTCCCAGGTGATCTGTGTAGCATTTACTGTGAGGATGTTCACGTCTATAGATGCAAAATCACCCTAGTGCTCTGCTGCTATCAGATATCTGCTGCTATCACCAGCAAGGCAGCTATCACCTTGGGAGGAGAAAGCAGGACTGCTGGTGTGTGATACACTACTGTCCACCGACTGACTGCCCAGGCACTGCCAGCAGCCGAGACAGGTAAATCTCCTTGTGCCCCCAGGAGAACTGACTCACCTGATTTCTTTTTATGCTTCATCTCCATTATCCATTTCTACATCTATATCTTTCGTTGTATCAGCTGCTCGTGACAAAATGTCTGCCATTAGTGCTTCCTCCAGTTTTTTACGCACTTGTTGCACCCGCTCTTCTTGTTTTCTGAAAGGAGAAAAGGGAAGAAGGCACAGAAACGTCACTCCTTCAAGTATACTAGTAGGCTGGGAGCATAATATTTGCATAAATTATTCAGGACTGGCTTTTCAACTTTTATTTTAACTTGGAACAGAATACGAAAAAATAGTTCCAGTTGGAAGGGACCTACAATGATTGTCTAGTGCAAGTACCTGACCCCTCCAGGGCTGACCAAAAGTGACAGCATCTTATTAAGGGTATTGTACAAATGCCTCAAACACTGACAGGCGTGGAGCATCATGTGTGCAGAGGAAGAAACTCAAGGACCTTCACTGATTCCATTTATTTACTCTTTCCATTTATCTATTTAATTACTCCTACCTATCTATTCAGTCTTATCTGCTAGTCAGTGATGCATTTAAGATGGCAGCAGCTTCTGCTGAAACAAAGGTTTGTTTCCTTGGGGAAAGTTAATTCAAAAATACTACCTCAATATCAACACAAATTTAAAATATTTTGATTCATTGTTTAGTTTAGAAGGTAGTATCTAGCTTTCAAATGTTACAAGAAGTCCTCTTTCCAGGTTTTCCCCAAAGAACACAAATTTTGCATCAGACCCAGGGTGTTTTTTACATGAAAATCCACTTGTTCTATCAAGCTATGTTTTCCAAAAAAGAAAACCTTTAAACAAAATACACACTTAAAAATAGCCAGAACTCATCAGAAGCAGGCACAGGAAAACATTCATTAGTGCCACAAACTCCCTGTGGCTCTTTAGGATGGCAGGACAGATAGAAAGAACATCAAATCTTAGAAGAGCAGGAGTGATATCCCACAACCTCCACAGAAGCCAGAAGCCTCTGAGGAGCAACAGCCTCTGAAGCTATTCAGTTCTATAGCTGCAACCACTACCAGCCCTCCCTAAGTACTTCAGAGGAGGCTGTCTGCTTACAGAGATAGCAAAAAGAATTTAAAAAAAAAAAAAAAAAACACAACAAAACAAGCTAGCAGGTCAGTACAGAACTTGTCTTCTATCTTCCAGGTATTTTCTATCCTTGTTTTCTGTCTTCAATATACAGCTTACTGTCCCAGAGCTGTTAACTTTCAATGCCTAGAGTGATCTTTCAAACCCTGGGGCAGAGAACTGAACAAAACTAAAGATACCTTACCTTTTGCAGAACCTGTGACAAAGGAGAAATAAAAGTTAGGGTAGCAAATTCAGTATTTGTTAATTGAATGAAAGTGATTCCAAGAGCACACATGAACTAAAATACAATTAAAAAAAAAAATCAGTACTAAAAACTTGTCACCATCACACTGTTGGAATACACTGCACACTGGAAAATAAATAGTTGAAGTATAATTTATTTGTCCCCTTTTTGGCTTCAAGACAGTGGGATCTTTCCACAATCCCCAACCTACAAACTCCATTGCAACAGGCTTCAGACTACAGCCACTGACACCAGCAGATCCCTTCCCTTGATTCCTGGTGGTTCCTTACTCAGGGCTAATTTGAGCTATGATGGTAACTACGAGCACTTAACAACAGCATTTTTTAAAAAGTGCCTGAATGACCAAATCAGAAGAAGAAAGCTGCTGGAGTATCTTTATAAAGCTTTCCATTAGAGTGCAAAGAAAATTCCAGTAAATTAAAACACAGGAAGGACACTTCCCTACTCTTACACAGAATGGATTAAGAATGAAAGGTAAATTTTCCTTGAACACGGTTCTGGTCACTGGGCGTTTTAAGTGTATCTCCTGGAAAAGCCCTGAAGTATCACATAGCCAGTGAAGATATGGGAAATCAGCAATCCTCCCTTTGTCAAAAAAGTCACAGGGCATTTTGGTAACCTTGCCCACTCAGGAACCTGAATCGAGCCATGAACAGCTGAGGTGGGAGAGAAAGGAGGCCCCTTCCAGGCTGTGAATATTTCATAACCTAAATGTGTATCACAGAATGCACTTCACAGAAAGCACACAAGAAGTTATTCTGGAACACCTTTTCCTTCTTTCTTGTGGCTACAAGGTCATTCCCTGCTTTGCTCTTCAATGAGTCTGGTGTCCAGGCACAGAATCTAACATAAAGGCCAGCAAGTAACTTATATATCAATTTTGGGGAGCTGGGCACGAAACAATCATAAGCTTTACCACCTCATTAGGCTCCTTATTTGAGATCTTCTTTTAAACACACTTCACTATACTGATGAAGTTTTGAAAAAAAACATGCTGAAGCATAACCTCAGCCTGTCCTCAATTTCGGAATCATTATCCTGATGTGACAAGCCCCTTCCTACCACCTCAGACATAGAACCAGAGTATTTAATTCTCACAATACACAGAAGTGACAGTTTTCTCTATCTTGGACCAGCTTCTGTTATTAAGGGCCCAGGGTCCCTATTCATGGTCTACGTGACCTTCTCCAGAGGTTACTCCTAGGTCTTGCTTCCCAAACTAATGGGAAGACATAGCTTTCGCCAGTTAACTCATTTCCAGATTTTCAGCCAGCTAATTGATCTACCAGGGAGCAGCAACCAAAAAATAATTCACACCACTCCCGGTCCTGAAGGGTCTGGTCTTCTAGCAAACGGTTTTTAAGTATTAAAAACATAGCTCTTTATACAAGTAATATGATTTTTAAAGCACAGGAACTACCAAGAGCAAATGTTTAAGAGCCAACAGCAAGAAAACACTACTAATAAGAAGTGCTCATCTTTAACACTAAATAAAACTCTAGGGCTTAGGAGTAGCTCCATTCAATTTGATTCATGTGACTTCTTATGCTAGTTTATCACGATAGCATTAAGGAAAACTACTTTAGCCCGTTAAGTCAGCAGGGTTAGCAGTGCTGCCAGGGAAGACAGCCACACACAAGTACCCACTATTTGCTACCAGCCCTCAGCCCTTCACCTCCATGGCTCCCTGGCACCGTCCTGCAGCCTGTGCTGATCCTTCTCACCTCCTCAGCTGCATCACTTGCTGCTAAGCAGCTCCCCAGCCACGTGCACTTTTCAGCCTTCCTCCCAGCAAGACACAAGCCTCATCCTTTAGTTTAAGAACTATTGTCTTCAAAAGCAAGCTAATATTAAAGACACTTTATTCCCAACACAGAAATTCACAAGCCTCTAATTCCAATTCCAACCTTATTTTCAGTGGAGAACTGCTTGACACAACAGGATTCAGATGATTTCCTTATGCTTAGCATGATTTTATTTGTCCTCACTACTTGCACTCTTCTTAGCCCACAGAACTAACCGATGTGTGCATGCTTTAAAGACGTGTGATTCCACAGTACTGTATGAAATCCAACTACGATACTGTGCCAACCTCCCCTCTGGCTTCTCCCACCATTTTTTTATATTGCTAAATCTACTGAGGCTCCATTTGATTTAGGTCCTTATGTGCTGGCACAGCAATATCTACTCTGTCATCAACATAAAAAATGGGTTCAGATTAGATGGGAAAAATCCACAGAACCAACTTGTGCTTGTCTGAACATCAGCTCTACCTCCCTTTGTGTCAGGGGGAAGGTAATATCTCTTTCCCTGCTCTTCCAGCACATTCAAATATAGTATTTTTTGGAGACACTCTAATCAAGAACCATCACCATAAGTGCTTACAGTAACATGTACTCTGTTTTTATGAAAAAAAAATACTCTAGAGCTTCTCAGCAGCAGGCATTACAGAAGTCTTCCACCAACCAGGTCTGAGATGCACTGCTGAAAGGAGAATTATGTTGACTGTATTTCTTGTATTATATTAAACTCAGGTTTAGAGGCGTCTGCTAACTCCCTCACACACATACACCTCTCCAACACATCACTTCCAACACATCTTTCCCATCTCCTCCTCCCATCTCAGCAGAAATTAACCACTGTAAAGACAGCCTATTCTAAATGGTAATTACAGAAATCCCCACGTGCCTAGTTACTGTGCTTTCCTGACATAAACTTTCTGCACCCAGATCTAGAGACAAATTTAATACAGTGTATCTCATAACCGAGATTGATAAGGATTATTTAGGGTTTTGTCTCTCTGCAACATGCATTACTTTACCTTACAATTTTCTTATTCCCGAGGAAAGCTCAGACTGTGGAAACACTCTCGATCTCATTTTCTTCCTCTGACACATTATAGTTCTTGTGGCTTTGGTCTGCCACACGGAACGTGAGATTTGTATAGGGTATTGAGGAATCTGGTGAGGAACTAAGCTACAGCTGACTAGCTTGGATCAAGGTTCATACAGGTTAAGATTTAGACATTAAATCCATTAAAAAAAAAAAAACTTAGAGAGCATTAAACTTGAATTATTCTCCATTGCTGTCTCATGGTAAATACAACTTCAGGTTTTTTTGACAGATTAACAGCTATTTTGTCTTACCCACTACTGTGCAGAGCATGACACAGCCAGATTACAGCCAGTACTACATTAATTGTTATGCTTTGGTAAATTTACCAGGTTATGACTACCCATAAGAAAAAGCAGAAGTACCACTACCATGCTATTTGAAATGTCAAGATAGCTGAGAAAGCCCAGGAACAAAACCTACTGGGTGCTGCTCAGCAAAGGACCTAGACTGAGCAAGACAAATGGCTGTTGAAAACTGCAAGATGGGATTTTCAGAAACGACTTACATGCTTTAGGAAAAGAAATCCCCTGAAAACTGTAAGCTTTAGAAAATCCCACTCAAGAGAGAGACACTTGAAAAGAATGACAGACTAGACTATGAAGCAGAACAGAGCTGTGAGTCAAAAATTAATTTTATAATATATTGCAAAATTTCATCCACCTAAGCATAACTGGAAAAAACAATCCACCTATTTGTTATTTGCAGAAGATACCATTCCCCAGTTCATCCCAAAAGAGAGAAACTGGTTAAAGCATTTATCTGGCAGAGACACAAAGGTTGTCAGTCTTAGCCCTTGATGGAAATGAAGGCAACTCAATAGTGCAGTTGCAAAGAACATAACTAGATGCTGGTCAGGAAAGAAGCTGCAAAGCAGTGGTCTCAAGATAAATGATCTCACAGACTCAGTATGGGAGAAGACAGTTAACAAGGAATTCTAAAAGCCTGCCTCGGGAGGCTAAGATTTGGATGTAAAGACCACGGAGAACCACACCACACTCATTTTACATACTTACCCTTCACAGGACTAGCATTAAGAAGCGCAGAACTATTCAGGTGTATGCCACAACTTGAGAAAAAAAATAGGTGTTTGTCCCTAGTGATCAGGAAGCATGGCTGTTTCTTAACCATGCATTTATAGCAGGTTATTTAAAGTTTTCCCACTGAATGCTAAACCAGAAGAGAAAATTTTGCATTTTACCCTGACTATGAAAGAGATTTACCATCATTACATGACCAGGAATACTTCAAGTTAAACATGAGTCAAGCTGACAGCTATTTTAGTAGATATAAACAACTGCAATAATCTCCCTGAAGAATCTGTAGTACTAAAGAATATATGCTGGCACCTCACCAGATATCCCCAACGGCAACCTTTTCCTTACCATTTATGTAAGTTCAGAAAGCAATTGTACTGCTTTCCTTAGTGATAACAAGTGCTGTATTCTGATACTACTTCTTCATGTTTTCTGAATGGTCTTAAAATGAAAGTCAGCTTCACACAAACAGTATGAAAAAGTAACTTCCAAGAATCTTTTGGTGGTGGTGAGCTGCCTAGGAAGTCATGAATCAGAAGAGACACTGAACTGGCAGCATATTCACAGAGGTATTGCTTCTCCAGTTCAGAATCCGTGTTCTTCCTGAGTTGCCAGCACTGACTTCTAATTCATTATTTACTTTTTTTAAAAACAGCTGAATGACTGATAAGACAAAAAAGGAAATTTGTTTCAAATAAATAATAAACGTTGTCAAACGTGCTAAGAAATTTTCTCATGCTGCCCTGTAACTTTTTTTAACAAAGCAAGAAGAGCTTACCTTTTGAAAGCATTTCAAGTTAACGTTTAAGAAAATAAAGCAAAGTAAATCCCTAAGCAAAGCACTGGAAATTGGATAATTTTATACCTTAACATTAGATTTGCAGAAGCTTCAGCTAGCCATCTAGGGCTTAGAAAAGACTGCGTTAGTAGTATACTTTGGTGCCGAGTGCACTAAGTTGCAAGATCCAAGTTTGGTCTTCAGATTCCCTATGCAATCCAGAATTAACTAAAAATGTGATACTCAAGGCAGTGTTCATCCCATGTGCTGATTCATGCTAAGCAATGCTAAAAAGAAATATATCGGATGACAGGCTTATGTCCCATGTCTTGCCACACTCTGGCAATTAGTCAATGCAACAAGAAATCTCTCTCTTCACTCGGTCCTAACTTTGAAATTCAGTGCTGAAGCCCCTGCTTTTAGTACCCCCAAAAATAATGAATCTTTCTTTGAAAAGAAAATTAACAGTACAGCTGTTAAAAAACAAAACCTTTGCCCCTATGTGAACAGATCTATCTGTGCTCTTCATACCATATCCTAATCTCCCACTTCAAGAGGGTGTGTTAGCTGCAAAACTATATGCTATAGGGGGATATTCTTATTCTCCTTTGTTGAAGTACTTACTTTTTAACAGAGAACAACAAATTTACTTGACCTAACCAGAAAAGGGAAGGAAGAAAGCCAATACGGATTATGACTATAGCTTAATGTTTAGGGCTCTGTCTTGGGAAAGAAAATGTGAATTAGGACTCATACCTTGGGGAATATTTTCTATCATTATTTTGGCCTCAAAGAAAAAAAAAACAAAACAGTTTTTCATTTTTCTAAGCGGGTGACCTAATCAACAGGTACAAGAAAAATGTTCACACTTCCCTTATCTCCAGGACTGCACTGAGCCAGGAAGGAATCTACTTTAATGGAACTTGCTTTTTGTTTTACAGAATACTTCCAGAAACTTACCTAATGTCATCATCTGTGACTATGAAAGCTTTGCAGAGGGGTTGAGATGTATTAAGCCAGATGGCTGGGTTCTTCTCAACAGCTGCAGAAAGCTGCCCCGTGATAGGTGCAGAACTGGTGTGCAAAGCACTGGCAACAGCTGATAACAGGGTATCGTCATTGTTACCTGGGCCAACTCCTAAACCAAAGATAACCGAAGAGTTACCATTCACGTTCCCTACGTAACTTCAAGTGGCGGAGCTCTTCTCAGTTTGTAAAGGTTACGTGTACTCATAATATAACTGCCACTGGATACACGATTGTATAATCAAAACAGTTAAATGCAAGTTCTTAACAATGGCTTTGTAATAGCACAGTTCTCATTTACATTTAAATCAGTATTGCAAAAAGCATCTCATTTCTAAAATGGGCTACGTTTTTTGTTTACACTAACACTTACAATATCATCAATTTTTTAATCAAGATGATCACATCACAAACTTATGAGTCACATACTGAAATAGTTTCTTTGCAGCTTCATGGTATTAATCCACACCAGCACAGCCTTTGCTTTAACATGAAAAGGTATTAAATCAATTCTGGAAAATGAACACTGGAGATTTTTACAACACTAACATTCCCAAGAAAATCTCCCAAGCAGTATAACAAAGTTGTTAGCTTTGAACTATGACTTGAACGTATTTTAGATCAACTTTCACCAATAACAGTGCAGTTCTGAAGTGTGGTTTATATTAACTACATAAATTAACTAAAAATAAACACAGTTTTGGAGACTGAGGTATTTTGTCAGCAAAGAACACTTATAATTTCAAGTTTACTTCATCTGACTGCAAAATGAAAACTTAAGAGCATCAAAAACTCCATCCTTTTTAAGCACAATTAATTTTGTGGATCTGAAGCAACTGCAGCAAGTGACCACAATACCTTGAAGACCTTTAGGTAGCTCCATGGATTTTATGATTTGTTCACTGACATCCGATGCACTGAGGCCTTGTAGCCTCTTCTCCCAGAAAAGCTGAAAAAGAGAAAGCAAGACTGCTCATGAGAAATAATTAGAAGAAGAAGAATAAAAAACCCCCAACTAAATCAGCTCATGGAAATAAACAGCATTCAAAGACAGTGCCTAGCAGCTTACAAAACAAGCAACCTGGCAGTCACGTAAGCTACCAGAAAGGTAATATCCTATCTGCTGATGGAGTTTCAGCCATGGAGAACCTGCTTGTACAGAATTATGCAGCGTGTGTTGAGACCCTGGAGACAGCTCTGCATGCCGGAGCAGTCCAGCTGCACCAACACCAACGCCGGTCAGCAGCTACACCACTTCAGACCTACGCTGGCCTGATGACCCGGCCCTTCCTGACACTGCATAGATCTCTTGACTTATCTGGAAATAGAATCAAATCTTTCCACTTTTTGGAAGATACGTGAATTAAATTCACATTCGTTTTACTTTTTATTGCTTTGTTTATTAGCTGGGAGTATGCTTCCATTTCTCACAGAAACCTATTTCTTGACCTAAGAGACTTTTGTCCAGTGATACAGATTTCCCTACTCACTCCTATCTTACTGGTCTGAAGATTCATCCTGAAGTTCTGGGCTGGAGATTAGCCACACTTGTTTTTTAAAATGGCCTTTCTATTTAACAAGATAGTGATAAAAGCTAGTTAAAAAGTTGATTTCCATTCCATGGGAAACTACCTTTAACAAAAAATCTTAATAAGGAGGTAAGCAAGATCATAGCTCTGCAATTTCCTGTGGAAAGGGCATTCAGAAATAGTTTGATTTTCCTGCACTTTTTCTTATTTTTCTGGGGGAGAAAAAAAATATCTTTCTTTTCATAGCTGCAAAATCTGAGACATAAAACTAGACAGGCAGTTACTCTCATTCCTAGGAAATTCTTTGTTGCAGCTGTGTAACCAGAAGCGGTAGTTTAAGATGAGGCTTTTGAATGTCACACTCGGCTCTAAAACCCAAAGTGAAACCACTAGCACATCCTCTTTCATCTTCTGTGGAACCTAAAGTGCCAGTCACACAACATCGTAACTGTATCACTGTACATCAGTGATTCTTATTCAGAAAAAAACCACATTTTTTTCAGTTACAGAGGTAGTAAAGGCAAAGAAAAACACAACAAAGAACATCTACCTTAGCATTAAAAGCATACTACTGACTGAAAATAAAACATACAGTTACGCTAAGAAAAATGCAGTACTCTCCACAACACGTCTGTACAGCTTCATAAATCAGTTGAATGACATTTGTGTTGCCTGAGAGATTACTATGTCATTTTATAGAGATCTACTTATTTAAGCATTCTTCTCTGGACAACAGGACGCATTTGTAATGGAGTTTAGATCTAAGTGGTTTAAAAAGCCCACACAGGTTCACCTAAGTAAGCTCTACAAACTCTGACTACATTTCACACCTTCTCGACATCTCCGTGATTTGACAGCTTTTTGAAAATACCTGTTGCCACTTGCATCTCATTTTACTAGAGCCACTTAAACTTCAAATGCTTCCTGTAAACTGACTCCTCACTCTTAACTAGTATTAATTTTCAACATTCCAACCCAGGTTTGAGCTACATTGTTAGCTAAGTATCAAGGCACCTCCGTTACCTTGTTGAATGTTAAATATTTAGTACCTCCAGCCATTCCCTCCTGCTGTTTACCACTATTGCTAAGCCCCCACCCCAAGAAATCACTCGAGGTGTCTTACAGCGGTCCTTACAGCTCCGTGGATAGAGTGGCAGTGCCTTAAAGCTGTCTAGAAGGCTAAAGAAATCCTTTGTTACAGAGGCAAAGCCAGCAACTTGCTAGCCAAACTCTAAAAGCAATATCAGGATTCAGATAAATGAAGTCAAAGTAAAATCTTATCAGTTCAGTATTTTGTCACTGGGTTAGCTTCCCATCTTGACAAAGTCTCTAGAAAGCTTACTTATGTTTTCCACTGTTCAAAGAATTCACCCTGCATTCTCCTTTCCTTCTGCATTTCATCAACTTTTAGAGATAAGCAAAAGGCCCACCAACCCCAAATCCAAGCCATGTTTTTATATGCTACAGGTAAACATAAGAACAGCTCTGTTCATTTCGGATAAAATGAACTGGTCTACAGCAGCAAATACATCACCAAATACAATCAAACATTACTGGGGTTTGATTCTTCGGGTCCCTACTGGGAACAACCCAGCACACATCACAGAGAGACAAGGAATCAGGAGAATGGTTTGGTTATAGAGAGTATATTAGGAATGCAAATCCCCATGTGGGAGAGAGTGCTTGAAGAAGGACAACTAGCACATATGAAAACTTAGAAGATTTGGGAAGTGTAGCGCAGTATTGATTGGGTGTAGCTTCCAAGACCAGGACTCGCTCAGCTCTTTAAGCACTGATTGCGAAGGCAGGGAAAAGTCTGTACAACTAGCAACACCTCAGATGACTTTTGAGGTCAGCATCAGGTAGAAGAAAGCACCTGGCACTTAGACACACTTGCTGAAACAAGATTGAAGCAAAGCATTTTCCTAGCACAAAGCTTCCAGCACCATTATGTATAATTATTTGCAAATGACAATGACTGTGCTTCAAATTCTCACCTCCCCAGATCACCACCGAGACTGCACACGTCACTCCTACTAATTTTTTGCCCAGAAATGAACTGCATTCCTAGAGTTTTATTATGAAGTTTGTTTTCCAACCCTCTCTGGGTTCTTACGAGTTCCCTCTGAAGCCCTGTGTCTTTTCTTGGTTTTTACTGAAGATTCTGAGCTGGACCAGATCTGGACAAGTATTTCCCTATCAGCTGTGCCAGGAATAGCTATTAAGGGACGGTGAGAGAGGGAAGGAAGTTACTAAATACAAATTCAGACACAGCTTTTGTGTTACTTCACTTACATGATGAAGATGCAACCATTCCACAGCAGCAGAAGTAACCGAAATAGATCATGCAAGTCTTGATGTGCAGAATATCTGCCTCTGAGGTACAGCCCTAAACATAGCTTACACTATTTAACTTACAACTCTCTCATCATTAGTGAGACTGGGAATAGAAAAAGAGAAAATAAAGTTCGGGTTCAAAGGCTTTGTGCCCCGCTAAGCAGAGAAACAGGCTCCTAAATTAGGAGCAATTCATACAAATCCCATCTAGTTTGGTTGCATCAGCAGCCATAGAGCGTTGCTGGACTTTGTAAAACAAGGAACAGCCCCTCACACAATGCAAGCGTCTGCAGCTACAGCCAGCCAAACTCAACAGATGACTGCCAGCCAGAGAGGCCACCTTCTGCATAATAACCTTACAGCATCTTACCATCAGAGGTTTCCTCGTAAAATGGACTGAGCTCTCCAGCCTGTGCTTTTCTCAGCTTGAAGATGCACTGGTACAGACAGAAAAGCAAGATACATGCCCCCAAGGAAAGAAGCGTTAGCAGACATGAGAACCTGTTATTCAGTAATGAGAATCCTGATGGAACCAGCAGAGGAAGGAATGGGAGAAGAACTGGATTTCAAGACTTGTCATTGTTTTGATGTGGTATTTCACTACTAATGCAAAATGAATAATCGTTCTGAGGATTCAGTTATGGGTATTCATCCTGCTGGACGATGAAAAATGGCTATATTTCAGTTTAGCTTGAAGCAGTGGTTAGGGAACACACATCAAAAAGAGACTAAAGCCATGGTCCTTCATTTACTGATGTTTGGAGTGTTTTAGATTCAAAAAGACCCATCAGCCAAGTGCTCCATTTCCTAGGAAATTAATCAATGCGCGTTATGTCAAAAGTGACCTCTTACGCAATAATCTCCTGCTGAGCAAGAAATGTATCCCTTATCTCTCAAACTTACTCTCCGGAGGGCAAGCCTGTTTTTTTCCTGTGACAGAGGAGGCAGCATAGGAATGCAATGCCAAGGTCCCCAGGGTGGAGCAGAATTTTCACTTCCTTGTTCTGAAACTCCATAATGGCAGAGCTGTACCACAGCTGTGCTTCTGAGGTTCTTTATTTGGAGAATTATAAAATATTGCTTCCTCCATAATTGTTTCTTGTCCAAGAAAAACTATTTGTGACTAATGGTGAACTATAATCTAACCCGTAATCTCTGCAAAAACACAGTCTCCTAAGCAACTATTATTTCCCATTCAGACAACAAAGAAACAATAGATTAGCCTTTCTATTGCAAGAACCACCAAACATATTATGAGCTGCTCCTTTTCCTTAGATAAATAAAAGTCTATTTGCAGTTGCTCAAGCTCAAGGAAGCCTACAGGAAATTTTTGCTAGAAAGAAATCCATTCCAATTCTATTATTTTTAAAAGAAAAGCACATGTGTTCTTAACATTCAAACATTCCTGGAGGGTGACTGATTTCTACATAAACAAGAACCTCAGATTTCTTCTGCCATTTACTATTTAGAGAGTATTGAAAATACTGTAGATGTCAACAGACTGAGGTACTTGACTGGACACACAGAAGAAAGGACAATGATTCCAGTGTTGGTGAGTTCACAGATTTGTTTACCGAGGTAGTTTCTTCTATTTAGACAACTACAGATATCCACTCTTAACTTGCAGCAGCAGTCAGAAAAAGCTACCATCTAATTCAGAAGTAGGATGGACACAGCAAGTTTAGCAGCACAGTCACAGCTCCAGGAGCTGCCTTGGCATCTTCCTAGCTCTCTGCAACCACATGTATTTCCATGCTGCTTGCAGGTGCATTATAAACTGGTCTGCAAGCTGATTAAAAGTTAGTCTACACAAAGCACAGTCAACATATCTATACTGTACTGCAGACACAGCCAGCCTGCAATTTTGCAACGTTTTAAAATGTGTTTTAAAGGCTGAGACCAGAATGCCAGTTACCGTTCGGGAAACTGCTCAAAGGAATGACATTGCAGGCAGTTAAGTAAGGAGATATGATTAAAGAGAGGTCTTTTCAAAGTCTCCATGAAAGAATTTAAAAGGAATGAGAATTTCTGCAGAAAATCAGAAAAATTCTTTCCTCTTTTTATATCCGGTTTCTGAGCTGCTCAGCTCTGCAGCATCCATAATAGCCAATCAAAATTTCAGTGTTCCCTTAGCTGCCTGGGAGAGGGAGATGAAACTTAAATCTCATTGGGTTGCTTCCATCCCTCTTTTTAATAATTCTAATAGATATTAACCAAGAAGCTTAAGTTTTCCAACTCTATTTGAATTCTAGATTCTAACCCTTTAAGTTGATCCACAGGAAAAAAAAGTCACATCTATTTGACAAAATACAAAGTGCTAAGAGCTAAATATGCCTTTCTTATTAAGAACTGTTCACAAGAAAACATACATAAAATGACATCCTGCAATTTTTCTCATAAAGTAGGCTTTTTAGACTGCATATATATTATGAAATGACTATGGTCAGATTTAATTTGTCACATATAATCCTATTCAATAACCCATTACAATACAAGCCATTACAAATATATATGATGGTAAGTTTATAAAAGAGACTTTCAAATCAATTTTAAAGAGTACTTCTGGCCTACAAATAGATTATAAGTAAATATATCAGCTGTATCCTAAGGCATTTTAAAAAAGAAAATACCCTCAGATTTATCCTAAGGTGGTTTTTAAAGGTGGTTGTCTGTCACAGAACTAGAGGAATTGGATCACATAATACTGCCTATCCAATTTTCTCAAAATGAGCTTTGAAGGGAAGGATGTCCTTTTAAACACTTGAGGTATGTTTGTGGGATGTTTTAAGCCAAATGGATCAGGAAGATACTGATTTGCTTTGCAAATTCACTGGTTTACCGGATTACCACTCACATAAACATCAGTTTTACTAGTATGGTTTCAAATATCCCTACCACCACTACCAACAGTGTAAACCAGATTTAACTAGTGATCAGTGGGTCCTCAGGAGTAAGAGTTCTCCCAAAGCAGTGTCTCGGGTACCACACATTTAGGGCACGGGGGAAAATGAACGAGTCTTGGATTTACCCTGGAAATGGTCAATCAGCATGGAACAGTGTGAACCAAGAAGCTCTAACAGACGAAGAAGAGGGTAAGTGCTCTACATAGGACACAGGGACCTGGACCCTCTGGAGGCACCACATGAGTGGGGGTACAAAGGGCAGTGATCCATGAGAAAGTTTGATTTGCAGCACCATTCAATTTCATCCAGTTAGGTACTGTCAAGAACACTTGACAGGCAAGTAACTCAAGTTTAAGTGATTACATAAAAGATTTACTGCCTATAATAGTTTCCGGACTTCCACTGCTTCACATTCACCCACTTCACACTTGAGGAATACTCAAACCCAGATGCACAGATGGAGCATTAACGTGCCCCAAAGAACTGATACATCTAGTGGCCTGTTTGCAAAATAGGAAGGAGGGAGAAAATGTGATTTTAAGACAGTACTCAACACCACCTAAGAGGAAAATGACAGATATAGTTACATGATTTATTAAGTCATCATTAATTCCAGTTTCCTTTTCAGCAATGCTAATCTGACTTTTTAAACGTAAATCATCACCCTTAAATCCATCAAGAATGTATCATGTCTTATCGAAATCTAACAGTGGAGAGGAGGCTAAAACAGAGGAGTTTGTTGGGTTTTGATTGTTTTTTTTTTCCTTTCTTTGCAGGGCCCACTACCAATCTTTCAGGATTCCTTTTCTTACACCGGTTTATCAAAACTTTTTTATCAAAATATTTTGTGCAGGTTGATACTTCAAAAAGAGATGTTAAAGCACTCTGAAGAAAACAGCAATTGAGGCTATTAGATTTGCTATTTAGGAACTTACAGATACTACTATCATTTGATTAGATAGGAAGACTTTGCGAAATCTCAGTGGATTGACTGGTGCTGGTATTTGAACAAAAGCCACACAGAGGAAGAAGGCTGATAGTGAAGAGAAGTCTAGCGAGTACCAGTTGACCCTTCAGAGCATGCATGCATACACTCACAGCTCAAGTTCTGACACAGCCTACTTCCAGGATTCTCAGAACATTTCCATTTTTTCTTGGGTAAATTTCTCCAGTCTGATTGATAACCAGTAACCTATAAAACCTTTAAGAATGGCTTTGAAAGCTTTAAAATGCTGTCTTGCAGAGCTGTTGCTTGAAAAAGGCCTGGAAAACCTCATGACACTTCTTGCATGCCACAAACTAGCATGCTGAATATATGGAACCAGCAGTTGCCACAAAGATTTGTTGCTTTAATTGACAGATTTACCTATACAAAGATCATAAGCAAGCTGCGATTAATTTATCTTTCCAAGAACTCCAACATGGTTTACTGCTTAAAGAAGAGCTGCTGCCAAATATGTTCCCTGCCAACACCAACAGGCATGTCTTCTCACTCTCAGGTCATGAAAAAACCTACTGACTGCCAAAGGAACTACAGTACTCATTTATTTTGATCTTCACAGAAGCAGGCAGGCCAAAGAGAATTTTCAGGGAATTCTGGTTAGACTGTCTTTTGAAGAGGGAGATACAATAGATATAAGCGGATAAAGCTTTCAGAGATGGATATCTACAGAAGCAAGAATCCCTTAAGGGATTTGGGCCAAGGATTGAAGAAAACAGGGAGGAATAACACTGGAAGGAAGTGGTAACTGAGTAAGCTTTATATACAAATAGACCATGTAGTCGGTGTTTCAGCATTCACTTAAATATCCAACACTGATATATTTACAGTCTGTGTACAGAAAAGTTTGCACACCTGAGTATGAGAGAAGGAGAAGACAGTGTCACACATAGGGGTTATTTATGTAAGGAAAATAGAGGCTTTATCTGGAGGGGAAGAGAATTCAAATACATTTGCAAGGTCGCATTTGTCCAACAGTTGTATCTCAAGCAACAGGTGCTCTACATGGTGCAAACTTTATTAAGAACAAAGTTTTCCAGCAACTTCTGTCCTCACCCTGGCTTCTCTACTTTATCTCAACAGATCCTATCAAGAAAAAAATCACTGCTTTTTGAAAACCAGGCAAAGATCATACCTATTAATATTTATGCTCCAGCTAGCGAGTACAACATTGGAATGAACTGCATGCTATATTCAAACAATGGGCATGTGTGTACATCTATGTATGCATACATGAAGGGTGGATACATGTTCAGTGTCTGCAGTTCCTCCATACTTTTGGTTATTACTAATACCAAACCAATATTGTTCATTGTATGACGGAAATCAGTGCGTAAAGAAACCAGATCACTGGAAATTGTTTAGGAAAGCTGTCAATTTGCTTAAGATTCTACAGTAACTGACTGTATACTACCTAGAGCAAATTTCTTTGTTCCAGATTTTTTAATGAAAATTTTACTGAAAACTCAACTCAAATTTTATGTAAAAACAAATGTAACAATCTGTTCTCTCCTTTCCCAAGTCTCCCACCTGTGTCAATCATCACTACTCAGAATGATGACAAACTAAAAAACAGCTCAAGGCAGCAATCTAGCTTGAAGAAAAGCAAGAGTAAGGCACACCAAGATTTGCTTTCCTATTAGATATATAAGATTAATTATTCCACATTCAGTGTGATCAGAGCTAGCATTTTTTCCAAATGAAGTATGGCAATACAGAGTAAGACTATTGTTTAGTGCCCTCTTCCGAAGATGCACTGTTGCAAGCTTGGAGAAAGGAGTTTGAAAAAGAATGCCGACACAGTGATCAGCAGACAATGATTTCTTGAAGATCTTGCTATAGTTTAATCCATTAGAACCTATTTTAAGGCAGCAAAGATTTAACTTGGGTAGGTTTGAAAATTGACTATCCGGTAAGGATTTGCAAAATAGGCTTTCTCAAAAGATAAGGGATGCATTCCCAAAGACTTCAGTCACTATATATCTGAAGAAAAGATTCTGGAAGAAAGAAATCAGGGAGGAAATAGGCAAGCATGAAATGGTTTTAAATCCATCAAGACATGAATTGCTAAGGCATCCATTTCTCTTGCCACAAAGGTGCCATAATTTTCATATGCTTTGGTGATTATTACTGGTTCAGCAGATATGACCAAAAGGAAATTCCTGACACACAAAGTGTAGTAATTCAACAGGAAAACCCAAAGAATGTGAAGAGAATCAATAGACACATGCAATTATGCATCTTTTAGATCTGAATGTGATACACTTACATGGCCCCTGCTGAACTTCATGGGACCAACAGTGAGGTTAGCTGAGGCCTTCAAATCTTGCTGAAAGACATCTCAACAAAATGATCCAATATGGCTCGATATTTCTTCTTTTTCTTTCTCACCTGAATTTAGAGGATGCAGAGTCTAAATTGCTCATGTTATTTCTTACAAGAACAGCATTCAAGATGTTTGAAAGTGCAATATTAGAGACAGCTTGAGTTTCAAAGGAAATGTTGTTAAAAGTTAGTGACACGAGTGTACAAAAATTTGAACATGCCTCTGCATTTTCTTCTCATCCCTGCACCCCTAAAACAGAATAAGGTGTTTCAATTTGATGGTAATCATGCTATGCCTCAAAAGACATGTCAGACTTAGAAACAATACTTCAGTCCAGTATACACTACATTATTTACCCAATTATTCATTCGTTAACTAGATTCTCATTTCTTCTCAGATCCCTCCTCCCCATAAAATACAAAACTAAAAAAGCACTGTGTGAACAGGCAACCTGTCATTGACATAAAGAAAAGCAGCTAAAAAGAAGAATTTGTGTAAGATGAGTTGATGTTACCGTAGTTTAAATTTATAGTAGCAGTAGAGTGAAAAAGAGGGATTTAAAATACAATATTTTATTGATTTTGTGCAAAGTTCTTCTATATAAAAGATATATTACGACTTGATGAGAACTGTGTATTTTATTGAAACTTCTATTAAGAAGCTGCACCTGAACAATTTTATTTTTTTATAATTGATGTCCAATTGTGACAGTACAGCATAGATCTGAATTTCAAGAGGAATGTGGTAATCAGATATGAATGAAGTTTTGGATTAAGAACATGAATCTCCATATGATGTGACTGTTATTTCTGTATCTTTTGAAATACATTCCTATAAGTAACCTTCAAGATTGGAATTCTCATCTGTAATTGAAGCACATCTGAAAACAAGCACATTTTCAGCTTGTTTCACAACTTACTGAGCAGTAACAATGGAAATAGATTGATTCTTACCTGTCGTGGCTGCTCCGTCACTCGTTGTGGATCACATCGTACTTTGTTGCTAGGATGATTGGTAACTTTGGTGACTGGTTGTTTGAAAATTGATGCAGTTTGTCTGATTGGTAAAGTTGTATTTAAGTCTGGTTTTCCCTGTTAAAAAAACAAAAAGAAGAAAAAAGAGAATTAGCAAAAATTATACATAAAAAGTACACAAACTAATGTTGGATTCACCCTCTTCTACCGAGGCTTTTTTCTGAAGTAAAGATTTCCTTTAAATGCTGCACTTAACTAACCTTTGCAGCCCTCCATTTTAAAAAGAAATTTAAAAAAAAGTAACACTTAGCTGGTTCCACACTTTCCCCCTTCTTGGGAAGAATCAAACTGCTTGAAAGTCCATCTTTTGTTAAAATATATATGTTAATTGTTCAACTGACTTACATTCTGAAAAGAGACAGCTTCACAATCAGATGTCAAAATGAAATCTCCAAAGCTTCATAAAAATATGTTTGTAACAAACAGTTTATAGAGTTCCAAGTCTTAAAGGACAGCATCTTCCTACATAACTCTGGTCACAAATTTCCTAAGCAATTCCTACACCAAACAAATCCTCATTAAGTGCAGCAATTTATTCTGGAAAAAAACCTAAAACTATAT
This sequence comes from Falco naumanni, assembly GCF_017639655.2. Classification (NCBI taxonomy): domain Eukaryota; kingdom Metazoa; phylum Chordata; class Aves; order Falconiformes; family Falconidae; genus Falco; species Falco naumanni. Next base: position 21,305,576 of record NC_054079.1, read on the forward strand.
CAACTTCAACAAACCTTTTGACAAAGCTAGCTTTTATCAGGTTTGTGAACTGATGATTCCCAAGCATCTGCTATAACTTTACCAATAATATCTGGTCATACATCAAACCCTCAGGCCAATGGAGAAACTAGTGCCTGAAGCCCTCTTTGTAGCAATAACCCCAGAAGTATTTGGGGTGGGGGAATAGAATTCTCCCATGACCCCCAAAACTGATGAAGAAAGAAGATAGATCATCACCTTACACCATTCCAGCTTTTCTAAACCTGTCTCTATCCAAAAGCAGACTGCCAGTTTGAAGTGCTGTGCCAAGGAACAGCACCTCACAGCTTTTTGTTTGTAAACCCATTTCTTCCAAGTCTTGAACACATAATACCAGACTTTTCTGCTTGTGAATTTTGTCTGATATTTTCCTTAACTGAAATAAAATCTTTTTTTTTCCCCAAAAAAGGATACAAGAGTGTGACTGAGAAGACACGTCACTATATTGACACCAGAGAGACACTGAAAATAAATATCCCATGATAAATACTTTCCTAATTAATGTGTAACAAAAAGCAAGTTCACTATTTTGCAGGACAGTCTTAAGCACTTCAAAACAATTCAAAGCCATATCTAGTTTCTGACATAGAAAAATGGTTAAGCTTTTGCGTTTTATAAGTTTACTGCCAGTCATTCAAAAGGAAGAGAAATAAGTTATTATGCAGTATTTCACATCTCAGAAGTTTCATAATTGGCTGTGAGATCACAGGTCAAAAGTTACACCGTGAACACTGGTATTAGACTCCATCCATGTTAAAAGTTTTTCATTAGGATTTACTTACACTCCTAATTTTGTGAGAGAACACAATCACTTGGTCTTAGAAATGGGAATTAAATCTCAATCTTCATATCCTCCATATATAGATTATACAATCTGGACTACACTTCATAAAACAGACTACATTAAGAACCAAAGAGCACATGCTTGTTCAAAAAGCATTCATTTCTAAGATCAACACTCTGGAATTCAAGATGACAAAAGCCAGAATACTGACTATAGATATTCTGTAATGACCTGTATCAAAATTAGATTAAAAATATGGCAACAGGCTTAGGTTTATTAAGCAATAAGACTTCTCTTCATTGCATCTGTTGCAGATTAAATTCTTATTTTAAAAGTACACATCCCTCTTTTAGAGCTTTGCTAAAGCAATCTGATAAGGTAGTTCCTCCACCATCAGAACACCCTGATTTTAGCATACCTCTGTAATTGCAAGGCGGATGGCTGATGAGAAAAGAGTGTGAAGTCATTCCTTCTATACGTGTACAGTGCACAATCTATAAACTAGCAATAAAGAGAGTATAATCTCTGCACTCCGCAGAAAGTAATTTTCATCATGAAGACCATTCTGCAGGCAAGCCACTTAATCCCAAAATACACCAGTTATTATATTGGGTGCTTCTATCCAGCTATTTGATTCATCTGCTGGGTGGGGGTACAGGCAAGGGAGAGGCCTCTTGTTATAGCCTCTCCAGGATGACACAGTGCTATTAGATCCTGCCTGGCAGAAAAAAATAAGGAATTCCTCCATGTATTTCTAGGGAATGTAATTGACAGGAAGAAACAACATAGTAACACTTCACATTTATCCAGGCATCTCAACATAATCTAAATGAAGGGATAGTTTTAAAATTTCAGGCCTCGATTTTTCATGCAGATGGCAAAGGTGGTGATTTATCAAGAGTACTATGCGTATTCTTAGTTATTCAACAGTATGACTCCATTTATATGACACTCATTTATAGTTAACACTGTAGCATGTTGGGAATCCCGGCTTAATATTGATTTGTTCATCCTCTCACAAGAGCCAGAACACTTTCCCAGATCAACAGAAGAAATATGCCAGAATATTTAACAACAGACAGGTGAATTCTGAAAGAGTTCTAGAAATCTGTTCTTTTCAATGGAAGCAGTTCTGATCACAGCTCTCTATTCTTACCACTCCTTTAAATCACAGAATCATAGAATCGTTTATGTTGCAAAAGAGCTTTGAGAATAGGCCCCCTTTCTTCACAATTTCCAGGTAGTGCAGTTAACTCATTTAAATATAATAAGGCTAAAGCAATGGAAGTTTTTCTCAGAAATTCAGACATCTATCATTTCTAGTTTATAAACTTACAGCCAGAAACTAACTGATCTCTGAGTCTTGCAATATTACAGCTTTTGAACAGGAAAAGCAGCGTATCTTCAGAGATCTCCACCTTCAGCTCCACCCCTAACACGCTGCTGAATTTTGTTTAACTGGAACCAGGGTTTCCATGGCCAGAGCAAACAGCAACAGAGCATGAGTACTTCTGCCTCATTACACTTTACAGTTTTAACCAACCAGAGAAATTACCATTCAATTAGCATGGAAGTCTTAAGATCTTTTTATACAAAGCAAAAGTGAGAATCTAAACTTATAAGTAAATCTAGACACAATCTTCACCTAATGCTTCACCCAGGTAGTCCAGGTCCACTAGAAAAATACTTTCGATACTGCGGTCATCACTTTTAGCGTGTGCTTTGCATGGTGGATACTGGTTATGGGCTCCATTTTTTTTCCTCCCCGATGATGACAATAGTAAGTCTAATGTTAGACTTTCTCATATATAATACATTTTTTCATATATAATTAAAGTATCTCTGATGAGCACAGCATCACCAATCAGAGCTAAACAGTAATCACACATACTTCAATTTGCACAAAGTATTTTGACAATGAACTTTCCTCACACCACATAACTGACACCAGAACCTTGACAGACCTTGCCTATCCTACAAGCTTTGCATTCCCTGATCTTGTGACATCAAGTTCAAAGAAGTATTTGTAGCTTTGAAGTCCATGGCCCCAGTGCATTCTGCGCAGTAGCATCGGTATTAGTGGTAAAATAACTATTAAAACTGACAAAACCAATAATATTACAGAGCCAGCTGCCATATGGGGGATAAATCTGGAAAAGTGAACATTTCTAGAACAAAGGTCTTCATTTCAAGTTCACAGAAAATATTTACAGGCTCCTTATGGCCAGTAACGTGACTTAAAGAGAAGTTAAAAATTAAATCCATTAAACTCAGAAAATAAAAAGTAGATTTCTTCAGGCAGTCTGAAAAATCAAGACAATGCAGCTACATTAATGATATGGCCCCCAGAATTAAAGCAAAACCCTGATGAGCTATAAATGATGCAGGAAATACAGGTTCAAGGGCTAGATGGCCCATATACTTTTTATCAAGGCTACATACTAGAAAATGGTCATCAGGATAAACTGTTTAAACGAAGAACAGAGCAATTCCTAAGTACTGTAATTATAATCTCACTACTTTCCTGTTTTATTTCCTTTCTAATCATTGTCACATCTGGGCTTTCTGATCTCATCCTATATAAACAGTCTCTCATTTGTGTCACTGAGTTTTGAACAACAGAAATAAAACTCTAGCACAGAAACTTGCTAAGCTCACCCATCTCCGGCACCTGCAGATCTTGGGATATACAGGGAAAAAAAGTATCACATGTTAACAGGAAGTGACTGATACTCACAGAAACTTTTTCACAATAAATCATAAGCCAGCCACACATAAGATTTATCCGTGACAAAGGAAAAGCTTCCAGCACATCCTCATAGAAATAAGTAACAAAGATCCCTACAACCGACACCTCTCCTGGAGAACAGAAAGTTCTTTTGAGCTTTCCACCTACACGTTTCAAATGGTCAGACACCGATCACTTCAGATGGCAATTAAGCTCACAATATTCAGTTTTAGGCACACTTTGGCCTTCAGAAACACAGCCATACTGTGGGCTTCTATGCTGCTTGACTACTATCACAGAACAAAATCTCTTCCTACTCTGGGAACTATAGTAATGTACTAGCCAGCAGAAAAATCAATTCCCTGCTCATTTTTACTCAGTAGGAGTATTTTATGGTCCAACAAGGATTTCCAAAAGAATTTCAGCCCACTACCTTTCCAAAGACATGACTTTCCAGAAGCATCAACATGCCCCGGACATAAAAACATTTAAAAAACTCAGCAGAGGATTTTCAAGCTTTTCAAATCCTTTAATCCAAGAAGTCACTTATAACCAGACAGCATGTTTAACCAGTACTCTCTATTATGTTTTCTTTACAAAATGAAGAATTTATAAGCATATTTTTATAAGCACAGCAGTATGCTGTATCTACTGGATTCATATTCAATTGTATTACTTATTTCATTGTCTCTTCAAAAGCACTGCAAATAAATAAAGTAGCATAATTTGCAAGTGAAATGTAAAAATGGATACACAGAAAACAATGGCAAGATTAGCATAGGTTGAAGCGAAACTCCTCCTGCAGCCTTACTGTAAATAAACCTATCATACGTACGCCTTTATTGCCAATACTGAACGGTCAGTATGAATGTGCAATGCTAAGATTGGAGAGAAGTATTTTGCTAGAAGAATATTTCCGTGTTATTTACACTGTTGTACATTTAACATCACAAAATGGAGAGCATTCATTAACATATATTATCCGCGGTTCCATTTGAAGCCAGGTAGCATTAGTATGTCAATCTTGACATTGAGTTGTAATCTGCTCCAATTACATGAGAATCTCAAAAGTTACAAGTATGGCAAGACAGCATTTCCATCCACCAGCTGCATAAATCTAATTGCCTAGACACATCCCAGAAAGAAGACTCAAGTATATTTTGATATTCCTTCTTGAAACATACAAGAAGCCAAAGGATTTAGAAACATTTGTGGTAAATTGTACAAAAACAAACAACCTATAAAATAGGAGCAAGTTTATACACAAACTTGCCTATGCAAGTCTGTCTTTTACAGCCCCCCAGCAGCACAGCTGCAAGGTGGACTGGAAGACAACTCCAACCAAACTCTTTCAGTGTCTTGTGGAAAAAAAAAAAACAAACTCCAGGAAAATGTTTATTTTCATTTTTAACTATCACAGGAATACTGCAGAAATTCCTGAAAGCTCATGAGTTACAGATTCAGTCACTTAAGAAATAATAAATGTTATTTACCTAAAAAAAAAAAACACCCCAAAAAAAAAACCCTTTCCTAATTTTGTATGTAACAGAGCTACTGTCAACAACATTCAAGTAATCTCAGATCATAGGAATACAAAGCGAGCACAGACTCATCTCGATTTTATATACCAAATTTTGTAGTTTCTACTCATGCAAAAAGCATAATCAAAACCTTTCCTTGGACTACCCCTAATTGTTAAATTATTTGAAAGCCTCATGTCTGTGGTAAGAAAATAGTAAATAATTTGAACACACGCTTTAAATAAAAAGAAACCAGCATGAAATGTGTGGTTCCCACATTACAAATGGCAGATGACAAAAACACATCAGTGCACAAGACATACCTATAACTTATTAGGTCATTTCATACACTACTGTAAGTTAAGAAATCCTGAAAAATAGAATACTTTAAAAAGAAAACATTGCAGGTTGTTACAGAAGCCCTTTCAAACTGTCATATGAGGTTTCTAAAGTTTGTCCAGAAACATATTATATCTGAGTCAGCTAAATTGACTTGTCATGTTCCTATGTGCTACATCACTTGTTTCACTCCTGTATGCTTCAGCCTTTTATTTTTAATCTATTATACACATTTTCTTCAGTATTCAAAAGGATACACTGTTGTTCAAAAAGAAATAGACAATAAGAGAACAATCAGATCAATTGAGAAAGGCCCAATCTTAAACAGAAAAACACCTGGCCTTGTTAAGCCACATAGCTGTACACAGCCATCCAGATTTGTACAGATAAATGCATTTGCCTCAGAAACAAGCTTCCTGGCACACACTGCACACATTAAAAATGTGAACTATTTCATCTCAGAACAGGAAGATGAACATAACAATTTGAAGCCTTGCACAGGAGAATCTCTTGGCATCAACAGTCCTAACTTTTCCCATTTAGAAGAACATCATTCAGGTAGATAACTAGCACTGAAGTTCTTAGTCACAAGCCAACTCCCAAATTACTCAAACTTTTGATTCATACTTAACCTCACCTTGATATTTTTCTCGGTATTAGCAGAGTATTCCTTCTATTTATAAACTTATGTCTCTACCACTACTAAAAATTAAACATAGATGTACATCTTAGAAGCAGACTGCTTTAAGCAGAAAAAAAAATTGCTAAATGAACTACAGGAAAGGAAATTCTTAGGATATCCTTAAACACAGTATTTACTAACAAACCTTATTTTGATTGAGAGAATCATTCCTTAGTCTCTGTTTGTTCTTCTGCAATTTACTGGGCATCATCTTTCCCGTTCTGAAGTCAAAACTGCTGAGATCAACAGTGTTTCCCAGGTATCTTGCCAACTGAGGCTTGCTTCTGAACTTCTTACCACTTGGACTAAAAAGAAGAAAACACTTTAGTATGTTTTGTTGTACAAGAGGATACAACCTTGACTTCTTATAACAGGTTCTATACCTTGTTAAATATCTAAAAAGTTTCCATTATCTTTATTCCATGTGGCACGTTCATTGCTGTGTCGGTTAGAGACGGCATACCTGCCCAACCTCTGCATATCCACTCCCATCCTTTGCACAGGATTTGATTTATATGTCAGGCTGTGGGACACTAGGATACACTACACCTTGGGAAGCCAGCTTAGCAGTACAGCTAAACCAAACTCCAGTCTAAGCAGCATAAATGTCAGACTGTGGCCAAGTGCAGGACCCTCTGCACAAATGTAAAGCCCATATGTGAGGTTCCAAAGGATGGCTAGCTAAGGCCAACCTCGACTCAACAGCAACCCTTCCCAGCTATCAAACAGCAAGGCGTTAAACAGCTGCACAGGACTAGGAGTGGAGGTGATGTGACATTCTCATTGCTATTCAGTCACTAAGGCTGGTGAGCAAAGCCAGGGAAGTAACTGAGCGACAAGCAAGCAAGCAGCAAGCAATATGATGCAGAATATGAAACAGGTCCAAAGCTGCCACTGTGCATATAGATCCCACCATAACAATGAAATCATATGGAAGTTATTTAAATCATCTTCATTTGGTATTACGGAATTATTTCTACCCAAAGTCCCAGCTGATGTTTCTGAGTAACATCAACAAACATCCCATTTCCAGTTATCCTAAGGAAGTGCTACATCTACCAGTCTTTAAATCACAGAACCTTCTATCCTCTCAACTCTACCTCATTCTCAAGCATACCAAACAGTCACACACGTCATGCACACTGCCTGCGCTAAATACACATTTTATCCATGCATATTTTCACCGACTTCACTGGAGATTCCTGTAGACTTGCTAACTAGTCTGCATGCCCTGTGCGCAAGGCATGGCTAAGAAGCACCTTACTGACAAGACGCTACATAATTCATTTCACGGTAAGGGCCAGCGGTGTGCTGCCCCCTGACTTACAAGCTCAGCAGAAAATCAAGCATCGAGAACTGCTCTGTAAAACTCAAACTGCAACACCAGTTTGCAATAGCGACTCAGTAGAGAGAGCTGTGAAAATGGCTTAACACTCCTCATATGACATCAACAGTCCCTTGGTCCAACGCAAATCTTGACCCAATGAATCAAGCCAAGTGTCAAAATCCTCCCAACTACTGAAACCCAAAAGCTTAACTGAGCTCAGAGAATTTTCGCGCTACTTCCTTTCTGCAGAAAACTACTGAAGATTTTTTTGTCTTCTTCACTTTTCCAAAGAGGGGTTTTTAGGGGGGTTTTGTTTGTTGGGGTTTTTTTTAACTTAAAAATGCCTTGAGGCAAGAACTTCCCCACTGAAGAATATGTACTGAATTCTGGGAAAAAATAGCTAATGAAGCCAAACATTTTTCGAAGTCATTAAAATGAATCCAGAAATATGGAAAGACATAATTAACAAGCGGTAAAGGGTGGGAGAAAAAGACTTTAAACAGATCACAATCTGAAGCTAACCTCCTCGAGGATGGGTGTGGGAGGGAAAAAAAAACCCAAAACACCCCACCACACATATGGACACACACACTCCACCACAAACCTCTTTTCTACTTCTCGTAAACCAAGAATTGAAGCTATGCTATAAGCCAAACTAAACAAAACACCAGTTTTATTTTAGATAGTGCAGATTAACACTCTGGCTTGTTAACAGTAGAAAAAATTCTGTGCTGAAGGTCAGAGACAGAGTAAGGCTTTTGTGGGGCAAGGAAGTTTGCTATTAAAATAATCTGACCCATTGCCTTTCATTCCTATTCAGGCACCTATAAGAAAAGATCAGGATAAAACCCTGACAAGAATTGCTGGCTGCCTAGCTAAACATCCCAGTTTCCCAACAGACTGGAAGGGTTGAATTTACTGAATAAAGCCTCCTGTTACAAATTGCTTTCCCAATGAACATAAAACACTGAATGAAAAGGAGAAAACAATGACTATAAGCAAATCCTGAAGCTGGTGTTAGTATTCTTATTTATTTTTTTTTTTTAATTAAAACCTGTACACACAGAGTCATTTTAGCCCGTAACTAAGTAACTACTAAAAGCACATAGAAAATAGAAATTTGCCATCCTACATCTTCTTCTATTATATCCTAATTTTGGTACCAAAGATGAAACATGCTTTCATTTTTCCCATATCACCACCTTCTGTTGTTGTGTAAGAAGCTAACAGACTCTGCCATCAATACAGCACTCTTTTTACTAGCTTTCCTCTTCAGATTCCTTGTACATAAACACTTCACATACACCTCAAAGAAATTCAGAATTTCAGCAGTGAGCAGTTATCAGCCTAGCTTCACTAAAAATTCTTCCTGTAGAACTCTGAAAACAGATTTCACAAATAAAAGCAAATTTTATAAATGCATCCAACATTTTTATTTACAAATCTATTGTTTTACAGGTCTTGTTTGTTTGTTTGTTTTGTTCAGTCATCCAAAAGCAAATCAAAGTATATGATTCAATATTCCATACTGGCATCTGCATGGATCATCAGTAAGACTGGTATTAAAGGCTATTCCAATCCAAAGCGTAAAATCTACCACTTAAGTTAACAGTGAAACTCTTAGCAGGGACAGACTGCAATCCATTAGCAAAATATCTAGATTTACCTTAATCTCAGTGTTAAGAAAAACTGTGTTTTTGTGCTGAGATTAAAAAACTAAAATATGCCAATTAAAAAATAATCCAAGACAAAAAAGAAGCTACAGAAAATGGGCATTTTTTTTATCCTGTCCCATAGCTTTTGGTTCTCTGTTTTCCCACACCAATGTGAAGGATGATAGACTTGCTCTGTCTGTCCTTGACCTGACATGACGAGAGGAAACAAAAAGGCAGGCAGAGAGCAATCTGCCCGTCTTAGCTTTGGTTGCCACTTCAGTCAAGTACTTATTGTGGACTTTTTTTTACGTTTCCCATATTCCACCACTCATTGTCCTACTCCTTCCCCAGATGTTGCTGCCTCCAGTCAGCACTCGGTGACCACAGCAGCTTCCTGTCTCCACAGAAGTATGTTACTCCTTTGCATCCCGCTACATTCATATTGTTGTCAACCCATCTTTTCCTTCCAAGTGGTGAACCACCCAGCTGCCCTCTCTGAGAAAAAACAGGAATTGTTTTTCTTAGTCCTTAAATGCATAGTTTTCTATTCCTTATTATTTTCATCCTAAATCATGCCCTTATCTTTAAAGTCATTCAATTTCTCCTGATTATTTTCTGATTCTCACTTGTTCTGATGATGTCCCAGGTATGAAATTTGCTCACAATGCATACACAGCACACGTCATTTGTGCATCCAAGATACTAAGAACAGACTGGTTCCAAGAACATCATCCATGCAACTCCACTAGTAGCTTACGACACCCAAGAAGCCCTTGTTTTAACCATAAGGTACTGTTGTCTCCTCTTCACCCCATACCTTAACCATTATACAAAACCTGTAGTATTTTCCATTCTCCAGCTTCAAGGAAATCTAATGACACATCATTGAAAGTGAAGTTCACTGAAGTCCAACAGACTGAGTAGCATTCCTTCTGCTTACTGCAAAACATTATTTCAGCACAAACTCTAAAACCTAGTCAATTCTGCTATGAAACTGCATTTCATTTGATTCCATATTTCACAAAAGCCCCTATCCTTTATTGTTCTTCATTTCAGAGTTTCAACAAGTTCATACGATGTCAAAACACTGGAGAAAGTACACGCTTTGTAAGCCTTCTGGTTCAACCTTGGTAGCTGGCAAACAAAATATCCACCAGCCTTCTGTTCAGTTTCAAGGCTGCAATTTTTTCTAATGTCATCCAGACCTGTCATTTCGTATGTCAGACCTTTGCCCTGTTCTAAGAGGGGGATGAATACATGAGCTGGAAGGATTTGAATAAACTCAAAACTGTATTTCCACTCCACTTGTATTAGTTTTCACATATATTCATTTTTTCACTAACAGTCCTGTAGCTGTTACCTACTTTTTTTTTTCTACTTTGAAAGTGCAGGCTGTCAAACCACTAAAGTAATGCCTTCATTTCTGAATCATTCCCAGATTATCTTCGGTCTCCAACGTGCTCCTGCTGCAAAGCTTTCTCTTACCTGCAGAGAAAGCTCCATGAGGTAAAAGTCAAATAAAAGGCCTATTTGCAGAGGCTTTATTTGAGCATCTATTAAATAATTAGTATGCACTAATGGAAAAGAGTGAGGTTATAGAACCTATTTAAACCACTATGTCTACATAAAAGCCTGCTACTTACATATCTTGGTTGAAACTAAGAAACAGCATATTCTTTTTTTTTTTTCCCTAAAGGTGTTAAAACCAAGTTTAAGTTCAAACTTAGTTTTGAGTAGAACAGAAAGGCAGAAGGAGAGGTATGAAGCTTTCTTCTCTCCGAGAAGGTTCTTTGGATGATGCTCCGGAGATATCTTAGAAGTCAAACTCAAGGGAACATTCAAGAAAACTCAGACTTCGAAGTCACACTTGCTGCAGAAGATTTTTAAAATGCATTGCTCTGAGTCCACATACATGAAAATTTCAACTGCCACAAAAGTCAGAAGCCTGGACCACTACATTATTTTAAGGAAACATTACATGGATATGGGAGAAACCGGTAAAATTTGCCCTCATCCACATTTTCTGCACTTTCGTTAATTTTGCACTGACTTCTTTCATATAAGCAGCAAATGAAAGTGTTCTTTCAGGGTGCTGTGACAGAGCAAAGCCTCTGGTCCGACTAAATTGCAGCGTGCCCCAACATTGAGACAATTTAGCATTGCAAGATCAATATGAGATTACACAGCAAGATCTCCACATAGAGTTTCAACAGTAAGATTGTTGTAAGATTGTTATTTTTATAAGCACTAACCAAAAAAGTTACAAATATTTTGTCTTATCTAAAGACAGTAAACTTTCTATAGGTTTTTAAAAATTTTATTAACTTTCAGTAGAAGTTTCAGGGTGCGTGTGTGGGTCCATCAGAGATATTATATTTAGTGCACCTGACAGACTTAGTTCTACGTGTGTATCAGCACTTAAAAATTTATCCTGTCAAATTAAACACTGTACGATGTTTATTAACATAACCAATTAACAAAATCCAGCACTCCTCAAAAGATGTGATGCGCAACAACCTCTGAAAACTATTATTTCAATGACACTATCAAGGCTCAAATCACTTTATACAAGATTAAAAGAAGAACACAACCCTTCACCTCTAGCTACATGCTTGTGCAAATTCACATATATACAAATTGAAGTTCTTAGTGGGCTGAGGATGATTATGTCATATAATGAACTTGCAAGGAACGTTATTAAAAAAAGACACTTTTCAGATCTTTCCTGTGAAGCAGCAGAGCAAGCTAATTAACATACAAGGAAGTTACCTTGAATTTTATCATACAGTAAAACCTACTTGATACTAGCCTATCTGGCCCCCTCCTCAGTCCAAAATGCGCAGCAAGTTTACAGGCAAAATAGTAGTGTGGCTTATTAAAACAATAACTTTGTTGGCAGACATTTCTAGGTTTGGTTGCTTTCAAAAAAATGTTGGCAAGCTATCTTCTTTTTTTTTATTTGAGCTTTTGCTTGCTGGCCCTCCCCATCAAACAGATTTTAGAGGAAAATTTCAACCATAGCAAGCTAGATGCTCCAACAGCAGATGATAACAGGGAAAACATGCTGTCTCCACCCAAGTTTAAAATGTCTTGCTTTTAAAAGCAGCTCTAGCTTTACAGTTTTGCCACAGTGGCTAAAATGATAAGAAACTGAAGAAAGAGAAAGTGTGATTTCATGGTTATTAAAACTACAATTCATTCACTTAAGTTAGTGTTTACACCCTCTACTTCAGCACCGCAGGGTCAGTCTAAAGAAATCAGTCGTGCCACTTACCCCAAGGTGGCCAACAGTTGCACAGATCCTGGTTTCTCAGGATCCCATCTGGCAGGCTGTAGTATGACCTAGGGGAGGGCTGAACTGCCACATACCCATGAAGGGGAACAAAAATGCTGAACACTTTTGAAAAGGCAAAGCAAATTAAAGACATATTCATTTGGCTACCTAGGCAAATTATTTCTACCAGTCAATCCCCTCCATAGGTTGGGAATGAAGCCCAGGAAGGTAGGGAGGTTGAAAATATATTTGAGCATTTCACAGTGTAATAGTAAATACGACCACAGAAATTCCACAAAATTAGTTGTTTGATCTTATGTTCAGGGGAACCTAACATTGGACAGCTGCTGACAAAACCTCCTAAGGGAACATGACAGATTTGTTCAGGATATCAAAACTGCTCTGCAATTGTTGGAGATCTCTTTCCTCAAAGATTTTTCTGCAAATACTCAAACACATGCTTTAAGATGTTTGAAGATTCGGTGAAGAAGTCACTGCATAAATGGCATAACACAATACATGTTCATGCTTTCAAAGGAGTTCAGCATTTGGTATCTAATTTCGCTTGCAACAAAAATACAATTTTTATACAATACTACATGTAGCTTATACTACCACACTAAATCACCAACAACAATTGACACCAACCAACTGTAAAAGGTTAATTTCTAGATTGTTATTTACTCTTCCATTTATGGAAATATTTTGGATTCATTTATCAGAATCTATTTCTGTTTCCTAAACAACCTGACCAGCTCCTTTGCTGGGACAGAGGACTGATAAATTGTGCCCTTGTAAAATGAAGTCAGTTACCACTGTGACTTTGTAATAATCATTATTATCATTCAGCACAGGGACAAATTCACCCTATAAAGAAAACAGATTTATTTTACATACTAAGACCCTATTAGGCAGCACGGTTCAACCAGCACACCGGATGCTGCCCTGAACTTAAGTAGGGGAGATTGTTACCACGCTTTTTCAGAATCAGTGCAAGTAATTGAGCCATGGAGATAAAAAATAACACCTGTTCCACTTAAAACTTCCTTTTTTCATTCTCCTTCCAACAGGCAAAACAAAAGGCAGCCAAAATACTCAAACTAAAAGCTAATGATGGTAAGAGAAAGCCTACCCAAGAAAACCTGGGCTAACTTGTTTGTTATTACCATTGCCCTTGTGTTGGTTTTCACTTAAATTTAGAAAAGCAGTACAGTTTCCAGCAGTGAAGGAGAAATGACACAGCCATTCAGAAGGGATGAGAAGAACAAGATGGCAACAGCAAATTCTCCTCAGTGAAGGCCAGCCCCTGAGCTGGGTGCACTGCAGAAAAAAGAACAGGAGCAGCACTAAGAGATTAACATGCGGCTAATGGCAGCAGGTTTTTTTCTTGCACAGAAGGTGAAGTACAATCTCAAAATGTAGACCTCACTATTAGGACTTTTTCTATGCTCTAATTACCTTTGGAAACAAAAAATCAGTAAGTTTATGTATAACATAAGCACAACTCAGCATCACACAGGAAGTCATGACTTGCTCGCTTTCAAAGACAAAGTAAAGGTCTCCCTAAGGATAAAGAAAAAAAAAAAGAAAAAAAAAAAGAGCAAAGAGGGCACCCAAAAAAAAAAAAAAAAGGCAGCACAGAATTAACCTAATCCTACTGTCACTGGAAACTCTCCTGCATTTATCTTACTGGAAAAGCTTTTGTAGTTAAACTTAACAGTTTATCAGAATTCAGTGAACACTGTGTCAACTACTTGGCTTTTTTAATCTTGACTAGAAAAAAAGTAGAGTAGTTCTTGCTTGCTTTTTTTCCCATAAAGAACAAATGCATCAAAACAGAATTTTAACTTGCTGATGCTGTGAAAGAAATAATTTCATGCCAGAGTTTAAGAAACATTTTTCAACAAGTAAACGCTCTAGGGGGTTATATACACTAAAGGGATTTTACCAACAAAAAGAAGGGGTAAAGAAAAAAATAGCTGAGATACCCATGTTCAAAGTTCCTAGTTTACTCAGACTTTTGCAGGACTTTGGAAGCATGACTGAGTCTTTTGGCAGGACAGCAGCACCCCCTACCTCATCATATGCTGAAGAAATAATACTTTAAAAAAAATTATGATGCCAATTTACTACAGTATTAGGGTTTACACAAATAGTAGCGGAGTCACTTCAAAAAGGCTCTTTGTACAGGTACAGTTTCTCAGAAAACTTTGATTACAATGAGACAACAACAGTTAGGACAAAGTGGAGACATGGATCACAAGCACAGCATATTGACTTAAAAGAAAAATCAGATGTATAGCTTTAAATGTAATCTCCTGTCTGTAAACAAAGTGAAAGAATACTCTCAGATTATCACTCTGCAGATATGGGGAAGACATTGGACTTTGCAGCAAAGACAGACAAGTAACTCAGAACGAGGACTTCTTACTCTTGAGGATCAACAAAAACTGCCTTTCAGCTCGCCTTTGCTGTGAGTGCTCACTAAATTTACAGTATGGACAAGATGGTCGTTAAGAGAACTCCTGCCTTCTTTAAACTAGAAAAAGTCACTTATATTCCTGGGAGCTGCTACGTATTTCAAACTGATTCAAAAGAACACTGTTTCCTTTTGGTACCATCGTAATCTTCTTTATTTTAATCCATATCATTGTCGCTCTGAATAGCCCTTGCTCTTGAGACAGAACATCTGTATTTATAACAGTACGTGCTCGAGCTACAGGCACTGCACATCAGACCGACTGCTAGTAAAACCCTCCGGGAAGTTACCTGATGTGTGGATTAAGGTCTAATCCAAGTATTTATTCTGAGAATGTTGTGCTGTTTTTTGCATTTGTCCTACATTCAGTATCATGATTTTTAATGCACTATTCTCTAGCTCAAACAAGTTTATGTCACTAAATATAGTGATTCTTTCCTCCCCTAAACTCAGCTCCAGAATAATTAGATTTTTCTCCATCACAATTAACAAGGATTCTGCAAATGGAGCCAGTCCTCTGGTGTCACCTGCGCAAGCCTACTATCCTCAAAGCAAGACACACACAGAAATCTATTTCTTCTGACTGTTTGTATAAAATTAAGCAACCAGAAGTTTAAGCCAATTATTCTGAAGACATATAAACTTAAAATGCAACGTACACTTTTGCCATTATCCTACAGTTGCCAAAAAAGGGTGGCATTATTCTTTAAGTGGTCATGCCAAACCCTGACTCCGCAGGCTTTTAAGGAATATTAGTCTGTATAAAAACCCGCTTTGTACCCAACTACATATTTTAACAACGTAGCATTTGTTAACATTCTTTTCCTTTTTTTTTTCCCTTCCAACAGAACTAGAGTGACATAACTCCTTTGAATGTATTTGGCCTGCTCTACTTACTGGATCAAAACAGATTTCCATTTGTTTTAAATATAGCAGTGCTGAAATCTGCCTCATAGCTATAACAGAATGAAAGGGGGGGGGGGGGGGGGGGGATGATAAATTTCCTATGCCAGTCCTGCCTGCAGCCACAAAACTTTTTTTTTTTAACTTTGTTTTACTTTGGTTGTGCAGAAGTAGTCCTGTTGCTGAACAGAAGTTATTCCTCTAGACATAAATGACTACTTATTTTTCCAAACCTGTAATCTGTAGTGAAATCAACAAACTCTAAGCTATGAGTTGTTTGGTAAGTTCTGAGTTTCAATTTTGCGGTTGTTTGGCAGATGATCTGCATCACTGCTAACCATGCTGGAAGGCGTCCTAAAATTTGAAACGTTTATTCCTACCACTTTCCCACATTAAAAAGACAGAATTCTAGAGTCAGTGATGAGCAGATTACAGTCTTGCATCTTCAACAAAAACTGTGTTAAAGAGTTTCTTAACAGGGTTTCGGGCAACAGCAGCAGCAAAATCTGAAGGATGAAGGCTCAGATCATTACACAGAAGGGGCTAACCTCAAAAGCTGTGTTTTGATCTAGTACAGTATACACGAAGTATTTCCACCACACCCCTCTTTTAATAGCTTATTTATGATAATCACAAAGGTCAGAAAACTCATAGATATATGTGAAGGGGGACAAAAAACACCCTACCAGAAACTACAGGAGGTGTTTTACTTCATCTGAGCAGCTGGATCACATCTTCCTAAAACATGACATGTAAAAATACCATAAAGCAGTCCTGAAACAAGTGAGTTTTGAAATGCAAATAAGGTAGATTGCAACATATATTAATCTTGCAAGAGTTGTTCTTGATTACCATTATTATTATTTAGACCATCACAGTAAATGAAGCTTTGTCCAATGCCTTTTGGCATTTTTTTCTAGCCTTAAGAAATCATAAAAAACCATAAACCTCAGGGTTTTAGTCAGTTAACTAAGGCACTTTAATGAACTTAATGAGGTTACATATCATTCTTTGCAAAGCCAAAACTAAAACCTGGAAATACTAGAACTTGCTGCATTTTCCCCCATGTTTTCATAGTTTAACTAAGGATATGTATTAGATAAAACACCAACACCCCTACATTCTGATGGAACAAACACGTGGCTAAACTCAAGTGTTTTTAAAACAGGCCATTCTGAACAAATAGCTGAAGTTACTTGGACCTTCTACATTAAATATATTCCAACACAGTCAGCAGTGACTGTCTGGCTTGAGAAAAGTCTGGTATTTAATTCTGGAAAGAATAATCCTATGCAGACAGTTCAGTTTAGCAATATGCAGAAAAACAGGACCCATCCAGAAAATTCAAGGACTCAAGCGCAATCTTTCAGACAGGCTTCACAGGGCAGCACGGAAGAAAGGAAAGGCAGATGCAAAGAGATAAGACAGTGATGCCAGATGTTACCCAATCATCTGCTGCAATATTAGCATACAGTTGGGAGCGCGAGTCAGACAAAGGCGGTAAGACAAAACCAGAACTTGTCTAAAAAGGTTTTCAAGCGGATTTATTCAAAAAGCTCACAAAAAAAAGCAACGTTCCTCCTCCACATCTAGCGATCCTTTTGTCAGACATTGAATTTTCTTTAGCAGCAGGCACGTGATGGGTCAAATGATGCCATATTCAGCACTGACAGAAACCGACTTTTCCATTAGCTGGCATCTGAGAGGGAGCAAGTATGACTTCCCACTCCTCCAGCTGGGCAGCAGAAAGACCAAATCCATTAACTGCTACAAAAGGAGACTGCTAGGCCTGCTGAGAAACAGCGATGTTAGGGAGAAGTTTCAGGTGTAGTTCATCAGATGCACACAGAGCTATAAATAGAGGCGCTGTGGGTAAGAGGTTAGCCATTGCAGAAGACAGCTTCTTCTGCTGTGCAGCAGGCTGGACTTACAGAAGCAAGGCCTAAGAGCAAAACTTCAGAATTTATTTGATTTCTCCCTTGAGAAAAGAGCTATCCTTTCAGTTTCTGAAAGCAAGCAGGAGGGCAAAACAAAATCAGGTTGCTGTTGCTTCTCTTGGGTTTACTATAACCTGTGCAGTAATAATGAGAGCATTTTGCAGTGGCAAGACTTCTCTGATTTTTGCATGCCCTTAACTTTGCTAAAATCTCAGCTGTTGTTGCTAATGGTAAGCTTCCTAATTAATTTGGGGCAGGGGGTGGGGTGCACACATCCTGCCTATGAGCTAACTATTTTGGTTGGACCTCTTGGATATAGATCATGGCAACTCTTAGTTTAAATGCAGGGGGGTGTTCCCTTTAGGCTGACCCTGCTCTTACCGAAAAGCCGGGCTTGGGTGGATTGTGGTGGGCCAGCACGCAGCACCACCAGCACCCCTCTCCCAAAGGAAAACCGGGCAGGGGGGCTCCTTGCAAGCCCCACTAGCTCCCCGGCTGCCCAGCTGTCAGCCCCGCAGCCGGCCAGCCCAGCACTGGCAGGGAACTACGGAGCATCACTACCGGTACGGCTGGCTGCCCGGGGCTCCTGCCCACACGGCAGAAGGAGCCCCGGCGGAGGGCGGGGAGGCTGGCCGCCAGCCCACCCTGCGGGCGCCTCTCCCCGAGACCCCCGCCGCCAGCCGCACGGCTCCCGCAGGCTTCAGCCAGCCGGTCCCCATAGCCGCCGCCGGGGCTGGGCTGCCTGAGGAGAGCCGCCCGTCCGCCCCCCTCCGCCGGCACCGCCGCTCGCCTCAGCGCGGCCATGAGGGCCGCTCCCCGCAGCCGCCCCTGCCAGGCGGGCGGCGCCGGGAGGGCACCGAGCTCGGCCGCCCTGCGGCCCCTGACAGGGGAGCCACGGCGGGGGGGGGCCCTCCTCACAGAGGAGCCACGGCGGGGGGGGGCCCGGCCCTCTGACAGGCGGGCGGCGGCGGGCGGGAACCGGCCCCATCCTCCCCCGGCCCCTGACAGGCGGGAGTGGACCGAGCCCCTCAGCCGGCCCCGGCGGCCGAGCCGCGGCGGGAGGCGAGCGGCGGCGATTCCGTGACAGGCGGGCGGCAGGAGGGGACTGGCCCTCTGACAGGCGGACGGGCACCGGGATTCCCCGCGGCCCCCGACAGGCGGGCGGGCACCGGCCGCAACCCTCCCCGCCGCCCCTGACAAGGGGGAACCCGGGGAGCAGGTGACGGGGCCGGGCGGCGCAGCAGCTGGCGCCGGTCCCCACCCGGGCCGGCCCCGTCCCGCCGGTGAAGCGGGCTGTCATGGGCCGGCACGTACCTGAAGTAATAGACATCACTCTTGCCGGCGCTGAGGCCCGACTTGCGGATCACCTCTTCCTTCTTCCAGCCCGGGGGCAGCGCGGGGCAGTCCATCCTGCCCTGCTTCTCCATGCACCGGGCGCTAGGCCCGAGGTGGCAGCGGAGGAAAGGACTCGCCCGGCCCCCGGTACTCGCAACAAGAGCTTTATTGTTCCCAGACACGGCCGGGGCCGGGACCCCCCTGGCGATGGCGGCCGCGGCGCGCTGTTCGGCGCCAGGAGCACGGGCTGCGCGCGCAGCCGGCGAGGCTCTCGCCCGGCGCCCGCTTCCGCGGCCGAGCCCCGGAATCCGTGTCAGCGGCCTAGAGGGGCCAGAGCGGCCAACCTTGCCGACCATAGAGAGCGCCGTAGGCAGGACAGAGCGGCAGCGGCGGTGCCGGGCCGCCGGCGGCCATCGCGGGCGTCTGCGGCCGCCTGAGGGAGCGCGTTACCGGAGGGGAGCTGCGCCGGGCCGGCAGGGCTCCGGCTCCCCGGCGGCGGAGGCTGGAGGAAGCCCGGAGCGGGACGGCGCCGGCAGGTGCTGGGGCGGGAGGAAACCGTGGCGCGTCCCGTCCCGGTTGGCCCCCAGCGTGAGGGAGCGCGGTGGGCGCCCGGGGCCGGTCTGGGGACGCCACCGCGGCGCTGGAACCCACCGGGGCAGGGATGCCGGCATGCCATAAGCCCGCCCTCGCCCGTGTTCTCCGCCGAGGTGCCCATGCACAAAGCACCCCCGCAGCCCCCACGTTCAGTTTATTCGTGTCCCCCGCCCGCCTTCCCCTCACCCGGCCGGGGGCTGCCGGCCCTGCCGAGCTCGGGCCTCGCACCACGACCTAAACCCCCGGCGGCCCCGCCGCAAAGCCCAAAGCGCACACCCGAAGGGCTGCGTCCCCCGCGTCCCCCTCAGAGCCACCCGGGGGCGTCCCCTCGGGGTGCCGAGGCCCGGCCGGCTGCGGAGGCCCCGGTCCTCCCCGGCGGCGGCGCTAGGACCTGCGCGGCGCGGCCGGTCGCCTCCTCCCCGGGGCGGGCGCAGCGCGAAGGGGCCGCAGTGCCCGCCCCATGTGAGCGCAGCTGGCGGCGGGGCGGGGAGCAATGGTGCCGGCTGCGGAGGGGAGCTGCGGCGGCGCGCCCGCACCCCACCCCCCCTTTGCTGCTAGCCGGGGACACGCGTGGGGTTCGGAGGAGCATGGACGGCAAGGGCTAGCTCCCCGTGGCGCCGTCCCGGGGCAGAGCCTCTCCTGGGCAGCCATAGCCCCGGCCGCTCCGGCTGGCGTTACCGCCGTGGTGCCGCTCGCAGCCAGGGGCCGCGCCCCCAGAAGGGCACACGGACTGGGCTTGCGGCTGGACTGTATCTGCTGATGGGGTTATTTTCACCTCAGGGAAATAAACACCTTTTTTTCTTAAATTTTTCCTTTTTTTTTTTTTTTTTTTTTTTTTTAACCTTGGCTGGCTTGTTTTTGTAGCAGGGTTTGCTGTTTGTCAGATGGAGATTTGCCATCTTCATTGGCCATCTCTGGGAAAGGCAAATATCTGATAGAGCTGTCTGAAGCAAAGACAAGACCAGATTATTTTACAGAAATACATTAAAAAGAAGTTTCAGTGAAAGGATATTGTATCAGTAAAGCAATGTTCTAAACCAGTTCAGTGAAAAACAAATACAACTGACCCCCCCGAAACCGGGAGTGATTAGTTGTTATGGACAATTTACACTCTTTAAGTAATCCTAGAATTAACGCAATGCCAGAATTAGCATAAAACTTGTAAATTTTATAGTCTTCTTGTAATATGTTTATTACTCTGAATTAACTTTTTAAAAAATTGTAACATTGCATGTAAGTTGGCGAGTAATTTTTAATCTGTTAATTTGCTTTCCCCGCAGCAGGCCACAGCAAGTCCATATCAGCAAGAAGCGCAGCACGCAGAGTGATTGTGCACATTGACTTGGACTGCTTTTATGCACAAGTAGAAATTATCCGTAATCCTGAATTAAGAGACAAACCTTTAGGTTTGAGTTACTTTGTTGTTAATTTGGAGATTATGTGTATTCAGGCAGAAAAAAAACTAAGGATGTGAGTAAACTGAGGATGTGACTGTGTGGTGAGGTACGCCAGAGCCTGTAACCACATCCAGAGCGAGCAAGGTGCAGTCTAGACTCTGTGTGGCTCTGACTACAATGTTAATAAATCCTCTTGAGCACAAGTACAGGCACTTGCCAACGTCTCTGAGCAGTTCTGGGGATTGAAGCTGGTTTATAACATGGGCATAGAGAGGGCTGAGCTCCCCAAGTGAGCCAGAGCGTTTTGACACAGTCATGCTTAAAGCACGCTTTATTTCACCCAGGAGTTAAGAAGGAATGTGAGGCAGTCGGTAGTGTCTTATGATCAGTGAAGAAAGTACATTCGAAAATGACTATTACATAAAGAGCACTTTCATGGGTAGGTTGCCTAAAAAGGCCCAAAATTGAGAGCAGCCATACAATGGGAAAAAAACATCTATAAGGTTTTAAAATGTTCTTACCATCCAGTAATTAAATCAAGAGATCTGTCCTTCTCGTGGTCTTTGTAAAATAAGACTGTTGTGTTGCTTTGTCTGCTTGTTCTGTGGCATGGCGTTCTGATCAAAGCGTATGCTTTGCAGCAGCATGAACGTACTGTAGTCTTCTGTAAAGTACAAAAAACCCTAAACTTTAAAAAACATTTATTTTTAGGTGTGCAACAGAAATACATTGTAGTTACCTGTAACTATGCAGCCAGAAAACTTGGAGTTAAGAAACTGATGTCTGTCAAGGATGCTAAGGAGAAGTGTCCTCAGCTGATCCTGGTTAATGGGGAAGATCTAACTCCATACAGGGAAATGTCGTACAAGGTTACAGGTACAAAATTAACAATTTTCCAGTAGAGGCCAAATGCTTTCTGTTAAACTCTGTGTGCAGGTGCACACGTGTGCAACAGTGCAACGGTATTTGGGATTTTCCTGCTCTAAAAGTTTTTATTAAAATGAGCCTCATAGCATGATGATACTACTTACAACGTCAGCATTTCATAAAATAAGCTTGGTTGCATTCTGGGTCCGGCACTAAACATATCCTGCTGGTGTTATATGGGATTTATACACTATGTTAGGATTATGCCCGTGTAGTTCTTTAGGAACATTTTTTCTTAAATACTGGCTGCAGTAATATTTTTGCAAAGGTGAAGCAACGAGGATGGAATGCTGAAGCCTTCAAGTGGGGGGATCTTCTCCAGTATCTCTTAAATGATACACCAGCATTGTCACTGATTACTGCTTTTCACATGAGCAGTGTTAGCAGGGGAAATAATAATAATGTAAAAGTGAAAGCCCACCTAGCTGGGAAACAGATTTCCTTAGGAGAAAGTATGCAGAGGTTAAGAAACAAATGAGGAAAGAAGGAAGAGATTCGGGGAGAAGAAAAGTAGATGATAGAGGTAGTTGCGGGATGAAGAAATATTCCTCCTCTTCACCTTTGCTAAAATAAGTGCCTTATTTTATCTGGAAGAGAACACAGTTCCTTTTTGTGCAAGCATCCTCCTTGAATCCATGGGAAATCAGCTGTGGATTGATGCAGACTTGAAAACCTCACATTATTAGCTGTGTGCGTATTATCCTTGGGTATCTTTTCTTCTTAGAGCTGTTGGGGGAATTTTGTCCGCTGGTGGAAAGGCTTGGGTTTGATGAAAATTTTATGGATATCACAGAGATTGTGGAGGAAAGAGTAAACCAGTTACAGCAAAGCGGATGTTCCAGAGTCTGTGTGTCTGGCCATGTATACAACAACCAAGGTGAGTTAAGCATTCTTCATACTGAAAAATATGTAACATTGTGAACATCAGCGTGCAAACATTTGTGAAGTTCAGTACATAGTATCTGTCAGCTTCTAAGTACTGTCCAGAACTGAACAGCTGGAAACTTGTATTGCTCCATGATTGGTTTCTATATTTGAGAAGAGTACGTGTATCTCAAATGTTAATCAGCGCTCCAGTCAGATGGCAGTAAAAATACATCTCTGTGGTAGATGAGCATGTACAACGATTTGGGAGAAGATATTTTCCTTGCCCTTTGTAAGTTTTTACTGTAGTAAGACATAGAATTTTGTTTCAGCTTGAACGTTGTTGTCAATTGGCAAAATGGAATGAGTTCTTAACAGTTGTTTTTTTAACGTTTTTTTTTTAACAAACAAAAACCTAAATGTTTGCTACAGCCATTAGGTCAGGAATAGACTTACTGAGACTGAAGTAGCTAACTGAGCTGCTTCGTACATCATCGAGCATGAACACAGTAGCTATGCTATGATACTCAGAGCACATTCAGTAGCCGTGATACTCGTTTCATGCACTAGGAAGGAAAGCAGTTGAGTTTTTTCCCAGACTTCAAGCTATTGTGATAGCTTTGAATGTGGTTTGGAGAGGAGGGAAAAGCCTGAATCGTCCTTTGCCTCATTTGACATTTGCATGTGAGTTATAAAGGCTTAGCTGCGACAGCCCTCTAAATTATAAAGATTTGTAAATCTCTGCTTCGGTGACATTGGTACAAGAATCTGTGATATTTAATGCTTTCCTTTGACATCTCTTAATATATTGTATTTTATATTTAAAACACTCTCTAAACATTATGCTTCCTGGACAGAATGCCCCTGGTTTTAGACAGCAGCTTGGATACAGAAGCCGTGGCAATGCCACTCGACCCGTGAGACCATACTTTCTTGTACTGTTTTAATGCAATGGAAAATATCTACAGCTAGAGAATTAGCTAACTAGGGGACTGTTTACATACTGAACGCTGCTTTCTTTTTCTTTGCAGCTATCAATTTGCATGATACAACGCACTTAGGACTAGTTGTTGGATCTCAGATTGCAGGAGAGTTCAGGGAAGCCATATATGTGAGACTGGGCCTCACAGGCTGTTAAGGGGTGGCCTCTTAACAAATTACTGTTGAAACTAGGATCTGAGACCTTTAAACCAAATCAGCAAACAGTTCTTCTGCCTGAAAGCTGTCAAGATCTACTACGCAGCCTTGATCGCATCCAAAAAGTGCCTGGTAGGTATGGTGCTATGAGCACTGATGGAGGGCATACTGACAACTCTTAAGATGCTAAGAAAAACTAGTGAAAAAATTATAGCTGAAATAATTTTAAAATCTAGTTCTCACAAGCAGGCAGCGGGGTGTGCAGGTGTGTGTTTAGGGTGCTGTCTTTTCTTTTTCAAAAGCTGTTTGAGTTTTGTTTAGCAGAAGGAATGAAAGGACTTTGGTTTTCTTAGGTTTTGGTTGTGATATAAATGTGTTGCAGCACTTTTCAAGATGCCTTCAAAAATACTAAAATACCATTTATTTTTATTGAAGTCCACACATTGTGGTTGATACTAGGTTTTAAACACAAACTTCTTTAAACTTACTGATTGGAAACCTACTGACAGCTACTAAAACAGCCTATTAGAGCCTGACAGAATACTCTGAGGAAGTATTTTGCCTAATTATTCTATGCTCACACTGCACTGTTGGCTGGGAAGCATTGATATAGGCTACGTGTGATATAGGCTACCTTTGCTGTGTCCCAGTACAGCTTTTCTAATGGCAGATTCTAAAACTCAAATGGCAACTCACTAAAGATGCTGCTGAAAAGCCTCTGTTGCAGGAGTGAAAATAACTGTCAGTACTACGTGGATGGGCATTTTTTATATGTATGTGTTTATATATATTTTCAATTTCCTGTGTATTTTTAATACATGTTTTATTTAGGCATTGGCTACAAAACTACCAAACGTCTTGAAACGCTTGGTGTTAAGAATGTGTGTGATCTTCAAGCATTTCCATCTGCCACGTTAGAGAAAGAACTGGGTGTTTCTATTGTTCAGCGTATCCAAAAACTCAGCTACGGAGAAGATGAATCCCCTGTGACTCCATCAGGCCCTCCTCAGGTACAAGTAGTGTTCTGAAGTACTTTACAAAGAGGAAAAAAAAAATTGCTTTTAGTTTTATACAGCTTTGCTGAACTAACCAAAATGATGCATTTTTATATGTATTCTCTAGTACAACTCAAATTAATGCATAACTCTCCTGAAGTTCAGTTAAGCTCTGAATGTCAAAGATCTCTTGGTGTTAATTCTACACACTTAATTATGATACTTTTTTTCCTCTTAAGAATTTTGAAGTAAATATAAAATCAAAAGGACTTATGTGGGGTTTTTTTCAGTCCTTTAGTGATGAAGATTCTTTTAAAAAATGTTCATCAGAAGTGGAAGTTAAAGGGAAAATTGAAGAACTGCTTCCTAACCTATTAGACAGGTGACTGTCTTCAATACTCTTTCTGATGACTGAAATTGTGACCTGAAGGGACTTGGAGTGTATGTTAGGTTTGTCTCATACTCTACATTTCTTCTCTCAGCAAAATGCATTTACAGGGACAGCACCTGCTTCTCCAACCTCCCCTTTGGTCTTTATCAATTCATGGATTGTCCTGCTGTATTGCCCCGCTTTCCTCTTGCCCCCATCTTTTCTCTTGCCCCCAGGATGGCTGCCAGCCATTCTGCCCCTTTGCAGCTTCTCTGATAAGGATCTCTGCATATTCTGTCTGCTGATCCTTCTCAGTTGCTTTGGTTGTGTGTCACAGTATCTGGTGCATCTTCACTAATCCGTGTGAGGGACCCTAGGTTTTCTTTTTCTACTTTCAGACCCTTGGTGATCACCATTTATGCATGCCTGCTGTAGAACAGCAGTCTTTTTTCTGTCAGGCTGAAAGAACATTTTCATTTCTTCCTATTTCCCTTACCCTGTGAACCCAAGCAGTATCCAAGCCCAAGATACTCTACAAAAACACCAGCATAGCAGGAGAGGATGCATTTACTCCTGTCTTGACTACTGTGACTTCCCTATCCTCCCTTTCTATCCTGTGACTCTCTTTAGCCTTAAAATCATCTACAGTTCTTAAAAGTTTTCTGTCCCCCTATCTATGCAAGTCTCACAATAGATATGTCCATTTTAGTGGCATTAACACTGTGGGCAAGCAGTCTTTTATCTGCATCTCAGACACTGCTCAGTAATCACAAAATTTGAAGTACTAACCTTTCACTGCTAAAGCAGGGGGGGGATGATTCCTTGAAAAGCATAAAGCTAAAAGCTGAGGATTGTACAGGGTATAACTGCATAGACTGTACTGCTTCTAATGTATTAAATACTGAAACGTGGCAATGTTGCAGACTGACCCACTTAATTTTCACATTCACTTCAGCTAAGACTCTTGGGAGATAGTATTCACATTGTATTGAACTTCTAACTTACGGGTAATTAAGGGAACCAGCTAGGACCCAAAGTTGCCTGTATAATCAGTGACCCAAAGCCAGAAGGTGGGAGAGATCTGTAATATTTAATTTGACTTAGTAACCTAGATGCTGTGACAGTTTCCATAGACCCTCTGAAAAATACTTAATTGGTTTGTGCCCATTAATGCTCCATAGAATATACAAAGATGGAAGACAACCGCACACAGTAAGATTGACCATCTGTCAGTTCTCTTCAACTGATAAATGGTTTAACTGGGAAAGTTGTCAGTGTCCTATTTCACCTCATCTCATTCAGAAATTTGGAAAAGGTAAACTTAGAATTTTTGAAAGTATCGACTTTGTACTGCTACCACCTAACTTCTCTGTACAATTCCGTCACGTAATGTCATGGTGATATTCCCTAGACTTAATATTTGGAAACTTTTCTGTTTGATGACATATGCTAAAACCATACAGAAATCCACTGCAGGCATAACTTCTATGTTACTACCATGTTTTAACCCAGTCTGGCTGGATTCCCTGCAGTAAATTTCTTGGTGGGGTGGGAAAGGGTGACTGGAGGCTGCTTCCCAGATTAATAATCTGCTTTTCTCTGTTAGGGATTTGAATTACGTTCTCAGTTTCATTATGTAATAAAACATCTTTTTGATGTACCTCTGAAAATTAATAACATAAAGACTCTCACCCTTCTCAGACTTAAGCTTTCCAACCAGCAATTGCAATTCATTTGACACTTCATTCAGATTGGGGTAAGGAAATAAATCTGAATCACTGCTGTATCAGCACACTGAATCACTATTCCCTGACTTCAATTCCCAAATTATTTCTCACAGGCCTAGAGAAGCTGTTGAAATTCTGTGTAGCTTCTCACTTCAAAATTGCTACTGGACTTCTACATTGGAGGAGACTAATAATTACTGTCAGCTCATAGAGTCATACAAACTCCAATAAACCATACTGTTATTACCAGTGTTGGGGTAATGGTATATACCGACACGGCTCTGTAAAGGCCCTTTTTGGTACAATTGGATCATTTTTCAAATCTATTCAGCTTGGCTTCTATTCTGTAATTCTTCTTTTCTAACCTAAGTACATACTATAAAGTAATCATCACAGCTGTGAAATTAAGCATTTTTACTGGATGGGGAGGGAAAAAAAGCCTGTTATTTAGTTGAGAACATACCTGACAGGGCAGAATGAACATCTTAACGACTATATATCCACAGATTATTTTGGAAGCCTTTAGCAGTGTTCAGAATTTAATATTTCAGGAATTCATGGTTTGAGATGAATAAAGGTTTCCCTAGGGTATAAAGATGGGAGTTACAAATATTCTCATATTGCTAATAATAGTACTGTATACTCAATTCTTACATATGACTGATCTCTTTATTTCTGTGCACATGCAAAACGTTGAAAGTTCAGAATGTGGAGTTATAAGTTTACCTTTGGTCCTTCACTATTTCAATCAACCTTATTTGGTCACTTTTGATTATATACACATTGCTTTTTTCCAACCTTTTTTCTTTTAGAAAGCAGCAACATTTTATCCCCATTGGTTGATATACTAATGAAACTCTTTTGAAAGATGATAGATGTAGATCTACCATTTAATCTTACCCTTCTCAGTGTCTGCTTCTCCAACCTCAAAAATCTTCCTAGCAGCAAGAAAGGATCAATTGGTTTCTATCTAAAGCAGATGTCACCAGCATCAGGCTCTCGTAAATGTGTCTGGGTAAGCTGAAAGATACTGAAAACTATCTACAGATAAGTTAGAAGATACTTCTGTATTTATGATATAGATTTAAACCTTAAATGAAGATTTATTTGGAGTCTTCTGAGCGAGTGTTACTCGTTTGCTTTCTTTCATTAGACATCTTGCTTAAAAGAGGTTTAATACTATCTTGAATGAGACAGCCAGCTAGGTTATCAAGCCCCTTAACTGAAGAGAACAGAATTCCATAGGAGAGAAACCCAAGCTTATGTCTTCTAAAAAATAATTGCTGAATTTGGCTGTTCATTCCAGTAAGATCTGCCCTTTATTTAGCATCTGTGAAAAAACAGGCCACTTACTCAGGTATTATCATACTGAAGCATCTTTTACCATAGACTAAAATCTCCTTAAAGTTGCTTATAATTTACCTTGTTGCTTTTAATAAGATACTTTCACAGTGAGTATTTCCCTTACTATGCATTCTCAGGTCGCCCTGTTCAGACTAGAAATTATCCAAAGATTCAACTCTGTATTGGTCACTAGTTTCTGATCGAGTGAACTTCCAATTCCTGCTCAGAATTGAGCAAATCTCCTACCTCCCAGGTGCATACGCTAGACACCATAGGAGTTAGCTGTATGTGGAAACACTGCAAAGTATTTCCACAAGATGCTTTCAGTACATAATATAAAAACTCTGTAACTTCAAAATTATGTTGTGTAATGAATTTACTGTTTCCTTCTGGACATAGCAGTTTCGCGTATTGATAAACTTGTCTGTTTCTCAACTGCTCAGGAATGTGACATATAACATCATACTGTGCATTCCAAAGCTCCAGAGTTTTAAAGCAATAAAATGTAACTTCGAAATATTTGCTACTTCAAAATACAAAAAGGATTCCTACATGTGTGTACATTTTAAGGTCTATGTTTGAATGTAAGATTTCAAAAACCATTACTGATCATCATAAAGGAAAAAAACCAATTACTGTCTGTTAAGGAATAATTTTAAGAACTTGCTGTTAGTAAAATAGTGCTTGGCCACTAGTAGACTGCACAGAACATACTAATGGTTTTCTGTATGTTTTTTGCCACAGGAAATGGAAGATGTCTCACAAGGTGAAGGAAGTGCTTCTTGGAACCAGAACTGCAACAGAACCGGAACTGCAAAAACTAGGAAACTTTCAGAGGAAAAGAAAAGTGGTATTAAAAAAGTAGGAGTTCCTGACATCCCCTTTTTTTTGCCGCCTACTGACATTGACCAGGAAGTCTTCAGGGAACTTCCAAAAGAAATTATTTCTGAAAAAACAGAAGCAACGCCTACTGAGAACGTTTCAGGTGAGCCATCAGTATGTTTTGCAGAAGAGGTACACAGCACTTCCCCACATTCTAAGGGACTGAACAGTGACACTCGCTCCACAGGGTGCAGTATACCTCTCACATCAGCCCATGAATCTGCAGCTGTGCCTGCACACAGGTCCGGGGCCAGCTGTCCTTCTGAGCATCCCAGAAGTGCACAGACAAGCAGTGGTACAGAAAAACAACCTACTGACTCTATGACCGTAAGAGAGAGAGAACTGTCATCTCTGGAAGCTGGAGCCAGCCAAACTATACTGCGTGTCCCTGTCTTGGATGAAGATAAGCAGGCCTTTGAAACAACTTCTGAGGGTAAAACATCTAGTAGGCCAGCAGGAATTGTATTTCCTCCCAATGTTGACACAAAGACTTTTTATGAACTACCTGCAGATGTGCAAAATGAACTACTAGCTGAATGGAGGAGTCAGGAACATGTGTCCAAAACTTTTAGGGATAAACCCCCTGAAAAGCCTAAAACAAATAAAGGAAGAAGGACTACAGCATCGTGTTTATCACAGTCTAACAGTTTGCTAAGGTATTTTAAGCCACAGTGATGGAAGTATCATCAAGACTTCCAGAAGTATTCATACCACCTTGTAAAACTGGCATCATTTTTCATAATATTGAAAGAATCAGCACTTGAAGGCACTTTATTTATGAAAAGTTTACTATACATTGTAAAGATGTGAATATTAAAAATACATTTTGGCAATTTTTGACATAAAACCTGCTGGTGATTCTGATAGGTAGCAATTAGTCTGTCTTATTTTTCTTTCTTATAAATTGACATTTATCTGAGGAATCTTCAGTTGTTGCCCTAAAACTAGTATAGTATGAAAACATATTTTACTATTTGCTATTAATACCTTAACCCGGTGACTGGGGGGAAAGGAATTTTTACTTTAATTTCACTGAGTTACATACTACGTATGCAGTTAATTGTTTCTAACAACTTGGGAGGGAATTGAGCAGAGAAGATGAAAGCAATTTTTACACTATTCTTTAATGTGCCCCACTGTTCCTGTGATCTGTAATGGAAATTGTTATTTGCGTGGCTGTGGTGACGCAAGTCGAGGCGGACTTAAAAGAAACACTATGTCTGCGTGGCTGGGTTCGGACAAAATGGCTTTTATTGTTTATACAAACTATTTATATATCTTAGACAGTGCAGGTGTTAGACCCTGATAGGTTTTTGTGTCCTTCTTCTTGCTTGCTATTTGCTGTTGCTGTAGGTGCCCATATGCTGCGGCTCTAAGTTCCGATTCTTCACACCCTGTTTACATACCTGACAATTTGTGGCTGTCTTAATGGTACACGGATAAGTCTTTGAAGTCAACTAACTTGTCTGCAGACCCCAACACGTGGCTATCACTATTTCCTGCAGTTAACTCATAACTAGAGGTACTAGAAATACTCAGGAGTAACGGGGAACATTACTTGCAGATGAATCATATCACCAGCTTGTTCCTGGAAGTTAGTCAGCATGTAAAAAGTGTTTAAGTTTGGTGCTCAGGATTCAGAAGATGACAAACAACTCTGTGTATAAAAAGCAGCTTTTAATGAGATGCCAGATACAAATTCATCAGGCTTTTCTTTAAATATTTCATTCCAAAACAAGTGAAATAGTTGTTAATTACACTTGTACACTTACAGTTAATAAACATGTTTAAAGTCTCTAGTACACAAGATGTTTCCTTGTTTCCGTCAAGAGTACATAATTGAGGTAAGAATTTATCAGTGTGTTTAAAGCTATGGCAAAATATTTGATTATGGTATTTACACATTGCTGTAATTTGTATCACCAGATTCTTGTGTGTGTGTGTGTGTGTATATATAGATTCTCTGCATATAAAGTGCAAAAATACTACAAAACATCACCTGATTACATTGAAAGCGACATCCTATACTTTGATGGCACTTCACTGTAAATTTTTGATCATTCCCAAGAACAGAGAAAACCAGCACTCACCATTTTAACAGTTAAAGCTTTATGTATTTCCACATAAACCACAATTAAAATAAACTTCATCATCTACTTTAAAAATTAATCCAAGTAAAAGATGCATGTGACTTATGTGCTTATTATTTTCCACTTACATTTAATTACGGTCTTTCAAGACTTTCAGTCCAGCTCTCGTATCAGTGATTAAGTTTGAGAGTAGTAGGCAATGCTGTCTCCACTACAGAACCTGGAAGCATTCCTCCTAGTTCTGGCTGAATAAATACAACTAGCATAAAATGCTCTGGATTCCTGTGAATGAAAGGAGCACAATCCATCAGTTAACACTTGTTACTCCTGCCATGAAACTTACTTGAGATGTACAAATGTTTACAATTTGTAGTCCATCCCCCTTGAAATTACTAACAGAAAATTGGAGGATGTATAAAGTTTCAATTGTTTCAAAAGATAGTCTGAGGCACAAAACACTTCCCAGGAATAAAACTGTCGAAATAATTTTTTTTTAAACAGCTGCATGGTTCAGTAAATTTCAAGCTTTGTACAAGGAAGACAACTGAGTAACTGAAGATGCTAATAGAAGGGGGCTTTAAATACTTACCTGGGCAAAGGTGAACACACGTATCCACAGGGATTGTTATAGTCTCGGACACAAGAGGGAGTTGGAGGGCAGCTGGAATATTCTACGCTGACAGCTATGTGCCACCACACACAAAACCCAAAACCAAATTAATTATGTTTATATATGTCAATCATATGATTCAAAAATACCTTTTAAAAACAAACTACTCCAACCGCTATAGGATGGCACAAGATCTCACAATGTGGTATTCTGTAGGTGAAACACCTAAAGGACATTAAATACTTATTTATGCAAGCAATTCAATAAATATAAAAACTTCTATAGATGTTTGGGCAGGCATACCCAAAAGTATTACCCTTGAGATGTGATTACTCATGCTTAAGTGTTGAGGTGTGGCTTAGTTCTGGACAAAGAAGTCAGTTTGTCAGCAGATGTCATTAATTAGTAAACACAACTGCAGAGATGATGAGGAAACTGCTGCACACATGCACAGTAGTAGTTAGGAGGGGTTGTTTTGTGAAGTTATCCATTACTTTTGCATAATAAAGTATTGTCATAATATGGCTTGAAAAATAGATAGGTCAGTAAAGTTCCAAGATGAAAAATGTTGTTTTCTGCCATGTACTAAGATCCACCCAAAGGAAAAAGATTAGCACAGAAATGGAGCAGCAGTGAGGTGCAGGAGCAGGCTGGAAACTAGGACCATGCCTGGCAATCAGTTAGCTGAGGGGAATGTGCTCGAGCTTGTCTAGACAACAATTAACATGACACAGAGCACAGGGGAGTGGGGGACGGATGGCGCCAAGGAAAGGTAACACCTTGCTGTTAATTGCTGGTAGTTAACCACCAATCAGGGATTGCCTAGTATGCAATGCTTAGCTTCAAGAACCAATCTGTTTAAAAAGCGCAGCTTCTGAAAGTGTATACAACCTCATGCTTCTGTACAATAAATTGACATTTGCTTGCATCAAGCTGCGTCCCGTTGACGTGCGGAAAGCAGACTCCACAATCTGTAAGATTGTAAAGTAGGTATGTTTATTCAGCGCTGGGCAGCACGGGGGAGTAGTCCCGCCAAAACCGTGCGCGCCTAACACGAAAACTTGCTCTGTTTTTATAAGACAACTCATTACATATTCATAATGTGTTGTAATGCGCCTATACATATGCATTACCTATCCCCGCTTTGTATTAAAATTAGTTCTGCAAGTCATTTCCATATCTCTCTCCCGACTGAGTTTGCGCAGTGTCCCCTGGTGGTGGTCGTCAGGGGTCCTGAGGATGAAGGCAGGCGAGTCTTCCTCGTGACCCCCACATCTGGCGCAGGCTCAGTAACGTCCTGCTCTTTGTCCAAACCGCAGAACCAGCTTTGGCTTGTTCTTGCAAGGTTGTAATCTTTCTTTGGACTTATATGGTCATAAAGCTGGACTGATATGGTCATGAAGCCCTTTACTCCTGTATACCTTATCACAGTACCCAAGCAAACCGTGTAAGATTTGGCAAACAGCTTAAATTTTACAACTTTTACCCTAAACAGCTAAACAGACTATTACAATTGTTAAACTCTACCCTATCTCTTACCCCCCCCCCTCAGTCCCCCCTTTTCAAAGAAATTAGTAAATTCTTTTACTCAGACTCGAAGTATTGATTAGATTCTAATTTTTGTCGCAGTTGATTTCTCTTCCATTCACTATAGGAATTTCCAGTTCCCTTAAAACACCAAAATCCACAACGGGCAGCTATACTAATAATAAAATAGAAAGACAATTACAATGATCATTACAAATAATTGTTTTAACCATGTTAGATTGGGCAACCAGGATGTCAATTTCTCCCATAATTCAAAAAAACTCCAAGAAGTGTTGTCTTGTGTCACTTTATGTAGAATATTTACTTGTTTCCTTATTTCTTGGAGGTCCTCGGTGATTCGCCCGCTCTGATCTGCATACATGCAACAATCTACATTGATCACAGTGCATACCCCTCCTTGAAAGGCTAATAGCAAATCTAAGGCCATACGATTCTGTGATACTATTTTCGATAAGTCAGTAACTTCCTCCTGGAGTGCCAGGAGGGCATCAACTGTTCTATTTTCCACTGTTTCTATTACAGCTGAGATGTTTATTATTGCCTTTTCCAACTCACTAACCCCTAAAAACGGAATGAACCATCGCGCAAAACTGTGGAAACTCGTTGGTCTGTTTATGAGGGGGTTATTTACAACGTTTCGTTTTTTCCTTATGGGGGGTTGTGTTAACCCGTCAATGATAGTAATATTGGGGACCAGACCTCCCAGAGTGCATGCTCCTCGCCATCCTATGGGCAAGACTTTATGAGCCGTTGTGCCACACAACCAATACCACCCTGTCCCTTGTGGGGTCGGGAGACCGGTATAGTTCAATTTCAAAAATCCCAAATCTCTACCTGTCATATTTAATGTACGACTTCTGTTACAATTTGGGTGTTCTCCCACGAACAGTCCTTTTCCCGAACTTACCAGGCAGTTATCCCCTAATATGCTGGTCTCTTCGACAGTGATTTTTAATTCTCGTCCCCACTTAACCTGAGGGTCTGTGCTCCAGATTGTATTTCCCCAATAGGAGCCGTCTTGGCGGTTCGTCAGGGAAACTGGCAGTGGGATGCCTATTAACGGTATCGCATAACCAGCATGCCTTGGTATTTGGGTACAGATCCAACAATCTGTCTTATTTAAAATTTTGGTGATGTTTTGAATCGCCTGTACATACCAGTTCTCTCGCCAGGCCGCTGTGTCTATCACCTGTAAAATTATCAGAATCATGTTAAATTTAACCCACATCCTATCTTTTTAGCTTGAGCTTTAACGGCCCTTGAATTTCTGATGTCCAAAGCTTTTGTGGCGACTTCTTCACACGGGTATGATGAATCCAGGCATTCTGTTCTTTAATTTTGATTGCTGCGAAGGAGGTGAGGAGTACTTGGTATGGTCCTTCCCACTGTGGTTTCAAGGTTTTTTCTGCAAGAGACTTTACATATACATAATCTCCAGGTTGGATATCATGTACAGGCCCATCCAGACCCCTTCCTCGGGTCCCAATTACATGTTTTCCAATTTTATTGAGCTGTTTGCTCAATGCCACCATATAGGAGGTCATAATTTCGTCCCCAATTTGCATTGATGTCCCCTTTTGTATTCCATAGGGGCGTCCATACAGAATTTCAAAAGGGCTCAGTCCTTCTCTCGCCCTTGGTCTTGTTCATATACACAAAAGGGCTAAAGGGAGAGACTGAGGCCATGGCAAGTTTGCTTCTTGTCCCAATTTTACAATTTGCTGTTTGATTAAATGGTTCATTTTCTCCACTTGGACACTCGACTGAGGGCGATATGGGGTGTGAAGTTGCCAATCTATACCTAAATGGTGTCTGGTTTGTTGCACTATTTTTGAAACAAAGTGTGGTCCTCTGTCAGAGGATATGGTTGCTGGAACCCCAAAGCGAGGTATTATTTCTTGTATTAATATTTTAGTTACCTCCCGAGCCTTGGCAGTTCTGGTTGGGAACGCTTCTGGCCAACCTGAAAAGGTATCGGTTAATACCAGCAAATATCGGTACCCCCCTTTTCTTGGAAGTTCTGTGAAATCAACCTGCCATTGTTGTCCAGGCCCATTACCCTTTCCAAGCTGGCCCATTTCTAGTTTGGGAGTATTCTTTGGATTAGTTTGGAGGCAAAGGTCACACTGTTGAGTCACTTGTCTCACTGTGGTATATAAATTTCTAGCCACAATATCTTTTATCAGATGCTTATACAGAGCCTCCATTCCCCAATGTCTCTTCTTATGTTCTTCCCGTATTAAATGCCACAGTAAATATGAGGGAACAATTAACTTTCCCTGTGGGGTATAAGCCCATCCCTCTACATTATACGACCCTGCTAAGTCTGAAATGAGTTTCTGATCTTCCTTAGTATATTTTGTTTTATCTTGTAGGGAAATATGCCTATCGGGAATTAAAGCCCCTGCTACTCTTATTTTCGTTTTGGCCACTTGTTTTGCCTCTCTATCTGCCAGTTCATTCCCTTTTTCCAAATCTGAGCTCACTCTCTGGTGTGCCTTAATATGCATAATTGCCACTTTCTCAGGGAGTTGGACAGCTTCTAGTAACTTCAGAATTTCTTCTGCATGTTTGATATTTTTCCCTTGGGAGTTCAATAAACCTCTTTCTTTCCAAATTGCTCCATGTGCGTGTACAACTCCAAAGGCATATTTTGAGTCTGTGTAAATGTTTACAGTTTTGCCCTGAGCCAACTCCAGGGCTCGAGTTAGGGCAATTATTTCTGCCTTTTGTGCGGAGGTGTTCATGGGCAAAGGTCCTGACTCTATTACCTCTTGACTGGTGGTGATGGCGTATCCAGCGTGTCGATTGCCATTCAGGACATAGCTGCTCCCGTCTGTGAACCAGTTTTCTCCGTTTTCTATGGGGCTATCCTTTAAGTCTGGGCGACTTGCGTATGTCGCTTCAATAGTTTCTAGGCAGTCATGATGCACTGGTTCTCCTGTGTTTCCGCTGAGAAAAGAAGCTGGGTTGACAATGTTAGTAACCACAATTTCCACATGATCCTGTTCCACTATTACAGCTTGATATCGTAGGAATCTTTGTGGAGATAGCCAGTGTCCACCCTTTGCTTCCAATACTGCCGACACTGCATGGGACACAAAAACAGTCATTTTCTGGCCCAGGGTGAATTTTCGGGCTTCCTGTATATTTAGTATCACAGCCGCAACTGCCCTTAGGCATCCAGGCCAGCCCTTTGCAGTTGCGTCTAACTGTTTAGAGAGGTAGCCAACTGCCCGACGATACGGACCTAGCTCCTGTGCCAATATTCCTAGGGCAATGCCCTGTTTCTCATGAGAAAAAAGGAGGAACGGCTTACCCACATCCGGGAGTCCTAAGGCCGGGGCTGACATCAGAGCCTTCTTTAGTTGTTCAAAAGCTTGTTCAGCCTCTTTATTCCATTCGAGGTGTTTCTGCTCAGTCACTGTCAGCGCATATAATGGTTTAACAAGCAGTCCATAATTGTAGATCCACAATCGACACCACCCTGTCATTCCCAGAAAGGTTCGCAATTCCTTTACCGTCTGGGGTTTTTTAATTTGGCATATCACCTCTTTGCGGGCCTGCCCCAAAGTTCTCTGTCCCGCACTGATCTCATAGCCCAAATAATTCACTTTACGCTGCATTACCTGGGCCTTCTTCTTGGACACCATGTATCCTTGAAGCCCTAAGAAATTCAACAGACTCACTGTCCACGCCATACAATCTTCCTCTGTGTTGGTAGCGATCAGGATATCATCCACATACTGTAACAATTTTCCTTTCTCGGACGGGGCTTCCCAGGATTCCAGGTCTCTCGCAAGCTGATTGCCGAAGATGGTAGGACTATTCTTAAATCCTTGCGGCAACACCCTCCAAGTGAGCTGGGTCTTTCGACCACTTCTAGGATTTTCCCACTCAAATGCAAACAACTTTTGACTGGCTTCGTGGAGAGGGAGGCAAAAGAAAGCATCCTTTAAATCTAGAACAGTAAACCAGATTAATTCAGGTGCCAATACAGTCAGTAGGGTATACGGGTTTGCCACGACTGGGTAGAGATCCTCAGTAATCCTGTTCACTGTACGCAAGTCTTGAACCACCCTATATGACCCATCGGACTTCCGAATAGGTAATATAGGAGTATTGAATTCAGACTCACATTCCTTTAATAGTCCTAGCTGCAAAAAATTTTTCTGTCACTGGCCGGATTCCTTCCCTGTCCTCTTTCTTTAGAGGATATTGTTTAATCCTTACCGGTCGTTGACCTTCCTTTATCTTAACTTCAACAGGTGGAGCATTTTTCGCTCTTCCAGGCACATCAGTAGCCCAGACTCCTGGATACACTTGGTTCAGAATTTCCTCATCGATTTTCCCTTCTGAGGGGAGACTAGTTAGGACTAGACTTAATGCCTGCGTATATTGTTGATCCTTTACCTCCAAAGTAATTTCCCCTTTTTCAAACGTGATCTTTGCTCCTAATTGTTCCAACAAATCTCTCCCCAAAAGTGCCTTTGGAGAGTTGGGCATATATAAGAACTTGTGGATACCCCATTGCTTTCCCAATTTATACTTTAAAGGTTTGCAAAAATACACCTTTTCACTTTGGCCAGTTGCTCCCTGTACTACAACGTAATCATCTCCTAAAGGAATTAAGGCTTGATT
Source organism: Falco naumanni (assembly GCF_017639655.2). NCBI lineage: Eukaryota > Metazoa > Chordata > Aves > Falconiformes > Falconidae > Falco > Falco naumanni. Next base: position 21,343,704 of record NC_054079.1, read on the forward strand.
TAAAACCGAATATGTCGCTCCTGTATCTATCAAAAACTCCACTTGCTGCTGCTTTTCCCCTAGCTTAATTGTAACCAGTGGATCCGCTAGGGTAGATTCCCCAGGTCCCCGTCAGTCTTCTATTACATTGGCTATCTTCACGTTCACCGAGGTTTTACGAACCCCTCCCTTGTTTCTAGGACATTCCCTTTTCCAATGACCAAAGCCCCTGCACATAGCACACTGATCCCTTTCCAATCGAGACGAATCTTGCCTACCACCTCTCTGTTCCCCTTTTTCTTGAATGGCAGCTATCAATTTCCTTTGTCCCCACCGATATTCTTCTTCTCTATTACTAAACACCCTCCACGCTTCATCCAACAATATCTCTAAGTTTCTACCTTCTGTAGAACGCAGCTTTTGAAGTTTTCGCCTTATGTCCCCTGCAGATTGACCCAGGAATAAAGAAACTAATTGCTGGATCCCTACCTCAGACCCAGGGTCCAACGGCGTGTTACGACGCATCACATCCCTCAGCCGATCCAGGAACTCAGACGGGGACTCAGAAGGAGTTTGCTTAACTGCATATAAAGCTGACCAGTTTATAGTTTTGGGAATTGCTCTCTCCATTCCCTTCAAAACCCATTCCTGATATTCCTGTAATCTTTGCATATGTGCCGATCTATTAGCATCCCACTTTGGGTCTTGGAGGGGGAAATGTTCCTTAACATCCCCTCCTATAATTTTATAATGATCTTCCGCCAAATTTCCTGCTGTTTTCAGAACTAGCTGTTTCTCAGTTTCAGTCAAATATTCCAGTAATAATTGTATATCATTCCAATCGGGATTGTGTTGTTTTACGATAAATTGGAAATGCCTGGCTACACTTATCGGGTCACTTCTATAATCCTTTGCAATCTTTCTCCACTCTCCCAAATCAGCAGTGGAGAAAGGCACTTTAATTAGCATTGTTCCACCATCTGGCCCCACCGCCTCTCGGAGGGGTGCTTGTAAAGTAGTCAGGGCAGACTTCTGCCGAGTGTGGGAAGATACAGGGCTATCAGGAGGATTAAAAGCTCCTTCCGAATCCACATCCTTGTCCCGTGCCCGGGGGGGGGGGGAGGTTTAAACAAGTCATCTAAGTCCTGTTCTGGGGCTTGGTGAACCTTGTCTGCCTTTGTACACCTCTGCCCAATGCTGCAGGAAGAACAGCATCTTTTTAGTTTACTTCTACCCCCTTTATTTTCTCGCTCCAATGCGAGTACCATAGGGTCCTGTGGGGGTATTATCCCACAGTCCCTTTGCCACTCCGGATGGTTTCGCAGAGTGAAAAACATATCTGCATATGATACTTCATCCCATTTCCCTTCTCTTCTCAAGAACAGCATAAGCTGTAACAAAGTATTATAATCCAATGTTCCATTAAATGGCCACTTAACTTCGCCCTCTAACTTATACAATGGCCACCACTGATTACAATATTTAATGAGGGTCTTTTTACTTTCTGTGCTTCCCTTCCCTACAATATCCTTCCAATGGGCGAGTATACAACCCAGAGGACTCTTTTTCAGTATCCTGCGACGAGCGAGGGGAAGCAAGCAGCCGACTCAATGTGAGTGATAAAGCAAGCTTCGATTTATTACGGCACGATTATGTCTTATATACAGTTCTAGTTAATTATGCCTACTAGTCATCTGCTAATTGGCTAAGCTCTAAAGGGTTACTTTTTCATACGTCCTCCTACTTGCGGTTTCTGCGGATAGCTAGCTACATATATTTTTTTCTCTCCTGTCTACGCGAATTCCTCAAAGTTATTTACAACATTAGGCACAAGGTTAGTGTTTTTCTCAGCTTCCTTATCAGCGTGCCTCAGCACAGCTGCAAGGCCTGCTTCAGCTAACTTAGGCTAACTTTGTTTCACAAAGATCTTTAAGGGAGTCATGGCCGTGATCACACAGCCATTCTGCAACAGTATCCCCCCTTGGGTGTTACCCATTTTCAATATACTCTTAAGGGATTCAAACTGACTTTTAAATTCTCTCTTTTTACGCCTATCAGCCACACTCTCACTTATTCTCACTCAATTCCACTCTCACGGATGTCCATGCACTCAGAGAAAATCACACACACATCACTTCACACAAACACTATGGTTCGACAAATTCAAATCAGTAGTCTATTCCAAATGCCTTATTGACGTAACCAAAATCGATACTCAGAGAAATTTAACACAGCATCGCTCCAGTTAACAACCTTCTAGCAGCTGCAAATATCTTGTAAATTACAAGAGGCCCGCTTACCCTTCTCCTGCTTCTCATATACCGGTCATTAGCAGGTCCATCCTGGCTCCCAACAACGGGATACAGCGGTTACCTCAAACTCAGTCGATCTATCCCCGAGATCGCTACCGGCCGCTCTATCGGCCAGCGAGTTTCCCAATTGCAGTCCCAAACTGCAGTCCCAAACCCTACAGGTACCCAACCCACGGGCACTATGCTGCACGCCAGACGTCTCTGCGCGATTTATCAGCAGCCCCGAATGTGCGTACGCTTAAGTCCCTTCGTTAAACATACCGTTAAATCCGCAGCTTCAAGAGGCTGTTGTCCACTCCCGCGGTGATCGGCTGGCAGCGGAGACTCCTCCGAGTAAAATGCTCGGGGCGCGCCTATTAGAGTCCGCTCCGCAGTCGGTCCCGCAGCCGAGTGGAGATCCTCCTGGCTGGCTCGCCAAAACTGACGTGCGGAAAGCAGACTCCACAATCTGTAAGATTGTAAAGTAGGTATGTTTATTCAGCGCTGGGCAGCACGGGGGAGTAGTCCCGCCAAAACCGTGCGCGCCTAACACGAAAACTTGCTCTGTTTTTATAAGACAACTCATTACATATTCATAATATGATGTAATACGCCTATACATATGCATTACCTATCCCCGCTTCATATTAAAATTAGTTCTGCGAGTCATTTCCATATTTTTTTCTCGACTGAGTTTGCGCAGTGTCCCCTGGTGGTGGTCGTCAGGGGTCCTGAGGATGAAGGCAGGCGAGTCTTCCTCGTGACCCCCACATCTGGCGCAGGCTCAGTAACGTCCTGCTCTTTGTCCAAACCGCAGAACCAGCTTTGGCTTGTTCTTGCAAGGTTGTAATCTTTCTTTGGACTTATATGGTCATGAAGCCCTTTACTCCCGTACACCTTATCACAGTACCCAAGCAAACCGTGTAAGATTTGGCAAACAGCTTAAATTTTACAATTTTTACCCTAAACAGCTAAACAGACTATTACAATTGTTAAACTCTACCCTATCTCTTACCCCCCACTCTCTCTCACCGTCTCTTCATTCACCGCAGTGAGGTGTTTTCCTGGTTGGCCATATAGTTGTAATATTAGTAATTTCAGATTTTGTAGAAGTTTATAGAGCCAAACTCAAAGAAAATCAAATATGGGGCAAATTAGCAGTTCACTCTAAGACCAGCATATTGGGCAAGTAGCACCTGGTCAGGAAGCCATCTAAGTACAGAAAGGTGTTTTTAAAGAAACACTAGATTTACATAGTGAAATAAATTCTACCTTTTTCACACTACTACTACTACTACTACTACTACTACTACATTTTGTTCAGTTTTTCAAAGAGAGGCATAATAGGAGAATAAACCAAGAATGCAGTGTTTCCTTTGAGGATCAATTTTGATTGTTTCAGTATTAAAAAAACAACTTAGTTCTGGGGATAAACAGGAGGGGATTGTAAACATTACTAAGGCCACACACAAAGCAAGGTACTCCGTACTGTGTTTAGGCTGCAGGACTTTACAGCCATTCACCTTAGGATTTCCCAAATGCAGTCAAAATAGGAAAACATGCAGTAGTTACATGCAACTTAAAGTTAGTTGTAAGGATATCACCAGGGTATGGTTTAACATGCAACAGGTCAACAAAAACTCTTGATGAAATCAGTCCCATACCAAAACTGTGTGTTACACTGTGGTATATACCAGTGTCCTACAAGTAAGGAAAGGTAATTTTTTAAATTAGCATGTAAGTGATGTGCGGAATTAGACTCTATAACTCAAAAGTTATAAAGTAGGTATGTTTATTGCGCGCAGATGCACGGGGGATCGCTCCTCCACAAGCGTGCATACCCGAAGTGAGGAACCATCTCACATTTATACAATAAAACAAATGAATATTCAATTAACGCCTATACATATTCATTACCTAAACCCCGCTTCGTATGTTAATTAGCTTATCAGTCCTTTGCCTGGAATGTGGTGGTCTTGCAGGTTTGTAGGTGATTCATGTTCTTGTGACCATCGGTGACCATCCGATCTTCTCCAGCAAGGAGACTTAGCTCTCCCTCCCTCTAGATAGCATTGGAATATTGACGTGCGGAATTAGACTCTATAACTCGAAAGTTATAAAGTAGGTATGTTTATTGCGCGCAGATGCACGGGGGATCGCTCCTCCACAAGCGTGCATACCCGAAGTGACGAACCATCCCACATTTATACAATGAAACAAATGAATATTCAATTAACGCCTATACATATTCGTTACCTAAACCCCGCTTCGTATGTTAATTAGCTTATCAGTCCGTTTCCTGGAATGTGGTGGTCTTGCAGGTTTGTAGGTGATTCATGTTCTTGTGACCATCTGATCTTCTTCAGCAAGGAAAGGTGATTCATGTTCTTGTGACCATCCAATCTTCTCCAGCAAGGAGACTTAGCACTCCCTCCCTCTAGATAGCATTTGAATGTCTCTCATCTTTTCTCATTCTCTTTTAAATAGCCCCTTTGTTAGAGAAAGAAGGGCAGGCGTCTCCCCGTCTCCCCTTTGTTAGAGGAAGAGGGGCAGGCGTCTCCTCAAAAACTGTAGTTGTCTCCTCAGAGCTGTGTGCCTATGTGACCAGACACCGCACCCATGACTAGTCACCATACCCACATTCCTGAGTAGACATATACAATCACAGTCGGTGTTAAGCGTCCCCATTTCACACTATTTCTCCATATCAATCCCCCCTTTTTATTAAATTAAGTAAATTCTTTTACTTAAGCAGTCTTCCCAAATGATATAAAGCATCATACATAAGTGTTACCTTTTTAAACATTCTCCAAACCCACAAATATAACATAATGGTTAGCATTAAGGAAATTCCTAAACTGATCAATAAGATCACAATGGGGTGTACCATAGTGTTAAGAATTCCTGTTGCAGAAGGTGACCAGCCGAAGAGAGTATCCCACCAATTATGGTTTCCATCCTGTTCTACCTTTTTTAAAACTTTCTTGATCCCCTCTACATCATGATGGATCATAAGAAGAGTTTCATGTCCCTTTTCTTTGGTTTCTTTCAGTATACGTTGTAAATCTGCATGTTTTAATAGTTCTTTTATACTACTTATATTTAGTCCTATGGGGGTAGGAATTATCATCTGTGATAGGGTAAAGTTGGATTTTAAGAATTGATGAGACACTACTGGGGCTGAGTAACTAAAATCGCATCCTGTGATAGTAGTAAAATTACAAATACAATAATTTGAATATTGTGCAGTCTCCTTTACCTCCCCATCTACGGTTATTGTGTTACACTTAGTTCTCAAACACGCACATCCCTTCCCTGCATATATAATTACTGTTTTCAAGTTTGCATTTGGTCTGGCCTCGAAATGACATATTTTCAGATCTGTATCTAAACAAGTATCCTGGGCCATTATAGTATTGCTTTCACAGAGGAAGCCCTGCTGCTCTCGCATAATACAGGATTCTAAATCTACTGTTTGCCACTTGTCGCCTATCTTTCTGGCCCATGTTCTATGTTCAAAAGGGTATAGGAGCACCCCATTGTGGTTAATTCCAAGGGCTACAATGGGGTGTATGGTAATTATTACTGCATTATGTATGGTTAATACAAAAGCTGTGATTGTGTGTGTGTTGGGGTCGTAGGTAAAGTTCACCATATTCCACCATGACTGGAGTTTTCTTTCTACTTCCGTAGCATTGTCCCAAACCATCTTTCGAATTTCCGTAGGAAATATGCCTTCCTCTCCTTCTCTTATTATGGATGCAGCTATTGATTGCATCCACATTTGGGCTTGGATACAACTTAGAGCCAGGGCGACGTCGTCTTGTAAACCACCTAAACGCCTTAGTGATGAGTTGATGATCTTCCATGTTTATTTGTTCCCACCTGGGGAGTACCTTCGATATCAACCATTGGTGCGCCCCTAATGCCAATAATGAAGATTTTAGTGGTTGTTGTAGTTTTGATAGATCAGTCGTGGTGGCAGCTAGTTTATTCATTATCACCTCTGAGTCTATGGAATTTAATACTCCGAGTCCTGTTCCCAATATTCCAGTTACATCCCTCACTATTCGGTTTCGATAAATATTTCCCCTTTTTCTTAACCAAGTTGTCCATCCCTCATAAGAGGTTCGTAAGAAGGGGGAACAGGATGGCTTAGCATCAGAAACATTGACTTGTATTTGTAACTCTTTTCTTTTAAGAGACCATTCTGGGTTAAACAACATTTGTTGCTGACCTGTATTTCTGATTACATATGGTCCAATTGTATAAATTTTTGGATTTGGTTTAGTTAACTTAAGATCAAGCGTTAATGGGGTTGTTGTAACTGTGGTGGTGGTAGGAACAGTGGTTAGCATGATTGTTATTTTGATCTTATAAGTCAGAGCTGTTCTTGGGGATTCCTTTCCTAGGCATATTATAAAGATGGGCTCGGTTAAGGTAAAATTGTGTCAACATTCCCGTGAATTAAAGCACATGGCTGTATTTAGAAGGGTAAATTCCTTATCTACCTTTCTGACATTAATCAGGGTGTCTCCTGAAATCTTGGTGTTATCTTTTTCATTATACGTTTGACACCCTACTTTTATCCTATCTCCTAATTTTCCCCATAATCGGTCGACTTTGTGTACATCCTCCCGATCCCATTGATTCCTTTGGTACACCTCATTTTCAGAAAAAAACACCATAGCTAGTTTCGTCTTTGAGTCCATCTTTCCCATTATTCCAGTGTGTTTTTTCTGGGCATGATTCCAAGGCCAGTTATCAGGCTCTTGGTTGTAGGCAAGAGAGAGGGTACAAAAAACCACAAATGGTTTAAACCCACTATTGATCATTTTAAGAATCTAAACGTTCCTCATATATACATATAAAATCTGTTTTGATCAAAAATATCTTTGTTTGAGTTGGGGCTTACTGATAATAAGTTGGGCAAGTCTGGACACTGGCTTAGTCCCAGACTCTTTTGTTCTATATTGTTTGTTGTGGTGCCCTTCCCATATGGTGGATCCACAACCGCTCAGGTTCACTTACTTGACACCCACATTGTTCCCATTTGTCCGAGTAAATTTGACTTTCAGTTCTTTTTTATCTGGGGTTACTTTCCACGAAGTTGCAGAGGCTTTCTTGATCCGGGTATGGTGAATCCAAGAATTCTGTCCCTCAACCTTGATTGCAGTGTAGGTGGTGAGTAGGACTTGAAAAGGTCCGGTCCACTGTGGTTCCAGGGTTTTATCTGCAAAACACTTAACGTATACATAGTCCCCTGGTCGTATATCGTGAACAGGTCCATCCAGACCCCTACTGCGTGTTCCCATCACATGCTTCTCAATTCTTATTAATTGTTTGTTTAGTGCCACCATATAGGAAGTCATTGTTTCTTCACCAATCTGTGAAGACGTCCCCTTTTGTACCCCATAGGGTCGTCCATACAAAAATTCAAATGGGCTAAGCCCCTCTTTTGCTCTTGGTCTAGTTCGAATTCATGTAAGAGCTAATGGCAAAGACTGGGGCCAAGTTAGATTTGTTTCTTGACCTAGCTTGACAATCTGTTGTTTGATTAGATGATTCATCTTTTCCACCTGGCCACTTGATTGTGGTCGGTATGGGGTATGTAATTGCCAATCTATTCCTAGATGGTGGCTGATCTGTTGCACTATTCTGGACACAAAATGTGGTCCTCTATCCGAGGACATTACCGCTGGGACTCCAAACCTAGGTATTATCTCTTGGAGCAGTATTTTGGTCACTTCCCGGGCTTTAGCAGTTCTGCACGGGAAGGCTTCTGGCCAACCTGAAAAGGTATCTGTTAGTACCAATAAATATCGATACCCCCCTTTTCTAGGAAGTTCCGAGAAATCAATCTGCCAATGTTGCCCTGGAACATTTCCTTTCCCAATTTTTCCCAACTTTGGACCCTTGGTAATCTTAGGATTAGTCTGGAGACAAAGATCACATTGTTGGGTTACTTGTCTAATAGTAGTATACAAATTTCGTGCTATTATGTTTTTAGTGAGATCCTTATATAGAGCTTCTGCCCCCCAGTGCCTTTTTCTATGTTCTTCCCGAACTACTGACCATACCATGTAGGAAGGAATCACTATTCTCCCATGTGAGATTACAGCCCACCCTTCCTCATTATATGATCCCTCTAGGTCAGAAATCAGTTTGCGATCTTCTTTAGTATAGTCTGGTTTACCTTCTAGAGATATTTGTCCATCGGGTATTAGCGCACCCTCTACCTTGATTGCTTTTCTGGCTGCCTGTTTTGCTTCCCTGTCCGCCAGTTCATTTCTTCTTTCTAATTCTGTGCTCACTTTCTGGTGTGCCTTGATGTGCATAATTGCCACCCTTTCAGGAAGCTGGACCGCATTTAGGAGTTTCAAAATTTCTTCCGCATGTTTGATGATTTTTCCTTGGGAGTTTAACAGTCCCCTTTCTTTCCATATTGCTCCATGAGCATGTACCACTCCAAAGGCATATTTAGAATCAGTCCAAATATTTATAGGTTTTCCCTGAGCTCTCTCCAGAGCTCGAGTAAGGGCTATGATTTCAGCCTTCTGTGCCGAAGTGTCAGCTGGTAGTGGCCCCGATTCTATCACTTCTTCAGAGGTTGTAACAGCATATCCGGAATGTCGCTTTCCATTCAGCATATAGCTGCTCCCATCCGTGAACCAATGTTCAGCTCCATTAATAGGAACATCCTTGAGATCTGTCCTACTAGAATAAGTGGCTTCGATTGTTTCTAGACAGTCATGATCGACTGATTCGCCAACATTCCCATTAAGAAATGAGGCCGGATTGACGATGTTTGTAGTCACGATCTCAACATCATCTTGTTCCACCCTTATGGCCTGGTATTTTAGGAATCTCTGTGGGGAGAGCCAATGCCCCCCTTTTGTTTCAAGGACTGCAGACACTGTGTGGGATACTAAGACAGTCATTTTCTGGCCCAAGGTAAACTTCCGGGCCTCCTGGATGTTTAGGATGACAGCTGCTACTGCTCTCAGGCAACCAGGCCACCCTTTTGCAGTGGCATCCAGCTGTTTAGAGAAGTATGCCACTGTCCGTCTGTATGGTCCCAAATCTTGTGCCAGTATTCCTAATGCCATTCCCTGTTTCTCATGGGAAAATAGGAAAAATGGCTTACTCACATCAGGAAGTCCTAGTGCTGGTGCCGACATCAAGGCTTTCTTCAGTTCATGGAAAGCTCTGTCTGATTCAGCATCCCACTGAAGATCCTTCTGATTAGCTGCTATCAGGGAATATAATGGTTTAACAAGCAAGCCATAATTACATATCCAAAGCCTGCACCATCCTGTCATTCCCAGAAATGTCTGCAGTTCCTTTACAGTTCGTGGTCGGGGGGCTTGGCATATGGCTTCTTTTCGGGCCTTCCCTAGGACCCGTTGTCCGGCACTGATCTCGTACCCTAGGTATGTGACCTGTTGTAACACCACCTGTGCCGCCTTCTTAGAAACCCGATATCCTTGTAGTCCCAGAAAGTTCAGCAGGCTCACAGTCCAAATAATACAAGATTCTTCGGTTCTGGTTGCAATAAGAAGATTGTCTACATATTGTAACACTTTCCCTTCTCCTGACGGTGGTTCCCATAACTCCAAATCCTTTGCCAATTGGTTTCCAAAAATTGTGGGGCTATTTTTAAACCCCTGTGGCAACACCGTCCATGTGAGCTGGGTCTTTCGACTGCTTCTGGGATTTTCCCATTCAAAAGCAAAAATTATTTGGCTGGCTTCATGGAGAGGGAGGCAAAAGAAGGCATCTTTTAAGTCTAAAACTGTGAACCAAGCTAGGTCAGGTGTCAGGGTGGTTAGTAAGGTATAGGGGTTAACTACTACAGGATACAGATCCTCTGTTATTTTGTTAATGGCCCTTAAATCTTGAACTATCCTATAAGACCCATCAGGTTTTTTTAACTGGAAGGATAGGTGTGTTAAATTCTGACTCACATTCTTTTAGTAGTTTTAATTCTATGAATCGCTCTATGTTTGGACGAATTCCTTCCCTATCTTCCCTTTTCAGTGGGTATTGTTTAATTCTTATCGCACCCTGTCCTTCCTTTAATTTTACTATAACAGGTGATGCATTCTTGGCACGTCCCGGTATGTCAATTGCCCATATTCCGGGATATACCTGATCAATAATTCTGGTATCAATTTCCCTTTTTATAGGAGTACTGGCCAAAGATAGGGTCATAACCTGTATGTATTGATGATCATTTACCACCAGAGTAACTTCCCCTTTTTTAAATTTGATTGTTGCCTCCAATTGTTCTAATAAGTCCCTACCAAGAAGGGCCTTTGGGGAATTTGGCATAAATAGGAATTTATGGATCCCCATCTGTTTTCCCAACCTATATTTTAAAGGTTTACAAAAATAAGCCTTTTCAGTTTGGCCAGTTGCACCCTTTACTGAAACATAATCATTTCCCAAAGGCATTAAAGCTTGGTTCAAAACCGAATAGGTAGCTCCTGTGTCTATTAAAAATTCCACCTCCTCCTGTTCTTCTCCTAATTTTATTTTTACTAATGGGTCGGCTAGTCAATTTTCTTCTTCCATGTGAGCTATTGTTTTCCCTTGATTACTGCGCCATTTAGTATTTTCTTGATGTCGGCGTTCAGGGCATTCGTTTTTCCAGTGTCCTGTCCTTTTGCATATTGCACGCTGATTCCTACCCAGGGGTGTCAGCCCACGCCTTGATTTAACTTTAGATTTTTGATTCTCATTTTCTCTTACTACTGCTAATATTTTCTTTTGGTCCTGCTTGTAACCTTCTTCTCGATTACTAAATATTCTCCATGCTTCCTCTACTAATTTTTCCAAGTCTCTATTTTCAGGAGGTCTCAATTTTTGCAACTTGCGCCTAATATCCCCCTGTGATTGTCCTAAAAAGAGGGATATTAGTTGCTGTGCGCCCACCTCCGAATTTGGGTCCAGAGACGTGTGCCGGCGCATTGCATCTCTTATTCTGTCTAAGAATTCTGAAGGTGTTTCAGAGGGACCCTGTCTAACCTCATATAACGCTGCCCAATTTATTGTTCTAGGAATTGCTTTCTCCATTCCTCTGAATATCATTCCTGGTATGCCTGTAATCTTCCCATTTCAGCGGCGCGGTTTGGGTCCCATTCCAGGTCCAACAAAGGAAACCATTCTCTATAATTATCTCCCTTTATATTATAGTGTTCCTTTGCGAGATCCCCCGCTGTTTTTATGACCAATTGCTTTTCAGTTTCAGTCAAACAATCTAATAATAATTGTATATCACTCCAGTCAGGATTGTGCTGTTTTATTAGAAATTTAAAATTCTGTGCCGTCTTTATCGGATCATTACGGTATTCTCGGGCAGCCTCTTTCCATTCTCTCAGATCAGCGCCTGTGAATGGAACTTTTATTTTCATTGTTCCTCCGTCCGGATTCACGGCTTCTCGGAGGGGTGCCTGTAAAACAGACTTCTGTCTGGTGCGTGAAGACACCGGACTATTTGGAGCCGTAATGGCAGTTTTTGTGTTTCCTTGTGTGGCAGCGGGTGTTTGGCTTTCTTTATAAATAACTTGTGGAATTTCTTCCTCTTGTTCGCCTGGGGGTGGACTGGGAGCCCCGGCCGAACCTTGTCTCTCCACTCTATAAGGTGGATTAAATAAATCATTTAATTCGGGCTCTTGTTCTCCGTTTAATTTGATACACCTTTGTCCAATACTACATGCTGAGCAACATCTTTTCAACTTTCCTTTACGCTCCCTCCTATCCTCTCTTTCTAGTGCTAGTACCATAGGATCCCGAGGGGGTACTAAGCCGCAGTTCTTTTGCCACTCAGGTTTGTCCCGGAGGACGAAGAACATGTCTGCATACGATACTTCATCCCATTTTCCCTCTCTCCTCAGAAACAACATTAATTGCAGGAGAGTGTTATAATCTAACGTTCCTCCCTCCTGAGGCCATTTTGCATCACTCTCCAATTTATACAAAGGCCACCACTGATTACAATATTTAATCAATTTCCTTCTATTTTCGGTACCACCATGTCCTACGATATCCCTCCAATGTTTTAATATACAATCCAAGGGCGATTTTTCACAGGGCTTACTCCTTCCATTTCCCATTTTGCAATTTTAATTACTTTGTTTTTCTCCGGCCGCCTTAGCCACCCAAGGTCGGAAACACAGATAGAGCTCCTTACTTGTTTTGCACTCAAACGCGCGTCTCAAGCACTCTTGCACTCACACTCAGTCAAAATAATTAAGCTATACACGGAAAATCAAAATGCGCATCTCAATCACACCATTCACACTCTCCGGGCAGCCCTCAGTCACACAAGCAGTATGTTATACGGTACCGTGCACTTATGTACAACTTTTAGGAACACTGACAGTTCACAAAGTATGCATTTCAATGGACAATTGCCAAAAAACAAACAACAAACAAAAAAACACATTTTTCCTGGTCTTAAGCAGAGAGTTAAGTTTTCTGCTATTTGCCACGGATTACCAGAATATTAATATTTTTCAACATACATTTCATAACTCCAAGTTTTGAATATATAACAAGACAACACACAGAACAAACAAGACAGAGAGCGCTATTTCAGTTGTTACATTCTAGGAATTCCCCAATTCTTAAGACAACTTAAAGGAAGTTTTTAGATTCCTTTTTTCCTACGCAAAAGTTTCCCTTTTACTTTTGCTATGAGGTCCCTCTTGTTCCTGTGAGATCCCGCCTTATTCCGTCCCGCCCCCCGCTTTCCGTCACGAGGCCTCCGGGCTTTTAGGAATGGCAGTAACCTCGGGTTTGCTCGATCTGCCCTCAAGATCACCAGCGGCCACCCCTCGGTCAGCAAACCCCCTCCCAAGGTACCTTCCCTCCTGGGGACTACGCTGCGCGCCGGACGTCTCCGTGTGTCTCACCAGCCGCCCTGTTACTAAACATACCGTTTTATCCGTGGATCCAGGGGTTTCTCTTCTGCTCCCGGGTGAACAGCTGAGAAGAGGAGGCTCCTCCGAGGAAATCTCCCGGGGCGCGCCTAGGAGCGTCCGCTCTGCAGCTGGTCCCTCAGCCGAGCAGAAATCCTCCTGCCTGGCTCGCCAAACTGACGTGCGGAATTAGACTCTATAACTCGAAAGTTATAAAGTAGGTATGTTTATTGCGCGCAGATGCACGGGGGATCGCTCCTCCACAAGCGTGCATACCCGAAGTGACGAACCATCCCACATTTATACAATGAAACAAATGAATATTCAATTAACGCCTATACATATTCGTTACCTAAACCCCGCTTCGTATGTTAATTAGCTTATCAGTCCGTTTCCTGGAATGTGGTGGTCTTGCAGGTTTGTAGGTGATTCATGTTCTTGTGACCATCTGATCTTCTTCAGCAAGGAAAGGTGATTCATGTTCTTGTGACCATCCAATCTTCTCCAGCAAGGAGACTTAGCACTCCCTCCCTCTAGATAGCATTTGAATGTCTCTCATCTTTTCTCATTCTCTTTTAAATAGCCCCTTTGTTAGAGAAAGAAGGGCAGGCGTCTCCCCGTCTCCCCTTTGTTAGAGGAAGAGGGGCAGGCGTCTCCTCAAAAACTGTAGTTGTCTCCTCAGAGCTGTGTGCCTATGTGACCAGACACCGCACCCATGACTAGTCACCATACCCACATTCCTGAGTAGACATATACAATCACAGTCGGTGTTAAGCGTCCCCATTTCACACTATTTCTCCATATCAATATCTCTCATCCTTTTCTCATTCTTTTTTAAATAGCCCCTTTGTTAGAGGAAGAAGGGCAGGCATCTCCTCAAAACTGTAGTTGTCTCCTCAGAGCTGTGTGCCTATGTGACCAGACACCGCACCCATGACCAGTCACCATACCCACATTTCTGAGCAGACGTATACAATCACAGTCGGTGTCCATCATCCCCATTTCACACTATTTCTCCATATCATAAGCTAAGTGTTATTTAATTGACAAAGCAGCATTACATGTTGAATAAGAAGTATGTGACAAAAATGGATTCCTACTTGTTAACATAAGACATTTCCATATTTTTTTCTCGACTGAGTTTGCGCAGTGTCCCCTGGTGGTGGTCGTCAGGGGTCCTGAGGATGAAGGCAGGCGAGTCTTCCTCGTGACCTCCCACATCTGGCGCAGGCTCAGTAACGTCCTGCTCTTTGTCCAAACCGCAGAACTGGCTTTAGCTTGTTCTTACAAGGTTGTAATTGTTCTTTTGACTTATATGGTCATAAAGCTGGACTTATATGGTCATAAGGCTCTTTACTCCCGTATACCTTATCACAACACCCAAACAAACCATGTAAGATCTGGCAAACAGCTAAGCAGACTATCATAATCGTTAAAACTTTACCCTAAACGGCTAAGCAGACTATCATTACCCTAAACAGCTAAGCAGACTATCATAATCGTTAAACTTTACTCTATCTCTTAACCCCCCTCTCTCTCAATCAATGTCAAAATAACCCACTGTCTCTGTTCCGTACAATTTTACAATTTCCCCTTTTTGTTTTTGAACAGCTAGTACCAGGTTTGCCATGTTCTGCAGGGCCCTTGCAAACATGACAGCAACCAAGGTAACAGCAAACAAACAATACTGCCAATTGAGTGAATGGATGCCAAAAAGGCTGAAATTTTCTCAGATTTTGATAACATGTTGCTGCAATGGGGCGCCTAAAATCCACGCAGCACATACCATCAAAATCCTCACAGCCATGTCCTTGAACCAACAACAAAAAGCAGTGGCAATTTTGACCCACATTCTTATCTGCCTACCAAACAAGGTGATTTAACTCTTTAATGCTTTCCCTGCTGTTACTCTGGATAAGAGAAGAACCGCTGCAATACGATCCCATCATAGCCTCCTACTACATTAGCATCTACAGAAAGACAATTATCGACATTCAAAGTGTAAACAATATCATCTTCTTTTGGATTAACATTATACATAGGTGGAAGGGCACACCAAACAAGAACTGGTTCAGTCAAAAAGTTCGAAACATAGCATGCCTTCTCTGAACATACCTCTGGGGTCATTCCCTTCATTCCCTCTCTTTTTTATGCAAAGAGAAACACTTTTACCATAACAGAGAAGCCCCTATTTACATCTCTGAGCCCGGACATGATTCACAGGTCCAAAACCAGATTTTAGTGACTAAATATTCTTTATTGTCGGCGCCAGGTGTACAGGGGATCCTTCCACCAATCATACACACCCGGAGGGGCAGATTAACTTATATTTATATAATGAAATAATGAATATTCCATTAACACCTATACATATTCATTATCTGAACCCGCCTACCCTCGCTTCGTATGCTAATTAGCTTATCAGTCTTTCACGCTTGCGCAGATACTTCCAAAAATTGTGGGCCGGGGTCTTTAGAATGTGGGCAGTGGTCTATGGGAGGAAGGCCGTAGGTCTTCCTCATGGTGTACTTTTCACCTTAGGTCTCAAAAGTGATGAGTTGGCAGACTTGTAGAAATCTTTCCCAGGGTTTTTACAATACCCCTCGTAATTTTACTCAAGGACATCCAGCTGTCCCGTTATCTCCTTGGTAGGACAACTTGCTTTGCAGATAAGGAGGACAGCTCCCCTTGCAGAGATTTGCAACTTTCTTGCCAGAACAGTCTATATGATCTTTCAGACATTTTAACCCCTTTGTCGCTATACAATTACAAGCTTATTTATGCATTAAAAGAATATTGGTTTATGAATACAAACTTGACCATATTATTTACAGCTTATTCACATCAGACACAAACCGCAGCTGTATGCTCCACCAGGCTCAGGGCAGAAACCATTCATGTAGTTACATAGCTATATATCACTACAAGCATGCAGACACCTATTAAACACTAGATAACCATGTTTATCTTTCCTATTCTCCTTCACAATACCCAGCTGTTCTCTCATCTCTTGTTAGGTCAAATATTCTCCAGTTTCCTCTCCTATCTCTCTCTTCAGACATTCTCTGTCCTCTTTTTTGCTTGTTAATTGCGACGAGGCAAAGGGTGTGTGTAGCTGGGTGACCATGACCTGCTTTATGTTACAATCAACTAAACACTGAATACAGGAAAAAAAAAAAGCATGGGAGACATAAGGCAAACATCAATAAGGTGGTTAAAGATAATTATAATAAATCCTGTAATACTTTTGAGTCATGGCCCGAAGTTTCCCAGCCGTGAGAAGAGACCAAAGGCATCCCGCCCCTGGCTCTGTTGCAGATCTTTGTTTTAAAGGCTTTTGAGTTTTGGATACTTTTGTAAATTATTTCACAGTGGTCAATCAGATTCACGTAACACATCCTATCAAAGTCTTCACACTTGTGTCCCTGTGCTAATAATAAAAATCAATAGCAACTCGGTTCTGTAGCAACATATGATGGACAGAATCAACATCTGTTAATAAGCCAGAAAAAAAAGAACAGTATTTGTAGTATTACTTTGTTTAGCAAGCTAGCAGCCTAATTTACTAAGCAAGTTAAGAGCGTGTACTATTCTTACAGAAGAGATTAGAGAAGCAAAAATCTGTTATGCTGCATTCCAGAACTCAGCCTGAGAATTACAGTCTGCTGTGAGTTCTGCGTTACAATCATTTGACACATGTTGGGGTTGCGATTGTGAAAGTTGCCCATTTACAATTTTCATTGACATTATCACAGCTAGTTGTTTTAAAAGCAACCCTTGAGCTTCCTGATGTTCGACTTGTTGCAAAATATTCTGAAGCCAATCAATCAAGTTAGTATTAAAGTTAGTGACTCTCTAGGACCCTGCAAGACTGTGGCAAGACTCCCGCATCTGGACTGCTTTAATAGCCATCTCTTTCATTTGCAAACAGTTGTCCCTGGGATACCTTGCCTGAGTCACAGAATCGGCACAGTTAATTTTCTCCAGCCAACTGCTCATAGGTAACAGCAATTCCCCGATTAAGGTTTTCAATCAAGGCCACTACACATAGCTCACAAAAATCAAATAACCACATCATATACTGTATCAGTTAGTACCATACAAAGCAATAACTTCCAATCATGCAGTGTGAGCGTATAAGGCTCTGCCATCACTTCAAGAAGGGACATAGCAAATGTATTATGAATCCTCCCTTCCCGCACTGCTTTGCTTAACCCTTTAACAGCCTCGTATTGCACAGGCTGCCACTCTGCAGGTTGATTTGTCTAACAAAATACTAAACATGCCATAGCGACTCCCAAAACCTATCACTTAAGTGTTTCCCACTTGCCTTCCTGCCACCAATCCCTCAGACTCCCTTTCACCCTCCCCAAAAATACAATCAATGCATCAGGAGAGACGAGGGGGTGGGGGAAAGGTCTAGCTCCTTTTCCAGATCTATAGGACCTGGATCAAAAGGTTTATCAGTGTCAATAAAATCATTGTCCGAGTTGCCCTGTTCCCGTGCTTGGTCCTGTGTTGTGAGGGTTGCTGCAATCAGTGACAGAAGCTTTGGGGGCAGAGGAGGTGTGGACGGAATCGCCATCGCTGACGGTGTCTTGAGAAGAGTCGTGCTGTCGGTGGAATTTACAGCTTCCTCTGGTTTAGCACCATTAGTAGAATTAGTCCACACTTGGCAAAGAGTAGTCAGAATTTGCCACCAAGATGCTAAATGCATTCCCGACATGGAGTTCCCCTCCGCGGCAGCATCATACAATTGGCTGCTGTATGTACACACTTTCATTCTTTCAAAGTCTCTAAAGTTTCTTGGCTGCTCACCTGTCTCGATGAATACAGGTGTTATCCTCGGGGTTTAGGTTGTCCGCCTGGTCCAGACAGCAAGATGATCGTTCAGCCAAGCCGTCTCCTCCGGAACGCAGCCCTCTTCCACGAGCTGTCTTTTTTCCGTCCTTATTCTTCCAAGGCTTCGGGACACCACCATAGGGGTCACCATTTGAGGAAACTGAGGCATGGACTCCCTGATCTGACTAGAAGACCCTTCATGAGTCCATATACGTCTCCTTCTGGGGACGAAGCCTGATTCCCCATTACGGATTTCCCACAGCTCACCTCTCAACTCCGGAGGGATTTCTGGCCGGCTCCTGCTTCCTTTCAGCAGATCATTCAAAGTTCTGTGGGATTCGCTGCATGTCGCTCAGATAGGTGATTCGAGAGCCCTTCACGTTAGATCCTTAAATGCATCACCTCGGGGTCACCAATTCGCGGCGAATGAAGAGACGGGACGCAGCTTGATGCAAGCAAATGTCAATTTATTGTACAGAAGCACGAGTTTTTATACACTTTCAGAAGGTGCGCGTTTTAAACAGATTGGTTCTTGAAGCTAAGCGTTGCATACTAGGCAATCCCTGATTGGTGGTTAACTACTGTTGGGGCTTTTGCTGTGTTGAATGATTATACTGAACTTTGAAGCAAGTGGAAAAATACTGAAGAAATAAGACGAGGGCACGATCAGAGCAGTGGAATGAAGAGGGAGGAACAGTTTGCAGGTGCTTGCACAAAACCAAGGCCAGCAGGACGCGATAAGAGGAGCTGGGAAACAACAGAAAAGAGCCTACGTGCCTGAAGAAGTAGAAACAGAGATCTTGCCAATAAACAATTGTTAACCAATCATACTATTATACGCTTGTAGAATAGCCAATCATATTATCACACGCTTATAGAGTGCCTTATAAAAGTGTACCTGGTTTGTACAATAAACGGATCAGATCTTGAACTCCATGAGTATTTGAATCTGACTCCCGCTCGCCCAGAATGCCCGCAGCATCTGGTGACCCCGACGTGTGGATCGGTCAAAGAGTCAGGAAGATTCATTAAGGATCGTGTTACAAGCTGCGGAGCCGGCGAGGATCCTGCTGCCAGCGGAGAGAGAGCTGGGCGCCCGAAGAAAGGCGGAACGTGCACGGCTGACCGGTGAGTCAGGAAACTTAAGCAGGATGGGGATCACTGCATCAGCGGTGGAGAAAGTAATCATAGACAGTTTAATGAAATTAGCAGAGAAAACTGAAACGTCAGTCTCACGGCAGGCAGTAATTTATCTGCTATGTTGGAGTCGCCGCCGTGGTTTCCTTGCTTCTATGCAAGATGTATATAATAATGAAACATGGAAGAAAGTGGGAGAGGACTTGTGGGAATCTGTGCAAGTCGGGACTAAGGGGGTAAAGACTTTGGGCTGTACGGGGTATGGCCGCGCAGTTACACGGCGAGGTGCAAGTCGCTGCAGCTGTTAAAGCTGCAGTGCGGCCTCCCGGCGATCCTACTGCTCAGTCGGAGGAAGAGCCAGAGGGGCAATCTCCGTGTGAAAATCCCCCCGATTATACATCTAAAGCTTATCCAGTAATGACTACTGCTGAACGAATAGCGTGGGGATTAGATGATGAATTACCATCCTGGTGTCCTGATAAGGAACAAACGGCAAGCGGCAGACAGACCTTAATACCAGCAATTGCGAGTACTGGATGTAAAACTGCTGGGGTGGGAACGGCACAGCTCCACCAGCTCCTAAATAACAGACTGCATTTTTTTTGAAGCATGTTTGTCTTTGCAAAGGTGAAAGTTGAGATCTGACTAAGTAATTTTGATATGGAGAAATAGTGTGAAATGGGGACAATGGACATTGATTGTGATTGTATATGTCTGCTCAAGGAATGTGGGTATGGTGACTAGTCATGGGTGCAGTGTCTGGTCACATAGGCACACAGCTTTGAGGAGACAACTACAGTTTTGGGGAGACGCCTGCCCTTCTTCCTCTAACAAAAGGGGCTATTTTAAAAAAAAAAAAAAAAAAAAAAAAAAAGGAAAATAGAAAAGGATGAGAGATATTCCAATGCTATCTAGAGGGAGGGAGTGCTAAGTTTCCTTGCTGGAGAAGATCGGATGGTCACAAGAACATGAATCACCTACAAACCTGCAAGACCACCACATTCCAGGAAACGGACTGATAAGCTAATTAACATAGGAAGCGGGGTTTAGGTAACGAATATGTATAGGCGTTAATTGAATATTCATTTGTTTCATTGTATAAATGTGGGATGGTTTGTCACTTCGGGTATGCACGCTTGTGGAGGAGCGATCCCCCGTGCATCTGCGCGCAATAAACATGCCTACTTTATAACTTTCGAGTTATAGAGTCAAATTCCGCACGTCAGTTTTGACGAGCCAGGCAGGAGGATTTCTGCTCGGCTGAGGGACCAGCTGCGGAGCGGGCGCTCCTAGGCGCGCCCCGGGAGATTTTCTCGGAGGAGCCTCCTCTTCTCAGCTGTTCACCCGGGAGCAGAAGAGAAACCCCTGGATCCACGGATAAAACGGTATGTTTAGTAACGGGGCGGCTGGTGAGATGCACGGAGACGTCCGGCGTGCAGCGCAGTCCCCAGGAGGAAAAAAAAAAAAAAAAAAAAAAAAAAAAAAAAAAAAAAAGGGGGGGGGAAGCTAAAAACTTCCTTTAGGTTGTCTTAAGAATTGGGGAATTCCTAGAATGTAACAACTGAAATAGCGCTCTGTGTCTTGTTTGTTCTATGTGTTGTCTTGTTACATGTTCAAAACTTGGAGTTACGAAATGTATGATGAAAAATAATAATATTCTGGTAATTCGTGGCAAATAGCGGAAAACTTAACACTCTGCTTAAGACCAGGAAAAATGTGGGGTTTTTTTTTTTTGTTTGTTTGTTGTTTGTTTTTTGGCAATTGTTCATTGAAATGCATACTTTGTGAACTGCCAGTGTTCCTAAAAGTTGTACATAAGTGCACGGTACCGTATAACATACTGCTTGTGTGACTGCGGGCTGCCCGGAGAGTGTGAATGGTGTGATTGAGATGCGTATTTTGATTTTCAGTGTATAGCTTAATTATTTTGACTGAGTGTGAGTGCAAGAGTGCTTGAGACATGCGTTTGAGTGCAATATGAGCAAGGAGCTCTATCCGTGTTTCTGACCTTGGGTGGCTAAGGCGGCCGGAGAAAAAGTAATTAAAATTGTAAAATGGGAAATGGAAGGAGTAAGCCCTGTGAAAAATCGCCCTTGGGTTGTATATTAAAACATTGGAGTGATATCGTAGGACATGGTGGTACTGAAAATAGAAGGAAATGGATTAAATATTGTAATCAGTGGTGGCCTTTGTATAAATTGGGGAGTGATGCGAAATGGCCTCAGGAGGGAGGAACGTTAGATTATAACACTCTCCTGCAATTAATGTTGTTTCTATGTCACTTGTAAGCAACTTATAGCATCCTTACCCCCTGGGGCATCCATCGCTCAAATGATAGAGGCATGCGCAAGGGCTCCTTTGGTTGAGGAAGAGGAAAAGGCAAAAATACATGCCAATGCTCTAGCAGTAGCTCTAAACAACAACAAGGTACAAGGCCGAGGGGACCGGGGTCTTAAGCCAAAATGTTATCAATGTGGACAGGAAGGTCACTTTAAATGTGACTGCAAAAAGAATCTAGGAGGAAAGTCTCTGTTGAATGGAAATTGTTTGCGTTGTCAAAAATTTGGTCATAAAGCGGCCGATTGTCGCTCAAAATTTAGAAAAGATGGTACACCCCTCTTTGTTCCGGGAAACGGGAACAGCCGCGTTCTGAGGGACGCGGCCAAGAAATATCCCCAGAACCCAACAAAATTCATGGCTGCCTTGGCGAGCTGTATTCAGCCACCAGAGGAAGCGCAGGAGTCGATTTGGCCGTGGCAGAACCTGTAAATATCACTGATGAAAAGGTACATGTACTTCCTTCTACAGTTAGTGGTCCTTTGGGTTATGGTTTATCTGCACTCCTTATAGGACGCTCTTCTGGGTCAAAAAAGGGGATTTTTGTTCTTCCTGGTTGTATTGATGCCGATTATACCGGACCTATTGGAATTATGGTAAAAGTTTTTTCTCAACCTGTTCATATTCCAGCAGGAAGCACTATTGCACAGCTCATTCCATTCCAAGCTACTGTCCCTCAAAAAGGAGAAAAGGACAGGGGTCAAGGTGCATTTGGCTCAACGGGTATGCCTAACATTGCCTTTTGTCAACTTATTGGTGCCGAGCGGCCAAAATGTAATGTTAAGATATCTGGTCCACAAGGTGTTAATCTTCCTAATGTTTCAATGATGATTGATACTGGTGCTGATATTACTGTTCTTCCCTTTTCAGTTTGGCCTACCATGTGGGAATTAGATAGTGCGGGTTCAACCATTTCAGGCATTGGGGGAAGTCGTCTGACACAGGTCAGTAAAAACTTCATTCTTTTCACGGATCAAGAAGGACATCAAGCATGGGTAAAACCTTATGTCCTACACACATCCTTGTCCTTGTTAGGTAGAGATGTACTTTCCCAATGAGGAATGAGAATCTCTACAGATTTTTGATTGGGGCCATTGATAGCAGCTCTTGCCCAACCTTAAAATTAAAATGGAAATCAGAAACTCCCGTATGGGTTGATCAATGGCCCTTACCTCAAGAGAAGCTGCAACACATTCAAGAATTAGTCCAAGAACAATTGGATTTAGGCCACATCAGACCTTCTGTTAGCCCATGGAATACACCCATTTTTACAATTCAAAAGAAATCAGGAAAATGGAGATTATTACATGATTTAAGAGCAATAAATGAAAAAATGGTTGACATGGGTGCCCTTCAGCCTGGGCTGCCTTCTCCCACTATGTTACCACAAAATTGGGACCTATTAATTATTGATTTAAAAGATTGTTTTTTCACTATTCCTCTGCATGAGGATGATTGTGAAAAATTTGCATTTACAGTACCAGCTATAAACCGTGCCGCTCCAGCAAAAAGGTATGAGTGGGTTGTACTACCTCAGGGTATGAAAAACTCCCCAACAATATGTCAGTGGTTTGTGGATTTAGCTCTACAATCTTGGAGAGAGAATAATCCTAACCTTATTACCTATCATTATATGGATGATCTCTTAATAGCCAGCCCTCACACACTAGCCCCTGAAAAAGAACAGGAACTTATACAGAGTCTGCATACCTTTGGATTGGTTATAGCAAAAGAAAAGGTACAAAAACTAGTGCCCTGGAATTATCTTGGTCTGCGCATCTCAGAAACAAGAATCCAGCCACAAAAAATTCTTAGTGTCCCACCTGTGAAAAATTTGTCCTTGGCTGACTGGTGGATTCAGATTTCTGAGTGTTTTGCAGTGGCAACCCTAGGTATTCAATTAGATAATCATTATCCCAATCATCCCTTATTTAAAACTTCCTTAGTATTGGAGGAAAAATCTTTACAGCAACAAAATCCTATAAAAAATGCACTTAACGGTTTTTACCGACGCTAGTAGCAAAACTCAAAAGTGTGGCTATGCCTATAGGGATGACAGGAACAATTGGATTTCTCATATAGAACAAATGGAAGGTTCAGTTCAAGTTTTGGAATTAAGAGCAGTGTTAATGGTGTTTCAGGAATTTCGCAATGTCCCTCTTAATGTTGTAAGTGATTCTAAATATGTTGTTGGTATAGTTTTGCGTCTTTCGCGTTCCCTTTTAGGGTCTTTTACGAATGACAGACTTATGGCCCTAGTTATTCAGATGTGGAATGAAATAAATTTTAGACAATTCCCTTGGTGGATTACGCATATCAGAAGTCATCTGGATTTACCTGGTGTCTTATCAGAAGGTAATGCTTACATAGACACTCAGGTGGCATCCCCAGTATTACAAAATTCTCCTCTAAAACAAGCAACAGAGTCACATGCCTTTTTTCACCAATCTGCCCGGTCTCTCCAAAAACAGTTTGGTCTGTCTCGTCAAGACGCTAGGACTGTCATAGCAGCCTGTCCTGATTGTGCCAGGTTAACACCTCTTCAACAGGAAGGTACAAATCCTAGAGGGTTACAACCTCGACAAATCTGGCAAACTGATGTTACAGAATTTACCCCATTTGGAGTACTTAAATATGTCCATGTCACAATTGATACCTGCTCGAAAGCTATTTGGGCGACTGCTCATAAATCTACCAATGCTGTTGCCTGTATTCAGCATTGGACGTCAGCCATGGCTGTGCTGGGCCACCCAGATATGGTAAAAACAGATAATGCCCCTGCATATCTTAGTGCCAAAATAAAGACCTTTTTGCTGCAATGGCAGGTGAAGCACGTTACCGGAATTCCGAATAATTCTGGTGGTCAGGCAATTATTGAACGTGCCCATCAATCATTGAAACATTACCTGTCTGTTTTTCGAAAAGAGGGGGAGAGGAGTCCTCATGTAATAGTGGCAAAAGCATGCTATGTACTGAACTGGTTGAATCCCAGAACGGAACGTACTGAACAGCCGATTTTCTATCACTTTTCTAACAATCCCAACGATTTTTCGAATTGTGACATAGCTGTCCAGGTATTTGACCCTGTCTCAAATTGTTGGTCAGGACCTCATAATTTATTAACGTGGGGTCGGGGTTATGCATGTATCTCCACAGGGGCAGTGACCAAGTGGATTCCAGCAAAATGGGTTCGCCCGTGGATTGAAAACCGACCCACTGAAAAGAAAGAGCAGGGTGACTACGACAGGATTGACTCCTAAATGAACAGGAGGGATCAGTGGGCTCAGTGGGCACAGCATCGAGAAAGGTTATTCCGACCGCCACGACCAAATGAAGAAAAGCGGCTTGTAGATAAGTTAACATACATTATTCTGCCCATCTTGCAGCAGTTACCTCGGGAGATACAATGTCAATTACCCTCCGGTGAATTGTCTTTGTTACACTGTGACCGTATTGTGCGGGCGTTGCAGGATCTTTTTGGGCAAGGACCGATAGAAACAGAAAATTCTTGTCCTATATGTGCTACTTCTTGTAATTCAACACTTACTCTATATTGTGGATATTGTAAAAGGGTTGGAGCATATAGGCGGAAGGTTTTCCTACGTTTTGGTTCCGGCGGTTTTTCCCTTCTTACTGGGATACATGCCCCTACTTTTTCAGGTATAAACAAGGCCTTACAATCTTATGAAGCCTTCGAACAGATACTTTTAGCAGAACATCGAAACGAACTCATCTTCTGGGTTCTCATTATCAGAAAAAGTTTTGAATCTCATATAATACAACATCATTGTAAATGTGAACGATGGCATTATTTTTAGGAATAGGCCTAATGAATATTGCTTTTGCTTCTGCTTTGCATAGTATATTGTTGTTTGTTATTCTTTTGTTACTTTTAGTGCCTTGTCTTTTACAATGTTTCCAAAGCTGTATGGAACGCAGTATTAATGCTGTATTTAAAAAGAAAGGGGGAGGTGTTGGGGCTTTTGCTGTGTTGAATGATTATACTGAACTTTGAAGCAAGTGGAAAAATACTGAAGAAATAAGACGAGGGCACGATCAGAGCAGTGGAATGAAGAGGGAGGAACAGTTTGCAGGTGCTTGCACAAAACCAAGGCCAGCAGGACGCGATAAGAGGAGCTGGGAAACAACAGAAAAGAGCCTACGTGCCTGAAGAAGTAGAAACAGAGATCTTGCCAATAAACAATTGTTAACCAATCATATTATTATACGCTTGTAGAATAGCCAATCATATTATCACACGCTTATAGAGTGCCTTATAAAAGTGTACCTGGTTTGTACAATAAACGGATCAGATCTTGAACTCCATGAGTATTTGAATCTGACTCCCGCTCGCCCAGAATGCCCGCAGCAAACTACCATCAATTAACAGCAAGGTGTTACCTTTCCTTGGCGCCATCCTTGGCGCCATCCGTCTCCCACTCCCCTGTGCTCTGCAAACATGCCTCATCATGTTAATTGTTGTCTAGACAAGCTCGAGCACATTCCCCTCAGCTAACTGATTGCCGCGCATGGTCCTAGTTTGCAGACCGCTCCTGCAATAATCTTCTGAGGAGTTCAAGGTGTTACCGAAATCTCGGAATGAAGAACTTATCGACACCAATGTGATGTAGATAAGCAGACACTTCTTTATTGACGGCCGGGTGTGTGAGTGAGTCTTCTCACGATCAACACACACCAAGTTTCAAAATCATATACCATATATAGAACTTATTCATACATATTAATTAAGTATTCATGCATAATCATTACATTTCCCCAAAATTATTAACATATTCTCCTCCCATATCCGATTCTGCGCAGTAGAGCTTAGAAAGGTCCAGAAATGGGTCTGGGGTACGATTTGGGTAGGTGGTATATGAGTCGGTGGTCGCGATCTCCCCCTGCCGGAATTACCTTTTACTAAAGTTCACGGTTTCTTGGCAGGTAACCACAAGCTGTTCCAGTCGACTCTCCCCAGTTCCCATTAATCCTATATTCTGACATTTCAATACACTTTCTACATACGGAAGACTAGTTAACTACAAAAAAAACTTTCAAACCCTAAATTTATTACCTAAGTTTTAACAATGATTCTAGCCCATTCTTCTGGCCTTGGTACGGGATGTACAGAGGATCTCATAGCAGCTTTTACTATATAACTATGAGTTTCATTAAAATATATTTCTTAT
Organism: Falco naumanni; assembly: GCF_017639655.2. Lineage (NCBI taxonomy): Eukaryota > Metazoa > Chordata > Aves > Falconiformes > Falconidae > Falco > Falco naumanni. The sequence continues at coordinate 21,370,404 of NC_054079.1, forward strand.
CCTTCTATATTTCTATTTTATAAAATTATTTTATAAAATCAAATAATCAATCCAATAAAGTCAATCAATCTTAACTTATTAGCAAATCTGTAACAAAGGGAGAGTTCACAGGGGGGAAGAGGGGCCTCTCACAAGGAAATAGGAAACTCCTGTAATGCTAGGAACTGCTCACTAATACTGAGAGTTCTCATACCGAGTTCCTGGAGAAACTGTGAATCACTACAGCAAGCACTCACAGACAGCAATTAAACACAAAGGTGAAGGATGCTGCGTGACAACAGATGAGCTCAAAGGAGATTATGCTTGCAAACCGTTTAAGAAACATTAAATCATATTTACAGACCCTGATCATGCACGAGTGTAAGTCAGAAAGAGCAAAGAGAGCCAAGTTCAAATCCAAACACAGAGGCCCTGTAAAATCATGGGTCTGTTTCTTCACTTTGCAGCAACTCCTTGTCACCACTTACTGCCTTGGTGGAGTATGTGCAGCGTGGGCGTATAGAACTACTCCAGAAACTTGCTTCTCCACTAACTACAGCAGGTCTGATGGTAACAGAAAACATTTTAATGCCTACTCAAAACCAGCGAAATTAAGCTGTGGCAGGACCAGGTAATATCAGCATATTCATATTTGGAATAACTCCCGTGAACTTATGTTTACCAATCTCCTAAGGAGCTCTCGCCTGCATCCTGTCACATCTTCTCTCCTACACTCAGTGAGCTGTTAATCAGGAAGACTTCTTCTAGGCAAGGCTTCTGAAAGACACAGTTGCTAGAATAAAAGAAAGGGCACACTTGTGAAAAATCTCCATTTCCAGTTTTTACAGTGGATTGTGGGGAACACCGAAAAAAGAGGAAGTAAGCCTGGTACAGACCACTTGGATCACCAAATCTAAATTTACTATCTTAGGCAAACTGAAATACATACCTCATTGCCTTTCTTGAGCTTAGGTGACATAATCCCAAATGAAATCCTTCTAGACTTCAACAAACAGCGTAATGCTTCCCTGAACTCTGCTGAAAATATTTCACCTGACTGAAGCAAGGATCTCTATTGCTTTTCACTACCAGATCCCACACTTAGCAAGTAAAGCAAGCTGTTAATACTCCTGCCAAATAAAAAAAGAAACTGGTATTTGTGATATGTGGTTAACAAATATTCAATGTCACACTGAAAATGGGAACAGCTATACTTTTGCTCCTAGAAACAGCTATAACCTTCACAAAAGACACACCAGGGATCAGTACTGCTTATTAATGCGACAAAGAGCAGATGTTAGTAGATATGAAGTCACAGTTTTGGCCTGAAGTCAGTAACTCTTCCTGGTGGAATATTCTATTCAAGGCATCGCATCACCCACCCTCCGCCGGGCACAAATTCACGGCGCCTCCGGCGAGGACCCGCGGCCGGCTCGGGGAGCGCTGATGGGCCAAGTCGACCACCGAAAACGCGGCGGAGCCGGAGGCCTACCCGGCGGGACCCTCCCCGCCGCGGAGGCAGCCCCCCCAGCAGCCCCCCACGCCACTCTCCGACAGAAGCGGCCCCGCCAGTAGGGGCTCAGGACAGGAGAGAGAGAACACAGCAGCGGTTCGCACTCACCTCTGCGGCACGGAGCCGACACCGACTATCCCCACCCGCCTTCCCGTCGCGGGGCATACCGGGAGCTGTAGTCCCGCTCGCGCCGCGCCTGCCGCCACTGCGCCTGCGCGCCGCCATTTTGCACAGGGACGCGGTCCCTTCAAAAGCGCTGCGCGGGGAAGTTTGCAGGAGCGGCTGGTGGGGGTTGGGGCCCCCGGGCAGGGCTGGCGGGTTAGTTGGTGTACCCTCTTGGCGTAGTGAAGGGGTTGTGCTGCTTTAGGCGGCCCTTCTGAGGGGAATGGGGTTGGGGGTGCCTGCTGCGGCCGGGCCTTGCCCGTGCGGGCCCGCCGGCTGCTGTGTGAGGTTGGGGACCGGGAGGGCTCTGTGCCGGTCACGCTGCCCTTGGGCCGGTGCCCAGCCTGGCTCCTCGGCTTTCCGGGGAAAACTGCTCGGTCTCAAAGAGTTAACCCTCACTATGCCTTTTTCATATAAATCTTTACGCAGCCATTGCATGATGTTCCTTTTATGTGTGTGATACTGGATATAACAAAGTTATTAATAGCTATTCCTTGTTATAGCACCTGTATCTTTAATACGTTAACAAGTTTTTCAAATGGTGTTTTACCTATAGGGGTGAACTATTAAGTTTCTTTCAGTGATCTTGACCTTCCCAATTACAGCATTTGGAACCAGTCTGTGCTTCTAGCTCTTCAATTTACAGATCATGGGGTTACAAAGGCAGCTTGGATTCAGTTGGCTAAATTGCGTAGACAAGACAATTGTAAGTGCTCTCACAGGGCTTGTAAAATTTTTTGCTATATGTACCTATTCCAGTAGTATACAAATACCTGCAAGGGCGATGTCTTCCTGCTCTTGTGACATGGAGTTATTTAGGTTTTTATGCTAACTACTTGTCTTTTTGTCTGTGAACGTGTTTACTGAGGATTCCAGGGGTGGCGTGTATGTATGACAAACTTATTTCAAAAGCAGCAATTTGAATAGCTAAATAGTATTTTTTAGGAAAATAAGAATTGCAGAACAAAAGTTAATAATCCTTAGTACATTATGGTTTGTGAGATGATGTTTCAGTGTAGACTATCACTTGTGCTTTTGTTTCTTTTTCCATTTAGATTGATAAAAAAAAGTAAAGATTTTAGCAGAAACATGGATAAAAGCCATGACAAGCTCAATAAAAGAAAGCAGTGTCTGCTCTCCTGATTCAACAGTGTCTTCTCTTTTAACAAGCTATAGCATTGACAGCAATATTCCATACTCAAACACCTTGATCCACTACAAGGGCAAGCTTTACAGCTCTGCTTCTGAGGCTTTGGAGGGATATATTGAAAATTTTGGTTTAAGTCTCACATCTTCAGAAAGAAGCACTGGAAAAATCTGCATATGTCAAAGCACTCCCAAACAAGTAAAGTTTTCAAAGCATCATGCCACAGGAAAACATGGTATTGAGAGAGAGGGGGGGTGGTTAAGAGATAGGGTAGAGTTTAACAATTGTAATAGTCTGTTTAGCTGTTTAGGGTAAAAGTTGTAAAATTTAAGCTGTTTGCCAAATCTTACACGGTTTGCTTGGGTACTGTGATAAGGTGTACGGGAGTAAAGGGCTTCATGACCATATCAGTCCAGCTTTATGACCATATAAGACCAAAGAAAGATTACAACCTTGCAAGAACAAGCCAAAGCTGGTTCTGCGGTTTGGACAAAGAGCAGGACGTTACTGAGCCTGCGCCAGATGTGGGGGTCACGAGGAAGACTCACCTGCCTTCATCCTCAGGACCCCTGACGACCACCACCAGGGGACACTGTGCAAACTCAGTCAGGAGAGAGATATGGAAATGACTTGCAGAACTAATTTTAATACAAAGCGGGGATAGGTAATGCATATGTATAGGCGTATTGCATCATATTATGAATATGTAATGAGTTGTCTTATAAAAACAGAGCAAGTTTTTGTATCAGGTGCGCACGGTTTTGGCGGGACTACTCCCCTGTGCTGCCCAGCGCTGAATAAACATACCTACTTTACAATCTTACAGATTGTGGAGTCTGCTTTCCGCACGTCAGTTTTGGCGAGCCAGCCAGGAGGATCTCCACTTGGCTGCGGGACCGACTGCGGAGCGGACGCTCCTAGGCGCGCCCCGAGCATTTTACTCGGAGGAGTCTCCGCTGCCAGCCGATCACCGCGGGAGTGGACAACAGCCTCTTGAAGCTGCGGATTTAACGGTATGTTTAACGAAGGGACTTAAGCGTACGCACATTCGGGGCTGCTGATAAATCGCGCAGAGACGTCTGGCGTGCAGCATAGTGCCCGTGGGTTGGGTACCTGTAGGGTTTGGGACTGCAGTTTGGGACTGCAATTGGGAAACTCGCTGGCCGATAGAGCGGCCGGTAGCGATCTCGGGGATAGATCGACTGAGTTTGAGGTAACTGCTGTATCCCGTTGTTGGGAGCCAGGATGGACCTGCTAATGACCGGTATATGAGAAGCAGGAGAAGGGTAAGCGGGCCTCTTGTAATTTACAAGATATTTGCAGCTGCTAGAAGGTTGTTAACTGGAGCGATGCTGTGTTAGATTTCTTTTGGTATTGATTTTGGTTATGGCAATAAGGCATTTGGAATAGACTACCGATTTGAATTTGTCGAACCATAGTGTTTGTGTGAAGTGATGTGTGTGTGATTTTCTCTGAGTGCATGGACGTCCGTGAGAGTGGAATTGAGTGAGAATAAGTGAGAGTGTGGCTGACAGGCGTGAAAAGAGAATTTAAAAGTCAGTTTAAATCCCTCTAAGAGTATATTGAAAATGGGTAACACCCAAGGAGGGATACTGAAAAAGAGTCCTCTGGGTTGTATACTCGCCCATTGGAAGGATATTGTAGGGAAGGGAAGCACAGAAAGTAAAAAGACCCTCATTAAATATTGTAATCAGTGGTGGCCATTGTATAAGTTAGAGGGCGAAGTTAAGTGGCCATTTAATGGAACATTGGATTATAATACTTTGTTACAGCTTATGCTGTTCTTGAGAAGAGAAGGGAAATGGGATGAAGTATCATATGCAGATATGTTTTTCACTCTGCGAAACCATCCGGAGTGGCAAAGGGACTGTGGGATAATACCCCCACAGGACCCTATGGTACTCGCATTGGAGCGAGAAAATAAAGGGGGTAGAAGTAAACTAAAAAGATGCTGTTCTTCCTGCAGCATTGGGCAGAGGTGTACAAAGGCAGACAAGGTTCACCAAGCCCCAGAACAGGACTTAGATGACTTGTTTAAACCTCCCCCCCCCCCCCCCGGGCACGGGACAAGGATGTGGATTCGGAAGGAGCTTTTAATCCTCCTGATAGCCCTGTATCTTCCCACACTCGGCAGAAGTCTGCCCTGACTACTTTACAAGCACCCCTCCGAGAGGCGGTGGGGCCAGATGGTGGAACAATGCTAATTAAAGTGCCTTTCTCCACTGCTGATTTGGGAGAGTGGAGAAAGATTGCAAAGGATTATAGAAGTGACCCGATAAGTGTAGCCAGGCATTTCCAATTTATCGTAAAACAACACAATCCCGATTGGAATGATATACAATTATTACTGGAATATTTGACTGAAACTGAGAAACAGCTAGTTCTGAAAACAGCAGGAAATTTGGCCGAAGATCATTATAAAATTATAGGAGGGGATGTTAAGGAACATTTCCCCCTCCGAGACCCAAAGTGGGATGCTAATAGATCGGCACATATGCAAAGATTACAGGAATATCAGGAATGGGTTTCGAAGGGAATGGAGAGAGCAATTCCCAAAACTATAAACTGGTCAGCTTTATATGCAGTTAAGCAAACTCCTTCTGAGTCCCCGTCTGAGTTCCTGGATCGGCTGAGGGATGTGATGCGTCGTAACACGCCGCTGGACCCTGGGTCTGAGGTAGGGATCCAGCAATTAGTTTCTTTATTCCTGGGTCAATCTGCAGGGGACATAAGGCGAAAACTTCAAAAGCTGCGTTCTACAGAAGGTAGAAACTTAGAGATATTGTTGGATGAAGCGTGGAGGGTGTTTAGTAATAGAGAAGAAGAATATCGGTGGGGACAAAGGAAATTGATAGCTGCCATTCAAGAAAAAGGGGAACAGAGAGGTGGTAGGCGAGATTCGTCTCGATTGGAAAGGGATCAGTGCGCTATGTGCAGGGGCTTTGGTCATTGGAAAAGGGAATGTCCTAGAAACAAGGGAGGGGTTCGTAAAACCTTGGCGAACGTGAAGATAGCCAATGTAATAGAAGACTGACGGGGACCTGGGGAATCTACCCTAGCGGATCCACTGGTTACAATTAAGCTAGGGGAAAAGCAGCAGCAAGTGGAGTTTTTGATAGATACAGGAGCGACATATTCGGTTTTAAATCAAGCCTTAATTCCTTTAGGAGATGATTACGTTGTAGTACAGGGAGCAACTGGCCAAAGTGAAAAGGTGTATTTTTGCAAACCTTTAAAGTATAAATTGGGAAAGCAATGGGGTATCCACAAGTTCTTATATATGCCCAACTCTCCAAAGGCACTTTTGGGGAGAGATTTGTTGGAACAATTAGGAGCAAAGATCACGTTTGAAAAAGGGGAAATTACTTTGGAGGTAAAGGATCAACAATATACGCAGGCATTAAGTCTAGTCCTAACTAGTCTCCCCTCAGAAGGGAAAATCGATGAGGAAATTCTGAACCAAGTGTATCCAGGAGTCTGGGCTACTGATGTGCCTGGAAGAGCGAAAAATGCTCCACCTGTTGAAGTTAAGATAAAGGAAGGTCAACGACCGGTAAGGATTAAACAATATCCTCTAAAGAAAGAGGACAGGGAAAGAATCCGGCCAGTGATAGAAAAATTTTTTGCAGCTAGGACTATTAAAGGAATGTGAGTCTGAATTCAATACTCCTATATTACCTATTCGGAAGTCCGATGGGTCATATAGGGTGGTTCAAGACTTGCGTACAGTGAACAGGATTACTGAGGATCTCTACCCAGTCGTGGCAAACCCGTATACCCTACTGACTGTATTGGCACCTGAATTAATCTGGTTTACTGTTCTAGATTTAAAGGATGCTTTCTTTTGCCTCCCTCTCCACGAAGCCAGTCAAAAGTTGTTTGCATTTGAGTGGGAAAATCCTAGAAGTGGTCGAAAGACCCAGCTCACTTGGAGGGTGTTGCCGCAAGGATTTAAGAATAGTCCTACCATCTTCGGCAATCAGCTTGCGAGAGACCTGGAATCCTGGGAAGCCCCGTCCGAGAAAGGAAAATTGTTACAGTATGTGGATGATATCCTGATCGCTACCAACACAGAGGAAGATTGTATGGCGTGGACAGTGAGTCTGTTGAATTTCTTAGGGCTTCAAGGATACATGGTGTCCAAGAAGAAGGCCCAGGTAATGCAGCGTAAAGTGAATTATTTGGGCTATGAGATCAGTGCGGGACAGAGAACTTTGGGGCAGGCCCGCAAAGAGGTGATATGCCAAATTAAAAAAACCCAGACGGTAAAGGAATTGTGAACCTTTCTGGGAATGACAGGGTGGTGTCAATTGTGGATCTACAATTATGGACTGCTTGTTAAACCATTATATGCGCTGACAGCGACTGAGCAGAAACACCTCGAATGGAATAAAGAGGCTGAACAAGCTTTTGAACAACTAAAGAAGGCTCTGATGTCAGCCCCGGCCTTAGGACTCCCGGATGTGGGTAAGCCGTTCCTCCTTTTTTCTCACGAGAAACAGGGCATTGCCCTAGGAATATTGGCACAGGAGCTAGGTCCGTATCGTCGGGCAGTTGGCTACCTCTCTAAACAGTTAGACGCAACTGCAAAGGGCTGGCCTGGATGCCTAAGGGCAGTTGCGGCTGTGATACTAAATATACAGGAAGCCCGAAAATTCACCCTGGGCCAGAAAATGACTGTTTTTGTGTCCCATGCAGTGTCGGCAGTATTGGAAGCAAAGGGTGGACACTGGCTATCTCCACAAAGATTCCTACGATATCAAGCTGTAATAGTGGAACAGGATCATGTGGAAATTGTGGTTACTAACGTTGTCAACCCAGCTTCTTTTCTCAGCGGAAACACAGGAGAACCAGTGCATCATGACTGCCTAGAAACTATTGAAGCGACATACGCAAGTCGCCCAGACTTAAAGGATAGCCCCATAGAAAACGGAGAAAACTGGTTCACAGACGGGAGCAGCTATGTCCTGAATGGCAATCGACACGCTGGATACGCCATCACCACCAGTCAAGAGGTAATAGAGTCAGGACCTTTGCCCATGAACACCTCCGCACAAAAGGCAGAAATAATTGCCCTAACTCGAGCTCTGGAGTTGGCTCAGGGCAAAACTGTAAACATTTACACAGACTCAAAATATGCTTTTGGAGTTGTACACGCACATGGAGCAATTTGGAAAGAAAGAGGTTTATTGAACTCCCAAGGGAAAAATATCAAACATGCAGAAGAAATTCTGAAGTTACTAGAAGCTGTCCAACTCCCTGAGAAAGTGGCAATTATGCATATTAAGGCACACCAGAGAGTGAGCTCAGATTTGGAAAAAGGGAATGAACTGGCGGACAGAGAGGCAAAACAAGTGGCCAAAATGAAAATAAGAGTGGCAGGGGCGTTAATTCCCGATAGGCATATTTCCCTACAAGATAAACCAAAATATACTAAGGAAGATCAGAAACTCATTTCAGACTTAGCAGGGTCGTATAATGAAGAGGGATGGGCTTATACCCCACAGGGAAAGTTAATTGTTCCCTCATATTTACTGTGGCATTTAATACGGGAAGAACATAGGAAGAGACATTGGGGAATGGAGGCTCTGTATAAGCATCTGATAAAAGATATTGTGGCTAGAAATTTATATACCACAGTGAGACAAGTGACTCAACAGTGTGACCTTTGCCTCCAAACTAATCCAAAGAATACTCCCAAACTAGAAATGGGCCAGCTTGGAAAGGGTAATGGGCCTGGACAACAATGGCAGGTTGATTTCACAGAACTTCCAAGAAAAGGGGGGTACCGATATTTGCTGGTATTAACCGATACCTTTTCAGGTTGGCCAGAAGCGTTCCCAACCAGAACTGCCAAGGCTCGGGAGGTAACTAAAATATTAATACAAGAAATAATACCTCGCTTTGGGGTTCCAGCAACCATATCCTCTGACAGAGGACCACACTTTGTTTCAAAATTAGTGCAACAAACCAGCCACCATTTAGGTATAGATTGGCAACTTCACACCCCATATCGCCCTCAGTCGAGTGTCCAAGTGGAGAAAATGAACCATTTAATCAAACAGCAAATTGTAAAATTGGGACAAGAAGCAAACTTGCCATGGCCTCAGTCTCTCCCTTTAGCCCTTTTGCGTATACGAACAAGACCAAGGGCGAGAGAAGGACTGAGCCCTTTTGAAATTCTGTATGGACGCCCCTATGGAATACAAAAGGGGACATCAATGCAAATTGGGGACGAAATTATGACCTCCTATATGGTGGCATTGAGCAAACAGCTCAATAAAATTGGAAAACATGTAATTGGGACCCGAGGAAGGGGTCTGGATGGGCCTGTACATGATATCCAACCTGGAGATTATGTATATGTAAAGTCTCTTGCAGAAAAAACCTTGAAACCACAGTGGGAAGGACCATACCAAGTACTCCTCACCTCCTTCGCAGCAATCAAAATTAAAGAACAGAATGCCTGGATTCATCATACCCGTGTGAAGAAGTCGCCACAAAAGCTTTGGACATCAGAAATTCAAGGGCCGTTAAAGCTCAAGCTAAAAAGATAGGATGTGGGTTAAATTTAACATGATTCTGATAATTTTACAGGTGATAGACACAGCGGCCTGGCGAGAGAACTGGTATGTACAGGCGATTCAAAACATCACCAAAATTTTAAATAAGACAGATTGTTGGATCTGTACCCAAATACCAAGGCATGCTGGTTATGCGATACCGTTAATAGGCATCCCACTGCCAGTTTCCCTGACGAACCGCCAAGACGGCTCCTATTGGGGAAATACAATCTGGAGCACAGACCCTCAGGTTAAGTGGAGACATGCAGGAGCGGTCTGCAAACTGGGACCATGCGTGGCAATCAGTTAGCTGAGGGGAATTTGCTCGAGCTTGTCTAGACAACAATTAACATGATGAGGCATGTTTGCAGAGCACAGGGGGGTGGGAGACGGATGGCGCCAAGGATGGCGCCAAGGAAAGATAACACCTTGCTGTTAATTGATGGCAGCTAACCACCAATCAGAGATTGCCTAGTATGCAAGGCTTAGCTTCAAGAACCAATTAGTTTAAAACGCGCAGCTTCTGAAAGTCTATAAAACCTCGTGCTTCTGTACAATAAATTGACATTTGCTTGCATCAAGCTGCGTCCCGTCTCTTCATTCGCCGCAAATTGGTGACCCCGACGTGATGCGTTTAAGGATCTGACGTGAAGGGCTCTCGAATCGCCTATCTGAGCGACATGCAGCGAATCCCACAGAACTTTGAATGATCTGCTGAAAGGAAGCAGGAGCCGGCAGAAATCCCTCCGGAGTTGAGAGGTGAGCTGTGGGAAATCCGTAACGGGGAACCAGGGTTCGTCCCCAGAAAGAGACGTATATGGACTCATGAAGGGTCTTCTAGTCAGATCAGGGAGTCCGTGCCTCAGTTTCCTCAAATGGTGACCCCTATGGTGGTGTTCCGAAGCCTTGGAAGAATAAGGACGGAACTGGTCGATAAAAAAGACAGCTCGTGAAGAGGGCTGTGTTCCGGAGGAGACGGCTTGGCTGAACGATCGTCTGGCTGTCTGGACCAGGCAGGCAACCTAAACCCCGAGGATAACACCTGTACTCATCGAGACAGGTGAGCAGCCAAGAAACTTTAGAGACTTTGAAAGAATGAAAGTGTGTACATACAGCAGCCAATTGTATGATGCTGCCGCGGAGGGGAGCTCCGTGTCGGGAATGCATTTAGCATCTTGGTGGCAAATTCTGACTACTCTTTGCCAAGTGTGGACTAATTCTACTAACGGTGCTAAACCAGAGGAAGCTGTAAATTCCACCGACAGCGCGACTCTTCTCAAGACACAGTCAGCGATGGCGATTCCGTCCACACCTCCTCTACCCCCAAAGCTTCTGTCACTGATTGCAGCGACCCTCACAACACAGGACCAAGCACGGGAACAGGACAACTCGGACAATGATTTTATTGACACTGATAAACCTTTTGATCCAGGTCCTATAGATCTGGAAAAGGAGCTAAACCTTTCCCCCACCCCCTTGTCTCTCCTGATGCATTGATTGTATTTTTGGGGAGGGTGAAAGGGAGTCTGAGGGATTGGTGGCAGGAATGCAAGTGGGAAACACTTAAGTGATGGGATTTGGGAGTCGCTATGGCATGTTCAGTATTTTGTCAGACAAATCAACCTGCAGAGTGGCAGCCTGTGCAATACGAGGCTGTTAAAGGGTTAAGCAAAGCAGTGCGGGAAGGGAGGATTCATAATACATTTGCTGTGTCCCTTCTTGAAGTGATGGCAGAGCCTTATACACTCACACTGCATGATTGGAAGTCATTGCTTTGTATGGTACTAACTGATACAGTATATGATGTGGTTATTTGATTTTTGTGAGCTATGTGTAGTGGCCTTGATTGAAAACCTTAATCGGGGAATTGCTGTTACCTATGAGCAGTTGGCTGGAGAAAATTAACTGTGCCGATTCTGTGACTCAGGCAAGGTATCCCAGGGACAACTGTTTGCAAATGAATGAGATGGCTATTAAGGCAGTCAGGATGCGAGAGTCTTGCCACAGTCTTGCAGGGTCCTAGAGAGTCACTAACTTTAATACTGACTTGATTGATTGGCTTCAGAATATTTTGCAACAAGTCGAACATCAGGAAGCTCAAGGGATGCTTTTAAAACAACTAGCTGTGATAATGCCAATGAAAATTGTAAACGGGCAACTTTCACAATCGCAACCCCAACATGTGTCAAATGATTGTAACGCAGAACTCACAGCAGACTGTAATTCTCAGGCTGAGTTCTGGAATGCAGCATAACAGATTTTTGCTTCTCTAATCTCTTCTGTAAGAATAGTACACGCTCTTAACTTGCTTAGTAAATTAGGCTGCTAGCTTGCTAAACAAAGTAATACTACAAATAATATTTTTTTTTCTGGCTTATTAACAGATGTTGATTCTGTCCATCATATGTTGCTACAGAACCGAGGTGCTATTGATTTTTATTATTAGCACAGGGACACAAGTGTGAAGACTTTGATAGGATGTGTTACGTGAATCTGAGTGACCACTGTGAATTAATTTACAAAAGTATACAAAACTCAAAAGCCTTAAAACAAAGATCTGCAACAGAGCCAGGGGCGGGATGCCTTTGGTCTCTTCTCACGGCTGGGAAACTTTGGGCCATGACTCAAAAGTATTACAGGATTTATTATAATTATCTTTAACCACCTTAGTGACGTTTGCCTTAGGTCTCCCATGCTTTTTTTCCTGTATTCAGTGTTTAGTTGATTGTAACATAAAGCAGGTCATGGTCACCCAGCTACATACACCCTTTGCCTCCTTGCAACTAACAAGCAAAAAAGGGGAGGATAGAGAATGTCTGAAGAGATATACAGGAGAGGAAACTGGAGAATATTTGACCTAACAAGAGATGAGAGAACAGCTAGGTGTTGTGAAGGAGAACAGGAAAGATAAACATGGTTATCTAGTGTTTAATAGGTGTCTGCATGCTTGTAGAGATATATAGCATTGTAACTGCATGAATGATTCCTGCCCTGAGCCTGGTGGAGCATACAGCTGCGGTTTGCGTCCGGGCTCAGAGATGTAAATAGGGGCTTCTTTGTTACGGTAAAAGTGTTTCTCTTTGCATAAAAAAGAGAGGGAATGAAGGGAATGACCCCAGAGGTATGTTCAGAGAAGGCATGCTATGTTTTGAACTTTTTGACTGAACCAGTTCTTGTTTGGTGTGCCCTTCCACCTATGTATAATGTTAATCCAAAAGAAGATGGTATTGTTTACACTTTGAATGTCGATAATTGTCTTTCTGTAGATGCTAATGTAGTAGGAGGCTGTGATGGGAACGTGTCGCAGCGGTTCTTCTCTTATCCGGAGTAACAGCAGGGAAAGCATTAGAGTTAAATCACCTTGTTTGGTAGGCAGTTAAGAATGTGAGTCAAAATTGCCACTGCTTTTTGTTGTTGGTTCAAGGACATGGCTGTGAGGATTGTGATGGTATGTGCTGCGTGGATTTTAGGCGCCCCATTGCAGCAACATGTTATCAAAATCTGAGAAAATTTCAGCCTTTTTTGGCATCCATTCACTCAATTGGCAGTATTGTTTGTCTGCTATTACCTTGGTTGCTGTCATGTTTGCAAGGGCCCTGCAGAACATGGCAAACCTGGTACTAGCTGTTCAAAAACAAAAAAGGGAAAATTGTAAAATTGTACGGAACAGAGACAGTGGGTTATTTTGACACTGACAATATGTCTTAGTTGCTTTTTTATTTGTTCTATTACTTATACCTTGTTTTTACTCGTTCGGTTTCAAAGGTTCTTTTTGTGCAACAGGAAGGGGGAGATGCAGGAGCGGTCTGCAAACTGGGACCATGCGTGGCAATCAGTTAGCTGAGGGGAATTTGCTCGAGCTTGTCTAGACAACAATTAACATGATGAGGCATGTTTGCAGAGCACAGGGGGGTGGGAGACGGATGGCGCCAAGGATGGCGCCAAGGAAAGATAACACCTTGCTGTTAATTGATGGCAGCTAACCACCAATCAGAGATTGCCTAGTATGCAAGGCTTAGCTTCAAGAACCAATTAGTTTAAAACGCGCAGCTTCTGAAAGTCTATAAAACCTCGTGCTTCTGTACAATAAATTGACATTTGCTTGCATCAAGCTGCGTCCCGTCTCTTCATTCGCCGCAGAGACAGGGACTAAAAATAACTGTTGAAGAGACCAGCATATTAGGGGATAACTGCCTGGTAAGTTTGGGAAAAGGGCTGTTTATGGGAGAACACCTAAATTGTAACAGAAGTCGTACATTAAATATGACAGGTAGAGATTTGGGATTTTTGAAATTGAACTATACCGGTCTCCCGACCCCACAAGGGACAGGGTGGTATTGGTTGTGTGGCACAACGGCTCATAAAGTCTTGCCCATAGGATGGCGAGGAGCATGCACTCTGGGAGGTCTGGTCCCCAATATTACTATCATTGACGGGTTAACACAACCCCCCATAAGGAAAAAACGAAACGTTGTAAATAACCCCCTCATAAACAGACCAACGAGTTTCCACAGTTTTGCGCGATGGTTCATTCCGTTTTTAGGGGTTAGTGAGTTGGAAAAGGCAATAATAAACATCTCAGCTGTAATAGAAACAGTGGAAAATAGAACAGTTGATGCCCTCCTGGCACTCCAGGAGGAAGTTACTGACTTATCGAAAATAGTATCACAGAATCGTATAGCCTTAGATTTGCTATTAGCCTTTCAAGGAGGGGTATGCACTGTGATCAATGTAGATTGTTGCATGTATGCAGATCAGAGCGGGCGAATCACCGAGGACCTCCAAGAAATAAGGAAACAAGTAAATATTCTACATAAAGTGACACAAGACAACACTTCTTGGAGTTTTTTTGAATTATGGGAGAAATTGACATCCTGGTTGCCCAATCTAACATGGTTAAAACAATTATTTGTAATGATCATTGTAATTGTCTTTCTATTTTTAATTATTAGTATAGCTGCCCGTTGTGGATTTTGGTGTTTTAAGGGAACTGGAAATTCCTATAGTGAATGGAAGAGAAATCAACTGCGACAAAAATTAGAATCTAATCAATACTTCGAGTCTGAGTAAAAGAATTTACTAATTTCTTTGAAAAGGGGGGACTGAGGGGGGGGGGGGTAAGAGATAGGGTAGAGTTTAACAATTGTAATAGTCTGTTTAGCTGTTTAGGGTAAAAATTGTAAAATTTAAGCTGTTTGCCAAATCTTACACGGTTTGCTTGGGTACTGTGATAAGGTGTACGGGAGTAAAGGGCTTCATGACCATATAAGTCCAGCTTTATGACCATATAAGTCCAAAGAAAGATTACAACCTTGCAAGAACAAGCCAAAGCTGGTTCTGCGGTTTGGACAAAGAGCAGGACGTTACTGAGCCTGCGCCAGATGTGGGGGTCACGAGGAAGACTCGCCTGCCTTCATCCTCAGGACCCCTGACGACCACCACCAGGGGACACTGCGCAAACTCAGTCAGGAGAGAGATATGGAAATGACTTGCAGAACTAATTTTAATACAAAGCGGGGATAGGTAATGCATATGTATAGGCATATTACATCATATTATGAATATGTAATGAGTTGTCTTATAAAAACAGAGCAAGTTTTCGTGTCAGGCGCGCACGGTTTTGGCGGGACTACTCCCCCGTGCTGCCCAGCGCTGAATAAACATACCTACTTTACAATCTTACAGATTGTGGAGTCTGCTTTCCGCATGTCAGTATGTCTCTGCAAATATGTTGTTTTATAAGTTTTGGGGTTTGCCGTTCTGTTCTTTTGTTTTGTTTTCACTGCCCGTGTTATTGCAGCTCCTCATCTTGCACCGGGTGTGTTTTGTTGAAGTAATAGTCCCCGCACAACTGCGTGCAAGTCTTCATGGTGGTACAGTAAATGGTGCTCCAGTTTCTGGAGTAAGTAACATCAGAATCTAATTATTTGAGGGAGTTCCCTTAAACGGGGCTCTGTCTTGGAGCAAAATTTGCCTCTTATCCATGGATTTTTGAGATGTACTTTTGGGCCTGAAGTCTTACACAGCTGGGTAACATTTATGGGTTTGAAATGGCTTTTGTTACTATTAGTTAGCTTGAATAAAGATTAATTGATTATATGAACTTTTATGAGAAGTTCTTGAGTAGATAACTGTGCTTGAGATAATTTATAATGGAAACGCTTTGGCCGTTACATCTAAAATAACAAAGTCCTAAGTACAGGCACACTTCATACCTGAAAAAGGATGCTTTCCTGGGTTGCATTGGCATGGATAGCTATGGTAGCATGTTGTATTATTCAGGTTTGTTTTTTTTTTTTTTTCCTGTAGCCTATAACCTTCCTCTAGTTTCACACCTTTCTTTTATCAAGACAGCTTTTTTTAGCAGTGTTTAGCTTTTGGATTGTATTTTTTCAATACAAACCACCTTATAGTTATGTTTTACTGATCTCCCAAACAAAAATAAGCATTCTGATTATCACTAAAAATGAGAAACTGTTCTATGAAACATGTCATCTCCTCACATTTTACTCTGAAATTTCCCTGTTCCTGTTCTTTGCAGAAGTCTTATTGGCTCCATTCATGTATTACCTAGTCTGTCTTGTATGCTTTTTATTAGCTGTATGTTTTGTATCTTACAATAGTCTCTAATATCAGTAACTGAAATCTGTATATTACAGTGGAAGTGAGGAGAAAAAAAAAAAACAAAACAAAACACAACACTTCCAGGTACTAGTTGAGGCAAACCTATTTTTGTGAACAAAGAGCTTCATAGCTTCAGTAAAAAAAAAAAAGGATTTAATGCTATAATTCTTCCCTGAAAAACTGTCAAGCATGTAAATTTCTGTAGAATCACAAAATGGGTCTGTAGGCCCATTATCTGGCTACTTGTCTTGCAAGCTACTGCTTTTAGCCACCTTTTTCTCTAGTAAATGTGCTCAGTTTCAGTATGGGGAAAGCCATTCCTGACATTACTGTGTGGAGGAAGCATCGCTACTAGGCCTGAAATACTAAGGATGTATCTGCAAAATATACAGTTCTGAATGTGAAACTAAAAATGGACTGTATAATGTTGACTTCTTGTTTCTCAAAAAATATTCAAAGCTGTAAATGTACTATGAAAGGAGGGGTAACTTGATTGGTAAGGTTCTTATCAAGATCCTGATTAGAAATGGAACAGCAAGAGCTGTAATTCAGTACCCCATGGTAAAGAATATATTTCAGCTTTAAACTATTACTTCATGTTAGATCTTACAAATGTATCCTGGTAAGCTTGAAGTATAGAGAGTCATGTAAAATATCTGTTTTTCAGCACTGGATGATTTTAATCGGCATGTGGGATCGGGTTTTCTTGCTTCACCCTCTAGAAGGCAGAGTGAGTGTGACCCAGATTCGATTAGTCTTGTGACAGAAGATCTGTTAGCATTTCCAGCAGATGGATCACCGCCCTTTGTCCAACACAATCCTCTTATATCAGAGCATCAAAGTAGTGAGTGGAACAGATGGTCCCTTAAAACATCTTTCTGCCCTTGCCAAACATCATCCCTTGATACTGCAAGTGGTTTCAGTCTCTAGGAGAATGGGAAAGTTGTCTCACCAGAATCCACAAAAAGACTTCAGCAAAAAGAAACACGTGTCTGCACCAGTTAGGTGCAATTCTGTCTCCTCTAAAGGAAGTTTGAGACTCTTGTCTTTTGCAGAGAAATCTAACACTTCTAAGAATTATCCAAGGTGACTTACCAGTCAGAAGTCTGACTTAAGTGTATCTGGGATAAGTAGTGTTCCCAATTTTCATTACCCAGTCTGGCTTAAGAGTTACAGCCTTTTTTTCTGGATCAACCAAAGAAAGTGATGGTCAAAGTTCTAATATACAAGGCAAAGCTTCCTCTCCACAAGCTTTTGAGATCCTGAGAAAAAGACACTCTGTAGATAAAGACTGTTCTAATTTTTCTGAACAAAATGCTTGCCTGGATCTGAGAGGTGATAACAAAGTAGAAGGAAGTTGCAACTATGACAGTCCAGATGCATGCTTCCCATCTGATAACTCATTTTCAAGACACACTAAAAAGCCATTTAGAGGTAACTATATTTCATATAACTTATGTTTTAATTTTGAGGGTATGCATATAAAGACATGTATGGGTTTTTTAAATCAACACTAGCTGTGTTGGTCTGACTACGCTGTACAGTAGATTTATTTATTCACTTCCATTTCTGACAAAACCCTTGAAGCACTTACTAGTAGCTGACCAAGTTAAACAGCTTTTATACTGTTTAGTTTTCATATATAAATCAATATTTAAGTATTACTTTTACAGCAAAGTATTTATTGCCATGGCATATTTAGTACCTTAATGCAAGATAATGACATTAGTTCCTTAAATACTTTAATAGAATTTCAAGCATTAAATTAAATTACATTAATTGTAACCCTGGGGGAAAAAAGATTCCTAAACATGGTGTAAATGAACCTGTCAAATTGGTAAAAAATACAATTTATTGTGCAATCTTTTTCTCTACTTTATGCAGTCAGCAGGAGGTATTTGTAACCCATATATTTAGGTTATCTAGTGCCTTCAGTTTGTGTGGAGACTTTCATTTCTCATGTAGCTACTCTTTGCAGCAGACCATTGCTCTTCTGAAGCCAGAAGGCTGTCATGTGGTGAAGCACCATCTTTGTATTATGAAATATCAGCAAGATTTGCTTTGATATGAAAGATTAACATTTCAAAGTGTTAATTACCTTCACTTCCAAGTTTATTCATTTAAAAAGAAAAATATTTTTTTGTTATGCAAAGCATAAATACTGGTCTCCCCTTTTTCCAAGAGGTTATATATAAAAACTAAGTTAAAATGTTTTTTATGTTGTGAATTCAAAGCAACAAAATGTCAGATATGCAAATATCTGCAAATACCTTCCTAATGTGTATGCATGATGAACTTTACATCCAGGGTTGTATCTTTTTTTTTTTTTCTTCACACAGAAAATTTTATCGATCATGAATAGGCTAGGTATAAAAAAATATGTGAGAATGTGTCTGTCACGTTGAGTGCTTGTCTCAACCTATTTTAAAATGTTCGTCCCATATGTGATTTGCATGTATATGTTGCGTGGCTTCTCTCCCAAGTGTCTGTAAAAGCAGCTCTATAGAAAAACCTGTACAAAAATAGTAAGAAAACTAACCCGAGAACTTACAGTATTAAGAAGCAATATTAAATATTGCATTGCAAATTAATATTGGTGTTATTTTCTATAGCATGACAGCACATGAAAAACATTAATCTTGAATGCTGCATATGATACTTAGCTTACATAAGTTAGAAAAAAAAACTTTTTGACTACTTTAAATACTGTACTGGCTAGAACCTTGCAGGTCCCATTTGGTACTGAAGATTTATGTGCCAGACCAAGATAACCAAAGGAGTTGTATTGGTGCTGTACTCTCTGTAAAATATTTTTACTGCTAATTGATCTGTAGTAATTTTGAGTATCACATCAAATTAAAATATGGAAATAATGCCCTTGAAGATGGTTGGACGCATTGCGTCCTTGTTTTTTTAGAGGACCAGCTTGAGCTACTTACCTTAAAGGTCAACAGAAGTCTGGAGAGTTCAACTGAAGATTTGTCAAATAATCTGAAAAATGATGGTAGTCCTACAACAGATATACTAGGAGCAGAGATGACATGGGAAAAATGTTCCAGGTGCTTTGTAAGTCAATAAAGATTTTGGACTAATCTGTTTGTGAAAATGCATAATGTATATAATTGCTTTTGTATATAGATTATAAGTAACTGTGCTGTGGCATGTACATAAAAGATTTACTATTAGATTTCTTGCTAGTGCGAAATGTTTGATATTTCAAGGTCAAGGTATTGGGGCACTGCTTTCCCTTTTTCACTGACTTTCAAGGAGCGCTATCAATATTACTTATTGTTGCCTTTTAGTAACATCTTTGTATATCAATGATATGTAAGAAATACTTGTTTCAAGAGAAAAATTATTTCATGGAACTTAAATTGACATATTTACTAGTTTATGATTAATAGTTTATGAAAAACAAGTTAATGGTGGGAAGTCCCTTGTTTAAAAAAAGCAGTGGAGCCTTGGGAAGTTTTGGAGCAGTCTTGGGAGTGAAATTCTGGTTATCCCAAGAGCTGAGAGGTTATTTCACAGGATCAAAAGTGCTAAAAATAAATACTAGAATTTCCTATGGTTTTGAAGAAGCAACTTCTGTGTACGTGGTTCTGGGTGTTGTCTCTTGGCTTCCCTTTACCTCAGAAGATTTTGAACTATTGGTTAATTTTAGCAATATTTAACAGGCAAGAGTCTCAAAATGTAGCATTCCTGCATGTGGTAACAGAAGTGGTACTACTCATGCTCCTATTGAGAGAGAGGCTAATAATCTAACCTCCTGCTAGCCACCAGAATATTAGTGGAGGAGTACCAAGTGTAAGAAGAACACTATTGTGTAATAAATTATAGCTAAGAAGTCCTTACCTTGCATTTTTTGTTGATGTTTATGGCTACCCATGTTTTGATTACACTGGAAAAAATAGTTACAAGTTTCTCTGACATACACCAAAGTGCTGAAAGACTACTCTGTGCCCCCTTGGTGTTGCAGTGATGCAGTATATCTGGTTTCATCATAATGACTATATCCTAAACCAATTATTTTAGTTTATAAGCCTGTTGTTATTCTCCATTGCATGTTTAATGTTGGTTTAGCAAACCACCAGTGCCTGTGTGCTGTGAGGATGTGGAGAATGCTCTACCATTCCCCAAGGCAGATATCATACACAAATTCTTGGAAGACTGTTTACATGACAAAAGGTCAGTAAAAGTGAGTATGTATTTCTGAGTGCCCAAAATATAAGACTGGTAAATATTAGAAGGGGGAGTACCTGTAAATTGATTTTTCTTCTATAATATATGAAGTAGAAAGTCTAACTGAAGTAGTTCAGTCATATTTGAGCATGATGAGTTCATAGTTGTTAAATCCTATAATCTAACCTTTGGTCACAATTATGATTAAGAAGGCATCTAACTATAAAATGCTTTGTTTAGTAATAGTTTGGCTTGTACACTTCATGTTTTGTTTAAATAATAATTTTCCTGCATTGAGTAAAAAAAGACATTCCTTTTGTTACTGATGTATTAAATACTACTAATTTCATAGTCTGGCTGATGTACTGTTAAATATGAGTCAAGTTCAAGAGGTAAGTTAAATAATATATTTCTTATTATTTATGCTGTTGCACTGGAATTGGATTGTGAATTGAATTTACTCTTCTGATTATTCATTATTTTATTCCCATTCTTACATATTAAACACCTTCTTGATAGTCTTAATACTGTTCAGTCTTTAATTTTGATTATATGAACCCTTTATCCTTTTCTCAGCTAGGGACATGAGCATGGAGCCCGGTATTCTAGTTAAAAGGCATACTATTAATTTATGTGCTGGTATATTTACTTTCTGCCCTATTGTCCTTGAATCTTAACTGCTCTAAGATTCTGTTTTCCTATCTTGTTAGTAAACAGAGCACCCCCCTTTAAGTTCTTCCACTGTGGTACGTACATCTGTTTCCCAAAGGAGTTAATTGATACAGAACCAAAGGCTGTGCATGAATAATTCAAATTATTCTGTCTGATGCATGGTGCTTCACTGTATTTCATTCTTCATGCTTCCCATTCTCTTGGTTTTACTAGATAATCAGATGTTTCTGGACACAAGCATCTCTAAATTATCCACAAACTTTTTTCACCTTGAGTTAATTTGCTTTTTTGATTATAGAATGAGCAGATACCATATAGATGCTAATCATATGAATAAATCTATGTTTATCATTAGGGAAGCTTACTTGCTCTGTCAGTCATGAAATGTTGAAACATGTTCCAGTACTGCTGTCATAGCATTACAGGGACTGACAGTCTTAATATTCTTGAATTATTTCACACAAGCCAGGGCTGAGGCCTTTCTGTGTTGCTTCAGGCCTTCCTAACCATTTGTGTATTTACAGGGACTTCACTGACAATACTGTGGCATAAATGAAGACAAACCAGCATAGCATCATACATGTACAATTTATAAATAGACCTTTGAAGAATAGGTAGAAATAAACACTCAGAAATCAGTCTTTAAAATTGCTTCAGGGAAACTTCAGAAGTTGTTTATTTTATGTGCACTGCAAGACCAACAAACTCCTTGCCTTTTGGTTTAGGAAAATACTTTTTCTGGAGGTCATCATCACAGGCCCCTTGAAGCTTTGAAGCTAATGTTGTTTAAACTTCAAGCAATTCAGGGAGAAGTTTAAGCCGGAATGAAACTGCTGAGCAAAAGGAAGAGTTTGAGAAAGTAGTCAGTTTCCTTATGTCATATCTTGTCACAATGGTTGTGTACATATCTGGGAAAAACTGTTAGTTCTTTTGTTTCCAGTCTTCATAGAATACTGGCAGCAGATTCAATCCAGTTTGCATCAGAATATGCTTGTGACTGCTGTGCCCTGCATCCCCTCGGCCTTGTTGGAGGCTCAGCGCTCCCTCTCGCTGCGGCGGCTGCTGTTTTCGGGGCACTGCCTGGCAGGGCGGTAACTCCAGCGGCCTGGGCCCTGCTGCAGAAAGCAGCATCAGGAGATGGCGACATCTCAGGCAGTCCTGCCCGGAGAGAGCAGGCTTGCTCTCCGCTGCTCTAGCAACAGCTGTGCTTG
Source organism: Falco naumanni (assembly GCF_017639655.2). Lineage (NCBI taxonomy): Eukaryota > Metazoa > Chordata > Aves > Falconiformes > Falconidae > Falco > Falco naumanni. The sequence goes on from NC_054079.1 coordinate 21,392,478, forward strand.
GAAAAAGTTACCTTCTGGTAATATCCCCGTCAATTATTTCAGGGACATGTATCAAAATCCTTGTCTCCTTCGGCATCAGTGAGTTGGTATTTTTGTGGCACTATTGTTTCAAAACGATTTCATAGACTTTTACCCTCACTGTTTACCTTTTTCAGTGTTGCTTGCATACAGTTCTTAAACCCTGTGTCCTAGGCTTGGGTAGTGAATGAAATTGCTCCATATATACCTGGATCAGGCAGGCTCGGGGAATGGGCCAGCAGGAACCTCACAAAATCCCACAGGGGCAAATGCAAGAACTCATACCTGGGAAGGAAGAAACCATGGCAGTAATACAGGCTGGGCACTGCCTGGCTGTTCTGCTGAAAATGCTCATGAAATAGGCATTTTCATGAAATGAAATGGGTCTTGGTAGGTACAAGCTGAATAGGAGCCATCAGTGTGCCCTGGTAGAGAAGGAGGAACAGCAGGGCCCGGGCTATACGGACAGGAGCACAGGCAACACATCAAGAGAAACGCTTGTCTGTCCCTCTGTATCCCCCAGCACTTCCTAAACCACATCTCTAATGCTGCATCCAGGTTTAGGCCCCTCACTTCAGGAGAGATGTCAGGAAGCTGGTAGAGGGGTACCTAGGTGTGGTTGGAGGCTACAGCACTTACCTGGGGCAGGGGGCTGAGGGATCTGGCCTTGTTCAGGCTGGCAGAGAGGAAGTTTGGGGGGATCTAATTGGTGTCTTCCTGCACCTTTGAGGAAGGTATCAAGAAAATGGAGCCAGGTCTTCATAGTGGGACACAGTAGAAGGATGAGAAATGGGGATGAATTGAAACAGGAGGTTCACACTGGATATTGGGAGAAACTTTTTCACCCTGCAGATAGCCAAGCAGTGGAGCAAGTTGTTTGAGAGAGGTTGTGCAGTCTCTGACCTTGCAGGTTTTAGAGATGTGACTGGATAAAAGCCCTGAGCAACCTGCTGTAACCTCATAGCTTCCCCTGCTTTGAGCAGGAGCCCACCTCCTGAGATTCCTCCCAAGATGAATTACTTTGATGCTATAAAGTTGTTGGCAATCCTTTCCAATGCAATGTGCTATAAAAGTTTCCTGTTTTCTGGCATATTCAGCTATTCTTCCTTCCCTCTGTTAACATTTTCTTTTTTTTTTTTAAGCTTTCTGAAACAGCAGAGGCTGAATTAAAACTGTGTGACAGTGAGATAATCCCTCTTACTAATTCTATTCAGAAGTAAGTGACCATTGATTTTTCTGGCTTTTCAATATTTTCAGAAAGTGCAGAAAAGATATGATCAATTAGCTAAGAGCTGTCATGTGATCTGAAAAGTTTGTTAAGAATAAGCCAGTAGTGACTAATTAAAAACATGGTAGTTCATGGAGCAGAGAAATAGCTAGTGGATAGTTGCAGAGATGTACTCTGTAAGTAAGCATTTGTATCAATAGATTAATTATTGCTACACATAGATAGACTTGAAAATAATCAGACTTGGAGTAGTATGTAATACAGGACAAAATATTGTGGTTTTCACTACAGTGAGAAAATAATTGCTGTAAAACAGATTTTATTACTGAAATCAGCAGAGTCCTACTAAGCAGTTATAAATAACTAAAGAAATAAGTTTGAGAAAAGGCAGAATGGAAAATGAGTTTATTATGTAGGACACATGTTTCAATGAAACTGTGTTGCAGTATAGTTCTATATATATATATATATATATATAAGTAAAAGATTTTAAAGGATTTTTGAATTGAAAAAAATACAGTGACTTTCGGTATTGATCTGCTATTTTATGACATAAGTTCTACAGTTTAATATCCTGTGTTAAATATCCATTTTGTAATAATTTAATAGTAGCTGTGTGTTTGTGTGAGCACCTGTATTTGAGAAGACACATTTAAAATTTCAGTTGCAAAAAGTATTTTCTCTTAAACATCTTGATGTATTTTATAATCTCTACAACTGATTAAGTGGTACAGTTAGACATAGAGATGTAAACTGTCTATAATACCATTCAAACTGTTAAACTATGAGAAATCATTATCCTTTTGTCTTAAATGTATATAGTAATGTATACACTGTTCTTAAAGTCTTCATTTTTCCTAATCTAGGGCTTTACACCATTTGTCACATCGGAAAAGTCTTGTTGAAGAGAACAGTAACCAATGAGAAAAGACTGATGATCATGAAGATAAACAAAAAATAAAAATAATCTGTGAAGCTGATACCTAGAAGTGTTTTAATATTGTATAATTTAAATAACTTGTCAGCCTGACCACTAGTCAGAATTTTTTTGAAGGCTGAGCCAGTGCATGTTCTCAGAAATGTTGTATTCACTATTTCTGTACATATTTGTTCTTTTTAGTAATTCAAAGCATAATTGAGTATTAGTGCTGCCAGCAGGATCTAACAATATGTGACAAGATATACCACTTCTTAAAGAATATTTAATTAAAATAATGCCAACATTTTAATGGAAGAATCTGCGTGTTTATAAGAATTTACAAAAAAAATTATTTGGCCAGTTCTACTCATTGTTTATTACATGACCTGTTAGAAATAGGGGGAGCTCAACATCGTGTGTAAAGTTAAGCAGTGAGGTTTAGCAATAAAATTACATAATATTTTCAGTGCTGTTCATTCTAACAGGACTTGAGTTGATGTAATTGTATGCTCCTGGTTCCCTGACCACAAACTTACCAAATATATTGTATCAAAAAGCATCTGAAGTCTTTTTGAATTGTCCTCCTTTCACACCCCAGTGAAGCCTGGTTCTTTGGGGAGGGAAGGCCCTTGTTTAGGGGCATGGAAAGTTTCAGCTGAGCTGATCCAGAGCTGTTTGTCACTGTTACTGGGAAGTCCTAATCACCCTTCCATTTTCCTTGGCTTTGTTCTTGGCTTTAGAGCATATAAAATCGTTCAGTGGGCCTAAATAGGCAGAGAAGTAATAGATTATTTCTCCCCCCCCCCCCAGCATAAGTGAATAGAATTAGCTCGTGAAAGCCACTGATAAGCACTGGAACTTGTGCGGGGGAGAGAGGACTAGGACTTATGCCATTTGCCAACAGCAAATTGAGAGGCAAAGAGAAAAGCTGTAAGTAATAACTTGAGTTGTGAATTGAAATATATTGACAAACATTTTGAAAGGAGCCTTTTGTACCTCTTCTGAGGCTTACATAATGTAGCCTAGCATTTTGTGCTGTCAGTAGGCATGTTGCCATACATTTTGTTTTTCTAGTGAACTCTTTCCTTTTAATCTGTGTATTTATGTATGTACACATGAGAAAGCAGGTACTTGAGCATGTACTGATTCTGATAAATGAAACCAGAAGAAAAAGTAAAAAGATTACCTATGTATTTCTCCCATCTTCCTGTTAAGAATTAGTAAGTAGAGATAGAGTAATAGATGACTTCATTTTATGGCTGTCATGACATCATGAAAATATACATAGGTCATAAGTAATACATAGTGTTATTTCAGGCAGATGTTATTGGCCTTTCTTAAATGCTGCGCTAGATCAGAGTATAGAAAATAAAATCACTCCTAGAAAACTTCCTTGTAGAAACTTTTTAAAACACATTGCATTGCTGAGATGTGAATGTACAAACCCATTGATACTGTGGGTATAACTGTTGTCTGCATTAAGCTGCTATCTGTTTGCCAGAGGTAATTTTATTAAAAGAATTCAGATGTGCAAAGAAAGATGAGGTGTTTTTCCTGATGTCATATGTGTTTGTGTATGGATTACAATGAATTTGCTCTACTTTTGCACTACTCTGGATGCTATGTGTAGGTGGTTACACACAGTATGTAAGCTGTATAGTTTTGAGCATACCTCAAATGCTCAGCACAACTAGTGTGACGCTGCTTAAAGCCATCATAGCTCTCCTGCTCCTGAAGGTGGTTTGTGCTTTTATAGCTCACAGTAGAAAAGCAGATTTATTCATCTAGGTGTATAGGTACTCCTTGGGGTGCTGGTAGCGCAAGCGAGGCAGATTCCAAGCTAAGGCTCTGGTGCCCTGTGAGAGTACTAAGAGGTTATACCACACTCCCTTTGTATCCTGCTTGCAAGGGTGCATAGGACAAATGTCAAGCACCCCCTTCTCCCTTAGAGCTTCTCTTGATGGTAGGGCAGGGTTCATTTGCTATTTAGTCTTTTTTATTAATTCCCCCTTGGAGAGTCCTCATACCTATCCCTACTTGTGCGATTCCTCATTCTTTGGAGTTGTTGTTATTAGCCTCCACATATTTTTGCTTTATCAGTTTAATGCACTTTGGAGAATTTGGCACAGGACCAACTTTTTTTTTTTTTTCATAGCGCACAGACCTAGGTAACAATGAAGAGTACTGTTGATATTAAATATTCCTATTTACTAACTTTTGTGGGCCAGGTATGAAAGGCTTTGATCATGAATAAGGTCCACTGTGTGAGGTGCTGTACTATACAAGATAAAAGTACCTTAAGCGTGTGAAACTAAGCAAGTAAGTGGCACAATTTCTTACTGTAAACAATAGGAATTCTGGTAAGAATAGAATCAAATAATAAAAGAACCCCACCATTATTCAGTAAGTGGAGACACCTGTTCTCACATAAAAATATTTTTTTAATGACATCAAGCTTTTTATGGCCATTAAAGAGTGTTTTAAAGAGGGATTTGATCCTTATCAATAGAAAAAAGTAACTTTTTCATTGTCTACACTGATCACTTCTTACAATTATAGCTGGAATTTAGTTTGCTTATAAGCTAGGATAAAGAAGTTGCCACTCAGGAAAAACAACAGAATATGTAAATCAAGTACTAAAAAAAAGTAATTGCTATATTTAAGATGTCAGTGGTGTTCTTGCTCTTGAGACTAGATCAGAGAAAAGGAATTTTATTGATCTAGTCTTCTGTAGCGATAGTGGGAAAAACAAAAGGGCAGCCAGAAAGAGAGGCCAGGGTTTGGAGGAAATAAATAAAGTAGCAAGACTATATAGGAAAGAACTGTTTGCTAAGGATGTACACAAGTATTTGTGATCTTATGTATTTGCATATACAGGAAATTTTTATGAGGAGGGCACTTCCTGAATTACAGTGTATATATATCAGTAAAATGGAGCCGAGGGAAGTAAAGGCTTTGATGAAGACTAGTATTGTGCTCTTAAATCCTGTGAAGATCCTGTCCGGTGTAAGACTGTGACTTAGCATAGTGGGAGGAAATTAGATGGGATTTTTGTCTGGGGGATTTTAGCCCTTTAAAGACTTAATGACAGAGTCCCTTGTGATACTGATCTTGAAATGTAATCACTATATGCTGCAGTTATCTTTTCCTTTGTAACAGTTCTTTTGTATTAGGAAATCTCTCTGCATCACTGTATTCACACTGATACAAAAAAGCGCTGATGTAAGAAAACTTAATTTCATGCTCTAGATAGCATGAAGGCTAACAGCTCTGCCAACAGAGGGTTAATTTGGCTAGAGTTTATATCTGTTTTATTCTCAAAAGGAGGATCTGAAAAACTACAAACCCTACAGTTGCTCATTGTCAACCAATTAATTCTTTTCCTATGTAACTTTGATGCTGCCAGAGCAGTTGTATTTGTTTTCCAAGAGATGCTTATGGATTCTCACATATATATAAATACCTGGAATTTTTAAACCCTTGAAAATCATGACGTGTATTTTCTTTCTTGTTGATCATGGATTCTGTGATCTACCATGGTTTTTTAATTTTTGTGTTGTTACTCAAAATATTTGGTCAACTTTATAGTTGATGGGTCTCTTAATGTGCAGAGACAATTGCTGCTGAAAGGAAAATGAGAAAAATTTTTCATTAATTTTAATTGACCTGATCCTGCTGTTGCCAATTTAAATGGCTGAGCTTTTAACAGCTCTTCCAGAACAGAAAAGAAAGGACTGCTGAGGAGAGATGGGCTTTATCTCATAAGGAAAAATAAGTGCTGCTTTAAGTTTAGACTTACCAACTTGGGAAGGAAGGCTTTAAACTATAATTATAGGGACTGATGATAGAAGAATGTAAGTGTTGTCAGTGGAAGGGTGACCAGAGGGATAGTAACCATGGATGTAGAATTTTTATAAAAAGGATTGAAGCAATACGGAAAACAGGCTATCCTGCTTAATGTTTAGATGTCTATATTAGCTCAGACTGTATGGAAACTAAATGGAAGAATGTACAAGGTTCTAAAGTTGTGATTTAGACAATGTAAATGTTTACATAGTGGAATATTTCATTTGTTAATGAATTAATACAGAAAAAAAGTGGAGGTGGCTTCTGAAGAAAAAAGGAGGGAAGACACGTTTCTCTATGAATATTTACCTTTGTAGTGAAGCTTAGAATCTAGAGGGACATTTGGTCAATCAATCTTAACTTATTAGCAAATCTGTAACACTTGGAGAGCTGTTAACAATGAAGTTATTTTCTGTTTATTTTCATAAGGTTGTGGAGTTAGAGAACATTGAAACAGTTGTGGAGATAGAATAGCTGCCTAATAGGGAGGGACTAAAAGGCCTTGGACCTTCAGCTTGGAGGGGGGAGCATGTGTTTGATGTTGCTCAGATCCTACGGTACAGAAAGATAGGGGGCCTTAAAGGAGCTAGCAGGAGATCTGTTTAGGAGTGAAAAGTGCTCTTTGGTTTGACCTGCAAGCAGTAAACTTAGGAGGTCAGGGAGTATCAGCAGGTTCAGAAAAGACAAAGTCATGGAATTTTTCATAAAATGAAATCTAAAGAGAAGGAGCTGTTCCCTCTAGCAGCTCTCATCCAACAGTTATGCAGACGTGTGAGGTATGAAAGGTGTAACCTGGACATAGTGGCCAGGCTATGCTCTCCCTTGTCATTTCCTAAAGTCCTGCCAGATGGAAAATACCGGCCTGGATGTACTATTGGTCTTACCTAGTGGGACATTTTCTGTGTAATTTGGTTCCATTGTGTCGGGGGGTAAAGTCTAACAGTTCTGTTGCAGCAGGAGTGATTTAGGCTTAGGAAGACCTTTTTAAAAATAATAATATGTAAGCAGGGAAATGGGTTGCCAAAGAAGTTCTGGAACCTCAACTGTTTTTGTGGTTGTAAAAGTAGATTACACAACCAGGCAAAACTGTAATTTAAATGTATTAGGTCCTTAGCATAGGTAAAGGAAGTAGATGAGCCTCGCTTTTTTTTATTTCCCCTCCAAATATTTGATGGTTCAGACTCTGTCTCATTATCATGTTGTGTCTTAGGGTTCATGTGATACATGAATAACGTTAAATCTGAATGTGGAAATTGTCTGACCTTTCTGGTTTAGTTTAGTGAAGAAGAGTTATTTGTATTGCACCATATTTCTGCACAATGTACTGCACTAAATGCCATTCATGTTACTATGCAGAAGATGAGTCACTTCCCTGGACTCTGTAACATAACTGAGCACATATCGGAATTAACATCCTTTTGTTTTAATGTTCTTCTTGTCTTCTGTGGACCAATCTATTTCAGTTTTACTAAATGGATAACCAAGCATTTGAAATGCATGGAGAGAGCATACAAAGTTCTTCAAAAGGAAAAGAGTGGCCAAACAAAGAGGTACCAGTCATTTTCTTTTACAGTGCTATCAAAACATTGTTAATGCAGTCAGTCTGAAGATTAAACACTTATTTTGTAATACAACCTAATCCTATACTATTCAGAAGGTCCTGAAGAAAATAAAAGCTGTAAAGGGCTTCAGTTTCAGAGGTCCTGAAGTGCATAACTCCATGTGCACTAGCTAGGATCCGAACTGTGAGACATAATTCCCTGGCCCCGCTTAAGTTAATAGCTAAATTCTTTATCCTCTAACTACTGGGCAAAGTAATTATCTTTGGAGGATTCCCCATTGATTTTAACAGAAAGACCTACTTAAAAGCTCATCTTGTGGTAATGTTTAGTATCTCTACTGAGTTACACATTAGAGAACTGTTTCATCTTTTTTTTTTTTTTGCCCTTGAGAAAAGTAATTCTCTGTAATTTTCCCATTAAAGTTTTTGCTTCTTGGGATTTGAATTAACTTCGTGCAATAAGGGCTGGAATATCGCTCATAAGCCATTACATTTGTTTGCAGTCAGCACAGTGCCGCTTCTTGGCTAGAAATAATCCAAGGCTTGTGATTTTCTTACAACATAACTCACTCCCCACAGTTGCGCTGAGGTTGAATATTCTATGTGAGTTATTATTATGTAATATGTACAGCATTCTTTTGACTTTAAAAATAATTATTGAATTGGTGCCACTACTGTGAAAATGCTATAAATTAAAGGTCCTTCAAATCTGGAAAATGGGGATTTTGAATGCATTTAACTATAAAGCCTTGAGCTCTGATGAGACTGTGGTCTGAGTGCTGCTGTTGTGATATTTGATTGAACACAAGCTTTAAAAAGGGAGTAATCTAAACAGAAGAAAAGATTATTACCAAATAGTATAGGGTGATATTTTGAGCATTTCTCTGCTGGCAAGTGAAATGTATTTGTAAAGAGCTTTTGTCAAATAGACTTATGAAAAAGGTAATTTTGTTAAAATTAGCAAGTAATCTTCAATTTTTTTTTCATTTCTGATTGTCTAGCTTAAGAAATCAACATTCATAGCTCATTTTCAGGCACTCAATGTCTGAAAAATCAGGCCTTTAAAGGTACATTAAGCTGTGCATAAAGAATCAGTAGAGTTCTAAGGTTTGGGGCAGATAATGCAGTCTCTATTCATCTGAAGCTGCAACTCCAGCAGCAAAAAAGGTTAAGGGGTAGGAAACACTGAAAATCCTCATCAAAGTGATGGTTCATGGTGCCAGAAGTGCCTTGGCCTTCTATAAAGAGCTTGTGTGCTTCTGTTTGCCCAGCTGCTTCTCCCCTTCACCCTCCTCCAGAAGTCTGAATGTCCACAAAGGAAATTTTCGGTGAAGAAATGATGCCCAGAGCATCTTCTCCACTACCACGGAGCTGGGGCTGTGTGAGATGTGCCGTAAAGCAGCAGCAGAATTTCTGCTCCAGGCATGAAAGTTTGCCATGAGTTGACACTGCAGGTCTTCAGTGTTTTGTGATATAAATTAGAAACGGCAACGGAAAAAAAAAAAGTTTAACAGTTTTTAAGACCCCAGGATGATGAAGATGTGCTTTTACTTGATGAAATAACAAAAGGACAGCAACAATCTGATAGCATATGCTATAAGTTTTCCCTGTGCTGGGCCTAGTGCTTTGGTTGTACCTATGTTTCTGAAGTTTTGATTACAAAAGAACTATCACAAAATTTCTCCTGTGTGTTAAATCCAATAAAGCTTTCTTTTTGGGTGAGGGTTTTTTTTGGTTGGGTTTTTTTTATTAATTTCAGGAAAGAAAGGGCAGCTGGTCCCTGATGAAAACCTTTCTAGTTTGTCTGTTGGCCTGTGTTATCACCACTGCAATAGGAGTGCTGGTCCTGTCCTTGGTCTATGTAAACAACCCAGTCTTTATGAAAGAGACAGATGTTAAAGATGATGGTGCATCTTCCCCCAAACCAGATGAAAAAAATGTGGATATCAGATTCCAGTTCATGAATCACCTGGGGAAATCAAAGGTAAATTGTTCATCTTGTGCAATAGTATTCTAGCATCATATATAGAAGTTTAATGAATTCATTTCACCTAACTATTATTTAAGATTAGTTGATCAGTCTAAATCTGTTATTCAGGCTTTTTTTATAATCCATGGGGAGAGACACAAATTTCCTGACAACGTTTCGCTCCAGTTCATAGCAGATGTTGGAAGTGCTATGGATCTCTGGAGTGCTTCTTGGAGAGCTAAATAATTGCTCCAACAAATTAGGCTTGCAAGAGAAGGCAACCATTTTATGTGTGATTCTGAAATTACAGAGTATGAAATTCTGAGAAACAAACCCAGAAAGATCAAATTTTAATGTAAGCTGAGTAGCACACTAACCTTTTCGTTCTTAGGACTGAATTTAAACAAATTGTGATGTTGCAAGAAAAAAATTAATTGCATGATCTTGTTTCAGTGAGCTAAATGGAATTAATTGGCAATGTAATGAAGCCCTAGGAACTATGCAGTTTTTGTTTAGGTGTATTGATACCCACAGAAACTTATCCTTTGAGCAAACTCTGAAGACATACTCCATCTTCTAAATCTATCTTTATATATGTAAAAAAAAATTCCTGATTAATTTCTGCTTTTCAGCAAAATAGGGAAAAGGATCGATTAGGTAGTAGGGCAGTTTAAACTGAAAACAGCCATTTTGGCATGTTTTCATGTTAAATCTAACTATGTCATTAATTTTCAAACAGAAAATGTTTTTAAGAATGGAAACAAAAGTGTTTAAGGGGAGAGCAACCCTTTTAATATGACCTTCCTCAGTGATTCTTTCAAGTAAAAAACATGTTCTGGAGGCGGTACAAATACTGGGAAAGGAATAGTTTCAGGTGCAAATAGTTTGCAACCATAGAAATTCAGGAAAATGCCTTACTTGGGAAGTGTTCTAAATTATTTTAATCTAAAAGTTTAAGCATATATGCCACTGATTTCCCAAATCAATGTCCAGAATCATGTAAAAAGAGGAGGAGCAGATAATATTGTTCTTGATGTCACTCTTTAGCTCTCACTTGTAGAAACAATACTATTACATCATGACATGAGAAAGTATATAAATGATTGTGAAAAGTGACTAAAATACATATAGAGAGAATCCTCACTGAGAAAAGGAATAGGTACTTTCAGTATTGCGCAGTCCAATAATTTTCTGAAATATTTTTGGATTGTTTGGTCACCACTGTCCACAATTAACCCAATTCTCCACTCACACTAACTTTACAGGTACATGTGTACCCAGGTGGCGAAATTCAGTGGGCGAGATTCAGGAAGGATGCAAATGAATATCAAAGTGATGAAGAAATGGAATTTGGAAAAAGTATCAATAACCATTGCTCCAAAATGACTTTTGGAACCTTACGGATCAAAAGCAAAGGGCTTCGGGCTCCCCACTGGCACTTTAATTGCAATGAACATGGCTACCTACTACAGGTATTATCTGATTATTTGAGCTTTCCCAATTGGTTTTGCAGTTTAAAGCATCATGTACGTATAGAAGATGCACATATGTAAAAAATAATTACATATACATTATATACAAATGTTAACAGGTAATAAAAGCAAAATTACCATTGATTGATGCATGACATCAGTTTTCTTGCTTGAAATAACATTTTCAAATGAAGATGCTTGAAATAGGCTGTTTAATGTTGTTACTCACCTGAGTAGCAAACACCTGTAGCTTCCAAAGAAATATGAAAACTGAAGTCAGAGGAGACTTTAGACACCTGAAAGTTACATAATTTTATTTACTTATCAATGTGCTTACAAAGATTAAAGTAATTAATTTAGAGAACCTTTGCAGAATCAGAGAGATGAAGGACTGTTAAGGTTCTTAAGAAAGCCTCTGACTCCATCCCCTGTACTGATCCATGTTAAGAACACCTAAAGCATATCTCATAGTTTTCTTCAGTTTTTAAAAATTTTCAACAAAGGAACTATTACAAAATCAAAAAGTAGCTGTCTCCCATGTTTTGTCACACAAACCATTAGAACGTTCTGGTACACAAAACATTAGAATGCTCTGTTACACAAACCATGAGGTTTTTAATTGAAAAAAAAAATCCTAATTTCTCCATTTGTATTGGCTTTGGAGATCTTCAGATCATCTTTCTTTCTCACAACTTTTTCTGCATGGAAGACTCTTTTATTCCCATACAGTCTTCTCTTTCCTGGACCAAATACCTCTCCCCTTTCCCCTCCAAATAAATCTCTTTGAAAAGGTTTGCTCTGTCTCACCTGAGTGTCAGATTTCCAATCTGTAAAAATAAAGAAAACAAAACCAATAAATATAATTTCTTTATTAATTTATTATATACCAAGAGGAATTCAAGATAGCATATTAATTTGAAAACAAAATTATGTTTCTTTGGAAGCATAGGTGTTGGAGAATGGCTGGATGAGAAGGGTCACAGATCAGTAGAGCATTTGTACGAGCAGAGCCAAGTCTAACCGGTATGCTATCAAGACTAGGCCTCAGCTGAGGTTGCCAGCTGTGCTGATGGCTGCGGAGTTGCAGGGACACCGCGGCCTTAACAGGCTTCACAAACAACTCTGAGGAGGTATGTGCAGTAGAGATAAAGAAGTTATGTAAGCTAGCTCACTGCAAGTAGGAGGACCATGTAAATGAGTAGGTAGTGATTCTAGCCAATCATAAACTGCCGAGTATGCATAATTAGATACACTGTATAAATAGGAGCTATTTGGGCTAATAAAGTGAATCATGCTTTATCACTCATACTGAGTCGGCTGCGTGTGATTCCCTGCCGCTCGCACATAGGTACTTAGATCTCAATTTTTAATTTATAGCTAAGAATAATTATTCATATTTTGACCAGCATCAGAACTGAATAGCTCCAGCTGTATGGAGGATCCTCCTTGGATTAGGGCATTCCACAAACACCTGGGCCTCTGTCCAGCAGTTTTAGGTCGAAGATGACTCCCTTGTAGGTGTTCAGCATCTTTAATAAGAAATGGTTTAAGTATGCGCAATGTATATTGGTCATGTATTCCTTAAACCTTCTAAAATTTTGTCACTTAAAATTCTATTCTGGATTTAAGTTCACAAAGGCTTGTTAGAGGGTGCATCAGGATCTGTTTTTTCCTAACAGCCTTCCAGTTATTTGAATTACTGATTTGCTGCATATGGATTAAATGAGGAAACTTTCATTACGGTTCTTAAGTTGTGATTATGTGACAGGGTACTGCCTGGATTGGAGTAATTGGTGCAGATGACAGCATGGTTACCACATACAACGTCATGGCTGGTCAAGTGGTCTTCTTCCCTAGAAACACTGTGCATTGGATAAAGAACGTAGGATCAGAAGACTGTGTGTTCTTGCTGTTTTTTACAACACATGAAGAACTTCAGACCTTGGATGTAGATGACGCCTTTTTCTCTACCCCAGAGGATATAGCAGCTAGAGTATTAAAGGTCTGTATGATGGAACAGCCAGCCTTTATCTAGTCTTCTATACATTAACATGGCAGTCCAGGTTCTCTGTTTCTTGGAGAGGATCCTCCCTACCTCAACTGCTCTCTTTAGTCCCAGCAGTGTGGAAGGACGTGCACGTGTCCTTTGTGTAGCATTGTGCTGTGCTGTGTGTTCCTTTATGTGCAAGGAGAAAGAAATGATGATGCTCTCTCCAAGAAACCTTTTCTCCTCCGCTCTTCGTATTTATTCCCGGTTCATGGAAGATCCTCCATATTTCCAAGGTTGGAAAAGGAAATTAAATAGTGAAGCCCAAAGCTAATTTCCCAATAGCCCCGTTGTTGCAGAATGGCTGTGTGATCACGGCCATGACTCCCTTAAAGATCTTTGTGAAACAAAGTTAGCGTAAGTTAGCTGAAGCAGGCCTTGCAGCTGTGCTGAGGCATGCTGATAAGGAAGCTGAGAAAACACACTGACCTTGTGCCTAATGTTGTAAATAACTTTGAGGAATTCACGTAGACAAGAGAGAAAAAAATATATGTAGCTAGCTAACCGCAGAAACCGCAAGTAGGAGGACGTATGAAAATGTAACCCTTTAGAGCTTAGCCAATCAGCAGATGACTAGTAGGCATAATTAACTGGAACTGTATATAAGACATAATCGCGCCGTAATAAATCGAAGCTTGCTTTATCACTCATATTGAGTTTGCCCGCTTGACTTCCCTCGCCGTCGACAAGTGGCGCCCGAACAGGGACTGACGCCTTCATTATGTTCCCGTGAAGAGAGGACCCCCAATCCTCCTTTGGTGGACAGCGTGCTCATTGAGGCCCCGGTTGCAGCGTCCGGGAAGCGGGGAACTGGCTCCGAAGACATCGTTCGCTGTCTCCCCGCTTGGACCTTCGGCAATAAGGCGGGGTCTGCCAGCCGAGAAGGAGGCTACCTAGCGAAATCGCTGCTCCGGACCAGACAATAGGGAGGTCGCGGAAATCCAACCTCGCCGGACAAGAAGGGGGACAAGACTACAGAGTGCGCGCATCATGGAAAGAGAGGTAGCCTTTGAATTATTAAGATGCTTTTTAGAAAAGCGGGGAGTAGGCCCTTTAAAAGATCTGGCCGGATTAATTACTATGGGAAAAGCGAAAGGGTTTTTTACAGACCCCGAAAAAATGTTTGAAGTAGAGGAGTGGCGTGCGTTTGGGGACTGTTTGTGGGACTTAGTTATAGATGACGATAAGGCAGCAAAAAAATTGGTGAAATCATGGCGTGAAGTAACTAATTGTATAAAAAGATATCAAGCAGGTAAGCACCTTGCTGCGGCAGTAACAAGCCGACTTGCAAGCGCAGATCCTAATGCAGGAAAAATTATGCCATGTGAAAATCACATTCCGATACCCCCTTTATCACAAACAGTGCCCTCTGTAACACCTATAGAGCCCACTGTACCACCTCCAGACCCTTTGTGTCCTCCGCCCCCCCCCCCTCCGGCGCCATAGCCCCGTGTCCTCCGCCCTCCCCCTCCGGCGCAGTAGCCTCGGGGGGGCCAGAGGGCAGAGACACATCTGACGAAAGTGCTGTTGAGGAAGAAAATAGCACTGGGCAGTCATTACAAAATTCTAAAAATTCAGTAAACAAACTGTTGCGTTCTACGCGCATTAATTGGCAAAAAATAGCACAAGAAGCAGCTGCTCAGGGAATATTTGATATTGCTGAGCAAGTCAACCCCCCACAAGCTTTCCCTGTAACGGATCAGATGAATGCCGCTAACCAAAGACAAGGAACCTGGGAGGCCTTTGATTGGAAAATATTGAGTCAGTTACGTAGTACAGTGAATGAGTCAGGCCCCCACAGTGAGCCCACCAGACAAATGTTAAATTATATTTGGAGTAGTGATATATTGTGCCCCGAAGATATTAAAAACATAATGCGTCCATTTTGAAACAATCCCAGCAATTGTTGTGGCAAGCCCATTGGCAGCGGCTGTGTGAAGTATCTGCACATAGTCCAAGGCAGCAGGGTGACCCTCTGTTAGGAGTCACCGTTGAGTAGCTAATGGGCACAGGGCCATTTCAAAGCTTCGACGCTCAACTGCACCTTACCCCTGAGGTAGCAGCCAAGTCCATGAGACTAGCCCGAGAAGCCCCGCAGAGAGTAAAAACTTCACCACCCTCACCATCGTATTTATCTGTTAAACAGGGGAGAGATGAGTCTTTTGCATCCTTTGTTGACCGAGTAACTGATGCTATCAACTTAGCCGATATGCCTACCTTTATGAAAGGGCCATTATTGCGCCAATGTATTTTGGA
Organism: Falco naumanni; assembly: GCF_017639655.2. NCBI lineage: Eukaryota > Metazoa > Chordata > Aves > Falconiformes > Falconidae > Falco > Falco naumanni. The sequence continues at coordinate 21,407,794 of NC_054079.1, forward strand.
GAATAGTAACAGTTACACCAAAGGCATTTTAGTAACCCTGCCCTTAGATTCTTCTGTAGAAACAATGCTAGAGCGAATGAGTCGGGTGCCAGTAGGTCAGCAAGCCTTGCTAGTGGAAGCAATCCAAGCAGTAGGGAGAGATTTAGTGCAAGCCCAAAGTCAGGCTTTTGCAGCGCTTGCGCCTCTGCGCCCCCCTGGGGCTACCGCACCCCTGAAGCCAGCGACCACCAAGCGCCGAGACTTCCTCTGCTATCGATGCGGGAAGCCAGGACATACCCGTGACCGATGTCGACACCGTCACGTGTGGTGCTGAAATTGTCAGCAAGGATCCCACAACACCAACGTCTGTCGGCAGTCAGGAAACGGGAAACCGAGCGCGAGGAGCCGCAGCGCGTCAACCCCAATCGTGACTCCTGTCACCTTCACGACACCCCCTCCAGAAGACATGACCAACTCTTATCGACAGACACCGTGTTACAACCCGCCACCCGAGGGAGCCTCGGCCTGGACCTGGCAACGGCAGTAGATACAACATTAATTGACAACCACCCACAAAAAATTGCAACTCGTGTCTGAGGACCTCTGATAATTAATGGACGAAGTTATGGTGCTCTCTTATTAGGGCAGTCTTCTAGTGGTTTGAAAGGACTGTTTATATTGCCTGGTGTCATCGATTGTGATTACACCGGAGAAATTTGCATCATTGCGCAAACAAATTTTCCGCCCATCCACATTCCAAAGGGAAGTCGAATTGCGCAGTTGGTTCCACTCCCTCAAATAACCAGTCCAGTATCACCAGTGTCCAAAGAATGTGGAGCTGCGGGTTTTGGCTCCACAGGATGACTGGCACTTCTAACAATGCCTTTAAATCACCGTCCTATCACCCGTGTCACTATTGTACACGATGAAGAGCAAAGACACTTACAAGCGTTGTTGGACACCGGTGCTGACATCACCATCGTCTCGACCGCTCAGTGGCCATCTCACTGGCCACTTCAACCTGTTTTAGGTGGAATAGAAGGAGTTGGAGGAACAGCTGCTGTTCAGCGCAGTCAGCACCGAGTTCGAATTATTCTGGATGGACGCACAGCATCTCTTTATGTGACTGTTATGCCCCTGCCTGTTGGGGTAAATGCATTAGTTGGGCGAGACGTGCTCAACCAATTAGGAATGATACTCACCACCAACACACCTTTTTAATAATGGTCACTGCAAAATGGACTTTCCTGATCCAGTTACGATGGTTAACTGATGACCCCATATGGGTCGAGCAGTGGCCGTTGAAAAAGGAAAGTCTGCAACAGGCTCACCTATTAGTTCAAGAGCAACTACGTTGTGGCCATCTTAAACTTTCTACTAGCCCCTGGAACACTCCAGTATTTGTCATCGAGAAAAAATCTGGGAAGTATTGTCTCTTACATGACCTCCGAGCTGTTAATCAACAAATGCAGGCAATGGGAGCCCTTCAACCTGGCCTCCCAAATCTGGCAATGTTGCCAGAAGGATGGCAACTGTTAATCATTGACTTAAAAGACTGTTTTTTCACAATACACTTATATCCAAGTGATACCCAGCGTTTTGCATTTACGTTACCATCCATCAACCGTGAAGCACCTGCAAACCGCTACGAATGGACCGTGCTACCGCAAGGCATGAAAAATAGTCCCACCTTGTGTCAACTGTTTGTCAATTCAGCCTTAGAGCCAATCAGAACACAATGGCCTAACACCGTCATTTATCACTATATGGACGACATTCTCCTCGCTCAGCCGCAGCCATTCACAGCCCATCAAGAATCCTTTTTACATCGACAACTACGAAAACATAATCTTAACATTGCTCCAGAGAAAATTCAACGTTCTGCAGTATGGAGATACCTAGGATGGCAAATTACTGGCTCTCAAATTCGTCCTCAAAAGTTATCAATTCAGCAGAAGATAAAAACTCTCAATGACGCCCAAAAACTTCTTGGTGATTTACAATGGCTGCACCCTGTTGTTGGCATCAATAATGATGACCTTGAAGTGCTGCGCCCCCTCCTCAAATGTACAGATCCTGCAAAGAAAGTAACGCTAACCAAACAACAGGAAGCTATGATACAACACTTAGGAACACTTATCACGACTCGAGCAGTCGATCGCTATCACCCTAATTACCCTATTGACCTAACGATCTTGTATGGCCCCTCTCATTTTATTGGTGCACTAACGCAGTGCAAAGAGAAAAAGGGGGAGACGGTCAAAGTGTTAGAGTGGTTGTTTACTAAAATGCAACCAAAAACAACACTGCAAGAAAAAACTGAGAACTTAGCTGAACTGATTCACAAAGGCAGAAATCGAATCATTCAAATTACAGGCCGCGAGCCGGACACAATCTACTTGCCCATCCGACGAGAAGATCTTGAATGGCAGTTGCAGCACTCTCCAGCATTGCAGTTAAGTTTGTTGACACATGCAGCAGAAATAAAGCTGAGCTCCCTAAAAGCGCCAGTATTACACTGGGTCAGCAACCATGAATGGCTCACCAGACCGAAACGAAGTGAGCGCCCTCTTAGAGACGCCCTCACCATCTACACAGATGCAGGGAAAAAATCAAGGAAAGCAGCAGCAACGTGGTATGAAGACCAGCAGTGGCAGCACCACATTCTCCCTGCTGAGCGCGGCAACTCGCTGCAAATATCAGAACTTGTAGCTGTTGTCTGGATATTCACAAAGTGGATGCACAAAGAAATAAACGTAGTCACAGATTCGCTGTATGTCGCCGGTGTCGTCTGTCGCATTGAGGATGCACGACTCAAAGAAGTTAAGAAAGACCGATTATTCCAACTATTACGACAACTTCAATCAGCCATTCAACAGCGATCTACGTCATATTGTATTATTCACATCCAAAGTCACCAATGGACAGAAGGGCTCGGAGAAGGCAATGCACGAGCCGACCAACTAGTATCCTTAACTGTGCCTCTAAGTGACTTTGTCAAGGCTCGTGAAGCACACCACTTTTTCCATCAAAACGCCCGTGGACTTTATCGCCAGTTTAATATTACGATGCAAGAAGCAAAGGGAATAGTGAGAGCTTGCCCCACATGTAGCCACCATGGACCAGGATTGGGAATAGTAGTAAATCCATGCGGTCTAGGGCCACGTGAACTGTGGCAAATGGATGTCACCCACATCCCTGAGTTTGGAAGACTAAAATATGTACATGTAACTATTGATACCTTTAGAAAATTTGTATGGGCCACAGCACAACCAGGAGAAAAGGCATCCCATGTCATCAGACACCTGATTAGTTGTTTTGCGGTCATGGGAATGCCATCAACCATAAAGACAGATAATGGGCCCGCCTATGTTAGTGAAGCAATGCAAAGATTTTGTCAAACATGGGGTGTAAAACATGTCACTGGCATCCCACATTTACCCACTGGACAAGCAATAGTCGAAAGAACTAACCAGACAGTAAAACAGTATCTTAATAAGTTTAAAGATGTTAAAGATACCCAGGAGAGACTTGCTAAAACGCTCTTTGTCATAAATTACCTGTGCATTTTTTCTGAAAGCAAGCACCCGCCTGCTTGGGTGCACAACAGCCAGCTCGAAACAAAAGATAGTCAACCCCTTTTTGTCATGTATCGAGACCCTGCTTCTGGCCTGTGGCAAGGGCCCGCTGAAGTGAAGTATGCCGGAAGGGGTTACATGTGTGTACTTACTCCCACAGGGCCGCAGTGGGTCCCAGCGAAGTGGACCAAAGCGGCAGTGACCGATGCTCCAGTGACCAACGTCAACTTGTGATTGAACTTATTAACACTGTTTTGGTTATATTTTAAGCATAATGTTGAGGCTTGTTGTTTTAGTTAATTTTGTTGCCGTAACTGTAGCTTTTTGTGTCTAAGCCACTTTTTGATCCGCAAGAAAATGTATGGGTAACCTGGAGTAGATCTATTAACACCACCATGTTTAGTGCAAGTTTGTCAACCCCTAGTATACCCTTTTTAACTTGCTTAGTAGGCGTGCCGTTAAATGACTCAGATTGGGTCACCCTTAACCAGTCTCTTAACCAGATGCCAAAAAGTTACCATACTGGCTCGAGGTAATAATATGAGTAGCTTTTTTGAAAAATTTGATAACTGGGGTGACAGACTCCCTATTGGTCCTAGCCCTCAAGAAATCGAACTAGTTGATTCACTAAATGCCTCTTATTGTGTATATTTGAATTCTTCCCGGTACCCATGTGCTGGTGAAACCTCTAACATGCCTTGCAACGCAACCGTTGTTACTCCCGTATATCCAATTGGAAATCAGTTTAATTGGAACACTTGGTGTAACCATACCAGTCGAGATCTGTCCAATCCTGCACCTGGAATATTATACCCTAGGAAATTACCCCCTGGTTTGTTTTTTATCTGTGGTAATAGAGCATGGAATGGAATTCCCTCCAAGCCTGTAGGTGGCCCATGTACAATTGGTCGCCTAAGTTTAACCCTACCACATTTTCACCCTAACAAGTCAAATCCAGTGAGATGGAAAAGAGACGTTGCCCAAGTCCTTGATAACATCTGTGATGATAATGTTCAACTTTGGAATAAATGGGAAGTATTCTTTGTCTCATTCTTTACCCCAGGTGTCGCCACTGCTCGAGCCCACAAAAACTTAGGGACACTGTCTTGTTGGGTTGTCAAACAAGCCAACCTCACCAGCAGAGTCTTATCAGACCTGGCTGAAAGTTTGAGCTCTGTTCAACATGCCGTTTTACAAAATCACATGGCCATTGACCTTTTATTATTAGCACATGGACACGGTTGTGAAGATTTTGAAGGTATGTGTTGTATGGACCTTGAAGATAATTCAAGTTCCATACACAAAGAAATCAAGCAGCTGATGGAGCATTCCCACAAAATTCAACAGGATGTTGGATTTTTTGGCCTTGAAGGCCTAGCAAATTGGATTGGCATAGGAGGCTGGTTAAAAGGGCTGTTTTAAAGTGTGTTGCTTATAGTAATAATTGTTATCATTGGACTCGTATGTTTAAGCTGTGCTCTCTCTTGTATTCGAAAATTACTCGAGCATATAACTGGGCAAGTTTTGCTTGCGCAGAGAAAAAGGGGGAAATGTTGCAGAATGGCTGTGTGATCACGGCCATGACTCCCTTAAAGATCTTTGTGAAACAAAGTTAGCCTAAGTTAGCTGAAGCAGGCCTTGCAGCTGTGCTGAGGCACGCTGATAAGGAAGCTGAGAAAACACACTGACCTTGTGCCTAATGTTGTAAATAACTTTGAGGAATTCACGTAGACAAGAGAGAAAAAAAATATGTAGCTAGCTAACCGCAGAAACCGCAAGTAGGAGGACGTATGAAAATGTAACCCTTTAGAGCTTAGCCAATCAGCAGATGACTAGTAGGCATAATTAACTGGAACTGTATATAAGACATAATCGCGCCGTAATAAATCGAAGCTTGCTTTATCACTCATATTGAGTTTGCCCGCTTGTCTTCCCTCGCCGTCAACACCCCGTGATGAATTTTGTGGCATAAGAAGATTGCATAGGAAACTATAGATAAGTCCGTCTCCTTGCTAAAATGGATCTTATTTGAACTGGCTAGTTGGCAGTGTCCTACGAGCAAGAATGTGGCCACAGTTTCTGTGGAGTCTGAGGAATTTGCGTGTTCAAATCGCAGAATTGTGATAGGCCTCTTCCCACCCTGAACCAGTTTGATGGGAGACAGATTGAGTTTCCCTTCTACTCCAGATCTCTGTAGTAACCGAGGAGGAAGGGCAGAGCAAAGGAGCAAAACAGAGTATTGACAGGGCAAAGCAATTAAAGAGATGAGGCATGTCCACAAGGCAGAATTTATCTACCACGAGGTACTAAGGTGGGATCTTCAACGAAGCAAAATTTTTATTCTGCAGTTTGCTCTGTGTATCTGTCAACATGCATCGTGTGTCCCACAGCCACAAGGTGGTGTTAACTTCATCAGAACATTCAAGAAACAGAAAGAAGATCAAGCAATTAACCTCCCATCAAACTTAGATCAGCTTGTGCAAAATGCCACCTATGTGCAGTCTCCGGACAACCTGGTATGGCAGTACTTCTACAATCTCAAAGGTACACAGCTGAGAATCCTGTGTGTAAGAGCAATCTGTGTCTCTAGAGGGGGAGAGGAGGGGATCTTTAAGTGATTCACTGAAACAGGAGTTAAGTATACAGAGAAATGATAAGAAATTAAGGAAATGAAATGAAAAATATATTGATAATACATCTAATTACTGCACTTTGAAGACTTATAACCTGATTCTCACCTCAGAGTAGTTTACCCTTTTGGTTTTAATGTTTCTATCTGCAACAGCAGGTATGAGAGCAGAATGCCAGTAAGTAGCAGGGCATGAACTAACTACTTCCCAGGTCAAGATTCTTTGCTGATGTATGTAACCAGGACTGGTGTGTTCCCTGCTATGCTTAACCAATAACCTAAACCTAAAGTTTTCATTCAGAAATTAAAATCTAATAGGCCAGGAAGCCCTGCAGCAGATTAGCTGGAGAGTGACTGCTGCTGAGCTGCTTAGAATATCTTGCATTTGCACGTGAAACGTCAGGGAATAAATACCTTACCATATACCTAATCATGTCCTCCCTTTTCTTTTACAAATACAACTTCATAAACGGTATTCACTGGTTTATCAGCAATTGTATTAAACCCTCTGTACAGCCTGGATCTATCAATTATCAGTGAGCACCTAATAAAGATAGATGATAAAACTGAATTCCAAGTAGTATAGTCTATTTGAGAAGCTATAAAAAGCAAATAGAGGTCCAAAGCTCCACACGCAGCTGAGGGAGGTCATGAGAAATAGATGTGTGTGTGACAATAACCTTTGTGCTTGGAGCAAAATGTCCTTCTGCATTGGCAGTACTTTACAAAATATTGTGACACACGGTCAGTGCCATAAAGGTTAAGGCTAATTAATATACTGGCAGTTAGCATGTTCTTTTAAGTGTGTTGATACTGATAGCGATGCAGGATGGAAAAATCTAGTTGGAGTTTTTCATTGTGGTTATCTGGCTGCAGACAAATAGTCAAGGAGATTGCAGTGTCTAGTGCCTGAAGGATAGATCAGTGAAATGGGCTTTCTTTTTGGTGCCAGAGGCTCGTAAGGTTCGAGGCCTCAAGTTTAGTACATAGTAATGACTTGAACTTGGCCAATACACTAACAAGCAATGTTAAACAAACCTTGCTGAAAATGCTTATTAGCTGTCTTTGTTTTAGGGTCAGCAGAATATCCTTTTCCAGGAGGAATCGTCCAGTGGGCTCGCTACCGCATAAACAACACCAGACTAAATGAAACAGAAAAAATTTTTAGTGAGGCGCTGAACAAGGTATGTGCTTTTAATTGGATACTGTAGCTATTTAAACATAAGGCATAGTATGCAGTTTCTGTGGGTTCATCACTGCTTTGTCATGTATAACAGGGATATAAGAAACTTGGATGGTTTTCTGAGCATTTTTGTTCTGCTTTTCAGCATGAAAATATCCTTACCTTAGCAACTCTCCGGATATTCAGCAATGGACTGGGGCAGCCTCATTTCCACTTCAATGCTAATGAGATGGGTTATGTCATTAGTGGCTGCCAACAGGTAATTTGTTACAGTGGTGAGGGGCAAGTCAGTGGAGTTTTGGCTGTAAACAATTACAGACCTAATAACTGATTGCCAGCCCTGATTAATGATTCTACAATTAGCAGTATTATAAAACTTTCAGGGCCCGCATTTTCCTTCTCCACACAAAATTTTGATCTCAGTTACATTTGTGGAAGCTTGTCCAGTCAAAGTAGAGTTATACAAAGCAGAATTTGTCCACCTTGTTAGGTTGTTCAGCAAAATGCTTATTACAGGAATCACCACTCCCCTGATTTCTGGGAGTACAAAATAAAAAAGCAATACTTTGGATTTAGCTCCATGAGGGACAGATAAATAGATAAAATGTAGTGAGTATTAAGATTTAGGGATTTTATTATACGTGGTTCACTCAGTGCAAATGTGAAGTGCAAAGATAATTGAGATGGAATGAAGGTTCTTGCTCAGGGTGTTGCCTAGGACCTTCTCACTAGGGTCTCAGTGAAAGTGCTGATGCTACGTGAGGTGATTTTATTGCCATGCTGGGACTGTCACTGTGTATTTATCCTGTAACAATACACTGAAAATTGTTGTTGCTGAATATTACTGCTTTACTTGCACCAGGCTGGAGTTATTCTCTCTGGAGTCACCACCAACTTCAACATTGGCATTGGAGATGTCATATTTTTCGCTGTTGGAATGCAACATTATATCAAGAGCTTATGTGATGAGGATTTGTTTTTTATTCTAGCCTACAGTACAGGAAACCAGGTGAGAATTCATACAGGCAAGGGAAGCAAAAAAAATGTTCAGCTGTACATAACCTTACATCTTTCTCATGCATGTAAGCTTAGTCCTTTGGCACACACACCTTTCAAAACAAATTCTAAGAGTGTGTCAAGCACACTGGTGGTGCAGATTTCCTTCTGGTGTGAATGGCTGGCATGCAACACCTATCAAAACTCTGTACACGGAAACAGGAGGTGGGGGAGGCAAAGAAAAGGTCTGTGGTAGGGTGTGACATGCTGGTGCATGTGTGTGCGTAAGAGAGATGGAATTTGGATCGTGTTTGTGCGTGAGGCACTGCTGGTGTTTAAGAAAGGGAGTGTGTCCTTGGGCAGACTGGGTAGGCTGAGGGTCTTTACAAGCTGAGCCCCCCCCGAAAGGGAGAGGTCTTCAGAGGCCTTGAACAAATCTATACCCTGGGAGCCAGAGTAAGGGTGTTTTTATCTAAGATTACGCATCTCCAGTGATCTTGATAGCCCCATGTAACCTGTCATTAGTTATATACTTTTATATTCATTCATTTTCACCTGGGACTTAAGGTGCACTTTCATATTCCATAAGATCAATATTGTGAAATAGATCAGGTAGCTATAAATATTTTTTTAAAATATTGTCTTTTTCTTCACAGCTGGAAACTCTCCGTATGAATGACTACTTCCATGCAACAGCAGATCATATCCTTGCTCAGCTTTTTTTCAAGGAACAGGCTGAATTTAAGAAGTTCCCAAAGGCTGCCAAAAAAACAGGCAAATAAACTCTCTTAGCAGTTAATGGCACCAATAATTTTTTCACAATCACCACGTTTCTAGCAATACTTTTTGGTACCGTTCTTGTTTATATTTATCCAGAGGAGATGTTCAGAAAAAAAAATTTGGGTTATTAATTATAAAAAACTAATTTTCTTTTTGTATTTTTTCAGGTTTTATTTATAGCACGATGTAACTTGATAGATTGTATATTAAAGTCATTTTTACCATGACCATTGCCTTTTGCTCTGCTTAACACCCATTATCCCACCATATCTCTTCCCCCACGCTGCTGAAGGTTACGTTGATTTTCTGTGGTGTAGGCAGCACTCCGAGCTGGCAGTGTTTCTGCGCAGACAGTGTGTTCACTTGGTCTGTCCCCAAACCAGGTGGGGTGTTACATCCCTTCGTCTAACAGCAATGGCAGGAATGAGCTGGTCAGACATTCAGCTCGTAGTGGCTCTCCCTCCCCTAGCTGCACTCCTCTCAGAGGGGCCGAGGATTGAAGACAATTAATTCCTTTTCTTGACTTTGCCACCAAACTGCTATCTGATTTTTGAAAGAAATCATTGAGGCTAGATTCTTGGCAGGATGTTGACTCAGTAGCAGATGAGCTCTGTGTTAGGCACTGTTCTTCCCATGTGAAAAACAGGGAGAGATAAGCCCCAAAAAGGGGCCAAAGAGAAGCAGAGATGATTTCCTGGACTGGCACCTATGCCACATTTTCAACCCTCAGGTTCCCATTCCTTCTTGTGTAAATATTTAATCACAGCCAACAGGATGGCTGCAACGGGGAGGCAAGGAATTCTCTCTCTGTTTCCTATGAGTTTGGGCAATTTTTTTTTATTTTTCCCTCAGGAAATACTTGCTTAGTCCATAGGGTTTAAATCCAATCAGGATCAAAGTGGTTTATTGATTTATTATCAACACATAATAAGGATTCAGTGAAACATACAGTTGGGAGTCCATTTCATTTCTTATCAAGGCTCTTGGTAATCCCCTGGCTACTCTTTAATCTGGCTGAAGGTCATCTTCCTCTTCATATTTATCAGTTTGGGGTACTTTGGGTGCCCTGCTTGCAGGTGCCGCCATGCTCCCCTTCCCACCCAGCTGTTTGCAGAGCAGAGGGAGCTGCCGTGCAACCCCCCTCAGCAAACACCCGCCCCAGCCGCACATGCTGCCTCGTGCATGGGTTGTGCAAAGCCTCTCGGACACCAGGGAATAGCCAGACCATGGACCCCAGTGGGCCAAAGCCTGGCATTGCCTTCAGGAAAAGATACTGCATGTGTGTCCAGGAGGAGTAATTGCACCGCCCCGTGATTAACCTGCAGCCCAGCCCTGGTTGTAAAGGCCAGAAACAACAAGGGGACTCAGGTCAGGACACCACCATCCCAGAGGGACCTGCCTGGTGTTTGAGCAGTATTTCTTCTGTGCCATGTCCTCACAAGTCACCATCACCCCTGCCCCCCAGATAGCACCAGGGCTGGAGGAGCCCTCTGAGCCTCACCGAACCCCGAGGGCTGGAGACCTGGCTTGTCATTAGGTTATTAAGTGCTATCAGGTGGTAGGAGAGAAACAGGCTGGTGCCTCAGGTGCTGGGGCTCAATCAGCCCCAGGCTCTGCTTTAAAATGCAGCTGGGAAAGGGAAGGTTTAAGGATCCTCTTTAGGGATCCAGAGGCACCTATGGGGCAGGGGCTAGGGGGTTGTTCTGCTCTCTTGTTCCTTTGCTGTGCAATGTAATAGATATTGTGGTGCAATATCTATTGTCTCTTGTCCTGGGCCCCCTGACCCCTGCAGTCCCACAGCATTGTGTTTGGAAGTTGCTTGTAGGCACCTGCCAAATGTTTTGGTGCCTGCTTTCAGCCAGTGTTCTCAGCTGGGGGTTCCTGGGGCTGGGTTTGATCTGTGACCTGCTGTGGGAGAGGTTTGGTCTCTCTCTCTCATGTCTCTCAGGTTTGGTGTGCTGCTTTTATTCTGTGTTGCGTTTGACCGCAAGCTGCTCTTCCAAACAGAGCTTGATGGATGCAGGTCCTTCACCCAGGACCCAGGTGGATGCTTTTACTGGCAGCGTGGAGCAGGACAGTGACTGTCAGTAAAAGGGGGTGGTTGTATCTGTGATAAAAGAAATACCTAAAGAAATAGAAAAGTATTAAAAGCCTCAATGTCTAATTATGTACAATAGGTATACAATTATATAGAGAGGCGATGATGATGTGGAATACTTCTGATTATAAATATTTCTAGCTTTTGCTGGCTGGTCTCTGTGAGGCCGCAGAAGGGTGCGATTAGTGTGTGCTACATAAGCAAACCAGGGGAAATATTTCCATAGCACACTTCATCACTTCGATTAGCTCTGCTAACTGCTCCTTAAGACTGGGAAGCAGTGGGGCTTATGGCCCTGGCGGCTGCAGTGACCATGCCCTCGCGCTTCCAAAGCAGGTTTGTGTTTGTGAACGCTTTAGTTTGGTTTTTACTAAAATGCATGTTTTTCCAGACTTTTTTTTTTTTTTGGAAACTAAGGTTTGGTCTACTAATTGCAGACTGACCCTCCAGCGGAGTGCTTTTCCCTTAGCTGGGAGCATGTGTATATAAGAGCAGGATGCGCTGTTAGGTGTGAAGAGCAACTGAGATATGCGTATGAGGTTATAGAGTAGCTCTGTCAGATGGGATCTATGGCTGTTGCTGTGTTGTACAGTGCTGGACTGCTGTCAGCCCTCTGACTCTTGGGATTGTTCTAGGCCATTAATATTACAGCTTTGCAGATAATGTTCAGCCCTTTAGAGCAGTATATTCAGGGAGTGATGAGATACGCTCTCCTCTTTTGCTTTCTCTTTGATTAGTGAATTAACTAGATTATTCCCCACCCAATACTATAGGCTCAGGATGAAAGGACCAAGATGTAGTAAGGTCTAGTTCCTAAAAAGATGCGATTCTTCTCTAAAGTCTCCTTTATCTCTTCCAAGCCTTTTTGCTATTTACCCAGAGGACAATTGGTCAGCTTCTATTCAAAAAGCTCTTCTAGTCATTAAATTTTTTAATTTACATATGAAGGATGGGCTTGAACTTTATCCAAAGGGATGAGGACCAAGCTTCTGGGCTCGGTTCTGAAGTGCAGAAAGGTGGCAAGAGATAGGAACTGTGGTTCAAAGAACTTCTCACACTTGGTTCTGCTTTGCTCTTCACTCCAACTCACCCTTCTTTAAGGGATTTGCTTTAAGGCGATGGGAAGGAGTACAAGCAAACCAAGCGAATTCTGCTTGGGCTTTTAGTTTTGGTTCCTACCTCCTGGTGGTTGGTTTTTCTGTTAAAAAATCTGTTTTATCACCTGCCCATCGGGAGATGCTCTGCATCCTGGGGGCCATGAGGGCACCCTGCCAGGGGGTGCAGATGTGCTCGCTGCAAACACAGGTTAACGAGCTTGAGGTCTCAAATACAGCTGTGCAATGCACAGCTGTCTCCTAAACTCACCTCCCTTTGGTATTGCATAGACCAAAGCCCAGGGAGAACCCTCGTTTTGGTCGCTGGGAGAATGGGAAGTTGGCAGCTCTGGCATTCTTGGGGTACCACAGGGCAATTCGCCCAAAACCAGGGGTGTTCTTCAATGCAGAAGTCTGTCCCTGGGTATGCTCTGAAAACAGCAGGTAAATCATTGACTGAAGCAGCACTACTTCAAGAGTAAAGGCTGTGTTGCATCCTATGAGAAATTTGAATTATGGCAGATAATATTTCTTACCTTAAAAACCATATAGGTCTGTTCAGTGGAATGGACCTCAGCATCTTTAGGTAATCATAATCGGAAGCAGTAATAAAATGCATGGGACACTTGCAATACCAAATTAATTCACAAAATGCCTTACATGACTTATTAGCCCTGTACAGCTACCACAAGGGTTGGCACCACACATTCCAGAGAAACATGTAATGTCTTCCAGGGGGTGAAATTGACTTCTGAAGAAGCGACAAGAAGTTAGAAATTTGTAAAAGCCATTTAAAGCATCTCTTGAGCCAAATTGGGAGATTCAAGCAGCCCAACATCCCCGTACATGTGAGTGAAGTTTGTTCGGTGTAAGTCATCACTCACTGAAGTGACAAACCCTGACACGATCGCCCGCTGCAAGCCCTGGGGATAAATCTTGGGGGAGGGGGATGCTTCAAACTTGCTCTGAAGTGACAGAGCCACTTCCCTGGCTTGGGGGATGGCTGGTGTTAGGGGTCACCGAGGAGAAGCCTGAGGCTGATTCAGGGCTGGCTGTCCTTCATATGGCAACCTTTAGGAAAATCCCCTTTCCCGTCCCGTCTCCTTGCCAAGCCATCCCCTGGAGGTGGCTGGTGTCATGCTAAGTGGGTTTTACAGCAGAAAATGCAATAGGGTTTCTGTAACCAGCTGCCGTAAACCAAAAGGTTCATGTACCCCATAAAATGCGACATGGTTATTTTTTTGCTTGGGAGGGTTTAGCCTTTCCCAGGCCCTGCATGCCATGTGTCAGCATTAAAGTTGTGTGTTTTACAGCCTGGCAAAGTGTTACTCATGATAGTTTAACCATTTTCCTCCTACAGAAAATTAATTGTAAAATCTTGATGGCAGTGAGATCAGCATGGGACCATTCAGAGGCTTTTAAACTCCGTGAATCCACCGCCTGCATGTGGCTCGGTGCCATGGCTTGGTGCTTGCGACGTGGCTAAAATAACCAACCCCAAAGTAACAAATCCTTCACCCCAACTAATGAAAACAACCCCTAAAGCTATTGGAAATTTTTTGGTAATTCTTACAGAAGCGTCAGGGTTCATATGCATTTTCGCAGCTGTGCTGTGCCCTCCTTTTTGTTTTGAGCCTGCATTGTGTGCGCCCACACCTCCTGCAGTGCCTTCTATCGGGATCCCACCAGCCAAAAAGCTGTGGCAGGGCTCCGTAGGACTTCAAGGGGTTCAATACGGGATGATTTAATAATTAAACCTGCTCTGTACATCTCCATCCTTGCACCTTCCTTCTTGTGCCAGCGAGCTGTTATGGCCCAGGCAAGTTTTATAGATCGTTGAGGACAAAAGGAAATTTCCTGCGTTTTATGGTACATTCTGAGCGCAGCTGGGTTAGAAATGTTGAGAAATCTTTATCTTTAGCAACACAAACCCAGCCCACACCCCGACCCTGGGCAACCTGCGCAGCAATGAGTCATCTCAGGAGCTGGGGACCTTTTGATGGCGAGCCAAGGGCTGTTGGATCTGAGTCAGTTTGCGATGGCTGTGTAGCTGGACATAGTATAACTTGTTTATAGAATGATGTTGTTCATTATAAGGGTAGCATCCCTTTATAAGCCGGGGTTATCCATTCCTCTAGCTGGGGAATTCCCAGTGCCCTCAAAGTGCCAAGTTCTTTGTGGGTTCATGGGCTGTCACCAGCCTGGGCAGCGCTGTCCTCCAGCAGCTCCGTGGAGGAGATGGGTTTCCATGGATGGGTCACTGGAGATGGCAATGTCTGTGGGATGTGGGGACCCCCTCTTTGAAGGGTACCAAAAAGCTGAAATGAAAATAAAACCTGCCCATTAAATTGCCCACCTCAAAGGAGTCAGGGATGCTGCTTATTTCCCTCTCCAGCCAGGCAGGGATGTAACAGATCGAGCAGCAGCGTGGATAGGAGCAAATAGCGGATTTTGTAATCAAATAGACAGACTAGGCTTTTTTTTGTGGAGGCAGTGTGTGTGTTTCAGTGTGTTCGTTTTGGAAATAATAGAGAGCTTAACAAATGCTAAACTGGCAGTGCTTTATAGGAGAGCAGGAGCATCCCCAGGGATGGTGAGAGTCCAGGCTCGCAGGTGGGATGCCTCTGCTCCTGCTGCCCCTTGGCACCACGCTGGCCCAGACAGTGTTTCCTAGGAGCACCGCATGTTCATAAACGCGTCCTCCTTTTCACTATGTTTTATAAGCAAACGTTGCTTCTCCTGCCCAAAGTCATCAGCAAGACATTTATCTTTCCAGCTGCTTCAGCTGTGCTGAGCCACATTTATCAGGCACCCTGTGGGAACCCTCTGAAATGGAGTGTTTCCCAGGATGCGTGGGCATTTACATTTTATATTGATCTATAAAATATATATATATAATTATAAATATGTTTTCAAAATCCAGCTACATTTTTGTTCAGGAATTGACAGTGTCCAGGTAGAAAGAGGACATTCAAGCCTTCTTCCATCAAACGAACCCTGCGGTGAAGCTCTGTTAAGGATGGAAATTTGGTGCAGTGCCTGCCTGCAGACCAATAACCACCTTCTTCCCGAGCAAAGAGCAAGTTTACAGAAATCCGTGGCAGTGCACAAGCACAGGCAGGTGGCAGCAGTGCTGGAGGTGTAAATGGAGACGTGAGGATTTCCTTCGCCGGTGCGGTGAGCTGCTGTCCTGCCACCGCTCCTGTCCTCACCTGCGGCCTCGTGCACGTGTGACACCTCATGACGCTGTGCATAACCTCCCTGTGGAGAAACCCTCTCTTTCCAAACCTGGGGACCTTGCATGACACTTCACGTGCTGCAAATTCATCCACGGCTGATGATAACCTCACCCGCGCTTGCCAGTCCCATCCCTACAGCTTTATTTCTTTACTCGTTTTGCACTTTTCTGGTTCACTGGGCAGCCACCTCTGTTTGCTGGCAGTGAGCAGGTGGTTGGTACGCTGCAGGGGAGGGAAAAAAAAAAAAAAAAGGAAAATTAACTTGCCACAATATGGGAAAAAGACAGGGTGTTCCTCAAAGCAGCTCTGGTAGGGGGTCACCCAAGGGGGAGATCCCATGGTACCAGTGAGATCCACTCTGAGAAACTTGGTTTCCTCTCATTAATGACAAAGAATAATGTCTGTCAGGCACAAGGCAGGATCAGTGCATGCTGCTGGGCGAGGAAGGTGATTTACTGCTCCTTTTCCTTGACTCAAAGCTCGGACTCCAGGTTTCATGCAATGCTGCTCTCGTGTTTTGGGAACACAATGATACGTCTACGCCTGTGCCAGAGAACATGGTGAGAAAAACACAGAATACCCTGCAAGAATGTATTCTCACTATAATAAAAGCTCAAGGAAAGGAGGTTTTCCTGCTCCCTGCCCCTGTGAGGTAGGTGCAGTGGGGTCAGGGAGGCAAGGTGGAGCTGGAAAAAAAAATGCAGGAAAGAATTCCAGTGTAAGGCAATGGAAAGCAGGAGGGCAAGCCCTGCCTTGCTCTGGAGCTGCGGATGCCACCTGCCGGGCTGCAGCCGTGGGCTGAGTGCTGGTGGCACGATGGTCTGTGACCATGAGCGATAGGCATGTGGTCTCTAAGGAGAAGGTAATTTAGGATCAAAAGTGAGAAATTTCAGCTGGGAATGGAAATTTTCCCTCTGGAAATGTCACGGCTGTACCTCGGGGGTGTGCAGCTTTGCAGTCCCCATCTCGTTGTACCTCCAGCCCTGCTGCGGGGGACACACCGGGAGCACTTTGTTGTTCGAAGGTTTGACCGAAGAGGTTACAATGCCAGGGAAGAGCAGATGCTTTTATTTGCAAATACAGGCTGTAACCAGGCAGGGGTGTGAGTGCTTCTCCGGAGCCCTTTGCACAGGTCCTGCATCTGGAGGGGGGAGCATCAGTCCATGTGGTATCAGTTGCAATTTAGTCACCTGTATGATGCATTTTAAATAGATGCATTTTAACTCGAGAGGCGCACAGTAGCATCTTGAAGCAGGATTTCAACATCTTCAGTGTGCCCCATCACTGCTGTTGGAGCCACGTTTTATTGTCACAGACTGATCAGGTTATTTTGCAAGTTACGGAGAACGCTGGGGTTATGTCTTGCAAGTAGCTCTGAGCTGCAGCAATCCGACAGCGAGGTAGACATACTACCGGTGGGGCCAGGGAGTGTTGGACCCCCTGGGGCTGGAGAGCCAATTCTCATTAAATTCACTGGGAATCTCCTACAGGGAGGCCGGATGGGGTCAGAAAATAGCAAGAGCACTGGGGAACAGAGGATTTTTCATTCTCACCCAGCAGGTGCTTGCAGCATCCGACCTCTCTTTGAGCTGTAAGTACCTTTAGCAGCTGCCACCAGCCCAGGCTGCATCCCAAACTGCCCTCCAGACGCAGAACCCATGTGTTTTGGGTTTGGTTTGCTGGAGAAGCTTGCATTTGACAGGCAGGTCACCCCCAAACCGAAGGCAGGCTGAGGGGCCAGGGCTGCCCTGCGAGGCGAGCATCCCCCCTACTGCTCACCTGCTGCACGGTGCCCAGCCACATCTCCTGCATGGGAAACAACAGCCCCTCGACCAATTTTCAGATTATTGGTCACAAATCCCTCCTCTTGCCCTGCAACATCTGTCCCCTAAATCTGTCACCGTCCCTTGTAGCTGCAATAGAGCAGTTGCCAGGAGAGATTTACAAAAGACATAATTGTGAAAAAAACCCAACCAGGCTGCTTTTTAGCAGGGAGCATTGGTGCTTTCATTTATTTGGGGCCTCATTTAAGTGTACCATGTGATTTTTCTTTCCTTCCCTTTTCTATTCTTCACCATTTCTCCCTGCCCTCAGCTCTGTCCCCTACCTGAGCCCACTCTGCTCCATCCCCTGTGTGCGCTGTCACATCTCCATCACTCGCTTCCTTTGATCCATTGGGAAATGACCCCCAGCACTAATTTTTTCTTCTTCTGTTCCTCTCCCCATCACCATTTGCCCTTCCCTGAGGGTGGCTGGCAGGGGCTGAGTCAGCGGTGGCATCACTCTGCAGCATCTGAGCTGCTCGGGAGGCGAAGAGCTGTTCATTAGGATGTGGCTGTCTCCGTGGTACCCCTGCAGTGAGGAGCCTCAGTCCCTAAAGTGCCTGCTGCGCCCCGGGGTGTATATAAATAGCACCCACTCATCATTTTTAGCTGAGGCTTATATAGAAAGCACATCCGTAATTCACATTCTCCAGCTCTGGGATGCTTTGCAGGTCTCGGTGGCTGCAGCAGGACCTGGAGAAGGATAGAGCCCTCTCCTGTAACACACCCCCCCCGGGGGTGCGTGCAGGGACCACCACCCAGGGCCCAGGCAGCAGTACATCCCCCTCGTGTGCCACCCGCACAGCCTCCCTGTGTCAAATCAACCCCCACCCCCGAGTACCTGCCACCCCTCCCCAGGCAGCAGGGTGATGTCATTCCACAATGGCTTTGCTTTGTTTAAAGCATGGCAGGGTGGTTATAAAACAAAAAAGAAAAGGGGGGTGGGCAGTAGGAGGCGGGGGGGCTGAAGCAACGTACTGTTGCACTGTGGCTACCAAGGCAGGATGCCCTGGGGAAGAGGCCAGAGCCCGGTGTGGAGCTGTGAGGCTGCGGGAACCTCCCAAAGGAAAGAAAAGCCTCTCCTGGGGGTGTCGGGAGGACCAGCCTTGCTCCTCTCCTTCCCTGGCTGTAGGGAGATGGGTGCAAGGCGCCCAGCTGCAGCGAGGGGATGCCTGTGGCCAGGAAACACCTCGATTTCCAGCCCGTGGGTGATGCCTGGGGGGTGCTTGCACCGAGCACAGCTGGGTAGACCTGGTGTGCGTGGATGCAGTGGTCCAGAGCAAAAGGCTGGCACGAAGTCCCCCTTCCCCAGGGCCAGTGCTCCGGAGGGGGCTCCAGCAAAGCAGAGGAGGGCAGAGGAAGCTCAGCAAATGCTGGCTACGCATCCCCCCAAAACCCAGGGGGGCTACTAGTCATTCCAGCGTTACTTACTGCTGTTAAAAAACAGGGATTGGTGGATTTCCTGCTGGAGAGGCGGCCGAAGGGTGGGTTAATTCAGGCTGGGGCTGGTACCTTGGTGTCTGCTGGGGTGGTTGTGCAAGATTTAGGTCTGCACACAGAGCACAATTTGGGAAAACCCAAAGGAGAGGGGAAGGAGAGGGACCTGGCTCGGCCCCGTGGCTGTCCCATGGTCACAAAGCGATGCAAGAGATGCCAGTTCGCTCCGGAGCCAGCTCAGCTTCTGCAGCTTGTACCAAACGTGGATTTTGGTGGGGTTTGCCCTTTGCTTAACTGGCAGCATCGCCAGGGCAGGCTTACCTATGTGCGTGGGGTTTCTGCATTTTGGGGGCTCCCAGGGCAGCAAAACAAATGCCCAACACCCCGGGTTTATTTTTTTTCTTCTCTCCAGCCTGTAGCAGGAAGGATGAGCTGGCGGCAGGAACCCCCTGGTCTGCAACAGCACAGAAATGAGATAAAAATCTCAATGCAGACGCTGATCTTACCGGCATGTATCATTGACATGCCATAACGTTAAAATTAGCTTGTCTCTTTGGTGGGCGAGTTGAAAGTTAAGAATTTTGATAAACATTGGAATAGTAAATTTCTTCCCAGATATTCTTTATTTTCCAGGCTATTACTGTGATTATTATTAGGTCTGTGGTGTTTGGGGGTTTTTTGTTTTGGTTTTTTTTTTTTTACTCAGACAAGAAACCAAGCCTCTGTGGCTGGTTACAGAACGAGGCAGAGCCTGATTCTCCAGGTACCAATTAATTGAACCACTTCAATTTGAATCCCTTCAACTCAAGCCCATTGGAAAAACCACACTGAAGGTTTGTAGACAAGACCTATATTTTCTGAGAGTGAGTTTGCTGTAGGTAAAACCCAATTTTCTGCCTGCCAAAAATGACCTTACAATATTTTATTCTTTACTGACACATAAGCAGAATTCTTTTTTTTTCTTTTTTTTTTTTTCGGCTTTTCTCCCCCTGAATTATAAAGGCACTGAAATAGTTTTGGATTTAAACTTAGTTGCAACTAAATGTCCCTGTGCATGCAAACAATGTCCCTGTGCATGCAGGCAGTGCTGTCGAGAGGATGTGGTTTAGTGGTGAGGAGATGATTTAGCAGTAAGGATGCCCTCACCAGAGCAGGGACCCCAGGACAAATTTGTGCTGCCTTTATTAAAAATACAGAAATAACTTTGGGAGAAAGATCTATTCGCTGGCATGCAGGGGGGCTTCACCCTCGTGGGAAAGAAAGCTTGTCAGTATTTTGCTTCATGCCTGGAGCCCAAATGGAGACTAAACCAGAGGGCTGGGAAGGGGGAGATGCCCCAGGGGTCTTCACCGGCTCTGGCTCTGGTGCTGGCCCTTTGCCCTTGCAGCTTTTCTCACCACGCAGCCCACGGAGGGGCACGAATCCCCGCAGCGGCCGCAACCAGGGGCGCCTGGGTCTCTCCAGGGGCTGGGGGACATCCAACCCTTTGCAGAGGTGCTGTGTTCCTGCACGCATGCCGGGAGAGCATCCCGGGCTGGGAGCGATGGGCAGCGGCTGGGAGCAGCAGCACTGACAGCGTTGGTGATCAGTTGCTGCTGCTCTCGTGGCACCGCCGTCTTCAGTGACCTTGGTTTTTCGTGCCACGCTGGTGGGCTGTGCTGAGGCATCCCACCTCTGCTTGCTGAGCAGCTGGCGGGGAAAACAGGGAGGAAAACCCACAGCAGGTGGGAGGAACTGGATGCAGAAACACCTCGTGACCTTCCCCCATCACTGCAGCAAGCTGTACTGCATGCAGATCCAGTTGGCAGGCAATTTCTATTTTTATATATTCATGAATCCAATGTCCTCTGGCTCAGCGATGGGGAGGGTCATGGTTTGGGGTTCCCCAGAAGCGAGCCCTGCGGTCAGGGGCACAATGCCAGCTCCAAGCCAGGTCTGGGGGTGGAGGGAAGCGTTTCTGCTCTGCTATCAGCAAAATAATTTCATTTGCACCCAAGAAAATGTAAAGAATATTATGGCTTGAACGCTGCAGTTGTGGACTTGAAGGAAACCCAATTTAATTCTTTAGAAGTGATCAGGTGGAAATGCCAGCAGTTTGATTGTTAAAGCTCACAGTAAAGCAGGGAATTCCCAACAGGATCAATGCGATAATCTTACTCTTTAATTTGCAATGTGTGTTACGATTTCATTGGAGCAATGTATAAATAACAGCATTTTCTGCATTAAGACAGACAAATTCAGACGTTTTCCTTAAAGCCATGAGCACCCACTCCTTTTCCTCGGTGCAAGGTTTACCCGTGAGCTAGGCAACCCTAAGAAGAGTGTGTGTTATAATTTATTTTTTTTAGCCAAATGTCTTTGGAGGGCTGTATTGGAATATACAGACCTGAGGATTTATGACTCTTCTAATGTACTTCAGACCCCTGTTAAACACAGTGAATTGGTTTCCATATGACTTCATTTAATGGCTAGATAAAATTCAGATTACAGTGTGCTACTCAGTAATAAAAATTCATGAGACAATATTTTGTGCAGGCAGGATACAGTAAAATCAAAATGATTTCCCTGGTGCTGTGGGATGTAATAACTTGAAATCCTCTTCAACCTGTACCCCTGCAAGTTTGGCCTTTTCTTGTCAGTGAATTGAATTGGGAAACTGGTATTGCTGCTTGTGTAAGGAGAGACTCAGAATATGTAATTTACTTCTAGTTTTCATAATTTATTTACTGAAGTTATTGTTTTCCATACTCACTCCCAGCTCTCTGCAAACCCGTGGGAGACCCGCCACTGGATACCACTGAAAGAAAAGATGTATTTTCTTGATTTCTTCTCCACAAACAGCTAATGAAGGTCTCGCTTCTGTCACTGAGCAATGGAAGGGGCTTTCTTAAACAGCCTAGAACCTCCATGCAGGAGCCGCCCGTGGGGGTTTGCTGGCCGGTGGCCCCATAAAGGCACGTTGGGTGCTCCTGGGACGTGCTGCTGAGCTTCCCCTGCAACTGCAGCCCCCGTTTTGCTGAGCTAACAATGAGCTGCTGGTATTTATCTGATCGAGCTGTAGGGTGTCAGAGGTGCCTCAGTGAATGCTCACCCTGCACAGGGAGGCTGGGGGTCGGACATGCCCCCCCCCCGAAAGGTGCACGCTCTCACGCTGCGGCAGGAACCCATGGAGAGAGATGCACCCAGCGCGATGCGGCGTTGGGGATGCTGGGGGAGTGGGGTAAAGCCTGCTGCGCCTGGGGAAGGGCTATCAACACAGTATAGCATTAAAAAAAAAATAAAAAATTAAAGGGCGTCCATGAAGTAGGGGAGAGAGAGGGCACTCTGACTCATTGAGCAATGTAAGGTGGTAAAAAAACTACTTTAAAAGCTCCTTAAGTAAGTATTATTTAGATATAATTATAAATTATATATATATAATATATAATATAATAATATTTTATTATATATTGTTATATAGAACACGTAATATAGACATATTATATTACATAAATAAGTAATTCTTACTTTATTTTGCAATTCTTCCCAGACTAAAAGGCAAAAGCTATGTTAGGGGGGAAAAAAACTGCTGTGAAGCCACGGGAATGGTGCCCAACGTTGTAGGAGGTGGTTGTAGTTATGGGGGGAGCTGCAGGCCATACGTACAGGGATCCTCCGGAACCCCTGTGGTGGTCATGGACAAACCCCTGCCCGGGGGCTCATCACTGCTCCTGCCCAGCTGAGGATGCATCCTCTGGGAATTAAAATATTCCCACCTATCGCTTTGGGGGGGTCCCTTTGGCAACACCAAAAAAATCCCCAACATAGACTCACGGAAGGGTTTGGGGATGGAGGGACCTTAAAGCCCCCCTGGGCCACCCCTCTGCCAGGGGTAGGGCCACCTCCCACCAGCCCAGGTGGCTCCAAGCCCCAGCCTGGCCTTGGGTTCCCTCCAGGGCAGGTTTTCCCTGTTTTTTTCCCTGGGTACCAGCTGAAGGGCAGGAGCAGCTTTGGGCAGTGCCCAAGCAGCCATGGATGCTGCAGGTTGCTGACAGCACTGGGGAAACACGGGGTGGTGTCATCCCTCCGACCTTTAAAAGCCAGCTTGCTGGAGGGAAAATATTGAATCCAGAAGAAGCAATGTAGTTAGGATCACCAAATTTTCGCAGTAAAAGTTAGCAAGCTATGAAACTGCTTTTTTGGTGGGTTTGGTTTTTTTTCAATAGACTACTACAGCACTTTTTGGTAGGAAAACAAAAGGGCATGGAGGCATTTTCACGTGTAATTAATGCACGGGGGGGTTAATTTTTTCTTGTTTGCTCATGAAGTCAGTAGACTACTAGAGCATCATCATGTTTTTCTTGGCGTGGCCAGACCATTATGAAAGATGGAGCTGGTTTGAGTAGTGCTCCCTGTAGGTGATGTAGGGTGATGATGGAGCCTGGGGTTCGGGGTGTCTGGAGGCTTTCTTCTATTGAATATACCAGGGGGGTGCTGCCAGGGATCCTTGGTGCCACTGTCTCCTCCAGCATTGCCCTGGGCTGTGTCCTGGTCCTGCATTTCCATCTGGGCTCTTGAGGGGGACATCCATAATTCCTTATTCCTGTCTCCACAGTTTCAGAGGATCGCAGTGCCTGGCTTTGCCTTGTGAAATGTAGTACATGTAAACACACCTGAATTTCCAGTCACCCTCCTGCTTTGAGATGGAGATCCTTTTGGACACAGGTTGGTTTTCTTTTGGCTTCATCTCTTGATTTCCACCTTGTGCCCTGCAGCACTCCTGATGTGCCACCGGTGAGCTTTAACCCGATGACCAGGCTCCAAAAGCCAGTGAGGTCCCGGCTGGTGCTGGAAAACCTTCCCCAAAACACCATCCCTGCTGGTGGAGGGGCTTAAAAAAAGTGCAGAAGCCCGTGCCACCGGGATTTCCTTTGTTTCAGAAGCTGAGAAGGGGAGTCCGTGTGCTGCATCAGTGTCTTGGCTCTGGTGCTCGCGTTGCACAACCGAGGGCAGTCCTGGCGCACGCTGGCGGAGGCCGTGAGGACAGGTGACACACAGTGCTGTGACTGTTGTCCCCTTGAGTTCATCTAGTTTAAAAAACATTTGTTCCATTCTGCACGCTATTCCCTCCCATCTCGCTCTTTCTCAGGCTCTTTCAGATGAGCGCTTTGCTTTACAGGGACTTTTCTCTTAGCTGTTATGAAAACAAGTGACCGCTTCTGTTCTGGGCACAGGGCTGCCATGAGGTCCAGCTGCTGCCTCCAGCTCCAGCTTCACCAGCAACATCTGTCACATCCTTCCATTTGTTCATCTTGTGTTAATTATTATAATTACTATAGTATATTAATAATACAGTGACCAAGCGCTGTTTCACTCTGTTGCCTATTTCCCCCCTTTTTCTGAGCAGAAACAAGGTGCAGGGGTTCAGCTCAGTGCACGTCAGGAGCATCAACATATCCCCAGGCAGGAGTGTAATCCAGATAAACCACTAAACAAGCTGGCGATAAACCCCCGTGTGTAAAGCTGCAGAGAACCAGAGGTGATGAACCAGCAGAAAATAAGCTGTATTTAGCTGTGCATGTGGGATGTTTTGGATGCATCCTCTCCTGGACGTGGTGCTAATTATGCCTGGAAATCTTTCTGATTAATTTCTTGCTAAAAAGACCCAACTAAAGAGGGTGAGCATGGTCAGGAGAGGATAGATGCTCCTTGTCATGGTTGACCAGGATGAGCTAAGAATAGGAGCGTGACACGCATTGCAGGAAAAAGCTGGTTTATAAGATTTTTTTTTTTTTTAAGTTTGGGTCAGCTGATAGCTGATGCAGTCAAAAACTGCAGTGTAATGCCGGGGCATGTGTACCCTGCGAGCAGGGCTTGCCTGCCCCGCTGACAGCATGAGTGAGTCCCCGAAGAGCCACCTCCCTCTGCCCACGCTGCCCATGGCAGGCAGCGGCAAAGGCACAGCATCCTCAGATGCTCCAGGCAGCGCAGTACCACGCTGTCCAGTGCTGGGGCTGGCGGGAATTACAATAAATAAGTAAGAAGATAAATAAATAAATAGTGAGGTTGAAATGCTTTTAAGAGGGTGGTGCGAAGAGCTGAAATAAGCATATTAAAAATGAAGTATTGCTAGTGTTTATTTTGGTAGTGTTGGGTAACCTTCTGGAAAATACGCAAGTTTATCAACAGCTTTAAACGAAGGCAGGTGGAGGGGGCTGCTCTAAAGCTTTACTTCAGCCCAACACAGCAAAGGGCTGCTTGGATGAAAATCTGTTAGATGTGTGATGCAAGCAATCAGGTTAATAATTCTTATATTTTTTTTCTACTGTCTAGATCTAGAAGTCTGTAAATTATTTGCTTTGAGCAGCAGGGCTCAGGCATAAACCCTGGATCCTGTTTCCTTTACACTTAACACTTTCCTTACACTGCATGCTAAAGCAGGGTCAGAAAGGACAGGAAAGGGACCCTGGGCTTGTCACTCATCAAGTGTCGGGTAAGGACTAGTTTAAAGCTCTGTAACAGTGAGAGAGAGGGGGGTTAAGAGATAGAGTAAAGTTTAACGATTATGATAGTCTGCTTAGCTGTTTAGGGTAATGATAGTCTGCTTAGCCGTCTAGGGTAAAGTTTTAACGATTATGATAGTCTGCTTAGCTGTTTGCCAGATCTTACATGGTTTGTTTGGGTGTTGTGATAAGGTGTACGGGAGTAAAGAGCCTTATGACCATATAAGTCCAGCTTTATGACCATATAAGTCAAAAGAACAATTACAACCTTGCAAGAACAAGCTAAAGCCAGTTCTGCGGTTTGGACAAAGAGCAGGACGTTACTGAGCCTGCGCCAGATGTGGGAGGTCACGAGGAAGACTCACCTGCCTTCATCCTCAGGACCCCTGACGACCACCACCAGGGGACGCTGCGCAAACTCAGTCGAGAAAAAAATATGGAAATGGCTCGCAGAACTAATTTTAATATGAAGCAGGGATAGGTAATGCATATGTATAGGCGCATTACAACACATTATGAATATGTAATGAGTTGTCTTATAAAAACAGAGCAAGTTTTTGTGTCAGGCGCGCACAGTTTTGGCGGGACTACTCCCCTGTGCTGCCCAGCGCTGAATAAACATACCTACTTTACAATCTTACAGCTTGTGGAGTCTGCTTTCCGCGCGTCAACAGGTTCTGCATTTTTTCTAAGGAAAAAAAATATTAATTTGTTTTCCAAGCCTAGGGAAGTTAAATGTTTCAGTGGTGCAGACACTGCAGTTTCTTCTCTTGAGGAACAGCCCTGAGCATCCCCATCCTCAAACTAGAATCCCCTTTGCCCTGATATTGATATATAATATCAATGTAAGTGTGTGTCCTCTTACACACATACACAAAAAGACAAAAACCAAGAAATCCTAATATTTCTTAGGGTAACTTCTCTCTTCTTGAGATTATGAGCACTGCAGCATCACATCTAATTCTTCCCCCACCCCCATGTTCCTCAAATGCCTAGAAAACCACAAGTCATAGAATCATTTAGGTTGGAAACAACCTTTCAGATCATGTGCGTACATTACATTAAGATATCTAATCCTCATAATTCTGTGTATTCAGGGGAAATAATCACACTCTCCTTGTTTGTTGCACAGGAGAAAGGGTTGGGAAATTGAAGAGGCACACCGCGAGTCTGAGGAGGAGAAGGGAGAGCTGTGAAGCCAGGATTTAACAAGTTCTTGCGGATTTATGCACAGCTGCTTCCCCACGCCGTCTTTACATCGCCTTACACCACTAAAATTCCCCTTCCTCACGACACTGCCCTCTCCTCTAACACAGACCGCAACCCAGGCTGGCCAGCCAGTGCGCGGGGTCGTTGTCATTCGGCTGGGGAATTTGTACTCATCAATTAACACCTATTTTTAATGAGCTCGGAGGGGCCAGGCGTGCCCGTGAAGAAGCCAAAAGCCTCTCTGCCGTGCGCCCTGCCCCACCAGCCCATGGATGTGGGGGTTACTGGGCCGCTTGCTGCCCACAGGATGCACCGTGCTGCCCGGCAAGCCTGGACAGTAGGTTTGGGCAGAGAAGAGGTCACTTTGGGGTAATAAAGGCATAATAGGTGCAATAAAGCTGTGAGACAGCTGGGATCAGCTGGCCGTCCTCTGTCCTGGCCCTGGGTGGAGCGGGAGAGGTCAATGAGAGAGGCTGCAAGCTGGGTGCGGGTTGCCAGCGGAGGGATGGCACGGGAGCGTACTGGGAAAAGCATGGGAGAAGAGGGAAAATCAGTATTAAAATGAATGCTGAACAGCCTGTGAGGGAGGATGAAAGCAATTATTAACATGCATTTGAGGAAAAGGTTAAACGAGCTCTGAAGTCTGCTGTGAAGTGACTTTTGTGCTGCTCAATGAAACCCATCCTTGGCATTTGCCGGTGAGACCAAGCGAAGCAGCGTTGGGAGCGCGAGAGGGAATGAAGTTGATGGAATTGATTTTGCAAGAGCTGGCTGCTCTGTCGCTGTGCTAGCACAGGTATTGGGGTGATGGGGAGCAGCGGGGGGGTCCCGGGGGCTGCTTTGCCCTGGGCATGGGGCAACATCTTGCAGCACTTGGAGAATTTCTGCTGTAAAGGGGGTTTTCAAGCTGACGACCGTGTTTTCCCCATGCTAGCAATTAAAATGGTGTGCTTGCACACGACCAAGTGAAATCTGGGGCTGAGCAGATGTTTTCTGACACAGCTCCTTGCGTGACCCCTGCTATCAGGGCTGGGAAATGTCAAATGCCCACACGTGACATCATGCACCTCATTCCTCATCATGGGATGGTTCTCCGCTGTCTATTTTGCTATCAAAATTCGATTTTAAAGGTTTTATGCTTCCATAGCAGCAAAAAAGTAGGACGGGTCTGGAGTCAATGCCTTCTGTGCACTGGCTCTGCACAAGTTATAGACCATGTTTGCAGCGAGAGGAACAAAATCAGGCTTCTCCAGGGAAACAATTTCCGTATGGCTGTTTCCAGAGGAGCAGAAGGTACTTCTGAAGACTCACGCTGTGCAGCAGGGCTGAAGCGCTGAATTAGCTGTAGGCGAGAGGCAGCGGGTGTCCCCGGGTGATCTTCACCACTGCCTCGGAGTGGGCACCCCACGGGCTCTGGGGACTGGCGTATGCGATGCTGCTCTACCAGGTTTGCTCAGAATTTTGGTAGATATCCCTGAGCTCCCCGAGCCTTCCTAGGGAACCTGTTTGAGAGTTTCCCAATACTGGAATTATTTTTATTTATTAAAAAAAAAAAAAGCACATTTTTCCCTCCCATAAATTAAGCTGGCAGACTTGTGTGCTTGATGGTTATTCTTCCATTAGAAAGATGGTAGATCTTTCCCCTTTTTCATGTAGAAATAGGTAAGATGTTCTTGAACACATGCATTATCCAACCTACTCAGGGAGTACTATCTGCACACCACCCTTGGGCAGCTGTTTACTCATAAAATGCTTATTTTGCTGCTTTAAATCAATCAAACAAGCAGGTAGCAAGCTGTAGCGCTGCTCCTCAGCCAAAACCATGGTTGTTTTGTGATCTGCCGTGCTGCTTTCCAGCTCCATCTGCCTGCTCCCTCCAGAGGAGACAGTCCTTGCTTTCAGGCTGGGGATGCTGGCTGTCTGGAGGTCTCCCACAGCCCAGGCTGGAAATGGGGAGCTGGTTGATTTTAAGAACATCTGTCTGATGGGATGTACTTAACACTCATCCTAGATGCAGGCTGGACAACTGAACAGATGTTCTCCCAGTGTCCTTTCCACCCTCCTGAATGCAATTCTCCTGTACTGCCGTGTATCTATATATCCCGGGTTGGTTCAGAAAGCTTTCCTGTGATTGTTTGCGGTGGCTTGATGTGCAACAGCCATCTGAAATACCCTTGTTGACATTTCTGTGTGTTTTAATTGACTCATGAGATGTAGGACACAGAGTAAATGGCAGGTTTTAAATAATTAAGGTGCTGCTAATCCTCAAGAAATGTCAGAAAGTCCCTAAGAGATACTGTGTGAGATCCTCTTCCTCATGAAGTGGCTAATTAAAGGGATCCTTTTCATTGAAAATAAATAACTGTGTGAGGCTGTCAGCTACAGCACGCTCACCGTGGGGAAAAGAGGGCTGGTGGGAGATGAACAGCTCTCACTGAAATGCAGTCTTTTCATTTGATAGGTAAAAATATTTAGATAGAAATCCTGAGACAATTTTGCAGTTACGTGAATGACGAGCAGCAGGGTTTGCGGTTGAAAGCGAAGGCTGTACAACTCGAGATGGGCACCAGGAGGTCCCAGAAGCTGTTGGAGACATGCAGGTGAGTGCAGAGCAAGGAAGGGGGCTTGAGGAGATTTGGGAGACCCTCTGTGAAATAAGTAATAGGCTGTAAAATCAGCTCATTAGCGCGGGTGAGATGCCTGCAGGCTGTCAGGGTGGAGCCTCCAGGTTTGCATGGGATGGGTGAAACTCAGGGGCCTATAAATCTTGTTTATTCGTGCCTCATCCATCCCCATGTCTGCTTCCTTCTACGCTCTTCATAAGCTACCTCTGTTTATTGGCAACACCAAAAAAACACTGCTGGGTTTTGAATATTACGTTCTGGCAATCACGGCTGTAACATGAGTTGGAGAAGTGGGGTGGGAGCTAACAAGTGGAAAATTTTAACCATGTAGAATTATGGCTCTAAGGCATTTTACTAAACAAAAATAAAAACAAGCAGTTGGAGAAAAACACATTCCCTTTGAGATTCATTTTTCATTGACAGAAACAAAAAAGTATTGCTAACAGAAATTTGATGACTGTTCTGCCTTGGAGTTTACAGAAGCAAATAGATGCCAGGGAAAAGCAGATTGCATCTTTCCCTCAAGATATCTTGGGGGAAATCTCGATTGTGCCAGACAAGCTGATCGGGAAAACATGCTTCTCTGAAGACTGGAATGTGGTAAAGAGTATCTGGAGCCTTACATATCCACAGCGAGTCCCTAAGCACTCGGCTCTTCCCTCCCCTGGTGCCCTCAGGACCAGTGGCTTTTGGTTACTGGGAGCCTGGTGCAGCTCTCGCTGGGAGCCAGTGCAAGAAGCTGGTCTCCATCAGTCCAACTCCCTCGCCAGGCTGTGCCTTGGGATATTGCCGAATCCACGCATCCAATAAATGGGTGGTTATTTTAGGGTGCGCTGACATCAGCAACGTCCCTTTTTGAAAGAAAAGAATGAAAATGTCGTTTCTGTACCAGTTCCCCCTGTTTTGGTGAAGGGTGCTCTCATGTCACCATGCTGTAACTGGAACCTGGATCTGCTCCATCCGCTCAATCCACTGACATTTTGCTTGCAGTTAAAACTGGCTTTAAACTCTCACGGTTCCCCCCGCACGCCCATGGGCAGGAATATGCTGCAGGAGGGTGCCCACCTGGGAAAACATGATTCCTGGAGGTGAGAGACAACACACCTGGTTAAGGAGAAAGGCAGAAAATAAGGGACATGCTCATGCCTGGTGTGCTCCCTGTGTCTCCTGTTTTAAAAGAAAGAAACAGCAAATTTTGGGCTACTCCAGTGTTTGCAATATGTGAGATCCCCTTGCTGCAGAAAGGCTGAGGGAGCCCGCATGGCTGCTCCTCCCGGGGCAGAGGCAAATTTGGCCCCTGACCCAAAATCTGCTTTATTCAACCCAGCAGGCCACCCAGAGAGAGACCTGGGGAGGGAGCAGCACCAGCCGCCCATTGCATCCCTGGGGCTCTGCATCCTCTGTGCTGCCTGATACCCGGCTCCTGCCACAGAACAGCAAGCATGTCAACCTGGGCAAGAAAGAAGATATTTTCATTTTTCTTCAGCTTCTCTCCTGTAGGGTTTCAAATCCTGCTGGCAGCAATTTGCAGCAGGGTTTGCTCTGTCTTCCTAATGGGAGATGTGAAGATGCTAGAGCCTGTTTAACTCTTCTCTCTCCTAAGCAAAATTTATCACTTAGCCCCTTGGAGCAAGAAATTAGCAGTAACATTTGATGCACTGGCACAGCATTATAACAGGTCTCTCGAGACGCACCCAACAAGCTGTATCCTGCCCTTCGAGGGAAAGCATCGTCTTCTGTCATGGGGCGTATTTCCTTGCAAGAAAGGGAAAGTGCCTGCACAGGAGCTCTGGCATGGAGGAATATGAACACAGCGATCTGGCTGCCCTGGGCTCCAGGCGTGAGTGCCTTGCCAGCAGCTCCAGCTGTATGTGCATGGCGTGGGTGGAAGGCACATCCCACTCCTTTCCCGCTTCCCTGGATAAGCCGAGATGCCATAAATTGGGTGGTTTGTGCCTTTGTGGCGAGGGGGGTGAGCAGGGCTAATGGGACCCTATTTCACGTAGTCAGCAGAAATTGGTAACCAGGCAGGAATTAGGAAATGGTATGTTCAAGACCTTAAAGTATAGGGTGATGCTGCAGGCACCAGCTTTAATATTTTATATAGGAGTAATAAATTATTGCTTAGAAGTTGGAAACCAGCAGAAGGATTAAACTTGAGCTAGATCTCCAGTAAGTTGATTCCTTTTATTTCCTAATGGTATGCTTTAATACTTTGTTTATTAGTTCAGATTAATATGAAGTTTCTTACCTCCAAAGGATAAACAGGGAAACGTTCTATTAAAATTGACTCGGGGATTTATCATGTTTAACCTTTGCTTCTACTCTGCCACGTAATAAGTAGTTTTAAATGTATCTTATGTTAAAAATGTTGTTCTAGGAGACAGAGCAAACGTTTGTGGGGCTGAGAGATGCGCTGGACGAGCTGGTTTTTGGGCTCTAGGCAGTCTGCTGTTTGCTTGCATTCCTGTCCATGTCACCTGCTTACCCAAGCCAGCAACTATTATTCCACAGTTGCCTCCAAAAACCTGGTGCCGGAGATGTGAACCGCTTTGTGTGCACACGTGTTGATGATTCGGGCCACAGAGTGAGTGGGGACCTGGTGCAGGGATCCCCGGGGCTGTGAGGGGACAGCTCGGCAGGGACGTGCTGCTCTGAATATTGTGCTGTGCAGCCATTAGTTTAAGGCTTACTGTCTTCATCTAGGGGGAAAAAAAATATCATTTTTTATATATATATTTTTTCACGTTTTAAACTTTCAGGGATGTTCAGAAGTCCCTTCCAATGGAAATTACCCTGGAACGCTGTGCTGTGTAAGAGAGCAGCAGTAAGGTAAATGACGTTACCAGGCTCCTCCAGAAGCAATCAGGGTAAAAATGAGCATAATTGACGTATGCAATTGTTTTAAAATAGCATCTGTCTCCTAAAGCAGTGAATGTGATTCTGAATCATTATTTTGTCATGAATCTCAGAGCTTCATTTTTTCTGTCCCTCCACCCCTGCAAAGGGCGGTGAAGCAGCACTGGTGCCAAGGGTGCCAGCACCCACCACAGCATCTTAACCTCATCCCTCCTCTTCCTGGGGGGCTCCTACTAAACCTGCAGGAGCGGGATTTATTTATGTCTTTTTCAGCCAAATGCGATTGGATTGGGGGTGGAATTAGGCAACTAGCCTCATTTATTTTTGATCTAATCTCCAAAAATATAGAGATCATTGGACTGGGCTGTCCAGGTGAGCAATGGTTCCTCAGGCTCGTTGGTCACCGCTGAGGGAAGACAGCACGCAGACCTTGCCGCTTTTAACCCAAGCCTGGAAGTTTGTGTCTCCCCTCAAAAGAACTATATTTTCCTAGAAGGGAGCAGAAGGCAAACCTTGGCTTCACACCTCCGAGCAGAGGTACCAAGTCGGTCGCCTATGCACCATCATATTTCCAGCCCCAGGGAAATGCAGCACTTTTTACTTAGGAAACGATTCATCTAGGGGCAAAATTCCTCTATTAGTGATAAAAAGGGATAATTCTTATTAATTTGGAGGAATATGAATGTCGCAACAGAGGGAAGACACGGTCACTCAATATGAGTGATCAGCAGACTTCGTTTATTGTGCCTTACAGTCACCTTTTATGCCTTGTTATAATTAGCTCATACATATTACAAAAGTTAAGCTCATTATTGGTTAGTTGCCTAAATACCAAGCCCGCCCCTAGTTTCTCTTCTGTAGTTATCTGTTCCCACCTGCAACATTCTTTTCCCACTGCGATCTTCCTGTTATTGTGTAACTTTTGCTTTACTTCAGATAAGCTGAGAGCGATGTGCATTTTTGTCCAGCCAGCTGGACTATGTCTACGTGACCCTTTTCAGCTAGCCAATTATCCACATATGACAACATTTGAGCTTGGTTTGTTTGGAATTCAGGCCAACAAGCTCCATGTAAATGTATCAGCTAATTGCAAAGCTGTCGGGGCTGGAGCACATTTCCACGACGTTTCTTTTCCGACAGCAAAAGCATGAAAAGCAGATTTTCCACCACAAGCCCAGTGTTCCCAATACGGCTTTGTGGATGGAGTGCTCCCTCACCTGCACCTCGGCTGCTCGTGCTTGCAGGTACCTATGTGGTGCCTGTCGTGGGGGGCTCTGAGCCAGCTGGGACCCCTGCAGACCTACGTTGAACTTGAACTTTACCATATGCTATGAAATGACAAGCAGGGCTCTAGGAAATGGCGTGTTTGGGATTTGGGGATGCTGAAGGGGAAACCCCCAGACCTGTCCAAGGAATGCTGTAGGCAGCAAAGAGGGGACCAGCAAGGGGGTTTGCAAAGAACCAGGAGCATGATGTGTGCAGGAGCCCACTGCCACGGCCAAACGGGCTCCAGGGTACTCCTGAATCCCAGGATGCTCCCCAAGGCAAGGAGAAACACCTGACTTTCCCAGGAGCTTTAAAAAAAAAAAGGAAAAAAAATATATAATGGATATATATCTATCTCCATTTTCAGGAGCAGAACCAAATGCCCCCATCAGGTGCCAAATGTCCACAGTGGGAAGGGGCACCTGGACCTCCGGCAGGTCCCTGGTCCATGCTGTCCCTCCAGCCCAGCGCCAAAAGCACTGTGGGGCAGCAGGGAACTGCCACCTGCCCAGCTGGGTCTCCACTGGAATAATTTATGGTGTTTCTTTTCCTTTTTTCTGCCTTCCCTGGGTTGATGCCACCTGGGGCAAGCCAGGCTGCAGCCAAGGGTGCCCAGCAGCTTTCTAAGAGCCTAGATAATATTTTATAGCTGAGCAGGCCAGGATGCGCCCATCTCTCTGGGGATAACACAGCAGCATCCCTCGAAGTGCAGGGGGAAAACCCCTGCGTGTTCCTGCTCTGCAGCAGCCTGGGGTCCTTCTGGGCAGGGAAGGTGTAATTGTGTCCCTTCTCCTCCCCCAGTGCTGCAGCCCTCGGTGAGGATGAGGAGGATGAGAACCCTGACCTGTGTGCTGTGTTGCTGAGGTTTATGGTACAGCTTGGTTCTTTTTGCAACTGGTTGTCTACTTATTGAAAGGAACAGTGCAGTCTTGGGGAGAAAAAGCCAATTTCAGTTTTGGGGATTTAAAACCTTCTCACAGATTTTAAAAGAAACCAAGAGCTATTGAGATATTAATTTTTCAAATTCTTACAGGTTTTATTTTTCATTAATAGTGTCTTAATTGAATTAAAATTAAGAAATGAGGAGAGAAACTTTTCTCAGGCTATCTTTACTAAATTTACCCTTACAGTGGCTTTTACTATATCACAGAACCACCAGGATTCATCATTTTTAATGCACCCGATTTATTGCCGTAAGAGAGCAAAGTCACCCATTGCAGCACCGTCTCCTCCACCCTGCCTTCATTAATCACCTCCCTACGAGGGCTGGTCTTAGAGAGCTGGGATTCCTCCACTGAATTAATCTGATTTCATCTCTTTTTTTTTTTTTTTAATGCAAAATATTTGAGTGATTTGACTATTCAGAGAACCTGAGTGTTTACACGCCACATAGATTTCAGTGAGATGCTGGCATTTGTGTCAGTAATTTATGAACCAGGTTTTTAAAAGCCTACTGGGACCATTCGCAAAGTTTTTTGCCACCAAATTTCAAGTCTTGCAGAAACCCACCCAGTTGAAGTTGGGATTTTAATTTTTTTTACATGCTTCCTCTGTTTAAACAGACACTTGTTTCATCAAATATTGGGACACGCATTTTACTCCTGTAATTGTCAGATATAATTTGCTTTGTAAAAAGCTTTGGCAATAGAAATCACCTATGTTCTCAGTTCTGTTAGTTGTTATCACTCTGAATTCATCCTCAGTGACTCAGGTGAGGGCAGGAGTTTCTCAACACCATTGCTCGTTTGCAGTGGGAGTTTTTTTTGATTGTATAGTGTTTCAAGGTGCAAAGCATCTCCGGGAACATCTAAATAGGATGTTCCTAAGAGGACATCAAAATGATGTAGCCATAACGCGACCAGGAGTGCTAAGCGAGCCTGTCTGTATAAGCATCTCTGGCCGCAGGGACTGTGTGTCTGCCCAAAGTTAGGTGTAAATTTCAATATTTGTTGAGTAGTGTCTAAATGCTGCCAGCCTCAGTCCTCCCTTCTGCCTGCACAGATCAGATGTGGCTTTTGAGTAGTGGTGAGCTCGGGCAACCAATCGCCCCCTCCCCCCCCCCCCCCCCCCCCAGCTCCGTAAGATGCTGTAGCCAGTGCATCTCTAAAAATGCCTGAGTTGATGTTTATATAGTGACACGTGTTGGGTGAGAGACTCAGCTACGCCTGTTTTGCTTGAGCTGGTCAAAGGATGCATCTCATTTACAAAGGTGTTTCCAACAGCACATTTCACGCTACCGTTTAACTAAATCCTGATGCAAATGCCAATCAGATTAGCAAGGATCTAATCTGTAAGGTTTCCAATTAAAAATAACACACCATGACTACAAAATATACAAAAAGAGATTTAAGCAACTTCTGGGAAACGCACCATTGGTTCCCTAAATATGCAGTGAAAGCCAAGGCATGAGTTGGGATTTTCTTTCTTGCTCTTGCATTGGAGAAGCGACAGATCTGCTGCCCCATGCCTCTGTGCCAGCAGTGTGACCTCCAGCCACCTCCCCGGGCTGCTGGGCACAGGCGTCTTCAGTCTGTGCATGGGGGAGTTGAAAATAGATGGGTAGCTATCACTTCGGTGTAACCCCTGTGCAGCCTTTGCGGCAGCAAGGAAGTTAACCCGCGCGTAAACATCGCTGCAGCTGCCTCCTCTGCAAAAGCAGGCTGGCAATTAGTTGCTGAGGCAACATTTTTCCCAAAGCTGGGATCTTCCATGCAGCTTTTTAGCACGGCTCCATCGGCACGGATATTTTACAAATTGGGCTCAACCTGCAAAGGGCTCAGCTTTGCTCCCCGACCTCACACAGCCCCTCTCCCC
Organism: Falco naumanni; assembly: GCF_017639655.2. Lineage (NCBI taxonomy): Eukaryota > Metazoa > Chordata > Aves > Falconiformes > Falconidae > Falco > Falco naumanni. The sequence goes on from NC_054079.1 coordinate 21,443,884, forward strand.
AGGGTGCGAGGGAGAAGGGACAGCATCTCACTGGGGCAGATGTCTCTAAGGGGAGGCCAGGGGGACCTCCACTCCTATGGGGTGGTGGAGGTTGAGGGGAGACCCCAGACCCCCTCCTGTGGGTCTGGTGCCTATGGAAGGAGTGAGCAACTGTTCACAAGCCTGGTAGCAATGGCTGCTGGAATCAAAGACACTAAATAGAGTTTTCTCGTCTGAGTAAATTTATGGGTAATGGTCCCATCTGTAAAATTACTGTCTGAAATAGTAGAGGCAAACATATATTGCATGTCAGAAAGCTAAATGGTAGATAGATACTCATTTATCTAATGGAATTGCTTCCATCAGGCTTTGTTTCCAGATGTCCTCTGTTTTATAAGTTCCTCCCCAGCAATTTCCAGACAGAAACTTGGGGAAAGCAGTAAAGGGGTCTGGTTGGGACCATCTATTCTGCTCTGCAGGCAATGAGCTTGCACTGGAGTAGGAGGGAGAAAATATTTACACTGTAAACAGAGATTTATCATTCTAGATAACAAGTGCCCATTTAGTTTGTAGATAAATCCTAAAGTTTTCTGTTTGTCAGAGTATTGCATGCGGCTCTTTGTTCACATGACAAACCGCTCTCCGTCCTCTCCACTCCAGTAAAACACTCTTCCATTTAAAACTGGGCTGCAAATACAGTTTCTGTAACTGTCCTCTAACAGTCAAATGCTTTATGGCTATTGCTGCGTCTGCTTTGGTGCAATCACCTAATCCAAGCACACAAGCCACAAGCATGCCCACGTTGCATGAGTTCTTTGTTGCAGCAGTAAATGCAAAATACAGAGATGCAAATCTTTTCTCCGCCTGCCTGGCCTCCATGGCCCGAGGTGGAGTGGTGAGGAGACCTCCTCGACTGAAACCTGCTGCAGGCTTTGTTACTGCTTTCCTGGCTTGATAGTTTTTCCACTTTTCTGTAAAATGGGGGAGCAGGAACTCTACGGGTGCCACCAGGCTGACTCAGAAGATGCAGATCACTTGCCAGCTCTGAGATAGTAGATGCTAAAATGATCAATACTTTAAAAAAAGATACCGATCCTTTCTTTGTGGCAATTACATGAAGGCAGATGGTGTACAGTGAAAAAGGATGCTGTTTATTCTTGAAATTGCTGTTGAAATAAAGAGCATGGCTCATTTTTGCCTTGGAGCCTGCCTCCCTTCACTGTGCAGTTGGACTGGCCGAGGTGCTTTTCTCGCCATCCCTGCACCACGTCTTGTTCCTGCCATGGAGACTCATCCGGATTAATGAATTTCATGATCCCCAGGATGCTGAGCACCCCCAGCCCAGCTTTGCCTTCAGCTAAAAATCCTACTTCAGCACAACAGAGTCAGTGGTCAGTGCAGGATCTTGTCCCTTTGTCCATACGTGTGGCTTAGAGGGCTTCTCCTGGTGTCTCAACACTGCCAAAAGTATGTTCTTCAAAAGTATGTTCAAAATGGTTCTTCCAGGTCAGCCTTCATTTAGGAAGAGAGGAAAAAAGTTGACCAGTATCTGATCACTGGGGGCTTCTCACACCAGCTCTTGTAACCTAAATTCATGAATTACTTCATATCCACCAGTTTTGAGGATGGAGATATTACATAGGAATAATGATTGGAAGTGAAAAGCGTCAAGATCTTCCTGGAAGATGCTTGTGTCTTGGGTACTGTTCTCTCATGATTTTTAACATGATTTTCAGTTATCTGTTATTTTTAGTTATTTGTTTTGGCACTGACATCCTAGGGTCTAAAGCAATTCAGGTGGCTTTCTGAAGAACTGGATTGCTGGTGAAGACTTTACATTCAAATTGTCCAGTGTGTATTCTTCAAAATGCCCCGTTTGGGCTATAACTACTTCTGAATTTCACGTATATAAAAAAAAGAAAAAAAAATCCATCCAAAGAGATCCTCAAACACTCAGGCTCAGCACCACAAGCCCAGGCTGAGGCAGCGCAGAGGAATACAACCTCCGCCCACCTGATGCCATCCTCAGTGCAACAGCATCCCCTAAGATCAGGAATATTTACAAAACCTTGCACAGGCTGCTCGTGTCCTCGAGTTCAGGTTGGTGCAAGAACTTTTGCAAGAGAAACGGGTGGTGAGAGCAGAGTATCACATGGGGTTAACTTGGGAAAAGTAGCTGATCTAAAGGAGTGGCGTCAAACTGAATTGCAGAGCTTTTTTCAATTATTGAGGCTGCTTTGTAATCTCCCAGCACTACCTCACATGCTTCCCTCAAGGAACTGCCTGAGGAAATAGCTATAAGTCATGGAATCAATATTTCTTGCCTGATGCTGCCCCGGGGACCTGTTATTTCCCAGGGCAGATATAACCCGTGCCAGCAGCCAGGCACCGAGATGCACTGACCAGGGGGGACCCATGGGACCTGGGAGCAGGCAACTGGGGACCTGGGGTTAGCAGGGAGGAGCAGGAGAGGCCAATGCTGCTGAGGGGGGCATGCACAGGGCTGCACCCCTACTTTGCCACAGTGTGCTCAGACCTCCTGCGTGGGTGGATGCTCCTGCTCTGAAGAAGACTTTGTAATATTTTCATAATGCAGTTTTCCCCTCTGCCTTACTGGAATATCTTCAGGTATATTTTGAATCAAGTTACAGACAATGTTTGTTACAGTAAAGATTGATTATTGCTGCTAGAGAAAGTCCCACGATTGCTGAAAAAAACAATTTAATACCAATGGGTGGAGTGGCTGTTGAAAAGTGGTCCTGTAATGGTGTTCCCTGGGAAGCAGCTGTGCTAATGCAGGTTCTGTAGCCGGTGATGTCTGGCATTTGTATTCACTCATTCCTTTTTGCACGGCAGCATCCTCATGGAGCAGCCTCACCGCTGTGCAGCCAGTGCCCAAACTCGCCTTGCCCAGGTGCAGCCCTCCCCGGGGTGGCAGCCCCGATTCCACCCTGTGTCTCTGTTTTGCTCCCACTCCCTTTCCAACCCTCCCTGTCCCAAAGCGTTGCGTCAACCACATGTGCAATAACACATTGGGCCAGCCCAGGGGCTCCTGCACCGTCACGGTGGTCCTGAGTCCCCAGCCAGAACCCTCCACCTCTGCAGTTAGAGAGGAGCCCTCAAGTCATGGCAGGACAATAATAACACTTCATCTGATAGACATGACTGACAGACTTTGGCAAATTGTTATTGTCTCTTCTCTGCTTTGAGAGCAGCATCACCAGCCCTGCCGTTGCCGGCTGGCCTTGAGGATGCTTGCTGCAGCTCAGCCTTGTAGTGCTGCTCAGCACTTCTCTGCAAGGCTTTGTTGCTTCTTTGATAGCTCTAAAATGGATAGGTTACGCTGGAAATATCCGATAATTCTACAGAAACTACACAGTATAGCTTACAGGGTTGTACTGCTAATGCCATACCTGAAACATATCTGGATTTGCATGGGAATGAGGAGGAGCAGATTGCAAGGAAAACGCTGGTAAGACAGAGGTGGCACGAAACCAGTTCTGTTTTGTTACAGTTAAATCACCGATTCTCACATGTTTAAAATATTTAAATAACCCAGACAGTTCATCAGAGGCTGCAGACTCTGCTGTCCGCTTAACGCTGCAACAAACAGCCTTCATCTCTTGCCTCTGTAAGCAGATGACTAGTGATAGGTGTAGGTGGTGGAACTGGAAAACTTGGTTTGAAACAATTGCTTTTCTTCTAGACAACGCAATTATGTACATTCCCTACTATACAGCTTTTAATTTAATGAGCTTCCATATTCTTTTAGATACAAACGCTAATCCCTCTTTGCATCCCCAGTCTGTTCTTTGCAGTGCACTCCAGACAGCATTTCCCAATGTACCTGAAAGAACCTGGTGCCATTACAGCAACTATCAACTTCTTAATTTAGTGTGTGCCCTCAAAAAGAATAACCCCTGCTTATACAAAAAGGTTTTGATATTAATTCTGCATGATTATAAGGTGTAGATTATTATCTAGGCTGCTCTGGGGGTAAGAAACCCACATTACATCCCAGCTTCCCACAGTGCCTGGCACTGTGCAGGCGCAGATCAGCCCCCTGAAACAAAATTTGCAGAACTACTCTTTCTCCAGAGGTTATCCAATATTTAATGTTATCAGTGAACCATTCTATGAGTCGAAGTATCTCTCTCTTTTCAGCTGAGAAATCTAAATTTTTCCTACTTTAATATATTTACTAAAATGATTACACGCTACAATAAGGTAGTATTGCACAACTGTGTGAGTAACATGAGTGATTTTTAAGAATAACTTGTCAGTTTTTAGTAACCCTTTTTAGCTTGCCACAGGAACTGCACCGAGCGTTTTGGTTTCAGCCTGCTTTGAGGCTCAGGTGACAAAGATGAGATGAGTACATCGTTCCCTTGATGGGGAGAATCCAATCTGTTCAGCTCAGTGTTTCCTTGGGGGAACAAATTGCTTCCACTGCTTGCTTCCACTAGACTGGTTTTTCTCAGTTATCCTTCATGGTCCCTTAGAAATAGTCCATGGACTCCCAGGAGGTCTGCAATTACAAACTGGTGCTTAGTTGCACTGAAGATGTAGGATGCACAGGTATCTAGTGACCTCCCGGAGGCTTAGGATTTGCCTCGGCTCATGAGACATCAAAAGACAGACTTCAGTGAGGATGCAAAGCTCTTAAGCAGTGACGTGGACTTTTTCCCACTCCTATTTTGTGGGGAGTTGCCTAGACTGGGCTGAGACACCTAGAATAGTCCTTTCTGGCATCTCCACTTTGCAACATAGGTCGAAAGACTGAAACAGGTTCAGCTCAGCAGAGGAAAGGTCTGTGATAAGGAAACCCACCCGCAGCTTCTCCAGGGGAGGGATAAGGTGACTTCCACTTAGTTTTACATTTTTCTCCTTCAGCAGTCTGCAGCTCCCAGCCTCTTGGTCTGCCTCACAGCAGTGACCTGGTTCAGTGAAACCAAACGACCGAGCAAGCTTCCTCAGGTCTCTTCCTCACCTTCACTGGAAGGTTTAGGAGAGCATTTAGTGCAACACAATAATTCAGCTGACCACCAAAAATCGCTTACAGCCACCAAGGTGAGAAGCTGTCGGAGCCATCAATGCCCGTGCCATGGCTGCACAGGGAAAGCCCTGAGCTGCTGTGACAGCCACCCTGGTTGTACCTATGGGGTGATGCGACGAGCGAGGGGAAGCAAGCAGCCGACTCAATGTGAGTGATAAAGCAAGCTTCGATTTATTACGGCGCGATTATGTCTTATATACAGTTCCAGTTAATTATGCCTACTAGTCATCTGCTGATTGGCTAAGCTCTAAAGGGTTACATTTTCATACGTCCTCCTACTTGCGGTTTCTGCGGATAGCTAGCTACATATATTTTTTTCTCTCTTGTCTACGCGAATTCCTCAAAGTTATTTACAACATTAGGCACAAGGTCAGTGTTTTTCTCAGCTTCCTTATCAGCATGCCTCAGCACAGCTGCAAGGCCTGCTTCAGCTAACTTAGGCTAACTTTGTTTCACAAAGATCTTTAAGGGAGTCACGGCCGTGATCACACAGCCATTCTGCAACATTTCCCCCTTTTTCTCTTTGCGCAAGCAAAACTTGTGCAGTTACACGCTCGAGTAATTTTCGAATACAAGAGAGAGCACAGCTTAAACATACGAGTGCAATGCTAACAATTATTACTATAAGCAACACACTTTACAACAGCCCTTTTAAACTACCAGAAGACCGCCTTAATAATAGAGCACCATAACTTCGTCCATTAATTATCAGAGGTCCTCGGACACGAGTTGCAATTTTTTGTGTTCGGTTGTCAATTAATGTTGTAACTACTGCTGTTGCCAGGTCCAGGCCGAGGCTCCCTCGGGTGGCGGGTTGTAACACGGTGTCTGTCGATAAGAGTTGGTCATGTCTCCTGGAGGGGGTGTCGTGAAGGTGACAGGAGTCGCGATTGGGGTCGACGCGCTGCGGCTCCTCGCGCTCGGTTTCTCGTTTCCCGTCTGCCGACAGACGTTGGTGTTGTGGGATCCTTGCTGACAATTTCGGCACCACACTTGACGTTGTCGACATCGGTCACGGGTATGTCCTGGCTTCCCGCATCGATAGCAGAGGAAGTCTTGGCGCTTGGTGGTCACTGGCTTCGGGGGCGCGGTAGCCCCAGGGGGGCGCAGAGGCGCAAGCGCTGCAAAAGCCTGACTTTGGGCTTGCACTAAATCTCTCCCTACTGCTTGGATTGCTTCCACTAGCAAGGCTTGCTGACCTACTGGCACCCGACTCATTCGCTCTAGCATTGTTTCTACAGAAGAATCTAAGGGCAGGGTTACTAAAATGCCTTTGGTGTAACTGTTACTATTCTCCAAAATACACTGGCACAATAACGGCCCTTTCATAGAGTTAGGTGTATCTGGTGGGCTCACTGTGGAGGCCTGACTCATTCACTGTACTACGTAACTGACTTAATATTTTCCAATCAAAGCCTCCCAGGTTCCCTGTCTTTGGTTAGCGGCATTCATCTGATACGTTACAGGGAAAGCTTGTAGGGGGTTGTCTTGATCAGCAATATCAAATATTCCCTGAGCAGCCGCTTCTTGTGCTATTTTTTGCCAATTAATGTGCGTAGAACACACCAGTTTCTTTACTGTATTTTTTTTTTTTTTTTTTTTTTTTTTTTAGAATTTTGTATTGACTGCCCACTGCTATTTTCTTCCTCAGCAGCACTTTCGTCAAATGTGTCCCCGCCCTCTGGCCCCCCCGAGGCTTCTGTGCCGGGGTGTGTGTGTGTGTGTGTGTGTGTGTGTGTGGAGGACACGAAGGGTCTATAGGTGGTACAGTGGGCTCTATAGGTGGTACAGAGAGCACTGTTTGTGATAAAGGGGGTATTGGAATGTGATTTTCACATAGCATAATTTTTCCTGCATTAGGATCTGCGCTTGCAAGTCGGCTTGTTACTGCCGCAGCAAGGCGCTTTTCTGCTTGATATCTTTTTATACAATTAGTTACTTCACGCCATGATTTCATCAATTCTTTTGCTGCCTTATCGTCATCTATAACTAAGTCCCACAAGCAGTCCCTAAACGCACGCCACTCCTCTACTTCAAACATTTTTTCGGGGTCTGTAAAAAACCCTTTCGCTTTTCCCATAGTAATTAACCTGGCCAGATCTTTTAAAGGGCCTACTCCCCGCTTTTCTAAAAAGCATTGTAAAAGAGCGAGTGCTACCTCTTTTTCCATAGCGCGCTTAAAACAGTCCTTTTCCTTGATTAAGATGCAGCCTTTTCTCTGGGTAGACACTCACGGACGGCGAACCTTTCCTTGATTAGTCGTCGGTTCAAGCACGGATCGAGGTACGATGCCTGCATCAGTCGATCTTTGCTCCCTGGTCGCTGCTACCAGTGCTTCTCCGTCCTCGCTGTCCGGTGAAGAACAAGGATTGGGGGTCCCTGTTCGGGCGCCACTTGCGACGAGCGAGGGGAAGCAAGCAGCCGACTCAATGTGAGTGATAAAGCAAGCTTCGATTTATTACGGCGCGATTATGTCTTATATACAGTTCCAGTTAATTATGCCTACTAGTCATCTGCTAATTGGCTAAGCTCTAAAGGGTTACATTTTCATACGTCCTCCTACTTGCGGTTTCTGCAGATAGCTAGCTACATATATTTTTTTCTCTCTTGTCTACGCGAATTCCTCAAAGTTATTTACAACATTAGGCACAAGGTCAGTGTTTTTCTCAGCTTCCTTATCAGCATGCCTCAGCACAGCTGCAAGGCCTGCTTCAGCTAACTTAGGCTAACTTTGTTTCACAAAGATCTTTAAGGGAGTCATGGCCGTGATCACACAGCCATTCTGCAACAGGGTGATGCCAGCGATGCTGTGTACAGCCGGGGATGAGTGGCCGTGTCCCCATGCAGTGACATGGCCATGCTCGCCCAGGGATGCTTCCTACCCCAGCTAGCCCTGGACCCACCTAATTGCTGCCTGTTTTCATTCACAGACCATGTTTTCTAACAGAGGTGCTGACCACCCCTGCAGTGAGTTTACCTCTTCTGACAATATTCCAGCTTTTCGTAACTATTTGCCATGGACCTTTTCCGTAGTCTATGGAAAAACATGTTTCTGACTTGCTGACTGACTGCTGGCACACTCCTGTGTGCCGTCTCACGAAGGTGGGAAATACAGGTTTAAAAATACTTCTAGCAGCAGGCAGGATGGAAAACAGATTTCCCAAATCCTTCATAAATCTCTGCCAGAAAAATTCCACAGGGGTTCCTCACCAGTTGTCTTTACAAGAAGGGAACAAACCCTGAAGCCCAAGAGATCAGCTCGACTGAGCTGCCAGGAGCAGCGGGTTCAGGGCTGTTAATCAGAATGGGAAAGTGTCCCACCGAGCAGATGTAACTCACAACACGATTGTGGCACTGGTTTCAAACAGAAATAACCATCCTCCTTTTTCCAGTGGAAGGCTAATAAGCATGGTACACGGTTACAGGGCAAAAAAGGTTAAATCCACTCTTTTGTAATCGCACACCATGGTAAACGCTTTTGGTTCCTAATGATGTCTCCTCCTGCCTCTCACGCAGCGCAGCTCATAGGCAACTCGGGGAGGACATTCAACAAGAATAGTTGTCTCCATCCCACTGGGATGAAAACGTCTCAGTCAAAGTAAGGAAGAAATGTCCTCTGAAACAGCTTTTAAAAATCTTCGTAGCCAGGACACTGCATTATTCAGGGAATAACATTATTCAGGGAATTAGCACTTGCTGGAAAGAGGGATGGCAGAAATGTGCATTAAATGCCCATGCTCAAAGACCAGCAGAGGACAGGTAGGTGACGTTTTCAGACAACCTTCATCCTCCACCAAGTAACGTACAGCGGGGAGGCAAGACAAGACGGGATCTGCAGGGATGCTGCTCACTGAGCCCCACTGAACATAAGGGCACGAACCCCTGTTCAGGGCGGCACACTCTCAACCTCTCCTTCCCTTTTCCGTGTGAACCGGACAGAAAAAGGTAATTTTTTTTCAGCAGATATTCCCTGTTCAGTGTGGTCTCCAACTTGTTTGAGCAGTCACTTCTTCAGTGAAATGTGTTTTGGTTTGTGGCCCGCCAATTACAAATTCTGCTCGGAATATTCAGTGTTGGAATTTAACCTGGTTCATGTGCTAGAGCTTCTATTCCTCAAAACTCTTTGTCTTTGGGTAAGTTATACAATGTCCTTTAAATTACCCAAAGGCAATTAATTTTTGAGTGGCAACTTGTCACAATTCAACACAAAATTCAAAGTTCACAAGTAGTCAGTAATTTTGAGTGTCTGATCTTTACATTTCTTTTCCATGAACATCTATGTGGCTCCTTAAAGACTTCAAATAGCAAAATTTTTTTTTTTAAAAAAGGAGAGCATTGAAATTTCAATTTAAACATTAACATTAAAGACTGTTTTCTTGTTCATAGTCATCTCAAGACACTACCTTCTGTTCTCAGAAAAAACTATCTGTAATTCTCTTCTTGCAAGGTATAGCAATGAGAATTAGCTCCTCAAAGCAAAAAAGAAACAAAAAGAAACTTTTACCGGTTAAAAAGGGGTGCGTGCAAACCTGTGAAGACATCAGAGAAAGGAAGAAAACGCAACATCTAGAGCTACAAGTTCTTGCAGAGAGGAGGCCGAGTGAGCCTCTCACCACTAATCGAGATTATAAAATCTTGACAGATTGTTTCCATGGAAAACAAAAGATATTGGCTTTCTAGAGAGAACAGGATCACCCTGTGTAAAGCCTCACATGCTGTTTGTGCTCCAGGCGCTGGCAGCAAAAACACTGATACATGAGACCTGCAAATAACAAACCAAAAGAAGAGACAGAGAGAGAGGAAATAATTAATAAAAGGCTCGGATAGATACTGAAATACTTAAAAGCAGGCTTCAATCGACGATCGCAGAGTCTTTCAAGGTTTCCATTCCTCAGTCACTACTCAAGAGCAGGCACGGTGGGTGGCTCGGTGCCCCCCTGCTCTGCTCATGGGGAATGAACCCCCGGCACATGCCGGCAGGGCAACGGCGCACCAAGGGAAAAGCAGGAATATTTTCCAAACGGAGGGATATTTTGTTTCCCCACAAAACCAACTGGTTTGTGCTGTGCTCCTATATGAGCGCACCATGCCAGCCGCAACAGCAGAGGGACCTTGGCTAGGCAGGAAAATGCAGAATGAGAGATGTGATCCTGGCAGAGCCTGGGAATGATGCGGAAAAGCCTGATTTCCTCCCATTCGCATCCTTTGCATAACAGTGCCTACGGTTAGAGGGGAAATAAACAAACAGCCTGGGGAGGATGTTGAGCAAGCCGTGATTATTACACCTAGAGCATGGCCAGGGTGGCAATCGACCACACGCAGGGCCCACCAGCAGCCCCAGCATGGCACGCACAGCACGTCTGCCACGCTCGCTGGAGCCTGAGCAGCTATTCAAGCTCATTTGGATGCCCAGGCCAGCAGCCCCCCTGGACCGCAGCATCTCCACACAGCAGTGGCTCTGCAGAAGCCACCTGGGACCCAACTGGGTCAATGCCAAGCAGGAGCTAACAAGGCTCAATGAGTCTGATTTGAATTTGCACTGCTGATTGCCTCCACGGCAAATTTTTATTTCGTGGCGTACGCTTTCATTGAAATGTGAAGAGCCACTTCTTGTCAAAGCTGGGGAGCACTTAGGCCACATTTGTTCCTTCTGGGCCAAATCACCTGTTTTTTCTCCAAACTAGGTATGAAGTGCTTGTGAAGCACCTGTGTGACATGCGTCTACCCATGTGTTTCTGTGGCCCCTCCTGCTCTGATGTGGGGGAGCAATTCAGCTGCCTGAGCTCAGGCTCCAGCTGCGGTTTAGACCCCACTGGGTTTTGCACCTTGTCCCCACCAGCCCTTGGGGACATGGCACAGCCCTTGGGGACATGGCACAGCCCTTGGCTCCAGTTTCCCACTGGGATCGAGCATCAATTTTATTCTCCCCAGGCAGTTTCTAAAGAGAAAGGTGCAGGGGGGGAGCAAGAGGTGCCTGCGAGGAGCAACCAGGCTCCCAGCGATGCTGGCTCTGCTTTGCCAAGGCTCCCTGCACCTCTCCGACCACGCAGGGTTTAATTAGCCAGAGTGCATCCAGAAGCTTTTCTGAGTGAGTTGTAATTTTACAGAAATCTTGTTAGATTAATTTTTAGCGGGGATAAAGCACGTCTCGTTCTCGGCACTCTACACTATTTTCTGGCACCCAGCAAATCAGGCTCGCTTAGCGCATTAAGGAGCACTCTGTTTCCAGGTTTTACAGATTAATTTCATTCAGAGCTTTTTAGCACTCACTATGCTGCATGTAATAAAAAATGAGCCACTTTTGGTGCAAAGAAAGATTTTTTAATGTGATACCAAGCTAAAAGGTCTTCCATCTTCTATTCTGGACATGGGATGTATGAGCACATGGAAGTATTTCAGGGAGCTGATGGCTTGCACAAAGCTGCTTTGGTGGGTTTGGTGGTGGTGGTGACCGCTGATTGTACAGGATGTGGTGCCACATCCCCAAATGTCCCCTGTCCTCTGCCTCTGTGATTGGCTCACAAAGCCACCCTCCTTGAATCCCCACTGTGGACTTGCGAGATGGGTAAAGGAGATCTCCACAGCCACCTCCTCTGGTAGTTCAGGGCATAGACCTGATCTCCCTGACCATCGCTACCGCTTCATCCAGGCAAATACATTTTGTTTGAACTAGGGCAAACAATTTTGAGCTACTGGTTCAGAAAATGGGGGGTTTCACTGGCTCATTTTGAAATCAAATTATCCCATTCTTATCACTGCATATCTTTGCATAGGATCGCTAGAGGCTCCTTTTTCTCCCTTACTTTAGCAAAGATCTTGGGAATGATATTTGCAGTGCTTCCTTCTGCTGCAGAAGTGCACAACATCATCATCCAGGCTACTGGGGTTAAACGCTGGTCTTCCTTCTTGTCTCTCCTCTAGCCCTGCGGGTCAGTCTCTGCCTCACCAACCAGGATGGCAGAGCCGCAGGGACCCGAGCCTGTGTCTGCACAGCGAGGCTCCGCTTTCCCTGCCATCCCAGAAAATCCACCCCGCAAACGAGCAGCTTCCTTTCCCATGTTGCTAATTAACTTGGTGCACAAATCAATAGCAAATCCTGCAGTTATGCCACTGACTGGTGCCTCAGGAGACCACTGCGGGAGAGGGGGAGCTACACAAGGCTGGGTGTTTTCCTTCAGCCTATTTATCTCAGTTTATAAAAGTGATTCCACATAATTTTAAAGCAAATTTGCGGCTAGCTCTGTGGAAACACAAGAGCAGCTTGCTCAAAAGAGATGCAGTTTAGACATGCATGAAATACTTCTCCATTGTGTTTTGTTCCGGTTTTGTAATGTTTCTGCAGATAACATGGAAATGTCCAGAGGAAACTTAGGGAAAAGGAACCCACACAGACACAGTGTGATAAGCTGTTATAAATCAGCTCAAATGAAGTTAAGATAATGAGACAGGCCTGTTCAAATTAGAGCATGTTTCCCTATCACAACAGCCCCAGGTACTGAAAAGGAACATTATCACATTTCCAACTGGCCAGTGCTTACCAATTGCTGCTTCTGCAGCAAGTGAGAGTAATGGGAGACCAAGTCAAAATCAAGGACCTGATGAAGTTCAAGGTGGGCTTTACTATACAGCTTTCTTCCCCGGGAATAAATACAGGCAGATGCAGATGGTTATTTTGGTGCCGATACTCAGTCTTTGCAACATCAAAGCTATCCCGGTTTGTTTCTGAATGGTTGGGCACATCAAATATTTAAAACATTGTAACACAGGGAAATAGGAAAAATGGGCACATTTTGAAGTTAAATAACAGGTCTGATTTTAAAGAGTGATGTAAATCACAATTGCAGATTGAATTTTTGATTAGGCAGAAAGGATCAAGGTCATTATCTGCTGGCCTTGACAATGGTGGGGATTTTTTCCAGGAAAATAACATTCTCTGGGTCTGAAAAAAATCTGGGTCAACCTTCTAGATGAGACATGTATTTTGATCCAAAAACTTAGTTGCAGTAAGTAACTAAATAATTACTTTTCTTTTTGCCATCATTTTGGGCAGAAGAGGATACTGGTTTCCAACCAGCCTTGTTCATTCCTCTTATTCTTAACTAATTAGTCTCTGGCTATCAAATCATGGTGCAGAAAATATGAGCATATTCTGCTAAATTATTATTGTTTAGGAAAAACATAATGGATTAAACACCCTATCAACATAAATTGATCAAGTTTTGTTGAGCCTAGTGGAATTACACTGACTAGCACCAAGAGGTGAGCTCTGTCTCTATGTACGAGTGCAGACATAGAATAGACCAGAATAGAACTGAATAAAATATTTCAGTTAGAAGAGACCCACAACAATCACCTAGTCCAACACCCAGCGAGCATGAACCAGAGGAAGGGGCAATGGGAGATCTGGACCATTTGTGGATACCCAGCACAACTGGGAGAGGATGTGGGTGACAGAAGAGTGGAGGAGGAAGGGGAGAGAGTAGGAGAGACATTTAAAGACTTACTAAGTAAATCTGCAATACGTGCCTTACGTAATTAACTTGTTGGCCTTGTGTAATTAAGTCAGCTGTTTGCTCCAGATTCGTCTTGGTCATGTATCTAGTTTCTATGTGTGAATCTAAATAAGCATTTTACAAATGGCTTATACTGCTGTTTGTGAGTCTGGTCTGGGTGAGGTTTTTGCACAGAGGGTGAAGAAACATGCTTGATACCATTTAAAACAGACAGAAAGTTTATCCTCATAGAATCTTGGCAACTCAGGCAGTACCTTGATCAAGGACAGGATGAGAAAGAATACAAAACATGCTAGCAACACTGCTGTTACTCGGTTCAGACGCACTCGTGTCTGATTGCTTTCATTAAATATCACTAACTGCTACTGACAGCCCTTTGGAGGGCCACTGGGCAGTCTGATGTGTGTTAAGGCTCCCCACAACAGGTCACATACTTGGCAGGTCGCACGCCTCAGTGACAGAAATCCTACTTGATGCATGTGACTCCTCAGGCTGCCATGAAGAGAGCAGCGTGCCCCAGTCCTCACAGACACACGCTGAGTGAGTTAGGCAAGACTAAAGGAGATTGAGTGCATTTGCATGAGAAGCTTGTAGCAGTTTCATGAGGTTGAATGTACATTAATTTAGTGAGATGAAAAATAACGCTATTAATACTTGGTGAAAAACCACGACTGAGCCACAAGAACTGGTTTAAGACAGCTTACTTAAAGGCATACACCAGTTTTGCTAAACATAGTTAAAATGATCCCCCCACCCCCTGCCCCAAGTAGAGCAGGCCTTAAAGAAAAATTTGAGTAAGAAATAGCTTTCTGAGATAATTAAAAAAAAAAAAAAAAAGGCGGGGAGGGGGGGAGTTGGCTGCCACTACTTCCTTATTTCTAGAAAAGAGTGAAGCTATGCGGAGCTGGGCAGCTGCTGCCAGCTGGTCTTCATTCCCAGCTGCAGGCACAGGGAGAACAGGTGAGATAACATATTTGCTTTCATTGTGGTGCAGTACTGTAGTTACTGCAAATATGCTCATCAGAGGGAACGTAAATACCACATCCTGCTACTCCTTCCAAAGCAGACCCAGCCCGCTATTTAAAAAAAAAAAAAAAAAGTGTATCAGGAAATACCACCCTGCCATTATTAATTTTGTATTATCTTCTCTAATAATTCTGCAAAGTACTTGTTTAATCACTGCTGCTTCACATGAAATTTCTCTATCGGGAAAGCACAGGATCCATGCACATTTCCTGTTCTTGTGAATAACACTGAATTTTAATTGTTAGAGGAATAAGCAGGAAACTGAGGTTACTGATTAAGACATTCGCCTTTAATTTAAGGGACCCCAAAGAAACACAACTCCCATAGTTTTATTTAACATTTAGCAGCCTAGAGGAGATAAAGAGAAAACTTATCTAGGAACTGCAAGGGCTTTAGAGAAATGCTTCTGTCTGAAACCATCCATCATAGCAAAACATTTCCAGTTATATAAAAATAGCTGGCAACCAGCAGAGTTACTAATTGCCTGCGTGGCCAAACTAAATCACTGCTGATTGCAAGCCAATTTGTCAGATACTGTGTGGGTGCAAAGTTCTGAGCTGTGAGGCCTCAAAGAAATGTTTGCCAACAGTTTGATCTTCTCTGTCTATGAGCACAGGGCATTTACCAGCGGGGAAAAGGGCAAACAGACCAACAGGCCAGCGATAACCCGTTTACGAATGTTGCAGCAGCTAATGCTGGCAACTGGTCTGACTGTTCTTAAACTGATGATTGCTGTTCCCAGCTGAGCTGCATGGAAAGTATTTTTCAAAAAGGATGTGTGTGCCATAGGTAAGAAGGTTTATTTGTAAGCCATGCAGCTGAAAGAATAAAACTGTTCAGAAAAACTTTTTCTCATGATAGTGGCAAGATAGTTTTGAAGCATTGCCAGTAACAAGCCCCAGGGAAGGGCAGAAACCATTTAAGCACACCTCGCAGGATCTGCAGCAGGATTGCCCTCCCAGGATCATGAAATGTTACCTGCAGCTATTCCAGTTTTGCAGGTATCTCTGGACACACAACATGGAAAAAATAAAGGCAGAGGATTCCTAGTTGTTCAAGTATGAAGCTCAAAATCCCGCTCTTTCTTCCTCCCCCGATGACGTGTTGTGTTGAACAACCTACTTTACCAGTGTAATATACCTCACCACATCTCACCAACAACCTCACACACAGAAAAAATGACACATGAAAGAGGAATTATAAGTTACAACTTCACAGTACACCCTGCTGAAACTGACGTGTCCAAGGATTTGAGTGAATTTATTAGAACTGACTCTGAACGTGCAGCTCTGCCATGCAAGGGCTTTGCAATGTGCTATAACCTTGCCAAAATAGGTACACAGGGTAACACAGGCCCTGATTTTTCTGCGCTGTTCTCACTCAGCTCACTCCCTCTCCTGCCTATTGTGTTCTTATTTTTAAAGCAGATATTTCGGGGCCAAACTATGCTAGTACTATGTGCCAGTTATCAGCAGTGTAGTGCAAACTTTATTACCGTTTTCCACATGAACAGCAACGTGCAGTACTAGGAGCATCTCTCCCAGCCTCAAGTGCTCTGCAATGGAGACATGAGATTAGTTTCAAGCTGGGGTAAAGAGTTACTCTCCTGTAGTAGTATATACAAGCCTATAGCAAAAATTGTTATAACTGTGCTGCTGCACTGTACGGGCTCACAGAAGGTACTCCAGTCCTAGGACTGTTGTGTGGAAGTGCTTCAGGAAAAGCTGCGCTTTACTATGAAATCCTGCGGGGTATTTTTTTGCAGCAGCACAGAGTGATTGGGTTAGTGGTGGCTGGACGAGCCCCCGCAGCCATATTGCTTGGGCCTCGCAGTGCTCGGATGCTGAGGAGCGTCCTGGTTTGAAACACAACGCCACGGGCCAACTGCCTTATGGTGAGTTTTGAGACCCAGGAAGTGGATTGCAAGGAAAAGATGAAATAACTCCAGCTAGCAAAGCTGTGGAAAGAATCCCTTTAAGTGGCCTCCCCTGAGGGTTCGGCGGGAGGTAACCGGTTACAGCTGCCCTGGGCCCTGGCTCGGGCCAGGCGCACCTTGGAGAAGAGTGCTAACACCTGCAGGCTGGGAGCACCTGAAGGCCTGTGCAGCCGGTGGCAGGGCACGGGCTGGGGCTTGGGGCTCCCCCTTAGAGCCAAGGCGCTGCTCGGGGGGAAGGCTGGAAGGTGGCTGGCCTGAGGGGCAGGCAGGGAAGGGGGATCCACCCTGAGACCTCTTCTTCCTCCCGGCCTGCCAGGGCCTGGGCCGGCCCCGCTCCGTCCCGCCCTCCCCGTGGGAGGGCTCCCCTCGGCACCCGGCGGGGTGGGCCGGCGGCGAGGGCTTCCTTCAGCAGCAGCCGGCCGCCGCCGGCCCTGGGGCGAGCGCCCACATCCGTGCGCCGGCCCCGGTAGCGACGCCTCCGTCTGAGCCCAGCCCCGCGCCGGGCTCCTGCAGAGGGAGGTGCTCTGCGCCGCGCTCCGTCCTCCCACCGCCGCCGGCAGCGAGCAGAGAGCAGGCGGCGCGGCGCTCCCGGGAGCAGGTCCCTGCCGGGGGAACTGGGCCGGCCGCCGGGACCGCGGCCCGGCAGGGCCAGGCCCGCTGCGGCCCTAGGGCTCGGGGCTGCAGGGGGGGAAATGGAGGCCGGGGGCGGGTTTCGGGGCGCTCGGGGATCGCGTGGTGACGGGGAGCCTGGGGCCAGCGGGCGGGGGTCCCGTCCCGACATGCGGCCGCTGTCGCGACTGTGTGTCCCTCGTGACAGCGCGCTGGGGCGGGGGGCTCCGGGCTGGATCAGTGCCCCGCTGTGAGGCGGCAGGGTGGTGAACGCGGAGCCCTGGCCGCGGACTGGGGGGCCAGCGCCAGCGGCCGGTGAGGGACGTGTGTCAACGAGCGATGCATGGGGAGCCTAACGGGGGTCGTAGCGCGGCGCTAACTCCATAATATCCAACGATAGTTACCCGGGAATAGCTCCTCCGTGAGCAGGCAGGGGTTCACAGCGTAGCATCTGCCATCGTGCCTTAATTCGGGTGGAGGAATGAGATAAGAATATGATATGAAGTATATAAAGAGATCAGCTGAGGCAGGAGGAGAGCATGCTTTTTCATTTAAAAAAAAAAAAGGAGAAAAAGAAAGCTGGTTTAGAAATAACATGAACAGTATTGTCACGTTGATGTGTGGTTAATACTCTTTTATACCTAATAGATCAGATTATGATGGAGAGGCATCTTTCGTGCATTTATACAGACTTTCCAGGGATCATGGAAACGGATTTGGTCCTTAAGTCTGTAGCGGAGCACAACTTCTGCAGAGTTTAACTGAAGCGTCTTTGCGAGTGGCTGTGGCAGGAGGAGAAAGGCAGGTACACAGAGTAGCAGAGAAATACTTTGCCTCTTCTGAAGTCTATTATAAAAAGTTATTTTCAAGTAGCTCTGTGCCCTGTGGGCCGTAGGCCAAAAAAAAAAAATAATTGCCAAAGGTAAAATTAATTGCATACTTGCAGGCATATTGGGGGAAAAAAGGCCTGAGTCTTGGAGTTATGCTAATTCACACCAGCAGAGAGAGTGTGACTCCTCTTTCAGTTCTTTAGTCAGACTTTGAGTCAAAGGAGAAACAGTTTTCCCATGCTGAAAAACTCTTCTCAACAAATCTGGTGGGTTTTGGCTGTGTGTGAAGTTCTCAAGATGGGGTGTTACAAGTAAATGTGCAAGAAGACACTGTTGGCAGTTTTGCACACAGCGTTGTTGGAAAGCTCAGTTAAAACATGGTGCTAGGGAAGTTTGAACAGCCGCAGAGAAAAGCGACAGCTCTCATGGTGTGGTTCTTGTTTTTTGCCTTTAAAGAAACAGCAATATATTGCAGCCTGCTAAAATGTGTGAACTGGAGAGTAGCAACATGCTCCCTTAGAGTGTGCCTAGAAACTGCTAAGGCTGACACATCACAACCTGGTCGTTACTGAAATACATGCTGTCACTGTGTAAAGCTGGTACAATAGCATCTCGAAAAAATATACTGCCCTTGAGAGCATGTCACAAAATACAGTTGTATGCTGCTTACCTGTGTGTCTGCAGGCCCTGCCTGCTGAAAGTCTGAATTTGCATTTGCAAGAACTGGATAGCTTTGGGTTTGGGGTTTTTTTGGGTGGTTGTTGTTGTTTTTGTTCTTTTCCTGGGAGAAGCTGTTCTTTTCTCACTGTTCATGCATTGCAGCCTCAATTTTCCAAGCTGATTTTCCTGTTAGCATGGAGCAGGTATTTGGCTTCAGAACTGCTGCATAGGTGACTATATGTTGTGCTGGTTCCCACGAAAGCGTTGGTTTTGCTCTTTCTTTCATTGAGAAATAAACCAGCCCAGAGTAATTCAGCAGCAAGTCTGTGTTTTGCATTTTGCATGTTGAAATGTGACATGGGGAAGCAACATGGTCAGTAGCATAATGCAGCAGGTCTGGCTTCCATTAGGGTGGTGTTAGGAAACAAGTTTGAGCCTGGCAATTGGTCCTTTCCCCCTGTCACCCCCAGGTGTGGTTGCTGGCTTGGGCAGAGGTGCTCGTGTGTCCGGCAGCTGAGATAAAGCATGATCTGGTGCCTGCAGCTGAGTACTCCCTGCTGTAATAGTTCCTGTGCTGCGTTCTAGTTAATGCAGTGTTATGAAACGGCCAGACAGCATGGAAATAGGCAGTTTCTGTGATTTCTGTGATCAAAACCACAGCAGGTTTGTCAGGCAATGGATAATTCTCTGAAATGACTGACAGAAAGCGTAACATGTAATCTTGAAATTTTGTATCAGGAAAGGAGCTTTAAGGTCTACCTTTCCTTTTGAATCTTGAGGAACTGGCTAATTCCCCTAGGTTAGAGTGGTAAAACTCCTTGCTAATCTTGCTTGTGGCAACTCCTAATTCACTCCTCATTCTTGCCCTCAAAACCTTTCATTTGCTTGTCTGCCCCTAAAACCCCGTGTCCCCTCCTGGCATGGGACAGGCAGGGCTGACATTACCAGGGTGGGGCAGGTATGGCTGTCTCGAGAGAGAGGAGAACCAGCTACTGTGAGAACTTCGGAGGTGGTGTTTCTGGTGTCTGCCTGCCATGTCCTCATGTGAGCAGAAGGCCACTGGTGCAGGGAGAAGGAGCACACCCTGGGAAGCTTGCCGGCAGCGGTATGGGCATGGGCATAAGTGATATCCCAGGAGGAGCATCATGGGGAGTTAAGAGAGGCATGAGAAGACCTTTCTCCTCTCCAGTACAGCCTCAGCTGGAAGAGAGAAATAACTGTTCTCTCTCCAGCTTTAAGGGGTTAAAACTTCTGGGATAACTAATTTGTGCCTGAGCAGTACAATAGACTTTAATTCTAAAGCCTTTCATGGAATAATCAGATTGCTTCAGTGTTCGCATAAGTTTGTCTGCTGTAGAAAGAAGAAATGATTTACTGTTTTGAAATAAGTGATTTAAATGTATAATAGCCGTTAGCTTGTTAGAACTAATGACTTTCTATGTCGAGGGGCCTTCTTTACAATTGGCAGTCCTTAAAGAGCCATGATAAATGGGATCAGATGACTTGATAAGCCAAACCATTTTGATCACTGTTGTAAATTTTTATTTAAACAGAATGGTGTAGGGAGTGGAAATCTGCCTTGCTATGTGGAGGGAGGTGTAGCTGCTATCATAGCTAACAATTATTGCAGAGATTGTTTAAAGGGACGCTCCAGGTGTTAGAGCTTTCCCAAGCAATATGGAGCAAAAGGCATTAATTTTCAGTTCTGCCAAAGATTTCTTTACCTGTCTTGAAAGCAAAAGGGAAACTGCTTTGAGAATTGCAGAGGGGCTTTGGATGAAGTGCAAGCAAATGTATTTACCAGTATAGTACTCCCTGGGGTCAGGTGTGAGCTGAGTGTGCAAACAGCAGGGCCAGTCTCTTGCCCTTTAGGGTTTGAGAGAACTGTGTAAAGCTGCACTTCAGCTATGGAAAAGCCTTCTAGGTGAGCCCCTGCACAGGGCTGGGATACAGCAAAATGAGTTTGCCACCCTGATGGAGGTTTGGTATTAAAGAAACTGAAAAATTAGCCTAAAGATTTGGGAAAAGCAGTGATGTGTAGAAATACAGACCTGTCAAGGGTGCAGCCAGCTTAAACTACTGTAATAGGAGCTTTGCTTTTTAATCATTGTAAAATGTAAAATTATGTACTCCTTAGTTTGGGAATGGACAAACTCCCTGACAGGTATGGGTATGGCTGTGTTTCCCTTTTTTTTTTTTTTTTATTTTTATTTCCCCTTTACTAGACATAGAGCCCATCATCTGTAGGCAGCACAAGATAGAAATTCTCCTAGTCTTAATCATGATTCAGACTTTCCATTAGATACTTCCTTATGAAGATGTTCCAAAAGACAAATTTGGGTTGATTGGGGGATCTGTTAGTGCACTAATGATGGCCCCTGGCTGACTGTGGTCAGCCCTGTGTTCCTCTGCTGCTTCCAAAGATATTTTTGGTAACAAAATTGGGCTGTATTGGCTGGCCTTTGGGCTGACTAACTGTAAACCAGCGTAACTGGTTAGTGGAACAATGCTGTTTCAAACCGTTGGAGGACGGCCCCAACTACCAGGACAGGCTTTCTAAGCTGTGGAGTTGACTTTCCTCCCTCCACCCCCTTGCTCTTTACTCTGTTGGTAACCGTTCATTGCCCATATTGATTTGTGTATGCAAGAAGAAGGGTAGTGTTATAAAAAACATGAGTAGCTGGCAAATGTTCAGGTCTTTTAGATGGAATCATCCACTTTGGAGTCTTCATCAGCATATCAGGGTTCCTAAATTTAAATAGAGATCTGCAGAAAAACAGCGTGGTAGTCGTGTGCTTGGTGGCTAAGGCTGGGCTTTGTCAAAGGAGTTTTACAAAGAAATTATGATGATTTTTGGATTCAGAACATGAATTTGATAAGATCAGGGAGAGATGAAGTATGGATAATGATACCATGCTTCTGCAGTTAAAAGGGAAGTCTAGCCCACTTCATGTCTTTCAGATAACTATGTTAGCTCATAAGTTTTCATTTTTTTTTTTTTCCCCTGACACACAGACAGATAAGTAACATAATGAATGGTAAGCTTCGCTTGCATTCAAAAGAGCAGGAGAGACTTGGAGGGTTTGAACAGCAAGTCAGCAGGGAGCTACTTGGCGTCTCTCCTGGAATCCGCAGCATGTTGGGCTGTCGGTGGGGTGGGAAGCGACCCTGCACTTGTGGCAGGAGTCCCGATACCTCCCTTCTCTCCTGTTTAACCAGGAGTACTTCCCTATGTACAGCCAATCCTCCTACAACTTTTGGACTCCCTCAAAGGGAGTTACATAGTTCATATGTATTTGATGAGATATTTTTTTCAGTGAGCCACTGGAACTTCCTCATGCTGGCTTTCTTCCTTCTTAAATACGTTCCTTGAAATGCTATTAATGACAGTGCTTGTTTTCCTTTTCAAAGTGTGAATGAAAGGTAGGAGTATTTGCCATCTGGGTTAATTTACAGGATTCTGCTGCCTTTTGCAAAATCCATTTCGGGCCTGTATATTTTGCAGGTATTTTGTAAATTAACATTATTTTCTGGTCAATAACATGGTTATATTTGCATAGTCAATCAAGTGTGATAGACTGGATGATGTGCTAAATACAGACCTGCTGTGGCATGGTCAACACACAACTAATTTCCAAACTTACCAAGCAGGTTTTTGAAATGGTGAAATAGAGGAAAATGTGCATGGTCACTTGTGTTATAACTTGCCTTGTACTAGGTGTTTGACCCAGAGGAAAAAAGCACCGGTGAAGTGTCGTGATAACAGCTTCTGGTAACGGTTGGGTGCAGCCCTGGCCGTTTCCTTTTCGTATTGCTTGTATTTTTCATATTGATTAGTACTGACAATGGCTGAATTACTCTTCTGCCTTGCCTACACAAATGTAAATATATATGCTGTGTGTGTATGTAGTGAGAGAGTTTAGGCAGCGACACTACATCAGCTGGAACGGAAGGGCTCCAGTGCTGCTTTTCCCTCCAAGTACAACTTGCTTTAGGTAACAGAGCACACCATGTGAGAAGAGGATGCCAAAAGGTGTGGATATGTGGATAGAAAACACAGATGGATGTGGGTCATTGAGAGTGTGCTGCTTGGTTTATTCTGAATAATACCAGTGGGATGTACGGCAATGTGAGTGAGTTCTTAGGAAATGCCTGGTGTTTACCCATCTATTTAGAAAGTGGCGTTTGGAGATGTTACTGTTTTTTCTGGTGTGAACGCTCACTGTGGGCTTCTCGTGAGTTGAAGGAGAATTTTAAGTGGAAGTTTGATGGCTCCTTTGCAGGGCACAGTCCTAATGAACTCACCTTCCTACCTGTGGAGTTACGTTCAGCCTGTGTTCAAATGAGTGAAAACCGAAAGTCTGTGTATTTGAAGAACTTCTAAAATGCAGTCTGTTCTGTATATATTTCTTTCCCTATTAAAAAGGATATCCTGGCTTACTAAAAGAGAGTAGTATGTGGCTGTGGCTTGCCAAGAGTCTTTTACATACTGAAGCCTGAAGCTGTCTGTACTCAAATGCCATTAGATGTCCATGCCAGAAAGCATCCATCTGGTCCTCTGGGTGTTTCCACTGTAAGGAAGAAAATGAGGAAAGATCATTTCTTTCACACCAATGCCACATTTGTTACATATTGTTGCTCACAGCTCCTATACGGAAATTCTTGTTTATGCCTGATTTTGAGCAGAGAAGCCAGCTTTAATTTCATCTCAATGTAGCTCCAGTGAGTTGTTTGGTTTTTGAGGGAAAAGAATGTTTGGATCATTGTGGGCCATTTATTTGGCAGCTGTGAGACTCTGCTTTTTCAACAGATGATTGCAGGCAAATTGCAGTGTGGTGGTGGGCTGACTGGATGGAATTTTATCTTACCTTTCCTACGTCCTGTCCTTCTCCCCCATGGGAAGGACTTGTGAGGCTACTTTCTGATAATACACTCTTCAGTTTAATCCTCTCTCTGTTCCACTTTGCATTGCAGATGGTCCTGTGTGTTCTCTTTGCTAGGGAAGAAGTGTCTAACATGACTGCGTTAACAAGTTTGATGTTAATAATCTGTCGATGTGGGATTCTCTCTTGGGTGCTGCATTGGCGAGACGTGTCCCACAGAAAGAGAATAACAGGTTGTGGGGTTTTGAGGGTGACGGGGAACTAGTTTAGTTCCTCACTGTACTAGTTGTGGCTATGGTAAATGCCAGTCACAATCTTGAGGATGAAAGAAAAGGAAATTTTCTGGTGTTCCTGCAGAAGACCAGGGGAGGCTTTCTGCTCGTGCTTCAGAGCTTTGTCTTTTTAGTCAAAGGACGTAGCTGAAGAGCTTCAAAGACCAGCCGCATCCAGGTCAATCTTGGGATGTCTTCCTGCTACAACCTGTGTGATTTCTTTTAGGAGGAGAGACAGAGGGAGAAATAATGCATTTCAGACCTCTCTTTACGTGGTGACTCTGATTTCCAGCAGGAACCTGCTGCAGTTGGTGGCTTTTCATTTCCGAGAAGTGACTCTAACAAGAAACTTAGCAGGCAGCCTGTCCTCCCACAGATCAGCTTTGCCTAGCTCTCTGCTCCTTTCTTCGTTGGAAGTCTCCATGCAGCTCTTTGTTTATCAGAAAGTTAATGATATGTCTGTGGAATACTTTGGATGAGAATGCGTCGTCTTGGTGGTGCTGTGCTAAACTTGGTCAATGCCCACCTGTCTCTCGGGCCCTTTCCAAAGTATTTTTCAACCATAAGTTGGTATTGGGGTCATCTCTCTGCATGCCACATGTTGATGGTAAATGTTCTTCTCACCTGTGTTGAGTTTCTGACCTTGAAGGGATCCAGGCATTGGGATCTCTGGAGTGAAAGGATGGTGCCACAGTCATTCTGGGCAATCCTGTGGGCCATCTTCATGCAGTCCAGTACCTTTGCCTGTGCTTAGGCATGTCCTCCCATGGCCTGGGGCATGATGACTTATGTCACACTGCAAAGAAAGTTGAACAGAATCAGTTTGTAGTTTTTTAGTGTTATTTGGTCTATTAGGCTGTTGCTGGACTCTTGGAACAGAATTGTGGTTTATTTGCATATCAATTTTGTGTCGGCCAACGATATTTCTAGGGACCAGAGGCTGTCAAAAGGAGAACTGGTGGAGGTCTTGGTGGCGCTGGAGGAGTCAGACTCTGGCCTCGTTGTAGTAGAATCAGAGGGGAGCAGCAAGTCTCCCAACGCCTGCTGCAGTGGGGAGCGTAGAGCTTGCTGGTGGAGCCTTCCCCTAGTCTGTTTGGGGTTTGCTGAGTTGGGTAAGGGATGGTTGCTACATCTGTGTGTTGAGCCTTTGCTAGAATCACCCCTGAGCTGGCCCTCAGGACAGCACTGGGTTTGGTGTTATTGTTTCAATATTTTAAAAAAGCAGCTTGGGCGAATAGTAACAGCGTCGATTTATTTTGCTGCAGAGGGAGCGAATCTCTCGCTGACCAACTGCTGGTACAGTACCTGCGCTGTGATATCCTGTGTTTTCTAGAGCTGCTGCTGTTGGTACAAGGTTTTTGTTTGTTGGACTTTTAACTAGTAGTGTGTCAAGGGAAATAAAATCTTCTTTTCTGGAGCTGACTTTTCCCATTAGCTACTTCTGTAATTGTTGAACTCCTTTCAACAACTCATTAATGAGGAAATGTGTTATCAGAAAGTGTAGTAGACAGTCTTATTTAATTAGGAAAGTCTTTTAAAATTTAAAAATCTGCAAAGTTTGGAATCTAGAAGTTTTAAAATTTTTTCAGTCTTTTCCAATTCTGAGAGGCTAAAAGTATGACTAATGGGCCGTGTTTTTAGGTGAGGTTCATTGGAATTTTAGCCTGCTTCATTTGTTTTTACTGTGCATGTGGACATCTTGAGATGAAAAAGCATTTCTGAATTGAAACCATTTTTCTGCGGTTTATTCCCAGCCAAAAGAAATTTGTTTCAAAAGCAACTTAGAGTTCAATGAATTGCCTTTCTCCCTGTTTTTAAGGAACACGCTATGAATGGAAGAAGAAAACCTGACTTACAACTTTTCTCCTCTGTAGCCCTCTGTGTGCTGGGGTGGGTCTCCTGGAGCACCTAGCTCCAGGAGTTCAGCGTTTCATCAGAGAGAACTGCTGACCCATGCCGAGGCCGCTCTGTCAGGTGGAGGGGTGATGGATGGATGTGCAAAGGGCTGGCACCCTCCTGGCCCCTCTTTGGAGGTGCTGTGGGCATGCCGAGCCGGGTGCGGTGGGCTGCGCTGCAGTGTGTTTGCTCTGTGCCATGGGTACAGAGCCGCAGAGCAAAGGCACGGTGCCCGAGGAGGAGATTTTCCTCTCCCTGTAGGCTGTAGCTGAATGTCTTAAAGTTGGGTTGGTTTATATGAAGCCGTATTTCTCTACCGAGAAAATATTCTCGGGGGTATCTGCTGACAAGTACCAGATTTTAAATGATCTCTCGCACTGTAGTTAGAGAACATTAAATAGGGATGGAACAAAAAAATCAATCAAGAAACAAGATGCTGCTTCTGATCTAGATGAGAATCTTGTCTGCTAAGAAAGCAGTTGAGTGTTTTTTAAATCGGGCTCAGTCTAGATGCACAGACTGGAAGAACAGTGTCAGAAGGTCACATTTATCATCTTGTGGCTGTTGGCCACGTTGGCAGAGTGGGTTGGGAGGGACGGTCAGGAGGGCTCTTTGCATTTTTGTAAAGCTTAATCAGTGAGGTGGTATTAGAGAGACGGCACGAACTTCAGAATTGGAGGGTGAGATTGCATTGGGTTTGGTCTGTGTGGGTGCTTGCAGGTTGCTGAGCCCTGCGGGACGACTGGCCGGGAGGACCTCGCTGTTGTGGCTGCTCTGCCTGCTCCGACTGCTGGCGGTCTGTGGTGGGGACGCAGTCACGGCAAAATGAGTCACCGCTGCTGGTATTACAACTTCAAGTCTGTTTAGATGCTCTCGGGACGGTGAGGACTTGGAAGTTAAGGTTCCAGGCACAGGGGTGTTTTTTCAATGTCGTCATGGAAATCGGCACTTGAGTTGCCTTGGTTTAGCTTTTGCCTTATAGCCCAGAGGTATTTCTTTTCAGCAGCTCAATATATAGAGCCATTTAGAATTAGAGTTGAATAAAGTATATTGCAATTTTAATAAAAGATGTCTGGTTAATAATCTCTTAATAGAAAATTCTGAAGTGGTTTTTCAGATTTTTGCTAGAAGAAATTCTCTTGAAATAGTCTCTTTTCTGTAAGAACACCAAACCTCCTCCACTGAAGAGTTTTGCTTTGTTTCAGGTATGGTGTATGATTTTTATACTCTACTGTACGTACTGTTCAAGTTAACATTTGTCATGAAACAAGATGAAACATTCAGAATTTTCAAATTCAGTTGATTGTAGACATGTTTAAAGCGCACTTAGTTGTTTATCTAAGAATAATTAGTAATTTTAACTCTCTTGTTCTAAATGAAATTAAAATCTTAATGCTCTGACTTCCTGTGGAACAAGAACTTTGTTTGCTGTACTACAGCAATTTGGAAGTGGTAAACCAGTGATGGCAGCGTGCTGGGGGTGGATCGGTCTGGTCCGTCAAGCTGTCCCCGCACCTAGGTTTTTGTGCTCCTCCTATCTCCATCGTTGGTCAAGGAGAGGAAAACTGGTGGCTTCAGCTTAAAATCTGAAGGAATAAAATCCCTTTATCCAACCGATGACTGTTTGACTTTCCTACACGGTACAGAGAATGAGAGCGAAGTTGGAGTCACCTTGTGGAAGAGGCCGGTTCCCAGGCTGCCTCCCCGGGTGGCAGGGCTACTGCCTCGGCTAGCACCAGGTTGGGAAAGGCTGCAACACGTCTGCAGCCCATGGTGCAAACGGGCAGGAATTTCTGGAAAAGCAGCCAGTGCCGGGGAATAGGAGTGCCAGCTGCCTTCTCGTGACAGCTTTACAAAAATAGGTTTTTAATCATCCTGGTCTGATGTATATTTTGCTCAGCATTTACAGGTCTGGTAAATTCTAATTATTCTGCTTTGCACGTTTGCACAGCGAGGAGATGCTGAACTTCAGCTGGCAGAGAACATGGATTTTTGGGATAGCGTTTAATCCCAAATTAATACATTGTATTACTGGTCAAACATCTGGGGGGGAGCCATCTCCCAAGATACCTTTCTTTTTCAGATTTATTGAAGGAAATGTCTAAAGAACAGTTACTGCATTGATCAGAAATACTTTTATTTTGATTATTCCTCAGACTTCTGGGGAGAAATTACTTTTGCTCAGTGGAGCCTTGTGGTAAACTTGGGATATCCTGGAATGGATTAAAATCCTTGAATGAATTTCTGTGAAGCTGCCATGTTGGTGTTCTGCCCTTCCACTGCCTGGCGCAGACCAAAAGCAGTGCAAGGCAGAGCAGTGCTGCCACATCAGGGGCCTTTTTCTCTAGGTTCGTTAAAACCTTTACCATCAGAAAATTAATTTCTCAAAAGCTTGGCCTGCCTCTCTGGGTGGCTCTATATCTGTCAAAGGTCATATCTCATACAATGAAACTGCTCAGTACGCAGCCAGCTTTTTTATCCTTAAAGCTGTTGAAACGCAGGATAATCAGAACGGGCTTAGTTCATTATTTTAGTCAAAGCAGGTCAGTATTTGATAATTTAAATGCTGAGAAAGGTAGATTTTATTCTGATGGAAATTATGGTCTTGTACTGAAACAAGCAGTGGTTTTATAAATGGGGTATGGCCCAGGGCCTCCTGCTCTCATACCACAGTAATTAGTCTCGGCATAGAGAGCTGAATGGGACAGCTGTTCATCCATGCTAAGGATTAGCAAGATGCTTAGAAAAAAGCAAAGGCTTAAATTATGTTGAGATCAAGGTAGGTGAGGATGTAAAGTAGGTGGTGTTTCATGTGATTCTGGTTTTCTCATCATCAGGGCATTTCATACATGTGAATAAACACTTTGGAGGCCTATTTCTTACATAGGTCCCCTTGCCTTCTGTACAGCTTCGTAGCAAATACAAACAAATTAACTACATTAATGGGAGCTTTGGGTTTAGGGTAATACAACACTCCCCTTGAGCTTGAAATAATAAAAAACCTGCTGGGGGGGGGGAAGCAGTGCAGTTGGAGAAAGGCTGTGCTCCTCTGGGTGAAGGCTTGGCCAGGCTGGCAGGTAATTTGATGAAGGTGCTCTGCTCGAGCCGGGTGTCCATGACTTGGTTCTTGAAGGAGGTTGGGCTAGCAGATGATGTGTCTTCCTTCTGATGGAGGATGAGCATTTCTGTTGGTGGGAGCCCAAGTGACCCCTGAACACAGGTGCTTAGTTGTGTTGGCCAAGCAAGAAAAGACCAAAGTAGAAGAAAACTCTGGAAAGCTGTCCCTCCTTGGTACCTGGCTTTCCCTCCCAAATATGTTGTGTCACTTGACTCAGCAGATTGGCAGAAGCTGGGAACTGCCATGTGGGGTCATGAAACCTCCACGGAAATAATTTGTGCCATGCGCTTTGTTCCAGGAGCTCCTGCCTGAGCTGTGACACAGCCCAGATAAGTAGGATAAATATTTCCTTCTTTCTGCAAATTTTCGTTACTTTCTGATGCATATATTTGTTTTACAAGTGCTTAATGAGGGAGGCTGCACTGCTCTTGGTCACTGCTAGATACAGAAAAGAGCCTGGAAGTGCTGTCGAGGCGTGTAAGCAGCAGCTTAACTGAGGCACGGAGCTGAACCCAGGCAGTGGGCTTGCCATCTGCTTTTCTTTCTTCACTCCAATTAATCTGCAGGGTTTGATGAGGGGGTGGGTTTAGTTGTGTGCTTCACAGAACAAGGCAGCTGTGGGTTCGTCTGGTTGTACTGGAGAGGAAGCTGCATTGGAGCTCTTTCCTTTTATTAACTGTGGCCCTGGGATAATTGCTTACTCTGCTTTTTTTAATTAGTTCTCTTAGGGGGAAAAAATTATTTCTTTTAGGATAGAGATATGTAGCCCTGATAATGTCATGTAGTACCAGTTAGAGCTTGAGCCCTGAGAGCAGTCCTTGCCATGTCTGAGTTTCATTTTCACTCCTGTTTCTGCACTACTTCAAACTCATAATAAAATTCTTAGAAGGATTTAGCCCTAGGTTTCATAGCTCTGTTCAGTATAGCTCTTACTGTCATCCTCAGAACAAAAATAATTTTTTTGTCTGAAACTGTATCATTCTGAGTTTCAATTTTATTTATTTAGGAAATTGAAAGTGTAAGTTGTATTGTCTCCTGGCACCTGAACTGAAATGGAGAGTTTCACTGCTGCATTGCATTAGCCTTTTTCAAAATATACTAACACAACTTTCAACTCTGACCACAGGCAGCAGTGTTTCAAGGAACAAAAATAGAACCAAAGCAAAACCAAGCAGAAGGGCGGGGGGTTGTTATCATTAAATAATTTTTTTTCCTCTTCCTTTTCCATAGGTTCCTAAAAATTAGCACTATGACTGATGAAGACTATGATTATCTGATCAAACTCCTGGCCCTCGGAGACTCTGGGGTTGGAAAAACAACGTTCCTGTACAGATACACTGATAACAAATTTAATCCAAAATTCATCACAACAGTAGGGATAGATTTTCGGGAAAAACGAGTGGTAAGTTGTCTCATACAAATGATGGCACTTTCTTTTTTTCTTTATTCATTTCTGCTGAGAACAAATTTTACATAGCTGTGTGCCGCCTCTCTTACTGTGGGGTATAGCATGTGTTGATAATGCTTTTCCTTGTCTAGTTTTTGGCTTAAACAAGTCATAATCAGGAACTGGATAAAGGGGAAAAATGCCATTATCCTTATTCTCATGTTGGATTGTAAAATGGTTTATTGCACGTTGGTATAAAAGGATCATTCCAAGAGCAGGTTTCCATAGTGCTAGTGAATGAGGTGTGTTTGTGACTAGAACTAACTCTAGCCCCCAAACTCATTATTTAAATAGAAAAGATGGAAACTTACAGAAGCACAGAAATTTCAACCTGCTTCCAGGTCATGCAGTAAATTAGCAAAGGCACAAGAAGCGGTTCCGCCAGCGGGACCACGCTACTTCTCAGAGTCTCTGCCAGCAGCAAGGCTGGAGGCTGAGTGTTCCCAGCCTGTGATCAGGAGTCCTCATAGGTTAGGATCCATGGATCTTAACACCTGCTTAATGCAGTGTGTACGAGTCCCTTCTGCCATGCTGTTGTTTCTTGATGTTAGAGAGAAGATGAGTCTTCTGCAGTGTTGGTCAGATAGTTTTTGTGGCTATGAGCACAGTTGCTTTGTTTTAATTTAATGTGACTAGTGTATCTGGTCATAGATCCTGACACCAGCTAAATACAGGGAACAAATTCAGCTTCCTTGATTAATAAAACTGTAATAAATACAAGATATTATACAAGGGCAGGTGAGGAAGGGTTCCGCTTCCTCGGGTAACATCAGTGCAGCCTCTGGGTACAGACATGTCCACAGGGTCCCTGTGCACTTGATCTAAATGTAAGGGCAGTATCTGCCTGCTTTTAAATTTGCTGAGAGTCTGCTAAACTACCTCAGATAACAAAACCAGCTCATACTCATTTTATTCCTCTGTATTTTACTGCAACAGCTAATTTACACACTGTTGCTCTTTAATAAAGAATTGAGCCCTAGCGAAAGGTCACAGTGATTTCTTTAAGCACCATGAGTTTGCAGTTGCAGTTAGTAAGGAAGTCATTAATGTCCAACAGAAGTTAATGAATAAAGAATAGCTTTTTATAATAGTGGCTAATCCTGTCAGCCAGCTGTAAATTTTCTAAGAACAGCAATGAAACAGAACAGAGGCAGCTTGCTCAGCACAGTGCTATGCCAAGTTTTAAAGATCTGGTATCTAATTTGAACTACTAAATATGGCCTTTAAAGAGAAGCTTTCATAGATGTTTCATGTGGCTCCTGGGTTTTTAAATATTATTATAAGCAGCCCTCTGAAATCGCTTTTAGAGGTAAGAGCTTTTACTGAAGGACTGAACTTTTACTCCTTATTGCTTTGCACAAAAGCAATGGTCTCAGTCTGTGACCCAGGCGCTGGATTTCGGTGTGAGCTGTATGGCTGTACTGATTTGACTCTCTTGTTAGGTATACAACAGCAGAGGACCAAATGGATCTCCAGGAAAAGCCTTCAAAGTGCATCTCCAGCTTTGGGACACAGCCGGTCAGGAAAGGTAACAGAGTTCAGCTCATTGAAAAGCAGTTCTGCATTAGTTATGTTTCTGGGTAAACCATTCATCCATTCAGGTGAAAAATCTCAAAAATCCTTGTGTATCAGGACAACGAAAATATTTTCCAGAAATAAAGTTTTTCTGACACTGCTTTGATGCAGTGATCAGGGAATCTCAGAAAATAGGACTGGGGGAACTGGAGGTGGTCTGCTCCCTGCCTCAGCAGCATGCTGCCTCATTCCTAGCACACATGGGTTATTGGGTCAGTGGTTACCCCTTCTTGTTTTGTACCGGCTTTTGGCTTTATAATATATAGGTGATCTTTCAGGTCCCTTTCAATCCAAACCATTCTATGATTCTTACCTCCTCTGGAAGATACTACCTAAGTGTCCTGTTCTCGTATTTCAGATCTTTTCTGTTAGGTTGGATGGTAGGGTGTATTTGAGAAAGGTGCTGATAGGGGCTGCGTTAGCCCACATGTGGCCTTCAGGCTGAGGGAAGTGGTTATTCCCCTTCATGCAGCACTTCTGAGGCCACATCTGGAGTACAGTTCCTATTTGCGGAACCCCCCCAATGTGGGATACTTTGTACTGGTAAACTGGAGTCCCGTGGAGTCCTATTAGAACAGGTCAGGAGAATGATCCAGTGAGGGCTGAGGAGGCTAAGCTCGTTCAGCCTGAAGACTAAGGGGAGGCTAATTGCCATCTTCATCTACCCAGTGGGGAGAAGACAGAGCCGGACTCCTCAGGCTTGCAGCTAAAGGGCGCGAGTCGGTGGTCACAAGCCGCAGCAAGGATACTCCAGCTAGGTAGGACACAAGTGTTGGCCGCGGGAGCGGTTAAATCCTGGAGCAGGTCACTCCCAGAGGCTGTGCAGTCTGTTTTCTCACAGGTGGTCACAACTCAGGTGGACATAGTCATGAGCAGCCTGATGCCTTCCTTAAGTCCTCTCCAGATTACGTGCCCTGGGCTTCTCAGAATTTTCTATGATGAGCAAACTTTCTGTTCTATCCTCCACCAGGCTGGTTTCAGCCTCTCTTACCACCAGCATGCGAGCAGGATGGAGAGTTTTAGTTCAAGTCTTAGCAGTGCTGAGCAGTGTGGAAGAATTGCTTCTTATCTTTTATGTTTTTAGTTGTGTTTGTCTTCTTTGCAGCAGCATACCATAGCTGATAGGTATTAAGTTCAGGACTGATCAGAATTCTCCTTTGCAAAAAGATTCTTTTATCTAACCAGATTTTCTGTCTTCTGCGTGACAGTTGTTTGTTCTTTCCAACGATATTCTTGACTTGTCACCATTAAATTTAATTCTATTATTTTTTTTAAAGGGAGAAGTGTGTGTACTGCTTGCTTAAGCTTCCCCTGGCTAGTTATGTACGCTGGTTTGGGCTATCATAAAGTGATTGCCTTTGGTATGACTGCTGATTTCATCTGTCAACAAGGGAAGAAAATGCGACTCAACGCCTATTTGCTGTGTAATAGTGACCAAAGAGCAGAGGGCTGAAGCATTTAGTGGGGAGGAAAGAAAGTAGCGATGAGGCAGATTTCAGGTTTCCAGAGTAAGCAGTGCAAATACTATGCAGGAGGGGTTGCTGCTGGATGAAAAGCATAAGCAAGTGGAAATTTTGTGTCTGAATCATCAAACACCATTTGTGTATACCCCTCTGCAAAAGATTAAATGTTTTGAGGCTTTTTTTTTTTTCCTGAAAAGAAACCCTAGAAGCAGTGTCGGGTATCTGACATGTTTCCGTGGAGAGCAGTTTGGGGTTTTTTTTATTTTCACGGATGTGTGGCAGAAAATATCATTTACTGTTTCTGGTTGGTGCGAGATGATGTAGTACTGTTTTGTGATGTGATGGATCCCTGTGATACAGAAAGCACCAGAGTGCCATTGCACTGTTTTCCAGTGCTGTCTGAACGCTTTAATATTATTTGGGCTTTCTTCACATTTCTGATTTGAACAGGCTTGTGACCTTTTGGTGACAGACAGAGTTGCATTTCATGGTTTTTAGTTCCGTTCAGCTCCATAGCTTTGCTGGAAGCCTGTAAACAATGTCCCTGGTGAAGGAACACTTGCACAGTCTGCTTACAGAGTGTGTTCGTGTCTAGACCTCTGCAAGGAAAGGTTACCTTTTCCTTTTAGCTGAGCTTCCCAGCAGTCACATCAAACAATCAAAGGCATGTAAACAGCCACCTACTCTTCATTTGTTTAATACTGACTAGACTGAGTAGTACACATCCATCGATTAAGTGCGTGCAATGTCGGCAGGTGAATCCATTTCTATCACTGTGATTTGTGATACACCAAGTGCTTGAGTGTCTTTTCTTTTTCCTTTTTTTTTTTTTATTTTATTTTTATTTAACCAACCATTCTCTCTGTGTGTCTCTCTGTTAAATCAGGCAGAATTTGAACTAATAGATTAGTCACTGACAGCGTTTATATTCTCACATATAAGCTTCCTCTGGTAAATTACTAACACACTGATTAATAAATGTTGACTGGTGTGATGCTTCGTAGCTAAAATGAAAGTCAAGCATTATTTTGTTTTTGCTTTCCTTCCAAGGGAATGTATGTCCACTAAATCTTGCAGACTCTTCAGATTTCAAGATAATTTTTTTAATACAATTTTTGAACAAGCAGTTCAGTAAAGCCTGACTTTATCTCCTTTTTTCTTTACTCGGGTCAGGGTTGCCAGAAAAGTGCTTGCTTTGGAGGTCACTTTGTATTGATAGAGCTGTGTTGCCTTTTTTTTTCTTCCCCCTTCAGGTTTCGAAGTCTCACCACAGCGTTTTTCAGAGATGCTATGGGCTTTTTACTAATGTTTGATCTCACCAGTCAACAGAGCTTCTTAAATGTCAGAAACTGGATGAGTAAGTAGAACCTTACAGCTTGCATTTATCGGTTGACTTGAAGCATTCTTGTGTATTTTAGGCTTCCAGGCTTTCTGTGTGTCATTGTTTGCGAGCTGGAAAATGCTCAGAGAAAATAGTTTTGTCTAGTGCAGCCATAAGTGGGTATTCACAGCCTGTAATTTGGGGTGAAAGCTTCATCAAATTGGAAAGATGCACACTTTTCTTTTTTCTTTTTCCCTTTTTCTTTTTTTGCACAATAGATGGGTTTGGGCATATTCTTGATGATAATCTTGTTTGGATTTGGTAAATTTGAATAAATCTGTTGCCTCTTGAAAGTTAATGGTATTCAACACTTCATATTTTATACCCCATATTTTAGATGATACACAGGAGCTTGGAAACTGTAATCTGGATATTGCTGTCAATCTTTATAGTGTGTTTTCTGTTTGTAAAGCAGAATGTGATTCCTTCCTGTCTGCTTTGAGGTTTAAATTAAAATTAATATCGTGCTTTGAGGATGTGGTTTGAAAGCACATAGTCTTTGCTGTTGTTGGGTTTTTTTCAGACAACAGCTACACTAATAACGAAACAAAGGTTAAATTCTTAGTTGTTTTTAATTGAGGGTATTTAGAGTGCTGGAAGGACAGAGGCCAGTACATTTCCAGCTGGCAATTTTCCAGCAAACAAGCTGAAGTGGGGGTAATGTGTGAATCCAGATAGCTTTGTGAAAACAGTTCCATCTTCCTCAGAGATTCCTTCCTTCCACTAAACAACCCCTGTCATCACAATCTCCTACTGCTTACCAAGCTGAGGCTCTGTAATTTCTTCTGTGTATACTGCATCTTTTCAAGTCAGTATCCTCAGGATTGAGGCAAGTGTAAGTAAATGGCTTTGTACATTCACTTACGGGGGGTGAGGCTGTGGACAGTGCTTGTGCCTGGATCTTCAAATGGACAAAACTGCATTTAAATCATTGTGTATATCCAGGAGAAAGAACATGCTTGAGGATTTTGTCCTAAACTTCTGAAGGACTGCATTTGCAGATGATGTGGGTGCTTGTTTGTCCTTCCACGGTGTCCTTATGAGTCTTGTAGAATAAAAGTTCTGGCTGGTGGAGGTTCTCCTCTTCTAAAGCAGTGTTTTTCGTGCACTCATTGCAGTTGAGTCTTGTTGTATGTTGGTAAAATAAATCCTGGAAATAATTTTTAGTACCATTTGTACTTCCTATTTTGAAAAACTCCCCCTAGTAAGTAAACGTACGATAAGGAAATGTGTTTGGCATGAAGTGGTTGGCTGATTAGGATATTTTGAGGTGGGGGCAAGAAAGGTATTTTGAATTATTTTGTCAACAGTCTCAGTCTCTAAGGTGCTTCCAGCAGTCTCTTAACTCCTGTTTATTTTTGCTTCTAGGTCAGCTGCAAGCCAATGCATATTGTGAGAATCCAGATATAGTCTTAATTGGTAATAAAGCTGATTTGTCAGACCAAAGGGAGGTAAATGAAAGGCAAGCAAAAGATTTAGCAGACAAATATGGGTAAGCAAAAGATGACAGAAGCTAAATTCTGTACCTGTTGTAAGTGTAGCTGATGACTGGTTAGAGATACTTGCAAGTATACTTAGAAACTCGTTTAAGATCTTTAGGCATTACAGTATCACATACACCTACAGTGATATCCAGCTTGTCACCCTTTCAGATCGACCTGTCCAAATAGGAAAGAGATGGAATGAAACACGCTGTTCTAGAAATTTGGCCAAAATATTACAACATAAGAAATAAGGGTGAAATGAAACAGTCTCACTAGAAAGCTACATTCCTGGGATGTTGGCTTGCCTGGAGAGTTCAGGACAAAATATACCAAAAGCAGATGAACACTCAGTGTTATGAAACTAAATAACTAACAGTATTTATAACTTGTTTTTCTAGTTAGTTTGGAAATTTTGTGTATTTTGTTAGGTTCTAAGTGTACAATGGCACTGAATTTATTTGGTTTTCCTCCATGAATAATAAAGGTGTTAAAGGCCTTTTTCTTGTTCTAGTGAGCCTTCTATATTTCTTTGCACTAATAAAACCTGCAGAGTGTCCTGTAACTGGATAAATTAGCTGTGTAACGTAATTAGTAAATAGTGCTGTGGGCAAAAAGAGTGTGCATTTTTTTTCCTTAGTTGCCCTTACTGTGAGG
This sequence comes from Falco naumanni, assembly GCF_017639655.2. NCBI lineage: Eukaryota > Metazoa > Chordata > Aves > Falconiformes > Falconidae > Falco > Falco naumanni. Next base: position 21,480,666 of record NC_054079.1, read on the forward strand.
GATGTTCAGAGAGAATTGGGCCAGCAGCAGAAGGTGGCCTGAGAGACTGAGTAATAAGCAAATCAGACTTAAAAATATTAAAAGAATATTAGAGAGTTGTCTGCAGCCAGGTAAGGAGAACAGTGATACCGAGGAGAAGTTAGCTTATGCCAGATTTCATATGATCAAAGTGCTGAAGCAATTTATAATCTTCTCTTCTAAAAAGCATGACTTGGAAGGCAATATTCTGGATTCAAAGGGTATTTCAGAATGGAATCAGCTAAGTTGACCTGTGCTTGTATGTTGGAAGGAAGGAAAGGAGATAGTACTTACAGGGACTGCTAAATAGCAATAGTTGGAACTACCCATCTTAAAAAAAAAAAAAAAAAAGTTTTTTCTGGTGTGTTCTTTGGTCCCTGGAACTTTCTGTAATGCACACCTAGGTTTCTCTTTAAAATAAACTTTCTGGTTACCTGAAAGGCTTTTTCAGCCAAGGTTTGTGCTGATGTTACCGTGATTTGAAGTCAAAATGCCAGGATACATTTTGTAAATGAATGTGGTGGTTTTGTACTGGTGTTGTCATGCCATAGTGTGCTAGGAACAGGAGCGTGGGTTCTACCCAGCAAGGAGATAGTCATAATGACCCAGATAGTTTGTCCCATTTCACTGCCACTAAAGCCACCGCTGATAGCTGCGCCGAGAGCGTTAGTCGAGTCTTGGTTGTCTTAAAAATCTCTCCAGCTAACCTGTTCCTTTTCACTGTAGCATACCATACTTTGAAACAAGTGCTGCTACCGGACAGAACGTGGAGAAGGCTGTGGATACACTCCTGGACTTGATAATGAAACGTATGGAGCAGTGCGTGGACAAGACACAGGTCTCTGATACAGCCAATGGAGGAAGCTCGGGAAAGCTAGATTCGGCAAAACCAGAGGAGAAAAAGTGTGCCTGCTAAACGTCACCTCTAAACTGTGAGAACCGATGAAAATATTTCATCAGAATATGGCTGACCTACCACCAAATTTAAACCGGCTCCGTTGAGCCATGCACAGAAGCAAAGTTCCATTGTTTTATTGGGATTGTGCATTTTTCTCCAAAGGCCTGGTTTAAAACTAAAAGCTATGTTTCAGTGAGGCTCTTGTGCTGAAATGATTCTTCCTGATACAGTGCCGTCTCCATAGAAAACTCCCCCACCTCTTTTCCCCCAGCCCTCATCTTTATTTTTCATGCAATCAGGATACTGAATAGAGGAAAGTAGCTTTATTTTTTTTAAAAAGGAGGGAAAGAACCTATTGTCTGCATACACTGGATATTGAAATTAAATTGGAGGTGGGTGGTTTTCTAGGTCTGTGCCATTTTTCCACAGAATCCTGTTTCTTTATAACTTTTAATCTGCATCAGGGACCAAGGCAGAGATATAAAAGATTGTGTGACCTATTGAGAAAAACTATCACTTGTACAGAGTAAGCAATGCTGTGAAATCCGTCCTGACTGAGTCACTGAGATGGTGGTTGGTGGGGTGGGGTGTGCGTGTGTGTGACTTGGGTTTGGGGGGGAGGAAGTAGGGTATTTAATTTGAAAAAAAGAAATCGGGGAATTGTGCAGCATTGCTTGTGTTGCCAGTAATCCAAGCAGGGATTGGAGCGTTGTGGAAAAAAGTATAGAGTGGGATTCTGATGCTGCAGGGACAGTTTATAAAGAAGAGAGTATAATGTCTGTGAACAGATAAACTGTGTTTTATGAAACAACTTCTTACCGTTAGCAAAAAATTCTCCCCTTCCTCAACTGAAGGAAACTATCCTTTTTTTCTTCTTTTTCTCTGGGTAACTGCATATTGCAGGTAGGGTGTAGGAAAGAGCCGGAGGCTGACTGCGCTGCCTAGAAGGGAACTGTAAACCCTGCTGTGCTGAGAGAACCTCCTCAGTTATCGCTGTGCTTTTATCGGGTCCTCTGTATGCTTAGGTTTTCAGCAGAGGACAGCTTTCTCATACTCTTAAATTCTCCAGAAGAGAGGGCAAGGTGGAAAAAAGGTGATGTGGGGACTTTGGGAACGATGGCAGTCCAGAATATGTGACTGGCTAGGTAAAGTGTGTGGCAGAAGTCTGTTCTTGGCACAGAGGGTAGAAGTTGCTCTGGTGGTGTGCTGCAGCAGGATGGTGCGATGCAAAAGGCTTCTTCTATGGGTGAAAGTGAGTTCTAGCGAAATAGTGAGTTGCTTATCACAAGCAAATGTAAATCCAGGCAAAAATAAATACTATATTTATAAGCATAGATCATTTTCTAAACCGAGTGACAGCATACTTATTAGTCTACCCTGTCCTTTTTTGTAGAATTACTGTTCTGTTTTTATACAGGTGGTCGTTAAGGGTCTCTTTGTGTTTATTGTGCTTGAAGCTGCTTTAAAATCACTTGGAAGGGTGCAGATTGGGGTGGGGGAGAGCAGTTCTCTTTACAAGTCAAGCTTAATTGGTTGGGTTGGCAGGATTGCAGACTTTCACGTATTTAAATGTTTTCAGCTTTGATTCAAAATTGCAAACTTTGTGAATAGCAAGCTCATAAAATGTTTCAGCGCTTCCCAGAAATGGAGAATTTACCATATTCACTGCTGAAAAAGTAACAGATTTTCTGCCCAGCTCCTAAAATGATGTTTACGGGATGATTTGGCATGTTAACAGGGCAGATGGTCCATCCATAGCAGCAGACCCACTGGTTGAGTAACCAAATAGCTGTGATTACCATGCCAGAAATCTAACTTGCAGGCTGCAAGGATTATGAATGATAGACTATACCTAAAGGCTACATATATATAGATAGATAGATATAGTATATAGTATGTACTATACAACCAGGTATGGTACAGGTTCTTTTCTAGGCTATAAACAGCCCTAACACCTCAGGAAGTCGCAAAGCTGTTGTGGTAGTCAACAGGTGATTCCCAGGCAGAAAATATAAGTAGACTGCTAGTAAGCAGGTTGATCCTCAGACAGGTTCCTTAGTATCTGATACACGTAGATGTATCTGATGAAGTTCAGGGTTTTCTTTGAAGTTGTATTGCTTTTTAATATGTAGCATAAAACATAAACATAATGGGGGGGGGGGGGGGGGGGGGGGGGGGGGGGAGAGTAATAAGTCTTGAATTCCTGAAAACAATGATCTGAGGAGATCCCTGGCTCACTTTCAAATAAATCTCTCATTCTGTGGCATCAGGTTTTTGTCCATTGAACGGAAGTAGGGTAAGTTGCTAAGAATGGTAAATTACCGACAGTCAACCGAAGCATGTTTCCCAGAGCAGCTGAAGTATAGCTTGTCTAAAAGCTGTTACAAAGCCACAAGTGTCGTCAGGAGCAGACAGATGATTCATACAAGGTGTGTAAAATCCCAAACCTGGCACAGTTTCAAAGCACCTTGATGAAGCTCAGTTGCTTCTATTTATCTCTCCACCTGCTGAAGCTAGCACTCTTAGAATAATAATAATTAAAAAAAGAAGGAAAAAAAAATCACTGCAGTGATACCTTGCTCTAGACCTCACTGTTCTGGGTATCTCCTAACCTTGTCCCTGAGCTTCAGTGACTGTGAGTTGTCAGAGCTGGCGGTCGGTAGCCATGGAGCTGTTTTCCGTAAGGATACAGGCTCTGAAACTCTCCAGTGCGGATGGAGCGAGCACGTGGCCAGCCCTTGCAGCCCAGTGTTGCTTGAGTGGCCTGTTGAGCAACGAAAGGGAAATGACTGTAGTGAAACTTCCATTGCTTGGTATGTATTTATATACTTGCTAATACAAGAAACTGATTATTATTCTCTCTGGTTGTTTTTGTTTTTTAAAAAGGCAATCTGTGAATGCATATGAAACTATTATCCCAAAAGGGTTTTGCCACCAAAACTTTGTTTGGAGGAAAGGAAGAGAAGTTCATGTGTGTTTCCTTTCCTGATAGGCGCTCTAGTAGCTCTTAGTTATTAAATTAGGAAAAGAGGAACATAATAAGTGATTCTAAACAGCTACTAACAGCTTTGTTGTTTATCAGGTCAACTCTCTGCAAAAAAACTAGATCGTGAACTCTTCCTAAAAATTGCCTTCTGTCCCCTTTCTGTCATCGTTTGCCTCTTGCTTTGTTTTTCTCTTCATAGCTATTACTTCTAGACTTGACATGTCCACCAGGGGATTCACGTTCCTGTGTGTCCATCCGTCTGTCTCCCTTCAGCGTCTTGGCTCTTGTGAAGCCCCGCAGCCCTGCACAGATGACTCGGGGCCACTCCTTGCTGCTGTGGTAGGAACTGAAAGCGATAGCAGCATTAAGGTTCACGAGCTCTATGTAATATCCAGGAAATACTGGTAAAGCAACGAAGAAAGAACGCTGCAAGGGGGCTGAGCACAGTCTTACAGAGCCACGCCTGTATGGAAAGAAACTTCTCTATCCCACGTGCTGGAATACCCTCTCCCAGTTCTATCCAGTACCCACTTTGATGGAAGGGCTTTCCTTTACTTCTACTGTTGCTTCCCTTAGGTAGGTTTTCCAGCTGCAGCACGGTGAGCTTGGGTGCACAGTGAGCCCCCACTAACCACTTGCAACCTGCTGGAAAAGAGCCGGTGAGGTGGAATGGCACAAGTGAGTCATCTGTACGGTGGGTAGTGCCGTGCCACATACAGGCTGCTGTGATGCCAGCAAGGCGCAGCATCTTGGCATAGCACTTTACTAGTTCCAACTCTTCTCACTGCCCTGGAAGCTCCTGAATGTAGCCCTTGCTGGAGCCACATATCCTGCTGTTTTCATCCTTTTCGCACTCCTGTTGCTCAAAACATTTGACATGTTCAGCCCTATAAATTCTTCCAGAGCACCAGCATGGGAAATGAATGTGCTTTTGCTTAGTGGCTCTGGTAGGATATAGCCTCATCCCGTCCCACTAGAACTTGAATCCACCTTCTGCTGTTGAAAAATTTGATTGTATATATTCAAATTGGAAGTGAAGCATTTCCTTTTGAGCACGAATACAGCTTGTTTGCAAGCCTGCTAGATATCCCACATCAGGGCTGGAGGGGAAGAAAAGGTCCTGTGATACTTTATCCAGGGTGATCCTGAAAATTAAATGTCAGCACAGGTATTCTAACCCTGTGGGATTTTGTCTTGAATTTCAGTCCAGGCACTGGTTTCTCAAGGTCTCTTTTTGTGTCCTTTTAGAAATACCTTATTTTGGTTTTCCAGCATCCCCCCAATAAAGTGCTCTTGCTGCAGACTTCATTGTGCAGTGTGTGTGGTAATTTCAGAGCTGAACAGTGCAGTGATAGTAATACCCATCCGTCAGAGGTGCGACTTGCGGGATCTTAATGCTGAGAATAATTTTGGTTTCCTTTCTCTCTCTTCATAGTTCCGCCTTCCTCGTCTCCAGCAGCGATATTTACCCAGACAGTTCAAGTTACCTAACTTCTTGTTGAATCTGTTCCCTTCGTCTTCTTGGTGTATCCCAGTTAACTCATGTATACAGCGTAATGGCGTTACACCTTGCGTCTCATCCTTAGAGCTCACGGTAGTCCATTCTTCTTTCTGATCTACAGGTATTTTTGTCCTCTTGGTTTTAAGCATGAATGTAAAACTGTGGCATCAAAAAATGTTAATGCACTGTGCTAGAGCAGCACTGCAGCACTGGCTGCAGGCACTGCGCTGAGCCCCTGGTTGCAGCTCCTCTCGTTGCAGCCTTTCGCTCAGTCTGTCTCGGTGGAAGAAACGTGTCCCCTGCCTGCTGCTAAACATTTGCATTGCCAAAGTCTGGTGTTGCCGCTCTGATTTTGAACTGCCGTGTTTAGTGACTTCAGACCTTTGGGGGTAATGCTTGGAGGAGTGAAGAAGCAGAGAGTCAGCAGGGAATGTCTTTAAGCTGATGTTGCTGCTCTTACTCTGGCATTCCTGCATCCTTGGCTGACCTTGCCCTCATCTTCCCCAGCCCATTGCCCTGGAGTAGTGGTGCCAAGACGTTTTTAAGGAAAGAAGGGAAATGTGGAAATGTGCTGTTGTCAAATAGTTGTTTTGTTTGTGGTTTGTTTTGGTTTTTTGGTGCATACATTGAAAGTACCTTTTTGGCTGTAGAGATCACTCCAGCAGTGAATTTACACTGCCCGTGTTCCTGTGATGCCACTGTGGTGCCTCAGCCAGCCCTGCTACCCAGTTGGCAAGGGGAGATGTGAGCCCATGTCAAGGCACGATCCTGTGCTACTTTGCACCCTTAGGAATAAAACAAGTTACCTGCGGAGACAGGCAAGGGGGGGGGGGGGGGGAATACCAAGGGCTGGCTGGGAATTGCAGAAGTGGTACTAAAGGCAACTTGCTTTAGCTAAGAGAAATGTCCTTAAATGTTTTCGGTGTTTACCAGAGAGCCCAGTTTGAGAAGTTACTTAAGCTTGTGTGTAAGTGCTTGGCTAAACTGGAGCGTCTCCGTGAAGTAAGGAGCTATTGTCAGGGCAAAACAACTACAGCTAAAATGGTGTGAAATGAAAAAAAAAAAAATAAATGCACAGAAGTACTTCATGAACATACAGATATGAATGAGCTTATTTTTATTATTTCCTTTTATTTAAAATATTGTCAGGCCATGAAGAAAATTATTCCATCAACTGAAAAAGGCCAGGAAAGTATTAATGATGATTCTTTACTGCATAGTTTTTAGACACTTAAGTAGATGCTCTCCAAAAGTCCTTCCAGGGTCTGTTGCTGGCATGCAGCAACACCCGTTAAGAGCTGTGAGAGGATTAGAAACGGCTGGACACCAGGAGGTAGCGTATGGCATGTCCTGTATTTTAGGTTTCACAATCATTTGAAAGCTTCTGCTTTCATTTTATGAAATATTTTTATCAGTGATTAGCTGGTAATGTGTGGGTTTTTTCCTTATTCTAATGACTCATCTCCAAAAAAAAGTATTTGGCTGGGGAGTGACTCACTGCACCACCCTGGCAGGTACCGAAGTGCAGCTCTGGGGCTGCCCTTGCAGAGCAGCACATCTTTGTTTCTCAGCCCCAGGCTGATGCAGTTTCCCCACCTCCCCATCTCCTATTCCAGCCAGGGCACCACGGCAGAGCCGGCTTGACGCCCCAGCCAAGCCTGGCGTCCACCTGCCCTTAGGAGAAATAGTGGCACTTAAAACCAGTAGCACAGGCTTGAGTAACTAGTCTTTTCTATAGCCTTTGCCTTCTGTGGCTTTTTAAAGACATTTGCAAGTGGAAAACATATTTGCTTCTCTTAAATAATTAAAAAAAAAAAAGGGGTTGGGTGCCTGAAACATTTTTTTAAAAAAAAAAAGGAGGCATAAGGTAAGAACAGTCCATTTACTGACCGCTCGCACAGCTGAGACTTTGCGGTGATGTAGCAAAAGACATTTAAGAGCAGCTGCCATTTCCTTGTAGTCTTGGTCATTCTATAAAAGCCAATTGCCTTAACTATTTTCTGAAGGCTACATCTTATTTAATATTCTGAATGTGTAAAGGGTTGTCATACATATGTTTACATTTTAGAAGATTGGATCATATAAAGTTTATTGAAAGTTGTGATTTTGATATCTGCTCCGTAGCGACTCTTTGGGACTGTTTCAGGGTAAGAGCTTTTATCTCCTAGAACTATTTCCATCCGTGGATATAACTAACTGAAGTTTTCAGCCTACACTTAAAATAACAGCTCCAGATATTATTTTTTTCTTTTAAAATTTGTATTCTTGGCACTATAACTGAAGAAAAGTAGCAAGTGTAAAAATAACCTCAAGTGACTGCTATTTTTATACAGGTGCAAACACTGTAAGAGTTTCAGACCATGCTCTGATCTTATTTAGAAAGAAAAGGAGAAAGAAAAGTGTTGTAACTGATGTGAAGCTATAAAAATGAAGTTTTTTTACCTGACTGCTAGGAGATCTGGCTTGAGGAACCTTTAAAGCAAAAGCCAAATTTTCACAGCTTCTTTCCTGTCTTAATAATTGTTCTACTTTAAACACAATTCCCTCCTGCCAAAAAAACCCCACACCCCTATATAGGATAAGTTTTGTGGTTTGATTTGTTGGGGTTTTTTTTCCAGAGGATGCTGTTGACTTGGGACAGTTCTCTTTGATGCTGGGCAGATCTGTTTCTAATTTATTATTATTTCTCTTTAAACTAGTTAAAGGCAACAGAGGAAATGATTCTTTGCTATGTGCTTTTGTTCCATACAGTTACCTAGTCAAAATGTAACTTTAGAAAACAGACACTAAAGTTGTCCATCCTCATCATGCAATAGGGTTTAATGGACAAACTGTATATTAGAAGCCTGTTGTATCTTACTCAACTTACTTATGGAAGTTAAATGGTGGTTCTTTGGTTTTGTTAATGTACCTTTCACCTTCCAGATAAACACTTACACGGTAATTGATACAGGATGCTTAAGTGTTTCCTTCTGTTATGCTACTGTAAGTATGTTTTCTGTTTGTCTTAAACAGATCTGTGCTATGCCTAGCGCTATGACTGTGATTGATTGAAACTATCTTGAACACAAATAGTATTTTTTTTCTTATAGACACCCCTTCACTGGACCGTGGCGCTTGCTTACCAATGTTAATGTCACTCTGTTGTACCAAAGTATCTGTGGCTTCAAAACATACTGTCAACTGATTCACTGGTGGCTGGGTTTGTGTAATACATTCCTCAGCTGTATCCTGTGACTCAGTTTCTGCACTGTTATTTTCAGAATAAAAGTACATTTTTAGATCTGCTGTCTCTGCTGTTTTAGGAAGGAAGCAGAGGTACAGCCTAGTTCCACAGCATTAGCAATCTGTCAGCTTAGGAAAACAAGTGGAGGACCAGGGAAGGAGAGGCAGGGCTTTTCAGGCTGGCCAAGGGTTCCTTGGGGTGCATTTGCAAACTTTGCTGTGCACCAGTACCCAGCCTGCCCCATGGCACCCCAGCATTGGCACCCTGACTTCAGGTTTCTGCTGAGAGGGACAGAAAAGGACCAAACGCTTGCCAGGGAAATGGTACAATTTATAAAGCTCACTCTCTTAAATGGTGACAAAGTGTAACCACACAGGCAGCACATGGCACTACCCCCTCCCACAGCACCTGCCACCACCCAACCTGCCTCACCCCAGCATTAAGCAGGTGGGTGCCTGCACCGGGGTGGGCACAGAGCTGCTCTGGCATCCCTCAGGTATGGCTGGGGCTGCCTTTGGGCTGTGCAGGCATCCACGAGCTCACCACCTCTCTTGCCTTGTTTCCAGGTTTATTCTTTCACCTGCAGCCCCACTTCTGCATCACCTTCCATAGAGAGGCAGCAGGTGCCAAAGGTGCTTTGCAGTAACAAAGAGGACATAGCAATCGCAGGCTCCAACATGCAGAAAAAGTCCTGATGAAGGTAGGAGACAAGTGTCCAGTCATTCCTTTAGCTCTCTTGTTTCTTTAACCTGGTGAGCATCAGGTAAGGGGATGCTCCAAAGTCTCGTGGGGTGCTGCAGGAGGAAGCACAGGAAGGTAGAGGTCACTCAAACACCCCCAAGCCAGGCTTAAACCCACCCCAAGCACACACGAAGTCAGTCCCAGGTTTGTAACCATGGCCCTGGCTACAGAGGAGCTGACTTCAAAAGGCTGTTCTGCTAACAGAGCAGAAACTTGAGCCCAGACCTCTGCAGATGCCCAAGGTTGATGCCCTGAGCACTGCCTGTCTGCACTGGATGGCTGCAAGGGAGTCAGGACCTAGGCACAGCTGTCACATCAGCTATTAAGTGTGTAGCACAGCTTGTGTTTTCCCTCTCCTTCACGATCTCTGCAGGATGAAGTTTGGTCGCTCCCAGAAAGGTCTGATTCTGCTCACTCAGAGCCCCACGGGGACACCAGAGGTGGCCTGCAAGAGCCAGTGGCTCAGCCGTTTCTGTGCCCTGCGGTACCTCTCCAAGTACTTACTTTGTCCAGGCAGCTTTTGAAACATTAGCCTTGGGCTGGCCACACCAGAATGCCACTCTGTCTTTTAATTCTTTATTCTGCAAGGAAAGAAAGGAAACAAACCCCTCTCAGTGTAACACAGCAGACAAGAGACAAGCCTGGGTGCCAGCTAGGACCTGCCGCTCCTCCTGAAAGGTCCTGGGGGGCCCTGGGTTTTTTGGTCAGTTGGGGGTTTGTTCTTTTTTAAACCAAGCAAAAGATGTGGTGCAAAGAAATGCCACCCTGACAACATTGTGCTGACATAAGCCCAGCAGCGTACAGGGCCCCCAGACTCCAGAGAGTTCCTTTTGCTCTCTCCCATCAATATTTTTTACTTTACAGTTTTACCTGTGCTTCCAGTGCAGTCAGCTTCTCTGTCAGGTTTTCTATTTTTTTATCTTGGCTTCTGAGTGTGGTGTTCAGTTCCTCTGCCTGAGCATTAGGAAATAAAGTTTGTAAGAGATTTGAAGCCTTAATACATCAAAAGCACCTCTGTATCGAACAAAACCACAGAGTTAAATGCCTCAGCATACCATGGGAATTGCAGGCCGTTCAAATCCCTGGTCTTTTCCCATAGAAAAACTCAAACTAATTGACTGACCAATTTAGAAAATTTCTCAACACATGGTGTCACATTTTCTTTTAGATAACAAGTCTACCCCTTGCTTGCCTGCACAGAAATGTGACTACAAAAGCTAATTAATGCAGGGCCTCGCCTTAGTTGGATGGGCAAAGGCAAGCATGTGCTCTGCAAGGCAAGGGGGTATGGTGGGAGCTGATGCATATGAAAGCAGTCAAACAGCTCACACTATATATCGTGACTTTGGAACGCAGACTGATTGTTTTGAATGTCTTTGCCTTCCTAGGATGCCAGCCTGTTGGCTTCGCTCATGGGACCAGCCTCACTGACTTCACGTGTAACCAGCTGCAGGGCAGATGCCTCCCCCGGAGCATCCTTGGTTTGGGTGGGAGCATGGCAGGGAGGGGGTAGCCAGATTCCCCCCAGGAACACACTAGGAGAACTCCAGGGGCCTGCCCAAAATTGCTGACTCCACCACATTAACCCCATTTTTTAGATTTTTCCATATTAATGTTAAAAGGCATATAGATGTCTGAACCTGGCACAGCAAGACGAGCAAGCTGCTCATCCCCAGCACACACTTAAGGCAAGAGCCCACATCCCACCATCTCCTGTTTCTTTTCCCACCTGCCCCATGGGACAGCCCACACCAGCCTGACCTCCTGTATCACTCTGCGCAGGCTGTGGTGCTGTGCCTGGATCAGGTGCTGCAGGGTGGAGATGTGCCTCTGGAGATCCAGGCACCTGCAGGCAAGAGCAGAGCATCCCGGCTTCAATCCCCAGAGATCAATGACCCACCACCCAGCCCCTTTCCCACCTTGGGGTCAACTCATGAGCTTAATGCTAGCAAGGATGTTTCTGAGGGTGCACAGCTGTAATTCATACGGAACTAAACACATAAAAGCTGCTTTATTGAGCAAAACAAGTCAAACCATAATTTGATACACATTTTGCCTGGTGGGACCACCCTTACTAGCTGTTGATAAGTAAATTCATAAATAATGAAGGCTACTATCTTACCTACCACATGCACAACATCACCAAAGCAGCATCAACTCGACGTGAGAATCAGGAAAGAAACAATTTGTGCATGCGAGGTGCAAGGAGCAGGACTAGGAATTCCAGTAGAATCAGCTCAGCTGTAGGACATCTGTCTTGGCTTCTTCAAGTGATCATGGTAAATCAATATTTGAACTAACTGCTTTCATCGTGAATAATTTTGCTCCCAGAAGGAACTAGAGCAAGTGAGTGGCTGGTACCCTACATGAAACCATCCCCCAGAAAGACAGGAAAACACTTTAGCACATGCACATAATCACCATTTGCTGTCTTCGTTCCTTGCCATCATCTGTTGAAGCATCTTCTCAAATGACATTTTCTTCTCTGTCAGGGTTTTCTTTTCCTAAGGAAACAATTCAAATTATATAAAAAAACCAGATCACATTTCCTGCCATTCAATTAGCAAAAGCAGTTTGGCTGTAGGTTCAACGGTTCCACTCTGTGTCTGAGAACAGGCAGAATTCACCAATAACAGAGAGACAAACCAGTCTTGACCTCTCTGAATCAAAGCCAGAAGGGTTGCCTGTGCCAATTTGCCATGAGAAAAGTCCAAACCCTTTTAAAATAGCACTTCTTAATTAGCAAAATCCTTGGATCTGGTTGGAGCCCACGCTCAGCAGCCAGGGCAGACTGTGCTACTGCTCTGTCCACCTCTCAAAGCCTTGTTCACACTGGGAAAAAGCTGAACAAAACTGGTAACAAAACTCTCAGTATCAGGAAGATCACCAGCACGCCACGGGGACAGAAATACACCCCTTGACCCTGTGTTTACAGTAACCCCAGGACAGGAAAAGCAGCCTGGCACTTCTATAGGAGCAATGCCCATCGAGTGCAGAATGATGCACAGTGCCACCGCTTCCACCAACGCAACTAACACCACCCAAGAACATCGGCAATAAAGGAGAAGACATTTTCTGCACGTCTCCATGTGAGCAGCTGTCAGGTTGCTACCACCATCAGAGCCCACCTAGGTTGTTGGATGCTCACAGGGATGGGGTCTGAGGGTTAAAAGGAGTGGGTCTTCAGTGTTCAATGGCTACAATTTCAGTTTAAATGCCAGAAGTACACCCATGGGGGAAGGTGAAAGAGCAACTACTCGGGAGTAGCAATCATTCAGAGCTACAAATTCAGACTTCGCCACGATGCTCGACAGTTTTTAAGCAAGCACTGACATAACTGAAAGAGGGAGCTTAAATTGCATGTTTTATTTCTAATTACAGCTAAAGGGTCTCAATTTGGGGTAACGTGGCAGAAGCCTTTTCAATCCCAATTCCAACAGCTAACATGCCCCAAATCCTGAGAGCAATTAGCTGCTCTTCCCAAGCACCAGCACAGCCAGGGCAGGACCCCCGGTGCCAGGAGGGATGGAAATGAGAGCAGGCAGACATACCTCCTCCATCCTCTGCACGCACCTCTCCAGCTCTGCGATGTGGGTCCATTTTTCCTTGACACCTTCAGCAAGGCAGCTGGTGGTTTCTGAGCTTTGCTGGAGCTTTTCTTCTTGTTGGAGGTTGTAAGCCTGGGATGAAGAAGGGCATGAATGCGGGAGCACAAGGAGCGAGTGAACGCAGCCAAGGGACAGAGACAGGGCTGCCACAGCAGCTGAAGGAACTTTAAGCCAACTCTACCAACCCAATTCCAAGAATCAGGAATAAAACACAAATAATTTTAAATTTTCCTATTTAACTTAGCAGAAGGTACTGAGTAGCTCTTAAATTGAAGTTTGCAGCACAGAGCCAGAGCCTGTATAAAGATGTGGATGCTGAACAAGATGGCCATGCCAGCATCAGGGGGAGATTTGTACCTGTATTTGGTTCTTCTCATTCTCATGACTTTTCTTAAGTTCTTCTGACCGAGTCTGGTAATTCTCAAACAGTTTCTGGGAGGCAGAACTGAGAGCCTGTACACCTGCTTCTCTCGTGGCCTCCAGCTAGAAAGAGTAATTGTACCACATAAAGCACAGTATGTTAAAAGAAACAATGTTATAACCACACGCCAAAAACGCAGCCCTCTGTACAAGACCAAATTTCAGTATTTACCCTTATCAATCAAAAAGAAAGGAATCCTAAACACCTGTGGGCAATATCCAACAGGCATTTTCGTTTCCAAATAAAGGCAGATTTGTTCCGTACTGAGCCATCCCCCCTGACAAAGGATGATGGCTTAAAAGGAGAGAGGTACTTCCAAACTGCTTGTAAATACATCTGCTGTCAGCTACCAATGGAGCCACCTGTGCTGTCTCACTAGCCACAAGTGGGATGTGTCCCCACAAGCAGATTTTGACACAAATTTTGTTGCCTGCTGGAACACAAGAGTTTGCAGCAGCCGGGAAAGCAAAGCAGAGCCTGCCAAAGGAAAGGGGATCGCTGAGCAGGCACCGGGCTACAGCAGCTGGGACCCAACTGTAACTGGGCTGCAAGGCACGTGTATCCATCCGAAACCTTAAAAAAAAACCAAACAAAAAAAAACCCAAAAAGAACCCAAACACCACCCTGAACACACCTTGATCTTCAGCAGTTGGTTTTCTCTGCTGACCAGCAGCAGCTGCTCTTCTGTTTCCTTCATCGTTGTCACGACGGGGCTGTGGCTCCAGCTCCAGCCACGGCTCTTTGACTCCACTTTATTGCCTGAGACTTGAGGAAGCTCCTAAAGGAAACGCATGCAGAAATTATTTTAAAAATAGAAAAACAGCTTGAGCAACCATTCCGACTCTAAAAGACCCAGCTTCTTATAAACACCCCTCTCAGGCTCCCGCGGGGCAGGCAGCTCCAGCACAGCTCCTCCACGAATTAACCCAAATTAAAACATTCTGCTTGTTCAGCTCTCCAGGGCTTTACATTTGAAAACATTTGCATGTCGAATCTGTTAAATAGCTCCCTTCCACTCTCTGCAGTGTTGTTCGCAGGTATAAGATTAATCAGCTTTTGGGAATATCACAGCGCATGTTGCACTGTAGGTGAGGCTGCACAAATGCACACCAGTAATTTGCCCAGCACTTCCTGTTGAAACAACTGCTTCTTACTCCAGCATATTTCAACTGGCTGGACACAACATCTCCAAATCTCTTTGTTTCCTAGGGGCTGCCTCTTTGCTCAAACCCCCTTGTTTCAAGTGGTTTTAACTCAACCCCCATTTCCCCCACCACCACAGGTGTTCCCAAGCTCACTGCTCACCTCCTGAGCTGGTATGTGCAAGGAACACGACCTGCAAGCGCCAGATTTAGGCCACATAAATGCCGGTGTGTTCTGGCATTTCTTCCCTCATGCCAAGTTCATTTGTTCAAAATAAACCTCTACAAAGGGCAGCCTGTACTTTTTAAAAGGGTTCCAGCCATAAGTCATTCTCTTTTCACTACTGAGGCTTTTCTTCAACTTCATCCCCCAACAGCACAGAGAAAGGAGTAAGCATTTTTTTTAAAAAGAACTTTTTGGGATCAATTATTTCTTAATTAGTCGGGTTTCAGCCCACCTCTCTCATTCCTCTTCTCGCTCATTCCACAGCGCCCTCCTGGGCTCAGCTGGGATGAAATAAAACTGCCTTTGCCTATCATCACTGCCATGCTCCACTGCTCAGAGCAAAGAAATAAGATATCAGATCTACTGGGCTGAGCCTCATTGCGCACAAGATATCTTATAAAAAAAAAAAAAAAAAAAAAAAAAAGGCATGTCCTACCTATTCATGGGAGTGTCAGCATCAAGCAGGGTGCTGCTTCCCAGGCCCTGCACAATCTGGGGTCACCACCACAGAATACACATCTCTTTGCAGCAATTGCTTTGCAGGAATGATTTTGGATTACAAGATGCTTAAGAATTCATCACAACATTTCTAAAGTCACAGTTCTGCAACTCCATAAATTTCATTGGAAAGGGAATGAAGAAATCTGATTTCTTTGAACTTAAAAGTCTGAGGTCTTCCTATCTGTTACTACACACCAGAGTCCATTAAATGTACTTGTTCAGCTCTGTTCTTCTGGCATTCAGGAAAGGAACACCCCAAAACTATTTTGCAGGCCTCAAAACTACTGTACACCACATTCTCCAAGATGCTCTCGGCTTTGCTGACCAACACCTCCAGGATCTACCTGTCCCACGGGTCATCCCCCACCTCCCAAGACACGGGTCCTCCAGGTACCACAAACCAACACTTTTCCATCTCCCCCTCCCAATCATGCTACTGGACACCCTTTCACTTCAGCTGCCAAGCTGAGGCCTCTCGCTGGGGACACGCTTATGTCCACGACAGCCCCCCGGTGTCCCCCAGCACCGAGCTGCTGACCAGGGTCAGGCTCCTGCATCCCCCTCCTGGTACTCCCTGCATCTCCCTCCTGGCGCCTGCCAGCAGCCAGCCTCAGCTCTGCCACCAAAAAGCGGAGCCATTGGGTAGGGACACCCAACCCCAACAAAAAACTCTTGCGAAAGTCCTAATGAGGGGTGGAAAAAACCTCACCAGTTTGAAAGTGGTTTAACCCAACCTAAGAGAGCATACGCTGTAATTAAGTCACTATTGCAGAGTAAATAGCCTTTCTAGACTCCACGTGTAAACCAAGAGGATTTCCAAGCACATGCTGCCACGCAGGTCAGGTTTTTCCTCTTTCCCTGGTTATGAGTTTTGCTCACCGTGTTTCCTGGTGAAGCAAAGAGAGGAACACAACAGCAACAACTTCAGAAATACCTTTTTCACGTATTCGGCTTCCTCAGTGATTTGGGCACAAGAGGATCCGTAGAGGACATAGTTTCCCCCCAAGCCATGGTCCTCTCACGTTACTTGTTCAGTGAGTAGCAGGGTAGTCATCACGATACGTGCATTTCGCTGTCCTGTACAAGGGAGAGAAGAGAGGGGCTTGTTTCTTTACGCAAGGGTGGAGAATAATTCCGTTATTCCATCCCATTTAATTCCATTTCAGCTTTAGGGACAAGCTGGAGCCAAGCAGGCATTACAAGCTTAAAGCACCAAACAATAAGGACCACTTAAAAACCAATGCAGACACCTGGTTTTTTTTCTCCTTTTTTTTTTTTTTAATAGATGGGAAAAAAAAGATGTAGTCACACATTATTTTTACTGAAAATTTCAATGAGTTTTCACTAGCAACCTACCCCCCAATCCTATATTATTTTACAAAACACATGGCCGCAATCCCAGGCAGAAAACAACTCATGCATGCAGTTTATCTAAGAGCAACTCAAAACTTTTACCATCCATCTGTGAAGTTTATAAACTGATCCTGCACACTGCCATCAGGGAATTCTGCATTCCCAACAACTACCCCAGGGCTGAACTGGGTTTCATCAGGTTCAGGATTGCCTGTCCTGCTTAGATCTGAGAAGCAGCACAAAGCTTGAATAGTATCATAACTCTCAGGGGGTTGGGGAACCCAAACCACCAACCTAGCAGGAACAGACAGGGAAAATAAAGCTTCCCCCCCATATCACACAGGGAGAATAAAGTCCTGAGCACCCTCAGTTGAGTTTGTGCTGTACAATGGTGACATCCAGTGTCAGCTGCACTGCTCTGAAGCAAGCACCTGGATCTCCAGACATCCATTCCCAGCCCTATCCCAGGTACTAGGCAAGCTCCCAGGCACACCTCAGACAAGCTGATTTTTAACGAGCTCATTTGAAGCACCTGGAGCTAATTAAGGTTAGCACAGAGGAATAATAAAGCCACTTAGGGAGCAGAGGGTGTGGATGGGTTTTTAGTAGGAAAGAAGTGGTTGCACTTTGCAAAGCTTACAGATAATTTACAAGGATAGTTTATTTACAAATGCATTTATTTTAAAACACCTAAGTTCAAGGTCTTGGAGCCCCTGTGGTTTAACTCCTGCCTGCACAGCACTGATACTGCAAGCCAAACTCTTGTCTTCAATAAGTCATCCCCACACAAAGTATTGCAGCACTACCAGGAAGATCATTCAGGCTAGCGCATTTCTTAACTAACTAGCACATTTTCTAATAAAATATAATTAGACAACTTGAAATATTTATTGCTGTGATGGAGGAGGAATGCCTTTCCCACAGAGAGTAGCACAGAGCTGGTTTGTGTAACTGCCCAGGTGGATCCACAGCAGCTCGCTGATGCCAGACATCTCTGTGTACCATTACCTTGTGTCCCAGGCAGACAACAGAAAGCTAAATTAGAAATTAACTACGAATAAGCTTAAGAAATTTAACACATGAGCTTTGAGTGCCCCAGGGCTACCACTTACAACTCCAATTCTTTGGTGATTTACAAATTCAAAGAGCAATAAAATGGAAACTCTTATTGCTATCCTTCTAAAAGTGAGGAGCATCAGCAGATGCCATATCCCCAGCCATCATCGCGCTGCTCTGTTCTGGGCATGGGAAAGAGAGAGAAAAGCAGGTTACACAGGAGCAAACTACCTTTCCTACCATGGCTTCTACTCAAATAGCAAAGAGGAGCTGGATATCCAGACACAACCCTCGAGGGCTTTGACCTCAAGCAAAAAAAAAAACCAAACACCACAACAAAACCAAAACCACCACTCCAAATGTCATCCCCTGATTTCACAGTGCTACCGTTTATCCAGACTGGAAGATAAAGCAGAAATCCCAAATGCCTACAGCTGCGGCTCAGAAGAGGTGGGAACAGAAGATTGTTCCCACCGATGCTACAAGGGGTTAAATAAAGTTTGTTCTGTCTTGCTGGCTGCTGTTTTCCCTCCTGCCTGCAATCTAGCAGCTACCCAACACAAAGGCAACCCAGGATCAATTCTCCTTTCAGCCTGGGTAATTCAGGCAGAAACCTGAACAAGGGATAAGGGCAGCAGTGGAAATGTGTTTCAGCTCTGAAGCAGCTGAGCCAGGAGAAGGCAGTGGTAAGAGGCACAGCGCTCTGACTTGACCTGACAGCCCTGGGCTGGGAGGCAGAAGCCCCTGGGAGGGTGCTCCTTGCCCAGCTGGGCAACCACTAGCAGCAGAGCAGCAGCCCACAGGGATGCACAGCTGGATCTCAACACACCTCTGTCCTCATGCCAGGGGGGTGGCAGCCAGAGCATCACACCAAAGCTGCCAGCGCCAGCTCGGAGCTCAGCGCCCCCAGCGACCCTCTAAGGGGATGTTCAGTGGGTGCCCCCAGAACCCCCGACTGAAAGAGCAGCGCTGGGGGGAGCACCCCAGGGAGCAACTGCCTGCAGCACCCAAATGTTCTCTGCACTTCAGAAGCAAGTAGAAAAAGAAGTGCCAAGTTCATCTTATTAATCACAGACTTCCCTTGCTAGAAGGCACAATTTAAGCAGCTTAGCATTTGCTGAAAAATCCCGCTGCCTCCCTTTATAAACACTCACCTTTCAGTGACCTATCAAGCACACACGATTTTCTTTGCTAGGCCCAAGACTGTCAACACGGGCGTGACAAATGCAGTAAAATTCACGTCATATTTTTACACATATATATTCAAGATAGATTTTTATGCATTGCTCTGTGCTTTGGCTCATGATGGGTTGCTTGCTCCAAAGCTCACCCAAGAGAGAATCCAGGACATGCCAAGCAGAATAGCACCACCCTTGCTTATATAAGGAACATCACGGATTATTCAGAATCACATTATTTTGAGTAACATTCAACGTAAAGCAATATTTCTATTATTACACTCTTAGCCAGAAAGCGGTGCAGCTCCTCGGCCACCTTAGTGCTGGGTTTTCCCCTGGCCCAAAAGAGTGACAGGGCAAAGGGGACGCAGGGCACACAGGTCCCCTGGGCACAGGGGCTGCAGGTGCTGAGCAGCGAGGCAGGGGACAGCGAGGCTTGTCACAGCCAGGCTGGCACCTGTGGGGACACCTGAGAAGGCCAAGCTCACCTGCAGTCACGCCAGCTGGGTATTTATTTACCATAAAACTCTTCCCAGGCTGGGCAGGGGCACTGGCTATGGAACCAGGGCAGGGCTGCACCCAAGTCATTCCTATTGAAATGACTCCATTTAATTGCAATTATTGGCAAGAGGCAGATGATAAAGTAATGCCATGTCAGTCTCCAGCTGAGCTCTGTAAGTCAAATGCAAGGTTGCTGTGTTTTTTTTTTCCCCTGTGCACACTGCAGAAACAGTCAGGTAAATGAATACTGGGCTCCTTCCAGAGCAGCGTCGATACAATATTCCTTCAGTTGTGAGTACCCGTGCCTGGGCACATCGCAGCCAAGCGGCTGGTTGTCACTGCCATGCTCACAAGTGTTGAGAAAGTTTTCACCAACACACGAACGCAGCTGTCAACACGATGGCCTCTCCTCAAAAGGCCCTTTTCTATACTGTCCCACCACACAAAAGTGGTGGGGGCGAGCAGTGACCGGGGGGGGGGGAGCAGGGCATGCAGCTGGGCACAAAAACCGGGGGGACACTTTGCAAACAATGCCCAGACCTTCGGCCACCAGCCGCTCACTTGCCCAAGCAGCATTAGCCACACACTGGCCAAGAGCCATGCCCTTTGGGCTTTACAAACAGGGAGAGGGGGCAATGGGCAAGGGGAAAGGGGGGCGCAGGGGTACACTGTATGGAAGGGACACGGTGGCAGGTGCGAGTGGCACCTCGGGGTCACCCGGGTGTGTGTGGGTCTGGGGTCTTGGGGTGCGCACGTGAGGGGAAATGTGGCATATGTGGGCGTGGGGAGCCCTGAGACCCAGCAGCCCCCCCTGGCAACCCCCTCCCCAGAGCTGGGTGTAGGGCTCGGCCCTGGCAGCCCCCATGCAGCAGGCGCGGGGAAGGGGCTCTTTGGGGACCCCCGGGGCAAGGGGAAAGGTGGGACTCTCCGGGTGTCCCCGGGGCTCGGAGTCGGGGACATGAGAAGGGGCTCTGCGCCCCCCAGCCGGGGCAGACTCACCTCCGGCGGCAGCGGCCATGCCGCGCTCCGGGCAGCCCCGCTCTGCGCCCGTCCCCCCTCCGCCCTCACCCGCGCCCGGCCCGACGGGACACCCGCCCCGGGGACACTCCCCCAACCCCAGCGGGAACACCCACGCTCCAGGCTGCCACCCAGCCCCGGGGTGCCCCAGTCCTAGAGGGACACCCCCACATCCCCGACCCCAGTGGGGCACCCCTACACACCTCCAGCCCCGGGGTCCCCCCTCTCCCCACAGTCCATCTCTACATGGGCAAAAATGGATGGGAGAAAAAAAAGGAAGCACCTAAGGATGCCCCCTCCAGCTGGGATAATTAATGTCACCTCATAGTGCTAACGAGGAGGAGAAAAGCTGCGTGAGGCAGGTGGGGAAGATGTAAATCCCGATACTGGGGGGGGAAGCAGCTCCCTCCAAGGAAAGAGGAACAGTTTGAAGAAGAGGGCTTTAAAGAAAAGGAGGGATGAAAATACAGCTGAGAAAGTCATAAATGCAATGGGCTAAAGGGGGAGAAGATAAAAACAGGGAACAAACGGGAAGATAAAAGTGTGTAATAAACTACTTTACAAACAGGAAAATCCTGATCAGCCCCTTGAGATCCCCCTCCCTCCCTATCACATAACACCTAGTAATACAGCAAGTTGCACTCATATTTGTTTCCAGCAGCACTTTGGATGGGAGGGTGCTTTGGCCCAGGTCAAGCCCTGGTATGCACACAGACACATACCCCCATACGTGCCCACATGGCCAGGGCAGCCAAGCCCTCACACACACACACACACCCCCCAAGCCCATTTTTGAGCCATGCCCTAGCAACGCTCCCTGGTGGGAGCCCTGCACCCCAACAGCAGGCCCCTGCTAGTGTACAAGGGTTTGCTTACAAAATAAAAATGGGGGGGGTGGGGGGGGGTGGAATTGCTGTTTTTTTGTTTTTCTGGGGAACATACCACCCCTTTTTCTCCTCCTCACACAAGCAAAGAGGATCAAGGGCAAAGCCAGCCCCATTCCCAGCCCTGGCTGCAGGGCAAACACCCAAAGGCATGCCAGGCTCCAAGATCAGCTCTTGGGGAAGCAAAGAGACAGTGCTTCTAGCCACCCAGAGAATCCCCACCTTACCTCCCCCCTCTAAGCTACTATTGACACCTAAACCACTACTCCCTAGGCAATGCAAGCTCTTAAATCTCACAACTGGAGGCCCGAGGGGTGGCTTTTCTTGTTACCAGCCCAGCTGAAATGGCTCACCCTTGATGGTTAATCTTTAGCACATGTCTGGGACTAATGACCTTCTAAGCAGGCTTCAGCTGATCTCCGCAGCCCAGGAAGGCTGAATCCAGGGTGGTGATTTCATTTGCATTTATTGCTTAAGGAAAGTGAGGCAAAATACAGCTTGGTAGATCTTTGAAGCCACATATAGAATCACTTACAAACTCTGCTACGTTTTGCTGCAGGAAATCTCTGAGGGTTTAAGATGTGGCGCTTTGTGAGAGCGGGGCATTGATGCAGGGCAGTGTGGGGATGCCTCCTGTAATGAGGGGGAATGAGCTGCCCCCCCCAGGTGCCCGCATAGGGCCACAGCAGTGCTGCCCTGCCGAGACCCACCGCACAAAAACGGGCTCTGTGTGACTTGTCTGAAACCTCTGCACCAGCCCCTCACTCTGGCACGGCAATATTTGGTTCAGCAAATATTCCCACCCTGGCATGTGGGACAGGCTGAGCCTCTCACATTAGTGCTGCCGCTCGGTTTGGGCTCGGGGACTGAACGTGTGTAACACCCTGGCAGCAGAGGCTAACGAACCCTGGTTATTTGGGTTAGTGAGTCAGTCTTGCCCGGCATCCTTCGTTCCTCCTTGCTGCTGCATCCTGTTTTGCTCTAGCTGCTGCAAAGCACATAAGGTTTTATGGGACATGCTCAGCACACGCATTTCAGCTCCAAGAGCTTGTTCAATTAGGCGGCCGTCCCACATTATTATTCAAATATTGATTTTTTACCTACGTAACCCCACAGTTACACCCACAGACTCGTGAAAAAGAGAACAGAAAAGTTCATGCGTTGCTGTAGGTTTTCTCTCAAAACTTCAGGTACGTGTTTTGCCAAGTAAAGCCTTAAGCTGATTTGCAAATCGGGGGGGGTCTGACCCAAAGTCTGTTGGATATAACGGAAAGAAACTTCCTATGTGTTTGTGAAAGAGGCTGTACTGAAAATACAACCAGTAATTCAGCTACCTCACTTTGTCCCCTCTGCATGGTGACCCCTCCATGGGTGTGACTGCAGAGACCTGCAACCTCTCAGGTCTCAATCAGCCTGATGTCGCTCCTCGCCTCCAGTCTGCCTCGGGATTTCCTTTGTGGGAAGGTTGCTGATGGGTAAGGCACAACACATCCCTCTTTGGGAACCAGTTTGCCCTGACTCACGTTTCTTCTGGCAGGAGCACGCAGCCAGCTCTTGCCAGTGGCCCTCTGCCATGCACTCTGCCCGGCCCTGCCCGCTGCTGTGCCTGGCACATCGCACCCTCTGCTCCCCACAGAGCTGAACTGAAGCCAGCTTCCATGGAAAACATGAAGGAAGATTTAAAGTGAAGGTTTATAAATTGGAACAGAGGTCCCAAGTTCCTGCAAGCAAACCTCCCCATCCTTAAACAGCCTTTTATTGATGGCTTTTAAAATACTTGCCATACATAACCCCAGAAAGGAGGTATTTTAAAACAGATTTAGAGTGTGTAGATAAGAATGGCAGGCTACACTTTGGCTCTGACAAGCCCATCAGCTCAATAAAACCCATGAGTCATTCGTCTGCTGCCTGCCATGACTCACCCCAGGAGAGGAGATGCCAAGTGCCCTGGGTGCCCCAGGGTGCCACACGGGTGGGTTCTCACCAGCGACGTTTTCCCTGTGCCGAGCCCAGGCACCAGCTCATAGGCATTTTCCTACAGTTAAAACCCTTCTGCAGCCGATGCTTGCGTCCGGCTCTTCAGGATACTTGTTGTGTTACAGGTTTGCTAATAAGTTAGATTGATTGACTTCATTTTATTTTATAAAATCATTTTTAATAGAAATATAGGGATAAGAAATATTTTAATGAAACTTATAGCTGCACAGTAAATGTTGCTATGAAATCCTTTGTATAGTCCTATACTAAGGCCAGAAGAATGGGCTAGAATCATTGTTTAAAACTTAGGTAATAAATTTAGGGTTTGAAAGGTTTCTTTGTATTTGACTAGTCTTCTGTATTTAGAAAGTGTATTGAAATGTCAGAATATAGGATTAATGGGAACTGGGGAGAGTCGACTGGAACAGCTTGTGGTTACCTGCCAAGAAACCGTGAACTTTAGTAAAAGGTAATTCCGGCAGGGGGAGATCGCGACCACCGACTCATATACCACCTACCCAAATCGTACCCCAGACCCATTACTGGACCTTTCTAACCTTTACTGCGCAGAATCGGATATGGGAGGAGAGTATGTTAATAATTTTTGGGAAATATAATGATTATGCATGAATACTTAATGAATATGTATGAATAAGTTCTATATATGGTGTCTGATTCTGAAACTTGGTATGCGTTGATTGTGAGAGGACTCACTCACACACCCGGCCGTCAATAAAGAAGTGTCTGCTTATCTACATCACATTGGTGTAGATAAGTTCTTCATTCCAAGATTTCGGTAACAGTTGCAGTTGCCAAAATCACCCGAAAACTGGAGGGATGTGTTAGAGGACATCCCAAGTCTCAAGTCCCATGGGTGTTAGCAAATATGCCTGGGCGACCTTCACGGGTCTGCAAACATGATGGGTTTTGTGGCTGAGCATTGGCACCAGAGAAAGTAACCTAGATTGTTCAAGCTAATGTTCAAACTAAATAGTAATAATCCTTCAACAAGAAGCAAAAGACAACTCTTTTGCCTCAAGTGTTTAATAGTCACCAGGGAAGCCTGGTAATTAATTTATTGCTTTAATTATACAGTCTGTTAACTGTTCCTGTCAATGTCTTTTTAAGATAAGAGTTTTGTTGCATGAGTAGTTTGGGCAAGAATAAAGAGTATTTCTTATCTTGCCTAGACTGAAAACACAACATTAGCAAGAAAATGAAGCCCTCACTCTTCCTGCAGTTTATAGAGACATTTTAAAAGCATCTAACCAAGACTAGGAAATGCCTGCTTACTCCTGACTAAATAGGTCCTCTCACAGTATTTGTCATTTGAAACTGAAATAAATATTGTGTCTGGTCTAACCAACCACTAATTTGAATTAAATAGAAACTAAAGCTTGACATTTGTTTCTTCCATTTCATATGTACAGAAGAGCTTGTGAACCGAAGTGCTTGTCATTATTTTTCCCCCAAATAAATTATTTGTTCTAACAAAACGCTCTCCCTAAAAAACTTGTTTCACTGTAATTAAAATTAGGGGTGGTTGTTGGCAAGATTTATATGCTCTGTTGGTACTAAATAATCCCGCCAAACTTTACTCGCCTTTCTAAGTAGTCCTATGTAATTATCCAGTTGCCTATTGGGATTGTCTCTATCCCTCCTCTAGCCGGGAGGTGACGTTTAGGACATGACTGACATTATTCACGGCAGGACCTTCCCTTACCGGGCTCCTCGGGCCAGCACCAGGCTGGGTGAGGAGACCCTATGGACTGACTGATCCCGGTTAGAGCAGAGACCACCCTCAAAAGGGGTCTCTGCTTAGGAAGCTAGGCTCTTTACACTGAGAAATTCCATTATTATGGTGATGTTTACCCCTGGCTCCTATAAAGCATTAGTGCTGATTTTCTGCCCTTTGTGATGCAGAAAGCAAGGTCTGGAAACTGTGAATCACCAGTTTCCACCCTGAGCTGCCGTGGCGCAGGAACAAAGACACTCGGGGTTTTTTTTAATCTTCAGACATGACTGCTTTCAGAAAATAACTATTTTCATGGTCTGATGCTGAAGAAGAAGATCCAAGACACGCACTTGCTTGCCTATGTGAACACTCTGGATGATAAATGATTCATTGATATTCTCTTACCTACTAACAAATAAGCTGTCTTCTCCCATTCTGGGTTTTAAAGTTACGGTTTTCTCTTCCTCCAGACCTTTTCCCCCTCGTGACCATGGTGGGATACCCAAAGGTATCAATCTTCTAGGTCCTGCATTGCATGCTGTTATCATCAGCTGCAGGAAATATGTGAATCGACCTTTTCACAGCCTTGGGTCCCCAAAATCTGTGTTGCACCTGCAGCGCGAAAGCTCAGCCCAGAAGAGGATGAGATGGGCGACCACCACTGCACCAGACCCAGCCTGGAAGAGCCTGCAGTCTCCACCCTTGTGCACTGAGTTATCCTGGAAGAAACGAGTTGCAACACACAGCTTCGACCCCAGTGCAACACAAGGCTTAGGGGATGCTGCCCAGAGAGGTGCGATGTGCATTGCTCACCCATTCAAGCAGAATGGATCATTTACCCGTGCATGGGCGCACCGAGTCAATGGCACCATCTTTGTGGAGGAGCTTCTAGCTGGCCCTCACCCAGTGGATACACCCAAGGAGCTCTTGTGGGTGAGAGAAACAGGGCAGGGCCTAATCCTGAAGTCCTAACGTAGCTGAAAAATGACAGAGGGGTCCAGCAGGTCAGCAGCAGCCACCACGTGCTCAGCAGCAAATGCTGATGATTGACCTCGAGATCCAGCAGGAAAAACGCCTGCGCTTACTCAAAGTTTCCGCAGTGTTGAGGATACACTCTTATACTTGGTTCTTCAAGCAGCACTTAGATGAGACACCTAATTCTTTCTGTAGCTTGAGCCTTGAGGCATTTCCCTGCCTCTCAGCACAGGAAAAATCCCATTTATTTGGGCATTAGTCAGGTGGCTTGGAAAGCGTGCCCAGGAGTGCTTCAGCGAGTGGGGCAGCCAGCAGGTGTAAGGCTGGAGGAATGCTGCAGGGGAGATGTGGTGGGTTTGGAAAGATGAAGTCATCACCGCAACCCCAGAGCAACGCATGACAGCAAGGAGAAGTTATCAACATCATTTTACAGAGCTATCTCAGTGACCTGCTGTCTCACAGCACTGTCCCGCATCATGTTATCTCCCTGGGAGCAGGGCCATAGCAGCTCTACCTGAATCCCTGTTGCACTTCTTGATCCTGTCAACCATCATGTTTTCTCACTGATTTTCAAGCAATTGTGTTGCTGAACTGGAAACACAGTGAATACATGACCATGACGCAGATTTGGACCCTTACTAGCCTTCCTTGTGGGTTACAGGTACTCCACACTTTGGGAATTATGGTATTTAACCCCCATTACGGATGTTAGTCTTGGAGCGGTAGTTTGTATACTGTAGAAGAATGGCTGCAGAAGCGTGGCCACGGAACCCCTGAGGGTCTGCACAATCCAGGCCTGGAATTAGAATTGTGCTGAAGTTGCTGTGCTGAAGCTAACAAGAACATGGCCTTGATCTATTCTTGAATCCTGAGACCAAGTATCTTGGTTGTACTCACAGGCCATGGCTCTAACAAGCTGCAGCTGTTAGGGAAGACAGGTGCAAGGCCAAGGGAGATAGAGAGCGGAATGGGAGTAAAGGGAGTGGCAAACCGCAAGGCTAAAACATAACGCAAATAGCTGCATGGATAGAATGCTTGTTCTAATCATGATAATTAGTGGTGTGAGAGCAGCGCGCGCTTAGGGGCTAATAACCAATTATATGTTTGCTTTGGGAACATGCTTGTGTATTGAGGCTATATAAGAAGTGTTAGAAGCCAATAACGATGAGCAAGATGCATAACTCATATTGAGTAATTTCTTGACTCCGGCGGACCCCTCTCCCAAAAACTGGCACCCGAACGACAGGAAAGCTGGAAAAGTCTGCCTTTGCATTGCGACAGTGGGCATTGTGAATTGGGAGTCGCTAGAGAGGAGTTCGAGCAGGAAGGCGTCCGTAAGGAGTAAAGGCATCTGAATCCGGCATTGAGCTCCTGCACGGACCTGCACCGGTAAGACTGTTTTTCCCTCGATAATGGAAAGGGAGGCGGCACTCACGCTATTACCTGAGATTCTTGCTAAGCGAGAGGCTAGCGTGAGCACAAAGAAGCTCCATGAGCTATGTAGGTGGGCGAAGGAAAAGGACACCTATAAGACCCGCAATTGCTGTTTAGTGTGACTGAGTGGCGAGAGGTCGGGGATTCCCTTTGGGATGCGACCCTTAGCGGCAGCAAGTTGGCCGAGGACTTGGGATCAACCTGGCGGGAGGTCATGAACCATTTACGATCAATGGTTGCAGAGAAAAAGACGGCTATGGCTGCTTCAGACCTATGGTCAGGAAACTGAGTCGTTGGAGTCTACCTGATTATTTGGTCAAGGCGCTCCATCTGCAAAAAAGCATAATTGTGCCTATTAAAAAATCTGCGACAGAGCTTTTACACCCGACACCGTCTCCGGAGGGTGCCACTGCAACGGGTGCTCTGCGCCGCCCTGACAGCTACCGAGAGCCACCCCCCCTGCTAGATGAGGACGAGGGTACTAGAGCGGGTCCGAGTGCGCCTCTGAATGAGAGCGCAGAGTCCGATAAAGAAAATGAGCCCACCCCAGGTGCCCCGATGCCCCGTCCCCGAACAAAACCGTCTGACCGCACTCTAAACTGCTTGCAGCAGCAATTGAACGAATGCCATTTGCCTACTGCTGGTCGTGATGTTCAAGTCCTGACCGAGGAAGGCGTTATCCTCCACCCTGCCGCTTCCCAAAGTCGTTGGTCTGGGGTTGTAAGGGACGCTATATTGGAGGGAGGGTGGCAGGCTGCTTCTGCTGTTGCATGTCCGGTGCAAACTACTGCTTTACCTGCTGGTTCAGCGGCCGCTGTGTGGAAACCTTTTGATTTTTTTTTTTGTTTGTTTTATGCAGCTGCGACAAACTGTTACACGATATGGATTACAATCTGAACCGGTCAAACACTTGTTGACTTATTTGTTTTGACTCTGAAATCATGACACTCAGTGACTGTACTTCGCTAGCCAGATTGCTTCTTACACCAGCACAGTTCCCCGCGCCCCGCCAGCGTGCCGTGCCGTGCCCCGCGGCTCCCCCCGCTGCCCGCCCACCCACCGCCACGGATCCCCCCAGCTGCTGGCGAAAAGCGGAGTCCAGGGTTCGGTGTGGAGCTGCAGATCGCACCCCCGCCGGTGGTAAGACCGCGTCGAGTAAATCGCGGCAGGGCTCTACGCTAAATTCCACTCTGTGAGGGGTGGGGGGGCACTACGGAAGACCGCAACGAGTGCGGTGGGGTTTCCCCGTTGATATCCTTTCTGTGAGAGGGGGGAGCTCTGAGAAGACCGCGATGGAATTAGACGCGGCAATTAAACTGTTAACTGGCATCCTCCTTGGGAGAGGGGAGGGCGTTAAAGAGACAGAAGTGGAGACCTTAGTTCACTGGGCACGAAAAAAGAATAAGATCCCCGAGCCCGCGTTATTGTTTAGTATTGCGGAATGGAGAGCAGTGGGAAATTGCCTCTGGGATACTACGATCGAGGGAGGTAAAGAAAGAAAAGAAGCTAAAGCGTTAGGAGCTACGTGGCGGTCTGTAATTAACACTCTGGAAACTATGAAGGCGGAAAAAAAAGTAGCGGCGGCAGCCATAGAAGCGTTGGGGGGAGATGTGGTAGAAAAGCCGGTAGAGCAGAAGGGTGATTCACCTAAGCCTTCTCTCTTGGCTACACTTTTCGGAGTTGGGCATCCTCGTCCTATGAAGGGTGTGTCCGCCCCTGCGTGTTCAACAGTGCCGGAGCTTTTAGATAAGACAGCGGACAAACCGGAAGTTACTCCTCAGAAGCCTGCTGTAACTGAGCCGAACCCGGAAGAGAGGCGGCTGAGCCTCCCCAGGAGGGCGGGGCAGCGAGTCCTGCTGCACCAATCGGAGCTGTGGGTGGAGCAAGACCAAAACGGAGGGTGGTGACAGCTCGTAAGTCACATCAGGGGGGGCAAAAGCGCCGTTGGGTGATGCATCCTCCTCTTCCTGAAACATCATCGGACGAATTTGAGGAGGAAGGCGGGGAGAAGCCTTGTGATAACAATACAGAGAAATCCTTACAGGAGGTAATAGATAAATTAGGAAACCTGGTAAAGCGACTTAAAATGAACCTGCCTACTACTTCAATACCTGTAATTCCTCCAGTTAGCCCAACTACCCCACCGATACTGAACTCGAGAAAAGGTCCAATTCTACAGCGCTGGTCTGGTGTTGTTTGTGATGCTATTTTGGAGGGAAAATGGCAGGTGACCAGCTCCTTAGCTTGTCCAGTAGTGGCTAATAATCTGGATGCACATAACTGGGACATGATTTATGGAAGATTAATGATCAGATTTTAGCGATGGGAGTGTTGCAACCTGCTCTTCCACCTTTTATGATGATCCCTCAGATTTGGCAAATTGTTGTGATAGACTTGAAAGACTGTTTCTTTACGATTCCCTTACACCCTGATGACACACAAAGAGACTCACTAA
Organism: Falco naumanni; assembly: GCF_017639655.2. Taxonomy (NCBI): domain Eukaryota; kingdom Metazoa; phylum Chordata; class Aves; order Falconiformes; family Falconidae; genus Falco; species Falco naumanni. The sequence goes on from NC_054079.1 coordinate 21,510,499, forward strand.
CGATGATTTGCAACTGTTCCGATCCTGGTTGCATGGCATCGAAGCCAACAGTCCTCGAACTTGTTCACCAGAACAGCGGGCTGCCCTAGAATTTGTGTCCCGCAAGATTCAGACTGGCTGGTGTGGTCGTCGAATGGCGAATCATCTGTTATCCTTTTTGGTTTGTAATGTTGCCACTTCACCTTTTGCCCTTATTTTGCAACGGCAAAAGAAAAAGGGGGAAAATATGGCGATCATTTTAGAGTGGTTGTTTTTGCCATTGCAACCCAGACATTGTATTTTAAGTCATCCTGAAGCAGTAGCGGCCTTGGTGAGAAAAGGAAGAGACAGGATTGTTGAAATTGATGGAACTGAACCGGCAGATATCAGTATTCCAGTCCGTGGTGATGATTGAGTGGCTCCTGAGACATTCAACAGCCATACAGGAAGCCTTGATGGGCTATACAGGTGTTGTACACAACAACCGGCCAAAAGGACCTCTCTGGAAGATGTTAGAACATTACCAGTGGATTGCGAGACCGTTGTGCTCAACAAGACCATGTTGAAGGGCCAACGGTGTTTAGAGATGCAGGACGAAAGATGAAGAAGGCTGTGTGTGTTTGGCAATCCAATAATCAGTGGCAGAAACAAGTGATCACCGGTGAACCACGGGACAAACTTCAAACCTTACAACTGAAAACAGTGTGTTGGGCATTGGGAAGCTGGAACAATACACCTGTAAATATAGTTTCAGACTCATTGTACGTAGTTGGTGTAGTACAGCGCATTGAAGATGCCTTGTTGAGAGAGACAAAGAATCAACATCTTGGTGAAATGTTTATACAACTGCGTAGTACTCTTCGACAGAGAAAACATGAATTTTGTATTATGCATATTAGAAGTCATCAGTGTGTTACCGAAATCTCAGAATGAAGAACTTATCAACACCAATGTGATGTAGATAAGCAGACACTTCTTTATTGACGGCCGGGTGCGTGAGCGAGTCCTCTCACGATCAATGCACGCCAGGTCCCAAAATCAGATTCCATATATAGAACTTATTCATACATATTCATTAAATATTCATGCATAATCATAATATTTCCCGTAAATCATTAACATACTCTCCTCCTATACCCGATTCTGCGCAGTAAAGCTTAGAAAGGTCTAGAAATGGGTCTGGGGTACGATTTGGGTAGGTGGTATATGAGTCGGTGGTCGCGATCTCCCCCTGCCGGAATTACCTTTTACTAAAGTTCACGGTTTCTTGGCAGGTAACTACAAGCTGTTCCAGTCGACTCTCCCCGGTTTCCATTAATCTCATATTCTGACATTTCAATACACCTCTATATACAGAAGACTGGTTAAATACAAAGAAACCTTTCAAACCCTAAAGTGATTACCTAAGTTTTAACAATGGTTCTAGCCCCTTCTTCTTAGCCTTGGTACAGGATGTACAGAAGATCTCATAACAGCTTTTACTGTGCAGCTATAAGTTTCATTTAAAAATTTTTCTTCTATATTTTAATTTTATTAAAGTATTTTATAAAATCAATTAATCAATCAAATAAAGCCAATCAATCTTAACTTATTAACAAATCTGTAACATTTCCCCCCTTTGAAAGTATTGAAAATCATTATTTCAATACTTTCACATTATTCATATATCTTTTGTTTCAACATATTTTGGTAATGGATCATGTCTTGGTGAAATAGTTGGTGCTTCTCTTATAATCATACGATTTACTGCAATTCTATTGGTAAACTGTTTCTTCAAACATGCATATACTAGCATGCTCATCAAAAAGACAATTAGTAACAGAAACAAATTCTTAATTATAGATTGTATCCAAGAGCTCAAATTCCATCCCAGTTTGTTAAAAATTTTCCCAAGCCAATCTTCTGACATATCCTTTTGAATTGTTTCAGTTTCTTTTTCAATTTTTCCCAATAGGTCTAGATCATGTTCCACATCCTGAGTGACATTTGGAATGTGAATACAACAGTGGTCCAATTTATCCTTGAGATATCCACATACTCCATGTTCTTTTAGTAGGAGCATATCTAGTGCCATTCTATTTTGTGAAGTCATTCTGGAAGTTGCCTGTAATTGTATATTCAATTCCTTAAACCCTTTTTTAGTAACGTTTGCTAATTTTTCCACTTGACCAGTTAACTGATAGAGCCATGCTCTGTTTCTATATGAAGCTATAGGATTTAAAAGTGATTCAAGTGCCCAGACAATTTTCACTCCTGTAGATGGTTCTTTCCAAATATCATAATTTATCCCAGATCTCTTTATTCGTTTTAATTCTAAATTCTCTAGAGATCCTTTAAATGGTGATTTCTTCCAAATTGGACACAACGTTGGCATGCCTAAAGTGATTTGTTTCACCTTACCATCTAATGGTAAGTGAATTTTCCAGGTTCCATCACTTAATGCCCAAACTAAATGTCCTGGAGTTCGAATAGTAGATTTTCTACAACTAAACAAAGTTCCTTTCCTGACTATAAAAGTGCTGGTTAAATTGAGAGTATTCTTAAGACCTCGACAAAAACAACTGTATTTCAAAGCAGCGGCCAGCGGAGGAATTTTTTGGATTACTAAGTCTGCATTACTGCAATCATACACTTTTTCACATTTCCACCATGGCACTATTTTATTTTCCTTCTCTCCCGATGTAGTTGACCTATCATCCACCCAGGGTAATACTGAAAAAACCTTTCCATCCCAGGTAAAACACCAAGAAGTTCTTGCCATATGCTGAAAATGGGAAAATATGGACATAGACCATATAGAGTCCCACTGTTCTACTAATTGGGTACTTTGGCCAGTTTTGTTACACTTCCATTCCATGACACTTTTGCTCACATTGGTTTTAAATTGTTCATCATAAGAACACCATCCCACAGTCTTAAATTTCCCTATTTTAGTAAAAACATAATTTAACAACTTTTCACAATCCGCCAGACTACCTGGAGTTTTCCACTGTTTTCTAATGACTTTCACTTGTTCATACCATTGAGTCACTGGCCTTTGTTCACAATAGGTGGTTTCATTTTTATGTTCCAGATTAGTCAAATTCATAGTTAAAATTCCCCATGGAATAGATTCACCTACTGCCCTCGGTATTGGCAAACAAGCAGTGATCTGCGTGACATTTTGTAAATTGGCAAATTCTTTAATCAATCCTACCATCAAATTTTCCTCTGCCATTTGTTTGGGAATGTCAATCACTTGTTCTGTTTCTATTTGTCTTTTGTTCCTGTCCACCAAGTCAGCCCATGATCCCACCAACACTACCGACCAAAAGAAAATCCAAAAACCAATCATAACCTGATATGAAAAATTAGACATGTTTCAAAGTCAATTTTAAAGTCTCTGGGTCACGATTAACAATCTTCCACAGAGTAGGTGCTTTCTTCACGGTGCTTTCTTCACTCGAGTATAATGTATCCAAGCATCCGATTCTGCAATTTTGATAGCTGTAAAAGTGGTTAACAGTATATGGAAGGGTCCTCTCCAGCGCTCCTGCAAAGGTTCGGAGGTCCAAATCTTCACATAAACATAGTCTCCCGGCTGGAAATCATGCACTGAATTTTCCAGGTATAAAGGTCTATTCCAAATTACTGCACTCCGAATTGCAGTCAAAGTTTTTCCTAGAGAAAGCAAATAGTTATATACATCCTGCTTTCCTTTCACATGTATGTTTGGATTTGGTTCTGGAGACTCATATGGTTTTCCATATAATAATTCATAAGGACTGACTGAGGTTCCACTCTTTGGCTGTACTCTGATTCGTAATAACACCAATGGAAGTGCCTGAGGCCACTTTAAACTGGTTTCTTGACAAATTTTGCTTATTTGTCGTTTTAACGTTTGATTCATCCTTTCCACTTTCCCACTAGATTGTGGCCTCCAAGATGAATGTAAATCCCAATTAATACCCAATGCTTTGCTAACACTTTGTACTACTTCAGCCACAAAGTGTGGACCTCTGTCAGAGGAAATTCCAATAGGAACTCCAAATCTCGGAATTATTTCTTGTAATAACCACTTTACAACCTCTTTTGCTTGTGTGGTATGACAGGGAAGGGCTTCTGGCCATCCTGTAAAAGTATCAACCCCTACCAAGATGTACCGGTACCCATTGTATCTAGGCAACTCTGAAAAATCTACTTGCCAATAATCTCCAGGTTCTGTACCAGGCTTCAGCCTACCCATTTGAACCTTTTTCTTAATTGTTGGATTATTTTTCAAACATACCTCACATTTTGCAGTTACTATTTTAGCTATTCCCAACATTTTAACTGATATTACTTGCTTTCGTAAATATGTTACTAAAGCTTCTGCCCCCCAGTGACATTCTTGGTGTCTCATTTGAATTATCTCTCTCATCAAAAGAGGTGGAATTACTACTTGTCCGTTAGGAGTTACCCACCATCCCGCTAAGTTTTTCTTAGCATTTAATAACTGACCCAATTTGTCATCTTCTTCTGAATATCTCGGTTTTTCCCTAGGAAGGGTTACTGTTTTAGAAGGAATTATTGCCATTTGCAATGCTTGTTTCTTTGCTACCCTTTTTGCTGTTCTATCAGCTAAATTATTCCCAGCTATTATTTTTGTATTCCCAATCTGATGTGCCTTACAGTGCATGATTGCTACTTGATCTGGCTTTTGAACTGCTTGTTATAATCGTAAAATTTCTGTTTGATGTTTAATGTTTGATCCTTGAGAGGACAATAACCCCCTCTCTTTCCACAAAGCTCCATGGACATGCACTACCCCAAAGGCATATTTTGAATCAGTCCAGATATTTACTCTCTTGTCTTTGCTTAGTTCTAAGGCTCGAATTAAAGCGATGAGTTCTGCCTTTTGGGCTGATGTGGTACCCGCCAATGCTCCTGCTTCTATAGCTGTAGTCTCTGTTGTTACCGCATATCCGGCGTATTGGACTCCTTGTTCCATAAAGCTGCTTCCATCAGTATACGATTCCCAGTCTGGTCGCTCCAATGGCACATCCTTCAGATCTTCACGACTGGAATAAACATACTCGATGGTAGCCAAGCAGTCATGTTCCAGTCGTCCTTCTTCCTGTATGGAACTTAAAAACACTGCAGGATTTACCAGGTTAGTTGTCTTTAAAATCACATCATCTTGTTCAGTCAATACCACCTGGTATTTCATCATTCGGCTGGGGGACAGCCAATGTCCCCCCTTCTGTTCTAGGACAGTTATCACCATGTGTGGAACATAGACTGTTATTGTTCTTCCCAAAGTCAATTTCTGAGCTTCTTGTATGAGCATCACTGTTGCGGCCACTGCTCGAAGGCAGTTTGGCCACCCTTTACTCACTGTGTCCAGTTGTTTAGAGAAATATCCGACTGGTCGTTTCCAGCTTCCTATCCTCTGGGTTAACACGCCCAGTGCAAGGTGTTGTCTTTCATGTACAAACAACTGAAAATCTTTGTTTAGATCCGGCATTCCCAAGGCAGGTGCAGACATTAAGGCACGTTTCAATTCTACAAAAGCCTTTTGTTGTTGTGGGCCTCATACAGCGGTTTAGCTACTAGCCCATAGTTCATGATCCAAAGGCGACACCACCCAGTCATTCCCAAAAATGCTCCGAGTTCATGAATATTTCTCGGCTCAGGTATACCACAAATAGCTTCTTTGTGATCTTTTCCTAATTGTCCTTGTCCTTTTGAAGTCTCAAAGCCCAGATATATCACAGTCTGGCAGGCTATTTGGGCTTTCTTCCTGGATGCCTTATACCCATTTAGTCCCAGGAAATTCAAGAGATCAATGGTCACCTGTATACAAGTAAATCTTTCTTCTGTATCATTCAATATGTCATCCACATATTGTAAAAGTAAATGTCCAGGTCTTGATTTATCCTGTTTCCAGATTTCAAGTTCCTTTGCTAATTTATTTCCAAAAATAGTTGGACTGGTTTTAAATCCTTGGGGTAATCTAGTCCATGTCAACTGCATCTTTCGCCCGGTTTGAGGATTTTCCCATTCAAAAGCAAACAGTTTTCTGCTTCCCTTTTCCAAAGGTATACAAAAGAAAGTATCTTTTAAATCAAGCACTGTAAACCACTGATAATTCTCCCTTAATGCTGTTAACAGTGTATAAGGGTTTGCTACTACAGGATAAATATCCTTAACTATTTGATTTACTGCTCTCAAGTCTTGTACCAGTCTATATTCACCCGAAGGTTTTCTGACTGGTAAAATAGGAGTATTATACTCAGATTCACATTCTTCCAAAATTTTATACTCCAAAAATTTATCAATCAATTTCTTCAATTCCTGTCTCACTTCCGGTTTGATTGGATATTGTTTAATTCTCACTGTTCCTGCGCCTTCCTTCAAATCTATTTTAACAGGTTCTGCTAGTTTCGATTTGCCAGGAATATCTGTCTCCCATACGGTAGGGATCACTGCCAAATCCACCTCCGGTGGAATTTCTTGTTCCTTTACCTTTTCTTGTATCATCAAAACTTCTCCCGTTTTTGACTCGGGTATTTTCAAAAAGAGTTCTCCTTCATCAAAAACAATTTGTGCATTTAATTTGGATAACAAATCTCTTCCTAACAAGGGTACCGGACATTCTGGTACATACAAAAATTCATGTGTAATTATTTTATTTCCAAATTTCAAATCTATGGGTTGTAGGAACGGCCTGTTTTCTTCTTTCCCTGTTGCTCCTTTTATATTGGCTGTTTTTGTTCCAATTTTTCCTTTACAAGTATTTAATACTGGAAATGTCGCTCCCGTATCTATTAAAAATTTAACTTCTTTATCTCCCAGCTTAATTTTAACCAGAGGTTCAGCTGGGCTCCCCTCCGGTCCCCTTCAGTCATCTAAAACCATTACTTTGGCAAGGTCGTGAGAAGCACTCCTGTTTCTGGGGCAGTCCTTTTTCCAATGTCATTCCTCTCTACACAAGGCACACTGATTTATTCCTAAGAGGGTATTAAATTTCCGATCACCACAATTCATATACCCTCCTCTTCCATTAAATCCTCGTCTTCTTCCTCTGCCCCTTCCTCTATCTGCTGTTCCTGCCATTACTGCCAATAAATCTATTCTCCTTGATCTTCTTTCTTCCTTTTCTCTGTTATTATATACCCTCCATGCCACTTCCAACATTGCATTTAAACTCCTTGAATTCTCTCCCTCCAGTTTCTGGAGTTTTTTCCTTATATCTGGTGCCGATTGTCCCATAAAAATCAAAGCCAATTGTATCTGTGCTGCCTCTGTTTCCACTCTCAAATCAGTATATTTTCTAGCAGCTTCCTTTAATCTTTCCAAAAATGCTGAGAGAGATTCATTTTTATCTTGTCTTACTTCATATAATTTAGACCAATTCAGAGATTTAGGCATGGCATGTCTAATCCCATATAAAACCCATTTTTTGATACCGTTTCAGTCTTTCTCTATGTGTCACATTATTTGGATCCCACTGCGGATCCCCAGATGGAAAATTCTGTTCTGTTGTTCCACCTGTTATTCCACTCATCACATCCAACTCTGCCTGTGCTTTGCCAGCTTTTAATACCATTTGTTTCTCTGTATCATCTAACAAATTATCCAGAATCACCTGTAAATCACTCCAGTCTGGATTCTGTGTTCTAATTATAGTATCTACCACCTTGCCCACTTTTTCAGGATCTTCTCTATAGTTTCCTGCTGCCTGTTTCCAAGTCATCAAATCCGTAGCTGTAAAAGGTATTTTCACATAGACCGGTCCGTCACTGCCAACTCCCTGTCGCAGGGGAGCTATTGTGTGGGTCTGTTGCCGAGTTCTCTGTGAAACAGGAGTATGAATTACAATCTCCGATAATCTCTCTCCCACATCTCCTGTTCCACTGCTATCCGGTTCAATCGCTGGTTCGTGTACCCTTAATTCTCGACCCTGATTCCTTTCTCTCCTAGGAGGGGATATATCTAACTCTGGTCCATTGTCACTCTCAATAACAATCCTTTTCTTCAAACAACCTTTCCCAATCTCACAAGTTGAACAACACTTTTTCACTTTCTTATTATCAGCAGTTATAGCCATTACTAAATTATCTCCAATAGTTAACTTACATTCCTCCTGCCAGTCTTTTCTTTGTCTCAAGTAAAAGAACAAATCCACATATGGCATTTCACTCCATTTCCCTTCCCTTTTACAGTACAACATTAACTGCAAAATAGTGTTATAATTCAGTGTCCCATTCGTGGGCCACTTTTCCTGATTTTCCAATATATATAGTGGCCACCAATTATTACAATACTCAATCATTTGGCTCTTTGGCAAATCCTCATATAAATCCCCCCAATGTGCCAACAAACATCCCAATGGAGAATTTTTCGGGATTTTATCATTTAACACAAGATTACCCATGCTTTTATTTTAAACAACCGAGTTAACTTAGTTGCCATGGTGTAATTACAATACAATACACAATTATTCAACTCTGTCACTCCGATCCGCGGATCCATACTCCACACTCGCTTTCGTTCTCAATTACATGTCTCACCCTTACAGCCACACTCACACTTTCCCACAGTTACTTTAAACAAACATATAACACAATATTATACCTCTTAATTTTCTTCTTAATACACAAACTCACAAAACAACAAAAAACCCCAAAAACTTCTTCTAACTTCTTGTTAGAGGCACTACCTTAGAGAACACTATAGCATATAGTTTCTTTTGTCTACACTTTTGTCCAACCCTGCAATAGCTTTCGCTTATGTCTTACGGGCAGACTCCTAGTCCAACCCTGCGCAGCTTTCACCGCGTCTGACAGGCAGACTTACTCAGTGGGACTCCAACCCACTGGTGGGACTCCATCCCACTCTTTCCCATACAATTATTATAGTGGGACTCCTACCCACTTCCTCTAGTGCACTTACTTACTTACTTTAGCGGGACTCCAACCCACTTACTACAATTAAAAAAAGAAGTGTCTTACCCAAAAATCCAGTGAACATCGCAAAGAGCCTTACGGATCGGGGATCGATGGGTATCCCCGAGAAATCCTCAGTGCCGGCTGGAACCGATCAGGTCCCCGACTCCTCCGGTCTCCTTCAGCGAGGTCCCACCTGGGTCGCCAAAACTGTTACCGAAGTCTCGGAATGAAGAACTTATCGACACCAATGTGATGTAGATAAGCAGACACTTCTTTATTGATGGCCGGGTGCGTGAGCGAGTCCTCTCACGATCAACGCACGCCAGGTCCCAAAATCAGATTCCATATATAGAACTTATTCATACATATTCATTAAATATTCATGCATAATCATAATATTTCCCGTAAATCATTAACATACTCTCCTCCCATATCCGATTCTGCGCTAGAAAGGTCTAGAAATGGGTCTAGGGTACGATTTGGGTAGGTGGTATATGAGTCGGTGGTCGCGATCTCCCCCTGCCGGAATTACCTTTAGGCACCTACAAGCTGTTCCAGTCGACTCTCCCCAGTTTCCATTAATCTCATATTCTGACATTTCAATACACCTCTACATACAGAAGACTGGTTAAATACAAAGAAACCTTTCAAACCCTAAAGTGATTACCTAAGTTTTAACAATGGTTCTAGCCCCTTCTTCTAGCCTTGGTACAGGATGTACAGAAGATCTCATAACAGCTTTTACTGTGCAGCTATAAGTTTCATTTAAAAATTTTTCTTATCCTTCTATATTTTAATTTTATTAAATTATTTTATAAAATCAATTAATCAATCAAATAAAGTCAATCAATCTTAACTTATTAACAAATCGATAACAAGTGGACAGTTGGTTTGGGCGAAGATAATGCTAGAGCTGATGAAGCAGTCAACTGTCTGGCAATAACTCCTCCAACAAATAAGTTTGAAGAAGCTCGTAATAGCCATGAGATGTTTCATCAAAATGCAAAGTCTTTACATCGACAGTATCAAATACCCATAGCAGGTGCAAAGGGTATTGTTCGCTCCTGTCCTCAACGTAGTCATCATGGACCTGGTTTAGGGGTGGGCACTAACCCAAAAGGTCTGAGGGCACTTCAGGTTTGGCAAATGGATGTAACACATGTACCTGACTTTGGGAAGCTTAAGTATGTGCATGTCACAATTGACACCTATTCTCACTTTATATGGGCCACTGCACAAACCGGTGAAAAGGCATTACATGTGGAGAGACACTTAATGTCTTGTTTTGCTGTCATGGGAGTACCTGTAGCAATTAAGACAGACAATGGTCCAGCGTATAGTAGTCAACGAGTCGCTAGGTTTATGACAACTTGGGGAATTAAACACGTTAAAGGGATTCCTCACTCCCCAACGGGGCAAGCAGTTGTTGAAAGGGCAAACCGTACCCTGAAGGATTATCTTCAGAGACAGAAAGTATCGCGGGACATAGACGTAACTAAACGGTTGACTAAGGTGTTGTTTACCTTAAACTATCTCTCCCTTAGGGAGGGTAGAGAGGGACCACCTGTTGTTATACATCACCAAACAGCGTGAGGGAACCAAACAACTACAGTTCCTGGTTTGAATGTTCTGTATAAAAATATGGCTTCAGGCGTATGGGAAGGACCTAATCCGGTGTTATTTATCGGTAGAGGTTATTTTTGTATCTCCACAGATAAAGGACCTATATGGGTCCCTAGCAAGTTTGTGTGACCTGTATGTCAAGATCAGAAGACGGAAGAGAAGACTCAGAGCGAGCAGACAGAATAAACTGTCTATGTTGTAAGGGATGTAACCCGCGGGTATTGTGCCAATGTCTGCTATGTGGGGTAAAACGGTTCTGTAAGCCAAAGCTTAAATGTAAATGGTGTGAAGAGTGTATGTGTTTGATTAGTAACCAGGCATGAAACAAGAGAAAGCATACGACTAGTGTAATACCATGCTGATTGGAGACAGCATACATCATCAGAATCTGTGAAGACCCAGATTTGTGGGGTGGAATGTAAGAAAAAAAGTAAACAAAGAAAAAAAAGTGGAAATTGCAGGACTAAACATGTTTGAGCGGTGGACTTGGTTTGCGGTCTTGATGAATTTTTTACCCATTGGCCAAAGTATTATTGACATCTTGCCTAGGACAAACGTATGGGTGACATGGGCAAATATCACGGGAGTAACAGACTTTTGTTTGAGTCTGCAACAATCTGACAACCCCTTTAGAATTTGTTTAATTGGTATTCCCCTGCAAGAGAATGAAACAAATTTTGATGGTTTTTGGAATGTTAAAACAGTGGATCTGACTTCCAATCAGAATGGTACATGTATGAGTCCAAATGGGCAATATGTTTGGCCTTCTATGCGTAACGCAGCGTGGCAGAAAACGGTTATTGAGAATTTGAATCAGCCATATCATTTACCTTTGCAGGAGTTAGACCTATTGGGTAGCGTTGTATCTGTTGAATATGTTAATGTAACTGCAACTGGTATGGCAGACTGTACCCACATGTCATCACCACTTCAACCCATGAATGGCACTGGAGTAATTTGGTTTGGTGACCCGTGGCAGTTATGGCTGACACATCAAGGTGAACAGGGGTTTTATACAGGGTTTCAAAATCTAACCGGTTCACCTATTTGGGGTGAATTGAAAACTGGGGGTTTCCATGTAGATGTATCAGGGGGTTATCAGCTGCCACCGGGAGTCTTTCTGATATGTGGGGACAGAGCATGGCCAGGGATTCCTTTGTATCCTGTCAGTGGACCATGTTATTTAGGGCGTTTGACTTTGTTTGCTCCACATATGAAAGACTTATTGAAAATGGCTCAACAATCTCATAGATCACTGAGGACACTGCGCACCTTTGATGAAACATGTAATGACCAAGTCTATCTACATTCCGTAACAGCAAATGTCCTAGCCTCCATATTTATGCCGGGGGCAACAGCAGCATTAAATGCTAAGAATATACAAAGGTTAGCGTGCTGGGGAGAGAAACAATTTAATCTTACATCACAGATTTTAAGTTCGTTATTGCTTGATGTAGATAGTGTTAGGCATGCTACGTTACAAAATAGGGCTGCAATAGATTTTTTGTTATTAGCACATGGACACGGTTGTGAGGATTTTGAAGGGATGTGTTGTATGAACCTTTCCAATCATTCCATATCGATGCACAAGAAGTTGTCACAACTGCAGGGAAACATGAAGCATATTCTTGCTGATGATAATCCTTTCGATGAATGGTTGAGAGGATTGGGGATAACAGGTTGGTTAAAGACGTTATTGATGGAAGGAATATGCTTTGTTATAATCATTATTGTAATGCTTTTAGGTTTTAACTGTGCTTTTTCTTGTTTAAAGAGAGTAGTTTTTAACATAACCAGTCAGGCCTGGCTTGTGCAAAAGAAAAAAGGGGGAATTGTAGAAGAATGGCTGCAGAAGCGTGGCCACAGAACCCCTGAGGGTCTGCACAATCCAGGCCTGGAATTAGAATAGGCCTGGAATTAGAATTGTGCTGAAGTTGTTGTGCTGAAGCTAACAAGAAAGTGGCCTTGATCTATTCTTGAATCCTGAGACCAAGTAACTTTGTTGTACTAACAGGCATGGCTGTAACAAGCTGCAGCTGTTAGGGAAGACAGGTGTAAGGCCAAGGGAGATAGGGAGCGGAATGGGAATAAAGGGAGTAACAAACCACAAGGCTAAAACATAGCTAACGCAAATAGCTGCATGGACAGAATGCTTGTTCTAATCATGATAATTAGTGGTGTGAGAGCAGCGCGCGCTTAGGGGCTAATAACCAATTATATGTTTGCTTTGGGAACATGCTTGTGTATTGAGGCTATATAAGAAGTATTAGAAGCCAATAAAGATGAGCAAGATGCATAACTCATATTGAGTAATTTCTTGACTACGGCGGACCCCTCTCCCAGCAGTATACCAGCATCTTTTCGCTGCTTGGAACTCATGTGCCTTCATACCTTGGCATTATGCTCAGAGTCCTCATGCCAGGAAACACAGTGCCAGTAAATGTCAGATGGAAAATGAGAAAACTGCTCAAAAAGTTGCAAAAACGTCGTTCAAAAGCTGTTTAAATATCTAATTTCAGTGTGTTTTTATAGTACTTGCATTTATTTTGAGAGGGTTGCTGTACAGAGTGGAGATGAGGTGGATGTGAACCACGCACGTCATTTTCACCATATAGACCCAAGGGTGAGAATAAACTTAAAAAGCTGAAAATCTCTCCCTGAAAAGCCTTTCTTTCCCAGCAAAGAGTTAAAAGCCACAGGTCAAGGGGCACTTTGCTGCTGGCATCCGTGGGGCTGGACCTTGGTGGGTGCTTTACTGCCCCGAGCATCGGCCCAGGGTGCGGGGCATCATGCGGGTGGGCTGGCCCCATTGGCTCCGGCAGGCTCAGGGGGATTTTAATGAACCCATGATGATTTTAGTGATCAGGCTGGTGCGTAATACATGAGGCTGCCTTGGTGTCTTACCGGAGAGCAGAAATCCTTGAACTTCAAAATAAAATCACCCTCAGGAATTTAATTCCACGAAGTCCATTTGGTCTGATTTTTTATCCAAAGGTGTCTTTCTCTCCATTTAAACAATAAATACATATGAATAATGAATTCTCCAAACCCAATCATGCTGTGCCGCCTTGCCTGAGTGGGTTCAGTGAATTGATCACTTGTATTTGGAGACAGTCATTAAATTCCCTTCTGTTCAGCTGCTTCCCACAGGACTGGTCTGCAATCCATGTCAATCTCCTTCTCCCCATCCTACAGCTGCTGCTCTGGGTCTTCATTTTGATAAACAATCTGTTAACTGAAAATGAAGTCCCAAGTTACTGTAGCTAAATTGTAATTACTCTACTCATCAGAACGCGAGGCTTAGAAAGAAATATTGAAAAATGACAGACAGTGATGAATTTGGGGTTTCTATTCTAACAGTTTTGAAAATGTGCCACTTCCATTTAATTCCGCATTTGAGAAATGATAGCACTGCTTCCGGCTCTTTACACGCTACCAGATTTTTATCTCCTAGACATGGCATTGCAGAAGAGACATGACAAAATCGCCTTGGACTCTCGCTGGAAAAAAAAGCGCCGCTGCCTCAGCGCTGAAGTGCCAGCAGTGTTTAATGACTCACCTCGTGCCCACTTGGGGAAACATCCTGACTTCCCAGCCGAGCCGACGCGTCACCGCACAGGGCAGCTGCTTGGCTCACCCTGAGCCGGCCATGGATGCTTCGCCGGCTGAATCATCTCCCTTTTGTCAGCTGAGGTTCGCCACGAGAAGCCCAAGGACCCGAGATGTGCCATCACTCACTTTAAAGCTGCTTCCCTTTCTGCTGGCCTTGAAGAGCCGGCTCTGCTCTTGTAGCCCTTGGATTTTCTGTTCCAGGTACAATCACCGAGCGAGACGGCATCAAGCACTTGCAGGCTCTGGCTTTCCATGGTTTATGTTCTTCTTTAATACAGTGGATGACGATAAGGAGAAACACTTGGAACCGAAGGTGTGGCAGCACCTGGGGTTTTGGTGGGTTTCCTTGCATCACTCCTTAATCAGGGATATAAGGATTGGACCACTGTGAACTGGAGATAAGTTTATTGACCCCCACACACATGACATGAAAATTGATAAGCATTGGTAGGCGACCGCCCTTCTTCTCTCGCAAAGGCAGAGCCCCAGCCTTTCCTCTGCAAGAAGCTGCACATGGGTTACAAATGGCTGTGCTCCCATGGGTGTTTCCAGAGCCCTGAGCTGGATTATTCCTGGGGCGCCTCCGTGGCTGACCCCCGTTCTCAGGACGTCCGCGGCTGGGGAGCCATGCCCATCGCTCCCTTCCCAGCCTCACCAGGGACACGTGGGAGAAGATGGATGGGCTCTGTGATTAGCAAAGAGTTTCTCTCTGGGAGGTGACCCAATTATTGCTCGAGCATGGGGCTGGAGGACACCGTGGGGGGGATGCCTGCCGTTCCCCACATGCACGTGGAGATCTTCATCTCCTGCTTTCAGTCCCCTCGCTGGAGGGGCGAAGGGAGCACTGTGCCCCGAGGTCCTGGCTGTGCCCAGTGGGCAGGGAGCAGTGCTGGTGCTCACTGGGCTGCTCGACCCCATCCCACAGCCCACCTGTGCTCATCCCGTCTCACGGCCAGAAAGGTTACTTCATGTCTAATTTTTACCTCATTTTGAGGTAAAAATACAATAAGTCTTGGTATGGTCTTCATATTTTAGCTCAAATAATTACCCCGAACTGCCAGATGAAACATTTCATTCATCTTTTCTTTCTTCCTCCCTCCACACAATGGCCTTTTTCAGTGAATACTCATTTTAAAGGTTCTTTTCCTTCTTAAAATCAACCAGACACGTTAATTATTCCTTTAATTTTTTTAATTTGTCACAGGGGGCACAAAACCTCAAGATTCAAAATTGAAAATATACATCCATACCTGAAAAAGACAAAGCCAACTGTTCCAGTATCAGATGTGCTGAAAATCAAAGCGTTTTGGTTTACAGATTTTCAACAAAGAAACGAAACAATAAAAAATCCACTTCATTTTTCATGCCTTGTCTGTGATTTTTGTGGGTGTGTTTGTTTTTTTTTTAAAGAAAAGAGGAACTGAAGAACAGATGCCCTTTCTGAAAGAAAAGTGTGATGGTATAATATGTGCCAGGCAAAAATTCCATTGCGCGTATTGCTCAGTTCAAACAAGAGACTCCCTAATGTGCCTGATTTGTGGATAGGATGGTGGGTGCCTTTCGCCCCCAGCTCATCCCATGCCACTCACCAGTGGTAGAACTGCACCCTCCGCTTGTGGTTTCTTCTCTCCCCACTTCCCTGCGGTGCGAGGCAGATGAGGATGGATCTAGCCGGCTTCAAAAAGTTGATGAACCTCCTTAAAGTGGCAGCAAAACAGGGATTTTTCAGGGGGGCGGGATGCCCCACTGTGCCTGCTGGCAGCGATGACACAGCATGGATGCAGAAGACAAATTCCCTTGTTCTTGCAGCTGCACTCCAAACACCCCATGCCTACTGAATCACATCTTCACAGCCTGGTCAGGGTGGGAAGAGACCTCCGGAGACCATCCAGCCCAACCCCCTGCTCAAACAGGGCCACGTAGAGCAGGTTGCTCCATCACATCCAGTGGGTTTGAATGTCTCCAGAGAAGGAGCCTCCACCACCTCCACCACCTCCCTGTCCCAGTGCTCCGTCACTCCCTCAGTACAATTCTTCCTTGTGTCAGTGAGTGCTGCGGAAAGGACAATCCCCGGTGCTGGCCTTGTTGCTTTTAAGTTACCATTAGAAAGAAGAGGAAAAGAAGAAAGGCAATATAAACCACACTGTAGGAAATTCAAGTGCAGTTGTTCTAACCTTAGCCCACTTTTATTTTTTTCCCTTCTCATTCATTAACCCACCCTCTTATCCTCTCCTATCTGCTTACATCCCCCCCAGCATCTTCCTCTTTGCTCTTTCCACCCCTCACTTTCCCCTCCTCACTCCTCGGTGTGCCTGTGAGTGCCCGCTTGCCTCCAGAAAAAAAGGACTAGATGGAAAAACAAGGACTTGGGTGATCTGCACCCATTTACAGGTCAGTCCAGGTTATTAGACCCAAAGCAAACCCACCCAGATCCAAAGACCGAAGCCTAAAGCATCGCCCAAGGCTAGAACACGCGTCATGAAACACGTCGCCAGGTCAGAATGCCTCTGGCAAACACACCAGTCTGATCTGGACTAGAATAATTGGTTTCGGTAACTTGGTCCAGGTGTGGACAATGGCAGTGATTTATTTGATGAGCATCGCTTATGGGACCTATAAAAATGCTTGCTGTCACCCGGGCCACAGTGGTGGCTCCTGCAGGTGTCCCAAGGGGCTGTGATTAGATGGTCTCTCTCCTGAGCATGACGCCGTGCTTATTTCTACGGGTATATATGGGCTGAAAATCTGGCACAAAAAACGTATAGGTCTATTATCTATTCTGCATTTACCCCGTGCATATGGAAACAATATGATGGATGCAGATGATGCGATTCCAGGCTGATTTTCGTTGGTGTGTTTCTGGAGTAAACATGGATTTCGACAAACTTTGTAGGTGTTTAAATCATTGTAATCAAGAAACTAGGTCAAGTTTTGCAGTGTGGCTCCATGAACACCGTGATGCTGCAGAAGGGAAGGTGCTTGCTCTCAGGGACCTCCAGCACTAGACACTTCCTCTGCATTAATTTGTCTCTAATTTGAAAACATCCCGCTTTGATTACTGCTTTCTTCCCCCCCCCCCCCCCCCCCTTCTCCTTTCAACTTAATGATACTGCAAGTTTCTTCATTAGCAAATTCTCAGCGGGTAGATGGTCTTTTCTTTGTTCTACATCGCATCCCTTCAAAGGCAGCTCTCTCCTTTCTAATGTATCGAAAGGGTATTTGTAACAGTTGAGAAATCAGTAAAGTAGCCTTGAAACAGACCTAAATAAAGCAGGGAAGAGTAATAATGCTGCTCCTTTCCACTCTGGATTTCAGCAAATGGTCCTTCTCCTCTCTGTACAAACCTCGTGTCTATGTCTGTCTACGTCTGCCAGAATTTGTAAGGAAGGCAACGCTACCTTAATATATTATATTATTATTATATTATATTATTATATTATATTATTATATTATATTATATATTATATTATTATTATATTATAAATTAATTATAAAGAAGAGAAGCTGGAGTCTCAGCAGGGGTAAATGAGTTTCCTGCAGGTTTGGAAAGATTTCTCGGATCCAAAGTGGGGTGCTTGAACAGTTCAGATAATGAAATGAAATGAATTTTCAACTGCTAGAGAAACGCTGTTCAGTGGACCCAAACGTGGCTCACAATTGCCGCTTGCTGGGTGACATTAGCCGGCTCACAGATGCTCGGCTCTTCACAACCTCCCATTCCTTTTATTTTAAGGAGCTCGTGCTCCGTTAGCCCCTCGCCGGGGCTGCTTTGAGCACTCAGATATTCCCTTTCCAAGGAGACATGGGAAACTTTGCTGGGAATCAGGTCCTCCCACTCGCACCACTGTTCCCCCCAAAGAAAGGCAGCAATTATTATTCTTAAGCTTCTTCTTTCAAAAAAGGAATGAATAGGTTCTATGGGCAGGAGGCATCTTTGATAGAACAGAAAAACCCAGACACAAACAATAAGCACTTCCCTTTGAGGACCAGCCCAGATTGTCCATTAATTGTTTTAATTTGTCTCACATGGCTTCACAGCAAATCTGGACTGAAATCACTTCAAGGTAATTGAGGATAATGGACCCCATCGCTCACTTTCCACTGGCTCCACTGGCTCCACTGGCTCCACTGGCCAAGGGGCTGCGACCCTGCAGGCTCTGCCTGGGGGGGACAGGGGCTGCGGGGGGGGATCACACTGGGGCAGCCCCCCGGCACCGCAGCCCCACACCTTGCCCAGCGCCTGCAGCATCACGGCCCCAGGGCAGCCTTGGGGGTGCCCTACCTCCCTCAGCTAACAGAAAAAGAGCCAAAGTGCTGTTTTGTTCAGAAGTTTAATTAAATTAACATTATGTGCAAATATTAGTTTTTTTCAGCCAAATGACTATACTCATATGTACAAAGTTTCTATATAATTTCTTGAAGTAATTATTGTAATTAGCATCTCAATTTGAATTTAGAAGCATTTTCCTACCCCCAAACCCTCTTTTTGGTCTTCTTTTTGAAAAACTAAATTAATTCCCTGGGAAACTGATGAGAAATTTTCAAACTAGAAATAAATGCCTGTAATAAATCAAGAGATAAGGGAACAGGCAGAGATTATTCTGCAATTAAAGTTTACAGAATTAATTTCCCTTAAAATCCATAGAGTTTAATGTGATAAAGTCTATAATCTACCGTCTTCTGTTGGAAAGGATCATCTCCTAAATCTGGGAAGAAAAAGAGCTCGGTGGCATCAGCCACTAACCGTCAAAGAGTTTTGAGCAATTCTCCCACGTATTGACATTAAAAAATATAAATAAACAAGGCACAGCAAACATCAGCAAATTAATTGGAAATTTGGACAGGTGATTGGAAGTTGAAGGCGAATATTTGTTTTTTACCCAAATGAATGTAAATTTCATTAGTTGATAATTAAAAGAAAATTATACAGACATTACAATTACTGCCAATGGCATAAATTATGAAGCTATATGGCAAAACAATTTAGGAATTCACATTGCAGTTCTTATTGTTGATTTGGTTACCAAAGAAACCAAGAATAAATAATATACTCAGTGACTATGCAAATGAAGCCTTGATATGTTGCTAGGCTGTTAAAGCTAATGTCATTGTATAAAACAATAATGTTAAACATTATTAGTTTTTTAATTATGTCAGTTAATTAGAATTGTTCCTGTTAATTGCCTATGATTCATCTCCAGAAGAAAAATGTACAGCTAGCAGCTTTGGGGTGGCAGGGGGGGTGGGGGTGGCTTCTCAAGGTATCACCTCGAAAGGGAACCAATTTTGCACGCTCACGTGCATTCTCAGGTGTGCAGCCCTGGCGGGGGTGAGGGGTGGGGGGGAGGGGGGATGAAGGGCAAGAGGAGGGATGCTGCTGGCGCCGATGGCGGTGGCATTGCCACCAGCGGGTGGCCGCAGCAAGATGCATGAATGCTCGGCTCGGCGTGCCCGCATTGCTGCTGGGTGATGGTTCCTGCCATGAAAATGGAAAGGGTCACTGGTTTCTAATGCATTGGGATAGTTTCCTTGTCCTGGGAAGAGCCATGTTGTTCCACTTTCTGTCCCAATCCAGAGTTGGGACTAATGCAGATGATGATGTGCACGTGAGGCACCTTTTCTAATAAATAAGCGAGGTGATACTTCTGTCATTTCTACCAGGATGCTACCTGGGGCTCCTGATGGCACCTTGGAAGCAGGCAGTAAAAAGATTTGCAAAATCTGATGGGTGCTGTGATTGCTGCTTGGGATCACCCCATTCCCCAGGCAACGAAGGGAAACCACTCCAAGGCTCCTACAGATGAAGGGCAGGGGCTATTTAAAAATAAAATGGTGTTACCCACATGCTTCAAGTAGAAAGGCAACTTCAGCAGATGATGGAAGTGTTTAAATCGAGGGGTAAGAAAAGTAAAGGGTATATACTCACCTGGGAGCAGCCCTGTCCTCGCCCTGTCCCATACCAGGGTGTCAGCATCAGCCTCCCCCTGCCTTGCTCCAGCATTTCCCAATCTCTCTAAGTGTGTTTCCTGTAAACAAAACCATTTGTTTAACTGAGTTAAAATTATCAATAAAACTTAAGCCTTAACAAACAAGATTTTTTTAAAAAAAATTTAAAATAAAAATTTATTTTTAAAATTTTTATTTTAAATAAATAATTTTTATTTAATTCATAGAAATATTTTACATATTACTATATTATATATAGACATTATATAAAAAGAAATATATAAAATATTATTATATTATATATAAATAAATATTTTGTAAAAAATAAAAAAAAATAAAAAATTATATCACTTGCATGTGATTTTTAATGTTAAGGTTACTCTCTGAGTCTGCAGCCTTCAGAAAGCAGTTCTCGCTACTTCAGTATATGCTGCTGCAAGTGAAATGGATATTTGCATTAAGGTTTGCAGGCTCGGGCCTTCCTGCTTTCCTAATTATTTTTTAAGGACAATTTTTTAAAATTATATTTTATTTGTTCTTTTACCCTGTGGAACTGTTTCTGTAAGAATTCCTCATTCTGCCTCTGCCAGCACCGCTCTCCACTGACATCCACCTCCCATCTCCAGCTGTGCCGCAGGGCAACCTCCATCCCTTGTCATCACTGCGGGAAAAAATACACTGATCTATTTTCCTCTACCTATATGTTTGAATCACCATATGATGGAAAATATTTACACCGTTTTTTCCCAGTTCTGGGAGAAGACAAACTCCGACTGTCAAACTCAGGTTGCAAATGCATCCTCATTGCTTAAACGAAGTTAATGCACATAAATGCATTGTATGGAAACAGAATCCAATTAGTATCGCACATTTGCAGAAGACTACAACACAGCTTTCTTAACACCAAAAATGAAGGGCTTAATAAGTCTATCAAATTATAGCACCATCTTTCTGCTTTGTAATGCTGGATCTGACTTGTTAATATTCTGTTCCTTTCCTGACAGCTCCTTTCCCAAATGTTGGATCTGCAATTTCTCTCTTTCTCTCCCAGTCTTTATACCTTTCAGTCTAAATACAAACAGAAACAAAGATCCTAATTATGATCCAAAATCATTATTCTCTGAAGAAGTTCCCAGTAATTAAATTTTAAAGAAAAATATATTTAAAGAGCTTTTTACAGTTTCATCCAAGCGATACGTATTCAAGTAGATAGTGATTAGAATGAAACAGCTCTGATTTGAATGACTTGATAAAAGCTCCTACTTCACTACTATGTTTTTAATAATTGTGTAATTACATAGAGAAGTATTCCTGTAAATACCACTTGTTTTGTACAGAATGGATGACATCAAAATGTGAGGGGTTTATCTAAATTTGCAGTGCTTTGAAATGGTGTTTTCTTAAGTCAGCTAAAAAGTTAATATGCATAGATTGGTATTAAGAATACAGAATAACATAGATGCCCACACATGTATTTTAGGTCTTAGAATGAAAAAAACAAAAATAATTTCCACTTTTGGTTTGATTTAAATAATCCACCACATCCACAATCCAGCAGCAATGGAGATGCTGTCACATGGGAGAGATGTGGGCTTTGCCGAGGGAAGGGGACGATGCAGGGCTCCAAAGGGTCCCTTCGCCACCAGCAATCTAAAGCATCGTCTCTGGTCCAGCTCCCGCCCCAGGCTGCCTGAGTGCTCTTTGCTCCCCAAAACAGCTAACCCCAATGGGGGGACCTGCATCCCGCAGGCTTGCAGCCATGCCCTTGGAACACTTCGGCAGAAGCCATGGAGTAAACCGGGTCGGAGCTGTGTTGTTAATGGGGGTACTTGGACTCCAAAGGTGGCTGAGGAGTAGCTCTGAAGGTGTGAGAGGTATAAAGCTGTGAAACATCAGAGCATGTTGCAGTTCAGAGAGCTGTGGTACGTGATGGTTTGCCGTGTGAATGGGCATTTACAGGTGAAAATGGAAGCAGGAACCCTTAAGGTGAAACATTTGCCAAAGGCTCATGATAGCCAGTGCAGCTGCAATTTCAGCTGCATTTCTACCTTGCACAGGACCATGGCGGCTGCAACACTTCTCTCCTTACATGTGGAAGGGCAGAAAAAGATTCTTGTACTGGAAAAAAATGTAGAGGAGGGGCAGGGGATGTTTCGCAGGCAGCCAGAACAGGATGCAGGGTGAAATCACCCACCCATGCCCTGCTCTGAGCCCAACAAGGCTCAGCATCACTTCGCCACTGCCATCTCTGCTGGGGCAGCTTCCCACAGCGGCTGCCAAACTACTCTGGCTTTATAAAACTGTTTTCACTTGGGGTTTCTGATTTTATTTTTTTTTTGGTAGCTTTATGATGGCTAGGCTGATGCCCACACCCCTGCCCTGTGTTCCCCCACAGCTCCCCGTGTTTTAAGCCCATAACAGCACCAGGGGGGTGAAGGAAGTGGTATTTCATCTCATTGCTTACAGTGGTTTGGAAATCATCACCCCAGTCTGTTCTCCCCTGTGGATAACTGGCTAGCTGAAAAAGGTCTCATAGACATAGTCCAGCTGGCTGGACAAAAATGCACATCGCTCTCAGCTTATCTGAAGTAAAGCAAAATACACTGTCCTTGGCTGTTCTTGTTACACAATAACAGGAAGATCGCGGTGGGAAAAGAATGTTGCAGGAGGGAACAGATAACTACAGAAGAGAAACTAGGGGCGGGCTTGGTATTTAGGCAACTAACCAATAATGAGCTTAACTTTTGTAATATGTATGAGCTAATTATAACAAGGCATAAAAGGTGACTGTAAGGCACAATAAACGAAGTCTGCTGATCACTCATATTGAGTGACTGTGTCTTCCCTCCGTTGCGACACTCCCCATAGGCTGCAAGAGAATGGGGGGTTCACCCTGACTCGTGGAGAACGATGCTGACCCCAGAGCCCTTCCAGCCCTTCCCCACATCCCGCAGAGCTGGAGCTGGCTGGAGGGGACAGGGCTGGCAGCCAGACTGCTTTCAGGATATTTGATGAAATGGAAAAATCAGCAAAAACCCACACTGATTACTTCTGCAAATGAAGAAGGGCAGGAAACAGCACTCATTTGGAGAGGGGAAAAAAAAAAAAGAAAATCTGTTTAGTATTCAAAAATACAAGATGAATCTGTAGTGCAGCCTGCAGCTGTGCAGAAATGAAGGTCTCGGTGAAGCCTTTCCTGCACCCAGCTGGAGGGGCACAGGGTGGGATGCAGCTCTGGCAGCATGAGGAGGAGCAGGGACAGGCTGGGAAGCAGAGCACTAACCTTGGTGTGACGGCAAAGGCTGCAGGGTGTTAGGCTGGGAGCAGAGGATCAGAGACCTTTCAGACCATCAAGTGCCGCTTTTCTCATCTGGACAGGACCACGGAAGGGTGGAAAACGAAGACTGCTCCAGCCCTCCCTCCATTCCAGGATGCTGGCATTTATATAAAAACATACTAAATTTTGGAGAAAAATATTTTCATTCTCCATAACATTCTTTGCATCACTTGGGCAAGAGCCCTGTGCAGAAAATACATGACATTTCCATTTACTGCAGGGCTCCATTGCATTGCTGCACCCGGGGTGGGAGTGGAGGAGACTCGGCTCCAGCAGCCTGAAGCCTGACCGTGACCTTGTTGTATTTTTCAAGCCCAACTTTGTGAAGCGCTGCTAAATGGAAAAGCAATTTCTAAAGCAGTGTTAATTTGGATTCACTCATATTACATTTATCTGTATCATCAAGTTACGTTAACTCATTTAAAAAAAAAATAATAAAAGAATACAACAAATCAGTTCTGTTCCTAGCATGTGTTAAGCCACAAAGTGGTAGTTTTCACTGACTGAGTTTCCTAAGTAGGTTTTAATAATAGTGGCACAACTAATTTGCTCAGATATGAAACTCAATCTAAGTGATATTATCTGTGAGATAATTAAATAGGAAAAATTATACTGTAACTTTGATTTTTCAATCAAGGCTGCAGGTGACTCCCTAAACATCTATTTTTCCCTCTGCATGGTTATTGTATTTAGCAAGTCCCTCGCCACCCTTTCACAGCATATTGCTCTTCTTTGAGATTATACGGTGGCATTGACATCATTATCTTGTGCACTGATTGGAATTCATTGCAGTTTGAAATAAATTCATATCCTGATGGAAAAGCCTCATCTCCTGGTGAAACCCTGGTCAGACACCTCATCGGCTGGAGCAAGGTCTGCTGAGCCCTGGTCAGGGTCCACCAGGTATTGCTGTGCCCAACGCAAGCCTGGGGGCATCAGGCTTTGGGGCACCCCAAGATCGGGCAGCCTTTGTTCTTGTTGGAGGCTTTTCTGCCTCAGATTTGTTTTCTGTGCTTCTATCTTTTTTTTTTTTCTTTTTTTTTCCTTAAATCCTTTAAGGATTCGAGGTGTAGGCAGGATGGAGATAGCTCTCCAGGGTGCTCCAGGTGCTGTCCCCTCAGGCACCCTCCTGCACTGCTTTTTACAGGCAGAAGTAGTTTCCACGTATATACTTCATCCATAGGTGCTCCTTGTACACAGTTATTTAGCTAACTCTCCTATGTCTGCACATCTGTAAATGTTTCTGTCTGCCCATGAGTGCACCACTCCTGTTGGTTTCCCTGCCCAGCCTTGTGATCCCTATCCTCCAAAAGATGCCTCGAATTTTCTTGCATCGGGACATCTTCCACTTACAAATTCTGGTCAGAACAGTTTATATAGAATGTTTTTGGGGTTTCCCCCAGTAATTGGCATTACTCCGAGAGCAGTTCCCTCCCAGAGATAAACAAGTTCTGAAAAATCATTGACATCCCAGCCAGAAGGTTCTGTCTTTCCTGCAAAGATGCCCACATGTTTTTTATCACGTGCATCTAGAAATGGGACATCCGATTTGTTTGCCCCCGCCAGCAGCTCACAGCCCCCTGCCCATCGCCCCATGCGCATCCCTCTGCGGCCGGGGAGCATCCCGGTCCTCCAGCCTGGCAGTGCCGGGGCAGGAGGGATGGTGAGAAACTCCCCAGTGTCTGTTCCTCTCCTCCCAAGCAAGGGCTTTTCATCTCGCACCAAAGAAAACTTTCTTCCAGGTTTAATAGATTTTTCAGCTGCAGAGACAAACATTTCCCAAGCTGCTGAGAGAGGCTGTGATAACTCCACGTGAAATATTTTTTTTCTGTATTGCAAATGTGCTGCTCTGCTAAAGATTATGCAGACAACACTGAAATCCAAAGCAGATGTGAGGCATTAGGGTGAATACAATATAAGATTTTAATGCCCACATGTCAACCTGATATCCATGTGGGGTTTGCACCTTTGTGTTTATAAAACAAGGCATTAGGAGGTGGATGTTAGCTGCCAACCTGAGGCAGATTCCCCTTGCTCTGGGCTTGAACATTACAATTGTTTACAGTGGGAAGGCTGGGTTGCAAGCGGATCCGTCCAGATGTGGCTAGACATCTGCCTGCCCTTGCGCAGTGCTCTACAGCAGCCAGGGTTTGTCTATTTGCTAAGCAGGTGCTGTAAATAAAGGCAGCCAAAGGCAGCTGAGCGTTGGGAGACCAAGTGAGGTTTCTTGTCCAGCTCGGAAAGTGTTTAGCGGCTCAAAGGCGGCTCTTTTCCACAGCCTCGGCACATTATGTAGGTGCAAACCTGCCCGTGAGCCCCGGGGCCCCTCGCTGCTCCGCAGGACCTTGGTTTCCAGCCTTTAGCCTGAGGGGAGGAGAGAGGTGACAGCAGTGGCTGCTCCTTTACTGCTTCAAGAAGGGGAATGTTTTCTGTCACCTGGGTTTAGCGTCCCTCTGAGCAGGCATGGCCTGCAACGCTGCGCCCGCGCATGCCCAGCTCACTGCGCGCCGTCACAGGTGGGTGACTCTCCCGACGATGTTCAGTCATGGCATCCCGGCTCCCACGGAGCACCACAGGGTGATGCCCCACACGCATTTGAACTTTACTCTGGTGCAAGGCAGCATGTTGTGTTCCGACTCACCTAAAATATAAGATTTCATATAAACCCCCCCTTGTTTTGTATGATGAAAACCCACAGTGCGAGCACAGGTTTCTGTGCTGCTGGGCTGGGCAGCAGGGACTCGGAGGAGCGTTTTCATTCAGACATCCCTGCAGGGACCGGTGATCCCAACCACACATGGGGCAGGGGTCAGCTGAACCCCCTCCCCACACTGCGGAGCAGCGCGTCACCAAGTGTAAACCCATAATCAATTGTTACGGAAAGAGAATCGCGCCATGTGCTCGCAGCACTTTCGTTTTTCATTAAATCACAATAAAATACCATTGGCCTCTGGTCTCCTGCGAGAGCACTTTTAATGATTTCTGTATTGATTTTCACTTGACAGCCAGCTGTGAGAGCAGGCGCGGCTGATCTAATAGATATAGATATATGCTGCTCGCCCACTTACTGTAAAAGCAAAGGAAAAGCAAACCAAAAAGTCAATACATGTATCCTGCCCGGAGCGAGCAGGATAAACCCAGCTCCACGCGCCGCAGAATTTCCCCTCCAGCCTTGGTGGGGCAGATGTGGAGCCCATCAGCTGGTGGGTGACTTGCCTTTTAATGTAGTTTGGAGAATGGGTCTTGGGGATGCTGCTCTGCAGGCTCCCATCCGGCCCCCAAATTAGCAAAGTTCATTAAGCTGGCATCAGCGGTAGGGGTTGCTTGAGGCTGTTCCACCGGAGACGTGGCCACTGCCAGGCTGGGGTGCAGAGCTGGCGTGTTGCTCAAGAGATCCTCACTGAAATTGAAGCATTAGCCAAACCCAAAGCAGATTTTTAAGCTAATTCAAAACAAAACCAAACCAGATTTCTAAATGGGCTAAAAATACATTTCCTCTCTTTTCTCAGGCACTTGTGATGTTTTTTTCCCTACTTTCCAGGGGCGTAGTGCTCAGGTTGCTCTTTCCCCTGGGCAGATAAGGCTGGTGTGCTGACACCCAGGGAACTGGCACCAGCTTTCCCCCGTATCCTTCCCTTTCTCACCTGTTGCCTTTTATCCTTCCAGGTCCCTCCTAACAAGGTGACAGCTTTTTATCAGTTTGCTTTGCTTAACATCAAGCTTTAACATTTTCCCGGGGCGGCGCTTGCTGGGGTGATGCTGGGGATGCGGGGGGGTGCGCCAGCCGAGCACCCTGCGGGGACAGAACTGGGTGCCAGCCAGGCTCCCACCCCAAAATGAAGATGTCCCAGGCTTGAAGGGATTTGGGACTGTGCAGCCCCACAGAGCCAGGGGGGATAAGCAAACACACCGCTGACATGGGCTGAGTTAATGGGGGAATAACAGATAGAATTAAAACCTTTGCAACCTGCTGAGTGAACCCGAACTCACTGAACTACTAGAACATTAATGAGCGAGAGATCTTAATTAAATTGTTTGTAATTAGCTCTCCCAGGAGTAAAAAAAAATAATAAATAAATGCAAAACTAGTGAATGCAAAACACTTGTAGCACTTGCAGCAGAACACCCTGCTCCTGCAAATGCCCTTTCTTCCACCTCAAGTACGAGATGAGGTGAGTGTTAGGCTGGGTGTAGGGACAGGCGGGGTCTGGCTGGTGTCCCCCAGGGGCACATCCAGAGCTACCACAGAGCTGTGCATCAGCCAACACGGCTTTCAGGGAGCAACGGGTCTTGTTCAGCGCCGCAATTTTCAGGCACTGGCCTGAGACACCTTGAAACACCCAATGGCTGAAAGCCGAGCAGGAGCCAGCCCTGACCGTGAGCCCCTTGCTGTGCACCCCATGGCCCACGGCAGCTGGGCGATGGGCTGCTGGACCCCCTGCTACAGGCTGGGCATCTCCCAGTGCCCGCAGCCACAGGCACGCCGGGAGCAGCCTCCCACGCAGCATGGGAGGAAGGAAGTTTTTCCCTTGCCTGAAGGATGCTCTTTGATTTGATTTTTTTTTTTTTTTTTGGTCATTTCCAACATTCTTCTGTCGTTCTTGTTCTTCTTCCCCATTTCCTTCCTCGTGGGTGTCACAAGCCTTTTCTTCAATAATTTCTGTGGTTTTGCTTTCAACAGTTTGTCGTCTGGTTCCCTTGCGTTTTTCTCTCCGGCGTGAAAGCTGCTCCTTGCTGGCTCTTCTGTGGCTGCAGGACGTGGTACCCCGGGAGACCCCCGGGTGTTACCGAAATCTCGGAATGAAGAACTTATCGACACCAATGTGATGTAGATAAGCAGACACTTCTTTATTGACGGCCGGGTGCGTGAGCGAGTCCTCTCACGATCAACGCACGCCAGGTCCCAAAATCAGATTCCATATATAGAACTTATTCATACATATTCATTAAATATTCATGCATAATCATAATATTTCCCGTAAATCATTAACATACTCTCCTCCTATACCCGATTCTGCGCAGTAAAGCTTAGAAAGGTCCAGAAATGGGTCTGGGGTACGATTTGGGTAGGTGGTATATGAGTCGGTGGTCGCGATCTCCCCCTGCCAGAATTACCTTTTACTAAAGTTCACAGTTTCTTGGCAGGCACCTACAAGCTGTTCCAGTTGACTCTCCCCAGTTCCCATTAATCTCATCCTCTGACATTTCAATGCACCTCTACGTAAAGAAGACTGGTTAAGTACAAAGGAACCTTTCAACCCTAAAGTTATTACCTAAGTTTTTCCACAATAGTTCCAGGCCCTTCTTCTAGCCTTGGTACAGGACGTACAAAAGATGTCATAACTACTTCTACTATATAGCTGTAAATTTTCCATAAAAATTTTCTTATTCCTCTATATTTTAATTCTATTAAATGATTTTATAAAATCAATCAATCAATCTAATATAATCAATCAATCTTAACTTATTAACAAATCGATAACACGGGGATCCTCTGCCGAAGCGTGGGCAGGGGTCCCACGCTCTGCCTGCTTTACCTGCTGCCTGCTCTCCTTCTGCCTGCTTCATTTGTATTACACAAGTCACATCCTCCCACAGCCCAGAGTCATTAATTAGTATTTGGGTCCCTTTTTATTATGTTGTGTTCTTTATGTGTATAAACCAACATGTTCCTTGTCGCAGGGAGTGTTGGAAACAATAAAGACAAATGCAGGAGGAGGTAAGCAGTGATCAATGGGAGGATTAGCACATGTCTTAGGAGTGCTTTGGTGAACATTTCATTTCTGCGGGTATTGTTTTTAACAAAATAATTTATTCCTGCTGCCTCGTTAGCTGTCTCGGGTAGTTC
Source organism: Falco naumanni (assembly GCF_017639655.2). NCBI lineage: Eukaryota > Metazoa > Chordata > Aves > Falconiformes > Falconidae > Falco > Falco naumanni. The sequence goes on from NC_054079.1 coordinate 21,539,756, forward strand.
CTTTATAAAATAAATCCCATTTTTCATTCCAGATGTTCAAAGCTGGATGTCACAATACCTTTCAAGTTAATCAAAACCAGCTTTTGTAATTAGCTGTCTGCATCAGATGAGGATGGGACACCCTTAAGAAACAGGTTCTGATAATAAACCCATTAGGTAGGTTCTGTTTCCAGTAAAGGCAATGGCCTGTAATTAATTCCTCTCCCAACAGAAACAAGGTGAGCAGATGGCTTAACCCCCAAAATAGATGCACTATTTATTGCGAAATAGATCATAGCAGGCACCCTGGGCCAGGCTTTCAGACACAGTTGGGGCGCTCGCATGTTTTCCCTGCCTGATGTACCGGCAGGGATGCTGTGGGGGAGCGGGGTACCCACGCCGAGCACAGCCAGCAGCTCCTGGCTGGGAATGACCTCATACCCGTGCTGGCAGCCAGCTGTGCCCACGCTGAGTGTCTGAGCATCTTTCTCCTCAGTTTTCGATAGTGTTGACTCACTTTTGCTAAGTTTCCTCGGTGCACCCGCTTGCCGTGCCGGAGAATTGCTCAGCACCTTTCCCCACACCAGGCCAGTTCCCGTCCGGCTTTGAAGTGCCGCAACATCACATCGTTTCTCCCCACGCACATATGGACAGCAGTAAGTGGAAATTCCTCCCCAAAGCCTTTAGTTTGCTCACGGCGTTGCCTGACACCCCCAAAATAGGACAGCATCCTGTTCAGCTCTGCTGGGGCACAGACCTGGCCGGGGACAGGCTTCCTACAAGGACACGTAACGATGGGAGAAAGGGAACAGGTTTAAGCCGAAAGAAGGGAGATTTAGATTAGATATTAAGAAGAAATTATTCACCGAGAGGGTGGCGTGGCACTGGCAGAGGCTGCCCGGGGCAGCTGTGGGTGCCCTGTCCCCAGCAGTGCCCAAGGCCAGGCTGGGGCTTGGAGCCACCTGGGCTGGTGGGAGGTGGCCCTGCCATGGAACTGGGTGGGCTTTAAGGTCCCTCCCAACACAAACCATGCTGTGATTCTGTGATTTTATGATTGCATTGAGAATTAGCTGCTGGGGGCATTGCATGAGTAATGACCTCACTGGAGGCATGCCTCTTGTGTTTCTCTCATTGGACATTTGCTCACCCGAACATTTACAGGGAGCCCTGCTCCTACTCCAGGTTTGCTCCATTTAGCTGCCTCTAAATGTGGGTGGAGGTGGTGGGGGGGGGGGGGGCTGCCAGCTCTCCCTGCCTGCACTCACAGCCCTGGCACCTCTCTCCAAAATGGGATTCCCAGGAAGCAGCCCAGGGAGCCAGCTGGGGGCTCAGGGGAGGAGAGCTCAGCTCCTGGCAGGGGGACGTGGGGGCTTGAAAGCAAATGAAAATGCATTTCTGTAGTACATGGGGTGCTGGTGGGACCTGCAGTTATTGGAGTCCTGGTCACGGTCATCACCTTCCCCCCCAAAAACCCCAGACATTCATGGGCATCCCCACAATACCCACAGGTGCCAGCGTGCCCATATTGATGGTCATTTCACATCAGCGAAAGAAGCAACTGGTGCAAGTCAAAATACAAAGAATTCCACTCTCATCTTTATGGTTATTTTTCTTTAATTGTGACAGCAGATGAACAGTAGGAACAAGTTGTCCAGAGAGGCTGTGGACTCTGTCCTTGGAGATATTCCAGAGCTGTCTGGACATGCTCCTGGGCACCTACCTCTGCTTTAATTTGCTGGAGGCTGGGGACAGGACTAGATGATATTCCAGACACGCCATATGCACAGATGAGCTTTGCTGGGGACGGATGGACAGCCCTGCAGGTTTTCTGTCTGCAGGAGCTGGTCCCTGCCCAGAGCTGCTGCCCCACTCCTCCTGTCCTGTCAGAGCTGGGCAAGGAGACGGTGCGAAGCACAGATGGGCAGGGATGCTCAGCCACAGGAAAAACCTGCCCTGTCCCCAAAGGTGGGGTAAACTGAGTCACAGGGTGATGCAGTCTGGGCCTGGTGCTGTCTGGGGCAGCATGCTCTTGTGGGGAAGGCAGCAGGGAAATAAGATGGGAGATCTGAGCCTTGAGGCTGCCATGGGCTGGGCAGTGCTCAGCAAAGCCAAGCCAGAGCTGGACTGGGAGAAAACAGGGAAATGATCTGAAAATAGCTGGAGACTACCAGGGAAGACCTGCTGGGACCTTGAGCCTGGTTGTGTCCCCCAGCAATCACGTAAACAGCTCCAGGACAGTGGGGCTAGATGCCGCTCCGTGCCCGGAGCATCCCTCATGGAGGGGAAACACAACAGTCAAGGCGGGCGCAGTGGCTTGCTGGGCACATCTGGCCTCATGCCACCCCCTTGGGTGCTGCTGGGGATCTGTTCTGCCTTTGCACCGCACTCGCCCACTGGGCAAAACTCGGTGGGCCTGCCCGTCAGTGCACCTGGGTGCAAGGAGGTGACAAACAGAGGACAGCGTCACCCCTCCCAGTGCCGGGACCACGCCACATGGGAATGGATGTAGGGGCTGTGCATCCCAAGGGAAAAGCAGCTGTTGCCCACCTTGGTGTCTGGCTGGGGCAAACAGCCTGCGCCTGGTGCTGCGATGCTCCGCACCAGTGGCTGAGCTGGCTCTGCCACCGCCGGCCTCCCTGGATATGAAGGTGGAGGCTGCAGTTTGCTGCCTGCCTGGCTGATGGATTTTAAATTGTCATTTTCTGGCTGGGGAGAAGACTCAGCGGTTGGGGTTCGGCATCTGAAAGCAGGGTGGCAGCGCCGGGGAGGGGGGCAGAGGTTTGCTGGGACCCCCTCTGCCCTGCGCAGGGACGGAGCCGGGCTGGCGGCAGACAGACAGCCCTGGCTGCTGCACGGCCGCTTGATTCAATTGATGTGGGACAGACATGAAAATTGTTTGCAATGCCTTCTCTTCCTCAGAAATCCTTTTATTAATCTCTCTTAAAAGTGCCTTTGAGTTTGTTCTCAGGTCAAGAGTAATGAAGGTAATTATGGACAGACTTTGAGCTCTGACATAAAACAAAAGGCAACCAAAAAGCCATTTGATGATTACACATTTCTATTTCAATCTTTTTTCCACATATCCCTCTTTCTAACATGGTTATCAGAAGCCGAGTTCACAGGATTCGAGTGCAGCCAAAGTAAACAGGCCAAGAATTTGGAAAGTCATTCATGTTAATCCAACAAAAGGGTGATAATCCAATTTATTGGACATGAATGCTTTGAATTTTGTTGGCTAAATGGGGCAGTGTGGTGGTGCCTGGCCTGGCAGCCAAAGGAGAAGGGGCAGCAAGGACCGCTGGCAGCTCCTGGGGGCTGACAGTAGCTTTTCTATTCCTGCAAGGCAGCTGGGATGGTGCCCAGCATCTCCCACTTGTGGGGTCCGCCACCCGGGGCCAGTGGGCTTCTTGAGGAGCCGTGGCAGAGCAGGCTTGGCCCCTTTCCATCCCCATGCTTCCAGGGCTCCTCCATCCACCCTCCTTCACCCTGTGGCCGGTTCCTCATCACATCGCACCATATCTGCTCATGCCACCTCTCAGGGACCTGCACGGTGTGTTGTCCTCTGTGTACAAAACATCCCTCAGCACCACAGGTCAGCACCACATCTTTGCAGGGTCTGCATCACCCATGCAGGTTTGCAACACCCCTGTGACCCCTGTGTGCCTGCATTGCCCACGTGAGTTTGCATGGTCCACAGGGGTTTGCACCACTCGCATAGACTTGCATTGATCGTATGGGTCTGCATTGCCCCTGTGGGTTTGCATTCCCCATGCAGGTTTGCAGCACCCAGGCAGTTTTGCAGCACCCATGTGCTTCGCTATCAGCTGAGCACCATCACGAGCCTCCCACACCACCTCTCCTGCCTGGGCCACCTTCCCCCAAAACCCCTCTGCAAACCCCACCGTGTTGCTGTTCTCCTGCATTGCTGCCACCAGCGTGCTGGGCCTGCCATCTGCCAGGATGATGTCTCTTTGTTCCCTGGTGCTCCCCACCTCGTGCTGCCTTCCTCTTGGATTTAATTCACCAGCTGTTTGGGGCAGAAGCTGCTGGGTGCTTTGCAACTACTTTCCTCATTCTTAAGGATTTCTGCTCTTGCTAATGGAGGCCGTCTGGGTAAGTGGGCAGCGCTTCTGGGTGGAAACTGAGCTCGGATGGGACTTTGGTGGCTTTGAAGCTCTACTCTGTACTGCCTCCATCTGCCCATGCCTCGTGGCCGGGCAGGGAGCAAGCCTGCTGGTGTCTAACCAGGGGCTGAGGCAAAGTGGGGACAGCGGTGCCACACGTGTGACATGGCTCACCCGTGGGGACAGGCGGCACAGCCAAAAACCCCAGCGCGTCAGGAGGGGAAGCACAGCAATGTCAGTGCGGTCACGGGGAAGCTGCAAAACAGATCCAGCAGCTGATAAAGTGGTAGGTAAACAAATCCATGAGTATAAAAGTTTAGGCTCTAGTAATTAGCAGAGAAGTACAGGATAATAAGCACAGCAGGATGTCCCTCAAGGTACTTTAGGCTCCTACTGTGTTTATTATCCAGTATCAATATGGAAATATATGCCTGACTACATTTATGGTGGCATTTAGAAATTTAAAACAGAGCCTTGCGCTCCGGAAGAGGTTACCAAATGACTCGCCCTCCGAGGTCTCCCTGCCGGTTACCATCCTACCGCGGTGCCCAGGTGGACAGGGGACCCCGGCAGCGTGAGGGGAGCAAGGTGTTCTGCCAGCGTGCCATGGCAGAGCAGAGCATCCTTCCCAGCCGCCCCCCTGCACAGCCCCCTGCTTCTTCCCGACGGAGCGGGAGCCGAGCAAACCCGCCGGTGCTCCCCAGCAGAGCACGGAACGTCGGGTGATTTTCGCAAAATTACAGTGCCAAGCACGTTTGCCGTTTCCAGCAAGAAAAACCTCACTTTTTCATACCCAGACCCACAAAGAGCTAACCGTGGCGGGGGGGCCAGACCCAAACGCGTGCGTGCGGTCCCCATCCATGGGTGCCTGGCGCACGCATGGAAAAGTTGCACCTCCATCCTGCTCGCCCCAGCCGCTGGGTCCCGCCGGGCTGGACCGCGCTAGATGGCACTGTAGGATGCAGCCGCCCGAGGTTCACTTTTTGACACACATCTGTTATTCCCCGCTTCTGCATAATCACCGGCTGCATCGCGCCGTGCTGATGGAGAGCTATCCCCGGCTTTCTTGTGGTCTCCCTGCTGTACCCTCCGTGGTTTAGATCTAGCAAGAGGATTTTTGGTTGTGTTTGGTTGTTTTAAAGACATTATTTGCCACCTAGCTTGAGATGTCTGCGGCTTTGGAAAGCAGTCAAATGCATGGAAGTTTTGCTGTAGTGACGGATCTGGCCGCACAGACCTTTGGCATTGTTTCAAGCCTATGTTGTGCTGCCGAATTTTCTGCCCACCCCTTCCAGAAATGCTCAGGTAATGCACACAGACCCTGTTATTTCAGAGAAGGGACCATCAGTATCCTGAAATTATTCCCTGCCAGGAAAACACAATGAGGAAAAAGAAAACAGGCAGCAAAAGGAAAGAAAAAGGCTGTTAAAAGAGCCGCGGTGAGGGTGGGTCACGCGAATAAACAGGATTCCTGCAAAAGCACAACAGGAAAACTCGACTTAGAAAAAGCACCGACCCCAGCCCCAGCCCCACCGAGGTCCAGGGCATGGGGGGGGGGAGATGCAGCAGCTGCATCCCCCCAAGCCAGACCTGTCAGTGAATCCGGTTCAGTGCACTTCGAGGTCTGGTCCATGCTCTGCATCACCCCAGCACCAGATTTGGGGTGCAGCACCCATTCCCATGCCCTCCAGGGCATGGCCTCCCTCCGGGGATGTCCCAGCAGCATCAGTCCTCGCATTCAGCACCATCCTGGCAAGGCTCTGAGGATGCCCACCCATGCAACACCCTGCCCACAGGGCTGGGGGGTCCCACGCCCCAGGGGGTCTGCATCCCCCCACCCCAGCCTCGCCACATGGCTCTCCTGCTCTCAGCCCAGGCCCTGCAATAGGCTCTTAATTGGTCACAGGTCGTAAATCATGATAATAATACTGTGTGCTGGGAGGCAAAGGAGCATCATTTTGTTACTGCAGGCAGGAGAGCAGGGTGCGCTTAGTGTTTCCAAGGGCAACAACAACAACAAATAAAATCAAAAGATTGCAAGTATGTTGGAGTAAATGACCCATTTGTAATTGTTTTCTTATTGTGTTTGATCATGGTAGAGATGGTAGGAAGGATTGATCACTCTATATACTTAATACCTTTTATTTGTTTGGGCGACAAGGTAAAAGATAGATCGGTGGAAAGAGGGAATATAGAAATTTTAACTGCAATGAATAAGCAGAACAAATGTATTTCCCCTGTTCCTCTCTTAATTTTAATTGTGTCAGTCTATTTGCCGTGGGAAGTCTGCCTGAATCCCAAATTATTTTAGTTAGTTAATCTGCTCAGTGCCAGTTTATTCTGCAAACAGTCTCTGTAAATCCCAAATAATTGTAGCTAATCTGGTCAGTGCCAGCCTATTCCATGGGCAGCCCATGTAAATCCAGAGATCCATCAGTTAAATTAAGTCAGTGCATTTTAATAAGAGTAGAGGTCACGCTCTGCTGTGCCTCGGCCGCTGTCCTGGCACACGGCACTCACCGCTCCAGCACAGGCACCAGCACATCTGGGCAGCAGGCAGAGAGAGCTGGCTGTGTCCTGAGGGGCAGTAAAATCACATCCAGGGGTGCTGGAGGCATCCCCCCACACGTTGCTGGTGGGGATCAGGGATGGGGAGAGTGAGGGATGCTCCCCGGCACATCCCCGTCCACCGCTCCAGGGGACCACTGTCCATCCCCTCTGCTGCAGCAAGTCACAAATCACCAGAGGCTGGGCAAGTTTTCTAGGAAGCATCACTTGCTTATCTTGTGTTTATATTTTTTCTTGTGCATCCAGATGTGGCCACTGCCGTGAGCAGGATGAGAGACAGACCCTTGGCATGACCCTGCGTGGCTGGTCTTGGGGATGAATCCACATGGCTTCATCCCTGAGAGCCCCCACTTGTGGGCATGCATCGGGTACCCTGCCCTGCACCTTCTGCCTGGATTTTAACCAGCCCCTGCAGCACAGAGAAAAGACCATATAGCAAAGGCCAGGATAAATCCAGAAAAACAAATGCAAGATTTTAGATTTTTCAGCAACCTCACCTGGATTTAATGAGGGTTCATACTCAAGAAATCTGGAAGCTCCTGTAACCCACTGAAGTTTCTTGTTGGGATGCAAAAGTCTCTCCCTGTGCATTGTACTAGACCTTTTACCAATGACAACAGTGCTTTTCTGTGCTGCAGATATGCAGACTGCTATTAGAAATAGGATTAGACAGATCACACACTGTCACCAGCCTGGGCACAGCAAGCTCACAGGGGGGCTCAGATCAGCCAAGTATCGATGCTCGCGGGACTTACAGAGCCAACCTCTGCTGCACATCAGATTATGGTGTGGAAATACCCCTAAGTACTCCGGATCTTTCTGACTGTCTGATGTACTTTAGGCCAGCAAATTTAAACCCCTGTCCTTTTCTGAGCTGGAGCTACAGGTGTGCTTACTGCCTGCAGAATCCCAGCCTGAAACTCATCAGGGCCAGGGCTGCTCCTGCAAACTCAGGCAGAGCCTTCGAAATGGCTTGCAAATGAAGTAGCATCTGAAGAGCTAAACTAAGCAACATCATTTGCAAAATGACTTGGCAATTGGCTTGAATCCCAGCATCTCCGAGGGAACATGGCCACGACAAGCCCTTTCGACTTGGCTGGATGCTCTGTTTACTTGCAGCGAAGCCAGTCGGACTAAGGAAATATTGCAGAGCTGCAGCGCCTTCTTGGGCAGAGTTAACCGTCCAAATCCATCCCCAGCAATTATTAATGAAATGTTTGGTGCCAGTCTCCCCTTGTAATGCTGCATAGGTTTGCACTGAAAAGTCATAGGGAAATACACATTTACTTGCCCGAGCCCATCTGCAGGGTAATTAAGGTACAAGAAGGGATGCTGTGGGAACGCCTACCAGCTGGAAAAGCAAAAAGGCTGCTTGCCAAAGCGGGTTTCTCTGGGGGGAACAGAGGATGGGAGGCAGCAGCTCGCTCCAAGGACAGATAGATGAAAGAGGGCAGTGAGCCAAGGCCTGGAGCAGGAAGGTAATGGGAGGAGTAAACCAGAATATTAGGAAGCATAACCGGAGCAGGAGGGGAAATGAAGGATGAATGGGTTCAGCAGAGTTGCATAAGGTTGAACCTGGCCCAACATAAATTAGGATGGTACTCCACTCCAGCTGCTGCGAGCTCCAAATCTAGTATTTGCAGAGTGGGTAAGTGAAAATACATGAAAACAACACTGAAGTCACCCTGTCCATAAACTGCGATTGTCATTCAAAAGCTATCTAAGGTGACTAAGATTTCCATTACAAACCCAAACCACAGAGCTCTTCTGGGATCCCTTCACAACAAACTCAACCAGCCCTTCTTGGGAAATATTTTATAAGGTCCAAAATCTTTTGTTGTAACTGGAAGGAGAAGCCTCTGATTTTTTTTGACTTGGAACAAACTCTTCAAACCTAACTCTCAGCAACTTTATCCGTGAGTCATTGCAAAACTGTATTTTACTTTATCGTTGTTAAAAATCTAATGGTAAGCTTGCAGAGCACATCATCCCTGTGGTACCCAAGAGCATCCTCTATGGCATCCCCCTGTGCACCTTGGCCACCAGCTCCTGCCCCCCTGGCAGCCCTGCAGGAGCCCAGCTCTGGTGCCTTGGTCCCACGGAGGCCAGAGCTGGGCAAGGTCCTACCTGATCCCAAAAGCTCTGACAAGCTCCTTAACAAAGTCAACAACAGAATTTGGATCACTATAAAGCCCTCCCAGTTCGTTCCTTGACTAAAATCCGTGCAATCCCATGGGACCTGCCGAAACTGAAGTTCCCTGCAGCAGCACAGGTTGTAGGAGGAGGTGCAGGTAGGGCTGAGCTCAGCTCTAGCAGAATGAAAACCCATTATTTTGATTAATTTTCACCTTTGGCAAAAATCCCGGCATGCACTTGTTCCTGTTTATGAATTACCTTGCGGTGCTTGGGTGAATGGGGCTCGTCAGGGGCAAGGTATTTGTTTTTTATTTGCTACAACTGCATTTGCCATCTCCATCAGCACTGGTTTTCTTCCTGTTGATGACCATTTGGGGACTATTAAAATAGTATTTTTTAATTTGGCTTTTCACCCATGAGGAGTAAGTGATTCCATACCTTCACAGAATGAAAATAAATTGAATAAAATTGAATAAAATCAGCTATGTGACAGCTTTACTAAACTGACACAATGACCTCCTGGTTCCCAAGTCCTGGATCAATGTGAAAATTACCCTGAAAACGTCCTGTGCTTGCGCCGTCCACTCACAGACCTCTTGCTGCATCCTCTCCTTCCCCTTGAAGATTAATTACCCCCGACGGAAGATTTTGCGACCTCATGAGGCAAAAAAAAAATAATGCATTTGCTCAATTGCGCTGCTGCACTAAAGTGGAGAGGGAGCAGGATTGTGCCCCTCTTTGTCCCTTTCACTTACCCTGGGGTCTGCTGGTGCCCAGAAAGGGGCTGGGGGCTCTGACATGGGGGGATGGTGTCTGTGGGAGGCAGTGGGTGGGCTGGGGGGGATGGCTGATGTAAAAGTGCCAGGGAAAACTACTTTACAGAGTTACGGGGGGGGGGGGGGGGGGGGGGGGGAGGAAAGAATAAAAGAATGGAAAATCCTCCCAAGATTAGAGCTTTATAGAAATGGATGCTACTTCGGCAGTCAAACAGTGTGCTCACCGAGTGGTTTGTTTACAAGTGTGAAATCCTCATGTAGATGTTTAAATCTTTCTGTTGGAAAAGGCTGGGGCAGTGCTGGGGGCACTGGGAGCCACCGCCGCTCTAGAAAGCCCTTCCAGCTGCCAGGAGGAGGTAGATGCTGGTGTCAGCCATAGCAAACAGCAAGAGGTTAAGGCACAAAAATCAGAATTCAATAATAAGGGCAGAAGGCTGCTGCTCCTCCTGCCTTCTTCTGCTAAGGAAAACATATTTAAAAAAAAATAATTTGGTTGCATTTAGATGCCAGGCTGGGGCCCGACACTGGGCACATGTCGGAGTGTGTTGCAGCAAATGAGAGCCTTGCTGGGACATGAGCTGCAGAGGGGACTTTGGCTGCTCTCACGTCACCCTCCAGCCACAGGCTTTGCAGGTCCAGAAGTGGATTTTCAGCACGGAGATGCACCTAGAGAGGAAAACTCCCTTGTTTTTCTCTTTCGCTGTTGGTCCAGGGATGCTGGGGGCTGGCAAGAGGGTGTGGTGGCTCCTGGCTTTGCTACCCTATGGGCCACCGAAGAGTGTGTGCCGTGTGCTCAGGGGACTTCATGGGGAGAAAGGATGTTTCAGGAGCTGCCTCAGTGCCAGAGACTTGGATTTGCCATGGGCAGGGCAGGGGGCTGCCCACGCTCCCCTTCCCCAGTGACTGATAGCTTACTCAGAGTCTCTGGCTCCCAGCATTGGCAGGGGGCACAAGGCAAGACACACCTGGCGGGGAGCTCTGGGGGTGCTGCACCTGCCTACACAATGTGCAAAGTTACAGTCAGCCTGAAAGGGAGCATCCCCTCGTCCTCATGGCATGGTTTTCCTGGGCTTTAGCTTAATGGGAGGCAGCTCAGGCTGCCTGACGCCTGCCCTGCCTGCTGGCAACCTCGCGATGGCTGCCCCCGTGCACCCCTCTTCTGCCAGCCAGGTCCCACCGCGGTCCCTGCACAGACCCAGATCCCAAGCAGCCACCGAGGTGTCTCAGGTGGGTACGTCCTAGGCACTGAGCCATTCCTTTATCTATTTATTTGTTTATTCCTCTCTAGCTTGAGCAAGACCTCCCCTCCATATCTATAAGGAATTATCAAATAAAACACACTTCACATTAAATCAAAGGAACATTTCAACGGCCAGATTTAATAACACAAAATAAAGTCTTGTGGAAACCCACACACAGCTGTGGAAACCCCAAAATAAATCAATTTTCAAGTGGCTGTAGAGCAGCCAGGGAGCAATTTTTTCAAATTGCTTTTTCCTAATATAAAAAATTCCTGCCCAAGGTTGTGCTGCAAATGGGAAAAGAACATGCTCATTTTCTTATCAATACGCTATTGTAAAGAATAATAATCAGTCACTCCAACTTCGCTATCGTGGTTTTTACATCTATTCTTCTGTTCCCCTTAAGTAGATGGCAAGTGGAAGAATTAATTAACACAAGATTGGATTAGGGCGCGTTGATTTACAATGTATTTCAGACAAGTATGTGTGATCAGAGCAGAAGAACATATTATAAATAAAAGGAGGGATGTGTCATTAATGCATCTGATTTGCTTCCGAAGCTTTATAATTTAACCCTGTGAAGGCAGGGGCACAGCAGAGGGGGGAGAAAGATGGAGCAAGCTATGTCCGGGAAGATGCAGGACCTGACTTTGGTCATTATCTTTGAGAACTTGAGTCCTAAGAACTGGAGAGACACCAGAAATCGAGAACATGGAAAACAAGATTTCCATCTTTAAAATTAAAAAAAAAAAAAAAAAAAAAAGAAGAGCAGAGATATTATGGACCTGCCAGCTCATCATCAAGTCACAGAAAAGTACTGGAGCCATTAATCAAAGAATTTTTAAGTATATGGAACAAGGAGATGAGTAACAACTAATATGCATTTGTCACAAATCATGTCAAGACAATCTAATTTCATCCTGCAACAGGCCTCACGCGTGGAGGAGAAGCTGTGGATGTCATATGTCTGTGCTCTGGCAGGGTGTCTGATTCGAGCCCACCGAGGGAACACAGCCCAGGGGAAAACACTATGGAGCAGGTAGAGACCGGAGGACCATACCCAGGGATGAACTCAAAGACTGTCAACATGAGATGATGGATCCAGCAAGGTTCCCAACCATGGGGTGGTGTGGGGGGAGCAGAGCAGGAACCATGAGCCAGGAAGGCAGGGTTAGAATTGGAAATTACTTTCCCAGGTCAGAGACAGGGGCTGGACCACAGGGGCTGGCAGAGGGCAGAATGCTCTGGGTGCCGAGGCCGGGGGGATGCAGGAGCATCTGGTGGAGCTGCGGTTGTGCAGCGGCAGGAGCGGGGGTCCCGGGATCCTGTACTGAGCACAGCCTGGCACTGCTCTCCTGGGGAGAAGGAAAAACCCACGCTGGGCTCTGCATGGAACCGTGCTCCTAAGGCACAGGGAGAAATCCTCCCTCTCCCCTGGGCACAGGCAAGCCCTTCTGCTGGAGAAGGGTGTCTGCTTTGGTGTGCTGCACCTCAGGGGAGATGTGGAGCAGCTAGAACAGGGCAATGCACTGCGCATAAAGCGTGACCTGCAAGGACAGACTGCGCGCACCCCTAACCCAGCCACTTGCTTCCCAATACATAAAAAGACCGAAGGAAAAAAAAAAAAGTTTGTCTCCCCCCTCAATTTATGTATTTATTTTACACTGTTTTCTCAGCCGCATATTCTTCTTTGGTTTCTTTCAACACCCATTGTCTCTCTGGAGCAGCCAATTTTGTGTTGGGCAATCAGGCTTTTATACAGTAGCGTTTGAGGAGATCTGGAATGAAAGCATGGCAAGGCAAGGCGACACATGGGGCTCGGCCAAGGGGGAAGAGACCTGTGGAGAACTCATGGCCCTGCCTGTATTTTAAGATTTGCTGGACTTCAGCAGGCCCATCCTGATGCTGTCACAGGGTCCTGGTCCCCACATCCCCCAGCTTCACCGTGTTGCAGCTCAGAGCCCAAAGCCCAAGCACTCAGCTCCACAGGCAGCCCGGGCCAGTCACCTTCCAACCTGCACCAGCATCCCCAGTCTCTGTGCAGGATGGGGCTTTGCCATTTGGGGTGGTTGGGGGCTACCTGCCATTTGCTCGTTCTCTCTCTTTCTGGGGGGCTGCTCCAGTGTGGGGCAGGGATGCTGCCCCAGAGCTGGCAATGCTCTGTCCTCCGAGTCTGGCAGCCACCACCGGGTCTCTGGTGGGCAAGGCACTACCTAATGCTTTGCATGTGTTCATGCTCTTGCAAAGAGGAAAAGAAAAAAAAAAAAAAAAAAAAAGGAGATGAAAAATAGATTGCAAAGTGCTTCATTATCCCCCCTCCTCACACTCCCACCCTTGGAATTTGTGGTTTCTTTAACTGGGTCTTTTTCCTCCCCATATCCCACATGGTCGCCAGTGCTGTGATACATCTGTATGGGAATGTGTTAGTCATATTCAGCTTTTAATTACATTATATGGTATAATGCTATTCATATCCCGAGAGAGTTGTTCTTTCTACTATAAATATAGTCTCTTACATGTTTCCTTTATGAAGCAATTTCTGGAGTAAAATGGCTGGAAATATCCTTACTCATGCTATGGTTTTATGCCTACAAAGTCTTTGTGTGATGGCAGGAGCACCAACGTTTGATGTCAGACACTTCTGATCAATCACTTGAGGAAGGCTACTTGGCTATTTCAGAAAAAAACCTCACGTGAGCAGCCTGTGGGAGCCTCATCCTTCTCCAGACCCACCAACCATTAGCTAAGAGACATGCATTTTAGTCAGCACATCTATAATTACCATAAGCCAGGGTACCGAGGGCGGGTTGTTAGGCTCTGCACCCGCCAGCCTTGTCACCTGGTCCATACAGCTCTGTGTTTAGTCACTGTTAAACAAGTGATTTCACCTCCCCAGCAGCAGACGTCTGGTTAGATTCACTGAGTAAAACGTTCAGCGGAGACAGAGAAGCCGGGTCAAGCTCAAGCTCACTCTTAGCTTATATATCATCGCCCCACTGAAATAAAGGGATTTGGCCCACAAGTGGTTGACCTGCAGGCTGATTGCCTACGCTAATCCCACCCTCACACATCCGCAGAGAACCGCTTATAGTCTTCTATAGGTGGCTTGCAGTCAGCCACTATTCAAACCCCAGTGACAATTAATTTCTGCACACGTAGATAAATAAAAATTCTGTCTTTCTATATACCCTCTTACCAATGTATTCCTGCACTTTAAAGATGAAGCACTTAATTAGCCTAACAAGCAATTTGCTGCTGCTGTTGCAAGTTTCTGGCCCTCAGCATCTCCCTGCTCCGCTGCTCCAACAGCATGCCTGGGTCCGGCCAAGCCAGGCACTACGGAGTTACACCAGACACTTGGACGAATGCAGTGGGTGCAGGCTGGCAGGTGCTGAGCAAGCCTGCATGCCTCCCTGCAGGCAGCTCCCATGTCAATGCTGCTCCGTGTGCCTTCCTCGTGGAAGCCTGTGCTAATTGGGACCAGCCCCTGATGACCAGCACCAGTGCAGCAGCAGCACCGATGCAGCCCGCTCCTGCCCTTCATTCCTCTTGCCCTCACAGCCAGACCCCCACAGCAGGTCGGGGCACGGTGGCAGTGCCCAGCAGGGACCCCTTGCTCGGCACCCTCCTGCCAGCACCCATCCTGCCCCCAGCAGCCTTGGGGTGAGTGTGAGAGCGAAGCAAGCTCTAAGCTGGACAAATCTCACAGCTCTACCAACTAAGACCAGATTTAGATAAAATAGGAACAAGCTGGGCCGCAGAGCCAGGAGTTAAGACAAATGTAAGACAAACCCTTTAAATCCAATTCCGACTTTCTCATAAAGCTCCCCCAAAAATCAATGGCTGTGGCGGACAGGACATTTGTTTCCCATTAGCTTTAATTGTTGTTGATGTTTCTGTGCTCCTCGAGACAGGCGCTGGCGGGGCTGCACATCAGGCAGCTGGCTTTGGGGTGCATCGCTGCCCCCCGTCAGGAAGGAGCTCGCTGGGGATGCAGACACTCACAGCCATACCGAGCCTGTGCACACATCACACCTCTCACTCTCTGTTTTAGATCAGCCCCCAGCACAGGGTTGGTTTTGTGGGTTTTTTTGGCCATTTTAAAAATCAAGGTTGAAAAAATTAAGTATTTGGGGTTGTGGATGAAAAAAAAAATCTGCTAGACGCTTCAGGCCAGGCTCACCTCTGGGGTTGGGAGAATTACTCTTTGAACTGCGGATGAACTGTTTGATATTCGTGGTGTGTCTTAGCTGATATTTTTATTCTGAGCCTAGCCCAGGCCCCTGATCTTACCCTGGGGTAACTGGGCTTTGGGAGCAGTAGCCTGACCTTGCAGCACTGACGGAAGGCAGGCTGGCTCTGCTGTCAGTGACTGCACTTGGCCCTAAACCACCAGGATTTTTGAAAACGCACTTTAAACCTGCCCCCAGATAGCAGGATATAACTCAAGGGCATTTTTGGTCCTTATCGATTGCTACCAATAAAAGATCTTTTTCCTTTGGGAATTGTGACAGTCACCTGAAGCATTGCTGAAAAGCAGCTCCAGATACTCCAATTCCCTTGAGAGCAAGAAGTGGTCCGATTTGCACAAAAAGAAAAAAAAAAAGAAAAAAAAAAAGACTTAGAAATGGCTCTTACCTTGAGGTAGGAGCACCACAACCACATAGACCCACTGCCAGAGAGCCAGAGAGCCAGCAGTGCTGCCCACGCCGCCTGGGACCGATGCTTGCCTCCACACGTCCCAGCAAGGCTTTTGGGGATGCTCTACTTTTTGCTCACTCACCCACTCCTGCAGCACTGCTGGCTCCATCCCCTCTGTTCTGTTCTCCATGTCCCCACCTCCCTTTCCAGTCATTGCCCTTCTTTCTCGGAGCCCTTCTCCATATGCAGAGCACCGCTTGCCCACCAGCCCCATTGTCCTCCAAGGGGTCTTCTTGCTGCCTCTTGGGATGCTCCAGCATCCCCCTGCTCTGGCCTCCGGCTCCTCTCCTTAACATCACCCCCCAAGTTGCTACCAGACCTTTCCTTCAGCCTTTGCCAACACACTCAGGGCTCGGAGGAAGGGTCTGAAAGGAGATGAAAATTTTACAAACCTTTTAAAGAGTCTTTCCCCAGCAAACTCCATGTCTCCTTCACTTCACTCTTGCCCCTCATGCTTCCCTCTGACCACCCCAAGCCCCACTTCATCCCAGTACCCCTGTCCCCACTGCTGTGCGGCATCTCCTAAGAGACTTGATGGTTGGATTGATGACCACAGTTGGACTTCATGATCATGGTTTGATGACCACAGTTGGACTTCATGATCATGGTTTGATCTGTTGATCTACAGTTGGAATTGATGATCTTAAAGGTCTTTTGCAACCTAAATGATTCTATGATTCTAAGATCCAGGAGTAAGCCTAACTCCAGCCCTTCCAACACCTCCTCTCCTGACCTGTGGTCCCAGCCTCCTTCCCCAAACCCTCCTGCCTGACCTGAGTCCCCCCCCAGCTGACAACCACGTACAGGGTTGGGCTGGCTGAACACAGCCCTTTCTCCCCATGCAAATTTCTGAATAAGCAGCAATCTTCTAGCCCGATGTCTTCCCTATTTTTCATTTCCTGAGATGTTTTAAGAACTTGCACCTGTGTAATAACTGAATACCAGGTTAAAATTGATACCAGCCTTCCAGGAGGTTGCTTGACCCACCCTAGCTTTAAATGCAATCTTTGAATGGATAAATTTCAGACCTTAACACATATTTTCTCTCTTGGAAATATGCCATATGTTTCTGACATATAGGAAAATATTGGATAAAGATTTACAAGGAATAAGACTGCACCACTATCAGACTTCCTTAAACGAGTATTTGCTAGTAAGTCACTGAAAAAGGAGACAGGGAGAGGGCGAAGGGATGGAGAAAAAGGGAGAAGAGAACGATAACACACTGCACAGCCACAAACCCCAAATCCATTTTCCTCACTAGGTCCCCCTAGAAACAGCATGGTGGGAATGCAAGACCCCAAACACATCAACATGAAAGGGAGTGTGCTGGAATAGCCCTGCAAAGGTGGTCCTGCAGCCCCTGATGGGGTGTGAGGCTTCACCGGCAGCAGAGCTGTCACCACGATGAGCACCAGGATTCAGCCTTCCACAGATGTGCTCTGAGGGCACTGCTGGCTCCAGTCAGAGAAACCCTGGGGTGCACAGATCCCATCAGCTTCTCCCTGTGTAAAAATAACTCCATTAACTGGAAAGCTCATCCCATTAGGGAGGTTCATCAATGAGGTGAATCTGTCAACTGCCCTGATGGCTCTGAGGTGGCTACTCCATGTAACCAGTGGCCAACACTCAGATTGCACCTAAAATCTGCTGCGCCCTGGGCAAGGTGCAGCTCTTGAGTGCTGAGCCAGCACCCCTGGGAACAGCGGTGCATGCCGGGGGAGCCAGCCCAAGCAGGGCAGAAGGGATGCTGCTGGGTCACCAACTCAACCCCACGACAGGGCCCCGATATTCCCATAGGGAAGCAGATGAAGAAACTTCCTCATTTTGCACATTATTGTTTGGGGTTTTTTTTATTATTTTATTTTTTTCCTCCCCAAGTTTTTCTAAAGAATGAGAACCAAAAGCTGTGGGCGCTCTGCCGGGGCTGGCCAGCCCCAGCCGGCCCGAGCAGCCACCAAGACAATACCCAGGGCTGCGCAGGGCTGTGGGAAAGGCAGCACAGGAAGGAGCCAGGGATGGGGACCAGCCCCAGCTGCAGCATCTGCCAGCACCATGGCCCTGCAACCCATCACCCTGGCACGGAGGGGCTGAGGGGGACATCAGGCTGATGGACCCACCAAAGTGAACCCATAAAGGCATTGCCTGCAAAAGCCACAGCCTCCCCAGGAGAGCAGATATCTGGTCTTCTCCAAACCAGGGCTGACAGGAGCTGGCATAATTGGATGTGTCTAGGAGATGGCTCTCTCCACCAAGTAGCTGATCAAGTTATACAAAGTCCCTACAGCTCAGTAGGCAATAGCACTAAGCCCTAGCAGTAGGTCTCCAGATTTTTGGCTCACCTCCATCACAAAGCCCCAGTTTGATTGGATAAGCCTATTTAAAAAAAAGAGCTAGAATGACTAAACACAAATTAGAAATTGTATGATATAATTTCTCCTGCTAACAGCGCATCAGAGGGATGCGGGAAGATGCTTGCTCAATACATAGGAAGGAATGTCTATGAGAAATTAGTCAGCAGCAGCAAAATGAGTACACAGTTTTCTCAATAAGCGCTGACTGCTTATTTACCCATCTGGGATGAATTTATATGCTTTGTGCAGAGGAATGAGCAGCAAGGGGCTGATTGGAGCCTGCATTCCTATGCAATATGTCTAATTCTGTGCTCTGTATTAGTCTGCCCTCATGGTCTGAGCAGGAGCTTGAAGGTAGAGATGTTGCAGCAAAGCAACAACAAGCTTTCCATAAAAATTAGAGGAATCGCGTGAGAAAAAGGTTTTGGTGGGGTGAACCACTTGCAACATGTTTCACAAGGGGACTCCAAGCTGGCTGGTGGCCAGAGCAAGTGGCAAGGACAAGGTGCTGGGCAGGGGGGATGCGTGTCCTGGGGGCAGTTCAAATTGAGTAAAGGTGCTAAACTTCAATGCCCACATTTCTGAGCAGACATAAGCCAAATCCTGATGCCCTGCTGCAAAAATACCCGTTCCTTGCCTTGGTGGGTCCTCATCCCCTTGGCCAAAAGCATCCCTGTGAAACCTGGCAGGAAGAAAGTAATGCGCAGCACAGGGGAGAGAGAAGAAAGGCTGCAGAAGTGAAGTCATGAGCTTTTGGTTGTTATACAAGTTCCTTTTCCAGAAAGTTTTCACAGGCAATAAAAAGGAACGACTGGATGAGTTATCTGAAAATAGAGACAGCTCTATTGGAAACACTCTTTCAGTCCTGAGGCTGTTTTTTTAACCTCCCTAAAAAACCCAGTCAAGCTTTTATTTAAAAACAAATAAAACTGGTCCGTAACCAGGTGAACACAGCACTTCTTTTCATCTTTAACACCACATTGGTTTGCTTCTTCGCCATCCTGGGATCACATTGCTATTTTTGCAGTACTCCTCATCACCCAAGCCCCATCCACTGGGTAAGCCTTCCAGGGGATGCTGCATTCCAGTTTGCTCCATCACTAGTGTTGTAGCAAGTAATTATTTTCCTTCCCCTCACTTGATTTTCACACTCTGCCACAGGTAACCATTTAAGATCCATTCACAGAATAACTTCAAGGCACCAGGACAGTATTTCTAGTGCAGGGATGCATGGTGGTAAGTGCTTGGGCTGTAAGGATGAATAACTGACTGTAAAAACCCAACAGCTCTTGGCAGATCCTCAGCTGGTGTAAGTTATCATACCTCCATCAACTTCAAAGATCATTGACTTCATTGAAGCTAAACAATTTACAGCAATCACAGATCTGCCTCTAATTATGCCAGCTCTGATGCTGTAATATCCTGAGCTTCCTTGAATCCGACCAACTTCCAACCGACAGCATCAAACAGCGCTGGGGCCGGATCCCTGCTGCCCCGTGCAGGGCTGCTGCCACCCGGGAGGTGCAGGAGGGAGAGCAGGAGGCAGGGCAGGACCTTTAGCGTCTGACAAAGCCCCACTCTGCCACAAACCCTCTCCTCAGCAGCCTGGCGCAGGTTTTCTCCTGCCACGTACCTGGTCTGCACCATCACCCAATTCAGCTTGCTCCCAAGTGTTTGAGCGTTCCCCTGTGATGTTTCAAGAGCAATATTAATTATATATTTTTTTAGAGCCCAACTTTTAATCCAAACCACATTTTCAAAAACAAGCCGTTACATATTTGTTGTGTTTCTTTTCCTGAAATAAATCTTGCGTGCCAGATCCTCTTCAGCTGTAACTCATAAGAGCTGTCGCACAGTTAAAATGAACTGGTGTCCTTCATACCAGCCTTCTGCACTTCACCCTCCGCAAAAATCCTGCCCCTCTCCCTGGGAAGAGGCATGCCTGCTGCTGGTGGGCAAACAGTTTCCAAACATTATCATCACTGTGCCAGCAGATAGAGATAAAAGCCGTTTACATTATGGAGTTCAGCTGCTCAGCCTCATGCCATGGGGCAGGGGGAGCTGGGTGCGAGGGGGTCCCATACCTGGTACCAACCTGCCTGTGGCATGGGGAGGACGCAGGGACACAGAACTGCTCCCATGATGGGGAGGTCATGGAAGGGCTGGGAGCACTTCACAAGGTCTCTCTAGAGGTTTAAAAGATCTTACTTATTATGCTCCAAATCTGATGGTCTTATTTCTCAGCTAAATTAAGTTCAATTGACAGCAGATAAGACTGGCTCAGCAGTCTTACTTTTTTGTTTCCATTAATCCGATTAATTTTAATGATCTTTCAGACCCTTTTATTCCACATTATTCAGGAATTTTACATAATCTTTGCATCTAAGTGTGGCTCCATTGCCTTTAATCCACACTGATATTTGTCTTCCCTTGGCGCTCCTCCACGTTCCACTGAAGCTTGTGTTGTCACCTGTTTGTTTCATGGGATTCTCACCTTTAATTTTATTATGGGCTCTGCAATGGTGTTAACAGGCAGTAGGAATTTATGATGGTCTTGGAAACCAAAGGCTAAACCCAGCTCCCCTTCCCCTCCCCGGTTGACAGCAGTTTCAGAGGGCACGATCTAACCCAGCACACACACTCAGGAGAGGGATCTTCCACAGCCTTGTACTAATCCTTCTTCAGCTGCAGCGAGACCTGGCATTATTTGCTAGTTAGATGCACTTAGTGTGCCACTGAGATGAAGGGCACCACTGTAGGTGTCTGCCATGGCTGCAAGTCCCCACACTCCACATTGGGACACTGCTGCTGCATGCCAGCACCGAGACCCCCAGAGATGGTCCTCAGATACTGAGGAAGGGGCTCTGCTAAAGGATACTGCATCACCCCCAAAATTATCCCTGGGGGGGCCTCACACATGGCTTTACAGTTACTGCAGCTGACAAGGAGTAGGCTTTGATTTCTGCATCACACCTGGCTCAAGCAATGCAACCCCAGCCCCCAAGTCCCTTCAGGATTCCTGTCAGAAGTGAGGGAGCAGTGCCAGCCCTTGGACACACCAGCAGCCAAGCGGGAAAATCCCACCACACACAGCCAAAGCTTCCATCTATTGAAACCCCATTATTTCAGAAGGGTTTTTTGACAGGTCCTTGCTCATTTCCACAAATACACACTGCCATGATCTCCAGCAAAGCCTTGTGATCCCCCACACTGCTATGGCTCCAGAGGGTCAGCCCAGAATCCCCATGGATGGAGTGGGGGATGCCTGGAGAGTCACACTTCATATTAATACTGCCTAAAATGGTTCCAACACAATGTAAACAAAATTTTTTCCACATCTGTATGGGCAAAACTGAGGATTTATCTTGACTAATCACTAGTGTTTTCTATCACCTTTTATTCCACCTATGCTGGGTGTTCATGTGTACATATACACACACCAGACTCCCCAGGATTTTAGTTCTGCCTTCCAGGACTTATATTTGCTCTCACAAATCATTAAATCCCAGCAGCTTGCTGGGGATGCAGGGTCACAGGCGATGCCAGCCCACGCACGGGGCTCAAACACAAGCAAAAAGACAACACCTCAGAGGATGATAACACATAACACTATGGGGATGCTTCACCCCCAGACTGCAGTCTAGATGCTTCTGGTGTAAAGACTTCATTGCCAAAGTTGCTGAGGCTGAGCCTTTGCCATTGCTGGTGGCAAGGGACACAAAGCATGCACAATGTGTCCCCCGCTCAGCTGCAGTGGGCAAAGCAGTGCCCAGGTGCTATGCAGCCCCAGACCAACAGCTTGCAGGCTGCCATACAATCAATGGGAGTTGCCCCCCCCCTTTTTACAAATGAGATTTTTCCCTTTGGATTAGAGCATTGCTAAGCCCCCTGGCCCAGCATGCCCTACATTGCCAGCGCTGGTCCTCACTTCTTGATCCAGCACCGGCTGCCCTGGCTGTGCAAGGAGGGTGGGGACCTTCCTGGCATCTTGCTAGTGACTCACTCCTCTGGCAAAGTTAAAAAAACCAGCAGCAACAAAATAGTTCTGGCCTGTTTCAGATGAGTTAATCCTCTTTAGACTTCTTTGAAGCTCAGGCTTACAGTTATTTAGTGCATTTCAGTAATTATCTGAGCCCTCCCCAGCACATCTGCACCAAAGTTTGGTTTGTGCCAGCTTTGGGCACAGGGACGCTTTGCTGAGCTTCTCAGAGGTAGATTGAAATTTAAATTGCAGTGCTACTTCCGCAATGCTTTTTTTTTCTGATAGAGGCACTGAATAGTTGACAACAAAAGTTGTTTCTATCAATCTTACACTGTTATTAAAATAAGAAAGAGATCCTACTAAAATTTTGGTTATTTTTTTAATAGACAGCCGAGTGTGAGTGTTTCTGCCCTGCACCTTCCCAGCTTGAGCCCCACAGCAGGACCTGGGTATGGTCTTTGCCGCTCCACCACAAACCTGTTCCCTGCCAGCACCAGGAGCATGTCTATCCAGCTGTGCCGGGGAGTGGATTTAGAAGTCATCCACAGGATTTCTCTTATAAATACCAATATTGGCTTAGTGGAGTAAAGATGATAAACGAGTCCTAGCTAAGGTTCTACCAGAGGTATTTAGCACTTCTGGAGGGATGCCAGGGCTTCAAGTACAAAACCCTAACCCACAGATGGGGTGATGAGCTAAACCCGGGGGCTTTGCTTCCCCCCATCAGACACCCCCCCCCCCAACTGCCCCACTGCTCAGGGCTGGGCAACCCCCCCCAGTTTCACCTCCAGCATTACAGGTCCTCACAGAGGTTCACCCACCAAAACACTCCTTTCGCTACCAAAGCGGTGCTACACAAATATCACCAAGGCTCTAAGCCACCCACAGCATCACAGGAGGGCTCCCCAGTCTTGCAGCCCTGCTGCTCTGTAGCGGGGACAGCCAACTACAATCCGATTAACACTAGATTATAACAGAGTGGGTTTTTAAGAGCTTAAAAGCAGCTCATGCTACAGAAATTTATCTTATCATATAAGCAGCAGTATTTGAGAAAAGTCAATGCCTAGAAGCAAACAGAAATTTTTCAGCATTTCTTGCCAAAAGAGCTATTTACTGAAACAAAAACTTTTCAGCCCATTTCATTTAGCATACAGTTTGTTTTCACAGAGACTCCTGTGGGTCTGGAAGGACTCAGCATCCTGCATCATCCTCTGCAGGGGATCCCTGAGTAACCCTAGGTTACTATTACTGACTGCCCTACCTGAGTCTGGGCAGCCACCACCAGTGTCTTATCATGTTGTCACCAAACTCCCACAGGGTTTCAGCCTGTCCCAGGGTCACTGTGCTGCTGGACAAACACAGCAAGTTGTGCAGCAAAACACAGCTTAAGCCCACCTTCAACAACCAGTCATCTCCCACCCAACACCCTTCCTAGCTGCTTTTCCTCTTAAAAAGCCTCCCAAATGCAGCCAACCTTGCCTTTAATTGGTTGGTTGGCTGATTGATTGATTGATTTTTACAAACACACACAGAAGCCACTCCCAGCACCCAGGGAACCAGGCAGCTTTTATCCCCCACTTCTACCTATGCTGCTGCTTCTGGCCTGACTGCTTCACACTATCGCATTGCATCCCATTGCATCCCATCCCCTGAGCCCCATGCTAAGGCTTCCTCTGGCAGCACTACCTCCCTGCGGCTTTGGGCACTGCTACTTCTTAGCAGAAATCCCGTGTGTGTGCGCGCGCGCATGTGGACTTTGTAGTATTACAAGCACCTCCCCTGTTTCCAGATGCAGTTCCCCAGAATGAGCATCCCAGGGATGCCAGGTGACAGCCAGCGATGGGCACCATCACCACTACAGCTGGTGGCCACAATAGTGGTTGGGGTGTGCCCTGGGGGTGTTCCAGTGCCCTCCAAGTAAAATCTCCCTGAGCTAAACATCACCATGCGGTGGCCTGGGGCATGGGACCCTCCCCTGGATGGCTGGTGGGTTGCACAGGCTGCCTGGTCCTGCACCGGCCCCTGGGTAACCACATGTGGCTCAGCTGGTTGAAGCATGCAGCGGGGCAGTTTGCAGAGCACGGTTTACAACCAGCGTCCGAGGAGGAGGCAGAATCCCCAGCCTGTCCTGCCTGCAAGGCCCCCCGCAGCTCTGCAAAACCCCCTGAGGCTGCTGCTGCTGCCCTGATGGCTTGTCGGTGTGGGACCTGCAGCAGCTCACCCACCAGCCAGTGCGGGCTGAGTCCTCCTGGGGTGCGAGGGAGCTCAGGCAGGCGCACTGTGATTTACTTGCAATTTATCTATTGTTGCTCTTATTTTTGGCATCAGAAAGTGCAGCTGTTGTGAAAGCCATTGCCGCACGGGTGGCCCGACTGTCTGGGGATGTGCTCTCTGACATCTGGGGAGCTGTTTTCTGCAGATAGGAGTGCCTGGAACATTAGGTCTTTCTCGTAATTACTGGGAAGAAGCAATGGCAATCTTTTTTTCTAGCTATGTTCAGAACACCAGCATCAAGCCATAGGCCAGAGCACTTGTTCTGCAGCGTGGTCCACTCCCTTAGATGCTGGGTGCCAGGCACTGCTCCCAGGCAAGCCTGGAGCCTCCCCTCCCTGTTGAGTACACCAGAACTGTTACCCAAGCCCAAAGGTGCTTTTCACGCTCCCTTTGCACATATGTAAATCAGTGTCTGCCAGTGATGGGCTAAAGCCATAGTTTTTGGGGGGACACCCTGAGGTATATGAGTCTGAACCACCATGTACTTCACTCTTGGGCAGAAGGGCTTGTCTTCAAAGACGGTCTGTGCCACCAAACTGAAGAGTGCTGGGGTTTAAAGAAGCATGGGGAACCTCAGGGCCAGCGGCAGTTTGCATCCAAGCGTGAAAGGACAACCCTGCCTGAAAGGCTTTGTCCTGGGGGTCCCTCGCATGCACCCACGTAAGCAGGTTTGAGATCTTAAAACCACAAAGTAACCGAGAGCAGGGGAACCAACACCGTAGCCTCAGCACTGTTTGCAAAACAAAATAAACCCACACACCACACCACTCCCTCCAACCAGCATGTCCAGAGAAGGGGAGACTTCACCAAAGGGGCGCAGGGAGGGAGCCCAATGGTCTTCTCTGGCTCAGAACAGGGGTGAAGCTCCCTGTGACCCCCCACAGCCAGGCTCCGTGTCTGAGCTCCAGCCAGGAGGACATGGCGGTTTTGCTCCCAGTGCTCACACTTCGAAGAGATTTACAAGCTCAAGACACTTGAGATGTATTTACTGGCTACCAACATAATTGCGGCATAATTGCGTATGAGATCAGGCCAACTTTCCTTGAGCTGTCAGCCACGGGACAGAGTGGGATGCCTCCTCATCCAAACTCTATCTATAGAGACACCAGAGGAATGAAAGCCATTCTTCCACCCTTCAGCTCTTCTATTCTTTTTCAGAAGAAATTTGGAGCCCTGTAGCTTTATTAGTCAACAAAAATGCTCAAGCTCCTTGTAACTGAATTACCAGCTGAATGCCCTGCTGAAAGCGTGGCTGGGCTGCTGTCAGTGGCTGCATCTCCACCACGGGCACGGCACTGGGATGGCAGGATGCCCCTGCCCCCCCTGTGCACATTGCCCTTGCCAAAGCACCTTTGGTTTCTGCAAGCAGAGCAATAATGTGTGTGAGCTGGAGAGCGGCTCTGACACCCAAGGGAGGGCATGGGCACGGGCTGGGCCCATGCTGCCTCCTCCTCCATCCCTGCCCACTGGCAGCTCACTCCAGCCATGCTGCACTCGGGGTGGGACCAGCGGTGCTGGGGGTGCACAGCAGTGCGGTGGAGAAGGATGCATGAGGCAGGTGGATCCGGTGGCAGCTTCAGAGCAGGCAACACAGGCAGCAACAGGCAGCGGCTCCTGCTCGGTCCAGGCTGGCGGTGCAGGGAAGGAGAGGTCTGGTGGTTGTGGATGGGAAGTGGGGGTGTGGGCTCAAGGGTTGCAGGAGTTCCTCCAGAATGAATGGAGAGTCGATAGGGCTCGTGGAGACCTCCCCGGGCTGAGCCGTGCCTGGCCGCCAGGCACAGGCTCGAGGAGATGGCCCTGAACCCCAGGTCTCCCCAGGGAATTAATCTGAGATTATTTTCTGTCTGAGAAGCCTGAACACCCTCCCCCAGGAAACACCATGGAGCCAGCACCTGCAGTTATTTAAAACGGCCTACTATCCTGCTCAGGAAGGAAAACTCAGTTAAATACATCATTTCATTTGTAACACTCAAAGAGACCAAACTGCATCGTTCAGTAGCAATAATGAAGTGTGGTGGAAAGGTAAACCACAGCAATAAAACTCCATTCATTGGCAAAACTCAACGTGTTCTCATTCAAGAGCTTTGCAAGCGCCATGGATAACCAATGAAGTTGAGTCCTCATGTTCTGCTGCCCCTGGCTGCAATTATGGGCTGCAGCCAGCAGCGCTGCCGCCAGGACACAGGCGTTGGCAGTAACTGAAAAGATCCCAAAGACACCAGACAGGAGAAATAATTCCTCAGTGCAACTCTGCAATGGTTTTTACATCCATCTCGGGTGTTGTACAACCAGCCCCACCCCATTTCTCCAAAACCAACCCAAGGTTGCTCCACCAAGGTCCCCCCACGGTTTGTACATCCCCACCACCGCAACCTGCACAATGGGCAGTTGGTGAGATGTGATGCAAGGAGTTTGGACAGGTCTGAGCTCGGTGGTTTCCGTCTAGCTTGAGAAGGTCCAAAAGCACCAACCAGAAGTGAATTATTAAAAAAAAAAAAAAAAGCGTAAATACTGTGAAACCACAAGTGAGGTTTGCAGCGCTTGGCTTACAGTGACTGTGCATCTTGGGGCTTCACTCCAGCTCCAACCGTGCAATTGTAGCAGAGAAAGGCCACCCCAGTGATGCAGGGAGTGCCGACAGCACGGCCAGTGAGGGCACAGTGGAACACTTTGCAGTTTACGTTTCTGCAGATACACAGCCTTGGATTTTACAGATTCCACCCATTTTTCCAAGGTTATTGGCTTGGTTTTGCCCGTGCTCCGGCACAGCCCCTGTACAGCATCCCCTGCTTGTTCTAGCCGGCACTCTGGGTTCTTCCAGGGGCGCAAAGAGTTTTAGGGTGAAATACAGACATTTTACTTACAGAGCAGAGTAAAATCTATATGAGAATGAGAATGAAAATGATCTGGACTTTTTATAGCACCTTCCCTGTAAAGTGCTTTGCCCATGTTACTGGCCAGTGAGGGCAGCACCACGGGGGGAAGCCCAAAGCGCCCGGCACTGGCCACTTGGCACCATGATCCCCCACACCAGGACACACGGAAACAATGGGTTTGTACCCCAAACACAGACACATCTATAAAAACAACCCAAAAAAACCCCAACCACCTGTTTTCCTAGGAAACTCCCCCAAAACCAGGCTGGGGCACGGCAGCAGCCGGCTGGCACTGATGGGCAATGCAGAATGAAATGAAACCCAAGTGTCAGAAACGGTTTATAAAAATGGCACATTTATTGCTACAGAACGGTCATGTACATGACAGCATCGAATAACTACAGATGAGAAACAGGTAATGGCCTACACCAAGCTGTCTTTGTTTGCTTGTCATCTTCTTGAAGGAACTCCAGCACACAACCTGTTTGGACACTTCTACAAATCAGAAATACACCAAAAACATGAAAAAATTGAGGCACTCAGCCACACATTGAAAACAAGGTGTAACTGTTCATTTTTTTTTTATATTTTTCCCTTTTTTTCATTTTTTTCCCCATTTTTTTTCATTTTTACTGCTGCAGCTATGTGTATAGTCGCAAAAATTTCCCCGTTGCAACCTACAACTAAAAAAAAAAAAGCTACCATACAGTTTCATCTCAATAGCACATGGTAAAATAACATCTTTTAAATAGTAAAATAAAGTAACAAACTTTTACTCAGAATGATTCCAAAAATCTACAAAGAAGAAATATTCAGAATCTGACAATTTTTTTTTCCGTAATATTCATGGTATAAAAGGATTGCTCCTGTGAAAAATAAGCCAAATATATTTTTTATTTTTAAATTTAGGGTTTTTTTTTTTCCTACTAGGGTGTACTACAGTCTATTTTATAGCAAAAAGAGCACTAGACAAACAAAGCTTTATAACAAAAAGCCAGGCACTGATACATGGTAAATCTCTGCTTTTTTTTTTTTTTCTTATCTTCACTTCATTGCATCACAAGTAACAAGAATGAAAAAGGCCACAGTTCATATATTTTCACCATTACATAAGTCTATAATACTTGAAATGAGTATGGTCAAACCAGCACTGCACAAATATGAATCAACTTCAAGTCCCATGAGAAAGAACATGTTTTTTAAAAAACAAACAGAATGAAAACAAAACGAAAAGGTAGGGCCCCCCTGGGCCCTGGTGCCCCGCTGTGTTGGAACTCATTGCATTCCACCTCTAGGTTTTTTTTTTTTCCAGTCAACCAGTGGACTAATTTTTCCTTTTTCTTTTTTTTTGTATTTTTCCTTTTTTTTATTTTTTTTTTTTAAGATTTTTTTATTTGTGCTTGTTTCTGCTGAAATCTCTTCATTCCTGGCAATATTCTGTATTGTTCGCTTTTGGACACGGATCATATTCTGCCGATGGGATACAAAGCTGAACCCCTCCTCTCCCTGACCGCCCGTCTTCATCACCTTCCCCCCAACCCTTCCCCCTGAAAAAAAACCAAACTAACCCTCCCCCCCAAAACCTCGGAAGACTGAATCAGTACAAGTTGCATCACTGGTAGGACTGACAGTTGTATAAACATTAGTGTTCCTTGCAGCTACACAGAAGACAAATGGTAAAAAAGTTCTAGATGAACAAATTCCCTATTCAGTGTATTCATAAATTACTTGAATGTGGAGGTGGATCAGTTCTAAAAAAGCTGCTAAGTCAAGATTTGTTCCTTTCTTTGCGAGTTTCTGAGCCCGGTTTGATTACCACAGGGTACAGCTTTCTAAAACCTTCATCGCTTTAGCTAAAGTATCACCAGCTCAATCCCCTTGGAGAAAGGCAGCTCGAGATGCGCACATCTTACCTGGGCTGGAAAATAACGGAAAAATAAAAAAGGATTTACACACTCGCAGGGCTTTTTGTGTTTAAATCTTGCCTCGTCTGGAGTGGAAGCCGGCCAGGATCCTCAGTTCTTAAATCCAGGACAGATGAGCGCGCATCCTGTGGCAGCCACGGCCGAGGGTGAGTGGAACAAGAAAAGCTTTTTCCCTTCTTTTTAAGTTCCAGAAACTAAACTCATCATTTATTTTCTGTCCACAGATTGTTTTAAATAAACATTAAGTTGGTCTTATAATTTTTTTTTTACATCGTTTATCAGAAGCACAGTCCTCAGCATCTCGGTGATGATCTCCTTGCTGGTTCCTACCCCGCTCGAGCGGCGCGCTCGGCCAGATTGAGCCCGAGCGTGGTCCACCAGGTCTGAGGTCTCCTGGAAAAAAAATCTATAGATATGGCTTGTTCATTGGCATCGTGCTCTTCCGGGCATCCAGAAGGACCCCTTGCTGTGCAGCACAGGGCAGCGAAGCCCTGCAGCCCGCCAAGGGGACCGCTGGCCGTGGCGAGCGCCAGGTGGGCTCCAGCGTTATCCCCCCCCCCCCGACAACCCAGGCCTCTCCAAGTCCAGCGCTCCTCCTGCCATAAGCCTCTGCAACTCAGAGTTATGCCTCAGCATGGTCTCCTCTAGCGTCTGCTCTAGCAGTTGAATCCACCTCCACATTTGAGAAATTTATCGACAACTCAAAACATTTAGTTTTATCGCTACTGAACATATTTACAGTTTGCAGCACGCACACAGCTAATCCAAACGGGTATGGGGATGTCAAAGGTGAGCACGTGGTAACTATCATATTTGTTCTTTACGTTTTCAGAAACAAACATAAAATTCAGATTCTTGTATCTCACTATTTCATTTAAATGAGACTTTTTCAACCACACAGATTTTTATAAACAAAAAAACTGATACAATGTATTAAAACACATAATAACAAGAGTCTACATGTAAAAATATAACTTTTACATACATAATTTCAAAATAATGATACGTTTGCCATTTGTTGCATAAAATTTACAAATGTATTTTTCATTACTATATAACTGGCAAAACAGGAGAACAGATGGAACATTTAGACCGTTTGATGGATTTATGGCATTTATTCAGTGTTGATAGGTGGAAAATCTACTCGAACAGGGAGATTTTATTTAAAATACATGCCAGGTTGGTGTGGCTGTAAAAATAGAAACTGGAACTAGAGACAAAAGGATGCTGACAAATACTTAACTAGGAGCACTATCTGTTAATCATACTGTACACCAAAGTCAATCGTTATTAAGATTCACTATGGAAGTTGGTTCAATTGTGCCCAGACTTCAAAGCTAGTTATCTGATGAGCTGCTGTGCCATAGTTATGTTACTATTAAATATGTTAAGTAAAAACTTCATTCGTACTGGCCAGAGAAATACTGTACTACCACGCCTCCTTGAGAAAGTGCAACTTAATGCTTTAGGACTCATAAGGCTTGTTATAATGCTGCATGATGACTGGAATTGGCATCTCACAAAGAAAGGAGGAGGCAGCAAGTGGTCTACACTTAAATAATCCACTTAAAAACGAGAGAAGAACAACAGAAAAAGAAGTCAATCAAATCTGTCACACTACTTGCAATTTTCCCCCGTGATGGTGTGTCGTGCCCCCCCCCCCCCCCCCAATCTGACCATGTATTCAGCAACGCCTCACTGCACACTATTTAGGCTACACACATAGGTAACACTTTAATCGGTTTGTTAATCACAGCCACTTTGATTATGTTATGTTTCCGATGATATAAACATTGGAAGGCACAGTGGTAACATTGTAGCATTCTAACCTTGTACCTCTGAAAATCCCAGAAAAGAGTCGAGCGGAGCTGTGGGTGCCGGGGCTGGCTCCCGCGCCTGGGGGGCTGTCACACCGCCACCCCCCCCCCCCCCCCCCCCCAAGTCCTGTCTTCCCCAAAGACAGAAGAAACAACTCTCTACTTTAGTTATGAATGAGAAGCAACGTCACGGTCAGCATTTCGTCCTGCACTACCCCTCCAGAGACAGAGTTGGCACTACAGGTTACAATAACAAAAACAGGGGAGAGGGACAGAAATAAGACAAAAAAATCCTTATTTACAGTAAAATCTTTTTAAAAAAGTTAATCAGTACTATTTTTTTTACAGGAGCAAAAAAGTCTGAAACAAATGAACAAAAGCTTACCATATTCACTAAATTTTTAATATATATTTATATATATATTTATATATATATATTTGTCATAGGTCTATAAGATCCATCTGTTTCTCCTACCCTAAGGAATGGCTAATGTCATCGCTTCAGTTCTCATTAGGACGTTTGCTGGTTTTGTAAATATCTGGGCAGCAAAGCTTCCCTTTTAATATTCAGTAAGTATAAACACTAGCTGTCTAGCACACCAACAAAAATGCTCATTTTTTTTCTTCAGAAGTACACTTTTTCATTATTGCAAGTTTACAATTTTAAATTAAATATTTTTTCAGACTTACAAATTATTTTTTTTTTCCCCAAAAGAAGTTTAGGCACAAATGCATTGTCCCACAGTGTGGAAAAGATTGCCATTCAGTCTCTAGGCTGTGCACTTACAGCTCATAACATACTGCGTTAGATATTCTGCATGATATGTTAAAGAGAGTCATCCCTCAAGTTGCACTTTTTGTTTGTTTTTTTTTTTCCTCGGTTTTAATAATCGGGAATGCTGAAATCTCTTGCGTCTGTGATTCTTAACTACTCAGACTTGTCTTATATTACAAAAAAGGGGTTAAGGAGAAGTGTTTATGTGGGTTTAAGATAATACAGCTGTTAAGGAAGTGGTCTCTTGCTTAAATGAAGAAATGTGGCAACTTGGACCTGTGGAAGAAGTAAAAAATCTCGTCAGTCCCAGAGAGTTGAGTGTGGGTCCCTCCACCCTCCTCCGCAGCCCACCTCACCATCACCGCCTCGGACACCATCGCGGGGCTGCCTGAAAACCGGCACCCCGGGGACGCTCTGCCACGGGCAGGGGGGGCTGGACCCGGGCAACCCCTCTGGGAGTGGGGCAGGGGGCTCTCAGGGCACGGCTGAAAACCAACTTGCCTTTTTTACATCTGTCCCATGTGGTTGGAGGCATCTCCCATCCCGGGGTGGGGTCCTGCCAGCGACAGTGGAGGAGGATCTGAAGATACTTTCTCTTCTTCCCTTCTTTTCAGACATGCTGCTTTAGGATTCAGATTTCTTTCTGTCAAATTGAAGCAAAAGGCGAGCTCAAATATTCACATTTATATACCGCATCGGTCTGTTTGTTGCATTTAAAATAACGAGCCGCAGCTACTCGCTCCGGCCGCGGGCCGAGGCGGCTTGGTCAGGCCAAGCACCGAAAGGCACCACGGCTCCATGCACAAGCTCTGCCAATACCTCCGGGCTCGGGCTCTGCTGAGGAGCAGCCGAGCTCCAGATTGAATCTGGGTCTTGCTGGAGAATGGAAAACGTGCCGAGGCCGCCGAGGACCTACGGCAGCATCCCCACTGCCACAGCTGCAGGGGAAAACAGGCACCGCGGGTGCTCAGAGGAGCCCGCCGGCTCTGGGTGCCAAGGGCTCGATCCTGCCTCCCTCCCCGGCCCCCAGCACCCCTGGCCAGGCTCCCCCCGACCCCAGTGGTGTGTTTGGCACGGCTGAAGCCCAGGAGGCCGTAAGGAGAGCCAATGGCACACTGACCTCTGACTTGCTGCTCTAAGCTGAGGATGACGGCCACAGCCTGGTGTAAAATCAGGAGCTTGGTCTGGGGCTTGTCGCTCTTCAGGTGGAGCTGTACCATCCGGCCCAACTCCTTGAAAGCCTCGTTGATGTCACGGACACGCAGGCGCTCCCGAGCGTTGTTGGCCATTCTCCTTTCCTTTTCCCTCTCGGCCTTCTGCTCCGGTGTCAGGTCTTCGTCATCGTTATTGCTGGGAGACATAAGGAATACATCATTTTCTACTGATGTGGAAAATGAAGTAGGGCAAAGACGTTCAGCAGACTTTGTCCAAAGCCAGGGCCATGCTTATTTGCTGCTCCCCTTCCACCCAGCCTCTGCAAAACTCAGTCCCCTTCCATTTTACACCGAGTAAAGCCTTGGTTTGTAATGAAGCTTTACAACCTCCAAGGCAGGACTTACATTTTAAAGGAGGACTCGTATTTTAAAGGACTGGTATTTTAAAGATGCAAAAATACAGCTTTTTTTTTTTTTTCCCCAGTAACATCTTTTATCATGGCCAATACTGCAGCATTTTAAATCATGGCAGAGCTCCACTTATCGTCGGCCTTTAACCCCAGAGGACATGTTGGTGGCTCCATGCACTGCTCCCACCTTTGCCGTTGTGGGCTGGCCCTGGGAGCGAGGAGCTTGCCCCTGGCCAGTGAGGGGACCTCTGGATCTTGCGCCAGTGCCAGCACCCGAGTCCCATGGGCTCTGGCCCCTCAGCAGTAGCTTCTAAGCCGGGAAGCAGCCAGGCCTTTGCACACTCCCTTTCCAGCAGACCATTGTTCGGGTTTTGGAAGCCACTTTCTCCACTGCTGAGGGTGAGGCCCCACCAGCCTCCCCAGCAGTGGCAGCCACTGGGGCAGCACCCCAGGCCGTGCACCAAGCATGAGGCACCAAAATGCCTGGGGGCAAAGAGCCATGGATGTAACTTATGGCTGCAAAGAGCCCTAAGGTGAACTTCTGCATCCATTCTGCAAGAAAACTGCTTTGTAACAGGATAAAATGATGATTTTAAATTGAAAACACATCCACTGGTGAGTCACTAGCACTATATATTTTGAATTGGTTATGCAAATGCAGTAGTAAATTTTCAGCAGCCCTAACAACATGGATTTAGACATATAACTAAATACCAGGAGTAACCTTTTAAAACTACAAGCATGTTAAAAGCAAAACTGTTAGCCTACAAAAGCTTCAAAGCACATATAAATATGCATAAGCGACAGCGTATTTGTTGAATTAACAAGAACTATGATCACCTCACACCAGCATAAAGGTGCTTTTTTCTTACCATATCGTAAACACACATGAAAGCCTCACTTATACATATAGATCCTTCAACACATTTATTCAGAGAAAATCTCGAGTGTCATATATTTTCTCCAGTCGTAAGAGATGTGAGTGTAATTAACATTTTAAACACCGGTGAGCACTGGCCAGAGAGGTCTGAGTCTCGGTGCTCTCTCGGGGCAGCACATCTGCTCGGGTGCTTCTTACCTCGGCTCGGGGCTTGTACAGAGAACTAGGCGTGGAAGGAGAAAAGGCAGAAGGACACTGCCACTCCATCCTTAAAAAAATCCCCCAAACAAAGCAGGGCCACACCTGGATTTCAGCTTTGTTGGGATTTTTTTTGCGTAGCTTGGGACTGAACTGATGATGAAGGGTGTCAGCAGCCCTGAGCTGTACCTTGAGCCCTGCGGTGACACGCAGGCGAGGCAGGTGAAATGCAATTCAGGGAGAGAAATTTGGGGACAGGAGTAAAGCCTGTCCCTCACTCGGGTTCGCATCTGCAGCACCCATTGGCATTGTTCAGGTTCACCACGGGCATGAGTCCCCAGATGATAAAATCCAGCTACGACTTCACTAACAATTTCCCAAAATGTATAAAGAATATGCTGAACAAGCAAAGCCCTCTACACCCTCCGCTTAAACCTAGGCAGCCCTGGAGATGTACAGAAACTGAGGACTGGGAATGACAAATTTATTTCGGAGGCAATGGAAAAGCATACGGTTTGTTAGTTCAGATGCAGGCGTGACCAGCAATTAGGCACATTTTTAAAGAGATGGAAATCCATACTGTATTCCAATTTGCAAGCATAGGCAGAGAGGAATAACGGCCTAATTCATACATTTTAGCGTAACGCAATTTCTTTATAGGTTGCGGAGAACTTGCTCAGTGCCCAAATTTGTGAATTGTTCAAATTTGAGGACGTCCTGGAGTACAGGTACCAGAAAGGCACTCGGTACTGCCAGAACAGCCATGCCGTTCCACTTAGGCTGTGCTTTTACCTGCCAGGAAAAAACCTCATGGTTTCCTCCTGTTCTGTTCACTTCATCGAAATCCAGTAAAGGAATTAAATGAAGCGACACTATTATATACTGTTACCTAGATCTTGACCTAGTAATTGATTTGATATCCTTCTTGTCATCCTCTAGTTTCTTGTCCTCAGAAGACTTTGTGTCCTGGAGGTTCTCGTCTCCCTCATCGTCAGATTTGATTTCGGAGCTCCCTGAAGAGACGCTCTGCCCTTGCAGTCCGGTTGGCATGCCTGTGAGAAAACACATGGATGAACTGTCAAGCAGCGCTTAAGCCATTCACCTGAACGCTCTGGGTCTGTATCCCGTGGCCCCGCGAGACCCCTGACTGCTGCAGAGCCGGGCATGCAGGTGGCAGCTCCTCAACACGGGTTTCAGCCTGGGCTTTGAGGTCTGCCTCTGCTCGGTGGAAGGGGGTACACAGGATGCCTAGCTGCTACTCCTGTCCTTCAATCGCTACGTAACTTCTCCTTCCTCTTGAAAAAATAATCTGGAATATGTCATTCTCATAGAATAATCAGAATACCTTGGCTGCAATGAATGAAGCAGGACCTTGTCAGGCATCGTAATAATTTGGGCTTGCTCTTCCTCGCTTTACCAGGAAGATCAGCTGCCTCTAGGAATAATGACAAACCCTACTGCCTGCTGGGTTCGGGTAGCTCCACGCCTGCTTAGCAACAACCCTGAGCAGCCTGAGAGGCTTAGGACAGTGCAACACATTTTGCGAGCCAAGGAGAGGCACTCAGGTGCCATCCTTCCTGCAGGCAGAACTGTAAAGGCAGTGGAAAATCCGGGAGTCTGAGCCTCACCTGAAACTCATGCCTTCCTGATGCTCATCTGCAGTGTTTTCCACACTCTTCATTCTGCTGCTTAAAGCAGCCCTGGCACCAAACCTCGCTGTCCAGAGGGAAGGTGCTTGCACACTTCTACTTGGACTAACTGGAGTATTTTAGGGAGCAGAGCTGAGTGAGCAAACAGGCTCTGCCCTGCTCTCCCCGCCATGCCCTGCGGCCTCCAGCATCCCTGTCACCAGAAGCTCAGACACCCCATCCTGGCTCACCGCCCTCCCGGCCACGTGCCTGGGGATGCTGCGTGCCGGGGTGGGCTTCCCAGGCAGGCAGTACTCACCCCTGTACGGGTCCTGGGGTGGGTTCAGATCTGGGGACATGGCGGACTGGACGGGCAGCTGGGGGACGGGGACCTGGTTTGGCACGAGCGAGTGGCTCCCGCGGAGGCTGACCCCGTCCTCGCGGTGCGCTCCGACCTGCCGGCAAGGGGAAAGGCGTCGGTGAGACTGTACAGTGCCAGACAGCAGCCCAGCCCCGAGCTCTGGGGACCCCAGGAGAGGGATGGGGACAGCGAGGCACAGCACCGGGCTGTGTTTCACTAGAGGGCGCAGATGGCCCGTGCAGGCGCAGCGCAGAGCACATGATGCACAGCGCATGGCGCACAGCGCGCAGGCCGCCCCGGAGGATGCTGTGCCGCACGCCTCGTGACAAACACGGCAGAGCAGCTCAGGCAGGTAAAATGTCAAATTGTCTCCCAGGGTGCTGCAGCCGAGCGCACTGATTCCTACACATCTGTCTTCTATCATGTCTGCCAACAGATATGACAATTATCTTAATGCCCATATGCTTAATTGTGGGCTTCTCAATTCCCCCATTGCTATCGGAAATCTTGCAGGAATTTCAATTTGGCATTCGACTTTCATTTCGGGGGATCAGATTCGCAGGCCTGCCATTTTTTTCCCCGTAATGCCAGCTAAGCCTCTGACAGTGGGAGCTGTGACAGCGAGCGGCACGGCTCCCGCTCCCCCCAAACATAATAATGTGTCACCTGCCTTTCCAAAACGAGAAGCCCCGTCCAAATTAGCGCTCACTGTATTTCATTAACCACTGAGTCCCAAACCTGAAGGGGCACTATCCCTGCCAATGCCGTGACTCCGGGTAATATACCAATAAAGGTTTTATTAAACACTCCAGTAATGCCATCATCGGAGCTGACAGCATGGGCGCGATGGAAACGCATCCGTTCCTTCCCCTCTACGTGGCTCACAGACACCCTCTGTGGAGCAGGGTTGCTCCTTCATTAAATACAGGAGACCGCCAAGAAGAGTTAATCATCTGAAGAGCAAAACTGTCAGAAGTTGCTTTGATATAAAAGCACCCAGAGCGGTAATGCTGGCACTGCCTCCCCGGTCCTGCGCGGCAGCTCCGGCTGGCTGCACTCCAAGGCAGAGAGGGACTGATGGGCACCTGCGTGCGGGGACAGCCACCCCTCCGCACAAGATACTCAGCACCCCACCTCCTCCAAGGAGCACCCCCGGACACCCCAGTCCAACAGGCGAGAAACCCGGTGCAGAACTGCAAATCGCTTTTTTATTCTCAAAAAGTAAGTACTCGGGCAGATAAAAAGATGGAGGGATGTTTCTAATCAGCCTTACAAGATAATGCAGGATAATTGTTAGCAGCAAGGAGAGACGGCAGTAAGAAAGATAAAAGGGAATCCTGCCAAGGGGAACTTGAGAAAATCTTTTACTACTAGACGAAATGCAAATAACCAAAAGCAAGTGTAACATAACAGAGACAAAAACTCTCTCTTTGTTGAGACGTTTGAAATTTTAAAACATGAGCTGCTAAGAGAAGAGTGGAACCAGCATTATTCGGTTTGAAGGGAGGATCAGATGTTACAGGGCACTTGGAGCCCAGCAGTTCCGCTTCCTCAAACCTTACTGCAGAAAGCACCATGAGCTCCTGCTGGTGGCCTTCCGAGGAGAAAAAATATCTTCTCCCCAAACCTACGGCAGAAAGCACCCAGTGAAACAGGCTGTCCTTCCCCGTACCCAGCGCCACCAGCCCAGCAGGACAGGACCCAGGGCAACCAACCTCACTCGGGAGCTGGACCTGACTCCAAAGCCAGACCTACCTCCAAAGATGGACCAAATTCCAAAGCCAGACCAGACTCCAAAGCTCGACCTGACTCCAAAGCTCGACCTAATTCCAAAGCTGGACCTGACTCCAAAGCTGGCTTGAATGTGATCAGGGGCTTCACCCCAGGCACCTCCATGAGCCCCCTCCAATCTATATTTTCCTGCGATTCTACAAAAGACAAACCCCATTTACTCTTGAGGCTGCTGAAGACAAAGACATGTACGACACCACTTCTGGTTGGCAAACCACCCCAACCCTTTGAGTGGAGCTCCCGAGAGCAGCTGGAAGCTGCAGAGGTGCAGTGACAGATGCCACGTCTCGCTCTGGGTCCCCCACCCCCCTCCCCAGTTCCTGTGAGCCCCCCTGGGTCCTTCCCTGCCCTGGGCAGAGACAGACCCCGAGGTGGCCAGCATCCCGTCATGGGATGCCTCCGGCTGGGTGGTCCAGCTTGGAGAGGACAACCTGGTTACCCTGATTATTCAGCCTGACTTCCTGAGGACTATGCCCTGTTTTAAGAAGCAGACGTAGTAATGATGGAAAGCTAACGATTTGGAGAGTTTTTAACCTGAAGTGTTGAATTCAGATGCAAAAAAAAAAAAAAGTGCCATGAAGTCACCATCGCTTTACTGCTGACATACTGACACAAAGTTTTGTTTATATTTTTAGAATTTTAAAATAAATATATATTTTAAAATATTTATGTTCTAAAAATGTACAATTTCCTCATATTTTCTCGCCTTTACGTTCTCAATATACCTGGAAGGTAACTGCCTGTGTTACATCTCAGAAATGGATGATAAAACCCATCCATTCTTTTATTCTGTTTCACAACCCACTATGTGATTTAATCTCGCTTGTTGAAATTTGCAGCTTTCTGTCCAGCCAGCTGGCACATTCCAGGATTTCTTGGTGAGCAAGTCCAATCTATGGCCACCCTGACACAAAGGAAAGACCATTTTTTAGCCACTGGGATTGACTTCAAGCGCATTTCCCCCTCTCTCCAGGTGGGAGGCAGGCGCCCTGGGATGGGATGGAGCTGGGGCTGCAGCTCCCTCCCAGCCGTGACCCTCCCCGTGCCACAGCGAGGGGGCTGCTCCAAAGCACCGACGCTTTCCAACTCTACAGCTACACAAACCACCACCTTGCAACAGCCTTTCTATAGTGTTTTCCTGGACAATGTATTTTTCCAGCTTCAACCACTTGCAAGAAGATTGAGGCAGCCCAGTCACTTCATTGCCCACACACAGGGCATCTTCTGAGACAGAGCAAGACTCCAACTCCACCAGGCTATGAGCACCTTTGTGCGTGTGTGCGCATATGCACACACACGTATCTATAGTCAAAAAAGGTCAAATCCAACTCATACCATGAGCAGAAGACTACAGGGGCTGGTTTCGGGCAGCACTGTGGTTTCCACCACGCCACCACATCTCCACTGCCCATGGGATGCTCTGTCCTGCATGGGGAGCCAACCACACACTTTGACAGCCAGCTTCAGGTCTCGCATGCCCCCTACAATGGGCTGGCCGTTTACTTTCCTCATCAACCATAATTTCCTTTTCTGCTCTAAATGCCATCAGGGGTTTTCCACCCAACAACCAGGAGCCCAGGACCTTCAAGAGCCCAGATGTGGCTGAAACCCTCTGCCCAGGGATGTGCCTCACTGAGATAAAGCCCACCCTGTACAAGGGGTGAGGGGTGGAAAGCAGTGCTGCCTGCCAGCTCGGGGAGTATGGGCAGCTCCCAGCACTGCCGGGGCCACAAGAGATGCTGCATTTTCTGCCTCCCCCTCCCTCTGCAGTCAGCAGTGCTGCTGGTTTGTCTGTTACACAAACAACAGCTCTGCCCCAAGGTGGAGCGAAGATATGAATCATTCCCCCCAGCCCGGGAGTGTAGATTATAAATAATACTTATCTTTAGAGATTCAAACTCACTTTGAATTTCTATTAATATTTTATTTATTTCCATCTCTTTAAAAAGCCCTCTACTTCGGCACTCAGCAGATCGGAGTGGAAAAAACCCCAACAAAGAAAAAATCCTAAAATGCGCAGGGGAGGCGTAAGTAGGCTCTGCTACTGATGTGCAAATCTCTGCCTTAACTTCCCCTCTGCAATCATCAACTCAGGCGCACACAGGGACCCCAGTACACAGTGCGCATCCTCCTCTGTGAAGTACAGCCTGCTTGAGATGATTCAGCCAAACGGAAAGAGCATGAGAAGCTCCAGTCCTGTGGGTTTTTGGCTACTAAGGTTAAAAAGGCTTCTGAAAGATAAGTAAATACTGGTATAGAGAAGGCTGATCTCAGAGGCAGGGATCAAAATTGTTCTGTGGACTTTCCAGCACAGGTTTCTTTGGAGGCACACATGTACTAGGCTGATGGGCACAGCATGAAAGCCTGGCTGGATGATGCCTGAATTCGCACTTGCATTGGTCTTTTATGGCATTTTAAAAACTTCAACAGCTGGAAGAAGGCTAGACCTTGTCTTCTCTTACCTTTGCATTTTCATTTTTATATAAACTAACAGGTACTCAGTACAAACATCAGGTTTTTCTGGTTATGCTAGTCTGTATTGTGGATTATCTGCACTATCTACACATTCATCATGAATGGGAAGTTGTTCTAAAAGAATACGTGGAAATTCTTTAATACTCAGCATTTCACGACGAAGATGTATACCTACAATTAACCCAGCTATAGAATGAGATGCTGGGATGCTGGAGAAGAAGTCATAGCTTCACCTTTGTTCCACAAAGTGCCTTTTTCCCTTTTTAGAAAGTAACTATTCCGCTAAGGTGCTTGTTTCATCAGCCTCGAGGTACTGCATTGAATTTGACAGTTAAGCAATGCTGATTAATATTACCCCCCAGAGAAGTGCCCTCCGAGCTGAGCTAAGCCAGCCCCACGCTGCTGCAGGCTGAGATGGGACCTGTGACAGCAGGGGGACCAGCAGCCCCCCAGGATGGGGCAGGCTCGCCTCTTCCTTCCCTACACAGCAATCATGGGTTTTTCTGTAGCAGCAGAGTCTCCCCAGCTCCCTGAGGATGTATAGATTACCCCTCCAGGAGCAAAACTCCTGCTCTCCATGTGTGCCTTCCCAGCTGCTGCCATGGGGGCCAGGGGGAACGGGGGGCAGGAGGAACAGCGGGGCCAGGAGCTACAGGGGGCCAGGAGAACAGGGGGCCCATGAGGAACCAAGGTCTAGGAGGAACAGGGGGTCCAGGAGCAACGGGGGGTTCAGGAGAACGGGAGGTCCAGGAAGAACAGTGGGTTTGGGACGCATGGCGGGGCCAGGGAACTGGCTGCCCAATCCCACATCACCCACCTCTGCATGCCGCGGCACATGTGGGTCACCTGCCACTACGAACACACCAGCAAGGTGCTCAGTTTTCCGTAAACTTCAAGAGAAAATGTGTCCATGTGGTGACGAGACCCCCGGTGATGGGGAAAGCCATTTTGGTACCTCGAATTGCCCCTCCCCATGAATTCCCAAGCATGGCTGGCAGCCCCCAAGTGCTGCGTTCCCTCCTGAACTGCCCCAGATTCTCCCCCTGCCTCTTGGTCCCACGCATGACAGTGGAACTTCGCCCTCCCCTACCTGGCCCAGGAGTGAATCCCGAGCACTGGTAAGGGATGGTCATACAAAGGTTTCTTTTATTGTTCACAGATGGGCATTTGAAGGCTGGGCATGGTAAGGAGCAGGCATAAGCTGTAAAAAATGGGGAAAGGTTTCCTATGAAGTTATGAGCGTTGCACCCCTTTCCTTACAGTTGACACCTCTCACTCTGAGCGGCAGCCCTCACACCACCATCAATTTTCTAAATACGAAGGGAAAACTATCCCCTCTAGCCTGGAGCACAGCTTCGGGTGAGGGTTAGGAAGAGATTATCCCTAACTTGCCAATACCATGAACAAATGCAACAAGCAACATGCTTTGTCCTTTTAAAAATTATGACCTCGTGTTATCCAATTAGATAAATAAAAACATGCGGCAAAAAAGTTGTAAGGTGATGCATGTTAACATGTGTTCAATATTGTCAAAATTTATAAGTCTGACAGAAAGCAGATTTGTGCAAAGCCCTTATAAACCTCTCCCGCTATATTAAAAAGGAAACAGCGCAGGGCACTCTGAAACAAATGGTCTCTCACTGTATGTGTGTATTATTGGTTCAAATTATTCACTCTTATTTAACTGCACCAAAGTCTTTCATCTCCATGCTATACAATAATAGTTTCCATATGACCGGTGGCTCAGCTATAAATAAGATCAAAAGCAAAAGAAAGGATTTAATAAAAATAAAAAAAAAAGACATTAAGAGTGGCATTAAATCAGGGAAAAAGCAAAGTTCACTTTTTTTTTTTTCTGCAGAAAAGTAGTGCTGAGTACTAAGCAGTGCACCAAATATCTTATGAAAGGGCTGTTTCCAAGCCAGTTGTATGCAAAAGCCATTTAAACGGAGCTGAGAGTGGCAAAGCCGGACTTTGCCGTTAAAAGGAAGGGGAAGAAAAAGATGAAGGGAAAAAAAAAG
Organism: Falco naumanni; assembly: GCF_017639655.2. Taxonomy (NCBI): domain Eukaryota; kingdom Metazoa; phylum Chordata; class Aves; order Falconiformes; family Falconidae; genus Falco; species Falco naumanni. Next base: position 21,582,202 of record NC_054079.1, read on the forward strand.
TGCAAGTGCCACGTCTCCAGGCGAGGCCAGGCTCCTGGCAGCGTGCGTGCCTTCTTCCAGCCTGCTGCCCTGTGCTGCCGAGGGAGCAGCCCACCGCCGCGCCCCCACGCTCTGCCGGCTTTGCCTGCCCACCGTGGGAGATAACCCAAGTAGTTTAAGGGAAACCAACCGGTTGCGACCCATTAAGGAGAGAAGTGGCAACCCACCATGGCCCTGGGAGGGAAAGCACTGAAATAATCCCCACAATTTCTTTCCAACAGAGATGATTATTCATTTAAGTCTTGGCTAAATCTGGAGATATAAAGGGTCTTAAAGTACAGGATTAAGAATATCAACTCTTCTTCACTGAACCGGGGTGGGAGCGGGGAGAGCCACGCAGTGAGCAAGTCCATACAACCTGGATGCTTGATGTCGGTACCCAGTGCTGGATGAGGGGGGTTCCATCCAGAGCATCAGGTAGCTGAGCCACCCTTGCTGCCGTCTTCCCCCATGCCGGTGGCCTCAGCTCCGCACCTCCAGCTCCGCCAATGCCGGCCATGTGTGCACGGTGCTGCTCGGGAGTGCAGGCATGACAGAGCCACGTGTGCCCAGTGCTGCTTGGGAGCCACGTGAAAACACATACAATGGGGTCTTAACCATGTGCCTAATTAGCTGGTTAGAAATGAATGGGGCCATTGTGTGAGGACAACGCTTTCCTGAAAAGGTGTCGGTTAATATATTGGTCAGTGGTTTCTCTCCTGGTCAAAATGAACTTTATAGCTGCAAAATAATTTCAAAATATGATAAAGGCTATAATTGCGGGGCATTAGGAATGTCAACCAATTAGGCAGAAAATGGTGCTATATAAAACCCCTACACTGGTGCCTGTTATGTCAGACTCCATTCCAGTAAGGTCATTCTGCCAAGTTCTTTTGAGTTTATGTTATACCTGCTAGCTCAAAAACACAGTCTAGCAAAACAAACCACAGATGCAGCAGCTATGACTGCGCTAAAAATTAGGAAGAGAAAAAGATACTAAGACAAAACAGCGAAAGCCGAATTTTGCCTTTCAAATAATGCCAAGTCGCTTGACTCTTTTTTTTGTTTATATACGAATGACATAACCGAATTACTTCATGAGCTGCTACTTTAATTCCTAGGGGTGGAAAATTCCATAAGTTAATTTAATGTGGATGTAAAAAAAACCACCAGCCATACACACGAAGGCGCTCTCTTCCTGTGGGCCCTCACATGAAGCACGCAGGCTGCAATGGGCTTCTAAACGCTATCTTAAACATAATGTACACCAGTTCCCGGTGTATAATGAGTTTAATCAATCCCTTTGTGCAGCGCTACAGCAGAAACACGCATCTTCTGAGGTTCCCGTGCAAAAGTTTGCACTGAAACACTGTTTTCTACAATTCAATCTGAAATGTTATGATAAAATCCCCTCAATCCACATAACCTCTGAAATAACAGGAACTGCGGAAAGCCAGGAAATTCACAGCTAAAGTTGAAAATATACGCTTAGCTCATGCCCTTGAGAGATGGAGATGGGCAGATTAAACCGACCGAGACTCCACGTTTTTATCTTGACATGCAACTTCCAAAACTTCGGCCTTGACAATCCTCACAGATACAGAAACCTTACGAGCAGCCCGACAACAAACCCCATGTTATCCTAATCTCTAAGCCGCTTCTGCCTCTTCCCAGAAGTTTCTTTGCAGGTGTCCCAGGTGGTTCTGTACCAGCTTTATGAGCCCGGTGAAGGGACGTTGCCTCTGTTTTAAAATGGTAATTAATTATGACGTTTTCCACCCAGCAAATGCTCATGCACGCGCTTAACTTTCAAAGTCACCACCAGTCCCAGCGGGGCGACTCAGGGCGGTAACATCGAGCACACACGTGCTTGTAGAACCCAGGTCTGGATGGGATGGGAAACCCAAACTTCCATCCCCTCTGCTCCATCTGCAGGCCACCCCCCTTCCCGGCCCTGCCACCCCCAAACACCCCCTGCAAAGGGACCGGCTTTGGGCCAGCAGCTGCTGCAGCCCAGCTTTGCAGCTGGGGCACAAGCGGAGGATGCTGGGCACATGGAGTGATGATGTGTGTTCAAACTCCTGCCCTCCAGCCTGCCCAGCCGAGGAAGCCATGCCCAACACCCTGTGAGGGCACACACACCCCCCCCCCCCAGCTCCTGCACACCAGGGCAGCGACTGAAGAAATATCCCTTTTTTGAGACTTTCCTGCTGCCCTTCTCCTAGCTGCATGGTTGCAGGGGCAGCGGAGCCGGCAGCTCCTCCAGGCTTGTGCTGCTAAACCAGTTTGCTGCTAAACTGGTATCAAACACACTGTATTTGTTCACGGTGTGAATGAATGCGCACCCGTTTGCTCATGGCACAGGGGAAATTCGGACCAGGGCCATCAGCAAATTCCAGGGGCCTGCTAAAAATTAGGAAATGCTGAAATGCTCTCCTTACTGGGTGACTAAAAAAGCAAGGGAATGTAAAATAAGAAATCCCTTTTAAGATGGCCAGTTACAGCAAACGGTTCGCGCAGGGAGTGGGACTCTGCTTCCAGCCACACAGCTGTAAACCTGGCCTCATTCCATTAAAACTGGAGCGCTTGATTCCCATTTCCAGCAGCATCTGACTGATCTCTGCGTTATTTTTGTCTGGGGAGAAAAGTCACACATCTGCTGCGGGAGGGAGAGGGCGGGCAGGCAGCGCAGGCAGGGGGCGCAGGCTCTGCACTGCGCCGCAGCGGCCCCGGCCCCGGCGTGCTCGGGCAGCACGCGTAGGTGTGCGGTGGGCACAGCCGCTTCCACCAGTGCACTCGACAAGTTTCCGGTCTATGCCTCCCACTGCTACTTTATTTACTGCAGCTGGCCAGCCTTTTATAGCCTGTTTCATGTATTAAAATTCAAATGTGGAAAACATTACCAGTATCCTCCTTGATTTTTTTTTTTGTAAATTTTTTCCCCCTTCAACTTCCTTTTCAGCATGGAATGTATCAAATGGCCAAAGGCTAACTTCAGACTGACTCCACTCAAAAACTATTTCCTTTGTTCTTATGTTTTCAGTTCAAAATTCATACCAGTTTTCCAAAAGAAATGATTGGGCCTGACTCTTTCACCCAAGTTATGGTTTCAGACAGTGAGTAATGCTGCCTGGGAACGCAGCAGACTGGTTTTTCAGAGAAATGTCCCTGTCTTGTTTGCAGCAGCAGCAGTGCTGCTCTCCAAGCATCCCAGTTCTCCTGCCCAGCTACCTCCCTCTGACCATATGTGTCTTTAGCCAAGACCAAACAAAACTGGCCAGACCCCATTGCTCCACACTTCTCCTGGAAAAGCCGGTGCCTACATATTCCTAAAAATACAAAAGCATTTTTTTTAGATGCATGATAGCAGCACTTCGATTTCTCATTGTTGCTGCTTTTTTGGTCTAAATCTAACTTCACCTACATCTGGTATTTAAGTGAGGAGCACATATTTATGGAACAAACTGCCTCTGAAGTGATGCCCTGGGTGCATGTTGCATCAGTTTAACATATGCAAAGCGAACAAAGCTACAAAATTAAACTCTTTTCTCTTGATCGAGAGCAGATATGCAGAAACAGTTGTAAGTCACAGATCTGGCTTTATTAAAAGCCAGATTTCTTCATTAAAAGCAGTATTGTTTAAACACTGGAGGAAAAAATAGCTTTGTACAGACTAAAATCTTAGATTATATGTATCCCAAGTGTATTTAACATATTACCTGAGGCCGAGCTAAATTACAGTCTAGAATTTCCTTTTGTGAATTCTCAGCAACTGCCACAGAGAGAAAAACAATGTCTGGTTCATGCTAATTTTATTGGGGAAGGGGAGACGAGATGGATTTAGCCAAGCTGCTGAAAAAGCATCTTTTTACCTCTCAGAGCCTTTTGCCAGACCATTCACTTTGCTTTTTTTTTTGAATCTCCAAAAGGCCCAGGCTCATTTGTGGATTTTAATGATATTTCACCCACAATGGAGTCACTTATAGTCACATTTAATTTAACGAGGAGCAGAGCCTGTCACAAAGCTGCCCTGATAAAAAAATGAAAAAAAACCCCTCTTATTGTCCTTTCTCAGGTGCTTAATTTCCACAACTGATGTTACATTTTAATAACCTGAAGCAACAGAAATGATAGGCAAGTATTTAGCTGAGGGCAGCGCATGCGGACAAGTCAGAAGGGGAGAACTGCTCGGCCGAGGGTGGCTGGGGAGGGAGAGCTGAGCATCACATATTTTCTTGCAGGGGGGGAAGCAGGAGACAGCTGGGACATTTTAATTTCCATATGAGTTGGCAGACCTCAGTTGTGGAAGGCTCTGGGCAGCGGACAGCACTCAAGCTTTGACATAAAACTGTGCCCTTGGCTGGAGACGGAGCGTGCCGAGGGCTGCGGGGCCATCCCCGGCATGGGATGGAGAGCGGCCGAAAGCCCTTGGCTCAGCTCGGCCCTGGCTCGACACGCTGCCTGGGAACATCCCCCAGCATCACACCAGGCTTGGGAACGGCCCTGCTGAATAAAGCCATGCTCTCAATACCGCTGAAGGCTAATTATTTTATAATCACCTAACCAACTATCACGACAGCACCGAGCGCGGGGGCATCGCCAGCACCCAGACCGGGGAATGCGGTAATTATCAAATAATTGGCCACCAGAAGAAGCTCCTTCCTTCCCCTAGCAGTTGCCTCACACTCCAGCATCAAAGTTTTTTTCTTTCTTTCTTTCTTTCTTTCTTTCTTTCTTTCTTTCTTTCTTTCTTTCTTTTCTTTCTTTCTTTCTTTCTTTCTTTCTTTCTTTCTTTCTTTCCCCACTTGCCTTGTGAAAAAAAGGAGGAATCCTGTCTGAATCCTGTCAAATACAACTCTAAATGTTTGCATTTTCCATATGATGTCTAATCCTATTTGGAATGCTTCTGAACATTTGGCCTTGATTACATCTTGGAGCAATGAATTTCACAGGTCATTGTGTGTGGAAGAAAAAGTATTTCTTTTTGTCAGGTTCACTGAATGTCCCCTTGTTCTTTAATTATAAGGCAGGATGAATAGGAGAGCGAGATTTACCTTCTCTATGCTGTCCATTATTCTGTGTACTTCTATTATGCCTCCTCTTATTCACCTCCTTTCTAAACAAAATCACCACAATCTGTTCAACCTCCCTTCACATGAAAACCCTTCCCTGCTTGCAATCATTGCTGCTGTTTGTCCCCAAACTCCTCCTAATTCCACTACACTTTTCTCAGATAGGAAACCCCAAACAGAGGAGAGCTCAGGGGAAGGTATGCACGCACATTATGTGTGTGTCAATACACCCTCGTGGCACCCACGGCCACTCCATCACTTTTGGTGCCCTTCCTCACCTGCCTTTTCAATTCAATGGGCTTTTTTTCCTTATTTCCAGTGATTCTTGTGCACCGAGGAGAAATTTTCATGTGTCTCTAGCAGGGGCACATGCTCTCCTCCCTACATGTATATGGTATATTGAAATTCTCTCTCCTAACCTGCCCTGTCTTGCCCTTCGCATGTGGGGCGAGCAGGGGATCAAGCCTCGTCCTCTGCAGCGCCGTGCAGCAGCGAGCCGCCCGCGGGTCTGTCACAGCCCTATTTCCCTATATTCCCCCCCCCGCCTTAATTAATCTAACTAGCTTGAACCATCTGAAAATACTGCCAGATAACTCCTTGTTCCCTTTCTCCATTCCACGTGTGAGTAAGCAACTCTATTTCTGGAATAAGATTTGGAAAGAGAACAGCAAAGGCTTTTGAATCCCGCTGAAGATGACACTGACCCCACTCAGCCCCCCATGTGCGCAGTGGCACCGCCTGCGTCCCTGGGCTGCTTTGCAGCTCCTGCGGCACCACTGCTCCTTCATCAACTTCTGCTGAGGCACTTGGAGGTTTCTGTAGACTCACGTGCATTGTGTTAGGTGCTTTGCCTTCTTATTTTTGTGACATATTAAACTAGGAAAAAGATTGAAGAGACAGGTTTTTCCTTTGCAAGAGAGAAAGCAACTGCAAAATATTTCCTTCGCATCATGGAATGGTCATGTCATCCCGGGGGAAACATGCAGCTCTTAATCCTGACCTACCTTCTCCCCCAGCTTTAAGCACGTGTTTAAAATGAGGACAGGATGAGCTCCTGGTCCTTACACCTTCTCCAGCCCTGCACACCAAAGCCCAGCCTTACACCCCAAACCGCACCCAGCTTCCCAAGCAAGCGGTGGGTCCCCAGCGAAACGCAACACTACTGACAACTTTCTGAAAGCAAAAAAAGGAAAGCATTTTCTTTTTGGAAACAGGGACCTGGGGAGGGGCAGTGAATTTATGTTCACCTGCCCTGGAAGCAAAAGAATAAATGACCCCAAGGATTTTGACCCCCCTCATGCCCCGCCATGCATGTGCACACCCACCCAGTCTGCACCGCTGTGCAAACACCTGTGAGAAGGGTAAACTGGGGCGGTGCAGCCACATGAACCACCCTTGGAAAGGCACAGGGCAGCCCAACCTCATCCTGCTGGTGTATGCCTGCCCCACAGCTGTGGGGCTGCTCCCACCGCATGCTCCTGCCCCACTGCCATGAGGCTGCTGCCCCTCACCCCCCCGCCCCACAGTGCCCATCAGTGACTTCTCAACACGCCCATGCCCTCAGCCAACACCAGCCATGTTAGCGAGGATGGCTGACGAGGTGGGACGCTGAGCCCAGCAGCTCGGTGCCAGGGACAGCAGTTGTACCAGCCGGGCTGAGGGCACTGTGGGGACAAACACCCCCGGGGGCACTCGCTGCCATCACCCGCTGCAATGAGGCAAGGCAGCACCGCGCCCTCCACCAACATGTGCTGGTGCACCACACCTCTGAGAAGCTGCTGACCCTTGCACCCACCCACCCACCCTTCATCCTCCCCAAGCCCTGGCCATCAGGGAGTTCCAGTGCCACCGGCGAGTCCCGCGGCTTACCATGAGCGAGTGCCGGTTGGCGGAGAGCAGGCCGGTGCCGTAGCCGGAGCCCAGACCGGCCATGGCTCCATTGTGCGACGGCCCTATCAAGCCGTGCATGTCGGCATGGCCCCCTGGCATGGCGGTGGCGGGCCCCACCGCGTGGTTGCGCAGCACGTGGATGGCATCATCCAGTCTCTCCAGGCGGTCCTCGATCCGGCTTTGCTGTTTGTGTGCGAGAAACAAAGCGGGAAGAGCATCAGCAGACGCGCAGGGCTGCCTAGCGCCGGGGACGAGGTGCTGCTGCCAGTGTGCATGGGGCACGTGGGGGCACGGTCACTGATACAGCCAGTCCTTCCTTCTCAACCCCTTGGTGTTTGTTGGGGTTTTTTTTTGTTGGCTTTGGCTTTTTTTTTGCCTTTTTTTTTTTCCCCTGAAAGAAGTGGTTTTGTTTCCCTAGGGCAATGTTTAGAGTAGCATTGTGGGGAAGGAGAGAGCATGGTTAACACGAGTACAGCTTTGATTTTCATGGGCAAAACAGGTTCAATGATTCCTCATGAACATAATCATTACAGTACATATGTTGCCCTCTATGTCTTTGAAAAGTTTTAGTGATACTTGAAAAAAAAAATAATAAAAAAATAAGTAGAAGTAAAGAAAACAAATATACCTCTAATTGTAATCAATCTCTTGACCAGGATTTTCCTCCCTCCATCTAATCCCAGGATCACACACAAAGACAGAAAGAGAAACTACCAGGTCCTACAGTCCCTTGCTGCTAGTTGGATTTCTTCCCTACAGGTACGCATCCTACAACCACTTTTCTCACTGGCAAAATCAGCAATAAACACTCCTCCCTACCTGTGCAGCTTATGGCCAGTGAGCAATGCAGCAAGGACTAGCAGCTGGGGCAGTCCCAGGGGGCCAGGGCTGCTCCAAACTGCCCCCCCCCCCAGCTGCAATACCATTGGGGTCTCTACATCCATGCACCCCCCACTTCTCCGACCATCCTGAGAGCCAGCCCACCCACAGCCTTGGGGAGAGCCATTGAGAACCCCCACCGCTGCTCCCCCAGCTCCTGCTAAGCCAAAACCCAGCCCCCGAGGCGTGCTGCTGGCAGGGCGAGGATGAGGAGAAGCAATGGGCTGCAAGGAATTCAAACTCGAGGCTTCAGCCTGCCTGTTGCACTGACTGCTCCACGAAAAGAGGGACTCGTGTTGTCTGCAGACACCCCCCCCCCCCCCCCCCCCCCCCCCCCCGTTCTGCTTCCCCCAAGCTCCACCACCATCCTCAGCTGTCCCCAGCACAAGCCACATGCAGACCTGGGCACCTGGAGTCTTTGCTCATTAATAAAATACAAATGGGGGAAGCTCAACAGGACAGTCCCTGAGCACTGGGGAACCCCAGCTGTAAAAATAATTAGGCATAGCTTATGGATCTCTTCATCAAATCTCTTAACCAACCCATTGCTCTCCAAAAACCAAAATAACTCAAAAACCTGCAGAAGACAGACAGCCTAGAAAATATCACAGTCCATCATGAGAAGGATTTCTGTATCGGGGCAGAAAAAATAGTCCCTACTAATTCCCAACTCTGGCAATCTTCTAATGGAGTCAACGGGTTTGATGCATTGCCCCATACTAGGGGGGTTCAATGCTGTGCTCTCGGGAATTATCCCATTGCTTTTATTTTAAGAAAACTTTTAGGCTCTAGCACTGTTTATTTGACACCCAACAATATGTCAGGCATTTCACACCGGTCGGTGAAACCCCCTACATTCCCACCGGAGACCAGCAGCCAACCGAGAAGAGCGAGGCAGAGGACATGGGGCTCTACAGTTCTTCTCTGTCCTAACGTGCTTTTGGCCAGCTCCAACTCGGACTTCATCCTTCCATTAGGAAAAGGAACAAATCCTACTGACATCCCCGTAACCCTCCCTGCCATGCAATTTAGGACCAGCTTGGCTTGGCAAGCTGAGCCAGCCGGCTTTTCCCAGGGAGAGGACTCCAGTTAAGCAGCATCTCAAACCACATCATGTATCTCGAGCACAGGGCACCCAGGATACGAATTTAGAGGTGGTAAAATCAAGTCCGAGGGCATAGCGGTCACTAACAAAATGAAAACCTGTGTGAGAAGAATGGATGAGAAATGGAAAGAACAGCAAGTAAAATACTGAGGCAGAGGAGGTCACTAATCAAAACATACCAAAGAGTGTAAGGGACCTTCATAATTGGGAGATGATGACGCTTGACCTCCATTTCTAGACCAAACAGCTGTGCCTGCTAATAGTAAAATTGGAATTACCATTAGAACTATGCAAACAAAACTTTCTTTCAAACTTTTTGGACAGTTTTGTAGACATGTAAATGCCGTATTCCAGATAGACTATAGAGAACTTCCAAAATACACACGGATGAAAAAAAAAAGGTATTTTGTAGCAAAGTATGTAGATGTAGGCCACAAAGTTCCCCCAGGTTGCTCCTCTGCGTAGAGGGCTGCATTCATTCAGCAGCTGGAGCTGCGAGAGGCTCCAGGAGAAGGAAACATCTCGGTGGTGGAAGGAGAAGCTCCGCAGCCGCAGGGGGCTGCAGGGAGGCTGGACCCCTACGCCAGCCCAGCCCAGCCCGTTCTCCGAGCCTGGCTTCGAGACACACTCAGTGCCACCGATGACGTCATCCCACCCTCAAATTTACAAAATCTTAAAAAAAAAGCAGTCAGTAAAAGCACTGCACACAACATTCACGTAGACGCTGATAAGGTTGGCGCTCTCTTCGGGCAGATTATTTGGTTTGGCCCGGTAAGACCGCCAAAGGGCTGACCGAATGCTGCCTGCTTTGTATCCGCTGCTCTAAATCTGTTCCTGCTGCTGTGGGAAGAAAAGGGCTCCTGGGCTCCAGCAGCGTTTTCTAAGGAAAAATTTGCCCTCGTGAAAGAGGCAAAGCAAACATGGGGGAAAAAAAGTTTTTTTCAAGTGTTTTCCCAAAAGCTTTTATATATATATAGCAAAATACTTGGACAATTTATAATGCTCTTTGGAAGGGGTGATCTTCTGAATGATCTCATAAAATGGGGTTAAGAATTTAAGATGGAAATATTAGAATTTTAATCTTAACATCTACATTGAGTGGCATTTGCTTGGATGGAGACAGGCCAGGGTGGAACTCATGGCAATTTTTTTTTTAGGTTTTTTTTTAGGTTCTCACAGTTAAGATTTTTTTCTCGTAAATGTCAAAATTATGTCAGTTCTAATTAAAACTTAAATCTTCCCTTTTCTGGTGCCCATGGAGCTTTTAGCTGAAGTTTTGCTGCAGCACCGAATGGAGCAATGAACAGCAATCTTTACTTTGGAAATAATTTTTAACTAGCCCTTGATGTCCATGAGGGAAAGCGTTTTGCATGCTAAACACTTTCAGCTCTTATTGAAATGCACTTATACTCCTTATTTTTATTTATTTTGACACTCAGTTCTCCCTATTTACCCAGTAGAGCCTGCAGAAAGCAACGCAGCCCCACCTAGCACGGGATCTTCCTCCTTGCCTCGACCCCTTCCATCAGGAAGGAGGAACGTGGTACTGGGGGTGCTACACCTCAGGGGCTATTCCAGGCTAAGTAAGGGCAAAACGTCATTTTCTGAGGTGTGAGACCCCTCCCCAAGCTATGACAGGCCAAGGTGGTCCCTCCATCCCCTGCTAGGGGCAGCTGCACAGGGATAGTTGTTGGCTGGATGCCACCCCACCGGGAGGTGCTCCTTCACGGCAGGCAAGTGGGATGGAGGGGGACGTGGTGCCCCCCTGGCCCTCGTCCTGCCCTGGTAGGACTCACACCAGCTTCTCCCCAGCCCTCCTTCCCAAGGCTCTCATGGCTGCAGAGATACTACGAGGTTTTGGAGCCTGGGGCACCGCCATAAGGGACCAAGAGCCCAGGAGCATCCTCCATCTCTGTCCTGCTCCTTGTGCCCCACAGAGAAGAAACATGGCCACCTCGGCTGCCCTTCAGGTTTCCCGGCGAGGTTAACAGGATTCAGGGCTCGTGCAGAAAGAGGAGCGTGGGGTCTTTGCTCACTTGTGACCTCGTCTCAAAGAGGGGGTGGGAAGCCTGGAGGCCCCCCCAAGGCGCTGTGTGGGAGGAGAAGCCCAACCCCCTAGCTGAAACCTTTCAGGGCTTAAGAAATCTGCATATATTCAGGTAAATGTTTAAAGCACCTGATGCTCATGAGAACTACCCTGGGCCTCTGGATCTTTTCAGTTTAAGCTTTTAATAGTAAAGTGGGTTTAGTTAAAATATGCAATTATTGTCAACAAAGTGTAAAATGAATCAGCCGGATCTGCAGGGGCTCAGTTTGTCCCCAGGCACATTTTATAGATCAAACAGGCATTTGCTTCAGCCCTGGGAGGGGATGGGGGGAACGTACAAGATGTCCCTGGTGTGGCCAGCCTGCCACGTGGCCACGGCACGGGGACATGCTCTGTGCAGAGCAGAAAGCATCTGCTGCAAGACCCCGAGGGCGTAAGGATGCATAAACCCACTGCTTTTCTGTAAATGCATCCGTCTGAGAGCTGCAACGACCTTCTCTCTGCGCTGGCAATACAGCGTGTGGGCCACCTCTCTGCTCCTCTCTGGGGGGCCACCAGCCACCTGCGCGTGCTTGCCCAGCAATACGGGAACCGCCTGGTGCTGCTGGCTGGATGTGCATCTCACACCCAGTACCGTAGGAGCTCATTTAGGCATCTCCTACCAAAAAATAGGTTGAAACGTTCAGTAAAATAGAATTGTAACAACAATACCTGAGAGAGAAGGGGGAGAACCAACAGGAGTTGAAGGATTTGATGAAAAGCTGTTGTTGGTGTGATCTGGAGAATAGATCTTTAAAAGATGATACAGAATTAATCTAAAGCCATCACAAACTGATGCAGAAAGAAATATGGAATTCTTATGCATTCAGTTCATTTAAATGAAAGCAGGACAGGTTAAAAAGCCTCTTATTAAAATATTAATATTTTTATAAAGACAAAACTGTATTAGATGCAGGAAGCTAGACAACAGACCCCTTTTGATGGGAACAGACACTAGCCAATTAAACGATGGTTGCTGATTGGCACACAGATCTGCTATGGTAGATATACACATTTTCATTGCATAGACTACTTTACGAATGACTGTCATTCAACAAGGCCTTAAAGCACACCTGAAAATTGCTTTTTCATTATGCTGAAATCTCTTAATGGCCAAAAGAAAGCAAAGGGAGTGGAGCATGTTAAACCCTGGCACAGCGGGTAATCTGCAGCAGCCAACTCCAACTACTCGTCCACTGCTCTGGCAAGAAAGCCCCCACATGCCCCGTGCCTGGGCGAGAGTGCCACTGCCCGCGGCATCCCCGCTCAGCACCCATGCCATTTGTCAGGGCACCACTTGAAAGTGGATTCTGTACTGTATCGGTTCTTTCAGGCAAACTAGAGTCTGACTTTTCGTCTTTTTCAATGAAGCATTGAAGAATATGCAAAAAAACTTAACTCTCATGAGAACTCAATGGAACCCACTCTGCCCAGAAAATAACTATAGTGGTCCTTATTAAAAGCCAGCCCGTGCCAACTGGTACCGCAGTGATAGCTGGGGCACAGCACTGTTGCCTCCCACTTTGATGCTGGAAAAGTGCCGTACCCCAGCTAGCCGGGTAAGAGGTGGTAACTGCTGACTTTAACAGCAACCACGGGAACTGAATAGGTGCAAAGTGTCATGAAAAATAGAAATTGGAGAGACAAATTCAAAAGGAATCCTGTCGGTGGATGGCTCGGTAATGCAGAAGTCATCCTGCCACTAGGTTCTGCTCAGACCTCCCTCGCCCTAGGAGGTGCAGTGTGTGCCAGACTGACAGACACAGAGCCTCGGCACCCAGGCAGTGTGACCAGGCTTCCCCTCTTGCCATTTCTCTTCTACCCTACAATTAAGTCTCCAACTTTTGAAACGCCATTTGGCACTGATTGTTCAATATCTCAGTTGGCAGTAACTCCACATGGGTGATCTCTGAGACCAGATCTCTCCCGTTTGCTGTTCATCTTCGTAAACTCCAGGCATTCAATTCTGATTAAAGTTCACACTTTCAAAACGGTAAATGTGTATTCCAAAGTAAATATTTCCTTACAGAGGCAAGTGCTTTCCCCAGCGCATCACCAGTCTGCGAGCTGCCTGCTGCCCCACTTCCTCTGTTTGCTGAAAAACAAAAGACTCGATGTAAAAACAGACAGTAAGACACCATTGATTTCTATTCCTAGTCCACTTACTCTTAATTTAATTGCATTTTAATGCTAATTACATTAAAATTACTCTTTAATTACTATTAGTTTGTTTGCTAAGGTAGATACCAAACACATTCACACTCCGTTTTTGCAGGTAAAATATAAACTTGCCACGCTGTTTTTTTAAAAAAATACATGGCATATTTGATAGTACTTGGCCATGTGGGTTTTACAGGCTTCTACCAGTAGAAGATGCTCAAAGGTATGGAAAACACGCGAGCGTGCAGCGAGGCAAGGTTGGGGTTGGGAAGGGCTCCCCTCCCCTGCCCCCCGCTCCTGGCAGCCCTAGCTCCCCTCGCAAGGCAAGGACAAAGCTCCATCAATAAGCAGCTACCCAGTATTTTGTTGTCTCCTCATTCGCTCTGTGACCCTGGTCCTCTGTATACTTCTCAAAGTGTGTTTTACGGACATTAAGTTCCATAGGGACTTTTCCCAAGTGTTCCTGCAGACTTCACTTGAACATCCCGTGAGCGTTTCATGAACTGATTTTTCACCATCTCTCAGGTGATGGGATTGCACCTTTTACATAAGGAATTTTGGGCAAGAAAAATCATGGTGTAGCAGGCCACCAGTTTCTCATGCTCAGGTGACAGGTTGGAAACTTCTCCACTACAGGAGAAATGAAAGAAAACTACGGATGGAGCACCCCACCAGTTTCAGCATCTATATGGGCCATTTAGAAATGGAAAGCGCAGCTCTGCCTGGCTGCTGCCCACGACCAATGCTTCTGCTTTCACCTCCCAGGACTCTAAGCCAGGCGGCCAGAAAATGAGAAACAAGCCATCGGTAACCATCCCCAAAAGCCTGGATTAACATCTGGGAGGGCTGAGGCAGGAGAGGATCCCGTATGCAGCAGGGTGTGAAGGGCTTCAGCCCCCCCGTCTCCCCCTCAAGCCCCTCGGCACCACGAGGCCGTGGATCCTGTGCTCAGAGGACTTCAGGAGCAAACCAAGCCCTGCTTCGAGCCAGGGGCATCCCCCAGGAAAAGGACTCCGGGACCAAATTGCTCACAGTTGTACCACAAAGTGCAAGCGCAAGCACTTTTTTTTGGTCATTAAAAAGTAATATTAAAAAGCCTCCTCCAAGTTTCACCCCATCATTACTCAGTTAAATACGCAAGGCATGGGAAGGAGCAGGGTTGGATCCATTTTACAGCTCTCGGATTGTAACTGTTGGTGGAACTACAGATGCTAATAACCAAATGCAGCTGGCCCAGCACTCAAAGCAGATGAGCCAATCTGCCTGCGGACGTTGCAGCTCCACGGCAGCAGCTGGGAAAGCTGTGGTCCAGGGGATGCCCTGCCGTCCCCCTCCAGAGTAACCTTGCTGCTCCACCTCCTCTGATCTTCCCACCCTGAACGCATTTCTCTCATCCACTGCCTCATCCCTAGCCTCCACTCCTTGCCCCTTCCAGCCCAGCTGTCCTTGCTCAGCAGGTACCCTGTCTGTGCTGTCAGAAGTATGGGGTACTGACTCCCCCACCCAAGCCCTGCATTTTCATAGCAGCTTCTGCAAGGTCTAGTTCAGAAACCTTAAGGAATGGCACGGAACAGCATTTTCCTTGTATTTCTCAAATACAATGTGCCTGTTATCCAATTTAAGAAACGCAGCATCTTTACGTTGAACCGGACTGCGTAACTCGGATGGTTCATCATCCTCCTCTGGAAAGGCCTCGGGGTCTATGTGCATGCCAGATGCTGCTAGACAAATGAGTGCCATGCGGTCTGCGAGCACGTCTTTGCCAACTTCTTTTTCTCCCCTTTTTTTTTAGTTAAACTTTTACTTTTCTTACTGCATATTTGAAAATGTGCTCATCTGCCAATGGCAGCTTATTTGCGATCTCAGCTCAGTTTGAAATTAGGCATCAAGATGTATAAAGAAAGACACAGAAAGAAACGTGAAGACAGATAGAACAGGCGGTGTCAGATAGAGATACAACTGATCAGGGTAATTTAATGTTGCAAATCACAATCTAACAGTTTGCGACTTGAATAATACCAGGCAGATGTCCAGAAATTCAGTTACTTCACTCTAAAGTGAACTGTGAATCTAAATGTAAATCATGCATTGTTTTCTCCTTTTTCTAAGTGACTCTAACTGCATTATTCTAAAATTAAGCCCTGCTTTTGTCTGTCTGAAGGCCGGGTTCTCCTGATGAGATGAGCTGCCCTGGTCCTGCGGCAGGAACGAATGCAGGAACCACAGTCTTGCTCCACGTGCTCTCCGAAACCTGACAGTGCCGAGCCGGGCCACGGCTTACATCAGTTACCGCTAAGAACAAAGGAATTCTTCAGATATACCCAATATTAAACTTCTCCTGAAAGACTTTGAAGACAAATTACTGCGGTAGGCCTGGAAAACATACAGGGAGAGCCACAGGGATGGGCAGCAGGGTGCAAAGTTCCCTTCGGCAGAGAAGAAGGAGCTTCACTGGGAAGGGGATGCTTGGAAAGCAATATGGTAGAGGTCTGTAACACGGGGAAGGTGAGCTCACATCGTTACTCGTTGCTCTCCCCATTTAAAGACTGAAACAAAATAAAGCTGTTTTTTTTCAGTAGCATCCAGTCAGATGGGGAAACTCGTTGCTTTAAGGCAGGGGTCCTCAAACTTTTTAACCAGGGGGCCGGCACGCAGATGAAGTGGCAGGAGGTCATCTGCGGCTGCTTGGTTCCCCCCCAACCCTTGGCAGGGGGGTTCTGTAAATACCAGGGGCCGGATTGAGGACCCTGGGGGGGCCGTATCCAGCCCACGGGCCCTAGTTTGAGGACCCCTGCCTTAAGGTATGCAAAGGCCAACCATATAAACAGATTTTTAAAGGAACTGGACAAATTCATACAGAAGAACATCCTCCACTGGTGGCTACTGAACATGAACCCCAGATGCAAGCCCAGGTGGGACAGTTCTGAGCTGCAGGCTGCAAGAGCCCAAGGAACGGTCGGAGGAGTGGGGAGCACACCCCAGGCACTTTGGGTTCTTGGGGCAGTGGACAAAGGGGGCAAAGGAAGGGAACCACGGCTCCTTCTGCGTGGAAGACCAAGATAAACATAAGTAGACAGAGGTCTTTGGAAAGTGTTCATGTCACAGGAATATCTGGGATTACTTACACACAGCTGGGTTTTTTAATGTCTTGTTTTTCTTTCTTACATCACTAACCATGTGGACTTGCTGTAGCTGTCAGTTTGGTAATGTAAGGGACATGATGGAAATCTGGAGATGACTAGAGAAAACCCTTTATTTGAAGGAAGAACAAAGAAACAGTGCCTTAAGAAGAAACACAGCAAGGAGTGCCTGCTGCAAGAGCGCAAAGACTTCGTGAGCGAGAGGAGAACACTAATGTTACCCCGGGAGCAGGCACTGCAGAAGTAAGAACCAGATCTCATAGGAAAAGACAAGCCAGGGTATCTCTATAGAGAAAGGTAATGTACAGTGCTGCCTTACATAGGAAATGGCTATGGAATATAATAACTGTTTCTATTAATATCGCACAGTTGCCGGTCCATCACTTTTATTTAAATACGGCCGCTGATGCCCCAAAGGCTGGGCAGGGCCAGGCTTAGCTGACAGCTTCGGTCTGCACTACAGCTGCCCGGTTTAAACCATTGGGGTATTTACCCGAGCTCAGACAAGCACTACTGCTGTCTGGAACAGCACCCCGAATGGAAGAAAATGTATATGAAAAGCAAGAAAGTGTGTTTGGACTAGGCTGGGGCATGCATCATGAAGACAGATGCAGACACTCACAGCATGTCTGTGTAGACCCCGCTCCTCGCGCGCGAGCAGCCGCCGGGGAAGAGTCGTGGGAAGAATTGCAGCCCAGCCCAGCTGGCATCAGATTTGTCACCATGCACCGAAGAGTAATCTGATGAAAACCATGGATGGTGCTTCCCCAGCAGCTCTATCCATCTTCCCGGCAGAGGCATTCGCAAGGTAACCTGCGAAGGCGCGCCAAACCCGGCTCAACAAACTCGGAAATAAGTGGAGGGTCACCACGGCAGGGTCCGCCTTGCTCTGTCACCTCTGCGTAAAACCGATCCTCAGGTGGTTTTCCTCTCCGCAGAACATAGGATGCAGAACAGATACCGCTCCTACCTCAGTAAAAGGCTGTCACCATTTATCAAGGGCTCTTCTGCTTCCCTTCAGCTTTTGAAAGAAAACCATAAGGTGTTGTGCAAGGGTTGTGCAAGAGGGGGGATCTTAGGCAAGAGCAATCAATGGCTTCAAAGTTAATAGTAAAAGCTTTTTCAAGCCCATCAGAAATCAGGACAATGACGGAGAGTTGGTGGGGCCTGCAAACAACCAAGATGCAACAGCAGAATTCAAGGGAAAAAAAAGGTAACAGCAGAAATGCTAAACAGATTCTTTTCACCTGCCTTGCCGTGGGACAGATGATATTTTATAAGGGATTAGTCAGAAAAATTGGCTCCAACTGAAGCGTCAATGTAAAGGCTTTAAAATGAATCAATAAAAAGAAAAATAAAGAAGATCCAAATGACATTTCTAAGAACTCTCAAGAAACTCAAACACAAAAGAGCCTAACTTCTAACCATGCTGTAAAACTGACTACTTAGACCAACCTAGTGCTGAAGTAAACAAGGCAGAAAATATTAAAAACCAACACTGAAAACCATCTTCTGCAAATTCAAGGAGCCACCAGAATGTAAACCTGACTTGTCTACTAGGAGAGAGAACAAAGAGCAATATACACACAGCTAAACCCACCACACTGCCCAACCAACATGGTGTTTGTGGGGGGAAGGCACATCTTGCAAATCTGAATTCTTCTGAAAACGTGATGAGCACACCGATGCAGGAGATCCAGAAAATGTAACAGATTTGTACTCTCAGCTTTCAACAAAGCCACCTCACAAAGGCTCTTAAAGAAACTAAACTGTCTTCAGATAACAGGGAGGTGAGGATAGTCTGGCAGATTAAGAAATGATTGAGACTAGAGACTACAAGAGCAGGAATTAGTAGTTAGCTTTATAAGGGAGAAGTATTACCAGAAAATTCCCAGTTGTGCAGATCTGTACTGTTCAACATACTCCTACATGGCCTGGAAGAAGATATGGCATACGCCAAGGTTGTGATGTTTGGCAAGACCCTGCTTCACGATAATAAACTCAAATGTTACGTGTAAAGAGCAGCTCCTGTAACACTAACGTGCTGGGCAATAAATGCCATACATTCGTGAAAAACACCAGGCAACCAACATGGGGTGAAAAAAGCCTTATGCCATAAATACACACCAGCAGGCTCTTGTTACCTATAACCAGCCCAAGAAGAGGAGGAAACCTAGAGCTACAGTGTGCCATCAGCTGACAACCTGAGCTGATGGTAAAGCAGGAGAACCAGCCCCTCGCTGCCCCCAAGAAACCCCCCACAAGGAGCAACATTGGGCAAAAAGCAGAGACAACCCTGAAGCCTGTTCTCACAGAATGGTCGGGGTGGGAAGGAACCTCTGGAGATCGTCTGGTCCGACCCCCTGCGAAGGCAGGTTCCCCTTGAGTTATGTCCCTCTGTGAATTTACGACACACCTGTATTTTGGATACAGAGTAAAAATCTGGTAAGTCCATCAAGAAAGAGCATCAAGGTCTACAGAAGAGAAGCAAAGTCAGAAAAAACAGAGGGTAGTTCCTTTAGAGGACAGACTCAACATGGATTCTCCAGCTTGGAAAAAGGACTGCCACAGTGGGGCATGATGCAGGCTACGTCAACCCAAACACCAGGGCAGAAAGGGTCCCATCTGCTGCTTGTGGCAACATGAGGAGCAGGGAGGACGACAGTGGGTCTTGAGGGAACAGAGTCAGAAGGAAAGAGGAGGAGCACCATTCCCAAGTGCACAAGGTCACTGTGCCAGGCCAAGCTGCCAGGAAAGGCTGGGTCACTTCACAAAGAAGAAAGTCAAGCTGCTTAAATACTCGGCACCGCACCCAGCACTGGAACGACTGGGAAAGTACCATATATGCTTGCTCTGTTCTTATATTCCTCCCAAGGAAATCCTTCGAGTCTCTGCTGGAGACAGGACCCCTGCATGGATGAGCGTTTGGTTCATCAGGACATGAAGGAAAGATGCTTTCGAGTTCTTATGCAAAACACCAAACAACCCGGCACGAGGAACACTACGAACCTCCTCCAGACCTGGAAGGGTGCAGGTTATGCACGACAGTTCTGCACTGGGCTTTAACTGGGCTTTTGGGATGGAGCAGCCAAATCTGGACTGGAAGAAAGGCTTCAATTCATTAGTTGATGGTGGACACGGGTTTGGGGCAAGAGCAAGGCAACACTCAGGAGGAAAACAAATTAAAACAGGTAAGAGAAGTCCATCTCCCCAGCGCAGGTAGCAAGCGCGCAGCCAGCTTCAGCCGCTTCCAAGGGGAATCAATGACAGCACGGACAGCAGGTCCATGAACAGGCAGGGACATCCCCCCCAGCCCCACTGACACAACAGCCCTGGCTGCTGGGGCAGCATGAAGGGCAGGAGCTGCAGAGATGCCTGGGATCACACATTGCCACGGAATGCTAAGCTAGATGATGCCCGCCCGAAGCAGCAAGGCATTTCTGATCTACCAAGGCCGGTCTTTATCTCAAACTGGCTGCTGTGGGTTAACCCTATCCTGGCTGAAACCAGGGCACCAGTTTAAATGTCCTTCATATTAGAGAACACAGCTGGGCACACGTGAGCCTGAATGCTGGCTTCCCTGGTGAGCAGGCAGGGCTCCACTGACACAAAACATCAGCCAACTTGGGCGTGATGCAGAAGACGAAGATAACTTGGGAAGAGGATTGTAAACCAGGACCTGAAAACACCACCAAAGCTGTCGCTTTTGCTTGTGAGCTATTCCCCCGCTCACAACGCTATTAATGTACTGAAGGCATCACGAAAGACCTTTTGATGGATTGATTCTAACTCTGTTGAAGAGTGTGTTTATTGTTATAGTTCATCTCCTAAAACTTTCTCAGCATGTTTCTACAAAGTATAATTCTGCACCAGAAAGCGAAAGGACAGAATGATGAAGTACAGCCTTTTCACATCCTTCTGGTGGGATCCTGATTGCAAATCTTAGATTATTGAATAAACTTCCAGGAATCGGTATCTCAGTGAGTATAATTGTATCTAGCAAAGCATCTAGTGTAACCGATAGGCTGGAGCCTTCTATTAGAGAATTTCAGCCAGACTTTTTATAGTTTAAATTCTAGTACGAACTCACGCTGTTCTGATGGCATAGCGCTTCCTGAAACAGCAGACTGGAAATTATGTTTCTGTGTTACAAAGAGCAGAAAAACTTGCACCATCTCGGTATTCACAGCTGATGATCTTCCCAAATTATGAGGAAGTGACATTGCTGGATAAAAGTCATATTCTTCTTATACTGCGCGACAGTTCACCACCCTCCTGTAACTGTAAGCTTAACATTCTTGTAAAATATACAGTGCAGTATTATGTGACTGCTCTGGTAATAAAATTACTGTGAAACCAGTGCCTCAAGGGGAAATGCACATAATGTTTCTCCTGGAAAAGCTGCATGTCACAGTGCATAATGTCATACAAACAACATGTCATTAGAAGTGAAAGCAGCAAGTAGGATTAATACACGCATCAGATGGATATGATAGACTTGTACAGCGTATGCTAAAGGCGCTCAATCTCAATAACTGGTTGCTTAAACATCGCACTGCTTCAGACCTTGAAAATAAAAAGCCAATGCTTAGCATAAAATTAACCACCGCCAATGCCATCCTATTGTCCCTTGGAAGGATTTTCTCCCTGCTGCCTTTCCAAGCTGCACGACCGTCACTGGGGTCTGTCCCAGCAGGGCTACGCCACCACACTCCTGGTCCTCTCACCCAGGGACTGGGACGGGGGCACATCAGCTCCCAGCTGGGCTGGCTCAGATGGCTTCCCCAGGGAGATCAGGGAAGGAGAGTGTGTGCCCAGCCTTCAGGGGAGGTTCACCAGCTTAGGAGGAGAACAGGACTTGCACTCAGACACAAGAAATACTTTTGCAGCCCTCTGTTCTGACACAGCCCAGCAGTATGGCTTGTTGAATATTTACAGCTGCTAAAAAAATCTGCATCTTTGAATTGTTGCACTTCTGATTCACAGATTGGGTTTTTCAGCAGACGAAGCCAGATGAAAATCTGGACGCATTTTTTACACGGGAAATTTAGGCATTTTTCTAGGTGGTTCCTCAAAGCACAGGGGCAGGAGGTTGCATTTGCACTCCTACCTGTTTACATCCCTCTGGAAGACTCTGCATCCCTAAATGTTTCTGTAAGGCTTCTGTGCAACGGGTGGAAAGATGGCTTAATTAAACTGGACTTTATTAGACCTCTTTTGAGGGAGAAAAGAGAGTGATTTTCACGTGTCACGCACACAAAAGCAGCAATACATTGTAAAGGAAGAACTCTCAAATGGAATGGCAAGATTGAGCACAAAAATGCCATCCTGAAATGGGATACATTTTTCTCAGACAGTGACAAATTAAGAAGAGACTGTATTTAGTTTCTTCTTTGTTCGAAAACCTTGAAAAATATGATGCCCATGTATTAATGTTTGAACCCACCCTCCATTCTTACTGCATTAGTCCTGCTTGCAGTCATCCAATACAGAATCATGTGTGTAATGTGAAACGTGTCCAGCGATGTGTTCCCTATTTACCAATTATTTAATTTGCTTTATTTGCTCTGAGATAGAGGCAAAGCAATATTTTTTTATTTCCTGCATTTAAGTACACAGAGGTATGCTCTTAATTTACAGAGCCACTCTCGGCAATGTCAGAGGCGGCTCTCTCCCTCACAGGGACACGCCGCTGTCGCCGCTTCCCCCACACCACGTGGAAACCTGGCAAAGAACTGAAGGGGAGGAATGTCATGATACAGAAGTATCACTTCACGTGGCACTGCAGGCGATTAAGTCACTAAAGACGATAAAATCAAACTTCAAAACCAATGGGATCAGGCACTGAGCTGGTGCACTGCCTTCCATACAGACCCTGAAGCAAAGTGCTTGGCTGTAATGACGTATCTCATTCACAAAAAGAAACAGCAGTAGTAAAATGCATGAGCAAAGGAGGTGAAGGTCAACTATGATGTACTTATTCCCATGAAATCCTTTCTATCTCTCTGCACTGAGACTGATCGAAGAAGTATACCTGGCATACACCATCAAAGAACTCTGCGCCTTGATTTCAGCTCTTTGGTGCTAGCCCAGTGCACTGGAGCAGATGTGAGGGGAGACAGGAGGGAAAGGGAGAGCCCCAGGCAGCAACCGCAGCACCCAACCTTAACTCACCCATGATACTGTCCGTCCCGTTGGCAGGGGGGGTGCAAGAAGACGCGCTGTAATGATTTGTGCCACTGCGGTGGAAGGTGGACATCGGAGGAAGACTGGAATTGATGTCTGCTGAGGAGTGTGATGGGTAGTTCTGTGGCAAAAAAGAATAAAAAAAAGATAGTATTTTAACCGTTGAGACCACGGAAGGCAGCATGCTGCTCACATTGCCCCAGTCCCAAGTGCTGGGGTATCACACCCAACTGAGAAAAGCAGAATGCTGCCCTAAGACTAGGCAGGGAATGTATTTTTCTACCCCAACTCGACACGTTCTGGAGGAGACACAGCATACACCTATCTGATATGGATAAATATCCCTGGTGGACAGCTCGTAACTGATGATGCTACCATAGGGATGCAATGAGAAGAAATTAAGAAAGAGAAGTTAGGTGGTGTACCAAGCCAATCGTTTTGACAGGGACAGCTCCTGGCTGGAGGAGCAGCCTTCCGAGGGAAGTGGCAGAAACCCCACGTTGCTTTTGACATGAAACCCAAGATCTGACAAGATGTGCATGGCTGGTATCACCAAACGTGCCGTAAGGAACCACCCCGGCCCCCCAGGTAGTCAGCTGGATCACTTTTCCCTCCCACTGCGGTGCCTCTGTGACAGACGACTGAAAATCTGCTGGATCAAGTTCTCCAAACCAGCGTGTGACAAGCATCTGGGCAGCACACAGAAGACCTTGGTAGCTCTACAGCTAGATCCAACCTTCATTACTGTGACCCAACATTGCTGTGGTCAAATGTTTTGCTGAATTTCCATTACTACAAACCTGGCTTACTGCAGCGATGCAGCTTGATGCAAGCAAATGTCAATTTATTGTACAGAAACACGAGTCCATATACACTTTCCGAAGGTGCGCGTTTTAAACAGTTTGGTTCTTGAAGCTAAGCATTGCATACTAGGCAATCCCCGATTGGTGGTTAACTACCAGCAATTAACAGCAAGGTGTTACCTTTCCTTGGCGCCATCCGTCCCCCACTCCCCTGTGCTCTGTGTCATGTTAATTGTTGTCTAGACAAGCTCGAGCACATTCCCCTCAGCTAACTGATTGCCAGGCATGGTCCTAGTTTCCAGCCCGCTCCTGCATCTCCCCCTTCCTGTTGCACAAAAAGAACCTTTGAAACCGAATGAGTAAAAACAAGGTATAAGTAATAGAACAAATAAAAAAGCAACTAAGACATATTACCAATGTCAAAATAACCCACTGTCTTTGTTCCGTACAATTTTACAATTTCCCCTTTTTGTTTTTGAACAGCTAGTACCAGGTTTGCCATGTTCTGCAGGGCCCTTGCAAACATGACAGCAACCAAGGTAATAGCAAACAAACAATACTGCCAATTGAGTGAATGGATGCCAAAAAGGCTGACATTTTCTCAGATTTTGATAACATGTTGCTGCAATGGGGCGCCTAAAATCCACGCAGCACATACCATCAAAATCCTCACAGCCATGTCCTTGAACCAACAACAAAAAGCAGTGGCAATTTTGACTCACATTCTTAACTGCCTACCAAACAAGGTGATTTAACTCTTTAATGCTTTCCCTGCTGTTACTCTGGATAAGAGAAGAACCGCTGCGACACGTTCCCATCATAGCCTCCTACTACATTAGCATCTACAGAAAGACAATTATCGACACTCAAAGTGTAAACAATATCATCTTCTTTTGGATTAACATTATACATAGGTGGAAGGGCACACCAAACAAGAACTGGTTCAGTCAAAAAGTTCGAAACATAGCATGCCTTCTCTGAACATACCTCTGGGGTCATTCCCTTCATTCCCTCTCTTTTTATGCAGAGAAACACTTTTACCGTAACAGAGAAGCCCCTATTTACATCTCTGAGCCCGGACACAAACCGCAGCTGTATGCTCCACCAGGCTCAGGGCAGGAATCATTCATGCAGTTACGTAGCTATATATCTCTACAAGCATGCAGACACCTATTAAACACTAGATAACCATGTTTATCTTTCCTATTCCCCTTCACGATACCTAGCTGTTCTCTCCTTATGAATCCTCCCTTCCCGCACTGCTTTGCTTAACTCTTTAACAGCCTCGTATTACACAGGCTGCCACTCTCGAGGTTGATCTGTCTGACAAAATACTCAACATGCCATAGCGACTCCCAAAACCCATCACTTAAGTGTTTCCCACTTGCATTCCTGCCACCAATCCCTCAGACCCCCTTTCACCCTCCCCAAAAATACAATCAATGCGTCGGGAGGGGGTGGGGGAAAGGTCTAGCTCCTTTTCCAGATCTATAGGACCTGGATCAAAAGGTTTATCAGTGTCAATGAAATAATTTTCCAAGTTGTCCTGTTCCCATGCTTGGTCCTGTGTTGTGAGGGTCGCTGCAATCAGTGACAGAAGCTTTGGGGGCAGAGGAGGTGTGGACAGAATCGCCATCGTTGACAGTGTGTTGAGAAGAGTCACGCTGTCGGTGGAATTTACAGCCTCTAGTTCAGTGCTTACACTGTTGGCGGAATTTACAGCTTCCTCTGGTTTAGCACCGTTAGTAGAATTAGTCCACACTTGGCAAAGAGTAGTCAGAATTTGCCACCAAGATGCTAAATGCATTCCCGACATGGAGTTCCCCTCCGCGGCAGCATCATACAATTGGCTGCTGTATGTGCACACTTTCATTCTTTCAAAGTCTCTAAAGTTTCTTGGCTGCTCACCTGTCTCGATGCAGGTTGTCCGCCTGGTCCAGACAGCCAGACGATCGTTCAGCCAAGGCGTCTCCTCCGGAACGCAGCCCTCTTCCACGAGCTGTCTTTTTTCCGTCCTTATTCTTCCAAGGCTTCGGAACACCACCACAGGGGTCACCATTTGAGGAAACTGAGGCACGGACTCCCTGATCTGACTAGAAGACCCTTCATGAGTCCATATACGTCTCTTTCTGGGGACGAAGCCTGATTCCCCATTACGGATTTCCCACAGCTCACCTCTCAGCTCCGGAGGGATTTCTGGCCGGCTCCTGCTTCCTTTCAGCAGATCATTCAAAGTTCTGTGGGATTCGCTGCATGTCGCTCAGACAGGCGATTCGAGAGCCCTTCACGTCAGATCCTTAAACGCATCACGTCGGGGTCACCAATTTGCGGCGAATGAAGAGACGGGACGCAGCTTGATGCAAGCAAATGTCAATTTATTGTACAGAAACACGAGTTTTTATAGACTTTCCGAAGGTGCGCGTTTTAAACAGATTGGTTCTTGAAGCTAAGCCTTGCATACTAGGCAATCCCTGATTGGTGGTTAACTGCCATCAATTAACAGCAAGGTGTTACCTTTCCTTGGCGCCATCCGTCCCCCACTCCCCTGTGCTCTGTGTCATGTTAATTGTTGTCTAGACAAGCTCGAGCACATTCCCCTCAGCTAACCGATTGCCGCGCATGGTCCTAGTTTCCAGCCCGCTCCTGCAGCTTACATTAGTGCTGTTTGTCACTGTTGAACAGTCTTTTCTTCATCGGCGTGTAAGATGTTGTGTGCAGACAGGTCTTAGAATAGAACTTGCCCAGCTTTTATCTCCACCACGGCATTGCCCCCAGTAGAGAAGAGGTCCTGCAGAAGACCTCTAGGTTTTGGAGACTGACACAAAGCCTCCTTAGAAACACGGGTAGCTGGTGACACGTGGAAGCACCTGGCCCAGGATGAAGGCACTGAAGTGTTGGAGGATCATCTCCATGCCCTCTGCCTCCCTAGGTCGTTCAGAGTAAGCGGGCTGAGAACATCCTCCCCTTCGTTTGGACTATTCAATTATTTTACAGGATTTCTTGTAATGAAGTGCCAAGTAACCAAATACTGTAAAGTTATCTCAAAGAATGTAAACAACATAGCCCAAACCTCTTTTTCTTATCCATGGAAAAATGACCATCAACTCTGACTGAGGTCTGAGTAATGTTTTCAGGCTTTGACTCATTATACACCACTCCAGGACTTGTATCCCAAACCCAACCAGCCAAAAAGGCGCAGCTGAACAGGATTTCTCGTGTGATGGAGAAATGAGCAAACAACGATTGCTGAGGCCAGTGGCCTGAACCCCAGTGACTCCATCCATCTCCCCTGCGAAACAGCTGGTCTGGGACATGTACCGAAGGGCTGGTTTGGGCTTGTCTCACTTTTCAGGGGCTTTTGCCAAACAATTTAGGAAAAACATGAGATCTGAATATAGCTTAGTGGAGAACTGCTCTGTATTCAGTGCATCTATTTATTTATCTCTCTATCTCTATCTATTGATCTGTCTATTATATATCTACATCTTTTTTTTCAATGCATCTATCTATGATATGCCTGAGAAAGCAAAAATAATAAGCAACGGTTTTTCTTTCTTTTGCTATATACATTTTTCTCTACAGGTCAGTGAGCAGTTAAGGACATTTGCAGGGAACTGAAGTGAAATCACCAGCTGACCTCTCATTGATGCTCCAGCAGAAATTATGCAGAGAGTATTCAGGAGTATCACTGCCTCCCTTCTGTCCCAGAGCTATCTAAAATATAGAAGGCTCTGCCAGTCCAGCCATACATAAATGATTAGTACAAGCACCATTGGCACTGAGCAGCTACAGCTTGGACTAGTATTGGTGGTCCTCACTATCTCTGAAATTTAGGGTAGATATAATAATACCTACATAGAAAAACATTTTGGGGAGTTTTGGTGGAACATCCCTACCCATTTTGCATCACATAAATATTTAAGTTCTTCATAAACACCCCTACAGGTGACAAGCCCAAGCAATTCAGAAGTGAGGTAAAAAATGCCAAAATGTTCGCCGCCTTGCCCCATGAAGGCACTCTGCTGTCTTACCTCTACCCTCAGCTGCCACCATAAAAAGCCACCTAATTCTGATGGATGAGTACCCATGCAGATAACAAATGAGATGAAATTGGGTTTTAAAACTTATGCTCAATTTTTGTTATATATGCCTGTCACTTCAGAGCTATGTTAAGTTTGCTTAGTGCCTTAATTATGCCTTTTATAAGGACATGATTAAGCAGTTTTTGAGGCAATTTCTTTTGCTTTTGACTTCCTATTAATTTTCCATAGCAGCGTGCTAACCTCGTTAAATGTAAGACTTTAAAGATTTGTTTTGCAAATTAATTTTCAGTTTGCAAGAGTAAATTTTAATTCTTATTCCCCGAACGATGCTTCTGCTTGACTTTACAGCAACGGACTCCTTCCTCCCTTAAACCCAGTACTCCTCATTACTCATCCTTCTCAACAACCTCCAAGAATGAAAAGCAGAGGTACAGAGTAGAAAAGCTTTTCTGCTTACAGTGTTCCACACATTTTGAGAAAAATTACTTTGCTCTGGCTGGCTGTTAATTTCTTTACTGCTCGCTTAAAACCAAAAGCCAACCAAAAAACCAAATTGATGGAAACCAGCGTTATCTCTATATCATCAGTTCAGCCATGATATTAGGAGAACATCCCTTAAATGGTACTCAGATCAGATTTAATTCAAATTTTATCTTATTCCAATACAATAGATGGAATCGGTCCCAGCAGCTTCCTCCTGCTAGGGAGCAGGATGTACAAGAGAAAATCAAAAAACTTCCTTTTTTAAAGCAGCAAATCGATGGTAGATAGTTATCTATAAACCCAGCCCGGCACAGGACACGCCGACTGCCATAAATCACGGACACTGAAAAGCGCAGGCGTCAGCAGCGGCCACGAAGGGAGCAGAGGGCACCAACATGGCCTCAGCCGCCTGCTTGCGACACAGGAACCGCCTGCATCTCCTCCCCCCCCCCCCCCGCACTAGGGGGGCTCTGCACCCGGACAGTGACACGCGCTGGTGCCGCAGGCAGGGTGAAGCTGTGCCCGCACCCAGCCAGCACCCACCCCTCCACTGCACTCCCCAGAGCATCCCCCCACCACCACCCTGCGGCTTACAGGTTTCCTTCCCTCAGCGGAACCTGAATAAAATCTTGAAGGTTTTCTAAGCTGCCTCAAACTCGTTTTTGCAGAGTCGGGAACACCGTAGCGGTGCGTGGAGAACAGTTCAGCAGCACAACTCCAAGACGTGCCCATGCCACGTGCCCCCCCTCCCCCCTCCCCGTGCCTTACCAAGCGGTCATGTGGGTGCAGGCTGCAGTAGCTGCTGGACTGGGGGATGTGAGAAGAGTTGCCCAGCATGCCCCCATAGCCGGGCTGGTTCATCCCACTGGAGGAGCTCCACGGGTCGCTGCTGTGATGGCCATCTGCAAGAGAGGAGGGGAACCCCGCTGGTGCCAGAGCTGCGGCCACGTGCCTCTGCAAGCTCCATCCTAATGGGGCTACGGGGCTTCAGCACCAGTACAAATGATGCTGAACCGAGCAACAGTGACCACTCGTGTCATCCTGCAATGCTTCATTACAGTCGCATCACTTGGGCTTGAAAGTTTCCTGCTGTTTTATTCCTGCTCTGGTACCATAAACTCAATTATAACAAAATTCATCAGGGACAAAAGTCTGAAGGCTGAAATGAAACCCCCTGCAGCCTATGGAGTGAGGATGTGTCACCAGTCTTGGGGAAGCCTCCACCTGGGAAGGGATCCTTGTAATATCTCCACTTCACATATTTCACCTCCAGAAAGTTTTCAGAGTTGTTTCATTGTTGCTTTTTGTTTATTTGTTTAAAATACACAGTAGCAACACTTGTATGGTTTATCCTTTTCAGCCTCCTAAGGCCAGCACCCATCCTGCAGCCCAGCTCACTGCCCAGGTACAGGGCGCACCCAAGGGGGCAAAGAGGGCTCCCCAACTTGTATCAAGTAAAACGGGTGGTTGCATATATTGCATTTAACTAGATGTGCTGAAAGGGAATTATAATAATGCAGTAAAATGCATTTTCTACTGGAAGAATGCCAATGTGTTAACAAAAAAAAACCCAACACCCCCCCCCCAAAAAAAAAAAAAAACAAAAAAAACTTTTCCATAATGATCAGCAGACCTGAAAGATGGGCACATGGGCTGGAAAAGTTGTCGTCTTTTTCAAACTACAGGAGTTGGTCTAATAAAAAATTATTATGCCTCACCTACAGCCCTGCCTTATTTATACACTTCAAACACCCCGGTGGCAGTAGCACTTCTAGCATCACCTTCCCATGGCTGTTTGAACAGTCATTTAACTAAGATTTATGTCTTCAATATGAATCTGCCAGAAAATAACATTTAGAACCGCAGAATGGCTAAGCACTACAAAGGGTAAATATTTGATATCATTAGAAGCCTATTAATCCCCAGCTTTGTAACTCCAGAGGAGTTTCGTAGCAGGTTGCTCCTGGGGCAGTATTTATTCGCGTTTTAAGTCAAGAGCACCATTTTCTTTCTAGCCCTGGCCCACACCTCCCACCGCTCGGCAGAAGCTGGTCCCATCGCCCTGCAACGGGGAGCTGAGCCAGCCCCAGGGATGCTGAGTAGCACCCGTGACCCTCAGGTGGTGGGGACACAAAAGTGGCATGTTGCTCTTTTCTTTTTGTTTCCCAAGGGTGGGAAATGGAAAGTGTATATCTGTATATGGAATAAAATCCAATCCTTTGCCCTGCAAATACTTTGGCCAAGCAGTTCCGCTGAATTAAACAGATTTACTTGCTCTTTGCTTAGCCTAGAGCAGAGTATATGTAGAAGTGTTTTAAAGCTCTTTTTTTTTTCCCTAAACGTGGCAAAAGATGAGTACCCTAGTTGCGTGTGGGTCTCTCCAAACTCTAGGAAATTTTATTTACTAAGCTGTACCAAATTTCATTGTACTTGCACATAACTACTGCGAGAAATACAACATGGTGGCAGTGAGTACGTGAAAACTATGATCCCATCCTCAAACAAGAGGAAGGGTTTCATTTTCAATGGGTTGCTCTAATTCCACACGCAGGCGAAGAGACACACTTGTAACACCGTATACTTGATCTAAGACAAAATCTTTCTCATTAGCATAAAGCAACAATGCACAAAGTACATGCCCAAATTCGTGTGGATCTAGTATACGCATAATATATGTGCACACACACATGCTGGAGGAAAATGTTTCAAAAACCTTGGATGATAAGAGGCTGGCAAGTTATTCATTATGCTGCTTCACTGCAGGATCAAAACAAGATGTTCAGAGGCATAATGGTCAGACGAAGACGGACAGGTCTTCATTTTAATGGTAATGTTACAGACCACAAGACGATATTCCAGCATGTCTCGACTACGTATAAACTAAAATACAAACACAGAAAATGTATGCAAAATAGATTGCCTTTTGAAAGCAGTGTCTTACCTTGCATGAAGAAGGAGCTAGGAAAAGTGCTGGCTGCTGGTTTTGAGGATGGATAACCTGGTGAATCCCTATTGTAGTCGGCAGTGCTTGCTGACGGGGCATAAACCTAAGGAAAAAAAGACTAATTTAGTACACCTTTAGCAAGAAGCAGGAAAGAAATATTGAGGTTTTACCTTGCTCAGTATAAATCCGTTCACAACACCACATAATTCTTCTCTCAGAACACAAAACCCTCAGTATATGTGTGACTGGAAAATAAATTCTAAGTTTCAAAAGAAACTCCAGCCTGACATTTTCCAGCTTTAAACAAGGATATGTGCAAGGTATTTGTCAAACTATGTATTTCTGTAAATAAAACGAACAAACAGATGCACATATGTTCTTCCTAGAGCATTATGGAGCTTAAAACAAACAAGAACTTGAAACAATGCTGGGTTTCTCATATGAAAACGTACAGACTTTACCCACTTAAGAACAAAACTGAAAGCACTGCAAGGAAGTAAAAAACGTTATTTCCCAAACTAATAAAATAATAATAAAAATAATTTAGAAAAACAATTTAGAAAAACAGCATTATCAAGAACACAGAAAATTACAAACATATCTTGGGATATTAAATTCCCATGGATCAAGCTCTTTCCAGAGAAGCTTGAAGGGACTATAAAAAACCTGGATCTACACAAGACCACCAATGCAGCGTGTGTGCACATCAGGGAAAAAACTCCTCCTTTCTTAGGACTTATTGTATTTGTCTGTGCAATAAACTTAGCCCGTGTGCCAAAACACTCATTTACTTATATCTGTTTACTAATACACCAGAGCCTCCTGCAACTTGCCTTTAGAAAATACCGATTCTATTTCTTGCTTTAGTTTACTCCAACCAGGAAGGCATTTAAAACCAAAACAAAACCAAAAAAAGCCCCAACAACCCAGTCCAGGCTGATAAGTGCAATTTATTATTTACAGCGTAATTTATTCCTT
Source organism: Falco naumanni (assembly GCF_017639655.2). NCBI lineage: Eukaryota > Metazoa > Chordata > Aves > Falconiformes > Falconidae > Falco > Falco naumanni. The sequence continues at coordinate 21,613,989 of NC_054079.1, forward strand.
CTGCCTATATACCCTCTATATTCCTCCGTGCTTTGTTTCTGTGCTGGAGGTGCCTCTCTCCAGATGGTCAGGAAGACTGAAGCACTGTCATCTCCTTGATGAAAATGGATACCTTCCTGCCTCCATTTTGAAGCAGGCAGCAGATCACAAAATTGGCAGAGCGCCTGCTCCGACGTAGAGAAATCCACCAGTGAAGCACGGCTGCCGGCGGGGCTGGGAAGGGCACCCGGCTCCTCCACTAGCATCCCCCCGCCAGGGCAGGGGGAGCAAAGAGCTTCTTGTGTTAAAAAATAAAAACCCACCCAAAAGAGCAGGGAACAAAAGGCCGAGGGGCTGCACAGCAACTTCCCCCCATGCCACAGGGCTCCCAGAGCCCCAGCCAGGAGCAGGGCGGTGGGATGGGGCCCGGCAGCCCAGCATTGCATCCCCGTGGGGCACAGCAGCCCCTCTGGCTCTGTGAGCCTGACGGCGCTCGCCCCAGCAGGGCCAGCAGCAGCTCGGGGCCTGGGACAAGCCCAATGTCACAAACCAAAGCAAAAGTCTTGTGAATATAGTCAAGATCAAATGGGTTTGGGGCGCTGGGCGCCCAGGAGGAGGAATGCCCCACTGCCTGTGGTGCAGCAGCGGCCCGGGGAGAGCCCCAGGAAACCCTGAGGACTCTTCCAACAGGTTTTTATCATTTTTACCAAGAGGCAACGCAGCCCTGCACCTACCGACCAAACCCAGCGCTGAGCCACCAGCCTGTGCCACCGAGTGCAGGACACTGGGTGGGATGAGATCGCTGCCGGTGTCAACGTTCTACTCGCGTGTCAGCACTTCACTGGATAAAATTACAAATGTAATTATTAAAGAAAATATGATTAAAATACCTAACAAGTAACAGCCAAAAGCCTGCTGCCTGCTGCTGGAGGGTGGGCAGGGCTGGCCCTGGCCAGGCAGGGGCACCCAGCCCTTGGGTACCAGGCTGTCATTTTGGAGCAGGGCTGCCATGTGCTCTCACCGGGCACCACATCCCAGCCTCCGCCATGACAGTGAGGGACCGGGGGGTCCCACCACCCCAGGATCAGTCCCTGCGCACATCAGTCAGGCCCAGCACCAGCTGCAGCCCAAAGTGTCGCTAATACTAGCACCTCCGGCATCGCCATCTTCAGATCAGCTCTCCCTTCAGGATGCTGAGCGATGCAGAAAGTGAGCTGGCATGGGACATTAGTGATGGCTTCAACCTGGGGCCAGGGGCAAAGTCCCTCTTAATCTCAGCCCCTCTGCACCTTCTCAGGATGAGTGCTGTGGTTCAGCTAAGGGAGGGGAGGTCGGGGACACAGGCAAGTGGCTTTTTGAAAATCCTGAGAGTCAGGATGAAGGAGAGCTTCAGTCAGCCCAAAGCTCCGCTTCCTGGTCAATGGGAGGGTACGGAGGTGCCTCCCCCGAACACCCCCTTCCACCGCTGCTCCTGCATTGCCTTCAGAAATGCTTCACACAGGTCCTGCAGCGCCCAGGGAACAGCCTGGCAGAAACTGCAGAGGTTTTCAGAAAAGATAATGGAATGCCAGATTTAACCCTGAGAAGATCAAAGATGGATGTGTCAGGGGGCAAAAAAGGTGCTTGAACACAGGCGGTGCCCAGCGAGGCAGCAAGCACACAGGCCGGAAAGCAGCAAGGACACCAACGGCAGTGTGCTGGCTGCACCCACTGTGCTTCTTCCCTCTGGGCTGTGCCCACAGAGCACGGAGGGACCCCGGGAAGGGCTGGGAGGGGTGTTCAGGGGAGGCATCCCTTTACCCTCCCATTGCCCAGTGAGCTCGTAGCTCTCATCCCTTCTGCTCAGGCAGCCCACAGCGTGCCCTGGCTGCCAGGGAGGTTTCCCAAGGGACAGGCGAACACCCTGTGGGTGACCTCATCGGTGAGGCAATGCCTCTGGCACATCCCAACGACCACGTGGTAAGAGCAGCTCAGGGAAAAACGAGGTGGCCCTGGCCTGGCAGGGGACGAAGAAAACCCCTCCTGTGTCCCCTGCACTCACTCCCACTGTTTCAGGAGTGACCGCCACCTCTCCCTCCCCTGCCCCAGTGCAGGGACGGTCCCGGCTCACCCCCCTCTCCCCATGCAGCCCAGCCCTCCCGCTCACCACAACACACATCCATCTCAACCCACACCTGGTCCTCCCGGCAGTGCCGCAGCCACCCAGCCTAGCGGCTTTCAGACATGCCTCCGGCTCCACCAAAATCACCCTGGGAGAAGGCCCCCCCCGATGGAAATTTGGCTTTGCACCTCAGCCTTCTGCAGTACCTGCGCAGCGTGAGTTACCCAGCTCTGACAGCTCCCTGTATGCACTGTAAAGAAAGCAAGTACGTACTTTACGCCTCTTGCTGACTTCTTCCCTAATTTGAGTTTGCTTCGCTGCTTGTTGTCAAACTGAACTGTAAAGCTGCGGGGTCAGAGTCTCCACGGTGGGTGCCTGAGCCACAACTGCCCCCGCGCCGGGGCTCCGTAGGAATGTGCTTCAGGAATAACCCCGAAGGGCACGACCAGTGCTTCAATGAACTTACAGAAAGCCACGGTGGCGGCGGAAGCGTGCCATGGGCTGGGGATGCCCACACAGGGGCAGGTCCCTGCCCTCAGCTCCCACCTGCCTGCAGCTCCAACCCACCCCCTGACCCGTCAGCAACAGGAGACGCGGCAGGGCAGGGTGGCAATTCAGCCTAGGACAAACGCTGTCGGGGGGGTTTTCTTTACCACCCACCGGAGCTGTATAAAGACCCTGCCTGAAGGCTTTGGCACAGGGCAGGTCAGCTCAGAGGTCGAGGAGGGAAGCAAAGCAAAGCATCAGTCAGAGCAGGGGAGGGCAGATGGAGGCTGGCAGTCATGAAATGATGGGAAAACCAGCCAAAATAAATGCCAGCTTACAAAGTGTCATGTAACGGGGTTTAACTCTTCCTCGTTAAAGACAGGATACTTGATTTATTCTTCTGTTGGTTTTACAGCTGAATTTTCACACAGTGAAAGCCGCGGGGCTGAAGGAAATTAACTCATTTTGCTGTGACAGGCTCAGTCATAGGAAGAATTTCAGGAGATATAAGGTAGCTACTTAAACAAAATCATGTATTTCCTGAAGAAGTGTCACTCTTTCAACATAAATATTCATTATTTTCAGATTTTTATCACAGTGGGATTCTCATGTTATCATGACACTAGTTAAGAACACACATGGAAATTCCTCTCCTGTTAAAATGTGCAGAAGTCTCCAGATTTGTTTCCCACTGTATCATTGTGACTGCAGTATTTTCAACAGGCAATAAAGAGAGTGTAGGAGACTACTAACTGGATGAACAATGTTCTGACCAGCCCCTGTCTTTGTGTCATTCTTCCACAAAGCAATGTTTAAAAAAAAGCAAGAAGTTTATCACATTATATCACATATAATCACATTAATAATCTGTCCAAAAATGTTTGCCAGATAATTTTACAGAGATGGAATTGCACTGATAACCTCGTTTAAACAGACACATAAATTATCATGAGTAAGTGATGATAAAGAAAACAACCCAATAACTTGATCCAGAATAGCGAAAGTAAAATGGGTTAAATTTATGGCACTGGTAAAAATGGTGAAATGCTGTCTCCTAAAAGGCAAGAGAGAGTAAACTGCAGATGAGTACAAGTGACTTTCTGATTTGACAGAAAATATATTACAGATTTAAAAGACGTTAATATTCTTAAAAGAGAGCCTGAATTTAGAAAATAACTCTGACTCATGCTGGGAGGTTTGAAGAGATGATGAATAATGATCTGGGAAAAACACGCCATTCTGTAATATGACATGATGAAAAAATTATCACATTGTTGCCATTTTTGGGAGCCTGCCTGCAAGTTCCAAACATCTTTTCTTCTTCAATTCTTCCGGAAAGCTCACTGTCCTGGGAACATGTTTCCAGCATCTTTCATTTTTCAGTACTTGGGAGATGCAGTTTGCAGAGCTGCCTATGTGGTGGGCGCTGCCCCAATGCCTCTGGCCAAGCCGCGCTGAGCATCCCTGGATGCTCGCAGGTGGGCTGGACCACACTCGTGCCCTCTGCCTGCGGCGCCATGTTCAAGACTCGGGGATCCAGAGTCCATCAGATAAAGGATAACCGACTTGGAAAATGCCTATTAGTAAGTCAGGATATCAGCTACTGAGTGAACCGGAGGCATGCTGGTTGGTGCTGGCACAGGCTGGGGGTGGGACAGGGATGCAGCTGCCCCTCACGGACATTGCCGGTGGGGATGCATGCACCACCTGCCAAGTACCAGGAGATGCCTCCAGCTTTGAGGCTCTGTGGGGCGGGCCGGCCCGGCCCCCTGACCCCCCACGGTTGCTCCATCAGGGAGCTGCAGGTGTTTGGAAACCCAGCCCAAGCGAGGAGATGCGAAAGGTTTTCTTTTCCCTCTTCGCCTCAGTTCCCTCCGCCTCTCCTCTTGCAGGTACTGGCTATACTGTTGCCAGAAGATTTCCGATTTCCCCTCAGATTGGAACACGTCTCCATTTCCCCCGCTGACAAGATGCTCTGTGTGAGGCAGGCTGGATGGGAGAGCATCCCTTTGGTGCGAGGGCTGCATTGGCGTGACGGGGCGTGGGCAGCCCCATCCCGGCCTTCACACACAAGGCGAAATTGGGAAAAATCTATTACCTGGCACACATGGCACAACCGTAAAGCACAAGCTGTAAAACACGGCTGTGACTGAGAGCAACTTATTTCCGTACGCGGGGCAAGCCACTTCAATAGGTACCTGCTACGAGGAAACGTTTGCTAAAGAGAATAAACCCATCAATCAGCAGTCCAGAGACTTTGAAATACATGGCAAAACTCCTTTAAAATTAAGATCTCAGAGAAAACATTTATCAAATTATAAGTCCATTACCAAATGGCAAAGCGTACTGGCTATCAGAGCTGTCAGGAGGAATAAACTTGCTCGCTGGAACAAGCTGCTCTGCATTAGCAGATGTCAGTTTCTCACAGAGGGAAAAACTCTCTTAAGCGAGTACCTGCCCCAGCAGCCAGTGCTCGTGGCAGGAGCCTTGCTGAGCCCGCTGTGCGGGCCACGCGATGCCACCTCTTCCCACCAACCCCCGCCTTGGTGGCACCCACCGGCTCCTCCATCTGGGCTGACTGCCAGCCAGCCAAGGGCTGGCCACCACCATTTGTGCTCCCAGGTACAACAACAACTTTCTCATCACAACCTGTCTCCTACGGCATTCCTACGGCTGGGACTACTGCCGAGGGTCCAGGAGGTTCCCACGTGCCAGGCGGCAGGTGAGAGTGTGGCAATGTCCCAGGCAGCGTCAGGGGAAGAGCTGCTCTAGCAGTGCGGTCCCCAGCCTGAGTGCGCCCAGGGAATCGCTCTTATCAGCAAGGCTAAAAATGAAAATGTTTTTAAAAAACAGTAATTAGAAAATAAAATCACTACTCCTTCTTTTACAAGCACTTGAGGGATACACTCGGCTGCTGTTGTCACTCCTCCCAGCTCTGCCATCAGATGAGCAACTGGCTCTGCAAGGCTAGGGGTGAATTTCCCCAACTTTTTGTTAAATAAATAAATAAATAAATAAAGCTGTACTTTAATATGTGCGAGGAGCAGACCCCCCTTCTGTGGGCTGACCTGTTCCAGGTTTCCAGCAGAAGGGCACTTTTCAAACTGCAGGTCCCTAATTTTGGCCACATGTTGCTGCGGGTGAGCGGGGGGAAAGGAAGAGGAGCAGGTGCGGGGGTGGCAAGTGCTGATGAAAGGTGCAGCCCTGCCAGTGAAGCACATTACCAGCCCAGCCTGGAAGGGGCCGGAAGGAAAACCCACCCACCTCACCCTGCGTTTATTCTATCAACTTGCAATTGCAGCAATCAAAACCAGATGTCGGCTCTTCCAGATCTTTCGCACAGGACAAACACACAAAAGGCCTCGGGCCTGGCGTTGCCATCATAATGGTAATTGAGACCATATGAGCCCCAACACAGAAAAGCACATGCAAACCACCCCCTGGCCCCGCGAGGGGTATGAAATGGCAGGTCCCGCTGAGCCGCTAAGTGCATGGTGCGCCGTGAAAAACAAGTGTACATCGGCAGGGCAACCACCTGTACGGCACGCCGCCCCCGCCGCCAGGGCCCGCGGGTGGGCAGGGGGCTGCCCGGGGTTAATGACACAGGTTGTGTAGTGCAGGTGGGAGGCTGAGAGCGCCCCCTGCTGCCTTCGTATGGCCGCTCGCGCCACGGCCATCTCTCGACGCCGGCTCTCCGGCACGCACCGCGCTGTGCACCAAGCGCTGCAGGTTGTGCGGCGGTTTTGCTCCCCTGATGGCCTCTTCTCCCGCTGCTCACGCTTATTAAAAACTCTGAGTGAGGCTCATTGAGTGTAGCCCCCCCGTGCCGAAAGGCCTCTCGGTGAAGGCTCCGTGCCGGAGGTGCTGTGCGCCCCACGCCTGCCAGCACCGCTGTGCTGCAGGACCAGCCCGACATGGGCAGAAAGTCTCCATCCCCTCCTGCTGCAGCCCTGCCTCTTATCCACACAAACGCCATCAAGTAGGAACTCGGGAAACCTGAAGTCAACTCAAAAGCCACCACAAAGCACTGGTTTTACAAACCACAGCTCGTTTTGAGGTGAAACGCAGAAATCTGGAGCAAACCACCTATTTGCTGCACACTGGTTGTTCCACTCCTACCAGGAATTGCTGCTCACACAAAGAGCTGCCACACGCTCAGCATACCCTAAACATTAGCTGCCTGACTTTTTTTCCTTATCCCACCCTATAAGATCCTCTAAGTCTGCAGATCCTGTTCAGTTAAAATGTCTTCCAGATGGGACTGCTGAATAACTGCATCTTGTGAATGCCCAAAGTTAAAAAGGGGTCAACTAATTTAGAGAAAAAAAAATACATTATGACATCCCTGTGCAGCAATACACACACTAATAAAGCAACAATAACATAAATAGACCTGGAGATTTTCTATTCAGACTGATTTCTTTCATTATGCAGCTGTCCCGGGTCATTACCAAAGCAATGCAAGAGCAAGTGCCTCCACCCACAGTCAGGTCCAGGACCACAGGTGAATTCTGCTCTAACTTGGCAGCATTCTTCTGGGATGTCAGACAACCAGGAGGCAGAGCTCATCAAATGGTCCCACCAAAGCACAGCTTTTTCCAGCAGGCATCAGGGAAAGAAAAGGAAGAGCAAGAGGAGCAAGAAAAGGAGAGTCATTGAATCATTTTGGTTGGAAAAGTCCTTGGAGATTGTCAAGTCCAACTGAGAACACCAAAGACTGGCAAAGGAGAAACTGGGAGATGGCCACCTATGGCAAGAGGAAGGCCCAGGGATGAGAAAGAGGAAAGCAAAGCAGACAGAAATGAAGAGCAAGAAAAAAAATATTATTTATTTATCCATTTAATAACTAAGTAGCCCTGGAGCATTTTTGGTTTTGAGCGTGTATCACAGAAGGAACAAAGCAAAGGGGGATGCCTAGGGTCCCTGGCACCACCAGCAGTGAGACTGGCCAAGCTGGGCAGAATCAGAGCAGCATCAGACACAAAGCCGCTGGCACAGCTGAGTGACCTGCAGCTGGGCATGGCTTTGCCATCTGCAGGGGTTTTTTTTCTTTCTTTCTTTCTCCAGGTCACATGGATGTGAGCACAAGTGGATCAGCCTCCACCAGGTCACAGGGACAGGAGCAGGGGAGGCTTTGAGACCCGGAGACCTGCCCTGAGAGTGCTCCAGGCTTCAGCACCACTCTGGTTGTGCTTCTTCAAGACATGACACCGCCATCACCAGCCCTGCTGGCGTCCGGAGAGTGCACAAGTAAAGGGATGGAGACACACGCCAGCACAGAAGATGCAACAGAGGCTGTGGAGAAATGAGGAAATTCTAGATTTTTGGAGATGCTGACTCCACGAAAGCTGATGAGGAGCTGGCGACCTGAGAGCGGAGGGAGAGAGTTGGCTAATTTCCCCGATTGGAGTAAACCAGCACACAGCCCTCATGGTGAGCACTGGCTAGACTGGCCTTGCTGCAGCGAGGCTCAGGGAAGGACCCCAAGGATGCAGAGGGCAACAGAGAGCAGCAGGAGACACGTCTAGGAGGAGAAGCAAAAGATCAAAACTGGGAGGGAGTAGGCAGGAAGAAACACAAAGAACCAGGGCTGTGACCGGAGAGATGGGACAAAATTAAAAAATTAAGCCAATGCCCTTCAGTTACCAGGATTTCCACAGTTGCAGATGCTCAGCAAGGCAGAACCGGACCTCCAAAAAGCAATAAAGAGGGAGCAGTGGAAAAGAGTGGGAAAATAGAAATAAAAGTGATGATGAAAAGAACAAAGGTGCCACTTGGATGAGTTCCAGGGGCAGTTTCCATACGTGAATTCTTATTCACATTTCATGTAAGATAGCATGTTTTTAAACATTCAGGTTTTTAGTAAAGGAGTTCCCAGAAGAGACAGAGACTAGGAAAATAACTATTTCATGCAGTTTCCTTCTTTTGGGATCTGCTTTCCAACTTCCTTTTCTCCCCTGCATTTCTCGAGAACCATTTTGCGTTGGGTTTTTTAATTTTCTATGCTCTGTTTACAAATACATGCAGAGACAGTGAATGTATCAGACATCTACCTGTATTTTCCTCTCAAATTTCTCCACAAGAAAAGAACCTTAATTTTGCAATCTTCCAGTGTTTCTGGCCATTACCTACCTAGCATAGCGTGATCAACTAATTTCAAGCACCTACAATCATGAATTAGACCTTATCTGTTTGCCTAAAGTCCTGACACAAGCTCTTGAGAGCGGTGGGCTGGAGACCCAGCGGCACACAGGCTGAGCTGGGTGCACTGGGACAACCCAAAGGAAATCGTGCTTCACCGGAGAGCACTGGGGATGGAAATGCCCCTGTTCAGGACTAAGGCTGATGGAGCAGCCCTGGGAAATCGGCTATGAACTCCTCTACTACCCGCCAGGACGCCAAGCCTGCCATCAGGTGCCCTGTGCCCCAGCTCCAGCCCACCCCTGTGCCCAGAGGGGTGGGTGCACCCCCTGCATGCCCCACCAGAAGCCAGGATTTCACCCAGTACCCTGCATGAACTGCGGAAAACTCCAGGACAATTGGCTGCTCAACCAGCTCTGGTGGAAATGAAGGTTTCATTGATGAGCAGAAAGGAGCCCAGGCTGGATTCCGCCTTCCTGTGGCGTGAGTTTTCGGAAGAGATGGGTCCTGGGCTGAACCCAGCGCCTCAAACCCACCTCGGGTGATGAATCACAAGCTGTGCCCTCTGCAGAAATGTCTTCATCTCCAGGAACGGCGGGAAATGGGGCGACAGCAGTTTCAGGTGGCGAGACAGAATAAAAACAACGAGGGAAGAAAATGTTTACTTTTTATGTCAGCAGAGATGTCAGTACCCATTAATAAATCTCTCTGCTAAATCTACTCTTATTCATGTGGGACATCACCAAGTTAAAGTAAAATAAATTATCTTTAATTAAATGGAATTGTCGTCTTCCTCCTGCTATCATCCCCAATTATTACATCCTAATCAGCCCTTTTGGGAGAAGGCATGAGGGAAGGCTGAAAGGCACATTTACTATAAACAATTTCTCTCTCTGTCAAGAGATGGAAATTTTATTTTAATTATTGTTTAGGACTATGATTTTCACCCAGTTTCTGATGAAAGGGATTAAAAGTTGAAAATGCCATCATTCAAAGAAAGAAAGAAAGAAAGAAATCCCTTCATGTCACCGCTGCAGAGCAATTTCCTCCTAGTCCATCCTACAATTAAAGTCCAGAGCAAGGCAGCAGCAGTTAGGAAATATGCAAGTCATTTGTTTAAACTTCTTTATCCTCATCTCCAATGGGAGATTTCAGTTATAAAATATTTTGATCAAAAAGACTAGGTAAAAGCATGAGGCTGGTGGAGCAAGTGGGATGGGGATGCTCAGAGGCCAGCGAGCACTGGACTGGGCGTCAAAGATTTAGGCTCTGCCTAAGTCCACGTAGCACTACTACTTAATTATTACTTAAATAAATGCATCAGAGGTTTCAATCCCTTGAATCTTGTTTTGGGGGGACGAACCGCACTTGAAAAGCAGCCTGCAAGCTTTTCTGCCGCCTACGCAGTGCGCCTCATGCTGGGCAGGGGCAGCGCTTTTGGGCGAACTTGATTAATATCTAGAGGATCAGGACCGTGAATCTGCATAGTTTAAGTGTGACCATGGGAAATTCAGAGAACTGACATGCAGATTTGAGTTCAGCTGAGTGTGACTCAAACTCAAACTTTGTCATGTGAAGATGGGCGGATTCAAAATGGAAAAAAAAAAAATATTCACGCCACTCTAAAGGCCCCACCGGTTCGCAGCCCAAGCTGCACACAGCTGTATTTGAGAAGTTTAGTTTGCTAGCGTTTAAAAAGCACTTTGAATGAAGGGTACTCTTGGGGTCTGATTTTCAAACACACTCCGAGTTGTGTTTTCCCCATCACCATGACTGCATGTAAATGAAGTACTTGTGCCCGCGACTCCACCGCGCCGCTGCTCCGTAATCCTTTGTACACAGCCAGGCTATGCAATCACCGTAATTGTGCACACAAATTAGGCACACAAAACAGCCCAGGCACAGGCTCGAGAATAGAGTCTTACAAGCGTGAATAGTGTCACATACTCAAACACACCAAAATCTGGGGCTGCGAGTCAAAGTCCTGGGCGCCAGTTGGGCAGCGCGAGAGCAAGCGGATGGAAACAGCGAGGACATGGATAGGAAACCCTACCCAACAGCTGAAAAACTTATAAAAGCAAAAACCAAACCAAACCAAAACAACAACAACAAAAAACAACAGAAAAATCAAAACAAAACACCCCCAAAACACAGTTTCCTTTCAGAGTTTAGTTGCTAAATAATATTGTTGAGGTATTATAGAAATACGAATACTGTAGCTTAAATATCTGCATTTAGAGGAAAGCTAGTGATAAATATATGTATTTTGAAAATCTCAGCCTGCTTCATCTGTATGATAAAGAGAAGCCTGCTGATCAAAACCTCAACATTGTTTTAAAATCTACTTTATTTGATGCCAGCACCAAGAGCCGTGTTCTAGCTTAATTTAGCTTTTGACAAAGCTGGGCATTTAACGATGACTCCTCACAAAGCTTTTTGCCATGACTGAGCATTTTCATCTTTATCTTTGGTTCAAGCTTACTGCTGAAAGGACTGAACTATTAGGTAAACAATAAAACAATAAAACGTAACCCAAAATACTTTTAGAGGACACATCATGACCATCAGCTCAGCTGTGCTCATCTTGAATGTAACACTCACTTACCAGAAACCTTCCAAGATGTCATTCTTAAAATAACCCCTCAAGCAAAATTTACTACTTATGCACCAAGTCTTTTCCCAAGTTCCTGCTATTCACCACCACCAGAAGTTAAAGCTACACTTCTTTAATTAAACCTAAGACCCTGTACTGGTTTTAAAACACATTCCTCCCTCTGCCAATTTTGTTTTCGCTCGCTTGTCAACTGTGGAGTCCCCAAACACGCTCTGAACAACTGCTGCCCCATTATGAAACAAGATATATTTCAGATAACAATGAAATTATTCACCAGAGAGAAAATACAGATTATGATGAGAAATGGAACAAGGAGGAGCCACCAAATCCCGATTAATTAATGCAACTTTCTTTTTTGAAAAATGCACTTTTCAGGGTGTAGCACTGTTTTCATTTAACACCGCTTTGAATTGCTGCCTACAGAAGTTAAAAAAAAAAAAAAAAAAAAAAAGGAAAAGAAAGAAACCCCAGCTATACAAGCCTGCTGACTTCTTATAAAAGAACCAGTTTTAAACTTGTTTACACTACTGATTCCAAATGAATTCAAGATGGTGGCTAGTTAAAGAAAGGGAGACCATGCCAAGGATTTTGATCAAAGAACTTCAATTCAACAATGTTCAGTTTTAATTGACCACTAATTAAGCTACATTAGTCAAAGAAAAGTCTATATCACTTCTGAGTAATGAAGAAAGGAATTAATTTAACCCTGTCCTAGCCCTCCTTCAGCCAGCTTACAGAAAAGCAGCTTCTCAAGTATCAGCCTTGGAAGCATTTCCAATATTAATCCGCCAACAATTTTTTTTAAAGAGGGGAAAAAAAGTGTCAGAGGAGAGTGACCATCCCTCCTCCCGCGGGGCGAAGCTGTCTCCCAGGGAGAGGCATTTTTGTGCCGAGAGGGACCAGGAACTGGGGGCAGCAAATCCCGGGAGCTCTCGGTGCTTAGCACAGCGCTGGGGAGAGGGAGCTCTGCACCCGCGCAGGACGGCAGCAACAGGTAGACATGCCCCTCTGCATGTAGTTGCATGCACAAGTACATGCTCAAACTATGGAAAACTCTTTAAAAAGGTCCCCTCCGACCAGAAGAGTCTCCCGGGCAGCTCCGCTGACCTGCGGCGATGCTGCGGTCCTTCCTCGATGAGACAGCACCGTTGATTCATGCATGACTCTGCTCCAAGGATGCCAAAGGAAACCTATGCCTAATGAACTGCCGGCTGCAAAATTAGGCTCTGAAATGCATTAGGGAATGAAATATTCTTTTTCAATTTAGTGTTTATGTCTTTTAAAAAAGTTTGCAGGATCAGATAAATTAAAGGAACCGAACCAAGGCCAACAGGAGTGTGCTGAGAGCAGTAAGATTAGAGATGGAAACACCGAGAGATGGCACAGGGACCGGCCAGCAGGTTTTAAGAAGTGCCAGCAGTTCACAGTACTCCTGCTCCGCAGCTAAGGAGAGGAGTTTGCATGATGCAGTAAGCAACGTCAGGGCTTTGCAGCTCCACAGAGCCGCAGCACACTTTGATGAGGGCTATACTTGTGGCCTTAACTTGCATTATATTTTATCCTAATGATTTTTGGCTACAAACTACTGCATTTCATAGAATAGAATTTAATGAGTACCATATCTTTTTTTTAACATTCTGCCAAATGCTCATTAAAATGCACTTGTTTTTGCAATGCAATAGCTAGCTATATGAAACCAAAATATTAATGCAAATTGGCATTTCTAAGTTTAAAGCGGTATTTGCATAACAAGAACCAAACATGGTGCAAGCTGAAAGAGCGCACACAACACAAATGCCTCTTAACACCATAATTATTGCAAGGAAAAAATGATGGTTTGTGCACACCATCACGAGCTCCAGAATAAAGCATCTGCCAGTTTGTGACACTGTTATCTCCCAATGCCCAGTCTCACCAAGAAAAGAGTGTCTGAAAATGCAATTTAAAAAAATATGAATGCATTTATGTAAATATGACTATCCTAACTAAAAATTACAAGAGGCTGCCAGTAGCAGCGAAAGATTAGCTTGTTAGTTGAGAGCCACAGGCCATGTCAAAGGTATTCCTATTCTAATAAAGCAGTCATTAGCTGTAGTAATCAGTATCTCAAAGTAAATTTGGTTACGAACCAGGCTTGGGACTCTGACACAGCAATATTTCAAAAACTGTGTCTCTACCACAAGTGGAAAGGAGCTACGCGGGAAACCAATTACTCCCTATTAGCAAATGGTCGTCACCAGACCGACTGACATCTCTGTTGTGGTATCAGCACCGGAATAAATCTTTCAAGCTTCCCTTGGGGTGTATGCTGCTTTGCTGAAACGTAAAGAGGAGTGGGCAAAGCCTGGGGTCTGCAGTTGATGTGGGGGCACAACTGTTAGCTCCGTTTTAAAAATAAAGCCAAACAATGCTATGGGTGCTTTCTCAGAGCTTCAGAAAGAATCAAAGTAACTCAAGAATTTATCTCACGAACCATCTGTAAAAACTGATCTTTACATTATTACTAGAACGCCTCGTGTGTCCAGGGAAAGCAAAAAAAGTAAAGCTGCCTGCCATCACAGAGCAGGACTTGGCAGCCCTTGGCGGTGGGATCTACTGGCGCCAGCCCACAGAGGCAGGGCTTCCTCAGCACTGTGCCCCAGGGGCGTGGGAGCGAAAGGGTTAAATTCCCCACTGACCCCCCCATCGCACAGGTAGCCCCTGCAATGTGCCTGCCTCTCTGCGGAGGGCTTTTATTAATTGCACCGGGCATCACTGCAGACCATCGCCAGCATTTCTCAAATGGTTAATGGTTCCTTCTGTGGCCAACATGGAAGGGAACCAAATCATTAAACCCTCCAACCCCTCTGAAGCAAGCACTGAAGGCAGACATTTTCAAGACTTCCAACCTGAAAGCTCTCCCACCCATGCGCTGATAACTGCAGACACATCAACGCACAGATGAAAGTCTGTATTTACCGTTCCCTTTTCTTTTTTGCAAGTAAGAAGCCTGGGATCTCCTCCAGCTGGGAGTTTTAGTATGCACAGATTTAAGCACATGAATATTTCCAACGAAGCCACTGCATGTGTGTACATGCATATGAGAATCTGGTCTACATCTTACTGGAGATTTTAAAAAAAAATTATATTAAAAATCGCTTTTTCTGCAAACAACAGCTCGCCATAAGTACCTAATACTTTACGAAATTGCACTGGGTGACTGGGACATTGGGGCTGGGCATCACAGATGGACACCAAGACGTTACAAACTGTGCAAGTCCACAGTCACATACATGAATATTTAAACACCCATCAAAAGCAATTCAGAAATGCAATGACTGAGCCAGCAGCCCAGTTGTCACTGTCCCCTCCTTCTGCATTAAACTTGCTGAACTTCCCCAAAATATTTTTCATTAGAGAACCATTGTGCTTTGAAAGCATTGCCAATCTGCTTTTAAACCAAACCCACGGAGGCCGTGGCTGTCCCGGTGCTGTGCCTAGGCTAGGGCTCACCGGGACCCCGGGCTCACCGGGACCCCAGCCCCACCAGCCCCCAGCACCGTACCAGCCAGACACGCCGCTCCCCCCCTGCCCCGATTGAGGAATTTGTCCCACAAAAATAAAAATGCTGAGATGCCCTCTCAAATCAAATGCAGAGCTACAGCACACAGAAAGGATGGTTTGACGTAGTGTGATTTTATTTACTGGATCTTTCTTCCCACCCCCCCATCCCCTGCACAGTAAAAGTTGCTATGAAGAATAGTTCAGGCTATAAATAAGACACCAAGACACTGAAAGCAAATTACCATCCTATGAATTAATAGCATACCGAATCAAAGACCTCAGCCTAGGTCTTTTGAAGATCTACAACTGCAACCTCAAAATTGTGGCAGATCTCTGCGTGCAATCAGAGCAGCAGAACTTATTTTGTATTCTGACTTCCACAGATCTGCATGTGTGGTTCAGGCAGCGAGAGGGATTATCAAAAACAGGCTTCTGCCAGAAGTGATCAGTACGGAGCTGTCTATACATGTGTAATTTTATTTTCCCCTACAAGGTGCCCTCTCTTGGCTTTGGCAGAATCAACAGCCCTTCTTCATGAGACAGATGTGTGCTGGCATGGCACTCCAGATTCCCTAACCAGGGGAGACTCTGCTCCCCAGGAACAGGGGGGTTATTTCTTCTGAATGCTGAAGCCGACTATTCCTCTGCCGTTTTCCTAAGCCCGTACTGTATATGAATTCTCCACACTCACACGAGATGCTGAACAGGAGCTGTCTGCACCGCTGTCTGATCAGAAGCGACACCACCCCCCCACCCCACCCCCCAAAGCTTGTTCCACTGGTGTGAGAAAGGACGGGCTGGGGAGAAAAGAGAAAGAAAAAAAAAAAAAGAAAAAAGAAAGAAAAAAGGAAGAAAGCCCATCCTGACAGTGGCTACTGGCCACTGGGACCTGGGGCTGAACTGGGACCAGTCACCTTGCACCCAAACTCTGCCTGAAGTCGAACAGCACAAAAGCATTGTATTCTAATGAACCACTGAAAACAACATGTGTTTAACTTCTGAAATGGTGAACAGTTTGTAAAATACTAATTTAGGGAGTCAAACAAAAAAACCCATCCATACTAGTTGTTGTTGTGATGTTTTTTCTGATAAAAATAGTGACTGGCAAGTTTTATCCTGGAGGTGGCTTTTATTTATGAGTTGGAACTTTGGAATGGGGAGAAAGAAAATGTGATGTTGTATTTGGTGACTAAACGTGCCCAGGAGCCCCAGAAACTTCCCTGCACCCTCTGTGAGGGGTCCTGGGACTGCACGCAGGCTCCCACCATCTGTGTCAAGCAAGGGTTGTGTTTCACTGTGTGACTGCCAGGAAGCGGGATTTCTATCCCGAGGCGCTGCCGACCAGCTTACATTACCTTATTTCTGGTTGCAGCGCTACCCTGTCTCTCTTTCAGGTGTTAATAGGAAAATCGGGTTGGCATCCTGGCAGCTGCCACCGCTCCGAGCCTTGCAGCTGTCCCTGCTCCCAAACGGCGCGCAAGAACACGCTGCAAAGGTAATGGCGGGGAAGATGGCTGAGCCAGCCTCATCCCTCCCTTTGCCAGCCAGACTTCCCGTAGGACTGGCACCGGGAGCACACGGACATCTCATAACGGGCTCTGGTGCTGAGCCGCGCCGTGATGATTGCGGATGCGAGGGATTTACCATCTGCAATATTCACCGGCAAGGTTTAAACCGGCAAGAAATACATTTGGTTTCCTGGTTACACTACCACCCCTCCCCTCTGCCACAGCTGAAACATCTTTTTTTCATTCTGGAAATAGCGTTAATTCTGAAAAATCTCGAGTCCAATAGCTACAGCAAGAGTGAGGATGGATTTATGCAAGAGTTTTGCTGCGAAGCTGGAGGGGATGTAAGAGAGATGCAATATGTATCAGGTGTCCAGAAATCACAGGAATTCAAATTGTTCTGTAACTCAGAATCTGTAATTGTCTAAGCACCTCAAACAACCACCACTTAAAAGACACTGATAGCTTAATTATTTCTTCTTCAACTCTTACATTCTACCCATTTTACACGGGGGCAGAGCAACGTTTAAGAGCAGCTGAACTGGGATATTTCTGTACGCTCCCTCCCGACAATCACACTGACGACTGCAAGAAGCAGAGCGCGCGGTAACAAATATTTAGCTAAAATGCAGAAAAGAAGAGGAAAAACTAGGTAAGCCCTGGGGGTCTGGCGGCACAGCCTGGCCGAGGGAACCCCCACAACTGCAGGGCCAGCACCCAGCACCCCGGGTGCGCAGAATCAGCTGGGGTCAAACACACCCTGCAGAAAAGCACCACTTGACAGCAGTTGTATTAAAGCACTTTTAGCCTTACCTAGCCGGGATTCCCACCTAAATTAATGCTCTCTGCTGACCTCAGGACAAATCCTTTGCAAAATACAGGCTCTCATTGTGTGTAACAGTGTGCACTCCATGCACACACACAATCCCCCCCCCCCCCCCCCTTCTCTGCACTTGCATTTGCTTGCGGGGACCTCAGGCAGCAGGTACCAAGGAGTACTACTACCTCTCCCTGTATTTGCAGATTATTTTTTTCTCTAAGCTGTGCAAGTTTTCTGAAAGCTTGTTAATCACTCGACTGCAAAAAAGCAAACCGAGCCTCCAGATCCCCCCGTGGTCCCTTCCAGCCCTGCCATTGCTCACAAAGGCAGCCCGGGGATGCAGCCCCCGTGCCCCATGCCACTCACTCCCCTGTAATGACAGGTGCAGCAGTAATAATATGCTGGGCAATCAACTTTCTCCCTCTGATATGTCAGCTGAGCTTCCTCATGCCATTAGGAATGTAAACATTTCTGCAATTTCTATTTAAAAGCCAATAAAATAACGGGGTGCAGAACTCACCCTTTTTAAAGTAATACATTTGATTATTTAAATCACGTCAGTACTTAACTGAATGGGTTTAAATATGCACGTTAAATCAGTTTGGTTTGGTTTATTCATTAGAAAGCCATTGAGTAATTTGCCATTATTCTGTTTGTTTTTGTTGTTTTTTTTTTAAAAAAAAAGGGGGGGGGGGGGGAGGAAATGTCACTAAATGCACTGCACAAGATCTTTTCCATGAGGTTGTCCTTGAGGGACGAGTTATCTGTGCACTGTCTCTCCCAGGAGGTACAACTGCTGCTATCACGGATTTCAGGGCAAAAAGGAATCCAGCATACGGGCTAATAAACAGAATTTAACAACAATGATTCGCCAGATGCTGTGTAAACTGTTTTTAACGGCGATTCTGAAAGGCCACTCGGTGAGCAAAGAGCTATTTTTGAAGCAGGAACCCTTGTTTTTCACCGCAGACATCCCCTTTGTCAGGTGCACACTGACGGCTGCTCTGCCATTCTCACCCTTACGCCTGGCAGAGGTGAAAAAGCCAAGTCAAATGTTAGCCGGGATTGTTCCCAGCCCCTTTTCATCCGCACCTCAGCTACAATGGCAGCAGCTGAGGAACAACCTTCCCCCGGCAGCCCCTCCAATTACCGGCACCATGCCCCCGCGCCGGGAACGCACTGGGCTCCGCACCGCAGCCACCCCTCCAGAGAGCCTGGCGAGGTGTGCCGGGCATGGGCACCCCCAAGCCAGGCAGCCCCCAGCTTGAAGCCTCGCTAGCCGGAGGCTAAAGACCCCTCTTCTTCTCTTCAGCCGCTTTTCATTACAAAAAGCGTGGTACATGGTTTCAAGAACAATTTGATCTCGTGCACATGAGTTCTCACACCAGTCCCACTCCTGTGCAGACACCTAATAAAGCTCTGCAGGTGCATGAAATTTCCTCTGCTCAAACTTTAGGGAGGGTTGGTTGTGGGTTTGGTTTTGGGTTTTTTTTGTGTGTGTATATTTATTTTTTTTTTAAGTATTATTAATTTTATACGCAAAACTAAAGTCCTTATAGGGGAAAGAATTCAAAGCTCAAGTCAGCAAATCATACACAGCAAACTGCAGAGTGTATTTGCATTTGTCTGTGTGCAAGTTGAAAATGAAGATGGAAGGTCCGTGCTCCGTGTGTTGCATTTCACGTGGACACCTCTGCCTGGGAAAAAGCCGAGAGCATCTCGAGCTGAGGCTGAAGCCTTAGGAAACAACCCGCGGCACAAAAGGAAAAATCCCTCAAGACCCAAGGTCTGGTCCTGCTCCTCCTGTAGCCAACTTCCAACTCTAAAAGCCCCTTTTTAACTTACAGGGGAGAAACATTGTAACAATACTTAAGAAAAAACAAACAAATCCCCACACAAATACAACAAGGAAAAAACAAACACACCCACCCGCCCAGAAACTTACAAGTGAAGATCTAGAAATTCAGCAAGTTGGGGAAAAGCAAGACCCACCCCAAATTTTGGGGGAGAAGCATATTCCAGGGAAATCTCTTGGATTTTGGGGGGGGGGATCCTGACTTGCTGTGCCAGAACAAAGCGAGATGCTAAATATTTTGAGCTACCTGCCGAGGTCTGGGAACGCCACCTTCCCAGCCGACCCGCAGGGGCTCACAGAAACTTTTTAATGAGCCTGAGAGTTTCTCCACCGTAACAAGGAGCGGAGCAGAGGGAGACATCACTTCCGACGTAATCATCTCAGCTATCCGCGACAGCAGATCTTTTGATGAACCAAACAAGAACAAATACAAACACTTTTGAGGCGAAACCAGGGGCTGCACACCAGCCAACGTAAGTTAAACACAGCTCCTCACTGGAAACGACCTGACTCTCAGCAGAAGTGCGTCAGGATTTTTATTACCGAGCGTTGGCAATGCCACATGAAAGGGATGTGGCACTGGAATTTCGGAGGGATGGATACAGCACCTGAACAGTTGGAAGCGGTGCAGCCAGTGGCGGGGTCAGGAGGGCGGCTGGAGGGCTGGGCACCGCCGCAGCACCCAAGTCCTCACTATATCATCACTGCAAAAACCTCCCTCCCCCAAGCCGTTTTTTTTTTTTTAAAGAAAAAAAAAATAAAAGGGAAAAGAAAGAAAACGCCATCCAAAGGGCAGGCGATTCCAGGCAGGTACCTTCTTCCCCCAGTATTTTGCTATTTATGCAGGGAGGCTGATCCACCGCCTGCTGCCTTCCCCACCGGGCTGCAGGCCCTGCACCGCAGGAACCTTTCCCGGCACTCCGTCAGGCTGCCAAACTTCAAAGGGCAATTAAAAATAAATAAATAAATAAATAATAAGATCTTTTAAAAAAACGTTCCACTAGCAACACAATATCATAGAACCAGAAAGGGGCCAACGCAGGCTAAAAAATTCACTTTTGAAAATAAATTCCCTGTGCAAAATAAGCAAATCCCATGTCTCCAAAGTGCCACGGCAATTTTACAGTAACCCAAGTATAATGCAAACCAGATTTATACTGAAACAGGAAACAAACAATTCGTCTGCACAATTTCCTGTAGATCAATTGGAAAGGTATTTAAAGACTGCACCAGCCATCAGATCTTTTGTTAACTCCCCCAACCCTGCCCACAAAAAAGCAGCTCATAATACATGCTATTATAAGATGTCAACACCCTAACATCGTTTTCCATGTCTACCATCAATCTATAACCAAATAAAATAAAATTCTATTTATAACTTCTTTTTGAGAAAAAAAAAAACCCACACCAAAAAAACCCCACCATAATAATTTCCAAACTGGCACAGATGAAGAGGTGAAGTTCACTTCTGATCAGCATATGCAAAACGTATTTAAAACTAAGATTCAACGTAACATTCTGCAAGAATACTAAGCTTTCATAATTCCAAAAATATTTCATCAAAATCCAGCTTTGCAAAGATCGGGCCACTCGTATTTTCATCACGTACGATGGGAAGAAAGCGATCAGCCCAGTGTAAATTTTAATTGCATGCCAAGGTATCCTGACCCTTAAAATCAGTGCTGGTTATTTCTGCAATCTCAAGAGATTCCGAATAAACTTGTTCTGTCTCCCTCCCCTTCCTCCAGAACGTAACACACAAACCCACCGATCGTGTCAAAACACCTGTGCACATAACAATCTGTATTTATAGTTTTATGCATGTAGTTATAATTCAGAAAAACCTTGTTTTCTTGTTGTCAGTAGGGAGCCTACAAGATTATATTAACTTCTGATATAAACATACAGCCCTTCCATAAACCCCACAACAATTGGAAAAGCCTTCTAGAAATTTTGGCTTCTGCTCACGATCCTGAAAAGAGTAAGCATTTTTATATACATACGTATCTACATGCACATATGGATTTCACATCACCAAGCTGAGCTACCCGTATGTGGATGCAATTTGACGGAGGAGTTGTAAATTCAGCGTTACTGTGTCACAAAAATCTATCTCTACCCTTCGGAAAGAGTTTCAAGTATCTTGTAACTTTTGCTAATAAATATATAATTTTTTTATGAGCTGCATGTCAGTGCTCCAATATTCCCAGCCAGTGAAACGCTGACATTTCTTTAAACAAAGATGCACCATAAACATCACGCTGCATTACTGCCAGTGCAGCCCAACGGGGGCAAGTACAGGCGTCTCATGTTGATTTCGAGATTTCTTCCTCCTTGTGCTCCAAAAGAAAACTTTCCTCGTGCCATTCCCAGAGCGATGCCAGCCTTGTGCCATTCACAACTCCTCACTTGTCATTATTAAGCGTGGTACATGGAATTATTACACTCTTTGGCCTAGCCTATTAGCAGGAATGATACCACGGAGCATTCATCTTCATCTAGGAACTTTATGGAGTTGAAAAGCTTTATAATAAGAATAGCAGACAGAATGCAAACAGGAAAAACTCATTAGCATTTACTTTTTGTGATTTGATGACTTGACAAATAACTATTTCAAAACAACTAGTTTGAGAGATGGGTTGAAGCTTGTTAGGATAAAGCAAAAAGAGCAATTACAATAATTATAGGTTTCCCTATATGATTTAACACATGCGCATGGTGGGAGCTGATGATGGGATCTTAAGATACCATTAAAAGAAAATTTTGCCACTTTTGTTTTTCATTTTCATTTGCCATAATTTCTTCTTTATAGTTCCATGCATTTCCATATATTGTCTATGACCAAATAATAATTTATTAAAATCTCAGTGAGATGCAATTGAAAATAAGCAATTCCAAAAATCAAATTCAGACAGTAATCCTGCATCCATCCCCTTTCCAGGTAACGTGCAAATCCTAAAATATCACAGCACGCCTCGGGTAACAAGGAGCAAGGCTCAGGGGGGGAAAAATGGCTCTTGTTGTTTCACTGCTTCCAACATAATCAAAGTGTTAACCTAGTTAATCACAGATAACAGTGCCTGTTTCCAACTCCTCTGCCAAAACGTCCTTTCTATAATATTTTTTTTTGGGGGGGGAGGGGGAAGTGAATCAGAGCCCAACACTTATATGTTACACTGTTAACATAATCCCCGAGCACCAGCTTATCTTTACACTTTTATTATTTGACACTGGCAGTTTTGCTATTGTTTTAACATCTTCTAAAACAAATATCCTCTATTGCAAGAGATGTCAAGGAAAGGATTTCTTACTGATGAACATCAGTAAACAGTTAAAGGCAAAAAGTGCTCTCCCACAGAGCAAGCTCTCCTAAAATGCCCTGTGAGTGAGGGGGAAAAAAGCAAGTTGCAGAAAATCTGTTTCATTTTTTTCCAGCTATTTTTATGACTCCTGTACCCAACTGCACTCCTCTTCCCACAGCAACTTCGAGTCCGAGGGCTTTGGAATGATTTTGCATTTTTTTCTCCTTTTGTTTATTCCCAGGGAAGACCTGTTTCCGCTCGCAGTTCAGAGAGTTCAAACAAGTAATTGACTTGTCACTGGGGGAAAAAAAAAAAAAAAAAAAAGGGGTGGGGGGGTGAAAGGAGGAATTCTGAACTCTTGTCTTTCCTGTGCAGGGAAACTTGTGTGCGCGAGAGCAGCCCCACAACCGGGCAGCAGCCCCAAGAGCCGCGGTCCTTTCACTGAGGCGTTGGAGCAATCCCGGCATGGCATCCCCGAGCGCCACATGCTGCCTGGCACCGCGTCAAGAGCCGCACAATGCAGAACCGGAGCCAGAACAATGCCGGCTCTATTAACCACCAAAAATCCCTTGGGCAAGTGGACGCAGGGAAACTTTCTCCCCCTCTGGAGGCTGCGGGGCCGGCCTCGGCCCTCGGCTCCCACTAGCCCCTCTCTTGGCCGGTGCCCCCAAGCCCCAGGAGGGCAGCGCTGCCAGGGTGCCCCCCCAGCCTGGGGACCCTTGCTGCCCTTTGTGCTCTGCCGGCGCCGAGGCCAGGCTGCCCTCCCACGAACCCCTTCCACCGGTGCCTATAAACCCAGCTCGGGCGCAGGGCAAGCCTGCTTTTTACCAGTGCCACCTTCCCCAAAACACAAAGGGCAGGGGAAAGGGCCTGGCGGCCGAGGGGGCTTTACGAGCCCTCTGATGTCAAGTTCCGCAGTTTTATGTCAGCAGGACAGGCAGCTGGCACGACAGGGTGACATTCCGGTCCCAGCCAACACCACAAGGCCCCCAGCAGGCCGGGCATCTCCTTCCTGGCTTTACTTAGTTGGAAAAAGAAACCGGAAAAAAAAAAAAAAAAAAAAAAAAGACACACATAGAACGAAGGGGGGGGAACCCAACCCCAAAATAAAAGGAAAAGCCCAGCTCCCACCCCCACCTCCATCGCCCTGCTCGCCTCCCCAGAAGAAAAATCCCCAGAATAATGAAGTTGGTCTAAGTGTTGAAAATTGTTTACCGTAGCCCTGCCGCTGTGCAAGCGCTGTGCATCACTGCGTCCTGCAAACAGGCTGCTGTCACCAGGATTTTATTACTTACTGAGGATGAATAGCAGTGTTTAGGAACTTTTGCTTGTAAAGCTACTGAGGCTGACTGGCCCTGCCATGCATGGGAATGTCAGGTAGGCTTGAGGTGTAGCCTTAACAGCTTTGCAATAGGAATAACTAATTTAGCAAAAAAAAATAATAAATAAAAGGGGTGTAAGCCCTGCCATAAATTTACAAAGCTTTATTTTTTTGCATTTTTGTAATTTTTTAAATCTCAACTGTTTTTCCCCAGCAAATTCCCTTAGTTTCTTCCTCCACACCAAGTGTCCTGCATTACCACAATGCGTTATTTGCAAAATATTCAAAACAAAAGATGAGGCCCACAACTCTCGCCAATAAGCATATTTTTTTAAAAAAAATAAAAATCTCAGGTATTCAAACAGATGTTCATTCATGAGAGTGGCTTTCCATACGAAACAATTCGAGCTGGGTGTATTATAAACAGCCGCTGGTCTATGGCACACATACCCAGGCAGGATAATGAGTTTGCTCCATCCAAAGCAGGCCTGGGTTAAAACTCCACCAGTTCCCTTTTGGCCTAACTACGCTGCCTTGATTGGTATCAGATGAAATGAAAGAAAAATTGAAAGAACACAGACTGGAGCAGTTTGCAGAGCCTGCTCCCCCCACGCACTGCCCTCCCTTCCCACCATTTCCAAATTTTATTTTCCTCTCCCTTCAAGCAACAGTTCCCCTCCTTACCTCGCCCTTCCCCCTCCCCCCCCCCAATATTTTAAAATATACTGAAATACTTTTCCTTCTCAAGACCCAGCCAGAGAAAAAAAATAAACCTCCAGATGGCAAGTATAAACCTTCTGCTGGGGTTATGCACAAAATACCAGACACTTTTTTTTTCCTTTTTTTTTTTTCTTTCCCCCTCTTAAATAAAGCGTTTCTGTTGGAAGGGGAGGGGGGGAAGGGCCGAAATCACTACAAGGCGGGCGGGAATGGGGCTTTTTTCCCTTATTATCTGTTATCTTAAGGCTACTTTTGGTGCAGGGCTCCGGCCCCGCAGCCCGCACCCACAGCCTCGCTGGCTCCGCGGCCGCGCAGCCCCGCTCCGTTCCCGCCTTCCCCTTCGGCGTTTTTATTTTATTTTTAATTATTTTTGCTTTGCGCTATTTTGACTTTAAGCCCGAACTTTTAAGCGCGGGCGGACTTTCTACCGTACCAAAAAAAAAAAAAAAAAAAAAAAAGGGAAAAAAAAGAAGAAAACAGACTAAACCCCCATGAAAGCAAAATAAAATGAAATAAAGAGACCGAGGAGCGGCGGCGGGAGGCGGCGGGCGCATCCCCACCGGCCGGCCGCCGCGGGCCCTGGCAGCGCCGAGAATGCTCGTCCCCGCCACCATAAAACTTGTCCAAATTACACCTTTAACTGCCGCGCCAGCTTACCGCTTTCCCATTATAGTAGTACATCAAAGAGTTGCCGCCCATGCCGGGGATCGTGTATGCGCAGTACATGGTCCCGCCGCCGCCGTCCCCCTCCGCTCCCGCTCTCACAACTTTTATTTCAAACTCGCTCTTCCTTTTTTCACAATTCCTCCACTCGCATGTTCCCATATGGCCGGGCCAGGCGCGCTCAATATGCAAAGCAGGGCGAGACCATTCGCCGCGCGGGGGCGGAGGCTGCGCGCCTCCCCCCCCCCCTTCCCCAACCTCCCCCCCACCCACCCCCCGCGGCCGCGCACCGCCCCGTGCGCTCCCCGCCGGCCGCCCGCGGAGCCGGGCCCGGCCGCGCGCGGAATGCAAATGCGCCTAATTGCTTCCCCCTCCCTGCGCGCTCCCCCGCTCCCCTCCCGGGTTGGGGGGGGGGGCGCCTGGGTTCAGTTGTGTTTTTTTTTTCTCTTCTTTTTTTTTTTTGTTTTTTTTTTTGTTTTGTTTTAATTTGATTAAAAAGCGAGTGGCAGGAAGGGAATCGTATGATGCACATCTAATAATTCCGCCATCTGTCCGTGCTTGCTGGCGCGCTCCCAGCATTGTGCGCAGCTGCCGCGGCCCGCCCGCGCCCCGCGCAGCCCCGCGCAGCCTCCCCCTCCCTTCGCCCACCTCTTTTTTTGTTGTTGTTGTTGGTTTTTTTTGTTTTGTTTTGTGATTTTTTTTTTTTTTTTTTTTTTTTTTTTTTTAACAGGGTTTTAAATAATAAATAGCCGGCCCCGTCCCGCCGGGCGCTGCTGCAGGCACCCCCCGAGGCGTGCAGCACCCTTCGCCCCGCCGGTCCCCAGCGCAGGGGAATGGAGACAGGGGCATGGGGAATGGGGGGGCACGGGGAATGGGGGAACATGGAGAAGGGGGGTACACTCTCCCCCAAACACCACCACCCCCCCACCACGTCGGGACTCACATGAGCTTGCCAAATTCAGAGCATCACAGGAAAGGACGGCCCCTGGGAATTGATCCCAAATTAAGCTAAATCATTTGCATATGCCGAAGCAAATGCCATCCGAGCATACAGCCAGTCTCCGGGCTCAACTTTAATAATTCAAAGCACCTATTTCCTTACTCCTTGGTGTGGTAACGCGCCACATACAGGATTAATAAACGACAAAGAGATGGTGATGGCAATCCCGAGCTGTCATCTTGGGCGACGGCAAAGTTTCCTTTCATACTTTGCACCCCGATCCACAGGGTGGGCGTGCGGGGCTGCGGATGCTCGGGGGGGGGGGGGGGGGGGGGGGGATGGACAGGGGGACACATGCAAACCAGGAGGAAAGAAGGAGCAGAGGTTTATCTAACTCACTTGTCCTGCATTTATTCGGGAGGTCCCCAGAGGTTTGGGTAAACAGTACTTGAATTATAATCACACATTTCATTCAAATTTCATGCTTTGAGGATTTTTTCCTCATTAGAACAGTTAGCTGTCAATCTGACAAGATCACATTTGTAACCTTTAAACCACCCTCTGCGTATAATACATAAGGCCAAAAATCCCAACGACTGCAGGTCAATGCGCAACAAAATGCCTCACCAGAAAGGCAGAGAGAACCCTCCTCGAACCCGGCACAGATGGGCGGAACATTTCCTACACCAGCAAATCCACTTTCAAAACCCAACTTCCTACAAATGTACGTCTTAATGCTCCAGAGGTGAAAAACAACAATGTCCTTTGATCATTTATTTAAAAAAAAAAAAAAAAAAAAAGAAAACCAACCACCACCCTTCTGGTGTTTTTAATAGACGTCTAGAAATAAAGCCCATTCTTCCCTTCTGCATTTGCAAACTGCAAAATATGGTATTTTCTCTCTTAATAAAAGCTGTGGCTTCACAGCTCCACACAAAGTTGTACAACCGGCATTACATTTTTAGTACAAATGTTACCAAAAAATTAGATTGGATGGACCTTTAAATCATCTCACTTTATCGCTCTCCTGCCACGGAAACAATCCCCTCACTCCGGCAGAATAAACTTTTTCCTGACTGGCACTAGATAATTCTACAAATTCCACGTGTCGATGTCGATAGATGATGGAAATGGAGAGAGAGCTGCGACTCTGGGAAGCGATCCTTGAATTGTGACCAAAGTGTCATGGAAATGACTGCAGATGATTGCGGTTTGGGTTTTGCAAACTTGAGGCGGGGAAGGGTCCAACTCAATTTGGATCCTGTCATATCAGTGCTTTCCTTCTCCTGAATGGGAAAATTGTGGTGTAAATATATTGCACGGAACTTGATAAGAAGTTAATACAGTTTGCAGGGAGTAAGCCCGTAACTATAACTCTCAACACATGAGAATAAAAATTAATTACTTCACCATATCATATTTGCATTTGACACGTACATTGAGATAACTTTAATATATTTTCCTGCCTCACTCGAGAACCTGTGATTGTCCCAGATTTTTTTTTCCTTTTTTTCTTTTTCAGAGATAGAAATGTGTATCTTACATAAAATTTGTAGCGTTAAGAACAGCCTAGGAACACCACTGGTGAGACGCCGACCACCCTCAGGGCTCTGAAAAGATGTGAGGCAAGGCTATGGTAGCCCTCTGTCCCTCACCCACCCCTTCCTGCACCCCCTTGCCCCAGCAGCTCCCAGCACAGCCCCACTGGGGAGGGCACCGCAGCACCATCCAGACCCCCCAGCCTCCCGCTTTTGGGGCACTGGCACAGCCAGGAACGTGTCCCCAGCCGGGCTCCTGGCTGGCCAGAGCCCATTCATTGAAAGAGCAAACCACTAAAAATATAAGGGGAGTTATCTGATGAGCAGCAGCCTTTAAAAAAAATGAAATCTTTGTTGGTGTTTTAATCTCCAAATGCAGCGCTCGACGAATTTGCATCTGGCCCTGACATAGCCACGTCGGGGATTTTCGCTGAACCAGGCGCAAGCAGTTGTTCTGCGCCGGGTTTTGTTGCGGCCGCGGGCTGCTGGAGTGCCGAGCTCCCTGGCAGGACTCAGCACCGACAAAAGCGAGGATTTGCTGTCGTGATTCCACTCCGGCCACGTCAGTGCGAGGGTGCAGGGGGCTGCGGCAGGTGCAGCTGTGCGGGACCCCCTGCAGACCCCTGCACCTGCATCTGTGCCGCCGAGCAGCTCCCCCCACACACCCACCCTCCGGTGGGCATCAGGCAGCGCTGGCATCTTCCAGCCCTTGCCACAGAGTGGTGCCGGCAACGCTGCAATTATGTCCTTCATCTTAATGAGAGGTTGGCAGCATGAAGAGGCGGAGGCACAGGCAGGGAAGAGTGACATGAGGACAGCGTGGCCCACCGCCCCGCGCCGCTGCCGGGGAGCAGGGGTAGCCTCCCTGCGGCCCTGCCTAACCCCTACGTCCTCTCCATTGCCCCAAAGGGGCTTGTTTTCCATGTAAAGGGGGGAGGATGAGTATTTACACCTTTGGTTTGCTAAGGACAGTGTGATGATGGACCCAGAGGGAGCACCGCCAAAGGGCAGGGGACTTTTAAAAGACACAAAACCTAAAGATGCATAAAATGCTCTGGCAGTGCATCACTTCAGCACCTTCTGCATCAGGCGTCATTCTTTCAGCATCTTCTAGGTCACTGCTAGCAGAACAAGACTGAGCAGGTGTAACAGATCCAAGTAGGGACAAATGCAGGTCAATATGTCACCTGCGTATCATGACACAGCGAGCGTAGGGTGCCAGGGTACGTGGCCACCCTTTCAGAATCCAGCTACTTCAGCATTATCGAAGTTAATAATTTCCCTTAGGGCCCTCCTGTTCCATTCTGTCTTTGTACCACTGGTCACCCTGGCCCAGCCACCCAGCCACGGTACGGCCAACTGGTCAACGGGCAGAGACATCATGTGAGGCTGCCTAGAAATAATCAGCACTGGCACTTCTGTGACAGAATTGCAATGTTCTGGTATATATATATACTCGCTTCCATTCTCTCCTTCCTTCTCTTGTATCAGACCCCAGCAGCAAATTCCAGAAGAGGGTGAGGAAACACTCAAGAAATCTAAGGAGAAGTAGAAAAAGAAGCAGAAGCAGAAGCTAATGATGAAAGACAGAAAGGCAGGTATTGCAGCTTTTGTGAGGCCACCTCTCCTGGTCCAGCAGGGGAGAAGGGAGCAGGTCTCTGCTTTTCCAGAAAGATTTTCAAGACAAAGAATTTGGAAAGGGCCTCAGTGAGCTGCTCAGTCAGCCAGGGGTGCTCCAATGGATGCCATCCCGATGGAGCGGCACCACCACTGGCACACTTTGTGTCTGGAACCAGACCTTCCAGAAAGTCCCAGAAAAAAGGATGCTGGAAGGAAGAGACAGCAGCCACATTACGTTCCTGACACTACTGTAACTGAGGTCCATGGCAGAGGAGCAAAGAAAGGGAAGCTATCTGCTAGATGACAAGCTTGCAGCCACAAATTGATATGGATAATGGTAAAATGTCAAGTAAGATGACTAAACCAGCCAGTATTCCTCCAAGTCTGGGTCACTTGAATAATCTCATCCTTCTTACACAAATCCTTGAGCGCAGCTATTACAACGTACCCACTGTGGGTAGAGAAGTGGCTCTGAAAGCCCAGATGTGAAGAAGTCTCCTCAGCTGGGGTGTTTTGCTGAGAGACCAGGACCTCCACGCAGAGGCCCCATGAGGACGTGCCCCACCTCCTGTCCCACCAGCCTTTTCTGACCAGCTTCTCTCCTCTTTAAGGAAAAGAGAAGCAAACTCCAGCTGTGTTCCCTGAAGGAAGCTCTATTTTAGGAGATGCCAGAGCCGAGCTAAAGGTTTCTTACAATCCCTCGCCAAGGACCTGGGCAGGGACAGCCTCCCACCTCTCTGACCAGAGGGGACACAACCCCAACAGAGAAAGCTCGTTCAGATGTGGATAAACACACAAACAAGTTGCACCATATTTACTTTATACAGACATAAAGACGGGGCATGTGCCATGGCCAGTTTCTAGTCTTGGTTCTGCAGGATCTCAAATCGAGCTAGAGATCAACCTGCTGAACTCTAGGCGACGTAATTTATAATTGTCTCTTTTGTAACTGCTGCAACGAAAATTAACACTTGTTTTCCTACATTTTTGTACATTAATATTCTCTCCTCTCTCCCCAGGAAGAGGTTCGTATTCAGCTACTTGTGCACCACAGACTGAATACAGTATAAATATCTAATTATACAGATGCTATGTGAATAAATCAGATCCTAAAAGCCACAGTCTCTAAAAAGCTACTTTAAACCAGCCAAATGTGGATACAACTGCTTTAATATTATGGACTACCTATTGATGGCAATCCTAATCAACCCAACAAACCTACGCCTTGCTGCCAGGCTCGCCTGCCAAGGAGGAAGGAAGCCCTTTTCCCAGCGCTGAACTAGCTCTTCTCCTTCTCATTAAGTGGACAAACTCTCCACCAGATGTTTTACCCGGGTGCAGCTCATGGAGTGGCCCCAACGGTGGGTTATTCCAGCAGCGAGCCGGGCAGCACCCATGGCGGTGCCGGTGCCAGAGCCCTTCTCCGCAGCAATGCTCTGGGCATCACTCAGGCCAGCCCGCTAGTACCTGGACCTTGCAAACTTTTCAAATAATCTCAATAAAAATGCATTTGAGAGTTTTTTTCTCAATTGAAGTGGTTGGTCAGATGTGACTTGGGGGTGTCAGGACGAATGTGATTCTGCCAGATTCCTGGACGTTTGTGTATACCAAACACGTTGGACGGGCACATCTGCTATACCCAGAGCAGGTTTTAAGCAAATTGCCCTTTCAGCAGCGACCGAGTCAGTGACATAACTGCACGTGCTCCTGTTCTTGCACTGCCTGACACAAACTACTTGGCCAAAGCGGGTGCTGTGACAGGTCAGAAGCCAGGAACATGGCAAAAGCGTTAGTCTGAGATTACCAGGATAAACCATAGAACATCTCTGCAAGAATCCACCAAGTTTGATCTGTAAAATATCAAACAACTTCTCCTCTTACGTTAAATGCTACACAGACCGTATTTACTAGACAGCACATGCAGTTAATAACGTAACAAACCCCTAGATCAGAACTAGCTTTTGAAAACCAAACCAGCATCCACTGTTTGCTTTCCAGATAAGCCAATGTTAACATGTGATGGGGCTGAGCACATCCCCTCAGCTGCAGCATGAGCTGGCCCGGACCCCCGGCACTGGGCAGGGCACTGGGGGCAGGTAGGCAGGCACCCAGCACTCTGGATTATCCGGCACCTTCCATAAAACTTATCTTACCAGAAAAAAAAGGCACAGAAACATACTTTACAGTTAATCTATTTTAAACAAAACTGTCTATCTAAAATATCCATTTGCCACTAGGTTTATTTTTGACTACACTGCTTGCGAGAAGCCAAGGGAGAAACTTAAACCACATGGGCCAGGATTTCTTCTTGCACAAAGGCTATATTGCCAATTTTTTACCATTTTATCGTATCAGAGTAGTTGGTGGGCTTGCTTTTCTGGAAAGTCAGAGCTGCTGTAGTCATTGATTACAGGATGATCCCAGATTTTGTATTTTGAAGAATAAGCTTCTAACTCCAGGCAGTGTGGAGGAGAGCTGGGAAATGGGAACTCTGAGGCAGAAAACCCCAAAGGCTAATAAAACCAACCCAATCTTTACTATTTTTAAAATCTCATTAGTTCTTTTTTTTTTTTTTTGTGGATGGGAGGGTGGCGGACTCATGCTATGTGAACCTTTGAGGTTAGCAATACTAACACAACAGCTTCTCCACGTTGCTCTGGCACTGTAAGCAGACCCTACGCCGGCTGCAAGGTGCCATCGGGCAACCAGCCAACTCTGCTGCCCTAGGCTATGGGCTTGGACAGCCCAGGGGCTCCAATTCCGGGTTCACTACAGAAACGGACGGGATGGGGGTTTAAGGTTCACAGCTGGCATCCTCTCTCTCTTCCCAAGGCACACAGGCTTAACTGATGAGAGGGTCCTACATTTGGAAATTTCAGCATCATCGGTCTCAATATAAGCGTTGTAGCATAGTTTAGAGTCCACTGGAGAAGTATTTGGTAAAATAAATGAACAGAGCAAGATTTTAAACATTTCTTGCAGTGCCAAGCAGTTCACCGATTGCACACACCACACAATAAACAAGTAGTTTCAGATTATAAGGGATTATCTTTGCTTTTGCAGTTGAAGCAGAATCTAGATCAGTGATCAGCACTGCAGTTATGTATGACTCATTTTGCTTTACTGAGAGGTTTCCACAAGTTTGTAGTCAATTGTTCTCTATTAGCATTAGCTGCCATTACAAAATAAATAAATGGTTTGGAAGCATAAGGCGATCAAGGACCTGATCTTATGTTCAGTCTTTAGGAAAAAAAGCCACGTTGTAATATAATGATTTTTATTAGTAACAATACACATTCTCCCAAGTGGGTTCAGTGTTTTATAAAATGATAAAAGATCTACTTGCACCAACATTTCAGAAAGAACCTATATCTATTATGCTGTTGTACAACTGTTTTTTAAAACAGTGCACACAAAAAAAGGAAAAAAATGCAGAAAAGGTAAGAAGTTGCGGACGTCATGCAAATGGACACATGGCTGATGTTAAGAACCAAAACGTGGCCTTTTTTTTTCAGTCACGTGCAGCAATTTGTCTACATAGTAAACTGTTAGCAGAATTGATCAAAGCACTCAAAAGCGTTTCTCACTACACTCCTCTCTGCTAAATGATCTGCAGAACTGAACATAGATGTGGGATCCTGCAAACTCGGATTCATTCCCACTCTGCCACAAGAATCTGGGGAGGGAGCGGAACACTGTTCCTCATTTATTGCACATTACCATATGGAAGACTTTTCAGCTGTTACATAGTTAGGCCTCACAGCCCCTCTCTCTAGCAGTTAAATATTATTCTGTCGCTGTTTCCCTTTGTATAGATGGAGAAACCGAAGCTCAGCGAGGCCACGGGCACTGCGCCGGTGCTGCAGTTACATTGAGCCAAGGGGACTGGAGGCTGAGGCTCCCCCAACACACCCCTCCGGCACAGGGCTGCCCAGGGGAACGGCTCGGCTCCCTGCCCTGGCTCCAGGGAAAATCTAAAACACGGTCACCCTGGTCCTGGTGAGCTGGCCACACTGCGATGCATGAGGCATTTGGGAGGAGTATGTGCCTGCAGAGGAAGAGGCTGGGCTGCCACCACAGCTCCCAGCTCCCAGGGATGCTCAGGGACGAAGAGGTCGCGTTTACACATGTGCAACTTGCTCTGAAGGTTAACCTTTGCACTTGGGAATCACTTGTACTTGAAAATAACCCCCAATCTCCAGCAGCCAGACAAATATAGGGATAGAGATGGTGTGGTTTGGGATAAAATCAGAAAATGAGACAAAATCCCTTCACGTTGCCCACTCTCTCCCATCACCCTCCGAATCGAGCAATGCAGGTTGGTTTGGCTGCTGGGTGCGAGGATGGGTAACACACAGAAAGATGAAGCGGGTGGTCCTGAAGACCTCAAAGACTTAAGGAGGACACTGGCCAGTTTGAACCTTGTTCAGCTGTCAGCTTGGGAGAGCAGCCCATGTAGAAGGGCAGATGGGCAGGGGAGGTAGAAACGGCACCGTCAGAGGACTGGTCAAGGTGGGGTCCAGGAAACTGGGACACTGCTCGGAAAAGAGAAGGGAGGCCCCCCTGGCAAGCTTTCTTTGAGGATACTGCTCAAAGAAGGAAAAGAATCTGGAAAACCGGGTATTTAAGGAACACAAAATGCTGTTTGGTGATGCCAGACCCTACCCAGAGTCTCCCCATGCCACAGGGACAGTCAGGGCATGGGCTTCCCAGCCACGCACACGAAGTGCTGTTCCCTCTGCACCCCCGACTGCTGGGCTTGTGTTTCTGGCTGGGGTAGCGCTCACGTTACCTGAGAAGCAAAGACTGAATTCAAAGCGTTTTAGAACACCTGAAAGATTTCTGTTGTCTCGGCTCTGGATGTGCAAGAGCCACCCCAGCTGAGCTGCAGCATGGGGGGGGCCTCCTGCACATAGCCAGTGTCTGGATATTTATCACTTTTATCTCTATGTTAAGAAATATGGGAGATTATTCCTGAGTCAAAAATCTGCATCTTACCACAGAAAGCTTCATCTGATATTCTGCCAGATCTTTTTTGTTTTATTCGTGTCTCATTCCTCACGGTTCGCTCTCCTTCTCTACTAAACCACATCAGTGCTCTTCTCTTCCACTGCTTAGACTGACTTGGCCTTTAAACCCTGAGTATGTTGCAAAATTTCTGAAGTCCTGCTCACTTTCCAAGAAATCTGGATCTGAATTGCTTAAACCTTGTTCCAGCACATAGGGAGAGGAGCTAGATCCAGCCTGGAACTGGGAGGCAGGTGGGCGGGCAGGAGCTTTGCAGGAGGTTTATTGACACACCAGTGTGAGAAGCATCAGATCTTTCCCAAGTCTCAGCTCCCTGCCTGCCACGCTGGACTGGGCTGTAACCGTTAGCATTTTTACTTCATCCAGTCTTTTTTCCCCCTCTCATCACATAAAATTGTTTTGTCTCTAGTTCTCCAGGAATATCGCCTGGAGGAGGGAAACTGTTGGGTATCTATCTTTCTTTGGAGATCTTAAAAGATGTTCTGTGCAACATTTGTCAATTTTCCCATTAAAGATGAAGAATTTAGTGTTCAGAGTGAATTTTAACCCTTCACATCGTAAAACTGGATTAGAGGCGCCAGTACTGTAAAAAAGCAGCCAACCATCGCCTAGGTTGGGCACCCAGGTGCAACGAGAGCAGGGCACTCCTCTCCTGCACGCTGCCCCCACGGGTGTTGCACAGGGTGCCTCCACAATGGCCACAGTGGGGGCTTGCTGGCAAGTGGAGCAAAGATGTTGACGTCTCACTAAACGAGGGCACAAGTCGCACCAATTAAGTGACTCCTGCAATGGCGTGTTTGTGTTTGATGTGCAGCCTGCGCGGTGCATCACTGCCCTTGGGACTGAACTGGGGCCAGAGATGTTATTGAATGCGGCATCTGCTGACCGTGGGGTTGGGCTGAGTGAATTTGGCCTGGCCTTACAATTTTCTTGCTTTTGTACATTTGTCCCTTCATGCTATTTGAACCTTCTTTTGTGGTTTAATACCGAATTGCACAGTATGGGAGGATAATTAGTGCTAAGTATTAAGCAGTTTATGTTCTTCTGTGATTAGAGAACAAGTCTGTGAGGTCTTTGGGCACTAGTTCCATGATGGTTTATTTTTACTACGTAAAATCCTTCAGGAGAAAAGGGTGTTTGTACCTTTGAATTCATTGGGCTTTTCATAATGAATAATGTGCTAAAATATATCTTGCAACCTGACTAAAGATGTTGCTGGGTCTTCTGAAACCAAGTACATGGTTTTCTTGAGTAATTAGGGTCATGCAGTGGTTTCGCCGTGGATTTTATATCAAATACACATATTTGTTATTTATACACAAAATGCACGCACCTAAAATACTAAGCAAGCCAACTGTAAACAGACAGATATTGCAGAAGAAATCTCTCACTGAAATGACACGCTTACGCTTTCCCATGAACTTTTCCTTTCAGCAATCCTAATTAATACTCCAAAGCGCATTTTCAATTACATGAATCCAGATGCCGTATTAAAATATATATTTTTATACCACAGCCGTTCCTAGAAGCCTCTGTCACTCTGCGTTGCGCAGGCACTGTGCTGAGCTGGAGCCTGACTTGAAGGGTTTACAGCTGGGATGAACAAAGCCAAAAAAATAGGCACCCAGAGGTGAAGCCACTCGCCAGAAACCTCCCCGTCAGGTGGGCAGCAAGCTTGGGGAGCAGGGTCCAACCTCCCTGGTGCTGTTTCCTAACACTGCACCATATTCCCACTGACTGCTCAAATTCACACTTAAATGCCTAACACATGTTAGTGCCAACTTCTGTAACAAAATATGGTTCTTTGGAAGTCCTCTAAAACTGCTTTTGCTTGAGAAGTGGTTAATGTATAGCCAGCTGAAGAAGGAAATCAACTGCTTGCTGATAAACTCAGTGTAGCCAACTCTTGGAGTTTTATCAGGAGTCCTGCAGGATCTCCTGTTCTTTTGGGGATTTATTTTTTTCTAAAGCCTCAGCTCCAAAAATGCAGAAATTACATAAAAATCTCGATTTCATTAAAAATTGCAGTTTCAGGCTCTCATAGCTATGGAAAAAACCTCAACATGGGAACAGAGCGTAGCTAAAAGTTCTGGAAAACCCCAAGAGGCAAACACAAACCCACTGCAGTCCTATGGTCCCGAAAGCCTGCCAAATTCGGTGAACTCGTGTCTCAGGAACATCAGCCCGGATTTTGAACGCGCTTTTTTTAATGTCCAGGTGTGGTGGAACCGCAAGCCCCAGCCCCTGTGAAAGCCCTCTGCACTATGGGGGGCTGCGGGCAGGGGCGATGCTGTCCCTCCGGGTGCTCCCGGTGAGCTCAGCCTGCTGCCAGAGCACCGGGGACCACCGGCCCAACCTTCCCTGCCCACCCCCAGCGTGATTTTAGGTGAGGCTCGGCACTAGGAGAGTGATAATTTTGGTAGGTATACTTTTTGCACTTGGAACGTCTTTGATGATTTACTGCAGTAGCCACAGCAGAGAAGCCTTCAGCCATGAATTAAGTGCGTCTCATTTCTTCAACCTCAATAATCAACTGCAAAATGTACCTTGCATTTTAAACTCTTCCTCCAAATACCACACGTGAGGAAAAATCTGAAGGGATGGCTCATGTCGGAGGCAAAACAATTCAGGAATGGTCTCTCATATAAAACAAGTTGTACTAAAAATTCAGGCGCTGCAGCCCAAAGACTGGCAAGGAAGAGGTTAACAGACATATGCTGTATAATTAGGAGATGCATTAATGATTATGAATAGTAAATGACTTGGTGCAAGGAAAAAAGCTAGTCAAAAGGGACATGCACCTATCTTACATGTTTACTAGAAACTGTATATAACTAGAGAATTCTGCTATTAAGAATCCTGCATTATTGGTGTAAATACTTCCAAGGGTACATCAAATTGTAATCTTTCATACGACATCCATCAAACCAGGCTGGAGATTTTGACAAACATTAAACACAGTAAGGAGGCAATTATGTATGCATGATTTAATCGGCAACTAATTAATATGCAAATTTATTCATATGTTAGTTACTAAATTAAAAATGCAAAGAAGCCCTTATGGTGATTCTCAAAATTTTGCACAAACAGAACATTTAAAATATAAGAAAAAAAGAAGTTTTTTGGAAACCTGCGGCATACTTTAAATCTTTGGAAACCTGTTGCATGGAGATGGTTCAAAAATATTTACTTAAATACCAGAGAATGATAAAAGGCACATTAATTTTATGTCGGAATGTGGTGGCAGAAAGGTTAAACACAAATCTCTGAAAGTCTTAGGAGATGTGCACTAATTATCAAACAAACTGTATTCTAGACCGAGCTCCCACAGCCTGCAAAAAAAATTCAGACTCGGCACAACCCAGTCATCTTTCTGGTGTTTTGCTCCATCCGTGGCTGCATGTGTGCTGAATCCCGGTCGATTTTAAAACAGCCGATGCCCCCACAGCCTCACGCTGCACTCAGAAACACTCTGACGGTCAGCGATACAAAACCCCGCGCTGTCTTTTCACCTGAGTAGGTTTTCTGTTTAAGAAATCTTCTGGAAAGATTGAAAATAAGAGGTGTGAGGGAACTAATTGGGTGAAGGCAGATGGCAACCACCTTTAATTCTTTTCCAGATGCATCTTCAAAGAAAAACAAGGATACAAACAAGGAGCAGACATTTAGAATATTTCCTGGAGAATTGCTACAGCTATGATTTGGAATAGCTTCCACCCCCTAGTAGGTAAGTCAAGAACAATAAGTATATATTATACTATTGTTTGCATTTTGAAGGTATCTGTTATTTAATGTTGCATTCTGAGCTCTGGCCGTGGCTCCCAGGCTAAGCTGGAGCAGCCAGCACAGCCAACAAACGTGGTGCAGGTTGAGTACAGAGAGAAGCACACTAAGTACTTCCAGGCTGTTTCCTGGGCCAGTGAACTCCCACTGTTTCCTTTTTTTTTTTTTCCTTTCCCCTCCTAAAAAATACAAGCCATCCCCTCTGCTGCAGGCCTGTGCCAGACAAGGATGCTGGCATCAGTGGGCATGCTGGCCTGAGCCCCCGGGGTGCCGGCTGAGAGCCCGGGCAGAGGGCCCCGTGGCACATCCTCCCCCCAGGGACGGCACCCAGGGAACCCTGGGGGCTGGTGGGTCCTCGCCAGAGCAGCTGCATGTGCTGGGTGGGAGCGCGCATCCTGCTGCCACCCCAGCAACAGGCCCTCTCCTGGAGGCTCTTCCTCCACGTTAATCAATATGGTTGCACCAGCACGTCCTCAATGCCGAGGGCTTTTAGGATCAGGAAAGAGCTTTCAGAGATCAAATTCGCCCAATTGAAGAGGAAGAAGTCTAGACTGGAACGGAAAACTGCAGCGAAATCACTTTGAAAATACGAACAGGCTCACATATTTAAATCTACTTTGTTGCACCTTGATAGGTGATTCTGGATTTTTGTTTAGGCCAGAACCGAATGTAAGGCTTTTAAAAGCTTAAACGTACACATTTATGCATTCATTACACAGTGTTAAATCTAATTTGTTCTTTTTACTGTCACAGGAAGCACATGTTTAAAGCAATCTGTTTCCTCATATGAATGCTTTCCTGTCTGTTTGAAAAAAATTGCAACACACTTTACCCCAAGTAACCAAGAGGTGATCATAAATATCCCTAAATAGCATTAAACAGATATGAAAGACATTAACACTTCCAGAATGCCAAAGTAGTATTAAAAAAAATAATCTAACAGATGCTCCTAGGTCAAAAAGTGAAATGTGTGTTTCCTGAAAAAACACTCTCATCAGAATCATAAATGAACTGTGAGCGGAGAAATGAGGTGTTGCAGAGCAAACGAGAGGATCTTTTTGGTTAAGGACTCTTGCACACTATTGCCAAAGTTTGGTTGCAATAAAAGAGCCAAAATTAAAGGCGACTTTGCTGCAACCCAGCGTCTTTTGTATTCCACCAGGTGGCAATGGCAGCGAGGGAGGGCTGCCGCCCAGGCCTGCCACGCCACGCCAGGCCGCCAAGGGCTGCCTCCGCCAAACTGGCCACCGACCAAGCGATTTAACTTTGCCTTGTCACTTTGTGGCTTGCGCTTGGCAGGGAAAAGATGTTCTCATCTGGAAACGCACTCAAATCATCTGGAATATGCAAATCTAGCTTCAAATACCCAAGTTAACGAAGCCCCTCTCGCTCCGGAGCGGGGACACACGCTTCCCGGCTTGGGGGGCTCGCTGCAGCACTGGGCGATGGCTCACCACAGCACAGCTCTTTCAGGCACCTAAAATATTCAAGTCTTTATTACGTGCTAGAAAAGCAGCAAATGCGGGAGCCTTTCAGCCTTTTATTGTTTACAGCATAGCAAGGGTGGCACGGGTAAAACCCGCTGCTGAGCCATCCCTGCCCTTAGATGCTGTGGGTGGGCTCTGGGTGCGGGAGGGCTCCCGTCCCCATGGCCACCTGCCTGCACCTCTTCAGAGCCAGGGATGAAACCCCTGTGCACTACATCCCTACGCACACAATCCACAGCACCAACAGACATGAGCATGTAACACCTCGGAGCATCCACACGGCTGAAAGGAGCCCTCCCAGGATCCAAGGAGAGAGCATTCTCCACGGCTTTCCAGGGATTGTTGGGAGAGCAGGTGGGAGCAGGAGCTCAGCGGGGAGAGCAAGCAGGGCAGGACAGCCTGTCCCGTTCTGCTGGAGGTGCCCGTGAGGCCGAAGCTTTGGGAAGCAAAACACAACACACGTTTATGGGTCTAAAACCGCGCTGGGGCTGCTGCAGTGTCTGCTCTGCTTGGGCACTGACTTTAACTGCTTGTTTGGCCTGTCGAAAGGCGCTGTATGCCATTGAAAATAAAATAACAATAAAAAAACAACCAGCCATTGTAGGCCTCCTAGGTTTTGTGCCAAGAAACCGTCAGGGGAGCTTTGCTATGCATTTAACAACGTTAATAGTTATTGGAGCTCTTTATGCCATTTCCCCCTCCCCCCTATATTTTTGCTATGCTGATTTTTTTGCTCATTTACTGCTTCAGTGTAAAGGCAAAAAATACTTCAGAGCAAAAATTAATGTTCCTTAGATAAAACACTGGGAGTCTGTTAACAAATGTACTCCAGTCAGAGTGCAAGCATATCAATCTCGACAGAGTATCTTCAACTTCCATAGATAACTTCTTCATTAACGTCCCACTCCCCCCTCCACACACTGCATCACTCTTCCCCACTCCGACCCCATGTCCAATCTGTTCTGAAATGCAAGAACAACTTAAAAAAAAATAATCAGATCAAATAAATAAATCCTCAGTGTCAGAAGCCACCCTTACCTAAAACCACACTGGATAGGCCTGATACAAGATAGGATTTAAATGCTTATATCTTAAATGCTGAACTGTGCTAATCAGAGATCTGAAGGCGTTGCACTGCTTGTAATGAATACAATCTACAGATAATATTTAAAGAAAAGGCACAAAATCAAATTACTGCACAGAGAATTTTTTTTTAATCTTTAAATGCTTTTTCCTAACAATTATCCTCAAGTTCAAACAGAAAAATTAAGTACTGAGTTTTACATTTGTGAAACTCAGCTTAATTCCCAAACGCAAAAAGAATTACAGATTACATAGCCAAGGAAAGAAAGTGATTGAAGGCTGGATATGAAAGCGCCATGTATTTTGACATTTCTTTACTGACTAAAAAAGCATTTGCTGATGGATCCTTGCAGCAGAGAAGGGGAGGGCAACCGCGGTGCGGGGCACGGGCAGGATGGGCTCCTCCAGCTGCAGGGTCCCCAATGCCCAAGGCACCCAGTGCTGCCTCTCCTTCTGTCCCACTGGGAAACTGCCGGGCTCGGTGCTTGGTACGTACGTACAGACAGCTCGATGACAAGCTTAAAAAAAAAAAGCCTTGTCAAGTTTTTTGGGGAAAAAAAAGACACGGGCTGAGGCATGCTCCATCCCAAAGAACCCCCCAATGACCCGGGGAGTGGGGTCTGCTCCTGGGGCGCCGCTACCGTCCTACCTGTGGCGGAGGGAGGAAAGTGCTTAAAAATCGATTTTAAAAGAAGTGGCTTAAACATAGAGCCGAGTACCTGCTGCGCCTCAGCCTGCCATTTTCGCAGGCACTGGGAGATCAGCTGGACCGGGTGGCTGAAGCCCGGAGCCGGCGGGCGAGGCGCCCCCTGCACTACCAGCGGCACTCTGAAGAGGGAGCCTCTGATTAAGCTAAGCAAAGAACCCCACGAATCACTACTGGATCTGGTTGGGGGGGTTGTTTTTTGGTTGGTTTTTTTTTTTTTCAGTCCAAAATAGTTAAACCATTTATAAGTGTGTGAATTTTGCAGTAAAGGTTTTACCTTTAAATCTACCGTAAGGCCAAGGCATAAGAAAAATACACGTATGGGACCAAACCCTTCCCATTGCTTTTTCGTGTTGAAGATACCCTGTGCAATTCATTCAAAAGGAAACACTTTGCCATTTTAAGCTGTATTTTCTCTATCTGTTATTCTATTTGAAAACAACACAATCGCAGCATTTTGTTTGCAAAATGACTTTCCAGGTCGTTTTGCAGGTCAGGAGCAATTCCAGGTACGGTTTGCAATAGACGGTCCTTTAACTGACCTCCTCACCGCTGTATTTTATCATTTCCTTGGGTTGACTTTATTTGTTATGTGCTAAAGCTGCACTTTCAAATTTATGTTTTCACTTTTAAGCCAAAAGCAGAGCTTTGTTATAATTGAAAAAAAAAAAAAACCAAACCCAAAAAACAAACCTCCAAACTGTGGATTTAATAAGGTTTGAATTTGAATATGGACCCACCCCCCCCCCCCCCCAACATAATGTGGGATGATTTACAGGGCAGGCCAGAAGGGTGAGAGGGATGTTAGCCAGGCTGCTTCCCCTGGGGCCACCGGATGAAGAGGATCTTGTCAACCTGATAAGGCAGCGAGCAAGACAGCCCATGGCCGGTAGGAGCCTGGGACAGCACCCGGGGAAGGGTGGCCACTGCCAGGATCGGACAAATTACTTGGGGGAAACATACAGGCTGCTGTGAGGCAGGGGAAAGGCAAGGACCCCGCTGCAGGGGTGTTGCAGTGCATTACACGGGTCTGGGCTCCGTTCTATGGGCTCTCAGGCCTCACTGAATTATAGTAAAATATTATGAAAAAAATGATATTATTAGCTCCTGCTATTCCTTCCTTAATCCAGCTGCTACCTCGCTCCCTCTCACATGATGCAAGTTGTTTGCCGGGTCCCCATGAGCTGCCCCCCAGGTTTTCACCCCTGTTGCTGTCCCTTGGATGATTATCTCCAGGAGGGTCAGCTCTGTCCCAGGGAGCCTTCCCCCCCATGCCGCTGGTGCTCAAAGACCCCCAGACCGGGATCCAGCCCCCAGGCAGGCTCCGCACCGCTGCCCCAGTGTTGTTTGGCAGCTGGGATGCTCTGGCACATCTCTGGTGGGTGCCAACCCACAACCCACCACTGAACCCTGGGATGCTCCAAAGGACCCCACAGGTCCAGTGGTGGAGAAATGTCTCCAAAGGCACTGGCAGCAGCGACACCGCCGGCATCCCAGGACTGGTGAATTTTCTGCTACGGCAGGTGGCACAGGGAAAGACGGGGACATCGTATTTGTTTTGGAAAAGTCCCATTTATCGCAGATGTTTGAAGGGGAATTCATAGGGCTGCGTTTTTTCACTTGAGGTAGGAAGCCTGCAAAGTCTGCACAAAAAGCACAAGCAGTGCTTCCTCACCTCCCAGCGAAATCATCAAGGCTTCTCCCGTGGAAAACAGAATAAAGCTGTGGAAAAACTCCAGGTGGCATCCCAGTAGTATTTCTTTTTTCTTGAGTTTTTGGAACCAAGCAGGTGTTTCCTTAGGATGTACAACTGAGTCATACACTTCCTTATCTGTCTGGCTAGCAAGGTCAGAGCTTGTGCACTTGTAAATACACACAACAGCGAGTGCAGATTAGATGTCTCCAGTCTAGGAGAGGACATCTTAAATTAAGATGAAAGAAAGAGGCTCGTCATTAAAATTGAGGCTTGAGAGATTTTTATGTGCTGATTTGTCAACAAAATCAATTAATTTCTCAGTTCCTCACTTTTCTTTTAACACAACTGAGACATATGACATTTGACTTCTCCCTGTCTTTATTCTGGCTGTAAAATCTTCCCTACAAGAATCCTCCTAGAATCTACATTCAAAATAATGTGCGATGCCTGCCCGGGCTGTGGTTGCAATCCTGCTCCTTGGTGCAGCCCAGATCCTATTGCCAGAGCTGGTTCCTTCACCCCGCGCCCGCTCACATCCATTTGACAAGCAGAAAGTGAAGTGGGTGCCATGGGCAGAGGTGAAGCCCCTGGCAGTGGTGGGTGCTGAGCCCCAAGCTCCCTTCCCAAGCAGGAGGTTGCCCATCTTCCCCAAGGGCTCCTACAGATGCAACTTCCAAGAAGATGGTTCAACCTGAGGAGTCATCACCTCCTCCTCTTTCCTCCTTTTTAAAGCCTTTTATTTATTTTAAAGCTGCTGGTTCCATTAAGAGCAAATTAACCTTGGAAACCAGAAAGATGTGACCACGATCGCTGGCTACGCCAGGGCTGGACCACGGCTGCTTTTACAGCCATGGCTTTTGCCTTCTTTCCATTTCACTGCAGCCGATCCCAGGGATGGGGAATACACAGGGACACTCCACCTCTCCTCAAGGAGACATGAGGAAACAAGCATGGGGTGAAATACCCCCGTGGGGCCCCAGCAGGGAAAGCCGCCCTCCGGGGAAGCCCAGACCCATGAGCTGCCTCCACGGTGGCCAGCAGGCAGGGTTCAGGGAACACAGCTCAGTACAGCTGGCTGTGCGGTTATGAAACAAGAACTGCATCCTTGCCCACTCACGGTGTGCCATCAGCAGGGTGCAAGCTGGAGTAACACCGCCACCATCCTCCCATTTCACTAGGTACCAACAGGACCTCTTACTACAATGTGAACCTCCCCCCTGCCAGCCTTAAAGCATCCTAAAAGCAGCTCCGCGTTAGCTCTGCTGTGTAGCTGTGGCAATGGAATGACGGCACCAAAACCTGTGGTTCATGGCTGCGACGTCACCCCAGACCCCGCGGTTCCCCTGTGGAGCTCCTTCATATGCTCCCACGCAAGCAGAGGCAGACTGGAGAGGCTGTTTCCCCAAGAGTGCTGCTGACCCC
The DNA here is from genome assembly GCF_017639655.2 of Falco naumanni. Classification (NCBI taxonomy): domain Eukaryota; kingdom Metazoa; phylum Chordata; class Aves; order Falconiformes; family Falconidae; genus Falco; species Falco naumanni. The sequence goes on from NC_054079.1 coordinate 21,658,345, forward strand.
CCCCCAGCTCTAAGCCACGGGGACAATCCCGCAGCTCACACCAGTGCCTCTGACCCTGCACCGAGCAGCACGGCGGGTTTGGTCCTCCCTGGGAAGGTGCCTCGCTGGGGATTCGAGACAGGCTGAAAGCTGCGTTTATCGGCACGGCTTGAGAGTCTGCAGAGCAGGACGTGGGATTCCACTTGGTGTCATGGTCCCGGCTCTGCTGTTAATGGGGATCAAACAACAGCAACCAGCCACTCTTCCCGTGGAGCTAAGGAAGCAGAAAGCCTAGGTGCAGTTGTGAAAGAGAAGAGTGTCCACGGAGAAGACAAATGGAAGATGAATACATCGTGCCATAATGGCTGTACTTGACAGCCTGTTTGCTAGATGATAATAACACCAAAAGGAATCGCGTGAGTTGAGCACCGTATGACTTCCAGGCACCTTACTGGAAAGCCTGGCCACACAGAAGAGCAACTTGAGGTGCAGAAAGGCTGTGGGTGGCCTTTGCTGGACTCACCCACCCACCATCATTCTCAGAGGCGAAAAGCCTGTCTTGGCCACGCAGGGGGCTCAAAGGCAATGTCACCACTTGTGCTCCTCGGAGCTGCTCCTGCTTCAGCCTCAGTAACCCCTCCTTCTTCTGAAGCATGCAGCCTGCTCCAAGAAAGCCAAAGAAGAACTTGCACCATGCCTGCAGATAACTAACTAGCATCGTCAGCACTCCGTGAAGGCTTTGTTTCTGAGCTTTCTTTTTTTTGTCCTCAATATATTGCCTTGTATTACAGGTGCTACCTGTTGGAAATCAGCACCTGGGCAGACACTGCTTCCCTGCCGCAGTACCACCGTGGTGGACTTACTGAAGTCAGGATGATACAAGTTCTTGTAAACCCACGACTCAAACGTGACCTCTACAACCTAAGCCCTTCCCTCTTTGCTCACTTTTCCCCCCAAAGACCTCCCATTCCATACCCCATTCCTTCACAGATGCTTCCCACCATGCACACCAGCGCAGCTTGCTCATTCCTGACTCTTACTGGTCAAGAGAAGAAAGGTGGAAAACATCACAGCACTTGGCAAACATTTCATGTAAAAGGTCAGATGTGATTAAACCATCAGTAGCCAAACTGGATGAAGGCTTTGGGTTAAAGATTAAGAGAACAGCAAAGCCTTAGGATGAAGTTAAGGGTGAGGAGGTGGTCGTGCAGAGGAGCCACCTGGATTGCATGATGCTAGGTCAGGGGTCCTCAAACTTTTTAACCAGGGGGCCAGTGCGCGGATGAAGTGGCAGGTTGTCATCTACGGCTGCTTGGTTCCCCCCCCCCACCAATCCCCAGCGGGGGGGGGGGGGCAGGGGTGTTCTGTAAATACCAGGAGCCGGATTGAGGACCCTGGGGGACTGTATCCAGCCCGCGGGCCGTAGTTTGAGGACCCCTGCGCTAGGTGATGGCAGCATCCAACACTGATCAAGAACACTGCACCGCATGACTGCAACACCTCACATAAAGTAGCCGTTATTGTTACCCAGGAAAGGCAGCCCCAGCCTGCAGGTCCAAACAAAGTTCACGTGCCCTCATGCCTGGTCCTACATAAACACCCAGGTCAAACCTCATCTGTGGGTAGGAGAGCTATTCCTGCGGGACCCACCGCCCGCGCCAGCCTGGGTACCAAGCGTTACCATGACAGAGTTCAGTAAAGGCCCGTGGCTACTCAACAAGCAAAGAGAAAAATCTCATTTTTCCCAATATTGTTGTGCCCATATCTCATCCTCAGCTGGCTCAATTCAACATAGCCTGACCCTCCTGGCACCGCTCCAGTGGGAGCAGAGCTCTCCAGGCTCTCGACCGAAGGCAGAAAACTCCAGTACGAAATGGTCACAGTACAACCCCTTGCCCCAGAAAGACTATATAGAGTCTGTAAGTCCACAGAAGTATGTTAGGCTGCATTATATCGTGGACAGGAGCCCAGGACACAGTGAGGCCATGTGTGCCCAGGGAGTGGGCAGAGTGGGGGTACCTGGCCCCCTGCCCCGCCACCTGAGATGGCAGATCACACTGGGCTGTGCAGGCACGTTCAGGTTACAACACCTGAAATCAGTGAAGTCCTGAAATGCCAGAGATGGGAGAAGCTCCACACAGGACACCACGGACACATTGGACAAAGCCAGTCTCGCCATGCACTATCCAAGAGCCCCTCAAGCCCCTGCTGTGGTCGGTCGGGCAGGCACCGTGGCACACAGGGAATGGGCTGGGGGGGACAGGCACACCCCAACCCACGTCTTTGTTCAGACCGAGCTTTTGGAGCTCAGCACTTCAGTTCCAGCTCAGCTCCAGGTCTGTCACCAGTTCATAACTGCTGTGATGAGCTGTGGCTGAGACTGGCCGCGGGGGTCCAGAACGGGCAGGACCACGGGATGCACCCCCCCGCACCCAGAGGACACCCGAGGGGGTTTTACCTTCCCAACACCAAATTTAGTTCAAATCTTCATTATTTTTTAAACTCTGTTTCCATAGTTTAATTTACTTTGTTTTCCAAACTCGTAGCCATTTCTTATAATAAAGGGGAGCTGATACAACATATTTATTACCATTTATCATTGAAATTTTTATGACTACTTATGAATTAATCAACAATAACTGCTTTCACAAATGCTGCTGCATTAATCTCCATATCCACTGCATAAATCACATTGAGAACAAGTTAATATACATATTTTAAGAGAAATACAGCAATATTTCCACCCTATCAACTAAGTATATTATAAGCTAGTTAGTCAATTTATAAATGCATTTACTTCATCCAGCATCATAAATCCTGGCAGTTCAGCGTGACACAATCTATAACCTAAATATAATCTGACCTTTTGTAAGACATTTTTTCTGTTTGAGACACACAGGTGCTTTTTCTAAAGCAGTATCGTTTCAAGTGCAATGTATGATTCATGATACATGAAGACAACAAGACCCAAACACCTATCTGTATGTTTGCTTAAAAAAGGCTGTATTACCCTCCAGAACCATCTTATTCACATTACTGGACTTGTATTTTAATTTACTTTATAGAGCTATGAGTGATCAAAATATTCAGGAATTTTCTAATAAATTGTACAGCTCATTAAAATAATCAGAAGTATTTAAAGTGCATATTCTACTCCAAGAGAATTTCACTTAGAAATAAAAATACTGTTAAAATAGTCAAGAGTACTGAGCTGTAGAAGTTCTTCCATTCTGTGCAACAACTGTATTCATGAAAAATTAAAGGAAGCACACATTTGAGACTAATCTGCGACAAACATAAATTGCCTTTCATTCTTTTGAAGCAAGAAGCAATCCCTAAAAAATTTTTGCAGTAGTTATAAATCCCTGCAGGTTGACATTTCCAACAGAAACGTCGCCTCCCTTCCCCACGCAGTGAGGGCAGATAGCAGGTACCATTTTACTGAGAGGATCTTTTCGAACACAGATGCAAAAATATCCTTGTAAGTGTCCTGAGATGTTCACCGGTCTACAGAGCAATATTTTAAACCACAAAAAAACCCCGCAGCTTTGGGGCTGGCTTGGTTTTTTTCTTGCCTGCAAATGACTCAACAGCAAGCCAGCAGAATTCCCGAGCTACCGCAAGCAAGCGCGGCAGTGGCTGGTGCCAGGAGCATGCGGAACAGGTGCAGCATCCTTCGGCACGGTGCATCGCAGCACAGGGGCTCTGCGGCACGGAGGGGCTCTGCGCTCCTGCAGCCCCGCTCCCCTCCCTAGGACCCCCATCACGTAGGGAGCTGGGAGGTCTACAGCATGTGAAGTTGTCAGTAAAACTATTAAAGGCTAAAGTTTCATCTAAATTAAATCCACCTCGAACATCAAGTGTAAGAGTACTTGTAAAACCCTTTGGGGAGGATATTAGCTATTGCTGTAAAGGAGTCCAATAAAAACCAAAACCAAAAAACACATAGTGAAATAAATTTAAAATACAAGTGTGGGAACTTACTTTTAATTAAAAAAAAACAAACAGTATTTTTTACTTTACTGGAAACTTACATTTGAGAATTTCCATTTCTCAACCACTTTCAGAAAAGATTTATGTTTGTATTTGTTTAACATTATAAAGATTACAATAATCCGTGTGATTAAATTAGCATGTTCATATGTTTCTTTTTCAGGTTAAAATGTTATTATTTATAAAGTGACCAGTAATGAAACTACCGTTTAGCACAGTCACGACAATAACTGAAGCTTTAAAAGTATGCTAATTTTCGAACAGCAAATTTACATGGATTTATGGTAAAAACATAAAACCCATCTGAGATTAACATGCCAATTTGTTACATATTCCGCAAGATTGACTGCCACTCAGCTCCTCCTAATAACCAGATTTAGAGATAAAACAAATAGAGTTATCAGGTATGAAACGGAAGCTCTCCTCTCTCGAGTGGTTTGTTTTCTGTTTGCAGATATTGATACAAAAATACGTATTTTTAAAGTAATGGCAGAGAAAAAAATTAGAATAAAAATACTAGAATAAAATGCACTCTTTAGCCATCCTACCCTTTATACCAGGGGTCCTCAAACTATGGCCCGCGGGATGGATACGGCCCCCCAGGGTCCTCAATCCGGCCCCTGGTATTTACAGACACACCACCCCCCCCCCCCGCCGGGGATTGGGGGGGGGAAACCAAGCAGCCGCAGATGACCTCCTGCCACTTCATCAGCGCGCCGGCCCCCTGGTTAAAAAGTTTGAGGACCCCTGCTTTATACTGTAGTTACTGAAATGTCATATCACTTCTTTTAAAACTGCTATTTTCTATAGATTTTAATGGATTTAAAAGTAAATGCTCTCAAAAGATGCAATGCACCTTGGTACAGCTTATTCAAGGGAAAAAAACCACCAACAAAACAACCAAACAAATTTTCCACAGTGATGAAAAAATGCAAACTAATAGAATGATTTGGGTCACAAAACAAAGGACTTCACCAAACCAAAGAGAAACCCCAACTTCTGACAGCACGGTGTGAAGATTTCATCACAAACACTGAAAACTGTGCACGGTGTAGCTGGATGGCACCCGTAACCCTCCTTACAAAAAGGTATCTGGGATATTCTTTAAAATAACACGGAAAGCCCTGGGTAATTACCAGCTCTGTCTTTACTGCTCGAACAACCCACAATGCCTCTGGCAGCAGCTGGATCCCATTGGTTGACACCTGGGCTCACCCCCAGCCAGCTCCTGCTGCAGGTACCATAGCTCAGAGACCTTGTGTGAAAATGAAGATGTTCGCCCTGCATCCCAGGCTGAGACCCGTGGACATTTCTCAGAAATCCTCTCTGCACATCTCTTTGAACATGCAAATCCATAAATCAGCAGCAGCCTGACAAAGCAGCTAACCGGCATGTGCCAGGGATGCTCGCCCTGCACAGGTACACGCTGCCCGCACCTGCGCCAGCTCTTCAGCATCCATCGCTGAAAATCCACACGAGCAGCCAACGCTCATCCCCGCCGTGAAATTAATCCCTTCCAAGTCAAGACAAGTGATGAGATATTTTTTTTTTACCTCTCCTTACCTTGGCCTCAGCCCTCAGCGCCAAGCGCCCCATGAGCCCAGCAGCAGGTTTGTTTCTCTCTGCCCACAACCGAACAAAGCCACCCCATCACAAGCCAGCGAGCAGACAAGCGGTACTTACTGAAGATGGCAAACCTGGAGGAACTTTTCGAACTTTCTTTGTTTGTACTTCTGAAAAAAGACAAAACGGTGTCTTCATAACACAGGCGCTTTTTTTTTTTTCTTCTCTCCACTGAGATTTTCTACAGCCCCAGCTGCTAATTGCCCTGCCCACTGCCTCACACAGGGCTTGCAGCAGTTTAGGTAACACCGAGTGGATGCCACTGCTCTTAAGTCCAGCAGTAAAATGCTGGAAAATTGCTCATATTCTGATCTCGAGTGTTAGGGCCTTTGTTTTCACTTTACACTGATGTGCTTTAAAAAAAGTGATTTTTTTAAGGCTCCTTGCACGCTTGACAAAGGACAGAGAGGAGCAATCAGCCAACGTTAAATAAACCCCTCAGAGAGTCCCAGTGGCGTACGCTCCGCCACTTATTGTATTTATTTCAAAGTATTGCTAAACAGGACGGAACTCCGATTATTTGTTGAAATGGAAAAAAATAAAAAAGGTTGAACACAAAGTCACTCACCCATAGAGGTGCTGTGGAGAGGCCTCCGCCGGGGGTTATTGCTAGAATACTGATAGTACTGGGAGCCAAGTTTAGTGGGGGAGAGCGCTCCTGGGTTGCCAATATCCATGTCACCTCCAAGGAGATTTTGCTAAAAGATTAAAAATATATACGTGTGTGCGCATGCATGTTAAATCCGACTTTCCTCATCATTAGCTATTTCTCATTCCTAAAAATAACACAGTAAAGAAATCTTCATAAGCAACTGAAACATGGAAACAAGAACCTGCCAAATCTTTAAAGGAGACATTACAAAAATTTCCAGTTGAGCATCTTTCCCTTTACTGGGAAAACACAAAGTAATTAATTTAAAATACGATTATTTACATTTAAAGGAGATTTATTGCCTACTTATTCAAATGCAATCAGTGTTTTAAAAACTTTTGGAGCTCTGTTATATATATTTGAAGATAATTTAGTTTCTTTGCTGCAAACAAGATAGCTAAATGCATGGATTTCACAATAATAAAACTTAAAAATAATCCTTCTGTTGATAGAGCAGTTGGCTCAGTGTGCATGAAACAGCTTCATTGTCTATCCCCATGCAAGGAAAAATTCCTATCTGTGAAATAAATACATCAGATTTTGCAATACAAAAATCTGCACAGCAGGCTGTACATGATATGTGATTAAAATGTGAAAATAAAATTATGCATTATTAATATTTTTGCAATGCCATCAGAAAAAAAGCACCTCAGAAATCCCAAACAATTAATGCTATTATATAGCAGCAGCAGTAGCAGCAGTGATGGACTTTCTATATATCCATTTTCTGCCTGTACCATTAACTAACAAGATACATCCCAGTAAACACAACATTTTCCCAGCTACAAAAGGACTAGGGTTTCCATGAAACAGCAGAAAACATGATCTGACCCCCGGTATAAGAAAAATTATAAATCTGTAAAAGACTATGACAGAAGAGAACGATTTCCTGAGTAATGTTCTATTTGCTATAAACTACGTTGAAACTCACCCATAATATATAAATCCCCTGATTATACTCTGCATTGAACACATTGTTCTTTTAATTATTCTGATACGCAATAAAACAGGTGTAGATGCTACCATTTATATTAAGAACAAATTTACCATTTAATAAAGAAATTTTAAAATTAAGTACCAAAAGTCTAACTTTATCGTTACTTGTAATCAACTTTTACTGACTGAACTAATTACTGTACTTGATAAAGTACAGAATGTGTTTTCCCTAATCTAAATTCTAATCACCATGTCACTCACAACAGACTTAGTAATGCTTCACTAACACACTATTCACATGCAAAATACTCTAAATAGGCCAATTATGACTCTGCCCCTGTTCCCTGGTTAACCCGCTGAGAACTGAAAAATTTCACAAGGCAGTCACCAACTAAAACAAAGGCTCCTTGTTTTAAATTAAGACAGTCTTTTTGATTCCTAAATAGCTCAACAAAGTGGCATGTCTCCTGCTGAAAGCAGTTGGTCAAATATGACCCATGAGCTGGAAAATCAGAAATTAAAACATCCTTACTCCTTGACTATACTTCTAAAAAAATTTCAAGATAACTTTTGATTCTGGAAAAGTATATTCCTCTTTTTTCCCAGAGAGGCTAAAAGAGAATTGCTGACGAAGGATGGACAAATGGGCTCTGACCGATTGGGGCCGAAACCCTTTCTTGGTGCGCAGCCTAGCATCTGCCTTTACAGACATCTCCCAGGCATAAAAATAGAAAAATGCCAGTCAGAAGGCACTTTTTTTCCCAATATCTTTATGTTCAGCTAATGCCTAATATACACCTGCAATGACTATGCTCCTTTTAATAAACACCTGCACCGGCAAAAATGGTTGCGAGTCTGTTGCATAATGGCAGAGAAATATATGCAAAAACTCTCGGAAAAAAAGGGTTATCGATTCATTGCAAATATCCTCTGAAAAGAAACGTAATTTTATTGAATGTCTTGGAGCATTTCAGAATGAAACAGCGCTAACCACAGAAATTCTCTTCAGTCATATATTTTTATCACGTATACATTTTAACATAAAGACAGACCTGCTAAATCTGTGCATGGTTTATCCATATGTCGGGTAGTCTGAAAGACTTAGAGCCATCAGCTGTATAAATTCCTATACCCAGCCTACTAGATTTCATTTGACTTCAAAACAAAACAAAACAAAACGTATATAAGACAGCATTTGCAAACTATTTTAAACAATATTCACTTTAGGAGCATAAAACATACACATACCCTATGTTGTTTTTGTTTTTTCATCCAAACATTTTTCTCTATAAAAAGATGCAGAGGTTTCTACAGGAAAAAAATCCCAAACTTGTATTATTATATTAGAAGGAAACACATGCACCAGTCCTAAAGGCTGCATGCCTTTTGTGTCGCGAGCCACCCAACGCTGCTGTTTGCCACTAGTTGCACTTTTCTAAGGGCTGCTCACTCCTCTTGACCTAACGGGTACCTGCTGGATGGAGCCTGGACTGCGCTCAGCATCCCGTCCCGCAGCCTTGCTGCCCAGGGAAGCTGTGCTAGGCTATAAAGTGCTTTCTTGACCACAAAGATTCATTTTTTAAAGAAAAAACGCATCTCAACAAATGTTCACCACAACTGTCACAGACTCAGTTCTTCGCTCTCTTAAAGGAAAAAAAAAACCAAACCCCAACAACTCAGAAACAAATAACCCAACCCAGAGAAAAGCTCCCTCCTTTGTCTGCCAGGGGACAGAGACAGTCTTACAAGGTAAAAAAGAGGTGGGTTTCTGCTTGCAGGGGGCCTCACCAAGCACACGAGGAAGAAAACTAAGATAAAAATATATATGTATTTATTTTGAGATGCTTGTAAAAGGAACAATAGGCATTTATTACTCTTCAGCCTACATGTCACACTGCTAATGGCCTGCAACAAAGAGAGAGATAAAACGTTTACAAACCACAATGACATCGATTACACAGCCTTCAGAGCTCGCCTTTGCTCCAAATTGGATCTTAGAAATGCAATGAATTATTAGGCATCCAAGTTAATATTTACCACTAAGAAACTATGAGCTTAAAAGCCAAGTGTGACATTTGTCAAACTCCTCTCCAGCCTTTAGCTGGAGGTTTAAAGGGGCATCCATGCCGTCGGCGGGCAGCGGGCTGGCTTTGGGTGCGAGCAGGACAGCAGGCACGACGCTAGATGTTGCAGATCTTTGAACTCATCTCTATGAACCCTATATAGAATGCATATTCCGGCATTATAGCATCTACTGTACTCCCAGACACATGCAGTTTGCAGTTTGTTTCATAATAAACCAAGCTAGTAATATATCGAATTTTCCAGTTGAATGTTAAGAGTTAGAGCTAAAAACAATCACAGAAGGGGGACAAAAAAAAAAAAGCAACATAGAAAATCCATTTTCCCATTGAGCCACACAGCTGTATTTTTCATCAATCGCCATTTTTTTGCTTTTCTCATTGTTACACACAATCCTGTCTTCTTTCTAGCAATTTGTAAAACAAGTCACCGGCTAGTGAATCCTGCCTCCAAAATTTGAATAACTAGACAAAGAATTAAAGCTGGATAGGAAGAAAATACGCACATACTATGACAAAGTAATATCCATATGGATATGATATTACCCCTCCTGGAAAAAAACAAATGTTGTTTCTATTGCAGACCTGAAGTCTTCCTTTCCAAATGAAAATCACGTGAATTTCACTTAAATATTTGTTTCAGACCCAATAGATAGGGGATACATTTACATAAAGCTATTTTATTTTTCCTTTATTACAGAAACAGGTGAGATTAGAGTATGACAGAGTGCTGCATTTTACTAATAGAACATTAATTCAGATTAAAGGAAAATGGCCTCGAAGCCTGTAATCCAAAAGGCTCTGAAATCACTGATCAGGGAAAAATACCTCAGAAACCTTTTCTTTTTTTTTTTTTTCCTGACAACCTGGATATTTATTTATTTTTTCTTTTTTTGACATCTTCATGCTACGCCGTGATCCAGTATCAAACACATCATCATGGGAATGTTGCAGGCAAGTGAAAAACGAGCTTAGATGAAAACAGATTAAGCTCCTTTTCTGAAAGATTGCCAACCATTTGTGGGTCACGCTCACGTTGGAGCGTTGCTGCACGCCCAGCTGCAGCCCTGCGCGCTGCTTCCAACCTGCATGATGTATGGCGACGGCGGGACATATGTTCCCCTCGCTGAAAGCCTCAGAGAAGCATTGTACAGGCAGGATTGGAGGCAAACCGCCGCATTGCACACTGCCGCATCCCTGAGTCCTCCAGCCCTCTCCCACCTGGTGCAACACCAAGGCTTCTCCCCCTCAGTGGGAGAGAGGGTGAAGAGCGGGGATGAAGGCTGAGACCCTCATCGTTCCCGGCATCTGCAGTTGTAGCCAGCTGGGTGGCATCACGCCCTCGGTGCTCACCCTCCGGCCAGTGAAGCTCCCGGCCAGCCTGGTCCTGCCTCCACACACTCCGGGATAGACCTGGGAACCGCTGGGAACATGGGCATGTTTATATTTCTTACACGACTTTAGCTTGCCCAAAAGATATAATTTTAAAAACAAGTCCTTTTCACAGTACACTTCACGTGTACAACGAGAATACAGGCACTTTATCTAGAAAAACCAGAGTCCTGCTATTTTTCACAATGTTGCTCTGTTTCTTAAATTAAAATTCTTACACTTTTAAAGATAAAAGCTTGTTTGCTTGTATTGCTCACATTTAGGCCTCCCTGGCTCTCCCTGCGAGCACCACTGCTCTGCATGGTTCCCTCTGCTCCGGCACCAACGTCTCTGTGGGCTGGGCGAGGAGGTCAGGGAGGCAGTGGTCCGGGGGGCCCCCAGCCAGCACCCACTCTGCTGGGCTACCACCTATCGGGTGCCTTCTGTCCAATTTCATGGGGTTTTCCCCGAAAAAAAGAGCAGAAAAGAAAGTGTACTGTGACCTTCCTCATCAACACAAACTTCCCGCGTGCTGTGTGTGCACCCAACGCAGTGATTTGCGACGCTGGACCCAAAGCGTTAGGCTCGTCTGTGCACAGTAGCACCTGACATCCTCCTCATCCTCCTGCCAAATACTTGCTCTTCTCCTGTCCCTCAAAACCCATCTCTGATTGACTTTCCAACAGCTATTCCCTTGCAAATTTGCACACAAAGCAACTTGAATTTGTTGAAATCACATCTAATTTATGCGGAAACAGATGAATAGGAGGTAATTTTGTTCAGATTTTTAAAAAAAAACCAACAACAAAACCCCCACACAATAAAACCAACAAATCTCTAACTGCAACTGTCCTGTTTTCCTCCCCTTGAGTAAAATCACAGGATACAGGATTATATCTCATCATCCAGATTTCAGCTGCTCTTACATGATCTATCCTCAGTTTATGAATTTTCACTTAAGTCAAGTTAACTAAGTCATGCCGCATACACATCTGAATCATTTCTTGGTTATTTCCTTCTGTGATTTCAATCCTCTGTTTTTAATCAAATTCTGAAACTAAATTTCCACTTATCATGTGACTTTCACGGCATCTGTTCATAATCTGTCCAATTCCTACAAATACTCCTTTCTTTGGCTTTTAGAAATTTGGCAGCTCTCTGTAAAATCTTCTGTGTCATTTACGTCCAGTATTTCTCTCTAATGGCAGGTGTAAATTGCAACCCATTGATGGCAAACACAGAGAAACAATTTCCCTGGGTTTCAGAGCGCGTTTTCAAGCTAAGGTACTGTTTTCCTTTTTTACTCAACCAACCGTAATTCTTAAAAGTATTTGCAGAAAAATTTTGACTTTTAGAGAACAAAGGATCTTCTCTCACAGAGATTTAATTTTTCACAGAGATTTTTTTTTTCAAGAACACTCCTATGTATGAAGTGAGAGAAATTTTAATATGTTTATTTTATTTTCTCTATCTGGTGGCAAATAACCTTTTGTTTCATTTCTTCTGCCTTGTAGGGCAGCACCTTCAGATAGCTGTGCACAGTGTTCAGCAGTTTTCTTTTGACTTTAACCTTTTCCATTAAAAAATGCTTGCAGGTATTATCAAATAATTTTTCATGTTCAACCAACCCTTGTGCATTAATGTCATCAGTATTAGTTCTCTAGGTTGTTTTTTTATTATTATTTTTTCACTAGCTCTTCCTCTGCATAATTTAAAATTGCTCTTTAAGTTTAAACCTTTCTGGAGTCATTTTTCCCAGTTGTGCTTTTTGAGCACCGACTGTAATATCAATAAAACAACAGCAACTTTCAAAGTTCATTTACTGGCTTCAGCAGCATCTCGTGGACATGCACTCTTAAATGTGGCTGAGGTTCAACCCCCTCTGGCCAGCGAGGATTTTGTTTGTTCCTGTGCTCGTTCTCATCACCTATTTCTGGTGAGCAGGAGAAAATAATTTGTAACTTCTTACCTATTTTTTCCTGCATTTACTCGTGGTGTTTGCTTGCTTCTTCCCATCCCTTCATTCACCATTAGGCATGATGACTCAGATTATTATACTGCTGCTTGATTATCACTAAAGGTTAGTTACTTGTTTGCATTAACGATCCCCATCTTTCACATTTACAGTGAATGATTTCACCATCAACTGCACAGTCTTTGCTGGTTTTCTAAAGATTTAGTATGTGAAAATATTTCATTCCCTAGTACAGGAGAAAAACGGATAAAACGTGCCCCAACTGAACAAGTACAAGGCAGAAAAATTTCAAAGGGAAGAAGGGACTTTCTCCTCCACTAAGGAGTTTTGCAAAAATACAGTGTTTGCTCAATTTATGGTTTTCTGTGGTACAGTTTACGCTTGAATCCTTGGGAGCTGGAAATACCTCTTTCACTACAGTTCACATGGAAAAAATCCTAGTGCTGCAAGGATCAGTGAAACATGGCATTCTATGTGCTTATATTTGATGTGTAGCATATACGTAGGGATGCATACACACACACAGAGGATACAGGGTGTCCCATACCCCACCTGCTGGGCCAGCCCAGCGCTGCTGCCACCACCTCCCCAGCAAAGCACCATCCGGCTCCTTTGTGCTCACTCGGAGGCAGCGATAAGGACACTCTCTGCTTTATTATTAATCTTTCAGAATATAATTTTCATTTACCCGCTGAAATTGAGCCAGATGATTATAGTGTTTAAAAACACATGCTTAAATACAGGTAATATTCATATAAATATGTCCCAGTGAGTAAGAAGCACAAAAATGGGAAAGTCTTGGTGGTGGCTGGGGAATGGGGGTGGGATGGGGAATGTGCCATCACATTCACCCTCGAAGGGCCTCAAAAAACCCATAAAAACTAACAAAGCTGCTGGGTTTCTTACTGCCCAGAACGGCTGGTGTTTGCTGAGGGTGGCTGGGGGATATGAGACCGAGCAATCAAAGGCACTTGGGTCAAAACCCAGCGTGTTATGGTTAGGAAGTTCTCCCGTGCTGCTAAGCGTGCCCATAAAAAGAGTTAGGTTGGGGGTTTAGTCGGTTTCGCAACATCCTGATGTTGCAGACAGCCGAGGCGCAATGCCGTACCCGGTACTTGCAGTGGCTGGAGCTGCTCCGCATGGCTCCCAGCAAGGATTATCCCTGCGCTGGGGCTGCTCCAGCAGCTGTACCCTGCTCCTGGCACAGCCCTGGGCCCCATCTGGATTAAACACCAACTTCAGCACCTACAGCCCCGCTCTGCCTGAGGAAATAATCTGCGATTGCTCTGGGCCCCCCGCTTTGTAACAGCGCTTTGCCAGAAAGGAGCCGGGGAGGCCAAATCCAGGATGCTGTGCAAGAGCCCAGTGCTGGGAAGCTCACCCCAGGATGGTCTGCAGGCAGGCAAACGCAGGGAAAATCCAGCACCTTGGTCCTTGACAGCGCTCACATGCCTATGCATACCATCATACCGTGTGATAACGTTTAAAAGTCTTTGCAATCAAGAAAATTAAGTGAACTTAGAGCAACCGCAGTTACTCAGTTTGTACAAAACCATGGAGCCAGTACGGCTTAGCGGGAACATTATCTGAGGCACAATCGGTAGAGTCGTTTTCCAGGAGAGAAGATTTGGTCTGGAATTAAACATCCTCAGTTTAGCCCAGGATAAACCCCCTGAAGTCACCAGGGGCCTCCTGGGTGTTAATGAGGAAAGAATTTGGCCCACGGACAGCAGCTGGATTTTCGGGGATGGCTGAATATAGTGAAGCATTGTCTGCAGTATCTTTACAGTGCTGCTGGAAAAGAGGCTTGCCACATTGTCAGAGCTCGGCTTGTCTACAGCATCTTCCACATTTATAAAAAAATCCTTCTGTATCTATTCCACTCAAAAATCCAAGCTGAACACACATGATAAGCTGCTTCAGGTATGAAAAAGTGTACAACAGCAGAACATTCACGTACAGTAAAAAAAGGGCACCGTCAAAACTTACATAGGGTTGAATAACAACCAGATAAACCCAGTACATACGTGTATATATATGCGTGTGTGTGTATACATAGGAACTGCTCACTACGTTATGAAACGTGTCCTGGTGCCCTTGTTTTTCCTCCCAGTACACAGATATCTGTATTTCCATGCAACACTGAAGTTCAGAACATCTCTAAGTACCCACTTTTTCCAACATCTCCAATCCTATACCATCTGGTAGGTATCAGCATCGTGGTCACTTATGGAGGGGGAGATGGACAGGAGGCAGTGAGGATTAAAGACATGCCAAAATGAATGTTGTGCAGAGAATGACATTTTTGCATTGTTATTCCCTGAGAAAAATACCGAAGACTTGCTGGCAAGAGCTGCTTCGTTAAGCTCTGCTTTTCTTCAGTTCAAGTAAGCACTTCACCATGATTCAGTAAGGATGTCCTACCACTACTTGCTTCAAAATGTTCCTCTCTGGCAAATTATGACAAACCCTAAAAAAAGTCCCATTAACCCAACAAGTTGATTTCATCGCTCTTCCCTGTGTAAGCGTTTGACTACAGCTTACAACAAAAATCCTGGCTCAAGTTGTCTCAGAGAGGGTAAAATATCCTGACACGTCTCAGTCTTAAAAAGGTGTTTGGTGGCTGAATTCCCATTTTTAATGATGTAATTATTGTTTTCCCTTTGAATATGAGAACACAGGAAAGGCTTATAGAAGTTCAAATGCATGGGAAACAGCACTTCTCTGAAATTTTGTTAGTAATATTTTTAACCAAAGAAAAGTTACCGTAAAAACATCCGAGAGACCAAAAAAACTTCCTGTCCAAAAAAATAACAAAACCCATGCAAAATGCTTTAGGTGCCTCAGAGGATGTTTTTTTAAGCTTCTTACTATTCATCAGCCCGAAAGATAAACAACGGCCTCCCCCTTTTTGATGGGGAAGCAAGATTTTGCAGGGAAAAAAAATAATTATTCTCGGCGTAAAAGCCATTTGCACGCCCTCAGATGATCTAGCATCATACAAGGCTGATGGCTGGCGTGGAACTGCATCACATAGGTTTGGAAAGGATGCTTAATTGGTCCCTTCCAACCCAAACCACTCTCCGATTCTGTGATTAATTAGTTAAAAGCTCACACATCTAGGTGAAAGAGCATGCGCCCGCTCCGGGGTAAGGAGCAGAGAAGTGAAACCTCAGTCACTCATTGCAAAGGAAGTGGAGGGAAGAAGTGGGACTTGAAGCTAACGGTACGCACAAACTGGAAATAAATCACGCTTGGGCGCCCAAGGCAGCAGCGTGCTGCAACCCGGCAAAGCCCTGGCAGGCGCCCAGCCCCGACCCACCGTCCGCAGCCCTTCCGACTCCCAGTGGCAGGGAAGAGCCCTCCCCAGCTGGAGAAAGGATGGATGTATTCCCACTCGAATCAGGCAACAACTGAAAAACTCAGGTTCTTTCCAGATCAGCCACAAGCTTCGCGGGACCTCAGTGAACAGTTAGCTATGCATGATGTAAAGATACGACACTGGCGTATGTTGCCATCATTTCTTGGGAAAGGGCTATTAAAAATTTACCCGAGCAGTTTGAGTATCAAAATCGTGTTTCATGTTACAGGAGCCTTATGTTTTCAGTGTTATAAAGTCACATTTATTTTTTACAGAACCATGTTATGTAAATATGCCTCAAACCAACTAGTGACACTCGTGGTATCTAAAATAGGAACTTTCTTTTTTCCTCTATTTTAAATTTTCCTCTGCTACTCGCAATCTTTTCCCACACAGCTAAAGTACACAGGAAACTGCTATATGCTAACACAGCATATAGCTGAGGCTAAATAAAGTGCAAAGGCATATTTGTTTCAAGGAAAGTCTGCGAAGTTTAGGTCACCTTGCGCTTAAGACAGGACAAAAAATTAGTCACCCTACAACAAGAACAGAATTGGCAAATTCAGCTGCTATGAGAAACTGGAAGGGGAAAAAAAGCGCACCTTTTTATGCTGACACAGGTCAAAATATAACAAGCTGGTATTTCAGCAAGGCAGAGCGGAGTGTGCCACCCCAGCCTGCAAACTGCCTCCCAGCTAGGTCAGCACTGCAGGGGGAAAACCAATGCTTTCAAGTAAAAATGAAGACTGCAGGGATTCAAGGAAAAACCAAAGCACAAAACGCCCTGGTTGCATCCGTGTTGCTGCGGCATGTGCCAGGAACTGGCCACCTCCCCGCCTGGCCAAGGTGGCAGGGAGGACCCCGAGGCTCTGTCACCCACGCCAGGCACTGCCCATGCTCAACACCTTCACGTTCCTGGTCTGTCCCTTTCTTTGGGATTGTCTCCTTAGTAGGCAGTGCCCTTCCAATGTCTGCCCGTGCCTGCACACTCTGGATTAATGCAGCACTTTCCTGCACTCACCTGGGATTTCTTACTACAGGTAGATGCACTGTAAATACAGTAACCATCTTCCCCAAAGTAACAAGCAACAGGACCAGAGGAAACGGCTCCCAGTTGTGCCGGGTGAGGTCTATTTTGGATATTAGGAAAAATCCCTTCATGGAAAGGGTGGCCAAGCCCTGGCACAGGCTGCCCAGGGGGGTGCTGGAGTCACCAGCCCTGGGAGGGATTTAAAATACATGTAGGTGCAGCGCTCAGGGCCATGGGTTAGTGGTGGGCTTGGCAGTGCTGAGTTAATGGTTGGACTTGGTGATCTTAAAGGTCTTTTCCAACTGAAATGATTCTATGAAGAAATACAGCCAGCAACACTTTGCCCTTATGGTACAATTTTCATCTGTTCACATCGTCTCTATTACACAACATAGAGTGGATTTTCCTCCCTCCTTTGTGCAGGGCAGAGGGGAGGAGGTTCTTTACTACTGGGGAGCAAAATTTTACCTTGCCTTTGCTGCAGAGAGAAGCGTTACTCCGGCTCTGTGATACAGCCGCACGAGCCAGCACGTCAAAGCAAGTGCTCATGCAGGTTGGTGCTGAGTTAAATAAGCCAGTATGGGACTGCACGGGGACATGCCTCCCTCTGGGTCTCCTCTTCTGTCTCCTTTACATAGTGCCTTACTCCAGCTTGCACTCACGGCACTAACACAAGATACAGCAACGTTTACATAGTCAAAAGATGCAGAAAAGAGCTGATGTGCAGCTCTGCTCCACAGGGATGGTACCACCACTGCAGACCAATGCCAGGGATGAGAGTTGTCACAAAATTTGTAATTAATTTATCTGAAAGAAATATTTATCTTTTTTTAATAAATCAAGGCCACTATGCTGGCTTACTCTACAGCAAAGAAATGGCAGGCTGAACAGAAGCACAGAGGAGAGCAAAGTTTCAGAGATACTACTTTGTTCTGGATTTGATTTAACATCCTATGGAAATAGGTGCAGCATCTCTTGCATCGATAAAGAAATGAAGCAGAAAAAAAAAGGAAAGAGACAGAAGTTACACGGCAAAATTTGTAAAATCAGGTAACTTCAGAAGAAGATTCTAGTAACTGGAAAACTAAATGATACTGGCACAGCATCGCTGTTCTCCTACCCAGCCACAGCAGCAAGAGTACATGAGGAAGAAGCCTCATTCATCCTTGTTGGGCTACTTAAAAGTACACAGCCAAAGGGATCTTCCTATTATACATTTGCAATTCCAAAACTCTCTGTGCTGCTCTACACGTGTACGATCATGTCAGATCTCTCGTTACGATATGAGGATGTGCCATGTGCCCATAAAATATGACAAGCAGTAGAAATTTCCATATGTGACTCCAGTATCTCCTGCCCGGGGATGAAGGAGGATATAGCTGCTACAGAACTCTGCTGATGCTGCCAGAAGAGCAGAGTGGTGACTTGCACTAACTGCAAATGTAGTTTCTCACAAGTCTTCCAAAGCTGGGCTAGGAATCAATCATTTCACACAGTCTGTCCAAGCCTGGTCATCGTGGAATAAAACTTCTAAAAATGATTGATTTAAACTGGAAATACATATTAAAAAAAAATAAATAGTAAGGATTCATGGAAAATTGTCATCCTTCCATGCCCAAGACTTAAAAAAAGGGGAGCAGTGAACCAGGATGCAACTCCTGAGTAGTATTTTGGATGACAGTCACTGCACGGGCATTAGAAAAAGGCAGAGGAGCTCCGTCCTCAACAAGACGTAGGCAGAGGCTAAGGCAAGGCTACTCTTCTTGATGATGCAAGATGACCTTACAAAACCTTCGTCTGAGGTTCTTAAAATTTTACTTTCCAGGACCAGAAAGGCAAGCAGGATTTTTGAACTGTGGAAACAACCTATTTTGTATCTTCTAGTTGGCAAGAGACAGATGAAAGGCTGTGTCAGTAAGCTGCAGCAGCCCATCACTCCTCCCATAGCAGGGGGAAGACGTGACAGTAAAGGTGCCATAAAGCAACGGGCAGCTTCTTGCTGATTTTCTCTGTAGATGGCTACAGTATGCTGGGCAGTTAATTGCCATTTTTTGCATTACATAAACCAATAAAAATAACTCTCCAAAAATCAGATTTGTCACAGCACCTTGTTATGCAATGTAAAGGTAACACTGTATATTACAGTGTATATAAAAAGAGAGACAGAGAAATACCCAAGTGAGTTATATTTCAGTGATACAGTTGGTTTTTATTAGGATTTATAAACATTTTTCCCCAGACACTTTTGAAAGACAAGGATGTGGGAAATATCCATAATTCTAGCTATAGTATAGCCTATATCTTTACTATTTAAGAAAAAATGTTTTTTCCTGACAGTCAACCAGGATCCACTTCCAAAGGAAGAAAATAGTTTTAAAAAAAAAAACAAAAACAAAAAACCCAGACCTATAAACATGCAGACAGATGGCTACATTCTGTCATTAACTTCAAAACGAAATAAAAATATTAATTTCTCCATTGTTGCTAAACATACTGCAGCAAGACTTGAATGCCTGACAGACATGCACCTCATCTGCTGCAAAGGCATAAAGAAATACCTGGCTCCTGTGTTATTATTATTTATTATTTGTTAAGCACCAACAATGTGTTCGGCACTTTTCAAAGCCAGAGGAAGGGGAGGGGAAATGCTTTAAAAATGCTGCTCCCAAGCTGAGTAAGGCTGAGAACACAAGACAGAGCAGGATGGCTGCACGAGGGAAGCCCAGGCTGCAGCCAAATGAAATACAGGCTTGAGAGGCATGAAAGGGCTCAGACCCTGCCCCTCCACCTGCGAGGGCCACATCCAGCCCCCAACACAGAGCCCTAAACCTCTAACCAGAGCAATGGCAACACCAGCCACAGCCTGCAGCAAAACACCAGTCGGTTATGGGGAAAAAAGCTGTGAAAGGGGAACAATGACAATCAAGCCAACCAGGAAAGGGGAAGCGAGAAAGACCCGCCGCACAGCATCGCTCAGTCCTTGGTCGATGGCCCCCAGTCTACAGATGTGGAGTCCTAACTTGGGCCCTGCTGCACTGCAAACGTGGGTTTCTGCTCCCGAGCGGAGGATTGCGGGGGGATGATTCAGCTAAGCCAGCTCCGGCAGCCGCTCACTGCATGGGAGCCGTGGCGGGTGCCCGTGTCACCCCAGCCAGAGCTGCTGGGCACCACCGGCCACCTCCAGCCTGGACCCCCTAGGCTCTATCCCCCCCCCCCCCCCCCCCCCCGCCCCCAGGAGCAGCTATGCCACACTCGGGGGGGGGCTTTGGGTAACTGGGAAGGCACTTCACAGCCATACGCAATGCAGGTGGCCCCAAGGGACCCAAATCCTGAGGCACCGGGTACACATGGCACTTTGCTGCCCTACCGAAGTATTCTAACACTGAACTAAAACAAGCTGGAAAGGCGTCCTCAGATGGGTGAAGACAAAGAATTAGAGAAGAAATAGGGAATGGCCCATGACAACTCTACAGCTATTTGATGTTGCTTGTGTGTTTGAGGTGCCAGGGGTTTTTCTTTTTTTAGGCAGGCTGATAGCAGAACTTAGTCATTGTTTTTAATTACTCCATACGTAAATAGCTGGTAGGGTTCATATCCTCACACATCCCCTGAAATATCTACTTGTCAAAAGTAATCGCTCCTTTTTTTAAGCCAAGAAGCAAAGGAATAACTCACACAACAATAGTAGCATGGCTAGAGCATCTTCTTCCAAAGCAAAAATATCGCTAAGGTCAGTGCTGATGCCAGGCTGGACCGACGGCAGAGGCTGGCACCAGGCACTGAGGCAACAACCCTGCCACACTCAAGCACAGTCTTCCAAGTGGGATGTAAAGACATTTCTTTCTTTCTCCAGCTATTTAGAAGAAGGAAGTTAAGAGCTTTCTGTGAAAATCAGAGTTTACTGGAATGGGAAAGCTCTTAAAAATATACAGACCGTGGGCTTGTGTTTATCTGGACCTTCCCAGAGAGTATGCAGTAAAACAGGGGAAGAAACTCCACAGGCAATGCAGCAAGAATAATCTGCTGTTTAAATGCACAGCACTTGTTTGTTAAAACACTGATTTCTCAGTGTATCCATGCACTGAACTATTTATTTCTGTATTTGAATGACCTGAAATATAATTATAAGCCTGTGCAAAGTGTGAAAAAAAGAGATGGACTAGATTTTGCAACTCAGATCTGGACAACTTACAGATTGTTTAAACTGCAACTAGAAATACTGCAAGAGATAGTTGCAAGTTTGCAAAACAAAAGCAATTTTATGACTTGTAGAAATGAATTAACAGCTGTCTTGGAAAGTATAGATCCTGATTAAATTTTATGTGCAGCATGTGTTTTGAAAATAGCGATTATTTCAATAATTAGCATTCTGTATCTATTTGTGTTTGTAAAGGATCCCATTTCTCCATCTTGAGCTATTCTGTATGTGAAGTTCCTGTCTGCAGTCGCATGGTAATTAAGTGTGATTAAAGATGCTATTCATTCCCCTGCAAAGCAGCAGGTAACCACATGTCAGAAGGGGGTGGTGGAAGAACGGAGTAAACTTCTGGGCAGTAAAAAGGCTGTTGGAAATGGTCTGTTGGAAATGAGCAATGCGACAGCGTACAGCAAATGCTTCAAAAGCAGCCACGTGGGTTTGTGGCAACTGTGGGCGACCATCGCATTCAGAAACATGATGGTCACCTGAAGAAAAAAGTATTTAAAATAACCTCTTTATTTCTGTGTGCACCAGGTGATGCTGGGACCCCAGTCACAGCCTGGACAGGACTGAGACAAGCTCCATTCAGAGACAAAGCAGCTCACCACCACAGCAACACACCAGCCAGGTGCATCAGAGTGGATTTGCAACTGGCAAGAAGCTATGAAAGGCAGAAGTTACTCCTGTGAAAGGGTAACTCCACTACTGAAATGGTGGGAGGGGAACAGAAGGCAACTGCTCCCACAAGACACGACTGCTTTGTTGAGGAGGTATCAGAAATTAGGTCAACACCAGCATGCTGAAGTTTCCCCCCCAAATCCATTTCTTAGTGCTGTCTTATGTCTATCACAATCCTTTATAATACCTAAACACGATGTGTACATACGGCATGCACATGAGCTTCTCCTCCTCCCTCCGTGTTTGCACAGAATTGCCAGTAAAGCTGGAGGCTTACTGGACCCTCTGGAAGTCAGTGACCCAAACCACTTGCTAACAGAGGCAACCAGCACAGCCTGGAATATGGAAATTCCACTTACACAAGAAAACACTTCATTACTGTGAGGATGGTCAAACACTGGAAGAGGTTGCCCAAAAGAGGTTGTACAGCCTCCACCCTTGGAGCTACTCAAACCCCACCAGGACATGGTCCTGGGCAGCCCATTTTAGCTGCTCCTGCTGGAGCAGGGGGTGGATGAGGTAATCTCCAAAGCTGCCAACCTCAACAACTCTGAGAGTAAAGCTCTAAAGCAGGGGTCCTCAAACTACGGCCCGCAGGCCAGATACAGCCCCCCAGAGTCCTCAATCCGGCCCCTGGTATTTACAGAACCCCCTGCCCCCCCCCACCGGGGGTTGGGGGGGGGGAACCAAGCAGCCGCAGATGACCTCCTGCCACTGCATCCGTGCACTGGCCCCCTGGTTAAAAAGTTTGAGGACCCCTGCTCTAAAGCTATAGCGTCTTTAGTGAGACTATAGCCTCATCCTCACAATCATCAGGCTGATAAGAATTTCTGATAGTCCAAAAAGTGAGCTTTTGTCTTCTGAACTTGCTTGAACTGTCACTACCTTGCAGCTGAGCTGAGCTGGATTATCTAATGGGCCTAGAAGGCTCGTTACATGAGTGATCCAGAAAGAACATGGCTTATTAATGGAGCCAGGGAAAGGAACAAGTAGTTCACCACCGAGATGTGAACACATGGCTATCTAGGAGACTGTCATTTTTGGAGAAAGCAATGAATGGTTGATAAACGCCACTCTTTGCACCAAGTATGCAATGAAAATGGTTGCAGCTATTATTCTGCTGGACACATTTTTTTGCTTTTTAGAGTTTATGCATTTGTATTAGCAAAACCTGCCAAACCCTACCCTATATGCCAAGGACAGCATCCCCAGCCATCACCCTTCTACGCTGCAGCACTCAATAGTCAATTCTGAGTCCCCAAATTTGCCAGAATTAGTCAAAGCACAGTCTGTCTTTTTGCTGGAGGTCTTCCACCAAAACCTGACCAGACTTGAACCAGTCACGTGCACAACCTGCCACAGTACAACTGCAGGCAAGCACCATTCCCCTTTTTATCACATTCACGATAGCAGAGAAAGTCAGAGTGCAGCGACTGCAAAGGCAAACCAAGCTCCTTTTAGCACTCAACCACAACATAAACCTATTATTGCACATTACAAATCACAGTGTTATTCTGTTGCCAGGTTATAAGCTCCAGAAAGGTGCCCTTGGAATGCTCACTTCCAACAATGTAGCCCTCAGCTTAACATTTGATCCAAAGGGCTAAGAGAAAAGCACTCCTTTAACCACTCTATTGCAGTGTTGGGTTTTAGCATTTCTTCAATTATGATATGGACAATGAAACCGTGTCTTTCTGGATGCATGAGGAATTCTGCTAAATGAGCCATTCAGACATCTGAACTTAAGTCTGTTCCTTTAATACATTTGATTAACATGGAAATTTTCTCTCTTATGTCATTATTTTAGCGCTGTAACATCAAAAACAACAGTCCACAATGTGCCCACAATCACAGGAGGATAGTTTATGGGTGCTACAACTAATTTCTGGAGCAGCAGCAATGATTTCCCCTCCCAAAGCGAGATGCTCAAGCAGAAACAGCAACAGAGGTGAATCTTCTTCAACTGCAAATGACCACAGAAGTTATGGGGTGATATTTTGCTTCCCAGCCCCACTGAACTCAATAGGAATTCTGCCACCAACCTCATGGCAGCCAGAATTTTATCCAGTCACATTGATTGTTTGTCCCTGGGACAGGAACGTGCACTGACAAAGTCAGGGAAAGCCAGATTCAGAGTTCGCCTACTCCATTTCCTGACCCCACAGGCAAGGGTACACCTACAAAGAGGTTAGTACAGTTGCCACCACCCAGGAGGAATTTTGGATCCAAGGGCAAGGAGCTCTTTCTCTTTGCATCTACTTTAACCAAAAGCTCTATGTGCAATATAGCATAATTCTATTTTGTTCCGTGTTTTCTATGGAGCACCTCACATCCCCACACAGCTGTGGTCGGTGAGTACGTACTGCCCAGTCAGGAAGTCATTGTTCAAATACTTAAAAGCAAATAAACAAAACACTGGAGCTTTTGTTAAGGGCACTGACACCGCACATATAATTGCAAAAAATGGATTAGCAACAGACTTTGTAGGAACCTAAATTCCTTGGTAGGTTAGGTATCTTTTATCACTTTAGTACAGCTTTTGTGTGTTTTTTATGGAGAAGGAGAACAGAGGAGAAATTATTAAAGGTAAAGGAATCTTGCCATCAAAATGTGAGGAAACCTAGTTATTTGACTAAGCAAAAAAATACTAAGTAATTTGTAACAGAAGAATAAAATGAACTCGCTGTGTCTCCAGAGGTCTGCAATATGATCTTCAGAAAAGGTAGCTTGCCAATTTAATTGAGGTAGGAGTTATTTAATTTTTTTATATACAGGTATAGTTTTCAATAAAACTACATATGCCTATAATACTGCAATGGCAGATGTGTCTCGATTATTAGAGGTGGGCTCTAGGGAATATATACAATGGATCTTGAAATCTGTAAGCAGCTGTTTGGAAGGGAGGGGTGGAACATCGCAACACACACATGTTCCTTAAGTGCAGTAATGTTTTGTTATTTTACTGCAGGTGTATTACAGAGATGAAATTTAATAACTTATTGTATACAATACCAATAAAATGGAAAGATTCTTTGCCCTGACGTTCATGAACAAAGTACAAATTAGAAGCATCTCAGAGCGCAGCATCTCCGTGCACAGGCACACACACACCACCTCAGTTTGCACCTTCCCAGATTCAATAGGAGATAATATAGGAAAACATTAGCAGCTACAAGAAGGATGAACCCCAGTTGGGTATGTGTGAACTTTTAAATGAGTTCCTAGAAACCTCAGCCATAACGGGCATATTCACTTGCCGTGGCAGCCTGCTGTGCCCTTGATCACAAGCCTCTTGGAAACTCACACCGCTGCTTCCAGAGGGAAGGGTGCACAGGAAAGCAAGGAGGAAAAGAAGAGTCAAAGAAAGAGTATTGAAAGGCAGACAGAGAAGAGGCAAGCTAAACATGACATACATTGTGTTACAGTGCAAAAATGCTCTCTGAAGAAACACCATCCTGCCTGTTGCATCCCTTGGACTTCTCAGGATCTGGATTCCTTGAATAAATTGCTACCAATATGGTCCCTGAGGAAATCCTGGAAAGCCACAGAGCTGCTGCAGGTTTGGGTGGACTGCCCTCGGATGCCTACAACATTGTAAATGCACGACGAAGCCATTTTGCTGCAGCCTCTAATGCTGCTTGTTTGAACTGATGCTGCAATGAAAACAAACATCGTGCCGATGTCATTCCGGTGGCTGGCCTTTCTCTTTACCATGGCATCTTGAAACAAGCTGAATGCTAGCAGACATGATTTCAATCTGGATAAAGTTTATTCTATTTAGGTAGCAGTTGTGTTTTATTTAAAAAAAAATATAAAAAAGGCAAAAAAAACCCTGGCAGAGCTTGTGCAGCTCTACTAGCTTTTACCTTAACACTTCATTCCAGAGGCAGCTTTTAACAGTCAGATGGTTCCAACTGGCCTCTGAGAGTATTTCTTGAACATCAAGTAAATCAGTACATCCAAAACCAACATTTAGACTCACTTGCTAAAAGACTAAGTAGTAAAAACAAGTCATCTTAAGATTTGGGGATTTTGCTTTAAGTTAAAACACCTTAAAAGCTAAGTATCTGTTACTACACATTTGCCAAAAAGGCATAATCCAAATTTTCAAAGGACTGTCTAATTTATTCCCACATACAATTTTGTGTGTTGCCTTGGAAATCTATGGTGTATGTTTTCTGGCCGTCAAGCTCATTTTACAGTTCTCTTTATTCATTGTTTTTTTGAATTAACTATTGCTCAGAAAGCGCAATAGCTCTGGATTACTCAAAGTTGGCCTCGTCGACTATTAACCGATCAGTGGAGCCACACGACTGTAGGCAGCACAAGTCACCGTTAGTCTAATAATAGTATTTTCTGTACCCAGATGCTCTTGCACTAAGGACTATCAGTGTTTTGTAAACACTGTCCAACTAACGGAGCCCCTCACCTTCAGCTGCCATTGGGAAACCGAAGGACCGGGATTTACGAGCTGATTCCCCAGCCAGAGCAAGGTGCTGCCGTTTCCTCCGGAGCATTTCCCTGCTCCCACCGCCGTGCTCCGGCAGACCCTTGCACCAGCCCCTGCAGCCGAGCGGCTGATGCTCAGTTCTACCTACCAAAGCATTCCTTCTAGCTCTTTCTGCCTTCACCTCTTTACAGTGCTGATTTACATGAGGCTCTTTGAATACAGCAGCAGATGCATTGCTCTTCATTACCATGTGCAGACCCTTACTTACAACCTGAGCACCCAACCAACAATAACAGATTAATACAAGAAACCAGAATAAAGTTAGAGAAATCAAGTAGGTATGCTTTTTTTTTAATACTACTTCCTTGCTAATCCTCCCAAACCAGCACAATATAAAAAAAAATAAAATATATATATTTGGGGAAATGGTAAGTAGCACAGAATTAAGACAACATGCAAAATCCTGACTTCACTGAATGAAATGAGATTTTTGTCATTAACTTCAATGAAGCCAGTGTTTCAAAAGTGTCTTGACAACAACTTCGGTACATGTTTCTTAGATGACTTCTCTCTAATGGAATTAAATAGTTCCCAAGATAAGCTTACCTCCATTCCCACTGTAATCAGTGTTGCATTTGCTATGGTTTTCAGTGAGAGCCCAATTGGGCCCTAGGCTCGGAAATAAAAATCATCTTGAAGTAAATGGGTTGCTGTGTATCTGACCTCTTCTCTCATTGGTGTGAACACAGTGCAGGGATGAAACCTCAGATCGTTGCTGCTATTTGTGTGAAGAGAGGTTGTTGGGGTTTTTTTTCCCTACCAGAAGATTAATAGGTAGCAAGTTCAATATCGTTAGGTATTTAGTTTTCCTTAATTGTTCCAGAAACTCATCTACAGAGAGCAATGCATCACATCTGGAGGTAGCAATCTACCTTTCAGAAATCAACAAAATGTGCACGCACCTCCTGGGTTTAGGAAAAAGGAGCTCACACAGCTACAGCCGCTACTCCAGTCCCTCCAATAACTCAAGGCTTCAGGGGATTCTCAACAATCCACAATATTGCCACCAATATTTCCTTTGGAATTCACCAAGCTTTCTTCAGTATCTTCTGTCTAGATAAGCTAATCTTTCTCAATACATGTGAAAGTACACCCTAGAAATCTTGCAGGAGACTTGTAGCTTTTAATTTTCTTTTAAGCCTGAAGGTTCATACTTCTTAATAATTTGGTGGATCCTGATAGTTCTGCAGCCTGGAGAACAGACAACAGATGGTCCAGCCTCGGCATTAAGCATTATTCCTTCTGTACCTTTCAGGAATTTGAGAGATTCTTATTTTAGAAATAATTTTTCTCCTTCCTGTCTGGGCACTGGTCATCTGCTTCATCCACTTTTCCATTATACTTCAAGAAAGTGGATGCATATGGTAGAAAGAATGACCCTATTCCATGGATTGGAATTTTTATTATTAGCACTTGCATTGCAATATCTTCCTAATATTCCTCAGTTTGTCATGGATGGGACCACAGAAAAGGAGGGCGGGTAGGCAGGGGTTTCTCCATCAGTTCTCCACTGACCCTACACAACCACGGGACACTGCCACATCGATACCATCAAGGATCCGTCCAGAGAGCTGACCACATCTGCACCCACTGAGTTCTGAAGCAACTCCTGAACCAGTCCACTGAAGTGTAAAAACTAATTATTCAATGCTATCATTCAGGGGGGGATTAACTCTCATACTACAACCACAGCCACCGGCTTCCTTACGGATACATGTTTTTTTCTGGTTTCTTGACAGACCCTATCTCCCCAGCGCAGAGGACAGGCAGCGGTGCTCACATTGACCCGCTCTGCACTGCCCGTCAGGGCTCATCCTCTATTTTGGGCGATATGAAGGAGCTCGCTGGCACTTCCAGAAGTCTGGTGAGCAGGAGCGGTGTGTGGGCTTCTCCTGCAGGTGGCTGGTGCTGCATGAAAAGAGGAGGCAGAACCCATGCTGCCTGTTCCTGCAGGCAACCGTCCTCCCACAGTTCCCCACGAGGGGTTTCAGCTGGTTGCTGATCTGTCACTCGGCCGAGAGAGGCCAAGCCAGGCGGTGGCATGGTGCAAGAAGGGCTGGGTGGGTGCCCCCAGCTCCCACCAGCCATCCCCATGGGACTGGTCTGAGCTGCTCCGACCCCTCCACGCTCCCAGCACCCAGTGATGCCACATAATGTCACACTGAGTAATTTCCGTATCATTTGACGCTGGGGATATCTGGAACCAGGTTGCTCCCCACTCCCCCTGGGAGCCTGTGCAAAGTGCTGCCTCACTTTGGATGGGACACAAAGCTGAGGATGCCTAAGAAAAAATTATCTGTTTATGACAAACTGTCTTCTCAAGCCTACAGCTGCACCTCTGCCCTTAGTTTCTAGAATTAACTTTTTACTTGCAAATTAAAGAAAATGCACACCCGTACCCTGCAGACATTCACAGATATAGATGCGCACAAAGAGGCCACAACATGAGTCGCATTAAGAGTCCACGCATAAGGCACACATAGACCATATAACTTCTTTAGGTGCAATGCCATTTTGATCTCAGGAACAATTTCTAACTTACTTGCAGTATCATGAAATCATTCAAACACAGGAAGACTGACAGAAAAACTAAAAGCAAAATGCAGCAGAGAAAAGGTATGTTTTCTGATGAAACGTGAAATGGCAGCAGACCCAAGAAAGCAGCAGAGTGGGGTCTCCAAGAGGCTGGAGCCACAGAGGTGATGGGTCTCACCCTTGGATGGGTGCTACTTCACCCTGGGAACAACATCCCCTCCCCAAGGCTGTGCGAGCACTGGGGACAGGGACACATCCTGATGCCTCCTAACAACAGAAAGCAAAAGCATACAAGGATTTTAAGGCAAAGAGGACTAGCTAGAAACAAGCCCTAAAATTAATTAAGAGCTATTGCAGTTGTTTTCGAGCAGGTGAGGGTAGGGTTACACATAAAATCTTCTTCCCTTATCTGTGCTGGTTATTGCAAGTGAAATCAGTAAGTCACTTACCAACTCACTAAAGAGTTTTGGACATGAAGGCTCAATGCATCACTAAGTTCCCTTTCACAGCTTGGCCTGCAAACCTCCCCCAGGTAGCAGCTCTGTATCCTTTCAGTTTGTTCCACACAGAACTAAACATGTAAACAGTGCTTTAAGCAAGGCAAAGCAGCCTTCCCTCATCACCTCTCCCAGCCCAGGCTCCGCATGTGAAACGTCACACGGGAAACGTCCCCAAAACTCAAACACCACACACGAGGAGTGGCAAGCGCTGGGGCCTCCCTGGCGGCTGAGCTAGCCTCATCTCCCTCCAGTTAGCCAGGTTAGCAGAGGGGGCAAAGCAGAGCAGGCCCGCGCCAGCCAGTGGAAGAGGCTCCATGGCCACCTGCACAGGGACACTGCCACCAGGGCTCCCCGGGGCTGCCCACCCTGCCTCCACCAGCAGGACCCCGCAGCCTTGCAGCGGGGTCGGGGGGCTTGTGACCCAGCTCCCTGCCGCCGCTCGCCTTCCCAGGATGCTGTCCCCAGAGCCAGCTGGCCACCAGAGCCTGCCCAGGCCCTGCCAGGATGTCCCCCAGCACACGCAGGGCTGTGGAGGGATGGCTGAGAGCATGGCCCTGGCCTCTGGGCACCAGCGATGGCAAACATGGGTGCACCGCCAACAGAAATTTCTGTTTAATTGCTCAAATGATTTCATTTTTCTACACTAAATGTTTAAAAAAAACCCCTAAACCAACAACATAAGAACAGACCGTTTCCCCACATTAAAGAACATAGACACACGAAAGGAAAGAAGGGATCAAGTACTTCCCTTTCCTATAGGGAAATAATATGCATTTTGGCTGGTTTTTTGTTGGTTTTTTTTCCCCTGGCAGATTTAAACAGTATAAAGCTTTGAATATTAAGAAGGCTATTAAATTCTTTCAATAATTTTCCAAAGTGCAAAGCTACTGCACTTAGAAAAAGAAAAGGAAGCCTAGTACTCTTCAAGATCAAAATGAATTTAAACACATGATTAATATTGCTACTGAAATTAAAAAGAAAGTGTCTTTTAAAAAAATCAATTGTCTTGAAACAAAGCACAGACTTTTGGCTATTGATAGTATTTTTAGACTCAGACTTTCTCTGGAGACTTAAAAGTATGCAAATGCAAAGTGCAGAGGCGCACACACACATACGCTATACCTTTGTATTACACTGGCATTTTATTATTTAATTAAACTACTCTTATTTTTCTAGCCCACGCATGCTTCCCTTGAGACGGCTTTGCTGTTAGCCTGCTGGCCTTGACTTCCAGCCAAAAACAATTCAGAAACAAAAAGGGACAACAAATCATATTTTCACAGACATTTTTATCCCTCAATACAACCTTGTTTTCACACAACATCATACAGATTCTATGAAAACTGTAATTTATTGCAGTAGCCATCCAAAGCTAGGGGCTGACACAGGCTCTGTGGTGTATTTCCACTTCTGTAATTTCTGAAGTTGTGCTGTTGGAAAGGACCTGCCATGCTGAACAGTCCGGCATTGTTGCAAGGGACAATAATCAATAGTTCGCAGCAGCTCTGACTAGGGCAGTATTAGGTCAACCCAAGTACTCATAGCCTCCAGTAACTGTATCCTGGCTAGAAAAGCTCAGGCAGCAGCTTGAAAACCTGCACTTGCAAATAAAGCCCATTTCTGAGAAATGCACATCTGCAGGCATCGCTGTTTATGATGGAGCATATTCCTAAGATGTACAACTTTAAGAAACAAACCTCATTTATCAGAGTATTTATCACAACCCCTCTGCTGAGCAGACTTTCACTTACCTGGTGGCAACCCTGTAAATTCGAATCTCTTCCATATGAGTATGAACCCCTTTCTGTTTTACCTGTTAAAAAAAAAAAAAGAGAGAGAAAAAAAGATGTATAACAGATATAAACAGACATATATAGCTTCTCCAAGCACTTTACATGATGTTCACCACATTTTCCTAATGCTGTTTACATATGTAAAATAGGCAGCGCTGCCTGTGTAATGCATGTAGGCAATAGAAAGGGATTAACACTTTTTCATGCTGAGGATGAGGATGTGAAATAAACTTCCTAATCTTGGTTGTGCTGCTCCACACACTTTCTGGAACTGGGATTTACCAGGCTTGCACTGGCTGAAGGTGTGAGCAGACATCCTCCATGCCTGCCCTCTGGCTCGGGCCGAGTACCCAGGCACCCAACCTGTCCCTCCCCTGCGCCGGGGACATGGCCAGTCCCTCACCGGCTCTCCAGCCAACCAGCTCTGCCCAAGAGCTGCTGGGGATGTGGCTCCCCCCTCTTTCTCAGGAGCAAATTCCCCCATGATCCAGGTGATGATGGAATTTACACCTGGGAGAAAGACACCGACTGGGAATTAATTCGTCATTTGCTACCAACACTGGGGCTGCCCCAGCGGCACTGGGACTTGAACGGGGGCCCAACAACTGCTAAGGCTCTCTGCCAGCCCTAAGTACCCTTTTTTTCTTTTTCCCCTTTTTTCTTCCCCAGGAAGCCTTTAACACTCTGCTCCAACAGCCTTACTTGCAGTACCAGTTATGGTTATGCCATATTTACAAAGGAAAATAAAGGTTCTTTCAGGTTTGAAAGGCCAGACTCGAGCAAAATCAAGAAGGGAAGAGGTGGTTTCTGCAAAGAATTAAGTCATGGCTGAGCAGCACTGCACCACGTGCTCCAGAGACAAAGAGCAGTCAAGAGGGCTGATACAAAACATATTGACACTAAAAGACCACCCTTATGGTGAGGATAATCACGGGAGGGGGGGAGGTATTATCTAACAAAACATGCAAGAACACAGTAAAAATCCCTCATAAAATTAAAGTTTTTATTATAGGCTGGGGCATAAAACCCACAACACACGGTACCAGTTACTAGGGACCAGATGCTCGGTTTATCTCTGTGTGCATTGCGCCAGGGACCCCTCTGCACCTAGGAGGCAGCTTCACATGGCTGCGTACCCCCACGTACGGGAGATGGGGTGCCAACCCCACACCAAACCCTGCGCCGCCGAGATAGAGCCGCTGCACCAGTACATCTACCAAAGCCATTAAAAAACAACCTTGAACTGCATTTGGAAATACCAGATGATAACGATGACCATAGCCAGTGCCCTGAGCAGTTTCAGAGGCCCAAGCGAGGGGTCCCTAGCTGGCACTGCTGCTGCCCGACAGACGCAGAGCTCTGCTGCTCGGTTTTTCCCCAATGCGATCCAAATTTCCTAAAGAGCCCATGGCGAAGCAGATTGTTAGACAAAAGATGACAGAGATCATGTTAATCATTCCCAAAATGGTGTGGCCACATTCTGATGCCACAAGCCTTTCCTTTACTATACAGCTACTAGGTTTGATTGCCCTTTGGAAGCATTATTGATAAAGTTTGACTGTTGCAAGTGGTTTGGGATTAAAAAAAAAAATCATCTTTCTCCTCATCATCATTTGAGACTCTAGAGCTTGCTTTTGTTTCTTGATTGGTTTTGGTTTTCTTGTTTTCCACATTAAGTAGTTACTTATACATGGGAACCTCCAAAATTTATTTGCAATTCATAGGACATATGCACATGTAATAACTTTTGAAAGCACTTGTATCTGGTTATACAAAAATGATGGATCACCCTCTCCATAGCCCCCCTCAGGTTCAGAGTACTGGGAAGCCTTTGCAGAAATAATTCAAGATTGAAATGACAATAAAATTTTAATCGTGAATCCCCGAGTCCAATGCTGAGATCTGAAAACAAATTGTCTTGCTGGCATGCCTGGAGTTACGTGTGCTACTTCCCATCACCCCAAGAGGGCCAGAAAGTCGATGCAAATAACAGGCAATGAAGACAGGGATGGGGGGGGGGGGGGGGGGGGGAAAGGAAAAATCCCAAACAGAAAAATAGGGTTGAGGGGAACCAAGTACAAGCAGCAACAAAAGGTACTTTGAACACGCTTCTCGCTGCTGCCTGAGTATCCGTAATCTTCTTTTCTATCGTATCAGACACAGGCAGCCTCATATTAATTTCAGTTGTTAAAAAATATTTATCCAGATACAAAAATAAACCCACTGCAAATTACAAGTTGTCAGGGTTAAAATCTACTTCTATTTGTGTGGGGGAGGATAAGAGAACAGCATAGACATGAATCATTCTCAGTAATTTGAGTGTTTCCATGACATCAATGGGCACTCGTCCAGGACTCTGTCGAAGTCTGTGAGGTACCAAAGCGGCACAGCAGCCAGCAGGAGATTGAATTTTTTGGTTTTTGTTTTTTTTGTTGTTTTTTTTTTTTAGGATTATGCTCCTTGTAAAGATTTCAACTATAGCATCCACTTTTACCACCAAACAGATAACTTTGGAGATCACGAGTGAACACATTTCATTCTGATAGTGTAAGCCTTTAACTTTATTACATTTCTTGTTGTTGTTCCCACATACAGCTAGAAATCTGCCTCCTCGACTAAGAACAAATAACCAAAATTTATGAAAAAGTCAAGAATTCACTAAAAAGATATACATACATAGATTTTTCACTGTCAACTGTAATTATGAAATTATCATACTTTTTGTAATGACACTTCATTGGGGGGGCGGGGGGGGGAGAGTATAAACTGTCCATTTAAATTTAGCTACAGTCTTGATGTTGATTTTCTGTTTAAAATTCACTGGCACATTTGTTTCAGATAATAAAATTTGCAAGAGTGCTGATAATATGCAAGAGTAGGCTCTTTAAGCAACTATTTGTGCTCACAAATACAAAAGCTTCTCCTGAATTTCTACATTTACTGTACATTATGCATCATTTTCAGTCACTCGAACACCCCAGCCTGTACTGTGCGTTTTCTGTGGTCTGCAAGAGCTAAAGATTCTCTCTTTTTTTAAAAAAAAATGTTTTAAAAAAAGAGAGAATGTCTACAGCGATGTAGACACCCGACGCATTCACTGCGGAATTTTCGAGACAACCTTCTAGTACTAGAATGCGGCAGCCGCTGCGGATATTTTTTGGCACAAAGACAATGGTGGCAGTGCCAAGCCCCATGGCTAAAACTACTCAAAAGAGGCATAAGGGTAGCATTAATCGTTCAAGTCTTTTACTGCATGGAGTACTGTTGTCCATATTTTAAAACCTAAAAGTACCCGTTAGTAATATTTGTTGTAAGCCAGGGGAGGAAAAAAAAAGGGGGGGGGGAAGAGAGCCTGAAATAGAGATGAATAACAAATCTTGTCAGACATCTGATTAATTTTTTTCTACCTAGAGGACCAAATGCTAAAATGTGCCATTTGTTACCAGCACTGCAAACACACAACACGATCTATACCCTTCCGTGGCTTTATGATCTGACAATTGAAACAAAGCTCCGTGGAAGAAGTTGACCTACAAAGGCTGGTGAATAACTTTCAAGTATGCACTTGTTCTTTAGGTAAGGCAGAAGAAGCATCTCCATTATTATTGGAGGCAATAACTTAGCATGTGTGTAAATATATATATATTCAATTAATTGACACAGTGCATGCCAATCAAAGGAGAGACAAAGAAAGAACTACATGCAGCTCCTGTTTTCTGACAAACACTGAATCTCAAGTCTCTGCTCTCTAAATACCTCTAGAAAAAAAAATACTGCTTATCTTCACTAAATTAAAACGATTGCTTCATAAATATTTTGTTTGCATTTTTGTTTAACTACAGAAAATAAAAGCAGCACAGGATTGCCAATCAATCAATAAAGAAGCTACTTGCTTTTCCATGATGTGTTTTGAAAAATTAATCAAATTAAGTAGAAAATTTAAGCAACTTCCAAAGCACAAATGCAAGTCATCTGATTCCACACACTTTTTTTTTTCCCCTGCCCTGGGAGATAGGGCACCTTGGCTTTTCTCTGGTAGGCAGAATGAGAGGCATGAGGAAACTCTTTTTCTCTGCAGAGAAAAGGAAGTGAAGTTATTTCTATAAATGACTTCAATTCAATGTTTCCATTGAATTAGTGTTTGACATTTTTTGAGAGATGAGTTCAACCAGAATATTCTAATTCAGGTTTCCACTACCCTACATTTGGGGTTTAGTTCTCGGTTACATTGAAGAAGGGAAACTTGTCTGGGACAGAAAGAAAAAAAAAAAAAGGGGGTGGGGGTGGGGGGGAAGTAATTGTATTAGGGATTGGAATTTTAACAGCTGTGAATTTTGGTCTGTTCAGGTCTGCAATTTTGCTTAAACAGATTTCTTATTCATTACAGCATTTCTAGCGCTTTTTGAAAATTAATGATTGTTTCCCCTGATGTCCGATGTCTCAAATGCATCCTGAAGGGAGCCCGATCGATTCCCCTACAGTGAATGACAAATTAAAGGAGAATTCAGTGTCAAAGTCCGACCAGGCACGGGGAACATAGAGGTGGAGCATATTTGAGAAAAAGCTCCCAGCAACTGAAGAATGGGCTGAACTTTATAGTTCCACATTTGTCTGTACATAACGAACACAAACGTGTTATGGCTGTAGCAGGGTTTATTTGCACTGTTATGAGGATCATGAAACAGTTTACTTCTGCCTTAACCTATAGTTCCTGCATTCAGAATTTTCTTATGCTGCTTTCAGTTTGGCTGCATGAGAGGGAGGGCTTGAGCACTCCAGGGAGTGAGTGCCAGACTCACCTCAGAGCTCACCAGCGTGAGTGAAGGGCTCTGCAAACTGGACCTGCCTGCAACGAGGACCGGCTCTGCACAGCACCTTCTGACAGCGACAGCCAGATTATCAGTGCTTTTTTTTTTTTTTTTTCTCAGTTCAGCAGAGAAATCAAGCTAAAAATTTGTATAGAATTATAAAGTATCTGAGGAAAAAACTCATAGAAATAAACGAGTCATTGTACACTATATAGCTTATACTTATAAGCACCTCACTCCCGGAGAAATGTATATATCCCATGCCCTCCTTGGACAGCCTCCCAGGCCTCGCTCTCTTTAGCCCTGGACGGAAAAAAAGCCTACCCATGGTTTCACCAGCAGAGCCAGCAGGTAGCTTCTTTATTTTCCCAGAACTTTTGAATACTATGTTCTTTAAAAGAGAAAGGAGATGGAAAAAAGGAGGGGAAGGAAAAAGAAAAACAAAAATGCTTTTCCTATTAAATGCTTTATATATTTTTTGGGGGGTTTTTTTGTTTGTTTTTTTTTTTTTTTTTTTTTTTTTTACTCTTAATTGAAGGATGCAAATCCAAATGCGGTCCCTGAAGGAAAAAGAAAAACAAAAATGCTTTTCCTAGTAAATGCTTTATATTTTTTTTTTTTTTTTTTACTCTTAATTGAAGGATGCAAATCCAAATGCGGTCCCTGGCACCAGGGCTAACAGCTGGCTGGAGGCTTGTCCCCCTTTGTGCGATCGAGCTTCCCTCGGTGGCTGGCGGCTGCGAAGCGGGCAGAGTGGGGCTCATGGCACAGCTCCCGGGCAGCTGCAGGCAGCAAGCTGGCAGGGGAACAGGCAGCCCTTGTGCTGGGGTGCTGGGCAAAGGTGAGGTGCGGGGGCAAGCGCTGCAAAGGTTCGGTAGGCATCGTCCCTGGGGGGGGGCACGGGGCCGAGCAGCGCTGACACTGGGGTCTGACTGGGATTTCTCCTCTTCCAACACACAAACAGCAGAGAGTTGCTTAGCTCGGCTGAGCTACTGACTCGGGCTTGACCTGGCTCACACTCTGCCAAGAGTAGCGCACTTACCAGTGTAGGATACAAGTTAAAATACCTGATTTATCGCAGTGAGGTTTTGAACAGTGTGCTTTACATCACAAAATCTCATCCGATGGTAATGGAAGTATCATAAGCTATTTCTGCTTTGTGCTATATGTGAAGTACAGACAATAAGAACGAAATCTAATAGATTTTAAGCAAAGTTTGTGCCATGACGGTCACAAAATAGTACAAGTGACACGGCATCTGATACAGGGAAGGTCCACAAACTAGATACAAAGCTAAGGGAAGGTATTAATCCCAATAATTTGAATGGCATCACACCCTGAAATGTAGCACAATGCTAGGGGAAACAGATCTTTTTGACATGAAAGGATTTTTGCACTTACACTGATGTGCAGTAAACAGTAACGGTTCTTAGAGATGTTATGATGCCAGAGCAAGTACCATTACAAAGGGAGATTATTTTTTTTTAAAACAGTGCTATCAAAATGCAAAGGAAATTAAATCCTAAAACCTATACTAAAATAAAGCTACAGAGCTGACTTGAACAACCTAAAGCAAGGAAATTCAGAGTAGAAGTGGGACTTCACCACTGACTCACCTCCCTGGTCCAGTGCTTACACTTAAACAGGCAAGGTTAATTCCCAAACGCCAAGCTACTTCCTTGCACGCACACTATGTGCATGTATCCGTGTCTGTACATATACGCATGTATATATCGATGGGAATAATGGCAGTCCAGCCTGCTGAAGGGCACCCACACGGTGCTCTCAGCAAACTTTGCCCAATACCACCCGTGCGGCTGATGGATTCAAGTGCGGGGCAGGGACTGACCCCAGTGCCACTCGCCCCAAGCTCCACGGCCCCTTCTACGCATATTCAGTTACTCCACGAAAATACCAGACCAACTTCTTTCTCACTGATCTCAGTTCCTGAAATATTGGACCCAAACCAAAAGACTAAGGCAAATTGCTCAATCTATTTCTGTAATCTACCAAATAATAGCATCTATTACAGGGCAGTATGTGACTTCTCTGTTTACGTGTCTTTAAAACAAAATAGCTTTGGCAAAGCTATACTTGAAACTATAAGAATATGAAGTGAGAATATTGAAGGCCATATTCTACCAGACTTAC
The DNA here is from genome assembly GCF_017639655.2 of Falco naumanni. Classification (NCBI taxonomy): domain Eukaryota; kingdom Metazoa; phylum Chordata; class Aves; order Falconiformes; family Falconidae; genus Falco; species Falco naumanni. The sequence goes on from NC_054079.1 coordinate 21,696,519, forward strand.
ATTAAGTGGTCCTTTGGTCCTTGACTAGTCCCACCAAAATCAACTAGATTGTAAAGATTATCACATCATCCCATAACAGAAAGGTTTGACGATCATAGTTGGCTATTTGCCTGGATGAGACAGCTGCATTACAGGATTGATTGTGTCTAATCCAGTCTGAACAAGCTCACTGCACCCTTTGCAACTGGTTTTCAGCACCTTGAAGTTAATCAGAGGATACGCAGGTATTGGCATTTCGTAGCCATCACTGCTATTGTGCAACCAATAAATAATACTGTGTTCTGTGGATAAGGAACATTAATGAGCTTAATATCAAGTACATGTACTAATTGAGACCAGAATAATAAACTTTCATAATTAAATTGGGTATTTAGACAAAACAACTGTTTCTTTCAATGCCGTCTGAAGAAATTATATTTAACAAGTTGCAGAAACCCTAAAGACTCCTCACTGCCGTGGGCTACCGTGTTCATTTTGCAGAGCCTGGTGCTGCATGAATGGCCACGTTCAGCAAGCCTAGAGCAACCGGGCACTTACACTCCAAAGCTGTGAACAGAGGAACATTTATAGGAGATAATCCTTCATTTAGAATGAAGATGCATCTGATTTCATAAATATCTTTAGTCCTCTTTCCTTTTCATATGTGTATGGAATTTCAGTCTAGAGGAAATAATTATGATCATCTAAGCCTGAACACCTGTATCACTCTGGAAATAGGCAAATTTGTTTGGGAGAGAAACAAAAACTCAACAAAACCCATTCATTGTGTTTCACCCTTCTAATTCTCAGAACGTACAATAGTCAAAAGATGGGCAGAGGATGAAGACAGGCACTGGAGAGCAAAAAAAATAAAATATCGAAAGCATTATCTAATACTAGAGAATCAGAATAATAAAAAAGGGGCAACATTTTCATAAAGATATAAGAACTTGTTGTAATAATACCTCAGACCCGAAAACAATATATAAGAATTGAACGTAAAGCACTGGATACTGCTTTATCCTAGATAAGCCTCACAGGGTTATTTTAAATTGGAATACACTGCAGAGTGATCCCTCATCATTTGTTCAGGGACCAGTTCAGGAGATCTTTATCATTTATCTGGAAACCTGGGTTTTCATTCAAGCATAAAACCAGAATCACTTTAAAACAAGTTAGATAAAGATCTAAGGCCATGAAAGACAGAATTGAAAGAAGACAATAAACTTTCCCACAGCCCAAGTCTGGGCTCTAAATCCTTGGTCTGTAAACCACCCCTATCTAGTAGCCTTTATTAAAAGGCTACTAAGCAAGGATAAAGATATCAAAAGCCTTATTGTACAGATTGGGGATCAACTCTCCACCTCCGCATGACCAACAGAAACCCTTCTCATCAGGCAGCTGCATCCCTTCCCAAGGCAACAGGAAAGGTGGAAGCCCGGGACGTTGGGGGAGCCTGTCCCCAGGCAGTAGGACCCCCAGATCCAGTGGGCCAGCCCCACATCCGAGAGCTCGCTGCCAAGCCCACCCTCCTGCCTCAAGCCCCAGTTAAACCCACAGCATCATCTACTCACCAGAAAGAAGGAAAAAAATGCCGAGCACAAGCACACATGGACCCACCCTAACAGCCTGCTGGTAAAGATAAATTTTCAGGTTTGGGTACCAAAAGCATCAGTGCCTGTGTAGCAGCTTGCCTCCTGCTCCTCTCTCGTTTTCACGTGCTCTCTGCACATCTAGACAGAACTACCCAAGTCTCTTATACTGCTTTATATTGAGATTAAATACTCAATTGGACATTTCTACAGAAATGGTATTTTTTGGTAATATCGTTCAGTACAGAAAATATAAAAGAAGAAAGCTAACAGTGTTATAATTTAGATGGTTTAAAAACAACAGCTTGGATAATTTGGATTAGCTAAGATGACAAAACAAACTACAAGTTTCTCCCTGTATAGCAAAACATCAGGAATGATGTGGTAAATATATTGTAACATTACAAAATACCCAATAGTCTCAAATTGGTAATATCCAGCAGAGGGCATGCATACCCTGGTAAGATTTTTACACTTGAGAACTGACATTTCCTAAACATTTCAGGAACAAACAGTTTGGGCTGAGAATACAAACAAACTCATAACATCAGTACACACGCTCTCCAACACTTTCAGATCAAGAACGATAAAGCTTCCCCTGTAAAAAGACACCTAGGAATGTTTGTTCCTATGCTGAAAAAAAAGTCAGTCCTTGAGAAAGGGATTTCCCACTTCTACCAGCTGACAATTTTCCTTTTGCTGCCAAATGCAAAAACCAATAACCCTTCACGCAAAAAAAACAAACCCTACCATCCCTCAATACAAGCTTCACACCTGAAAGGCACGCCACATTGAAGAGCAAAATTCAGATTGATTTACAAATTTCTTGTTCTCTATAGATGAAATACCAGCTGCACTAGTATTAAATAAAACTGAGTATCTTTAGCAGGGCCAGATTTTTATCCTAGATTCTTTAATAACTTCACAGCACGGGACAGCAATATTACCTACGGTTCTAGTGAATCTTTTATTGGGTTATATTATACTTAAGTGGGAAGAAATTTTAAAAACCCAAACCAATCCAGGGAAGAATTTGTCATCTGTCATGTTTGTTTCAGAAATTGCTTGCTTACATTTGTATTATAGAAAACTTGGTAAATGTCTACCCATGCTTTAGAGTCCTCCAGTGGAAGGCACTTCATTCTCAGCTGCCGACCCAGGCCCCTCTCCCAACCACGGCAGTTCCCTGCGTTGAGAGAGATACAAATGCACCGAGGAGGAATGTCCATCACCTCCTGCAACCCCAACATGCATGATGGTAATGAACTGCTACTGGCCCATCTGTGGAAACGATCACTTCCAACCTTGACCTCTGCTTTACAGCACAGAGTAATGGCTATTTGGGTTCCTTATCAGACAATATATTTTTTTAACTTTCAGTAGCCCTGGGAGATGAACTTAATTTACAAGGTCTACAAGGCAGGCAGCTTAGGTTACGCGTAGGTCACAATAAATAATACTCATTCCTTGGCCAGCGCGAGCTGCGTTGCCACTGCCTAAGTTGAAATGACAAGCCTTTATTATTCCTAAGCACTTGATTTCAAAACATTTGCACAATCTGTTAAGTCCAGACAAATTTAAATGGTTCTGACATGCAGCCTGCTAGGGTCAGTGACAGGGATAATGCCTCTTTACATGGGTAAAATCTTGTGGCATATAGGTCACTCTCTTAAGGGGAATCAACTGTGTGTCTCTTCTTTGCATTTCCACCACAATCCTTCATCCTGCAGCCTGGAGCTGAGAGTGAAATGCAAGAAAGGAGCTGAACGCTCAAAGCAAAAATCTGCTTCCAGGACAATCCATTATATCTGACAAGTTAAATGTTCCATGGTAGACCATATGGCATAGGAGCAGGGCCGACGATGGAAGAGGGAAGCTCAGCAAATGCATCACAATAAGGAGTTTGACTATAGACTTTACTTTGATTTACCTTATTTTTTATTATATATTGGATATTGTAGTCTTTCAATTTTCATATAGCCCTTCCAAAGCCTCTACTCAACCTACCAAGCTAGCTACACATGAACAGGTGGTTTTCCAAAATTACATGCTCCAAAATCTTACGATCTTGGTTACTTTAAATAGTACTCCTGATCAAGCCATTTTTATACCTGGTAAATTTTCTAGTTGGAGGGTATTTCTATTATTAACAAGCATAAATGTGATTAGTAGTTTGTTCATGACCAAAGCAAAAGGAAAGGTGACAAAAAGAAGAAAACTGCATTAAATCCCTGCCCCCAAAGCCTTGCCAAGGAGTTCTCAGTAGAAATGTCACCCCAGTGAAGAGTGTGGACCTCTGACACTGAGAGCTGGCAGGGGTCCTCACCCTGCTGACACCCACCACTACTTGCAGGCACCCATTTTTTACCAGATTGGCCCCTTATTGTCGAGAGAACTCCTATACAGGCAAGGTAACAGCACGGATGGTCTGAAAGATCTTTCCCACCTCCAAGGTCTGTAGCTTTATGACCTATGGTGCAAATGGGGGAGCTACACACACCCTCCCAAGCCTTCTCGCCGTGCAACACTACGTGCACATTCATTACATGTGTGCACACAACCAGATCCAACTCCGAGCAGTTATACAAGCCCACAGCTGCCACAGGTTTCTTTTTTATCGTTTTGATTACCAAATCATACTACTGAATTCATCAAAGATGCAAATAATAAAGCGACCCTTTCTGTAAGGCACTCACCACTCAGCATCACTTTCTTTTGAAGAGCCAAAACCTTGTAACCGGCTGCCACAGCAGCGGGTTGGGAAACCACATGAACTGGGAATACTAGCTTTGCCACACCTATGGAGATTGATCTTGACTGACATAAATGACAAATGGCCCAATTAGAAGAAAAACCATGCAAATTAGCTGCACATAATGAAGTTCCTAAATAATTTGGAAATGCAGTGCTGAAAACAGTAACTAGTCTTTCCAGAATTCCTTGCAGAGAATCTTTTCTGTGTGAGAGGATAGAGGACTTATAAGCTTGTTATCCTGGTCCAATATCATATGCAGGTCTGCTATCATTCAGCAATCGAATCTGCAGAAATAACTGCGTAACCATTTTTGGGCAATGCCCTGGAGTCACGATGCAAAAAATAAAAGTAGGTAACCAAAGCTACAGCCTTATTTAGGCATTTAAATAAAGTCTCATAGGCAGGAGTAAATCCAAGCCAGTGTCACCAGTGGCAGTGGAAGCTGCTGATGCACAACTCAAACACAAATAACTTCCTGGGCTCTGGAATTGGGAACCTAATTTTAAGCGCTTATTTTTGTAATCCCTTTTTTTTCCAGTGTCAACCTTGGAAATACCAAGCCAACATTACTACCAGTAAGGACCCATTCTGCCCAGTGCTGAGATCAACAGACATAACCTAGACATTTCCAGAGGGATCTCTGGAATAGGAATATCACGGGAATAGGGAAACACCTTCACCGAAAGCAAGGGGCACTGAACTCGGCACGCCCATGGCCAATCTATGCTTTTCTAAGCCCAAAAGGGTATGTCATCACTGTTTAATTATTCTCTAGGCTTGTAACATAATATAATTTTTTCTAGTATTAAATGTCTTCTTACTCAGAAGTAAGTATTTCTCAAAACTTTTAAGGGTTAAGCCCAGTAATTTTCCAAATTAATTTCATTCTACCCCTTACCAAGGCTTGCGCCAGGGTGCCCACCCGGGGCAGCACCCACCGTCCCCCAGCAGGAGCTGGCAGGCACCCGGGGGGGTCTGGGGTCTGCTGGGGAACATCGGGAATCATTTTGTGGAGGACCTGGGTTATACAATGCTGTGCCAGTCTCACAAGACCCTCGGAAGAGCCCATTGTCTACACTGACTGAGACAGCAGGTGTTATGGGATACAAATTTATGTTTAAATGCATCGAGGTTTTAATGTTTCATGAAATTTGGATTAAAAAAATCATTAATAGGAACAGGGGTCACTTTAGTGAAGCAGTCCTTAACGAACTTTTAAAATACCAATTTCAGCAGGAAAAAAAAAAGTCATTTTTCAAAAATGTATTTGTATTTTGTTACTCCTGGGAAGAAAATGTTTTTAGTTTACTTCAAACATATTCCTGTTATTTCTGTATTTTTGTAAAACTGCTATTGATTTTGCTCCCACAAACAAAGATTAAAGCAGAAAAATAGAAAAAAAATGCTTTTAAAATTGTGGAAGACTCTTTGTAAACCAAGAAGTTACTATTTTGAACTTGATGGTTCAGGACTACCCCAGGCAGAAAGGCAAGGTGAACAACAGGCACGCTGGCAGAACAAAGACCATTATGAAGCCAACGCTGAAAAAAAAAAAAGTTGGATCCATTACTCCAGCGCTGCAGTTCTTCACACAGATCTTAAATTTATTATTGATTTAGCATTTAGTACTGCAGGCACTGGAACAAAGACCCCTATGATTATAAATGCATGCTTTTGTGGCACGTGCTTTAATTTTAAAAAGGGTACTTTTTTTCCCCCAAAGATCCTGCATATTAAAAGGACATCAACTTCTTCAAAAGTCACACATCTTTCAAAATGTGTTTTTACAATTTAAGGTTACTGTCAGAGATGACAGAGAAGGATTTTTGGGTTTGGTTGTTGGGGGCTGGCAGAGAGTCTATTCCAGCTGCAACCAGCTGCGGGTCTCATCCTGGCGCAGGGAGAGGCAGGCGCCCCAGCGGGCAATTTACCCCCAACAGCCCTGGGGCAAAGCAGGACCCACGGTCATCCTCAGCTCTGCCACGAGGAACACGAGGGACACGCCTGGGGCAACTGCTCCGGGCACCCACGGGAGCAGGAACAGAACCATCCTGCATGCCTGGAAACAGCCTTCCTCAGCTCCCTGGTCCTTTACACATTTAAGGGCAGTTTATTTTGTATGCCATTTGACTGTTTGCACAGAAAAATTCCCAGGCGCCCAGACAGAAAGTGCATGTGCCATTCTAAACTATTTATTGTTTAATTGGGCACACATCAAATAGATAATGGCTCTTTAAAACACTCCTGGAATCGGTGAGCCACTGGGCTAGCACCATCGAGTAGACAAATGGTTTAAAATGGATGTTTTCTGTAATACAGCTCTACAGGCTCATGGAATAAACTCGTTGCTTCACGATATTCTAACCGATGCGCCTATCTGCTTGGCTATCAATAGCAATGGATGTGCACACATAAATGAAGCAGAGAAGGGAGATGGAAAGAGAAAATCAGCTAAATTCACACCAGTAAAACAAAGCAAAACGAGGCAGGTATTTGTGCTTTGCAGTTTCCACTACTAAATCCTGATCAACGTTTTTATTACTAATTAAAATGTCCATATCATGAAACAACACCTGATCCAAGGAGCCTTTAAGTACAGCAGATGAACTTCTGTGTTTTGTCAGCAAACCTGAAATTTTGACCTGGATTTATTTTTGAATGCACTGGTTTCTGAGCCACTAATGAAAGAGAACAAAAACCTTAGCAAAGTATTTACTTTCCCTATACCAGGTTTTTAATCAAAAGATGTTTAAAAAGAAAGGAAAAGTAAAGTTAAAAAAACCCAACTACTGGAACTGGTCTTTGTCTTCTCATCAGAAAGTTAAATATACCAGATACAAAATTTCAGGCAGCTAAAAATGAGTCCAAGTACAAGCCTAGTATGCTGTCCATGTCCATAATGTTAATGTCCAGTTTCATGAAGGGAGTACTGGAGCCCCAACACAGAGAACCTGCCACACAAAAGTTTCAGAAGTCCTAGAGCCACCACCAATGCAGCCACCTCACTGGGACGCAAGTCCGCACTCAGGCACAAGTTTTATAGGTTTGGGATAGTAGGAAAGAAAAGCAAGCTATGTCTGGTACCCCTGGCACGCACCATTGGCCATTCTTGTCTCACTGGTCCTTCTGGCAACGTCCAACGGGTGATGCAGGACAAGAAGGTCAGCCGCAGCACCTCTCCAAGGACAGTCTCGGCAGTGCTTGCTGGTTGCAGGAGCAGCTGAAAATTTTGCTTGCCTTAAATTTTGCCGTTGAGCGAGTGCTCAGCTACGAGCATCTCTGCATCCAGCATGCCAGCTGCACACAGCTGCATCGGGAAACACAGCAGTCATCAGTCTGCTCCCCGGCCTGCTTGCAGCCAGAAAGCCCTTGGTGTCTGCCTCTCAGAAAAAATGAGTCTATTTGCAGTGTTACTTCACCTGCACAAAACAGATTTACTCAGGCTTGTGCTTGTAATGATCCTGATTTCTGCCTGAAAACGGAATGCTCCCAACTGACCTAAATTGACATTAGAGCCACAAGAACCCATTAAGCTCCAGCAAAAGTAATTTCCTCCTTCCCCCCCCCCCCCCGAAAAGTAGCAACTTATTAATTGCACTTTGTTAAGCAGCCTGTTACATGTATTTATGGAAAATATGCTTTGATTTTCAGAAGCGTTGAACTCTCATAGCTCCTTCTGTGGGTGATCAGTAATTCTGAACGATTACGCTAATGAATTCCAATGAAAAAATATTCTTGCAGAAAATTTTCTCAGAAAGGTGCTGGTAGACTTAACACAGAGAAGCTGGCTATCACTGTCACCTGCAAAACAGCCAGACAGAAGAAAGTTCCAATAATTTTAACTTTCGGCCACCTTCAAAACCCTTTAACATAGCGCTGGAAGTTCTTGTCATCAAGACCAAGTCACGGTAAGACCAGGGTGTGCTCACCCCAGACTTCCCATGGTCCACCTTAGCAACCGCAGCAAATGTTTCTACTTCTGACAATAAATTATTAGCTGGCTTGCTTTTTATTCCCAGCTGAACTGTTACTGAGATGATAACATTCTGAAAAGGTAAAATTTCAAACCAAGACAGAACTTGGGACAAGCTTAGCAAGGGTCAGAGGACTCAGGCAGGAATTGCAAGGGCGTTTTATTTTTTTTTTAAAAGGCAAACCAGAAGCAGCAATCAAATCTGGACTTTTCTTTGGCCTGACGAAAGGCAGCCATCCTCTGCTGGAAATGGCGTTATTTCCCAGAACACAGAAAAAACACTGTATAGGTTTCTGGAATTAAGGCATAAAGCACCTTGGTTGATAATGAAATTTATTTTCTATGAAGATCAAGAAGATACCAAAATGGGCCTGAAAAAGTATTTTTTGGAAAAAAAAAATGCCATAGTGGAAGGATAAGATGACAATCTAGTCTTCTTGGGTTTTGTCCTTTGCAAGGGTTTGAAAAAGCCTGGGATAATATCTTTTTCTCCCCTGCAAAAGCACTGGGAAGCCATGGATGCTTTGCTATAGCCGACGCTCCTGCAGCCTGCCAGGACAACAGTGGGAATGGGCTTCTCACTAGGAAATACTACAATGATGGAAAAATTACCCCATTATTCTATTATTTTTTTTAACACTGCTGAGCTGTTTATTTCTTCTAATGCATTAAATTCTTTTTTTTTCTCTTGGAAGCAGTTGCTAATTTCAGATGCATCACTTTACGGCCTGATTTTCAGAAGAATAAAGTATTCAGAACTTAAAGTTTTTAAGGGCACTCTGGTTTCCTCAAAGACCCAGGGTGTTCCATAGCACATCCTGAAATCGGCAGTCATCTCTGAATATTTTACCCCAAGTGCTCTGTGATTTTATAGGATCAAATAAACATAGAAAATATATGGGGTGCTTATATACCAAGGCTTTTCTGCTAAGAACAAAACCATCTCTCTCAGTCCATTCAAGATCCCATTGCTTTTCATTCACCATAAATTAAAAATAATAATGATCTTTTATTCAGCTCCTCCCTGAGGAGCAACATACCAATAAGTCCTCTGTGATTATATTTTTAAGGAGCTTGCATAGTAGAGATGTATTTAAGCTTGATAACATATTCACAGTTCCTTTGTAGTTTTCTAAATATAAATAATTCTCACCTTTATTCCTGCCAGCAGCGCCACTGAAGTCAAGGGGAATGGCCACATAAGACGATAACAAGCAGGATCTGGCCCTTACCAAGGCAACCTCCAGTCCCTTACTAGTAGAAAATAAACTAACGTGAAGCTTATCCATAATAGCACCAGTTCAGATTGCTCAGACCAGTATTACACCAGCACCCTGAGGTCCCACCGACATCCAGGGACACCCCGTATGAAGCGCTGTACAAAGCAGCAGTGGTCTCTCATTTTATGAAATAATTGCAAAAGCTATGAAGGTGTAAGTTTTTATGCTTTCCTACTATTTCTTCTAAGTCACTGGGTATCTGCGCAATATAAATCTGTCTCCAGATAGCTCTCTAAAACTGGATAAACTGGAATGTATAGAGAACGCGTTGCTGGTCTCACTCAGGTCCTTAGCAGAAGCGTACCCAGCCCCACAGAACCACATCTGCAGCAACAACTGCCCTGCCGCAGCCCCCCAAGCCGCCCATCAACTCCCATCACCATCCCCACAGTAGAGGCATGATGCCCACGCAGTGCGGGCAGACCCCGCTCTCCCAGGGGCAGCTGGAGCACCAGTGTCGGGGGATGCCAACCCGGCACCTCAGAAAAAACAGCATTCATAAAAATAAGTAATCTTTAAAAGACATTCTTTTTCAGACTAGGGTGTTTGGGTTTGGGTTTTTTTGTGTTGTTTTTTTTATTTTTTTGAAAAGTAAACGTTGAACTTCTAAAATTAAAACATGATGTGTCTAAATGATCAAATGTGTTTTTAGCTTATTCTATCACTTCCTCATTTACACATTTTTTTAAAAAATGGCCATGGATTTCATATGATGTCGTTTTAACAGTACCAGGAAAGTTTCTTAAATCACAGATTTTTCACTGAGCCCAAAAACACAGACTTTGGGGTGGGGGGAAGAACCGATTGCATCAGGAATCTCTTTAAAAGTCAACACAAAAAGAAACACCATCTTGAACAGTCTCTCAGCAATAGTTGTGCTGTATATAAAGGAAATAAAAAGCTCTCTAAAACGTAAGAAGGAACCTATCTATTCAGATTGCTTACAGGTGACATTACACCATCTACTTGGGCAGTGTGCCCATACAAAAGGAAACTATACCAAAAAGTAAAACCTGATGCATTTTAAAGAAATAGTTATGCAAAAAAATACAAATTATTTTATATAGAAGTACAAATTAAGTTCCATAGTACTGAGTTACAAAGAGTTCTTAAAAATCCAATGATCTGTGTAGAAATGGCGCTCAAATAGCTCATGGGCAGAGAGGAGAGAGAAAGCTCTTTTCCCCAAGCTGGGAGGTGCGGCGTTGCTCTGGACCAGACGGGCTCAGCACCCTCCCCCCCCATGCAGCCACACAGGGTCACACCTCCCTTGGAGAGGGACAAGTGCTGCTCTGCCCAGTCCCACCTGGCTACTAGGTTTGGGGGCTCGAGAAATAAATAAGTGCAAACCCAAACCAGAGAATTGCATCTCCTGCCTGCCGGAGCGGTCTGCACTAGGCACCGGGCACTCCACGGGCAGGCACGCTCCCAGTGTGCTGCTGAATCCTGGAATAAGCAGCCTGAAGTTTGTCTTTTCCTGGAAAAGGTGCTGACAATAGCGGTTCGCTTACCCCTACCACGGCTGTGGGGCAGCACTAGCTGGGGGGGCTGCCCCCACCTTCCACCACAGGCCTAGGATGCTTTACCTATCTCTTCCTTGGTGGCACAACAGAGCTCCCCCAGCATGGCACGGCACAAGGTGCTGCAGCCAGCTCCCAGCTGGGTCCCGGGAAAGCCCAGCTCTGCTCACTGCTGCATGCCAAGAGATCCCCCCGACTCCGTGACCAGAGCCCTGCCCCAAGGGAAGCACCCAGCCGGGCACCAGAGCCCCATCATGTGCCTGAGGACACAACTCCAGCCATTTCCCAAATCCCAGCTGCCCAGCTAGTTGGTAGTAGGGAGCAAAGCTGTATTTCTTGGAGGCCTGATAAGAAACTCAGCAGCAGAAGAAATTATGCGAATGCCTGTCCTCTAAGGAGCAGCAAACAGCCGGGGCAGTATCCTGCACTCCACACTAAGCCACCATCCAGCTGATGCCAATGGATCTGTTTAGGCATAAGGAAGCCTTGGATGTAGAAACAATTGTTGAATTAATTAGATAAGGCTGGGAGATAACAGACCACATAATATGCCTAATTTTCTCAGAGTTTATTAGGACACAGGTATAATAAAAGGAAATAAGGGGGTGTTTGTGTGTTTACAGGAATTCCTGTATTCTGAGAAAAAACCCAGAGATATATTAAGACCCTGATGTTTGTGCATCAAGCTATTTCTGCATTGAGTTTGTTGGGGGGGTTTTTTTGGGTTTTTTTGTTGTTGTTTTTTTTTTTTTTTTGCACGCAGGGGGATGTCTTGGGGGATAGGGCTTTAAAGAGTTAAAGGCTCCCTACCATTAATTTGCATCTGGTGCTTTTAGTGTGTGTGTGTTTTTTTCTTCCCTGAAAAGTTGGCAGAGCCGCCGATTTTCCATAATGCAAGCATTTGGGAATTGTGAGCGGAATGAAACCGATCCAATCTCCTGACTGCAACATGAATTTTCATTAATTACAACCTTGTCAGCAAAAGCATTATCAAAGCTGAATATGAAAATGCTAATGAGAACTCATTTGCATATTTTTCTTTGTTGGAATGTCATTAATTATTACATTTTATGATGATGAATGCAGCTGTCTAAGCTCTCTGATGCATAATTAGCCATCAGAATGCCAGGAGCCGATCAGCATTTTTGGGTTAACAAAACCCCCCCCCCCAAAAAAAAACCACACCACACAACCCAAATTTCTCTTCAACCTCTCGCACTCCCCGCTCACACCGAAGCCCCCCAAAGTTTGTGCTGCTGACACTACTTCTGCCACTGGCTCACTCCCGGCAAGCCCAAACACGGGGATTGATTTCTCCTCCTTTAATAAAAAATTATTTTGGTTTTGCCGATCATGCGCTTATACAATTGGAACGGCTCTTAATAAAAAGAAATCGTTATTCCAGCTTAATTAATGCCATGCTTAATTATAACACCATGATGTCAGCGGTTTTAATTAAGTATTGGCTTGGTTACAAAAAAACTCGCTGCAGTAAGAGTCACTATCCACAGATTTGTGCAAATCACTTCACTCTCGGGTTTGGGGTCTCTCTGGGTTCGTGAACCAGTCGGATCCCAGCTGGGATTGAATCCCACACGGGAGGAGAAAGCAGCCAAGGCACAAAATAAGAAGTATTGTGGTGCTGCACTCCTCGGGCAGCCTTTCAAGCTCACCTCCTTGACCACTTTTTTGAGCTAAAATGTAAGTGAAGATGACAAAACCGAGCTCATCCTCTCCCAGCCGCTGGGAACGGTGTTTATAAGTAAAAAAAAGAAAAACAACACTGAGCAGATGGGACCATTACACATGACCAAACCAATCAATCACAGATGAAGGGCCCAGGTGCAGCGCAGCCGCGCAACAACGCACCATTTCATAGTCTGTCAGACACATACACATGGTCATACATGAATGACCCTCCTCAGCTCCCCCAGGACCTCATCTGGAGTGCATCTCCCCTCTCGCCTGCCTCCGCTCTGACTGACGTCTTCATAATTGCCATCTCTGCTCTGCCGCCACCGTGCAGGGAGGAGGCCAGGAGACACCTCGCCAGCAAGAGTCGGGGTTCCCTGGCCTGCTGCAGCAGCACCCCAGGGCTGGAGGTGATGCTTGTGCCCCATTGCCCTCCCTAGGCCAGGTTTGCCAAAAGAGGTTGGAGTTTTAAGGGGAGAGGTGGCAGCGTGGGGCATCGCAGGGGAAGGGATGGATCCCAGCTCTGGATGGGTGACAAGAACAACAGCACCCACAGAGAGAGCCAGGAAGCGCGGCCGGACATGGAGGCTGCAGTGCCTGCCGATGCCCGTGGTGTGCATGGGTACCACCACCCACAGCACCTCACCCTCCAAGGTGCTCCAGCACCTCAGAGCTGCCTGACACCCCAGGTGGATAGATGGACAGACATCAAGGAGGGACCACGGCCCCATGCCAAGCTGGGGGTCCCCTGCGGTGGGGTCAGCTGCAAGCACCACATCCCTGCCTCTGCTGCCTGAGCCCCGGGAAGAAGGGATGCTGGAGTGCTGCTGTGGGGAAGGAAGTGTTTTAACCTATTCTGTCCGAGAAGCAATGGTGGGTAACATATACAGAACACTGCCTTGTCCCCTTCAAGCTGCTTAGCTGGACGGAAGAAGAATGAATTCAAGTCATGGCACCCACTACAACCTGAACATAACCTGCCCACCACGCAGCAAAGCCACCCCAGCAAGGTCACCAACAGTAGCCGCCTCCCACACGCCAACAAAACCTGAAAAGAGCAACAGAAGTCCTAGCTAACCACAGCCACATCATCTGGGTGGACCAGGGAGGGGAAGAGAAATGACTTGTGTCTGTAAAATGAATGAGGAGAAAGCTGTTTATAAGCATAGGGGAAAAAAAATAAATATCTGAAGTATCAAAACCCCTTGGGCCAGCTGATGACTGGGACAACTCACCCCTGTCCCAACATGGACCAGTGAACGCTCACCCTACAGTGATGGTGGGATGCCTGCTCCCCACCCAGAAACTCCCCTAAGCAAACCTAAGATATGAACGTCACTTGAAACAAAACACCTTTTTTCCATTGTTGGACAGAATTTGCCAGTCCTTTGTAACTTGCCTGAACTCTGCTGAATTAATAATATAAAGAAAACTGCAATTTCTGAAAGGACACAAAGATGAAATAAAGGCAGCTGAAATAAAAACCTCCAGTTCTCAAAAGCAACCTAAAGCTGCTCATCCTACTTGACTCTGTAGATCTGGAAAGACATTCTTGTCACAGAGAGGCTCACCTGATGAAAGGTCTCACCCAAGCAAATCCCTGATGAATTTCATTTAAAAATCTGAAAATATACTCTGGTCGCAAGGCACGAAAATTAATTTAAATTAATTTAAAAATAAACAAACAAAACCTTTCAGGTTTCTTTTAGCTCTCTGCTGTCACACAGAATCATCAGGGCTTCTTTACATATGCTTTAAGATATGCATTTTCATTTATATGGTGTTATTTCAGAGACTGACCAAGCTCCTGTTTGGCAGGTTTTGACAGGGAATAGGAAAAAAGGTGCATAGGGGAAATTCTGATCAAACATCTACTAGAGCAAAGTATATCTCCTGCATGCTTTTCTGTCCAACATGCCTTTTCTCAGTTTTTATGCAAAGCCCTGAAAAACACAAGACACATCTCTTAAGTAATATTTTGAAAGTATCTACCTTGAATTTTGGATCACGTTCAATTTACAAGGCACAACTAATTTTAGAGCACGCTGGGCATCAGCAGAGCAACTGAAATAAACCCTCCGCTTCCTTGTGGGCAGCACAGGCTCCTTCCATCTCCCAACCCAGGCAAGCTCACAAAGCAGTTTTATGACATGCTTGTTTTGTTGTTGTTTTTAAACCGCTTATCAAGAGAATTCCACACACCCCCATTCTTTTCATTAGTACCTTGGAAACACTCGCTTATTATATTTCCCAGAAATCTGTATGCTCCCAGAAGTATTCTACCATTTTATGCTGTCTGCTTGCTCACACAAAACTTTGCCTATTAACTCCGTGATGCTAGCACCCATCGTACCTATTAACATTTTCTAGTGCTATAAAGAAAAAGAGTCAACTTATGTTTCAAATGGGCTTCCTTCTCTTCCAACAAGCAGAATCCACATATTTGCATTAATAAATTTATATTTTTTTGGCTAAAAAAAATTGCAGTACAAAAAGCAGATGTGTACGTTGGATTCTTTCAAATTAAATTTCCAAAAGCTGAGCCTATTCTAGCTCCAGATCAAAGGCACTAAAACACCATCTCCTCCCCCTTCCAGTATAAATACAGAGATTTCATTTTTTTTTGTTACATTGAGCACAGCAGGTAAATCACAAAACCTGAAAAATAATGATCAGTTGCTGCTGCCGAGCCTGTCTGTGTGGCGATGCACCTCTGTGCCACACCCCTGCTGCTTCGGCTACCCAGGGATGGGAAATACCTGCTTTATTCCTAGAGATTACTTTGCCTTATGAGCTTCGTGCCAAAGCTGCTGAGAGGAGCCTACTAGGTTACACGTCGTATTCTGGCAGGGCTGGAGGAGGCAAGGGGCAAGGGAGAAGCAAAGCTTTTAACACCGATAAAATGCAAATTGGCAAGGGAGGGCAAGGGAGTCCTGCAAGTTCAGATGTTGTCCTGAAGTTCAGAAAACATATTAGTTTTCCATGTGTCTCCAGAAAAAGAAGTGCACAGTCACTAAAGCACACAAGAGAACCAAAGATAGCATTTGCAAAGAAAAATACATCACCCTGCTCTGCTGTTGTCCACAGCACTCACTCAGAGACTGTACTGAGTGGTGCAGCAAGCGCCAGGCCAGGGTGCATGAAACAGAAGGAATTCCAGGACATACGCAAACCTACCTGGGTTGGTTTGTGTTGGAGACCAGCCCACTAACCAGGACATTTATTCCAAATACCAACACGTTTCTATTTTTAACTTCTCACCATATCTGGTTCTACTGCTGGCCATTAATTCAGAGAAAATAATTTAGGGGTGCATGAGAACTGCATGTAATTCCTTTCCCATCTGGCCTTTGCTCAGCTCAAGGCTTATGACCAGTTTCTCATTCATCACAGGATCAAACAGCCTTGTAGCATTCCCCCCAGCCTTCAGAAGTGACCCTGTGCAATCCCATCCTCCTTGCAGGAGGCAAACCTGCCTTTCCCCCTTCCCACATGAGGGAGTCCTCAAAGTCGACACTCACGTTAGCTTGCCACTGTGGCACGTTCCATATTCCAGTATCATTCCTATGCCATGTACAAATCCATATGTATTAATAACCAATGAATCATCATTGCAGAAGGCAACCAAATAATGCAATAAACCAGCTACACCCATCCCATGCAACTATACGAGATAGATAATTATCTCCCATTAAAACCAGTACAGACCCGGGTTCTTTGTGCACCTGCAGCCAGTGTCTCCAGCCCTGCTCCTCCACTCCGGCCCAGCGGCTGAGCAACGGAGGATGAGGCACATGGCATGGACACCTCCCACCAGAGCTGCTGAAGTAATGTAGATAACTGATACAGAGCACTTGGCTGTGCTAGGGTCTCTCGGATGGATAACGACAGCCAGCATGACAGAGGAGCAGCAGCAGGTTCACACTGTACTTAAAAGCTGCAATTTAAGCACCTTCAGTTAAAACTGTGAGCTCCCAGTAACGTAAAATTGCAAACTTAAACAGGAGACTGGTATTACCTCCAGCCAGAATCCAGGGCTTCTTGCACCTCATTACTGGATTTTATTCCAGTTCTGCCTTTGATTCTCCTGCTGACCTTGGGGAAGTCACAGCTTCCCTACCCTTAATTTAGCCAAATCCCCTCGGACCATTCCACCTGGACCAGCCTACAGGGCCGGCCCATGGGGAAAGCAACTCTGACACTCTCACCCTGACCTTCAGAAAGTCTTGTGGGGTTTTCCACTGTCGGGGAGTGTATCTCTGCCAATTTCACCTAACCTACATATGGGATGAGATAACATCAGCAAATCATCTGTCTCACCAGCGTCTTTGCGAGGCTTATTTCACAAAGGCGAGCGCAATACTTTCCAGTCCTTAGAATTTTAATCTTGCTGGTATGCATGTACATCAAGGTGCCTGTGCACCAGGAAAATTTTCACAGCCAGCATATCCACCAAGGGGCACAGGAAAAGTTAAAATGGAGGAGGGGAATATTTATGAGAGAGAGATTAAGGGAGAAGTTTGCAAATTAAAAAACAAATGTGAGCACAAACAGAGCAGAAGAGTGGCTGAATTTGATTATTCTAAATTCAGAGCAACAATGAAGAATGAAGGGAGAAGTTAAATGAAAAAAGAAGGAATGAGTTTTGTATTCCTTTGTCTTTTTTTTAATCTCTTTCTAGTTCCTGCCTCTCTTAGTTTTCTGCTTTCCTGATTCCTCTGTCCTTCATTATCTTCTTTCCTGTTATTTTGCTTAAAACTGGCAAAAATTACAAACTGCACAGGCGTTAAAATTGGCCTGAATTCCAAATATAAGCCCAATTCTAGGCCAGAGGTATATTTGGCAAATACAAATCCTTGCCGGATTTACAGAGCTCTAATAATAAGGTGACAAGAACTGTGCACAGGATTACGGATGTGGCCTCACTCATCCCTTATAAAGTGCCAAAATAGTTTCCTTTGACTTTTATTCAATCTTTGCTCATGAATCTCAGATCATTAGCTTCGGGAAAATAAAAAAAGAAAAATCCACACACACACCCCAAAAGAAAAAACAAACCTATTTTGGTTTGGGGCGAAGGTTTAAATGCGCTGTTTTCCATCAACCCGCAGATCTGTCTCTCTCCATTAAACAGCAACACGAGCCTACACAGAACATGGAAGGGCCTCATCTTGCAGCCCCAATCACCCTGAATAGGACTACACAGAGAGCCTGTTCTTAGCTCTGCTGACGAATTTCCAGGTCAGCTTCCTGCCCCAGTCGCGGAAGCAGAACACAGGTTCCTGTTCCCTCCAGTGCTCACCACAGTTCCTCTTCTGTTTAAGCACGTGAGAAAAGAAGCAGGTTCATGTCAACCTCTTCCCCTCCTTATTCATCTTGGGGCCTGAATCAGAAAAGTCCTTTCTATATTTTTAAAGCCTCCTAAGATCCCACAGCACCCTTGTTTCTATCATGGGCGTGCAGCTGGCTGCTCTCCATCTCTGGATGGGATAAGAGGGACATCCACTCACCACTCCGTGACATCTGGGATAATGTCATGGCCTCTCTCAACCACGAGCTTTTTTCAAATGCTCCCAGTAGCACATCTTTCCTTTCCTCCCCTTTTACTTTCATGCTCCCTCTACCTTTAAGTCACGATTTTGCTACACGTTTTAAGAATCTTGAAAGCGTTAGAGAAAATAAGCTATAGCAACAGACTCACAAGCAGATTTTTATTACTACACAGGGCTGTGTTCGAGTCAACAGGGCTCAGCACTGTGGCAGGACTCCTCCCGCATGGATCCAACTGCAGGACCATAGCCAAAGCTGTATTTTATATTGCCTCTCTATAAGTGCAGCTTGCTCCCCTCAGTTTTGTATCATCAGCAAATCTCATTACATGATGGAAGAAATATGTGGACTCTTATGAGAGAAGAAGTCTAGCTTCAAAGCCAAGTCCGTTCCCAACATGTTACAGGTGTGCACCACATGAGCAGGCACAGAAATTGCAACTGTTCAGGGTGTGATGACAGCTCCATATAATGTGATCAAAACCATTTCACATGTAAAAAAAAATAATCAAAGTTAGACAAAGAATAGTTCTGCCATACAAAGAGGTGAAACCTAGTCAAACGAAACACACTGAAAAGGACTGGCTATTTAAATGATCAAGTTAAACACTACACAGCTCAGGCTGCCATGCTCCGCTAGTGTTTATAAGCCTACCAAGCAGATCCTTGCTATTGCCTCACTAACCTGCCACTCTACCTGGCTTACCCCCAGAAAGGAGGGCAGGAAGGGAACTCCCCAGGCTGACCTAAAAGCACATTCTGCATGTGCAAGTCAAGTACTCCAGAGGCGCTAAAAGTCTCTCGCTCCATTCTGCAGAAAAGCAGAAGCAATTCAATAGTGAATTTCAGTCCCGCTTGCAAACCCTTAGTAGAGAGAAACTCAGAGATGCGAAGGCTGAAGCTCCGTTGCCTTGAATCCAACCACAACAAAAAAGCGCAGAACATATTTTAGGATGGCTAGAACTTTGGGTGTGTTATATGTGTGGAAAATTCTGCTGATGGGCAGGGAGAAGTGATTTTTGTGTTAACAAAAGGCCAAAGCACCTGTGTAACAAAACTCATTCTCAAGTGAACACCCATGATTCTATCACACCAACATAACCTGGGCATGCTCTCTAGAAAAATGACACATTTTACATGTGACTTCTATAGCCACTCATGCTTGGAAAGCTCTAGGCTTTCAACAGTTTCCATCAATAGAAAACGAGGACTACACCGAGTGGATTTAGGACGCTAACTAAACTGAGCAGTGAGAATGTTATTTGGTCACTACTAGGAGCGTGGCAGAGAGCTCCAAGAATGTAAACACGGACAAGCAGAGGGCTACAGCAATAAGCTCAGTCTCTGATTGCATTTGGATGTTTCTGTCCACAAAACAGGGATTATGAGAGAATTTATCACCTATTCAGATTCCTTTGCAATCCCTTACATCCCAAGAGACACTATTTCAGAGGTTGGTGGCGTCATAGAAGGCTACTGAGGCCAGAACATATTTCCATCACGATAATCACACAAAGTATTATCCAAGTTAAAGTGCATCTGTATTTTACTTTTCCAACAGAAGCTGGCAGAAGATACTTAAAATGAAGGTCTAGTTAAGTTTAGGCAAAAGTTTCACGAGATACATCAGCCTACCAAACATACTGCCATTCCTCAGATACCAGCCTTTATCATTTCAGATGCTACCAAAGAGAATGGGTGGAGGTACCAGAAGGTGTATCTCCTCAGGATGACCAGCAAACACAAAGCACACTTCCAATCTGCAGGTCAAGGGAGGAAGATGAGATGAAGGCAGAACTGCCTCTCTGCTAGAACATTTGCCCTGCAGCTGCAGAGATGAGAAACCAACAGAAAAAAAACTGCCGGTAGCAGAAAATCTGCATTTGGGAAGAGGGTAAGACTCCACTCAAGGTTATGGTCTTCTGCAAAAGCTTTCCAAAGTATCAGACAGAAACTTCTGCCTGGGGGATGTGAAATTTTGTTTGATCTGAATTCTATTTCTAAGGTATTGCAAGGTTTTAAAGATAAAGTATTTTGCTGAATCAGCTGGGTACCTAAAGATCTCCTCTGCCAAATTGACAATCTCAGTTCAGTTTCAGTTTGCACTGTTTTTTTCACAATCCAGCAAATACTGGTAAATTTTAATTTATGTTTCCCTAATGTATGCACTGAGGAAGACCACAAGTCTCAAGTCCACAGCCCTGCAACAGCTTAACTCAGTCTTAAATATTCTACCTGTTACCTCCCTTGGTTTTCATGTTTGCCTGTTCATCGGAAATTAAACATCTCATTTTGCCTCCAGCTTCAGTGCTACTGCCTGTCAGTCACTCAGACACCATTCCTGTGAAGACAGCCAAACCTAATGAGTACAAGAAACTAATGAATCTGGCCTGGGAAGAGGCGTGAGAACCTTCGATATCAAATATGTGAAAACAAAAAAACCTCTCAAGAAACACTAGGCTCGAGGATGATGCTGGCAAGATGACTAAGATGAAACTCCCTTGTTACACTGAACGTGTAAGTTCAATCATTCATGAAAGCGTGAAGCTCACTCAAGCTCATACTGAAGACTGTGCCAGCAAAAGCATGATTCTTCTAGATCATTAAGAGGCTCAGAAAGAAGAGCATCAAAACTTTGGGTATTAGTTCTACATAGACCCAGGTCCAGACTCTGGCCGAGAGTTAACTCTGAACCCGAGAGCAAACATAAGAAGCACATATGCCTTGGTCTTGCATGCTCCTAGAGACCACAAAGACAAAAACATTCTAGATGTAGCTATGACCTGACAAATCTCGCCTTCAAACCTGCACATCAGACCACATAATATCAACCTTCCCATCAGATAGAGAATATGTTTATTCTGGCAGAAGTAAAAGCTATCAACAATCTTCTCTAAGGTGGCAGAACACACCACAGAGCAGAAACCACTTGGAAACCTTACAGTTCTGGATCAGCAACGGTTCCCTCAACATTTTCTGCTGACCCAACCGAGTTCAGTTTCCCTTCCATACAGGAATGTACATTTTGTGGAGACTGGACTCATCCATATAAAATATACTGTAAATATTCAAAATAGTTTCAAAAGAACTAAACCAGAGTGCCATGCACAAAACTCGTCAATGAAAGTCTATATGGGACAAAAGCACTGTGCTGCTGTGGCAAAAGAACAGCTCCCCTCCTGGTTATCTTGGTGGACAGCTAAGGACACTTTGGAACTGAGGGGAGCGAGTTAGTAGTTTGGTTTTTTTTTCCCCCTGCAAACATAAAATAGTCCTTTCTCTTACTTAAGAATTCTGTGATGGCTCCTCTATAGAGTTTAATCCATCTACTGATGTTCTCGCCCACCGTGTGATCACCCATTCTGGAATAATCCCTATTACCTTCAATATTTCTTGCCTCTCTCCTGGAAAATTTATATCTGATTCTGGCATCTGTTCCCCATCCTCTTTTGTGAACACTGAGGCGAAAAAATCCATTTTTTAGCAGTGTCTACATCATCTGTCAATAAATCACCCATTCCATCTTTAAGAGGTCCTAAAATCTACTTTACTGACCTCCCCTTCTTTATGCATTGCAATCATCTTTCATGATTATTCATCTTAACTATGTACGGTTGTTCCTTTCTCTCTTTGCTTTCAGATCATTTTTTAACATTGAACCTCATTCCACGTAAAACATCAAGTTCAGAGAACACATCTTATATTCTTGCCTTCCTTTCTTACTATTACTTTTTGCCGTGCTTGTTCTTCTATATTAGGATGTTAGTATGCTTTTCATGATATTATTTATTCTTACCATAGCTGTGTAGAATATACTCGTTACACTTATTTTTCAGTGGGTACCAATTCCCCTTGATGTTGCATATTTATAAGGCATCATCTTTCTATTCCCTGGGAAAATGGGTTCTAATATACAAAGCTAAATGTGAGCTACACTCTGAATATGACAGCTGCTCTGTTTGCACACCTCGCCTTACTATCAGCAGGTAACTTAGTGCTTTTAAAATTACTAAAAGTATTGTCCTGGCTTTGAGCCCATTTTAATGCCTAATCAACAACAGTTACTCCAAAGTTTCACTAATTTTCTCTTGTTTCTTCTTTTTTTTTTTTCTTGATTTGTTTTGGTTTGCTACTCAAAATAAAGAATGATTAAACAGGTTACAGCCATTGGGCCAACTTCTAGTGATGCCTGCAAACTTCTCCATGTAATACTTCCTAAAACAAGCACTGTTCAGATGTCCAGTTACCTTCTGAGTGCTGTTCCACATCCCACAGGAAATTTGTAATCTCAGCCAAAACTCTCTTTGGAATCAATTCGCTAGCTATGAGATTTACATTAAAGTTAAAATTCAGGAAGTACAAAAAAAAATATTCTCCTAGAAGGCATATTTGGAAAACCAAAATTTGCTGGCCATGTGAACCAGAATCAGGCATCTTCAATCCTAGTGACATATAAAAATATAAATAGTAGAAAGGATACAAACATGTTTATACAGATATAATAATTAAAAGGTATTTAAACAACAAATTAAAAATGCTTGTAACTAACTAAATTCTTGCTGACCTGTTTACATAGCTTCCTCATCCAAGAATTAATCAAAACTGCTTTTTCAGGATAATTCTCTCACACACACATATACATGCACACACAATGCCACTCTTTTTAATATTTGATCATTGGCCTAATCTCTTCTTTATCACATTTAGTCAGCATGTTTACTTCCCAGAATATCCTTCTCCATCACTTCTCGTTCTGTACTCTTTTTAGAACCATTGAGTATGCTTAAGACCACAATCACATAGTAAAAGTTTGCAGAATAAAGAAACGTATCTAAGTACTCTGATTTTAGTTAAAAATAAATATAATCTAATTAAAGCACTGATGGTTCCTGTTAAATGCATGCTACATTTCTTATTTCACATGGTACAAGGATCAAAGCATAGACATAGTATACCATCAGCCTTGTATAGTATGAGAACTGGTGCTGTCCTTAATTCAGACCATATGGTAAGATGTATCTATTGGCATGATGCTGTAGAGAATTACTGTACCCTCCTGTCATACCCTTTTTATCATTTCCATTGGAACTGTTTTATATTTGATTTTGTACATTCTGTGCATTTGACCAAATGTGCTAAATCCAGAGCAGCACTTGAGGCTGAAGGCTGGGGACAAGAATAGAGAAGTCGTTACAGAACCCGTCAGAAGGAGTTTTGAGAGAGAATTAAGTTTAACTCCAAAAGTAAAAATCAGGTTTTGCTTCGAGACTACCACATCTTCCTACAGAAGACTATAGCAATTTTCTCTCCTGGATGCCCTCAGAAAAAAGCCTTAGAAGAAATCTGCTGGGGAAATGCAGATGGCCGTTAGTTCTGTCCAGCAACGTGCTGCCCAGGCTGTGCCTGTGGCTAACAGAGGCAGCATTGGGGTGCAGCTACCTCGCAGCTTTGGCTGTTTTCTCTAGAAGAATGCACCAAGACCTACAAAATAAGTTGATCTTATTTAGCAAACGCCTCATTCAATTCAGCATCTCTATACACCATGAAGTCCAAACTTAAGGTACATAGGGACTCAAAACAATTATTAATTATCCAGCTAACTCAGCATTGTTTTACACATTCTGTGACTTAACTAGAGAACAGAACAAACCCATTGTTTTTGCCTGTTTAACGGACCATGACTGGAGCAGCTATGTAAATGACCTAGTAATTCAACAAATATGTTTTGTTTCACAGATTTTCCCACATGTATACTTTCCAGCTGTAATGCAAATCTATTCCACATCCAGGCCGACTATCCCCCAGAAGCATGCCGCTACTAGAGGTGTATGCTCACCAATTATGGGACTGCAAACAACTCAGGGTGGTTGGTTGGATTTTTTTTTCTTTTTTTTTTTTTTAGGGGGGGCTGTCGGGTTTTTTGTTTTGTGGAGGTTTTGGGTTTTTTTCCTTTAAATGCCTAACAACAGTATTCCTGGCGGGGTAAGGTTTTCTAGAAATAGGATTTCTTTCCTCTCCATGAATATTTTAAGGAAGTCACACATTTCTTTTAATGCTCAAACACATGTGAGCTCAAATTCCCTCTGCCACTAATATCAGCTCAGCTGGAGAACAGCAAACACTTGTTTGAAAGCCAAACTCCGTTCAGCTATCTAAAGGGCAGAAGCTCATTAACCTTCTGGATGTTACTTTAAAAGCCACTTCTCTATTGATGTGCTTTGCAATGCAGAAACCCGTGGTGTCTCAAAGCAAATAAACCCAGTCATGGAGCCCAGTGGACCCCATGTAGCTCAATGCCGGTTGTGCTTTCTTCAGGAGAAGCCCGACAGAGGTTCCTGAGCCAGCTCCACCCGGAGCAGCTGTTACCCAACACCTGCACACGCTCCATGCTTTTCATGCTGCCACTCCATGCCCCGATTCCCATTCCAGGGCCACCCCAATGGCAGGCTCAAAACCCTCCAAGGTCTGCAGAAGAAAAGTCTGGATGATTAGCAGGAGGACCTTCCTTTCTGCCCACAGGGAGAATAACTTCAGGCAGTATTTTGCAAACTTACAATTTGTACTCCAAATAGAGATCAAATACATTTGCAGTTCAATGCAAATTTTTCACACAGCTCTAGACTATGCCACACTACGCAGAATACAACTGTCACACAAAACTTATTAAAAATGCTTGGGCTTGTTTAAGAACAAAATACAATGGAATGTAAACTTCACCGAAAACTATGTAGTACAAAATAATATTTCAATTCTTTGCTCAGTATGCAGACATTAATTGCCAGAGTCTACAGTTTATTTATACATCTGCTGCTCACTCCTCAAATAAATGGAAACATCCTTGTAATTTCTTCTCTTCAGGACTGTATAAGAGGCTGGGGTTGAATGCTGAAGCTCAGAATCCTGACTGGCAGCACTTGCAGGATTGACTTGCTGTAAAATACATTAACTCTTGATTGGGAACAGTAACATATTTATATCTACCTCTACAAAATGCTTTGCAGCCCAGATTTTTCCTGTTGATTTTGTTCACAGGCAAGCGAGACAAGAGAAGCAGCAGGCTTAATCCGCAGCAATAAGGGATACGTGAGCCAGTGTCTTCTACAAAGCATTTTTAAGGCACCCTTCAAGGTCCCAGCTGACAGTAAATCACGTGATTTTCATTGCCCTTATCTTAGAAAGCTAAAGCGCTACATCTAAGCTCCTCAGGTCTCAGCCTTGAAGCCTTGCATAAACTCAAACTGTTGCTCAGGGTTTTCCAGAACCACTTCTACTTTGTTGTGCAGAAACCACTAAAACAAATCCAGAAAAAAGGCTGGAAGAAATCCTGTCCAGCTGTTCATAGGTAAGGGAAGGAAGACAGAGCCTTAACTTACATGTAAATTAGATACATGTCCATTAGAAAGCAAAATAGACCATATCTGGAAATCAGTTGCTGGTTTGTAATTCAGTTCTTGGAGGTGCATTTACAGTGCCTTGGTCCCTCAATATGTAAGGCAGCACATTTATTTCCCAGATTAGTGCCTTTTTTAAAGCTTTGAGACGTTGAAAACGAGGTATTTTGGTTGGCGAAGCAATTTTAGATTTGGTAAAGAAACCTTGATAGATTACTTTTCCTGGATTTAAGTTGAAAACCCAGTCTCAGATCTTCCCTTCTGTACTCACATGGGGATGGAAAGAACAAGAGTTAGGTGGGTGGGCATGTATATCCATACAGCATTCACTGGATGGATTTTCATGGATTCACTTACTTGTTGCAAGGGAAGTTCAGTGAATTGAGAAGTGAATAAAAACATAGAACCAAAATAACCACGATGCCAGATGCAGACTTGGAGGCACAACTTGCCAAACGAGCCAAATAGCTCAAACCTGTCAGCTGAATTCAGGTTTTCAGCCCTTCCTCTGAACAGCTCCAAAGCTCCCACTGTCTCAGCAAGCCAGAGAGCTCTGCCTCTGTGGGAAGCGGTCCTGCACCGGGGGACCTGCCTTCTCCAGGTCATAGTGGGTCTCTATAGAAACAGCAGCTCTGCTCACGGCCCCAGAACATCTTCCATCCATGCCCACAGGACCACGTCAAAGGCTGCCTTGCAGTCCAGCCACACCATGGGCTTCAGTGTCCTTCGGGGACGTGGCAGTCATCGTGCTTTGTAAGGAACTCCGATACCAGTACCTATCCCCTCCCCAGCACTGCTGCAGTTGCATCCCTACTCTATCCACCCCAAACTGCCTCATCTCCAGGTGGAAACTAGTATGGTCAGATCGCTCCTCCCATTTTCCAGGTGGCTGGGGAATCCCTGGGCACTCGCCTGTCACACAGCACCAGTTCAGCAAAGCTTCCTAAAACTGCAGGTTCTGGGTTGTGTCAGCTGCACAAATACAAAATACTTTAAATCAAAAGGGAAGTCTAGGATTTCTAGCTCTTTGGTTTCTCAAGGCCTTTCCTGATCTTTTTACTTGTTAAGTTTTCTGTTGTTAAAACTCATCTCAGTTAATGCTATAGATTTTCAGGCAGCCACAGAATGTTCTGGAAAACATCGTTCTGCTTGTGATTCCTGAAAATTCACCTTTCACTGCTTTTTTTTAAAAAAAGCAGTCACCTGTTTCTTTCTATACATTACATAGAATTTACTTTTTTTCAAATACAATAGTCAGTTCTTCATTTTCTAGCCACCATAAGTTGCAAGGCTCCTTCAATACTGCATTGCCCTGAAAAGGCTTTAGGAAACAGCAACAAAAAACAGGCACCACTAAGAGACTTAAGTGGCTACTGAGTCTGTGTTCCCATAACGTGGATGACCCACACAAAGCATCACAACCACAATTTCCCCAAGTGGTGGCATCTTTGAGTGCCGCTGAATGCAAGAACTGAGACCGTCAAAGTCTTTTCCATTTCAAATTTACAACTTAAAATTGCTGGACAGTTTTTGACATTTCCCTCATGGTTCCTCATGTACCTTTGCTTCTCCAGCTGCAAAACAGGAACCAAAGCCACCTGACATAACAGAGGTGGTGTGAAAAAGAATTAGTGTCTGGCACATCACGAACATTAACTGAGAAAATAAAAAATCTGCCAGGATGAAATGTAATCTCATTTTAGGAAATGTTGAAATCATTTCTGCAGAAGGTTAAAAAAAATAATAATCAGGCTGAATCAGATACACAGCATGGAAAATTTCATCCCAAATGTTTACAGTTTAGCAATTGAAAGCAAGGCCTTATAATGCTGCGTTGGGTAAACTTAACTGATCTGCAAAAATTCCAGTTCTACTTATAATAACAGTAACAGAATCAAAGCTGTATGGATTAAAGGCAAACGCTACAGCAATATTTGTATGGAGACAAGAGCTATCGTAGCATTAAAAATTGGCATCTATAGAGAGTATTCAAGGGACTCGGGATGTTTTCCAGACAGTAATTCATCACATCTCATAAAACCCCTGCAAAATACATAGTGCACGTTCTTCAGACAGATAAATAGGAAGGCACGTTTGAGCACAGAGACGCTGAAGGACTTGCCAAGAACACGCCACAGCTCGGCAGCCGAGGGGGGCTCCCCAGGAACCCTGGGCACAAGCACTGCCACCAGCACGGCAGGCAGCCCACACCGCCCCAGCTCCCCCAGCACTGTGCTGGCACTGGCACCGCTCAGCCACTCCAACTGTGAGAAAGTGCCACCTTCTCTGAAATAACAATGCTAAGAGGCAAATTATGAGTTGGAGATTTTTAAAAGGGAAGAAACCAGAGAGGAAAATATTTATTTTGTGATAGAAGTGCCAGTCACTGGCAAATGCACACACCAGCCCTCCCAAAAGCCCGTCAGGTAAGTGATTATCTAAGAGTTCAAACCGAAGCAGTGCAGCATCGAGCTGAAGCAGACAACAGGGAAGAAAGTAAAACAAATTGTATCTGTTCTTCATTTTGTGTCTAGCAATCGAAAGAGAAAAGAAATGCAAGCAAAGATTTTGTTTTCGCATACGAGATCACCAACCAACACCTACAACTATTAAGAGTTCTACATTAAGTGACCTTACATCCTTTTGGAGACACTCAAAGCAATATCAGAAACTAAATATTGTCTTCTGGTTAGTAGCGTAGGAACTTTTTCAATAAGGTATCTAAAATCACTACTGTGAACACCAGAAATATTACATGCAAAGGGGAGGAAGACACAAACTGTCCATGCAAAAAAATAAGAAAAGTGCCTTGGATCTTATCTATTCTCATTTTTACTATATTCATCCAACTAGGTTATATCAGCTTTGTAAGTCTCAGGGAAATTTTTCTCCCACTGCAAGTTTCTCACTACTACAGGGGGGACCCAGGTACACTGTGACCACCTGTCTGGCAGACAGCAGCTGGTGACCACACGCATTCACAACACTTCACCTTGTGCAAAGCACCAGGTTAAATTCCAGGTGCTTAGAGCACTTTGAAGCAACACAAACCTAAATATTCCTGGTAGGCAAACAGAGAAGAGGGACTGAATTATAATCAACCAGCAGCTGTCACAATATGACCACAGTAACCAAATCAAAATATCAACCGCTAACCCAGATGAGATTCAAAGGTCACCACATAAGCCAGCAGCTTTCTTCAGCAGCACACGAAACCTCAATCTAATCCTTGCAGTGAAATGCTCCATTAAGCTACAGTGGGTTTAGAAGCAAGTACTGTACATTGGTAAATGATTTAATGTACTAGCAAGATATTCCAGGTAGTAGAATAAGAAACCATTCCCAAAGAGCACACCTGGAAATGGGAGAGGCAATGAGAAGCAATAAGTGACGTGCAATACCCACCACAGCTATCTGCCCATGCACACTTCATTGCTGGGCCAAATTACTACTCTTTAGATACTCTTAAGAAAATACAAAATACCTAGCAGGGCAGCAGGACTCCAGATGCACACAAAGCAATCTGCATCCGAGTACACACAAGCAGAAGTCTGAGGAGTTGAGTAATGTATGCAGCTTTACAACTCCCTGCTCCTCCCCACAAGACTTGCTCCAAAGCCTAACTCACAGGCTCCTTGCTAGACACTGGTCACATAAAAATGTGTTTTAAAAACAATTGTCTGAAAAATAAAATACAGCATAAGCCCTCATTTAAGCACACCCTGTCTGCAAACGTTTGTGGTTCACAGGTATGGGGTCAGTGATACCTATCCCCAGCAGCAACAACAAAGACCTTGCCTGGAAAACCACCTGAAATCAGGAGCAACTCCATTCAAGTCAACAGTACACACCAGTATAAAACCAGTTCAAGCTGGATGCTCGTCAGGTTCTATCAGTTGCCAAGAGAAAGAGAAGCATGGAAGGAAAATGATGGCATGGCTCTGCAGATGCCAGCTGTATAACACCGAAGTTTACGGGGACCTTTCCTTGGGGGAGTTGGAAGACCTGCCAGGAAAAGGGAACAATAAAACACATTTGGAGCAACAGGAGTCACAAGCTGGCATTGCGGGCAGCCTCCAGCTGAGCAAACAGCACTGGGCATTGCTCATCCCCACAGGATTATAGGTTTCTCCTGAAGCCATAAATACAGACGTGACCAGTGTAGACTGACAATGGCCTTTGTTAGGGTGATGCTTCACACAGCCAGTCCTCCATAGCAGTGCCACTGGTCACCACAGCCCGGTACTGGGTCAGGGTCTCCATTCCCCCATGGGACAGGACCAGCCCTCCCAGCCAAGGCCTTCGGGGGTGTCCAACTGGGAAGGGAAGGTGCACGCGTCCCAGCAGCCATCCCTCCTCCTCCCACAACAATGCCCCGTGCCCAGGAGCAGAACAAAACCGGGAGCAAAGTTTCTCCCCAACAGAGGAAGAGTCCACTCCAATTACCAAAGGAATGATACTAAAGCATGGTCACAAAAAAGGGGTTTTTTGCCCTCCATGGGTTGCAGAGGGCAGCTGACGGCCCCAGCAGCACACGTGCATTACTGTGCAATAGCACAGTTGTCAAAAGCTGTTAGTCGCTTGCCATGCACTCACACATGCCTTCATCTGTGTGTGTAGGAGCATCACCGGTCTTATTTCCAGTTGAAACTACCAAGTGTCATAAACCCCAAAAAATCTCAGGGCACTTAGGACCACACACTGTGAGGATGCTGGCCGGCTCCCATCTGGGGCTGCGGAGCCACGGCCAGGCAAGCACTGGCTGTGCAGACCCCTCTGACTGTGATGACTGGAACCTTCTATAGATCTGTCAAGCTTTCCAAAGCTCCTAGTCAGAGTATTCCATGGCTTAATTCTTTAATCATGTGCCTCCAAAAGTATTTTTCTTTAACAACTATTTCTTACACCAAGTGAAACCAGCATTTTCACTAAGACAGGCAAAAACAATCTGAGTCAGGAATGAGAGTTTTCTGTAACCCAAGGGCAGGCAGAAGAGAGAAAGACACTTTTAAGTTCTAAAGACTCAAATTAAAGGTTATACTTGAAAGCACCAGGCAACCCAGTGGGTTTCACAGAAGTGTGTGGCTATTTGCAAAGTGTCTCTATGTACTACCTAAGCCCCATGGCGTGAGTTAAGAAGGGAGTGTTGAAGTTTCCATGCTTTTTTTGGCTTATATTAGACCCTTTAAAACTGTTGTAACCATGTTTTGTACGTGAATACACACAAATTTCTACAAGCTCCAACATTGTCCCATATGTTAAACAACTCACAAATTATTTCCCAATAGTAAAAGACAAGGCATATTTTAGGGACGTATATTAGAGCTGAAGAATGATATATCGCAGTTACAGCTCCATGGCTTTTTTGGCTCACATTCAATCCTTTAAAGCAAAGCATTTGGTTAGTTCATTGACAACTGCAGAAGAAGGGTGTGATCTTGGCCAAGCATAAGCATTACTAATATTTTCACATCATATATTTACTTTAACCAAACTCATTTACCAAGCGTAATTAAAGTAGCTATCATTCACTTACAAATAATTATAGCCTCTCTTCATACTGCTATGGTGTTTGCTGCTAAGCTAAAATGATTGTTCAGGGGTGTCAAAACTTTCTATCATGAGGTGTGGGGTGGAAGGAGGGTCCTTGCCAAACGCCCTGGGCAAAATCTCACTCCTTTAGAGCAGAATAGGCTGCAACTACCCTCGCCTGAAATCCAGGAGTTTGCAGCTCACAGGTCCCAGCAGGCAGCAATCCATCACGCTCCAAAACAAACAATGGCTTCGGCATCCCTCACCACTTATCTGTTCCCTTTTGCGAACATATATTTATCATACTTTCAGAAAGCCTTTTCTACTTTAAAATTCCTGCTCAGAGCATGTCCTTATTTTCTCTGCCAACCGGTCACTTCTTGGAAAAGGAAAGGCTGAGCCTTAGGAAATAACCATTACCTCTTTCAGCAAATATTGCAGTTACTGCATCAAAAGTCATATCCCTCGCACAGCGAGAAAACACAAGTCTATTCAATAAACAGCATTGGTGTACATTTCTGGATTTGAATGCTAGCTTAAAAAAAATAAAAGTAAAAATCCATGTTCCCACCCTTATGTTGAGTACAGTCAACCCCAAAAATGAGGATGACCAATTTAAGCCCTCAATTTTATTTCTGGTTCACTTATTCCACTTTAAACAACACAATCAAGTTAGGAAATTCGATTTCTTACTTTGTATTCTGGAATTGACAAAGGGAGGAGAGAGATTGTCATGTGACCCAAGGTCTCTGCTTGCCATATGATCATAGTGAGTCCCATCTCCATAGTTCTGTTAACAAATTGGGGAAAACACACAATTTTACAAGTTTAAACAGCATTTTTCAAAACCTACAGGTCCCTATTTCCCTTCTAAGTTTTAAGCCAGCTATAAGAAATATTGTTCCCTTTATTGTTTTCTCCCTATTGATTCTGCTAGAAGTGACGTGTTCCAGAACATTTTTAAAGCTGTTTCCAATTTTTATTTCATTAGTAATTGACTTCAGTTTGTCATGCAGATAATCCTGAATGGGTGACTGAGATGAAGTTCCTGGAATTTCTTGCTGTGCAATTCAGCATAAAGCCCCCTCTTAGCATAAGTCTCTTGCCTGTAACACATGCAAGAACAGCAGAGAATTACTCCTTTTAACATTTTGCTTTTTAAATCCAAATGCTACCTACAGAGTCAAGGACGTAGAAAAACCGTTCCAGGATCAAGCCCCTAATTGTTGAAACAGTTTTGGCACAACCTTCTGCTTTCAGTCACTCAACTTGCAAAATCTTAAATTTAACTACAAATATTGGCCAAGTGCAGCAGTTATGTAATGTTTTGTTTCTTTGGTTCAGAAGAACTCACGAGAAAGTAATTCCTCCAATGTGGAAATACCATCATCATTTTACAAAGAAGGAAAGAGAGAGATCAGGCTGTTTGCAGAATAACACTGCCAGTTAATGCACAGGCTTGATTGAAACTCCAGGATTCTTCCCAGGCTTGTGCTCTTTTCTTTATATCTCAAAACTTCATTGTACACTCACATTCAAGTTTTTGCATGCATAAATAATTGTGTGTGCAAATTTAGAATTTACTTTTCAAAACATTTTTCCCTTGGAAGCAATACAAGTGTCAAGGAAAAAAAAAGGGATAAAAATAAAACTGACAGATGTGAGTGGTAATGACGTAATGGATGTTAAGCAGGACAGAATAAGAAAAGGTGTTGAGCTTCCCCCCTTCGGCAGCAGGGCCAGGGTCCCCCCATGCTGTAAGCAGGGTCCCCCCTCAGCTGCCTGCGGTGCAGCACTGCAGATGTCCCCCTAAAACCTTAGCTGGCACAAGGTCCGCCGAGGGCAGGACCTGCCCCAAGGGGAAAGGACGGCTTGAGGATGAACAGGGCAACCGAGTTTCTCCTCACCAGGCAGACGCTCAAGGGCATGGAGCTCCCAGCAGCACTGCTCGCAAGCCCTGATCCTTCACGTTAATTAGAAAACAATTAAAAAGTAATTTAAACAAACTGTTTAAATAAGGGCATAAGTAAGAGCGAAGGCACATTTTGCCCAGCATAAGTGTAATTCATGCATTTGCAGGAAGCAAACAGAAATAATCATCTTGGTACTGAAGCACAAGCAGTGCCCAGCCCTGGGGACAGTCAAAGCCACAATGCTCCGGCTGGGGAGAGGGCTGCCAGGGTGGCCCGTGCGGACCACTGGCAGGGCTGCCCACACCATGCTGCTCGGGGCGAGCCACACAGCTGCTCTGCTGGAAATAGCACTTCTCCCCTACCGAAGGAACTGACATCCCAATCCTGAGGTGTCTAAAGAATTTGGATAACTGTCTACAGACACAATCGAAATTACTGAGTCCAGCTGTCTCACAATCCCAGCGAACGCAGAATATTGCCATGCCAGATAGCAGCTCCGTGCTTGCATTCCCTGGAGGGGGATCCCACTCTGACATGGGGAGCACAGGGGATGCTCGTGCCCCATCCTCAGCACAGAGGCAGGCAGGTGGCTAGCAGCCAGGCTACCTGCCCTGGGGCTTGGATGGTGCCAGCGAAGGGGGGGGGGGGGAATACCACACATGCTGAAACGCCCAGCTGCCAGCCCCTGCCCGAGGAGAAGGGTCTGAAACCCCCTCACCAGAGGCAGGGAGTGGCCAAGGGGCACTGCAGGAAGGGCAGGGACATCCAAGGGTGGCCATGGAGTGGCCAGCAAGCCCTGGCATGGGCCTGAGCACTGGCCCTCTCCTCAGGTTTAGTGATACCCACAATCTCTAAAAATCCAACTGCAGAGAACACAACGTTCAGCAACATCATCTCTTCCCCACCTGCACTCTGGGTGGTGGCCGTGGATGATCATGCATAGCAAGAAAAAATGGTTAATCAATCTTCTCACTACCTGTTAGAGGTAGCAGAGCAGGTACTAAATTCAATCATAGACTCAGATTTGAATGTTAAAATAAAATAAAAAGCAATTTTAAAGAGACGACAGGCTACAGCCAGCTTTGCATGCCCATTTTTCTACATAATCAGGTGTAAAACTCATTTAAGATTGTAAGTTTACATATGCAGGAAGTCTGCTTTGGTGAAAAAGATTAGATATACTTACCCTGGATGGACTAGGATGTCCTGTATTCCCCCAGGACCCTGAGCTAGTTCTGTCTTCTACATCTAGGGACAAAAAAGTTCTTTAGGCTTTATTGCAATAATTCTTTCTTTTTGTATAGGCACTTTAAAATTAATGTTTCAAATTAATCTCCTGTTGCCTTTAATTAAGAATCAGGCACAGGGCTACTATGATGGTAGTGGCTTCTGACCCACTGCTTAAATTAACTCATTTAAGTTCACAGCAGAAACGAACTGGACCCTCAGGAACCTGAGGTTTGAACATAGAAGGTACTTCAGCGGCTCAGTGTTTCTCAACACTTTAAAAAGTGACTGCACTGTACCAGTTAAAATCCTATCAAAATTTCCAGCGCAAACATAGGTATTGTCAAACAGTAAAAAGAAAACATGTTAAAACAGGTGAAACCTAGAAGTTAGTAAGGCATGTTTGGGGTAAATGTACCTCTCACCACCTCATGGAGGCTTCTGCTGCAAAAAAACATTTACACACGTATTTGTGTCTCAAGAAGAGAAAAGCACAGTCCTAAAGCCAAGCACACAGTGGGTATTTCTGTCTTTTCCTCTATTGTTTGATAGAAAATTCATTGCAACCATCGGGTGGGAGACACTCCAGTCATTTCAGACAGCGCTTTTCAGAGTGCTTTTAACCACACACCCCTCCCGCCCCACTCAAGAGGACACCTCTAGGAATAACACGTCCCACGGCACGTGTGCTAGGACGTGGTGAAACCTGCTGTTCAGGGCACAGGCCAGAGAACCTGCAAGAACCTCTTAACTTCGCAAGAAAACACAGGAATGTCTCAGCCTGCTGTTTTCTGGCGTGCATTGTATCTGTGCACTAAAGGGACAGCTCGATAGTCACCCCAGGAAAGCAAGGTGAGCTTCGCTTGCCAGCCGCTGCAGCGTGCTTCCAGGTCACTGCATGCAAGAGCCTAGCCAGGCTGCAACGCCACACTTGCCTTCACAAAAAACAGGGTATAGACACATTTTGCATATGAATGCTCACTGAATTTCAAAAGTCCCCAATATTTCTTCTGAGCAACTATTTTTATTCCACTTTCCCCATCTTTCCCAGTATTGTCAATTAACCCTGTTTGTTACCAAAACTTCTTTATAACGCTGAATGTCCTTTCGAATGTGGAGCCTGAAAAAAATAATAAAGAAACACCACCCACGCAGGAACTTCTATCAGAGACACCCCAAGGGCATGGGGCTGTCCCTCTCAGGTACCCTGTGACCCTCCAGGCTGGCCATGCTGGGGTTGCTTCAAAGTTTGGAAAGGTCCAGGAGCTCAACTCCACAGGGTACCACTGACACCAGAAGATGCTCCGCAGCGCACTCAAATATGCTGGGATATGCTTGCACAACTGCTCCCTGTTGCAAAACCTTTACTACAATGAGTTGGGAGTCTCCTGAGACTTTCCACTTGGCTAAAAATTTAATCGCTAAACACCAGTTCAGCAAGTCACTCACACGCAGGTTTAATGGAAGCCTGTGAATAATTCCAGCAAAATCATAGTTTGCTCTCATGTTAAATTAAGTAAGTGAGATCACCCATGCTTTACCGTTAAGCACATCCTTTACTACATTGATGGACAGGACCATACTGCTTAAATCCATTACTTTTTTTACTTACAGTATGTTAAATATCAGGAAATGTGATTGACGTTGATCTATAACAGTATTATTGCACATTTCACTGCTATTTCCCAACTTACTCCTGTGTACCCACTAGCATCCTAATGCAACAATAATACTGCTCGCCTTTTGCCATGCACAAACAGTAGCTTTAATCTCATCTGAAAAATACGTATTTGGACTTGCTGGCAAGAGAAACTTTCTCAGAGTGCTGCTGAAGAACTACGCACACAACAACTCCCTCTCCACCTGTATGCGGGTTCATCCAGACTTCTGGGATCAGCGGGAACTTCAGTTGTCTGAGAAACAGATATGGTCATTAGCACTTTCAAATACAGGTGCTGTGACCAAATCTGGTTGGTTTCCAAGATTAAAAAACCCCAAAACACACATTTGTAAAGTTTAATACTTTCCCCCAATTACAATTCCTATTATCTCAATAACAGATGAACACATTAATAGCACAAGGCACTCTTAGGTAAATATTTAATTAAGCTCCAGAAAAAGAAAGCAAATGTGTATCATTTACCTGACAGATCAGATCAACCACTCTCTTAGGTTAATTAGGCGTATTTTTAAAAATAATTTCCATTATGTAACAGGCAATTAACTCTGTAGAGCCCCGATCCATTGCCTGCTCAAAATCAGTGGATTTTATCCCATTGACTTTGATGGGCATCATCCCACCCTCGAGCACAGCTTCCAAAATCCATCAGTGAGCAAAACAGCTGAGCCCTTAGGAACAGCACCTGGGGGACTGGGCAACAGCTCTGAGCTCACCTTGGAACAGGTGACAAAGCCAGTGCCTGCAGGCTTGGCTTCAGCCCCATCCTGCTCTCAGCTGTCTTGTAGAGACCCACAAGCCCAGTAAAGCAGGGTAAAGGGCCAGAGCCACGCCAGTGAAGGGCTCTGCACGGGGCAGCACCTGGGAAGCTCTTACTCACATAGCTCCCCATTACAAACTTCATTTATTAACCTACTCATTTGCTGTAAAAATCAGCTAACCTAAAATACATGTTGTCAAGCCTCCTTCCACTAGCTCATGGTCAGTGCTAGGAGATTTACATGTCAGTAAAAGGTTTTCACACTTCTATACTGTACATTTTTGAGGACTATAGATGCCATTGTCTTGGGCACTCTAACGCATCATGTAAAATAACACATTTCAGGGCTGTGGTTTGAGCATTAACCTTCTCCTGCACTCTGTGCCCAGGAGGGAGAGCAGAGGGGGAAGGGGGCATCATCACACCAGCACCCAGTTGCCGAGCTCTTCCCTCTGGGTGCCCACCACCCAGTTCCAGACAAGAGTCTTCTGCCACCCCTTCCACAGATGCTGAGCCAATACACACAACATAACCCACTTGTGGTGCCTCTTGAGTCGTGTTCTTCAAAATAATTTTTTTTTTCAGGCTAAGGGAAGGAGCACCACACTCCCAAAGATGCCCAGTACTTTCCAGCAGCACATGGAAATACTGGCTTCATGGCCAACTGCCCCAATGACACCAAATAAACCATTTACATGCTTACAGTCAAACATATGTTTTTGTGGTAAGCCAAATTCCCACCCGGCTGTCCTTTCTGGTACTCTTTGCTGCATTATCCCTACCTTTCCCTCAAGCCAAGCATGCCAATGAGCAGAGGGCACTATCAAATACTTAAAATAACATGGGAATAACACATACCTCAGGGCTAAGGTATTCCTCATCTCTGCCACCATCCCAGACCAAGCCCCTGTGCACACTCAGGACTAACCCTAGGCAGGGGAAGCACTGCTGAGCAGGAAGGGCACTCCTGGCCACAGAGGAGGGAGAGCTTTGAGGATACAGTAGGGCACAAAAGATATTAAAAAGGTATGTAGACACCGTTCTACATACCCAAGCACACTGTATCAGTTAGAGATTAAGAGGCTTAACCTCACAGAATAATTCTGCAAGATTTGCCTAGCCTCCAAAATGCTTAGCCATCTCATTTTTGGCTGAAAGCTCCTTGCCCTTTACCTAGCTTTAATCCAAGCCCATATAATGCTCAAGGTCTTCCACCAAAGTTAAAAGTTCTGAACTCTGATCAGAAAATTACAAGCAATGGCTCTTATGCCTTATCTTCAGGGGTCATGTCTTAGCTTTCGACCAATTTTCTTTGTATTTAGACTTAAACGTGCAAACTACACTATATTACTCTGCAAAACATCAATGAGAAGGCTTAATTAAGTAACACTGACAGATAAATCCATTTCTTTCACAGTAATCAAATCAAAGCAGGTTGACATAACACAGGAACTTAATACAGTTATTCCCTTGTAATTGGAAAAAGGCCCTTTACTTCTCATTAAAGCAATCTTCTGGGTATCGGCATAATAAGAAGGCTCAGGGCTTTAATAGTGCCCTATAAAAGCCCCAAGATACAGACCCCTTAAACAAACATGCCAGATTATCTAATTCCTTGATCATAGTGGAACATGTAGTTATTGTTTTAAACTACTAATTCTTTATCTCAGCTACAGACAAAAAGAAGGAACTCAATCTAAAACACTTCTCACAAAGCTCTATAAAAATGC
Source organism: Falco naumanni (assembly GCF_017639655.2). NCBI lineage: Eukaryota > Metazoa > Chordata > Aves > Falconiformes > Falconidae > Falco > Falco naumanni. The sequence continues at coordinate 21,735,090 of NC_054079.1, forward strand.
AAGCTCTAGCTGGGGGAAAAAGATGCGTTTTCAAAAATACCCTGGATCTTCAGCAGGGAAATGGAGAGCTTAACAAGATCAAAATTGTTCTTGAACATAAACAGTTATAAAAAGCAAATAATAAAATGAAGTTTTACTGCATTTGTGAATTTACTGGAAAATATTTGTCAATGGAAGCAGAGCTGGCCATAGCCTTCCCACTGCTGCTGTGTTGGTACCACAGCTGTCTCCCACTGCCTGCAAACCCTCAGAGAGACACAACTTCAGCCTGTGAGCAATTCAGAGTGTCACCAGAGCAGGTTCAGCGCCTGCACGATGGGTTACACCATGCACAGAGCTCTCAACCGTTCCATGTGCCTGTGGCCACAAAGGGGTTATGCGGTGGGGTACAGCACCGGGAGCACTGGGTGAACAGATGGGTGTCTGCACCTCACATATGTGCTCCTTATCTCTTTTCATCTTGTTACAAGTATTGTCTGAGCTCGCAACAGTCAAAAACCAGCTAACTTCTGTCCCCCTCTAACCAGCCCCCAAATCAACAGCACTTCTCCCTCAGCAAAGAAAAAGCCCTAATAATTACTACCTAGTTAATCTAGCCTAGTTTACTAATAATTTAGTATGACAGATATTGCAAGAAGGTTTGTAAGCACCTAATAAATTTCTGGAATTAGGTTTATGTACCCTGTAAGCACTGCCACTTCAGTAATTAGGACAGTGAAACCCTAATGACACCAAAAGTCAACGCAAAATTCTCCAGTGACTTATTCTCAGAGCTTGGATTTATCCCAGAGTGCATAAACTTGAACATATATGTAATTTTCTCCAGAATCTAGCTCCTGTAAATTAACCTCACTTAATCACAGGCATTAGGCAATGCGACATTATAAAAAGCAAATCATCATGGACAGATTTGGTCAGTTTTTCAGAACGTGATTCATACATGATTAACACTTATTTACATAACTAAAGCCTCACTCCCCATCTCAGAAGTTCTAGGTAAAGTAGTAAAACTGGTGTTTAAATGGAGTCAAACCACCCTATTTTAAACATTAAGAACCTGGGAAAAGCAAGTTCAACAATCTAGAAATTCAGCGCTGTAGACAGAGATAGGCTGGATTCAAAACACTACCTCTATTAATGGTCTGGGGAAAAGAACTGCAATTCACATGGCTTACACCCCTGTGTTTGAAGGTACTGCAACTTCAGAGAGGCCACCAATGCTTAAGGGTACAGGGAGAAATCGGAGCACTGATTTGGGGGCCAAAAGCTGAGTTTATGCAGAGAAGCAAGTCCAGAAAGCCTCTGGTCAAGCAGCCACCTAACCCTAAAAGTAGTTTCCTGCAAAGAACAAGAATCTTTTTGTTCCAAGGTTCCCTTGCCCTCTAGAAGAGAGACGGATGCCTTGGGAGCCCTCAAGCAGGTCACCAGGCTCTGAGACCCTCCCAGCAGCAGGGCTGAGAGATGCTCGCACTCTGCCCAGACCTCCTGGTGCTCCCCATTTGCTCAGTGGACTCCAAACCTGCCCAGAAAATACAGAGAGGATCAAGATCAGCAAAAGCACAGCAGACATGGCCACAGTCCACCACAAACATTGAGTTGAGCACTCCATCATGCAGGTGACCACTATTAAAGCACAGGTGGTGCTGGAGGTGTACAGGAGCATCAGCCCAATCATTAGGTGTCTTTAAACAGCCTCCATACTCAGAAGCTCAAATGAATATAAGTGCTTAATATACACCTTCCAGCTCCAGCAAATGATAGTTCAGAATTAAGTAACCTGAAGGGCAACTTACTGCCTAATATATGTAATTCCAAATTATTTTCATGGTAGGCTACTAGCTCTGACATGCTGTGCTACTCTCTCAGGGCAACACCTACTTTACTTTAAGGGGCTGTGATACATAAACTGGAGGCACCGTGTAAGGCTATTTGATCTTGGTCCTAACATCCAGGCCCTTAAACTTTCTTTGGCAAAAGTTTCATGGAATCCCTCGAGATGCTCCGAAACAGAAACCATAATTAGAAAATTAGGGTTTTTTTCTGGAAAAACACCCAAACCGGGGAAAAAACCCAAAACTCCTCTTTGCAGAAATAATCCAAACACACACTTGGGAAATCATCCAAGACTGTAGCAACAACACAGGACAATAAAAATTTTCCAGATGATTCTGGAATACAATTTTGCCTGAACCTCCCACCACCTCCAATAACAAACTTGGGCACACACACAAAATCCTAGAATCATAGGCTAGGAAATTACATTCTCATGGTTTCCTCTAGTAAACAGCACCACAGATATCACTGGCATTTTGCTCATATGGGGGGGGGGGGGGGGTAAGGGGGTGAGAAGAAAAAAAAGACGACTCAGACTAGCACAACTAAGGACTTAAGAACTGTTTTTTTTAAAAAAAGGTGCAGTTTGAAAGATGATACATATGGAAAACCCATGTAAGAAGAAGTATGCACCTAGTGTTGGACACCATAACAGTAGCTAACAACTAGGTGAGCTAATAGAAGACAAATGAGCACAGTAGTGGATCTGGTCAATTCCATAGGAAATCAGACCACAAACGTCCATTTCCCCACCATTCATCCATACATGCATCTTAATCACGTGAGAGCAAGCTTCCCACCGAAGCGATGGGAGCAGGAGGCTGGAATTTGCACCAGGAGAGCATTTCTGGTTGCCACCATCAGTCTGAGCAGTCTTTTGAGCAATTTTGTGGGAAAACAGGCATTCAGCTAACCTCATAATCTGATATTTTCAGGGATGTTTTCACAAGATTGTTTCCCAATCTTTCTGCATAAAACCAGTGCATACTCACAACCTCTTGCCATATGATATGGTGCTTTCTAGACTGTGAAGGTGTACTCCAAGAACCTAAGCATCACTCCACCCATCCAACACCATCATCCCAGCACATGTGCAAATACACAAATGAAGTAACCTGACCACTATGCTCTTGACAGTAAATGCAAGGAGAAGCACGCATATATACACATATGATATTTTTTTTAATGTTCAAAGAGCAAGGTGAGCAGAAAGAGAAAATTCAGTTTTCCCTGGCTAAACCTTGCTATCAAAAGACAGGGGTGAAATTCTACTTCTGTGGGAGTTTTCCATTTCAATTAAGACCAAAGCTCCATCCTTATTATTTGTGTTCCTTTAGTTCAGAATTAACAATATTCCACATTTAAAAACAACAATATTCAGAGAAGCAGCACAATCAAAATCATGACATTTAACAAATGTAGTAATACAGATACTGAGCAAGCAGCCTGTACCCAGAAGTGTGCCTGTGAAAATCCGGCCTTTATCAGCTTCAGAGCAAGAACTACACAACTCTACCTCTTTAACTCACTGTTAGGCCATATTCTTTTAAAGGATCTGAATAAACTACATATCTAACCAACAATAATTCTTAAAGAACAGTTATTTCATGTGCACAAGTGCAAAACAGTATTTATCAATATAATTATTTGTCTTTGTGGCTCTAAAATAGAATTGCAGTACTGTAATTCCAAAATACTGTAACAAACTTGGAAAATATTTTCCAACGCACAAGAGCATAAAAATGCTTAAACTTAGGACTTTTTCCTCTTTTATGAAAGATTCCTTGAAATACATGATTTAAGTAGAGTGCTGTGTTCTCAAATTTACCTATACAGCAAATGGGACCAGTTGTGGATGACCAGAGTGAAAGGAAAATGTTCCAAACACTTGTTGGTGAACTCTGAGTCAAATTATTTAGATGACTTTCCAAAGAAGAAAGGTAATATAATATGGTCAAAATTAAGACATTTGCTTAACCTCCCTGAAAATGCTGTAATTGTTTGCATTGGGAAAAGACGCCAAGGAAAACCGCGGTTCCTTCCCAGCACTTGACTCCTGCACATGAAGAGTGGGTGCCTTCTGGACACCGTCCTCATGTCAGGCAAGCCCTCCAGAGCCAGGGGAGCTGGTGACACACCAGCCTGCCATCCATCCCAGGCCACGGCAGGCAGCCTGCCAGTCCCAACCCCTATACATCTCCCAGCCTTCACACACATCTCCCGCATCCACACCTGCTCACACAGAGGGCTGCGACTCTGAGGTGGATATGCAAAGTTTAGCTCCTCCAGAAGTAAAGAGCTGGAGAGCAAGTTAAGAGGTAACTGGAGGAAATGTAACAAGGTCCAAGCCTTTGTCCACCAGAGGACTGGGCTGGCAAGGGTTTCTGGCTCTGAGCATAATTTCATTTGCACCATCGTAAAATCAGAGTACTGTGTTGTTACGCACTGCGCTCTCCCCAGCGGACAACTGGAGAGCACAGAAGGCACTGGAACTGCAAAGGAAAATCTAGCAGTGAAGCTACTACAGAAACATGGCAAAGGTGCACAGAGATGGTTAACCAAGGTAGCTGAGAGGGGCACGAGTGACAGCTGAGGACAACAGGAAGGGTGGCCCCAAGCCTTACTGGGGAAAGGGTGTTCAGAGCTATGAAAATCCCTCCCTGGACTGGCTTTTACAGTGCCAGTTTGGGTGATGGAGAAGAACAAATGGATACAGCCCACCCTTGCCAGCAGCAGATGACAAGCAGTCAGCGTTAAAGGAAAAGCCAGACCATGTTTGCTACGGCATTAGGTCAAAAAAGCAGAGGGCTGTGGTGCTCCCAGCACACTGGGTGCTCCCTCACAGACCTGGACCGCCGCTGGGTTAGCAGGGTGGGTTCCTGATACGGGCTGATCCCCGAGGGGTCCTCAGTACTGAGGTCTTTGAAGAAAGTTGTTTGAAGAAAGGGATAATGGAAAGGGTGTGGATTATAAAACATTAGCTGCTTTTTTATATAATTTTAAACAGAGAATGAGAGAGAGTCTTAGATGCTAAAAATAGAAAATTAAAAAATACAAAAAACATGCCAAAATCCTGAATGTGCGCAGCAAGCAGCAGTCTGTTTGCAAAACAGGCATTTCACTTTGGCAGTAATTCAGCCAGTATATCTTTACCTGCATCAGTAAAACCTTTTATGTTAACCCTGAGTTTCCCCAGAAGAGACTACCAACTGCGTTGATTTGCTGACATGATCTAAAGTACAAAGAATAGTAAATGGAGAAAGACAAACATCTTGAGATTTGAATTTTATCTTCAAGGGGAAAAAAACCCAGTATATTAACAAATGAAAGTAATTTTATAGGGGATTTAACATTCAAAATATCCTCAAGTAAGAAAAGGACCAAGGATCCCCACAGGAAAGAGACTTTTTGTACACACCCCACACTGATGTGATTAGCATTTCTCATTCTAAGAATTACATTTGTGTCAAAAATGAGAAGGATGGGAAGTATCCTAGACTAATTATGATTATCATCATACTTCGGCAAGTATGATAAACAGATACTTTGGGATTGCTATTTCCTCTTTGTGCTCTGAAGGACCTTACAAACAGTACATCAGATACCGCTAATACAAATTAAGATAAACACACCCATTTTGGGGATTGAGACCTTTTCTGCTTGTTTTTCAGAAGAATTTCTTTTTCTCAGAGTATTATGTTTTTTAAGAACTAAATAAAAAGAGCTTAACAAAAAAGTGACAAAATACAGAAGGATTAAGGAGCAGTAGATCAAGGGAAGAATAAGCTGGTCACCTGGACATTTAGTAAACTAAAGGATTGGCAAATTTAAAATGCATATCCATTGATGCAATCTTTTTTGAAGGTTTTGCTCTAAATATCATCAGGACAGGAGAAAAAAAAAATCAACAAAGAAAAACCAAAGACAGACAGGGAGGTGATGTGGAAGAAGGGCATATGAAGCTTGAAGGTGACAGTAGTAGTCAAGGATGGGCTTCATCACGAGAAAGGAACCCAGAGATGGAGTCATGAACAAAAGCTCAGACTGAGAAGGGCCATGGAAACCAGCAAAGAAAACTTAAATATGACATGGGAAACGGTGGGGAGACAATAAAGGGATTTATGAGGAATCGAACATGGTTTTAGTATCAGACAATAGAGGGAATGTTGACAGACTGCAGACGCAGGATAGGGAGAAGTTGCACCAAGTTCAGGCAGCAGTTCAGGCTTGAACAAGGGAATAGACAAACTGTGAATCCATGTGCCTCCGGCATGTGGAAAGTTGCATATAATAATCCTTTCCGTGACAGCAATGTAAAAAAAAGCACAGATTCCAAATGGGAAATTCCTACTACTTATTTGATAAACAATTTACTATTGGTTTGCTCAAGGGATTAGATACAAAGCTTTAGATTTTTTTTTTCCAAAGAAGTAGGACCAGCTGCCAGATATATACAATACTCTTCAATCGCTTCTGTTAAAGCCACAAATAATTGGAAAATTCATTTGAATTAGATCATTTTATTTTCTGCCTGAATTTCCAAAGTCTATACAAATATCCACGGACAGTCCGAGAACACCTTTTTTGCTATAAAACATCAACAGTGTAAACAAATTAAACTGTTCTCAATCTTAATATTCACAAAGAACTGCATTGTCCTGCTGCTGGATGAGGTCATAAAACCTCACATTGTATTTATTAGAGTTACATAAGCTATTTTTTAACACACGTATGACAGACTTTGTGCTTGTAAGGACAGATGACTGTCACATATCCACTCCATTTGCGTAACTTCAGCATTTAATCAGTTCTTAGCAGATAGTAAGAAAAAAAGGTTGTAGTTATATTGCCCTTTCCAGCTTATCAAGTTGCTGAAGGTTTGATTTCATTCTGGTTTTGAATAGTGTGGCATAGGGAGTGCCATGGGGGAAGGGTTTCCCGAGAAAATTGAGTCTTCTTTTTTATTTAATTTAACCTGAGAGGAGACAGTTTAGTAGGAAAGCATCCGTTTTCAGGGCTATTCCAGTTATAAACTGAACGTGGTTTATAAACTGTGGTTATCTAATTAGCTTACTGTATATTCATAAATAATTTTAACATTAAGTACTTAATTTTTACTTGAACACAGTAACACAGAACACTCTGAAGTTAATCGCACTGCTCCAGGCACAGTGCGTATGCTCTGCACCATGACCTAAAAATATGTAAGGGCAGATTTACTTAATCTCTCCTTGTAGTAAGGGATTATGAAGGTCTAAAGTATGAAACAAATGGACATTTCAGTTCCAAACTAGCAATGAAAGCCAAAAGGTGATGGTGGAAGCTTTGATTAAAACCTACTGAAGGCCAGGCCACTTACAATTAGATGGCTAACTAGGAGACAGTTGTGGACTTCCAGGAGGGTCTAGTATGTATTCTCACTGCTGTCCGTCACTAACTTCGACAACACTTTTCCCCTTTTCAGTCCGGCCGCTTCTCCCCCAGCAGCACCCTGACACCCTTGTGTGCCACACAGCCCCTCCAACACTCCCCCACTGCACATCTCAAAAGACTTCAAGCAAGAAGGACAGAGGGCTCGTCTCCACATCTGTAAATCTCACCATCACGTAGACTGTCTCTTGTCTTCCCTTGCAAATAAGCATTACCTCAACCATTAAACTCTGCCTCACCCCCCCACCCTGCCCAATCTGCCCACCAAGCTTCTATGAAGCCCTCTGCTTCCCAAGGCTGGGGCGAAACACTCAGATGCTCACCTCAGCTACACAGCACTAAGAAGGGCTGGTGACACCGAGAGCCAAAGGTTACCTTCTTATTTTAAGATTTGCTTTGTTCCCTTTCTGGGAGAAATCTGCATTGAGCTTCTAAATAAATAAACACTCCAATTTATTTTTTTTGGCACATGTTTGTGTAGTCTATGAAAACAGGAGCTTTATAAGGAAAATCAGAATGCAGCTAGAACATTCTGATTTTCTGAGAGATACAACCACATGATGAGACATAGCACAAACAAAACACATTTACATGTGGAAGAGAAAAATCAATGCAGAAATCCAACTTAGGCACCAAACACCAAATGAATAATGCCTTATTTAACCACCTTCAACGCGTCAATGATTTTTTTTTTTTAGACACCAAGTCTCTACGAGTGCCACCAGTCAGATATACAGATGAAATTTTTTTTTTAAAAAAAACAAATTATGTATACTTATATAATAGCATTCCAAAAGTGTGTCATATGAATGAGAAAAGTTATGCTTCAGATATGGTAACATTTAGAGAAGATATTGTCATAGCAGATAAGGTGCTCAAATGCTCCAGGTGACTGAGCAGGACATGCAGAAGATGTCCCAACTTTCAAGCCACCACCCTCCTTCTCCCAGAGCACCATGCCTAACGCTACTGTTGGCTTAAGCACTGGTCACCAGAGTGTTTTCCCCAAGGAAATGTGCCTGCAGCAGCCCCGGCTCCAGCCCAGAGATGCACAGCAGTGCCTGCAGCTAGTGGGTCTGGGCTTTCCTTCAGGCAGGTTTTTTGCCACCACAGCAGTAATACCACAATACATGGTTTACAGGTCCAAGAAGTACTAGCAAACCCTGTGCTTTAGCAATTAAAGTGAGATAATTGATTCCTAAGGTTTACATCCTTAACATGAACTCCCTGCACAAGGACCCCAGATCCTTTGGCAATGCAGACACACGTACAGAGAACACATGTGCACAGGGCACAACGACTGCACATGTCTGGACATGACACATGGGCAAGAGCAAAAGCACTTACTCAGTCCTTCCTCCACACTCCAGCAGAGGATTTCTTCCCACTGCTTATTGTTGAGCGTGTGGTCCAGTATTGTCAGTGACGCAATGTTTAAAACGTTGGCTTTAAATTAAGTCTTAATTAAGAAAAACAATATATGAGGAGTTTGATTTACAAGAAGCAACCCCCTCACAAATTGCTAAGATATGCTGAATAGTACTATGGAATAGCATTTAATAATTTGCTACCCAGTTACACTGCATTAGTACTCATTAACAGTTGGCAGCAATGCTGCAATATATCACAACAATCTGGGGAGGGCACCAGGGCTCCCACAAGGCGAAGGAAAAGAACCACCAGGTTAATGCTCTGCTCATATACATGAAGGAGATTATTTCATGGAATAAGTCAGTCCTGTAATTTATAGCATCATGTAGACAACAGCACATCTAGCACACTGTAGGTACTCTCAAGAAATCTATCTGCCTTGATCTGAAAAGAAAAAACAAATGCCTGAAACCACGGTCTTAAACTTGATGTAGGCAATTTAACTACACAATTTTATATTTAAATAGAAGAGACCCGCTGCCTTCAGTGGAAAGAAGCAGCAGGAAGATGGGCCTTTTCAAAATTAGGTAATATGTTTAGGTGCTGAAATATCTCATTAAAAACTTAATCCAGGCACCTTCAGTTGACTCCAAGAATTTCTGTAACCAGGGTCCTGGCATCTAAATAGGACTGGATGAAATCTGACACAGAAGAGCTTTTTCCTATGTGTTTTTGAGTGACAAATACTAAAGAAAAAGTTAGCATTTGTTTTTACTCATGTGCAGTTGTGCTTTGATTTAAACTGTCCATAACTACTGTTAAAGTTGACCAGTGGCTTTGAGGTTGTAAGAGAAAATACATGAAACTCCTAATTAACGGAAGTAATCCAGTGAGCTTCATTCCTCTGGTTCCCCCCTGCAAAATCTCAAACTAGAATTTTAGCTCTAAATAGTCTGTCAAAACCTTGGGGAAAGGGGTTAATTTTTCAGCCCTCTGTGCTGTCATCCTTTTGAAGCACCACAGCGTTGCAAGGCTGGAGGGTCTCAGGCCATGCCTGGCTGCTGCCAGCTGCAGGACCAGGGGGCAGAAGCCACCCCCATGCCATCCCTGTGAGACCACAGCAGCTGGCACAGCCTCAGCGTGATGTGGTGGCACCAAACCCACCAGCCAGAGCCCATAAACTTACTTCCCCTCTACTTCACTCATCTTCTAACCCATGTCTGCAGCTTCCCCCTCTGCTACAAATCGCTGCTGCTTCAGCAGGAGCTCTGCTGTGTGACTCAAAGGGTGAAGGCTCTCTTCTTACTTCACTATAAAGAAGAAAAATTAAATAAAACAGAGCATTAAAAAAAAAAAATGCAGACTTTCCTCCACTTACAAACAGGGACTAAATTCAGTGATCAGTCCATTCCCTTTGAATGGGCAGCTCAATCCAGGAGCGCATCTGTTAGAGCCATTCCTATATATACACTTCAATATGATGTTATCTAAACCAGATTTTATTTTTTCTTTCTACAGACCACACCAGCAGCTGGGTTTTGTACCCCCCTGGCCAGTACTTGACTGGTTAATTCCCAATATTTATGTTTCTTGGAAACAAAGATTAGTGAGGAATGTGTAACTGAAAAAAATTGAGGTAAAAAAACAAAAGGACAGAACAACAAAAAAACAACCCCCACCAGTCCAGCTCATTCTCCAACTGACTGTTGGAAAAGTCACAAATTGTACTAACTGCAGCAAATAAAAGATACTGTCCTGATTGCAAACCATGCAGATCTGATGAAAGGGAAATCAAACAAACAGAAGAAAAACATCTAATGAAAGTAAAGGACATTTTCTGCTAAACTTGTAGTCTTTGGAGAAGAGTGCTTTAATTTAAGCCTACTTTAGAATGACTTCATCTATATGAAAATTACATTAAAACTGCCCTAGATGTATTTGCATTTAAAGTGTATTATGACAGCCCTTATCAAACACTTTCTATTTACTGGACACTCGTTATCATAAGACAATCCATATGTTTCTGGGCAAAGAATATCAACTGACAAGGGAAAAATCTACCAGAAATCAAACCTACAGAAATTGTAAGTGATGTATTACACTATACTGCAAAAGGATTTTTACAGCAAAGCGAGTGAGGTTGTCATATTTTCAAGGACATGCTGTGACTTCACCTGGCTTAAATCCACCCAGTTTAAGACAGCTTTTGGCAGTGAAGATAAACCACTGGTAAAAGGTTAGTGAGGGCAAACTGTGGGCTGTAGTGTCGTGTCTGGCCCTGGTACAGATTTGGGTTTGTAACAACCACTGCCATCTCCAAAGACTTTTAAAATTCATTTGACATTAGTTCATTAAAGCTGCAAATTTGAATAGGATTAATTTGATGGCCAGGAAGAGGCTCTAGATAGAGTTATCCATGCTTAGGCAGGTTGTTGGGGTATATTTTCTTTCCGTACTTTCACTCTCAGGCTTGAATTCACAAGGAAAGAGAAAGGGATTGAGATACTTCAGCCCCAGGCACGTCCTCCCTCCGATGGCTATCAGCATGCAATGTTTCACATTTAATTTTCAATTTTGCAATTCCCCACAACTCTCATAACTGGAAAACACAAACCCTAAAAGCCTATTATCTGCACGCCCCAATTATTTCAGTGTCCTGGATAAGAGCTCCTTACTGCAGTCGATGTAAATATATCTTACGTAAAGAAAAGAGAAGTACTTGTTCTTATACTTAAACTCATGCATTCAACAAAGTTTCCTGCAGAGCAGCCCCAGGTGCTGCCTTGCCCTGCTCTCCTGGGGGCCCAGCTCACTGCTGGAGTCTCCACAGAGACACAGTCACTCAACACCTCAAGATACATCCCAACCTCTTGGGGTCCTGGTGCTCCAACCTGCTTTCTGTCCTTCCCTGCGCTGTCTCTGTGTTCACACGTGCACGCTCAGCGCAATGTGCTGTGTCTTTCAACACCAATAAAGCAGAGAGAAAGCAATGAACACACACAGGAACCCAGCGATGAGCTTTCCCATGCACGTACGGAAAAAGCACTACTAAATAAAGCATCTACATTTAACTATTGCATAAATGTTCCAAACATGCCAAAAGACAATGTAGTCATGCTCAATGCTCTTCTGAGATTTGGCTTAATTCGTGATGTTACAATACTGCTAAGAACATGAATTTCTATTTTTCTCCTCAAAATTAGTATTTCCATTGAGTTTCCATGAAAACTTTTTAGAATTCCTTTGATCTTGGGAAGATTTGACTCCTACCCTTCCTTGTACGCCTGGTTCTGAAGCTGCCTATGTATCCCTTATGAAGAGTCATAGAGATCCAGTAATATATTAATAAAATGTGTTTCATGTACCTAATTTGAAAAATATTATAGGATCACAGGATGATCAGGGTTGGAAGGGACCCTCAATCTACAGCCTGCAGGCCAGATATGGCCCCCCAAGGTCCTCAACCTGGCCCCCGGTATTTACAGAACCCCCCCGCCGGGGGTTGGGGGGGGGGGGGGACACCAAGCAGCCACAGATGACCTCCTGCCACTTCATCCACACACCAGCCCCCTGGTTAAAAAGTTTGAGGACCCCTGATCTAGTCCAACCCCTTCCTCAAGCAGGTTCTCCTAGAGCAGGTTGCTCAGTCTTGTCCAGACAGGTTTGGAATGTCTCCAGAGAAGGAGCCTCCACCACCTCTCTGGGCAGCCTGTCCCAGTGCTCCATCACCCTCACAGTAAAGAAGTGTTTCCTCATATTCAGACAGAACTCCCTGCATGGCAGTTTGTGCCCTTTGTTCTGTCACTGGGCACTACTGAAAAGAGCCTGGCCCCATACTCTTGATTGAACAAAAGCATCCCGTCATTGCTCAAGATTCATCTCTTCTGTCCTTTTTATTATTACGCTCCGATACAGTAGGCTAGATTTTGCTTGAGCTGAAAACCCCTCCTTCCTAGAATATGTGCTCAAGTTCAACAAAAAGTTGATATTGAAGTTATTGATGTATTAGAAGCCACAGAAGCACCTGAGAATGGTCATGTAGGAATTAGGGCTTCTCCCCCAAGAAGGTGGCAGGATCAGTAGCCCAACTGAAGTGCATCTACACCAACATGGGTAACACACAGGAAGAGCTGGAAGCACAGCAGGAAAACCATGACAGTTACCATGAGAAAAACATGGTGGGATGACTCACACAACCGGAGTGCTGCAATGGATGGCTACAAACTTCCTAAGGGAGAAGCAAGGAAGGAGAGGCGGTGGGGTAGCCCTGTGTGTAGGGAGTGTTTTGATTGTCTAGAGCTCAACGATGGTGACTGTAGAGTGAGTGCTAACAGGTAAGAGTCAGGGGGCAGGCCAACAAGGCAGAAGGCATGGTAGGAGTCTATTACAGACCACCCAACCAGGATGGAGAGGCGGATAAAATACTCTATAAGCAGCTGGAAGAAGTCTCACAATTCCTAGCCTTTGCTCTCATCTGGTAAGTTGAAGTTCCCCATATCTGCTGGAAATACAATACTGCCGAGAAGGAAAAGTCTGGGAGGTTCCTAGGGGGTGTGGAAGAGACCTTCCTGACATGGCTGGTGAGGCAGCTGGCTAGGGATGTGCCCCACTGATGGCTGGAGATCATGTGGGGCACAGCAATCACGAGATGATAGAATTTCTGATTCTCTGAGAAGAAGGGAGGGGTCAGCAGAACCACTCCCTGAGGGCAGACTTCAGCCTGTTTAGGGGCCTGGTGGGCAGAGTCCCTAGGGGGGGCAGTCCTGGAGGGCAATGGAGTCCAGGAGGGCTAGACATTCTCCAGGAAGGAAACCTTAAAGACATGGGAGCAGGTGGTGGCCTGGAAAGGGCAACCAAGCCCTGGCACAGGCTGCCCAGGGGGGTGCTGGAGTCACCAGCCCTGGGGGGATTTACAAGACGTGTAGATGTGGCACACAGGCATGTGGTTTACTGTTGGGTTAATGGTTGGACTCTGATCTCAAGGGCCTTTTCCAACCTAAACAATTCTACCATTCTGCGATACACAAGTTCAGTCATATCACACATTGCTGAACCCAAACAGCCTAACTCATGACTGGTTGAAATGAAACTTGCTCTCATTGCTTCCTCCGTTTTCCTTCGTTTTTTACAGTGATTAGACTCAGCTCATGGTTTTTTGCTTTTCACTGCAAACAGAAGCTAGAGATTTCCTTTTAGTTAAGAAAGAAAAAAAAATGCCAAGATAATTGCACCTGTTTTCACTGGCCAAATTAAAACACCAAACATTGAGTCTCATGGTGCAACGTCAAGTTGGCAACACTGTGCAGGAGGATCATAGTGCTCTCTATTGACTGGAAAAACCCCCGTTATTCCCCTTCCATTGTTTAGACTTCTCAGGTCCAGACCACACTAATAATTAGGCACTTCAAGACGAAGAAATTCCAGGTAACTGCCCTGTGTCTATAAGGCATCGTAGAACATCTCCAGCAAGAATTACATATTGTGTCTAAAAATCTTAATATACATTATATGTAGAAAGAACTAAATGTAAGAACATGCACAAATTAAAAAAATATGTTTAAAAGCTTTAAAAAAAAATCACTCCCTTGATGTGAGAGTTGCACTTCAGATGTTTTCTGCACTAGCACATCAGCTCAGTTTTAATGCAACATTTACTGCTTCAAGTCACCAGCATGTGTCTCAGTTAAACTGAAACACTTTAGCAATGGAAAATAAAATGCACATGCAATCATATACCTGCTTTGGAAGAAGATATAAATAATATACATATATGTATTTATCAACTGAGCACATTTAAGGAGAAAAAAAAAAGAAGGCAGGCAGGCGCAAAGGACTACATTTTATGGCTTTTTTACTATTTAATATTTACACAGGGAAAAGTCTATTTGTCTTCAACGATACCACAAATTACTGACGATGCATTTAGATTTGGGCATTATGTAGCAAAAATAAATGCCTTTTTCTTATTCCAAGCTGTGTAAAATCAATCACATTACACCCTTGGAGTTTGCTCAGGTACTTTAAAATAGGCAAGCAGAAGAAGAGGAACAGCAACTTTTAAACTCCATATTGCTGCTGTACCATCACTGTACCTGAAGCTTCCCTACTAGCACCCAGTAAGCCTTTCTCCAGAGAACGAACACTATGCACGAGAAACATCCAGACAAAGGAACAGTACAAACAGGTTATGATGACAACTGAATCTGATGTCTAATGCTTTAAGTGCCTACTAACTAATTCTGCATTGTAATAGAGAAGCTTAAAAAGAAAAGCATGACATCCCCATGAATGTCAAAATCATTCATTATGATCAGTGCTACCACAATGAACACCAAATTAATTCATCACTGTAGAATACACAAAGCGCTACCCACTCATTATACTTACTGACGAAAGCCACCAAGATGCCTATCCTCAGCAGATACACTGCAGGCAGTCACAGGTACAGCTGACCATAGGGACAGCCAACTTCCTCACTCGCAAGGAATCTTTCCCTTACGTGCCGTGTCCCTCCATCTGCGCCTGGCACGCGGTGCTCTTTTTAAACACAGACTCCGAGTTCTGGTCAGCCTCTGCCAGCTGAGGACCTTCAGCACACAGCACACGTTGTTGTTCCCCTGGTATACGAGGAACCGCTAATAAAACCTCTTCTCTTCAAACAGGATGATTTCAGTAATTTTCTCAAGGCTTTCTGTTCCTCTTACAGGATAACAATGAATACCAAGTATATCTGCAAAACCTCTTCAGTCTTCAATATCTGCCCTGCATAGCTTCTTGTATCAAATGTGTTCAAGACCATTAGGTCTTTTCACTGGACTCTTCTGAGGCATCATAACTCAACTGTATTTGATAAAATGGAAGCCTGAGAAATTATTTGTCACTTTTGGAAAACTTCCACTCTTCTACAAACAGCTGAGACATGACTGCAAGCCTTGAAGTTTTTGCCAGGGATAACTTACATAATGGCAGCATTTGATTTTGAACTGAAAGATCACTGAGCGAGGGTCTCTTGAAGCCTTCTTCATCTCCTACCTTCTGAGGCTCTGCCCTTTGCTCACGCAGCATCCGCTATTTTTCAGGCTGACCATATGCTCATAAGAAACTTACGGGCTCCAACTCCCTCCCTGTTCCCAAGAAGGCCACAAATTTCTTTGCAAGGGAACTCATTAAAAAGACAAATTTAAAAACCACCTGTAAGGGAAGGATGGAAACTGTTTCAGCATCTACTCCTTGCTGCGCTCAAGGCCCAGTTGCCCACACTAAGGGAAACTGTTCCTATGAACATTAGGGAAAGAAGAGGCTCCTGTGGGAAAAGATGCCAAAAGGACAAGTTTCGGTGCATCATTGGAAATCCTGGGTCTTTAGATCATCATTCAAGTCATCTTTCTAAATTACAAGGACTTTGGAGAATGCTCCTGAGAATTAAACCCGGGAAAGAGTCCATGGCTTTCTGAATGGAGTTTTTAGCAAATTCTGTACTTTTTCATCTGATGGGTCATTAAGAAAGAAATCATCCTTAAAGATACCCTTTGAAATGAAGTTACAGCATTTAAAACTGCAGAGATGTGAAATTGAATAAATTATGTCCCTCCACCAAAGCAAGCATATATTCAGTGACGTGTTCCTGGAGTCTGTTGTAACATTCTGATGAAATATTTTTTCCTGTTACACACCTTAACACCACTGAGTGAAAAACCACCACAATCTCATACACCCACCATGTCTAGATACAAGTTCCTCTTAGGACATCCTGCCTCCCTCTTAGCTATTGAATTTGTTAATAGAAGGGTTTTTCCAGCAGAGTTTTAGGGAAAAATTTCATCCTTCCTCCCTCCTCTTCCCTTTATAGCATTTTGCTAAGCTAGAGAGTAAGAATCCAGACATCACTCCCAAACCAAACCTGGCTATCTTTAATGGTAGCAATGCCAGCTAAGCTTCCCATCTTAGAAGAACTGATTTAAAAAACAGAGCATTATGTCCTTTAGAGGATCCAAAGATTATTTTCAGAAGTGCTGATAACAAGCAGACGCTCATTGAATAGACTATTGCAGCGGAACTGTGTTCTAGTTCATTTCAGCACATCCTGTTTACAGCATGTGCTACTTTCCAAGTCATTCAACCATGACAATTGTTGTCCTTCTGAATATGTTAATTGTGATATTTTTATACAGCTCCAGAACATATTTACAGGCCACAGCAGACTTTCAACAACAATGAAACTTGTAAGCAGTAAATATAGGACAATCATCCAAAAACAACCAGCTATCCTTCAACACATCTTGGCATTTGGGACACCATCTCCATTCAAAACATGTCAGAGAAAGCTTTACAGCTCCAACGAAACAAGGTGGCGTTCTCCCTTATGCTTTCAGTTTCGTTGCAGTCTAAGGGCTTGCCATATACCTCCGGCAACACCGTACAATCGCTTGTGCCCAGGGTGGTTCTTCATCTCTTGGCTCACTCCCCATCCACCTCGCACAGGGAGCGGGCAGGAACCCGCTTTACTGGGCTTCCCTCAGCAAAAGCACTGGCATGGCCGAGAGCACAAGGACACCATGTTAGTGGCAGACGCCTCTGTGACACCAGCAAGGCACCACGCTGCCAGACCCAGACTGGGCAAGAACTTAAACCCACCGTCTAGTTCCCCATAAACATTTTACCTTAATACAATGCAGAGCGCCTCTCTGCACCGAGGTGTTGGCAGAGTTTTAGGGTACTTCCAAATACAACAAACCCACACACAGGATTAGAGCCACAGAGAGAGGCACAATATATTTTAATTATAGATGTTTAGAAGAAAGTAAACAAAGAGAGATCAGTTTAATGAAAAGAGACTAACAAAAAAAAATATCTTCCAGCTGCTTCCATTATCCCAATTACTATTTCTTCCATTCTTTAGTTACTTGTATCCCCAAATCAAGCAGTTTTTACATATGACCTAAATCTAAACCTACTTTTTTTTGTAGGCTAAGCACAGGTAAAAACACAAGAATCTCAGTATTAAAAACTCCAAAGTGTTATGAAGTCAGTATATTTTCCCCCACTTAATTTATTCAAGGTTTCTCTTTAAAAAAAAAAAAGTCACTATAAATTTTCAGCTCTAGTGGCAAAAGGTTTATAAAAAAACCTTTAATGAAGTACAAAGACCAATAAAGTCATGTTTGTTCTTTTGAGTAGCAAATAAAACTACTGAAAAGGGCAGGTTTGTTTTTAAAAGAGACAGATATGACCTAAAGGTACACATTTTACTGTAGTGAAATAAACTGAGGAAACTGTTTGCAGATTAAAAACCCCTTAAAAGGAAGCATCAACTTTAGGAAAAAAAAAAAAAAATCTTTGCTGAGGAAAACAGCTGGAAACAAGAAGCTTTTGTGCTTTCATCCTGCCTGCTTTGATACCACTGCATCCCCATATCAGAAAAAGGCAAAGAGACTGATATCAGCTGCATCTTATTTCAACTGTGCAGGATGGGGCAGGGGGGAGATGCTTTGTGGATTGTAAACAAGACCATCCACAGCCCAATACAAGCATTCACACGCATGCATGTACATATGTATACATATATACACACACAAACGTATGTTTCTAGTCTTTGAAAAATTGATTAAATAGCAAGGAAAATTAATCCAGTTTCATTATCTCTTCCAAGCCACAGGGAACAGCACCTTGTATGCTTGTGCTCTGCAATCTCAGCATCGCTGTGATTTTTTTGGAAACAGAAAAGTCACTTGGTGTTACTTCTCCCACGTTAGCCTTGATGGTGCATACATGCCTCTTAGCACCTCAAAATTCAGACTAAATGCCACTGGGTGTTTTTCTAACAGTATTATGATAACTCAAAATTGCAAGCTGTCCTTTTGCTGAGTGATGCTACCAGCTTCCCAATTTTAGAATTTCTTCCTTTCACTGCTTTGAGTAATCTCACCAGCAGCCATGGAGAAACTGCCTTTCTGGTGCTCTCATGCATGCCTTCCTCCCCAGCAAGCTTTGCAAACGAGCTCTTATTCATACAGGACAAGTAAAACATGGCAGGAACATATGACACCACTTTCCAAATCTACTGTAATCCTGGGCAAGGCAGCAACATTTTCTTACTCTTTCCAGGCAACTAACCAAGCATATTCTTCTCTTTTTTTTTTTTAATGCCTTCCCTTATGACAGCATTTCAATACTCTGCGTGACGTTTCACAAGAAAACGAGGTATATACACAAGAACTGACAACCTTCAATTTGAAAGTTTTCATTAATAGAATCAATCATGTTTACACAACTTCCTGCTGTTAAACTTATTTCGTATCCTCGTATCTTTCAGCCAAGCTATTTCCCCTACCAAGAACAGAACAAAAACTTCCCCAAGGGCATGGGATCTAGTCAATTGTTAGCAGCACATGCTCTCTCCTGCTGTCTGTCTCTCTCTCTCTCAGCCCATTTCTGATTCTTCTAGCTGCAGTCAGCAAAATTTGCTGCTGCTCCACTACCTGTCGTCTCCTGGTTCTGAGACCCTGTTTTCCCATTCCCAGTCAGACCATCGCTCCATCACTGCTCAGAAGTAGCTTTTCCCCCCAAGCAGCAGCAGCAGCACTGTGAACTGATACACGTTATATCTGTTTTCCAGCTACCCAGATGGGAAACAGTTCACCAATTGTAGTCTTGGTGCTGTCACTCTGGGTCATCTTGGGAATGAGCATCCAGAGAAGAAACGCAATTGTTTCTAAGCTCAGTTCTGAGCGTACAGAAAAGTAGCCCCTAAGCCCCATAAGGAGCAACATGTTCTCCACTTGCATACACAGAAGTTATCTCTCTTGTGTACCTCCACAGCTTCTGGAGTGTGCCACGTCATCGTGATCCCAGAAACAGGCCGGGCAGTAGTGTTCATGTGTGAGTGGTAAGTTATTATCACAAGGCAACATACCAACGGTTTGAAGCTCAAAAGCACTAGGATCTTGAGTTCTGACTTTGGTCTGATATGGAGAAATAGTGTGAAATGGGGACGCTTAACACCGCCCGTGATTGTATATGTCTGCTCAAGGAATGTGGGTATGGTGACTGGTCATGGGTGCGGTGTCTGGTCACATAGGCACACAGCTCTGAGGAGACAACTACAGTTTTTGAGGAGACGCCTGCCCCTCTTCCTCTAACAAAGGGGAGACGGGGAGACGCCTGCCCTTCTTTCTCTAACAAAGGGGCTATTTAAAAGAGAATGAGAAAAGATGGGAGACATTCAAATGCTATCTAGAGGGAGGGAGTGCTAAGTCTCCTTGCTGGAGAAGATGGGATGGTCACAAGAACATGAATCACCTACAAACCTGCAAGACCACCACATTCCAGGAAACGGACTGATAAGCTAATTAACATACGAAGCGGGGTTTAGGTAACGAATATGTATAGGCGTTAATTGAATATTCATTTGTTTCATTGTATAAATGTGGGATGGTTCGTCACTTCGGGTATGCACGCTTGTGGAGGAGCGATCCCCCGTGCATCTGCGCGCAATAAACATACCTACTTTATAACTTTCGAGTTATAGAGTCTAATTCCGCACGTCAGTTTTGGCGAGCCAGGCAGGAGGATTTCTGCTCGGCTGAGGGACCAGCTGCGGAGCGGACGCTCCTAGGCGCGCCCCGGGAGATTTCCTCGGAGGAGCCTCCTCTTCTCAGCTGTTCACCCGGGAGCAGAAGAGAACCCCTGGATCCGCGGATAAAACGGTATGTTTAGTAACGGGGCGGCTGGTGAGACGCACGGAGACGTCCGGCGCGCAGCGTAGTCCCCAGGAGGAAAGGTACCTTGGGAGGGGGTTTGCTGACCAAGGGGTGGCCGCTAGCGATCTTGAGGGCAGATCGAGCAAACCCGAGGTTACTGCCATTCCTAAAAGCCCGGAGGCCTCGTGACGGAAAGCGGGGGGCGGGACGGAATAAGGCGGAATCTCACAGGAACAAGAGGGACCTCTTAGCAAAAGTAAAAGGGAAACTTTTGCGTAGGAAAAAAGGGGGAAGCTAAAAACTTCCATTGGGTTGTCTTAAGGATTGGGGAATTCCTAGAATATAACAACTGAAATAGCGCTCTGTGTCTTGTTTGTTCTATGTGTTGTCTTGTTACATGTTCAAAACTTGGAGTTATGAAATGTATGTTGAAAAATAATAATATTCTGGTAATTCTAGGCAAATAGCGGAAAACTTAACTCTCTGCTTAAGACCAGGAAAAATGTGGTTTTTTGTTTGTTTGTTGGCAATTGTTCATTGAAATGCATACTTTGTGAACTGTCAGTGTTCCTAAAAGTTGTACATAAGTGCACGGTACCGTATAACATACTGCTTGTGTGACTGCGGGCTGCCCGGAGAGTGTGAATGGTGTGATTGAGATGCGCATTTTGATTTTCCGTGTATAGCTTAATTATTTTGACTGAGTGTGAGTGCAAGAGTGCTTGAGACGCGTGTTTGAGTGCAAAACAAGTAAGGAGCTCTATCCGTGTTTCCGACCTTGGGTGGCTAAGGCGGCCGGAGAAAAAGTAATTAAAATTGCAAAATGGGAAATGGAAGGAGTAAGCCCTGTGAAAAATCGCCCTTGGGTTGTATATTAAAACATTGGAGGGATATCGTAGGACATGGTGGTACCGAAAATAGAAGGAAATGGATTAAATATTGTGATCAGTGGTGGCTTTTGTATAAATTGGAGTGATGCGAAATAGCCTCAGGACGGAGGAACGTTAGATTATAACACTCTCCTGCAATTAATGTTTCTGAGGAGAGAGGAAAATGAGTCGAAGTATCATATGCAGACATGTTCTTCGTCCTCCAGGACAAACCCGAGTGGCAAAAGGACTGTGGATTAGTACCCCCTCGGAATCCTATGGTACTAGCACTAGAAAGAGTGCGGGATTAACATCACCTGATCTTTGATTATGGCTCTAGAAAAGGATGGGAAAAAACCTGAGACCTAAACTAGAAAGATGTTCTTGTTGAAATTTTTGTGTTAAAAAGCTCAGGTTGCGGTTCCTTCTGTGGAGCAACCAGAATGAAACACGTTGTAAGATAAAAACTTGTACTGATGTATGTAAAACCTGAGGCGGGGGTGGGTGGAGAATCAAAGACCTTGTGAAAGTGTTAAAGTATTGGGGTGAGTTTGTACAAACCCCCGTACCCCCTCGAAGGTGCGGCTGAGTCACGCTGGATGCACGGCAGGGTGTTTGCTGTTTGCCTGCAAAGGCTGATATGTAATAACACAGACTTAAAGCAACAAGTAGCAGATTTGCATTCAGGGTAAGAAAGAGTTAAAACAGAAGTGCTGCTGCAGAGGCAGGCTTGTGTAACCCGCAGAGCAGGAAGAGCATCTCCTGCTCCAATCCTTCTGCTGGTGGGGAGGAGGGGGTGGCTATTCCTGACAATTGAGCAGAAGGACCTGACAATGTCACCCCGATTGCTGCAGCATTTGCAGTACAACGGGACCGGTAACGGCCCCTCTAGGGCAGGGAATGGGTATGAGGTGGAATTTTAGTGAATACAAAACCAACTTATTTGTTAAACTTCAGTAAAAAAAATAAAAAAAATAAAATAATTTGTTACAGTTGTGGGAGCTGCTGGCCACCAGGAAAACATCCTGAAACCTTTAAAGTACAAACTAAAAAAAAAAAAAAAAAGAATGCCAAATTCACCAAAATCTTTGTTGGGATGAGATTTATTAGAACATCTAGACATTTAAAAAAGGAGAAATGAAACCAAAAGTTTAAAATGATCAAGTGATTGAAATCTTGAGCTTATCTTTAATTCAACAGAAAAGTGGAAGAGAGGACCTCCCTGAAGTAAAAGAAATCTTTAACCAGGTAAATCTGAAAGTAAATTCCAGGTAAGGCAAAAAAAAATGCTTTACCTGTTACAGTAAAAATGATAAGGGAAGGCCTGCCTAGTTCAGGTAAAACAATATCCCTTGGTCAGCAAGGCTGTGGGGATATTGGCAGAAAAACTGAAATAAAATACACTCTGTAGTAGTTCTACTAATGTAAATCTGTGTGTTTTGCCATGACAGTGACTTGTTATGGGATGTGCAGATGAAACTGCATTGACAACGAAGTACAAGGAATAAGGTTGGTCAGGTGCCTCCTACCATAGTCAAGGGCAAGACTGGGTTGGCCTCTGTGTTTGCCACCAAGAAGAATCTTGAGCTCCGCTGTTGGCTGCAACCCAGTAGGCGTTGAGCGGTGGGGACATATGCCATGCCAGACCTTGATGTGAGGAATGGCCCACTCTGAGGCACTGATTTGGAAATTGGAAACCGCCTGGCCGACCATGAGGCCAGATGAGTAACAGAGGAGGTAGGAAAGGAAGAATTATCCTTAATACCAGATGATAAAATCCAAACTGTAAGTACAGATCAGGAGCCAAACTATTCTAAAGAAAACTTAAAGGTCATTCAGGACATGAATGATAAAATAAAAATAAATAAGTGGACTTAAGGGATGGTCATATAGTGGTACCATCTAATTTAATATGGACCACAGCCCTATTATTAATAGGACACATTGGGGAGCTGATGCTTTATATAAAAGTCTAAATCAGAAATTGATAGGGCAAAACTTGTATACTGTAATAAAACAGGTGACTCAGCAATGTGAAATGTGTTTATGCAATAATCCCAATAAAGCAATTAAAATAAAACTAGGGAACATTAGTAGAGGAAATGTTCCAGGGCAACATTGGCAGATCCAATTTCTCGGAACTTCCTTGAAAAGGGGGGTATCGATATTTATTGGTACTAACAGATACCTTTTCAGGTTGGCCAGAAGCCTTCCCGTGCAGAACTGCTAAAGCCTGGGAAGTGACCAAAATACTACTCAAAGAGATAATACCTAGGTTTGGAGTCCCAGCGGTAATGTCCTCGGATAGAGGACCACATTTTGTGTCCAGAATAGTGCAACAGATCAGCCACCATCTAGGAATAGATTGGCAATTACATACCCCATACCGACCACAATCGAGTGGCCAGGTGGAAAAGATGAATCATCTAATCAAACAACAGATTGTCAAGTTAGGTCAAGAAACAAATCTAACTTGGCCCCAGTCTTTGCCATTAGCTCTTACACGAATTCGAACTAGACGAAGAGCAAAAGAGGGGCTTAGCCCATTTGAAATTTTGTATGGACGACCCTATGGGGTACAAAAGGGGACGTCTTCACAGATTGGTGAAGAAACAATGACTTCCTATATGGTGGCACTAAACAAACAATTAATAAGAATTGAGAAGCATGTGATGGAACACGCAGTAGGGGTCTGGATGGACCTGTTCACGATATACGACCAGGGGACTATGTATACGTTAAGTGTTTTGCAGATAAAACCCTGGAACCACAGTGGACCGGACCTTTTCAAGTCCTACTCACCACCTACACTGCAATCAAGGTTGAGGGACAGAATTCTTGGATTCACCACACCCGGATCAAGAAAGCCCCTGCAACTTCGTGGAAAGTAACCCCAGATAAAAAAGAACTGAAACTCAAATTTACTCAGACAAATGAGAACAATGTGGGTGGCAAGTAAGTGAACCTGAGCGGTTGTGGATCCACCATATGGGAAGGGCACCACAACAAACAATATAGAACAAAAGAGTCTGGGACTGAGCCAGTGGCCAGTCTTGCCCAATTTGTTATCAGTAAGCCCCAACTCAAACAAAGATATTTTTGATCAAAACAGATTTTATATGTATATATGAGGAACGTTTAGATTCTTAAAATGATCAATAGTGGGTTTAAACCATTTGTGGTTTTTTGTACCCTCTCTCTTGCCTACAACCAAGAGCCTGATAACTGGCCTTGGAATCATGCCCAGAAAAAACACACTGGAATAATGGGAAAGATGGACTCAAAGACGAAACTAGCTATGGTGGTTTTTTTTCTGAAAATGAGGTGTACCAAAGGAATCAATGGGATCGGGAGGATGTACACAAATTCGACCGATTATGGGGAAAATTAGGAGATAGGATAAAAGTAGGATGTCAGATGTATAATGAAAAAGATAACACCAAGATTTCAGGAGACACCCTGATTAATGTCAGAAAGGTAGATAAGGAATTTACCCTTCTAAATACAGCCATGTGCTTTAATTCACGGGAACGTTGGCACAATTTTACCTTAACCGAGCCCATCTTTATAATATGCCTAGGAAAGGAATCCCCAAGAACAGCTCTGACTTATAAGATCAAAATAACAATCATGCTAACCACTGTTCAAAATTTATACAATTGGACCATATGTAATCAGAAATACAGGTCAGCAACAAATGTTGTTTAACCCAGAGTGAACTTTACCTACGACCCCAACACACACACAATCACAGCTTTTGTATTAACCATACATAATGCAGTAATAATTACCATACACCCCATTGTAGCCCTTGGAATTAACCACAATGGGGTGCTCCTATACCCTTTTGAACATAGAACATGGGCCAGAAAGATAGGCGACAAGTGGCAAACAGTAGATTTAGAATCTTGTATTATGCGAGAACAGCAGGGCTTCCTCTGTGAAAGCAATACTATAATGGCCCAGGATACTTGTTTAGATACAGATCTGAAAATATGTCATTTCGAGGCCAGACCAAATGCAAACTTGAAAACAGTAATTATATATGCAGGGAAGGGATGTGCATGTTTGAGAACTAAGTGTAACACAATAACCGTAGATGGGGAGGTAAAGGAGACTGCACAATATTCAAATTATTGTATTTGTAATTTTACTACTATCACAGGATGCGATTTTAGTTACTCAGCCCCAGTAGCGTCTCATCAATTCTTAAAATCCAACTTTACCCTATCACAGATGATAATTCCTACCCCCATAGGACTAAATATAAGTAGTATAAAAGAACTATTAAAACATGCAGATTTACAACGTATACTGAAAGAAACCAAAGAAAAGGGACATGAAACTCTTCTTATGATCCATCATGATGTAGAGGGGATCAAGAAAGTTTTAAAAAAGGTAGAACAGGATGGAAACCATAATTGGTGGGATACTCTCTTCGGCTGGTCACCTTCTGCAACAGGAATTCTTAACACTATGGTACACCCCATTGTGATCTTATTGATCAGTTTAGGAATTTCCTTAATGCTAACCATTATGTTATATTTGTGGGTTTGGAGAATGTTTAAAAGGGTAACACTTATGTATGATGCTTTATATCATTCGGGAAGACTGCTTAAGTAAAAGAATTTACTTAATTTAATAAAAAGGGGGGATTGATATGGAGAAATAGTGTGAAATGGGGACGCTTAACACCGACTGTGATTGTATATGTCTGCTCAGGAATGTGGGTATGGTGACTAGTCATGGGTGCGGTGTCTGGTCACATAGGCACACAGCTCTGAGGAGACAACTACAGTTTTTGAGGAGACGCCTGCCCTTCTTCCTCTAACAAAGGGGAGACGGGGAGACGCCTGCCCTTCTTTCTCTAACAAAGGGGCTATTTAAAAGAGAATGAGAAAAGATGAGAGACATTCAAATGCTATCTAGAGGGAGGGAGTGCTAAGTCTCCTTGCTGGAGAAGATGGGATGGTCACAAGAACATGAATCACCTACAAACCTGCAAGACCACCACATTCCAGGAAACGGACTGATAAGCTAATTAACATACGAAGCGGGGTTTAGGTAACGAATATGTATAGGCGTTAATTGAATATTCATTTGTTTCATTGTATAAATGTGGGATGGTTCGTCACTTCGGGTATGCACGCTTGTGGAGGAGCGATCCCCCGTGCATCTGCGCGCAATAAACATACCTACTTTATAACTTTCGAGTTATAGAGTCTAATTCCGCACATCAGGTCCACTATTTAAGCGCATATATGGCACAGAAGTAATCAAAGGACCTATAAGTTTACATACAGGCCATACTAAAATGCACACACAGATTAAAGTAAATCCAACTGATAACAAAATATAACTTTGAATACGTTGTATAACAAGTCTACTTTATGGGCACTGAGTTTTCAGTATTCTCCCCTAAGAACAAGCAATTATGGAGGTGAAGAAAGGTAATGGCTTTGAAACAATGCACTAATCCCAATATTAATGCCTTGGAAAGGGAAAACTGCCAGGAATTTGGAGTAATGCCCAGTTATCTGTCTTACCTTCAGTAATAAAACTGTACTATAAACGTGAGCAAGAGTTAGGATACACTTTAACCTTGCTTTTTTCTTTTTTTTTTAAACTATTCTTTGTGATCCAAGTGATAATCTACCAGCTTTAAAAAAAAAAAAAAATCAACCAACCCTGTAGATATTCATCGACATGCCAACATGAAGCCTTTTATTTAGTATATACATTTTAAAATTCTAGTTTATTTCACTCCCATGAACGACTGTTTAATTCTTGACTCACTTCAGCTACTGAAATAAAAAATACTGCAAGAGAACCCAAAACAACATTAGCAAGTCGGCTGTTGCCATTTCCATTCTGAGACAGAGCGATTTCTGGCTGTGAGTTGTACCTGGTGAGATGTTAACCCCAATCTATATAACCTAGGGACTCCACCAGCCCTGGTTAGCACAGTACCTGGCCGCAGACAGTGGTGGTTCCCTCTTCCCTCCTGAGGGGGTGGAATGGGATGCTCTTGCCCTGGCTGGCAGCTCTGGAACAGCTCATACAGAGCTGCCCAGCTGTACTAACCACCATGACACAGAAGCAGCATGTAACATTTCACCTCTAGATCTAGTCCAAGCTTGAAAGTAACACATAGCCCTGAAGATGCTATTATGCTCCTGCCTGAGAGCCAGCTCTCAATGTGGGGCATGCTAAAGAGTGGGGTGAGAACAGTGAAACAGCCATACAGTATAAGTAGGGAGAAATAAGATAAAATAAAATAGGCGACACCAAGATTAAAATTCCAAGTAAGGAAATACTTTTAAAAATCCACACAACTAAAGGGCAAGTTTTAGTCACAAGCACAGCCAAAGGGAAAGTCTTGAACTGAGCGCTTGCCCCGTGCAGTGTTCCTCCTCTCTCCCCAGGCTCGCTGACTTCAGCCGAGGTCACAGCAGCCATCCTGCTGGCTTTGCAGGAGCCTAGGGAGGAAGAACCGTGGCACTATCACCCAGAAGAGACTCTAGAGGTGTCTTGTATGACTGCATCTAAGCCTAGATTAAAGTCAGCCGTTGCACTCTCCATCCCAGCTTCAAAACCCTCTGCAAAGCAGGACCCTGCAGCACCTCAGACAGCCAACGCCAGCACCACAGGACCTGCCTGGGGAGGGGGTCTCCATACTCATCCTCAATTTCCCTGGCCATAATTTGTTGCTGCCATAGAATCACAGAAAGGTTTGGGTCAGGAGGGACCTTAAAGCCCATCCAGACCACCCCCTGCCCCGGGCAGGGCCACCTCCCCCCAGCCTGGCCTTGGGCACTGCCAGGGACAGGGCACCCACAGCTGCCCTGGGCAGCCTGTTCCAGTGTCTCACCACCCTCACAGGGAACAATTTCTTCCTAAGATCCAGTCTAAATGTCCGTTCTTTCAGTTTAAAATCATTAGCCTTTGTCCTATCACTACAGGCCCTACTGTCACCCCTGTTACGATACCCGACTTCACTGGGACACCATGGTATCACCATTGCTGTAACCGCTCACTGAACAGCCTAGCTGTTATCTTTTAATAAAACTTTATTAATAAAATTTTGCATCTTCCTTCCAAACTCTGAAGGATCTGGCACACTATGCTGCAGAAAGGAGTTCAGATCACCTGGTGTCTGTTAACACTGCAGCTAATCAAACATAACTTCAAAAGGAGTAATGATGGCACAAATTGAGTCAGAGGACTCCCCTTAGTTCTGAACACAGGAGGAAGTTTTGGTGAACACCAACAGACAGCCACGGAAAAGTCAAAACACACAGTCTGCATTACAGCCTTTGAGTGGAAACATGTGCATACATTACACCAATCTCCAAGGATGCATTAGCATGTTCTGTGCATGGGACAGAAGAGTTTTACTACTTTTGATTTTTAGGAACAGCGCTCCTCCCACTCAGCACAAACAGCGGATTTAGACTTTTAGCCCTGATGATTTTGTGTCACTTAAACACTTTCATTTTATAGAAAAATTGTCACTAGCTTCCTATTTTTCATTTCACTGAATTCCCCATGTTATGGTTAGCCAAACTGAGCAATAGTCAGTCCCCAAACATAGCGGACAGGCTTCACCCTTATCGGTGACCCCACAGGGGAAGTGAGGGGCTCTTGTTCAGGAGCTCCCAGGGTATCACACCTCACACTGAGCTTCTTGTCCTGTGTATGCAGAGCTCTGTGTACAAATCTGACTCAGTGTCTGCATTAATCTGGGAAGTATCATAACTGATGCAGTGTAACATCAAAAACATATATATAAAACAACAACTAGCTTTAGATGCCTGCTTTCCTGTACGTGCCTAAGCTATCATTCAATAGCTCCAAATAAAATCATAGCAGCAGTTTGTTTACAAGCAATGTCACAACTGGAACAATAAGAGACTCAACAAAACCAACAAGAATAAAATATGAATCAACTTGTTCTTTGCCAGACTGAGGTCTCAAGATGGGCTTGTTCTGCCCCTTGGGAATCCCAGCTCTATAAGCACAACAACAGCAGGACATGCCTCACTTCCTTCAACTGCTCAACATGGCACTCTCAGAGATGTTTGTAAACGTCCTTCCTGTACGTATCAGGCCGTCAAACTCATCAGTTCTCGGGACTAATAATATCCTGTTGATGTCTGCACAAATCAACTTCTTAAAAAAAAGAAAAATGTATGAGCATTTGTGCACGTGCATATCAGTTCAAAAGAACAAGCCAGAAGAGACCTATGTAACTTGCTGCAGCCGATTAGCTCTGCGGATCAAGCCCAAAGCGAGCAAGGGAGCCAAAACTAATGGTGGACTTGGAATTTCGTGACAGAGAACAAAGCAAGCTGTTAAGTAAATCGGTTCAGTCCTAATACAAACTTGGTCTGTAAGAGGAACAAACATTGACCAACTGTACTGCCTAGCCTGATGCTCTGGAAAGGAGCTGGTTTCTTACATCAGCAGCCTTCAGAAGCTCAGCATGCACAGTGCCAGAGGAATTCCTCTGGGGCAGGAAAATAGGCTCCAGCTCCCCAAAGGCAATGCTAGGTTTCACAGCTTCAGATGAATCTAGGCTTGGAATACAAACTTGGAGGGAAGTTCACACACACACACCCCCCAGATCTTGAAGCCAAACAAAAGCCATTGTGTGGGGAAAAGCATTAACAAGAATTAATATATTTTAGATTAACTGCTAAAACGCTCCGAGACAGAACTTTAAAGACCGGGGGGGGAGGCAACAACAAAATAAACATTTACTGGAAAATTGAATTGATAGGATCAGATTACCCCTCAATCTGGGGGAATTATGACTTATTCACCGCAATGCCCATACCAAACAACAGAAGTTATTTTCATTCCCTTCTCTTTGGGAAATTGGGTCTGATGCTGATTTTATTTATAGAGGAATTAATCAAGAGTGGCTTCACAAAGAACAATATGGGCCCACTTGCTCAATGTCTCTGAAAACTAGATATTCCAGTGTTCACTTGTGGAATTGGGCATCCACACAAATGTCAGCATCTTTATACTAAAGAACTTGTCTACAACCACAGAATAAAAGGATGTACATGCTAGGATCAGACCTGAGGCATTCCAGTCCTCCCATACCCAGTTTCAACAGAGCATTTAAGATCCTAAATCATAATGCTCCTTGCATCCCCATTTTTTCAACAGATGCGAGCAGATAGTTAGGAATCAAGGGATCACGTTGGAACTAGCCGAAGCTGAGACAGATGAGAGCCCACAAAGCCAATGCTCCCCACAATGCCCAGGGACCACTGCCAAGTAGACAAAGACCCTGAAATGTTTGCCCCAAACCAAGGGGGGACTGGGTCCCATCAGCAGGGGGGTCTCTCCTCCCACCAGAGGTACAGGGAAGTGCAAGCCCCCATCATGTTCTCCACTAAAACCCACCCCAGTGCAGCGCCTATCTCCCTCATTAAACTTTCACATCCAGATGCCACCTACTCACTCACAAACTAAAGCCTTAAAAACAAACCCAGCTATTTACCTATTAAACCTGCAGGCATGAAAGAAAAAAATTACAGGAAAATTCTTTCACTGTTTGAATACATTCAAATACAATGGGGAGAGAGGAGAAATAACCAGACATTTAGATTGTTTCCAGAGCGCAATGAAAGAGTCTGGGGTATGAAGTTCTGCGTGTTTATATGCATATTCTTCCTGTTTTATATCCCCCCTTCTCCTCCTGTGTATTACTCAATTCTGGGATGAATAAATTTTAATCAAAGGGTAAGCGTGAGACAAGGAGAGCAGACTTACAGAGGGGAACTAGAGAAACTGGTTAGAAAGGGACCTCACTAACGGACAGGTGTGTGGAGCACTCCAGCACCCTTGGGGGCTGTTGACCCAAACCTACCCCACGCAAGTCAGCCCAACACACCCGCCAGGCTTAACCCTACACCAGTTTTAAGAGTGCACAGATGTTTCAACTTCTGTCCAGGTTCCCCTTACAAAACAAGGGTTTTTTATGAGACACAAACAAGAGAGAGACATGAAAGCGGTACAGACCCCAAATCGAAAGATACAGGTATTTTAGGTTTGTGGTGCTTTGGGATTTTTCCTCATGTAAGAAGTTCAGTGATGTTTCTTTTTCTTAAATTCTATGAATTTTCATTAGCATAGGTCTTTCATGTTCTGGATTGCAAAAAAAAAAAATTGCAATTGAGCAAATCAATGATTAGGAAAAATTTAAGCCCAATACAATCTAACAAGAGTAAGTTTTGCAGCAGAGAGCAGAAAATGCAGCCATTAGTTTGCTGTGGCAACATTTATTTTTTATAGGAAATCTGTATAATGGAAAACACACACCACCTCTTGGAATTTTCTTATAAATATCTAAGTACTCCCAAATCATTGAGCAGAATACAAATACACTCCTCTCTTACTTCTTTCAGGAAATTCTCAATGACTTCCTGTCATAAAGTCCAATAATCACTGTCTCTTCTCTAACATTTTATAATTGCTTTGCTGCTAACATGTGTCTCAACTTTCTTTCAAGGATGAAGAAAGAAATCTTTTCTTTCCATCCAAAACTACTCTATGCCTTTTAGTACAATGCTTCTTCAGTAGCCAGAGTTGCATTTGCCATTTTCCCAGGGGATTTAGTGTTATTTTATTTTACCATCATTAAGCTTGATTTTAGTCTCATCCAAGGATATTTATATAGGTATCATGTTTTCAGTATTCGTGGAAGTAAATCCATAGATTCACGTGTAAATACATAGCCCTCTACCAGCCTTCATGACTTACTCCTGCAAGCAAAGCATTCTTCTGCTCAGAAATACAAACTAGCCAGGAGCAAAGGATACAACGTGTGTTTATAGGAACACTTCCCTTTCTGTCTGCCCACAATGGTAACACCTACCATTCCCAGACACGCCTCCATAAACCTGTCTTTATCCTTCTCCACCTCTTGTCCTTGTACAATATTCTCTTTATTCATATCTGCTTGTTACACCTCTTGATTTGTATAGAATATTCTGAAAGATAGCAAAATCCCATTATATATAGGGCTGTTTCATAATCTTGGGTGGCAGCAGATATTACAAGGAAGCGTGTAGCGTTGTTTCTATTACTTTAAACAAAGCAGTCACATACCACTCCCTAGTGATTCCTTCCCCAGTTCAAAGTACTGGGCCTCAAAGCTGGACCTTGTTCTTCCCCAGTCCACACTGTAATTTGTAAAATAAACCAAACCAAAAAAACTGAGAGTTAATAGCTTGCTTATAGCAATAGATGCAATTTTTATAGTGGGTGTTTTTGTTTTTGGTTTGGTTTTTTTTTTTTTTTTTTGGGGGGGGGGGGGGGTGTCTGCAGATGATGAATTCCAAAGGTCAGATGTACTGACCTGTAATAACTATGCACCTGTATGTAAGGGTAATCTATTTACTCTCACTTTACTGCTGATGCAAGCTGCAGAAAGTGGCAGGATCCAGAAATCTTGGAAAAGGGGGATGTGAAAATGAGGAATCCTGAGTACTCCCAGCACGAAGTATACTTCGGGGATTCAAGATAAAGCCTTTGCTTGGAAGAATTGGCCCATCACAGATTCCAAAAACCAAAAGCCATTACTGAGCATAATTTGCAAGCCAAATTCAAGCTCACACAGATGCTGGGAATTTGTAAATCTTACTCCATATAGGTTTGATATTAAAAAAAATAGCTGCTGCCTTCTTTACACTTATGATATTCCAGACCAACCTACCCCTTAATTTCCCTTGCCAGCTCAATTTACAGATGTTGCATAGACCAGTAGAGAAGGTGATAGATGTCGCATACTCCAAATATTTTAAAGTTAGTTTTTAAAGGTTCAGGTTCCCTCCTGTTCCCTTAGCTGAAGGTGCTGCCACAATCATCCTGAAGTTGCAAAACTATATCTGTCCAACAGAAACTACAGGGGTTTATTCCAGCCCCTGCACCAGTGATTCCGTGAGCATCACGTCTGAGAAAGCAATCCATGCTCCCTGTATTTCTTGTCCAAATGATTTGTTCAGCATATTGGCTTGGAGATTAGGGCTGAAAAAACAGCATTTATACCCTTGGGTCAGGCTACTGGGATGGGTGCAAGTTTCTACTTGTTGAAAAACATATTTTATTAAATGCAGTTTGCAATGACCTTAACTCTTCCCTCAATTACCTTTAAGAGTGTGGGGCTTGTAAGTGGAACTGGTAAAT
Organism: Falco naumanni; assembly: GCF_017639655.2. Taxonomy (NCBI): domain Eukaryota; kingdom Metazoa; phylum Chordata; class Aves; order Falconiformes; family Falconidae; genus Falco; species Falco naumanni. The sequence continues at coordinate 21,768,496 of NC_054079.1, forward strand.
ACATGGTTGTTGCTAGACACCAGGATTGGAAATTCACCGAATAAGATAGAAAAGATGTAATCCATGCACTTATTAATGGGCTTCCTGTACATAGCTTTCCAATTAATGTATTTGTACATTTCCCGGATACATTTGCACAGGCATGCAAATGGCAGTGCCAAATAAAGCGCCAGATGCTGCCATTCTGCCAGATGTTTCAAGCCACAGTCTGTGAGGAAAGACAGGAAAACCTTACCCCGAGTTCAACTGAAGTCTCCACCTTCAGACGCTCTCCTTTCCTTACACCTCCCATGTTCTCCTGCTGTGGACCAGTAGCTCCCTCCTGGCCTGTTGGGGCTGGGTAGCTGGAGTGCCTCCAGGGTGCCTGGGGTTGCAGCCCCTCCTCCGCAGAGCAGAGCCCCCATGGCCAGCCCGCCTTACCTCCTCCAGCCATCCCTTCCACCACCCTTGCCACAGCCGTGAAAACACGTGGAGTCAACCTGGTAAAGAAGCCCCCAGGCAGCAACACCATCCCTGAGCACACAAGTATCACGGGACACAACTACAGAAAGTCTCAGAAGCCCACTTGTACTGTGGCAAGGGCACCCCTGCTCCCCTAGGCAAACAAACCCAGCCGTGCAGAGCATGGCACCATGTCCGAAAGGCTACCAGCCCCAGGAGGTCGTGGTCCTCATGGATGCGAGGGCCCTGGCCCCACCACAGGCAGGCTGCCCAGCGCTCCTGCTGAATCGGCGACCTACAGCAGCAACAAGCATGGGGCATTAGGCTAACATCTTCCACAGCCCATTAGAAGAGAAACAAACAAACAAACAAAAAACCCAAACAAAGTTTTGGCTGCTCTTGAGAGCTAGTCCAGGGAAATTATGAGGGAAAAAGACATTGTTTTGATCACATGAAAATTAATAGTCAAATTTCATGGTTTTGCCCATACTGAGGTCTCAGAGTCCGGGATTTACATGGCAAACCCTGTGTGTAATACTATCTGCATATATACACAAGTATGAGTTACACACTCCCATATACATCAACAAAATGAAATTAAATCTGGCATGCCTTGCTTGCATACACCAGTGCAAGCACACAGGCAAGGATTCACCTATAATATACACAAACTGCTTCCAGGGAGCTGCTCTTAGCTGTTAATTGCCAATGTAAAATAATTGGCTAACAAGTCTGGGCACACTACTTGCATTAGCAGATCATTACAGATTTTTCCAGATAGTCTAATAAAGTACTCTTCAAATTGAGACAATTTTTGCAAATTGATCAGAGTACAAATACAGTTCCTCTTGTCCTTGTCGTTTCATATACTTCCTTACATTTAAATAATTAGGGAGCCTATCCCTTCTATAAAAAGAAAACTCTTACCAGTCATCTTCTGATCCTGCACTAAAAAAAAAGTATTTGCAGTAATAGCTCCTTTAATTCAGAATTAGCCAAGTTACTGCTTGAATTACAGGAACTACATCAGAATAGTTTCTTTGGTAGAGAGATGATGTCACTCACTGGAGGATGACTTCAGCACAGGAAAAGACTAAAAGAAAAACCAGGCTGTGAAAGAAATGTTATTAAAAAAATCTGCAACAAAATTAAAGAAAACGCAGGCATTTAATTTTGTCCCCTCACCTTTTTTTTTCCCCCCATAAAATGAAGAAAAAGTAAAAAATGCAAAGGCAGCTGCAAGGCTCCCGCACCCTCTGAGGCAGCGGCTCTGCGCAAAGTGGAGTACACCGCAGCACAGGTATCTAGCACTGCCTGAGTAAAACCAGTAATAAATATTTATATTAGTTATCAAATTCAGAGCTCTGCTGCCGACTTATTATATGACTTTAGGCAAGTGACCAAATCTACGCTTATCTGTCTGCTGGTGTGCTGCAAGCACTGCGGGAGGCGGAGAGTCAGCCGCGCATGGTGCAAGCCATGTGCCAAGAGCCAAGCCCTGGCAGCACCAGGCTCACCTGGCGCAGGACACTGATGCTATCTGCGCCACCACGGTGAGAGACCATGCAAATGCCACCCAGCCCGCGGCTAGAGCAGCAGCGGGCATGCTGCAAGACTGAACTGGGTTGCAAGCGACACTTTGAGCAGCACCATGAAGAGGCACCTCTCCGCCTTGTGAGAGGATTAGGCCATTCCCCCCCCCCCCCCCCCCTTCTGTTGCCCAACCAAAGCAGAATTAACAAGTCACTGCTTTTGCTTATGTCAGCATCACCCTTTGGCTGAAGCACTTGTTCCTCAATATGTTAGTAAGAAGAGTTCACCCTCCAGAACAAACGAGAGAATTCTGAATCTGAAATCCTTCGCATATAAATTTGTTTTCAATTTTCTCAAATCCAGGTATTCTAAAGATTGACCTCAATGTAGTCTTTTAAGCTTGCTCCAGAGATTTAGATACAGTTTACAGGCTGCAACATGACTAGTTAAGTCAGCCCTTTAATAATCTCCTCTTCACATTTCCAATACACTCCGTTCTTTCCCATTTAGAATTTATACCAAGTACAGGGTTTGATGCTTGAAATGTGTTTTATAGAGAATAATCACAAGTGCTTTTTACTTCCTTTAATGCAATCTTTCTCTCACGGCCCCATCCCAGCACACTGGGGACAGGGAGGATAAGGAGAACAAACCAACCTTTAGTTTAATTTTCCAGCAACGGACCTGCAATTCCTATTTTGCAGCCAATATTTTCTTCAAACAGAGCCTTTCACTCCACCTGCAGTATTTTCACACAGTGATCCTGTTACTCTTCCTGACTTCAAGAAGATGAGAACAGAGAGGAGAAAATTACACTCTGTTCTAAAAAACTGAATAATGCATTAAATTTGTAATTCCAAAATGAAGGCTGGTACAAACTACTGGAGCTGCAAGGAAGCCAGCAGGGTCGTGATTTACAGTGACTGCGAAGCTGGCCCCTTCCCTCACCTGTGCACCCAACCCACTGCCTTCACTTGCTGAGCCACATTGATGCCTTACTTGCTATTTTACAAAACAAACAAACAATAAAAGGGAAAAAGTAAAAAAGGCTAGCCCTTCATGCCCGGTGGAAAGAGAAACTTTGCTACATGGATGCTGACCTTGTGCTAGAGCGTTTACCTTGCAAGAAAGAACTACTGAAATAGCGCGTTGAGAACACCCCGCATGGCACCCGACAGTGCCAGCGCTTCACACACAGCATCACTGTGCCACTGCTGCAGCCTAGAAGTGGTTGCAACTGTTTGACTGAATCTATGAGAACTGTATAAACAATAAACATTTTTGGCCCTTGGAAGAGGAAAAAAAATAAAATTTCTAATTGGCTACTTTTAATGACATTAGGAGTAATTGTCAACACCCTGCGATGCACAGGACCCCGAGCTGTAGACTTCCTGCCTGCCCTGCCAGAATGAGCTACATCATAATTGTTATATGCTGAAAGAGCCATTCCATCTCATGCAAAATACCACGTTTCATTCCAAAATTGTTCTTTTGAGCTGAAACACCTTCTGCAGAGTTTCAGCACAAATATGACTGTTGGACAAGCTTTAAACTTACCAGCTGAGCTGTATGATTTATGAGTGCGTATAAAAACGATGATACATTTCTATGCTATGTTAACACAAATGTTCTCCTTAAACAGCCAAATTAATTTCAGAAAGCAAATTCAGCGGCCTGAAAGGTAGGACACCTGATCATGGACCGGCTGGCAACTGCTTTCTTTTTCAAATTAAGTTTTCCCATTTTTCAATAGTATGTGTCTCCTCTAGCTGCTCTGTAAAATCAAGGATTGCAGGGAAGCCAGGGAAACTGAAAATACAGAAAATAATCCTGAATGTACAAAATAAACCCATTTGATATACACAATTCATTTTTCTCTGACCTTTGTCCATTATGATTTTATATGAAACTAATAAGAGCTGGCAAAAATTTCTTGAAGCAGCCCCAGGTTTCATGCTCACAGCATGAAGTTTATAGCCTGTATTCTGTTTCAGTGGATGTGCTTAACTAACAAATAAGCTGTTTCACAAATAAAAGTGTAAGATGCTATAAAATTATGTTGGCTGCGCTTAGTACCTCCTTTTCACTACTGTTTCAGAAGCAGCAGTTAGTGCTTATCGCTACTGTCTTGCATCAAAACGCATCATTCCCCAAGATGCTTTTTCAATCAAAAAATTTCAGAGGGAACACTTTGCAGAAGAAATCAGCAAGAAAAAAAAAGGAACATGAAATAAGTAGCTCTTACTACTGAAATGCTTATGACTGCGTTTAACAAGACCAGTGAGGAAAAAAATTCCCTAGGTCAGAAGTTTTAAGATGTCAGACAAAAAAATACAGATTAATCTGTGTTTGTTTGGTTTTAGTTTTTTTTTTTTTTAATAATTTTGTTTGTAAGAGCAGCAGTTTCTCATTTGGAAAAACTGCACCTATTTCACTTATCTGCATCCAGTAAAGTTAACTGCATATATTTCAACTACACAGATAGCTGTAGAAGTTTTGAGCCATATATATACACACAGAAAAATATTCTGGGCCTAATTTTGCAAAATGTGTACATGTATGTATACTTATATATATACACACTACATATATTTACATGCATACATGATATTTCTAGGACACAACTAAAAGCTCCAAACTATGAGCCTTAAACAGGACTGAGTTTGGTGACATTTACTTTTTTCTATTTTGCAATATATTGCGGTGTGCTTTGAAAGGAATCATATATAGCATCATTCAATTTGGTGGGGAATTTTGCTGCTTATCTGGTGGTTTGGGGTTTATTTATTTTCAATATTTTTATTATTTTCAACATTTAATATCTTAAAGAATTTTTCACTGCTGTTGCCTCCCACAACTTCCTTGGCTATGCTAAAAAAAAAAACCAAAAAATAAGGACTCTAGGGGAAAACCAATACCAGAGTAAGGAAAACAATTACTTTTATCAGTCAGAAATCAAACTTCAAACATTTTGAATCAAATATAATTTTATTTTCAAAATAATTCAATGCAAATTTAAAACTTTGGCTTCTTTTAAGATCTAAACTTGCAGTCTTTGGACAATATAAATGAACTAAAAATATTCAAGTATTGTAAATTTGGTGTTTGCATTTCAAAGAAACATAAGCCACTAATCTAACAGAAATAACTAGCCAAACTCCTAGCACTCTGGCATGCAGAAAACCAAATGTTTTTTGACATCACCAGCCTCTTCCCTAAACACATACAGAACTTTTCCTTCGTTTCCATTTGTTCTACCAGTACAACACAACAGCCAAGGTGTTTGAGGCTGGAGTGAAAAATGTATGCCAGCTTATCCTTTTCTTCCATCCTACCAGTAAAAACAGAAAGCATGAGACTTACTACTTCTAACACACTAAAGGACACTAACCAAAACCAATCAGTTCAATCCACTAGCTAGTACAAATCACCAATGGTTCATGGGTTTAGTGCCACTGTTCATTTCAAAGCAGAAAAATACCGTAAACTTAGTCAAACTACTAAAAGTTATTTAAACTGCTGGGTTTTGCCTATTATAATTCGATTCTAAATTTCACCCAAGTGCAAAACTTGCTGGAAACCACAATTTAAAATCATGACCACATGAGAGCTTCATTCAGTTTTTACTGTAACACAAAGAGTCCTTATCTGAATTAGCAACATAATTGCTAAAATGCAGGTGATTCAGTACTACTTATTTTCTAGGAAGTAGAGTAGTTCTGTGACAGAAGAGAGCTTGAGTTCATTGTTTAAATGAGGATCTCACGGCAACTGATTACAACCAGTGATTTAACTCCGTCTCCATTAAATCCTTCCACCCGGTCAAAAACTTTGCCTTTTTTGTGCTCTGTAGAGACAAGGCTTCAAGAGCCATCAAAGAGAAGCAATACCCACATGGTGCCAGACTACAGCAGGGCTGGGGAGCATAAGGCCTGGCAGGACAACACATAGAGGGATAACAGCAGATGAACAGAATTATCTGATAAACTGGGCAGGAGGCAGCACCTTTGGAGAAGCCTGTGTAACTGCACAGGTAACAGATAGCTGTGCTCCTGAGGACCAACAGCCCATCAGTCAAAAAGCACATCACTGAGCAACCCAGAATGACAAGTACATAGGTTTGGTTCAAGTCACTATCCAGAAATGTCAGATGTTTACTGAAAGTGCCTAGACTGCTTGGGTCTGGAAAAGCAAGTGGGAAAGCTCAGATGAACAGTCTGCCTCATGGTATTTCAGCACTTCCACTTCTAGTCCTGGCCAAACCCAGGAAGTGCAGAAGTGTGCTCAAAAGCAAAATACTTGAGGAAAAAAATGCTATCAGAACATTTTTCCACCAACCTGCAAAAAAACATTTGGTTACATGTGGATTTTGGGCACAAATATGGCAAACCTGTGGGTCTTTTATAATCATCCCTATGGAAAATGTCACAAGTTCACTGTTCTTCAAAAGCCTCAGAAAAGGAGAAGGGAGATGTTGGTTGGGTGGTTGGGTTTTTTTGTTTGTTTTTTCTCCCCTCAGAAAAGGGCTCTGCTGGGGAAGGGATGGACCGAGAAAAACTGAAGGCTATAAATAAGATACCAACAACCTTGACTACAGAAACATTCGGTTTCTCTAATAAATTAGGTCCTTTTGTAGGGTACAGAGAAGTAGAGAGATCCACAGAATTGAATAAGCTAAATTTGAGCGCTGCAGTGTGTGAAAGGAAGGGGTATGGTAGGGAGAGGCAGGAGGCAGCCAGCCAGCCACAGAAAGATGCACTCACCTGGGCACATGCCAGGGCTTAATGAAAATAACATTATGCAGTGATAAACATGGATCATGAAGCCAAGAAGAAGAGGGTGGAGAACATGAAGGAAGAAAAAAAAAAAAAAATCAAGAGAAATTAGTAGATTAGGACATTACTTGGAAGAAGTTGGTTATTTAACTTGAGGACACTAAAGCTCAGGTGAAGGGACTCATGGACAATTATTTTTTGCAAAAGCCAAGATCCACAAAAATCATGAAAGTTGAAATATCTATTTAAAATGGAATGACACTTTGGAATAAGTGATTAAAAAAAGAACAAAAAAGTCACAAGATTCTGCTTTCAAGAGAAAAAATTAGCAATTCACCCCCACAATATAAGGCTTGTCAATGCAGGCATAAGTGTCCACAAGGACCCACAGGTGACAGCAATAAAATAGCAAAAAAAAAAAAAGGCATGAAGCTCAGCAAATGTGACCTCCTGTAGATCAAATGCAACCATTTAAGAGATTTGAGTAACAGCAAAGTAGTAATCTGGAAACAGTCTCAGAACAAACTATTTTAATTCTTTTGGATAATTGTTGCTTAGGAAAATAAGGTACACAAGAACAAAACATAACATGTTTGCAGTTGAACAGCACTTTTTAATAACATTTTCACCTAGGACATTAATCTTTGAAAAGGTAATGCGCAACAGCACTCAGAGTGAGCTAATGGAAGATACAGGTGAGGCCAAGGAGCTGGATAAAGCAGTGCCCAGCCAGCAGCTATCAAATGATGTCAAGCAGAAACCCCAGCGTGCCAACCAGCCAGGAGGAATATTTCTTCCTCCGCCCACAACCTGCACATCTAGATCCAGAACACAGAACAGTTTAATACAGTGCTTTTAATTGTAAGTCCTCTGGTTTTAAAAAAAGCGCTACCCATAAAGACAGACTATGTCCACTGAGCTATTTTACACAAACTCTGAAATAAAGTTGAAGTTTCAAACTTCTAATGTTTCTCTTTTGCTTTTTAACAGCTCTACAGCAAACAAGAGACAAATTGTCTCTTAAAAGCATTTTAAGTAAGGCGAGTGCATGGTCAGCCAGAGCATTAAATTAAATAAATCATGAGTAATAAGCAATTAACTGCGTCTGGCAGCTAGAATCTACATTTTCTAGCAACTGGAAAGCAGTGCAGGAAGTTGTCAAGACACATTCAATGAAATGAAAGAAAATTTCCCTACAAGAAATACACAACTGCCCACCCTTTGCGTCAGTGACAAGAACACAAGTCTCTGGCTGGGGCCACTGTACACTGCATTACCTAGTGGGTTATTTTCTCCATCACATTCAGTATCACATTAAAGTCAACAAATGGAGAACTTCTGTTTAGTAAAAATCAAAATATTTTGATCAAATCTCAAGCATGTGCCACCTCTTTTGTATCACCTTGTATCACAGCCGAGTCCCCGACTATTCTGCCAATAGCTCCTAAACACTTCTGCCAAGAATTAAAACTAACAATCCTAACCCAGCAACCTCACTGCAAACGACAGTACTGAGGATGAGAAAGCTATCAATTTGGTTCAATGACCCACTTGCCATAAAACATGCGGAGTCACTGTCTTGAGATTTCAAACTGAGATGGCCAGCTGTGGGACAAGGGGACTGCTGCAGTTTCACCCCCTGGTTCATGGGAACAGGCATTGCTGCTCTCAGAGCTTTCCACAGGACATCAGCCTCTGCTAGCATTTTGGCATCTCCGATGAAGTCAAGTTCTCAGGCCTATTCTTTTCAATTTTGAAATATGACACGAGAAGGATGTTAAAGCAGGTTTTTGTTAAATTGAAAGTGTCAACAGAGGTAAACGTCCTCCCCGGCTCCAGTGAGAGGGAAGCAGCCCTACACAGGGATGCCAAACCTAATGAAAAGACCAACAAGCTCATTTGCCTTAATTGTAAAGGGGAGAATGCTGTTTGAGAAGACAGACAATAAAATGCATTTCTCTTGCAGGCAAATCTTATAACAGATAGAAAAACAATCTTAGTCTTTTGCTAAAGGCACACTCACTAAATGAAACAAAAATAAAATGAGAAATAGGAAAGAGATAAAGCTACAAAGTTATGTCTTGGTCCAATTAGTAGGTAGGGAGTTAAATTATCGGTTAAAGACATTCTACAAGTCTCAATGTTGAAAATTGGAAGAGAAAATACATGCTGTAAAACTGCTGCCACCTGGTCTTGATAGCACAATCCAGAACATTTTCTAGTAAAATAATGTTTTAAAAACTCTAGACATAGTCCAGCGACAAATGCAATTAAACAGAGACAGAGATGCAAAAAGCCCTGCTAGGTCATCTAGTCCATCTATTTGCCAGAAGAGCCTTGTTCCAAATTAGCTATAAGTACATGAACTCTTTGATGGTGCCCCATTCTTCTTTCCTGTAATAAACAGACTTTCCCTGGGCTGTATCTTTTATACATTTGTCTAGAACATACCTGCACAATGTGCCACCACCATCCCCACACCCTAGCTATGCTCCATGACCCATGTTTTGTCAGTCCCTGCTGGGGATGGGCTCCCACCTCTGGGAAGGAGACACTGAGCTGGGCTCCCCTGGGGCTTTTCTCCCCTGCCCCCTTCCAAAACATTGACATTGCAATGTAGTCTCATCTCTAGTGCCTTTGTTAGTATTTTAAGTATTAGTATAGAGAATCAGCTCCCATTTAAAATATTTTTTTCTACTGCTATTGTTCAATTATTCTTTTCCCCCTATTTAAACACAGTACAATAAACTAATCAAAATTGCTAGGCAGGTATTTTAAGTAATCTGGTTCTGATGCTCTCTAAATGACAGAGCTTACACATACTTACTGCTTAGAAGCAAAATAACAATTAATTTGCATAGTACATTGCACTGTGTACACTTAAATAATAATTTTTAAAAGCCTCACAATAAGCCTGTGAGGAAAGTAGGTATTATTATATTCTTGGCAAGGTCCAACCCAGAAATTGAGTTTCTTTGGTTTTGCACCATTGTGCTAAGCAAATAAAAATAGAATAAAGCCAGCCAAAAGTGGGCAGAGGGGTACTCGGAGAGTTAAGCTGGCCCAGAGTAGCGCAGCAGTAGCCTCCCTGCCCGGGTCCTGCGGGAAGAAGCCTCCTCTTGCTTGCTGGCACCAAGGTTTCCCATAGCTAGTTCTTTGCAAACTCTGCCCATACAGTTTCAACTGGAGCCAGAAAAAGAAATCTTTTAGAATGGTAACATCCTCTTCCCACTTTGGGGTGTGCCTGCTCCGAGCCCTCTGCAGTGACACAAGCTGCAGCATGGCTTGCTTTGGGGAGGCAGAAGCAGCACTTCACGCCTTGGTACTGCAGGCACACCATTCGCCAACCTGATCTGTGCAAAAGGTCACCTGAGGAGCGTCACTGAATATTCATAGCAGCAGGGTATGCTACTTGCTTCCTACTGTCAAGTAAAAATTATTTTTTCATTGTCACAAGCTCCCGATGATAGAGGCTCTTGTGTGAACACAACACATCCTGAACTCACTGGTTTCTTAGGAAAGCTTTACTCCTGCCAGCCAAAAGTCACCAAGCACCTTGATCAACAGGAGATTAGCATCAAGTACAGTGATATCCACAGAACACACAATAAAAGCCCTCAATGGTCTTATTTGAAAAATTGACACTTCTGAAGCACCATGGCACAAGCACAGGTGAAGGACATCAGCTCCATCACTTGCTGCCTTCATCTAGAGAGCCAGATGCATCCTGCCAATGCCAGCATCTCAACAGGAACCACCTGCATTTCCCCCAACCCCTCTAAGGCAGCACACCTCCCAGCACCCACAGCAAAGAGAAGACATGTTCAGTTCTGCAATGCTGCCAATACCCTGCTGTGCTGGTTTGAGGTTACGGCACTGGCATCCCATAGTCTTGTCATCCACCCCAGAGATCAACCTCATTCCACTACTATCTCAAGAGTTTCTGAAAACCTGGTAACTTGTACCATCTTAAACACAAGGTGCTTGTGCTGACAAAAGACATGGGGTACTTTAATATTCTTCGCTGCCAGCCTCAGTTATCCACCATCCAGCCCGTAGCTGTGGAGTCAGAGACCACAGCTCACAGCTTTATGCCTGTGGGGAGCTGCATGGTGCCCATCCCAGTGGGTCCCACTGGCAGCAGCATGCAGTGATCCCACCAGGCATGCTCAGCCCCAAGCTGCAGCATGATACAAACCAAAAAGGAACTGCTTTTATTTTCATGCTGAATAGCTGCACGAAAGCAAAAGGAAATACATTCTTAGTACAGCAGAAATATTCAAGTGTGTGAGTCAGTAGTTCCAAAAATACATTTTTCATTACAGTTCACTGCAATGAGATAAAGGTGTCTTGAGTTGTCATATCACTGTATAAGCCCTCCTCAAAACTCTTGGAATAATGAAAATTTAGAGTTCAAGGAGATGGAATATTTCTGTACAGCCCATCATGCTAAAGGCACAGGTTTAAGAAAATTTGGCTGAATGCTTCATAAGCAGTATGCAAACAAAATACATACTTTTATAAAAAAAATAATCTACATGATGCATTGCAAAGCAAGAAGAGCTACTGCACCTTCTACTGTGGGCTCTGCACCTTCTCTGTGATGCTAGCCTCCTTCAGTCCCCACCAAGCTCAGACTCTGCAGTTTGCTGGTGGATTTCAATCCTAGACGTTTTACCAGTCTCCTCAGCCTGATTCCACAGAGCAAGGCTGGCCAGAGCACAATGAGTACAAGAACATTTGCTTGTTTGGCTCTTGGTATTTCAGTATTTCTGATGATAAATATGGTGTTGTCTTTTTTCCTCTGTTTTAATGATACTGGCTTTAGTGAGTGTGTGAATTTCTGGAAGGCAAAAAAAATAATCCCCTAGAAGTCCACTGAACAGCAAAGGGGCATGGGTGAAGTGAAATTACCTATGGCCAAGGGTGCGATTGTTATTGACTAAAATATACTTCACAGCAGGGTTTCAACTATATTCAAGACTCAGCTTCTACATAACAGCGCTCTTAATAATAAACCTATTTTTTCCCAGCAACACTTCTTCAACTCCCCCTACGTTATCACATCGCTACTCTCCAACCCCCATGGCTTGATTTCTTTACTGAACGGGACATCTGTCCACACTATTGCAATATCCTTGGGTGATTGAACATGTCTCCTTATGAATCTATGAAATTCCTAACACAAGTATGGCACTATCCAAATAAATAAACAAATACTAATAAATAGCTGTTAAGGCACTCAAGACCTCCAGAGCCTGTGGCTTCATTTTGCCATCTGAGACGTTGAGGGCACATTCCCACTTCCCTGGTGAGGACAGCTCTGTTCCAGCAGCAAGCGGCACAGTCACATGAGATCCTTTTCAATACATAAAGACTTCCTTGTTGAATTAAGTTTGTTCATGCTACAATCCAAACACCACATCTGGTGCTCACAGTGACCAAAACATTCCTTGTTAGCTTCCCAGTAAATAAATTATTTTCTACATAAACACTCCAGTGACTAAGATGAAAATAGTGTGGAAAAGGAAATGTGCTGGACCATTTATACTGTTTTTATACGTCGTTTAATGGGCAGAGTGCTGCCAAATACAAGGCTGCAGTTCAATTGAAGTGTTCCACTGTCATCACCAGCAGCTGCAGAACCCCCAAGACTGAAACACAGCCCTCCCATTCAAGCTCATTTCATCCATTGTTACTTATAATACGATCTAAAGGAACATTTGCAGGATTTCATAGAAAGTTTAAATGATGTTTGATGAGAGCCATTAGATATTTAAATCTGAAATGAATGACATACAGTAGCGAGAGGGGCAATCGTAGCACACCTAACAGAGCGCCAAGTATCATGGCTATCATCTTGTTTGTGGCTAATATTTGTAACAGCACGTACAGCACCACAACGGCAACAAGATCCCTGCCAGATGAAACCTGGACTGACATCAGTCCTTGCCGCAGGTATGCTTTTTCCAGACAAATCAGTTATACATAAGCTGAGCATAAAATGAAGACACCAATGGAGAGGCATTTCTCCTTCTTTTTCAAAGCCATCCCACTGAAATCCAGAGGAAGATCTACATTCAAAGCGTGAGGTATCAACTGGTGCAATTTTGTTATCCGAATGACCTGCACGCTAAACTTGCAGCACTGGTTTTCCCACCAGTCCTGTCACGAGTATCTCTGGAAAAGGCCCTATCCTAGTGTGCTACACAGCACTTCCAACAGCACCGTTATCCAGGGAAAGAGGGGTCTTCACACAGGTATAAAGAGATCTCTGTCATTCACAACCCATCCATACTATACTCCTCTCAGCTATCGCAGAGACACATCTTTCACTGAAGGCCTCTTCTTACCTGACACTTTGCAACCCAGCTGGTAAATTTTTTTGCTCTCCCAGGTTTTGCCCATGCCAAACCCTATCATTTACTCCTCCCTACCCTTCCAATTTCAACAGTATTGCATAAATACTCTTCCTTCTTACTTCTGTGTCCTGCCTCTATACCTCTTTAACTGACTTATTTCTCCTTTTCCTATTTTTCTTCTGCTCTTCTCTGCACTTGTACTCTCTCCTCTGAGGACTTTGGGGTTTTTTTCTTATCAATACATACCATGAAGTCACTCTTGCACTTTTCCCTCCATTTGACAAAGCAATAAATAGGCATTTGATAGGCAATACCTACTTGCTCCTGTGTGCCAAAGAGTTATTCATTTAATTTGATGTTCACCAATTTCCATATTCCATCCCTTTCCACCTAAAACCAAGGTGTCACCTTTCCTGATTCAGTCTCCAACCCTGTCAGACCACAGCTTCTGAGCCAGCGTATTACCTCTCCTACCTCCCAACTCTCTGCCATGCTCTGGTTTCCTTTTCCATGCACTTTTCCATGTTTTTCAAGCCAATGCCAGATGACTGACCTGTTCTCAGCCCTCTTCTTTCTATTCATTCTTTCCTTCTTCCCATATTTATGGTTGATAGTTCTCACCATAACTCTTCTCCACCTTTTGTCCCTCTTTCCTATTATAAAAACGTTCCTGCTGATGGTCAGTCCTGGCTGGCAGCACTAGCAATTGCTCGCCTCACTGCTCCTCTTGCAACACAAGCTGCCTGGGTGGAAATCCCACTACCAGATAGATGCTTTCCACCACTGATAGCTCCTCTGCTTCTTAAATTCTGTGCCCTTCCTACTAAACAGCTCTGCTACTCCAACTTCATTGAATCGCACACCCACAACCCCAGCTGCCTTTTCCTCAGTCTTCATTCCCTTTCATTCTCTGGGCTGTAGCCATCCCTCAGCACAGCGCTTTCCAAATTCCTTCCAAAGAATAACTTATCAAATAAAACATGACTTCCCCCCATTCTTCCTCTCTCCCTCCTACAGCCTTCTCCTTCATACTGTTTCAAGACAGTTCTCGGCTCTCTCTCCTAAGCCCCTTATTATCTTTTGCCAGCAAGCCAGTCCACAACATCTCCTCATTGCCTATCTCACCATCTCCTCCTCTGTTCTGACCCTAAACCTCTGTTTTCTCTCCTCTCCACCTCCAAGCTTTACCCTCTCACAACTCAAAATACATCTTCAAAGCACCCCTGACTGCATTCCCTCTTTGCAGACTTCTCATGGTCTTCCAGTTCCCATCGCATCAGCCATACATTATTCACCAACTCTTGGTTTGGTTCAGCTGTCAGGGTGAGCCAACCACAGCTATTTTATGCCGAACAATACCATCTCTTTGTTTTCTTGTGCTCCCCAATCTGTCTACCCATCTGTTCTCCCTTGTTTTATACTCCAATTTTAAGCTCCTGGGGAAGGATCCTCCTCTTTGTTCAGGGCTTTCTCAGTCACAATAAGGTTACAGTTCAGTACTAGATCACCTCAGTGTTAAGCTTTTTCAAATAAATAAAACCTAGATTTTACTTGGCTACAGCTTGTTAATCTTTCTTTTAATAATAACAACTCTCTTCAGTCAGAGAAGCAATTTTCTCAGGAATATTTTCTTCATCGTAGGCTAAAAATGAACCAGCTTTGATTCCTGGTAAATTCTGTCTAAAATAAAAAAGGGTTGAAGGGAAGCAAACAATTAAAAAAGGTAACAAACAATAAAGACTTGCCTTGGACAAAGGTGGGAAAACAATGACATTGTTTTCTGGTTTTCATTTTCTCCTCCAAAATTTTTCAACATTTTTTGTTGAGGAAGAAAAGGATTTCCTATTTGCTTCTTGTCCCACTTCTGATCCCTGTCGCCTTCCAGATGAGCAGGGTAGCCCTGTGCGACTGGAGCAGTTCAGTGCGAGAGGCAGCACATGCAGAGAGATGAGTGCTTGTCAAGAGCATTTAAACTACAGCAGCTTTGGATTTGCTCTCTCCCCACTATGTGCTGGGAAATTTCCCTACGTTAATACAGATTATCAGGTAAAAGGTACAGGAATAGCTAAAGAAGCAGTGCTCCAGGCAAAGGGACAGGCTGACCCTTGAGGGAAAAGGGCTTAAAAATAAAGTTTCCTTAGCTTCTGCTCAGGACGATTACTTGGGAAAAAAACCTGTCTCTTTAGAAGTACCTTATATGTTCCTTTAGCATATTACTAATCATGAGAAATAATACGCTCTAGAGGAGCGGTAAGCCATTTGTTATACTGGATGTACATAATCTGACAACCAGGCTATCTGTCTACGAACAATACTTTGCTTGTGCCATCGCTGTCAATTGTGGCTGGATTTTCAGGAAACGGGTGCACATAAGCCTGCCATCTACATTTAGGTCTTGAAGCAAGCAGGAAGCCTTATTTTAAGCATGACTACTACCAAAGTATATCCAATGACAGACAGTAACAGGAACTTGTGAGGCACTCTGGATTCAGAATCCCATTAAGCGACTTGACAATTCCTGACTTTAAATGGCTTCATTTTTTACTGTCATTTTCAAAACCTGTGTATGTCAGGCTGACATGGCCAGGAAAACCACTGCAAAGAAATTAGGGATTTTAACTAATATCCATGCTCCACTTCCCCCCCTACCCTGAGCTGTGATGGAGATCATACAACAGTATCAAAGAGTTATACGGACAAGGAGTGAAAATCTTGTGCTGAAAAACAAACAGATAAAATGCTCTCTCTCTCTAGAATTGCAATCTTTTTAGAGGTCTATTAGTTTTGCAAGTTTTGTGGTGTGGGAGAGTTGTTGGCTTTTTTTCCGGTTTACAGACAGGCCAGTTTACTTTCCTTCCTTTCATAATTAAGCCGATTTTCAATAACAAAAATAGCATACCATGAGCCTGGTAAAGCCATCAAATACTGCAAGAACTAACACATGGGGAAGAAATAACCATACATACTAATTAATTTTTAAGATGCGTTTCATGTATTCTTCTATTTCAACAAAAGAACTTTACATCAAAAGGAAAGAGGTAATGTCCAGCATCTTCCTGGACGGAACCCAGAGGGTAAGCAAATCAAGAATCACTTCTCCCATTCTTGGTGGGACCAGAGAGGTTTTCTGGCTCCAGGTATATGCAAAGCGGCACTGCATTAACCAAGAGACACCAAAGGCTACGCACTGCTGTATAAGGGGGTTTTATCCTGTTACCCAAACTAAGAACAGTTTTGTAAGCTGCTTGCATGTAGATTTTTTTTCCCCTGGAAACATACTTATCCTAGCACTTTGGTTAAATGCTGCAGGGAAGCAGCAGAACAAGGAGGCCCTGCTTATACAGTGTATTATCTCACCATGGTTGTGGTCTCTTCAGAAAATTGTGATTGACAAAATCTACCAAACAGTTCTCCCTCCTTAAAAAAAAAAAAAAAAAGCACTGAGACAAAGGTTACATTCTACAAACTGGGCCCAAATTAACTAGCCAAAGCATAAAGCATCAGGAATTAAGAAAATTTTAAGGAGATACCCATTTCATTAAGACAAAGATGTTTCAATCATGTAATTTCTAAGAAAAATGAACTATTTCCTTGCACATACCAGAGTGCAAGATATATTCAAAGGTATCAAGGCACTTCTCTAGTTCAGATCTATGATTTAGCTCACGGAGCAAAAGACTGAACTCAATTAAGTTTCTTATTATAGGCATCCCTAACCCACTAAAAATGTATTCTCAGCTCAGTGTGTCACCATGTACTGCTGCCATTAGCCAAAGAAAGGTCAAACACCTCATCACAATTACACCATGCACTGTGATGGGGGGGGGGGGGGGGGGGGGGGGGGGGGGGGGAGAGAGAAAGAAAAGAAAAAAAAAGTAAAACCTTTCTATTGCAAAAGCATCTTGTGATTTGCAATTGATTTAGAACCCAAAGTTTTTCACTGTGAATCATTCTGCAGCAATCTGGTTATTTTTCTTATAAGATTCAGAACAGGAAAATTAAGAAAAACTCATCCCAATTCATTACCTACTTTACATGAATTGCATGGAAAAGGCAAAACCAAGCAGTACAATAGTCTACAGTTGAGGTTTTTTTACTTCTAATAATACTGTAATAGATGAGAACAGCATTTTCCTTTATTTTAAGTAAGTCTTCTATTTGATATTATCTCATTAAATATTGCTGAAGAAGAAAAACATCCCATTTACAGGATAACATCTACTTATGATTAAGATCCTTGCAGGCTTTAAACAAAAGACACTATCCAGGAAAACATCGATATTTATGTTTTTCATCCTGACGTAAAAAAAAGTCCTGCAAGCTCCCTGAATACTGAATTCACAGGCCACAGACTGAAATGCTACTCTGAATCAAGCCAGAGCAGCTTTAGACATTACCACCTTTATTCTCTTCACAAGAGCCCTTCATCTGTAGATTACCACTGCCTAGAAAGAAAGATAAAGAACAGACTGCAGTCAAAGCAACTTAAACTGTACAGGTGACTTGTCACTTTAATAAACAAAACAACCTAAATTAAATCAAATCTGAAAGTTCAAGTCCCACAGCTGAACCCTGTGTTTTGCCCCAGCTGACTTACCCCAGCACCCCAAAGACACTCCTGCAGCCCATATTCCCCCCAGCTGATAACAATTGCTTTTAAAACCACCTCCCTCGGACTGCCCTGGCTCTGGGGGGTTCAGTGTGACTGCAATGACTTCCACCTAACAATCTCACCTCTACAGACCTCAAGAAACCTTCAACAGGACCTGTAGCAGGAGCACTAGTGGCCCTACAATAATTTGAAGAGGTCAGCAATCCTGTTCTGCCAAAGGATCTCAACCCCGAGAGCTGCACCAACATACATTTGCAGATAAAAATATTTTTAAGCTTTCACAATATTTAAATTTTAACCAAAATAAAGCCCCAGTGACCATAACACACCTGTAACCCGGACTCGTATTTCACAGCTGATGACAGACCAGCTCCAAGAAGAGACCCTGAAGTGGCAGGTGCAAACCCAGGAGGATGCTCCTGACTGTTTCTGAAGCCCCAGCACATATTGCTGGCATAGCCCACCAACCTTTGGGCTACCATCCTAACCACAGTGGCAACACAGATGGCATCATTTAGGGTTCCCCCCACTGCCTTCTGTGGGGTTAAGATGTCATTTCTAATGCTCCCAAACACAAGGGCAGTGGCAGGGAGCTTTCCTTCTGCTCAGCATTACACCAGGGGCACAGGCAATCCATCCTTGCATGCTCACGGAGGACTCGGCACAACCACGGAGCCCAACCTGGGGGCACAGCCCACATCCTCCCAGCTCCCTTAGAGCCACGTAAACTCCTGGAGTTTAGTAGGTCCACAGTGTTAAATAAAAATGGAATTTAATCTCATACATTTATATGAAGAAAAAAAGTATCCTGGTGCTTTTAGTCCCTTTTCAATATGTTATATCAAATAATGTCTTTTGCCAACTACATTAAAGAGCAATTATGACTTAATGGCTGTCTAAATCCATTAACAGTGTACATTTAACCCTTCAATAGTTAAAGATAATACTTAATTTGAGCAAATTAATGGACTGCCTGTGAGACCAAATATATCTATTTAGTCTCTCTGTTTTTCCATCAGTGATATCTCCCTTTAGATATCAACCTGTGAGACAAGCAAACTGGTAAAGTTGGTCCTCGCATTCATACTTCAAATAAACATTAATAATACAGTGCGACAGTTACTGAAGTAAAAGGTAAAATGTCAAATAACTACCAGATTTATTCATATTGCTGATCACATTTTCATATCCCTCCACAGTTATTTTTGACCCAGTACAGAAAATTTACATAATTGTGAAAATGGAAAGAAGGTAGATAACTAATTACTGGTAAAAAAATTTACTATGATCCCCTTCCTTTAATCTTGAAGTTACAAAAGCATTACCAGCACAATGCACGTTCTGTGTCCGTGAAAGAGTGCAAGGGAATTTATGAATTTGAGACTGCCTCAGAACAAAATTTGTATTTCAAAATAATTTACACACTGAAACAGATTACTGTACAAAAGTTGGTAGTCCAACAGCCTATTTTTCCCCCCCAAAAAAACCAAAACAAGTAAGCAAGCAAACAAAGCTTGATTACCTAAAGACCAAAGGATTAATGAAAAGACCCTACTCTCTCTCACATCGCCATTGCCATGGAGTCTTCCCAAAATTTCAAATCAAAATGTAGACTACTTAATACCAATTTTTATGCTCGTTTCAATGAGCAAACCCCCTCATTATTTAAAATGGCAGATTTATAGCGAGTTTTCCACACCTTTACTTTGAACAGCTACATCGATGGCCAGGTTTGCAAAACTGAATGTCTTCCACCAACTCACTGATAACAATGCAAAATTCAGATCACTCACTTTGACTAATTATACAGCAAGGAAAGCTAGTACTGCTTTTGTAAATATTGACACAGATATAGAAATTTCAGTTTAAGGATGAAAATTTGGTCTTCATTCCAGGGACCTTGCAAAAAGGAAAGGCAAAGCAGCAGGGAACACCTTAAAATACATGTCTCTTCAAAATTTAACTGTCCATGCATGAGGCTCCCATGACATCATCTTTGTAGTCTCTTTCTCTTAAATAAAAAAGGTGATAACTTTCAAAGTTTGCACCATTTAAATAAACATAGGCAAATTATTGCACTTCAATGCAAGCATATAAGTGACTGCAAATGCATTGTCATGTCAAAACCTGGTGGAGTTACAGAACTAGGTTGACATCTTATTCACATATTGAAAGGTTAGAGTTGTTCCTCTGTGTTCCGCTTTAAATATAGTTTGACTTTGCACATTATGCGCGCTTTTGATTCCATGGTACTACTTATCAGGTTCTGCGACAAAACGCAAAAAAGTTTTTTAGTTGCACAAGCGTAAGTCTGGCATGAATCCACTGAATTCAGTAAAGTTACATCCAATTCATACCACTGTACACAAGTGGAATTAGCACATCGCTAATGGGCAGGATCCCTTCCTCTAGAAAAGTCAATGGGACTCTTCCTTGAGTAGAAGGCCTTCGGATTTGGAGCAGGGTTTAAGAAAAATTACATATAGGTTACATTTTCAGCCCTGCACAACAGAGGAGGTTTAACAGTAGAAGAGCTGCTTATACTATCATTCACACAGAATTTCAGAAATAAAAACTACACTTAACTCACTATCTAAGAGTGCATTCAAAACGGGTGGAAGTCAAAATGCAAGCGCTGGCTTGCAACCCTATTGCAAGCAAAAGGATTACACTGGTCAGCTAAACTGGGAAACCACAGAAAATTTTAAGGAAAAAATACTGAGAGAACAAAAAAACAACCCACACACACACTTAAGGTAGGTATGTCATCACTGATATCCAGGCAAATTTCCTCACCCACCACCACTGCAAAGATCTACCTCCTCACCTTAGAGGCAGCCAACAGCAGAGGCAAGGTGCACGCACAACCTCCTGACCCAAACACGAAGAACTCCGCACTATCATGTCCTGCTGTGCAGCAGGTCTGTATTTTGGGTTGGCATTTTTATTTCAAACCAAGAGATGGGATTTAGTTATTTCAACCCAAAAAAATTCATAGAATAGAACAATGAAACAGATTTTATCTCCTGTGAATAGAGTTTTTACAAAATCCCATAAGTTTATAAATAAGGCAAGCAGGTTCACTTATTCAACCAAGATTTTGAAAACAAGTGGCAAGAGTCTGCTACACAGAAACAAGCATACAAACACACACTATGAATTTCCACCAAGGGACCCAACCTTACTTTCTACAATCTAAAATAAAACAGAAATATCCTGTTTGCAAATCCCAAAGCAAGAGCTTCCAAGGAAAAGAAAAAAAAAAAACCACCAACAAAACACAAAGTAAAACCCCAGACTTCCCAAGGGAAGGTCCACAGGAGACTTCCACAGAACAAGAAAGACAAAGCACACCAACCTCTGTGTATTTCCTTTCAAAACCTTCAAGTGGAAAACTAGTCACCACTCCTTACCTTTGGGCAGAAACAACAAACCCACCACCAGGATCCAGTCAGACTGCAGAGAACCCCAGAGCCACAACCAGCCACCTCCATCCACAGCCCTACCCTAATGAGCTCCTGCAGCTCTCTAGTAGCTCAGCTGAAATGACTCCAATTAGGCAGCCCACCCAACACCTGCAGGGTGTCCACACCCAAGGTAGGTCAGAAGGCCCCTCAGGAGGCTTCAGCTATGGCGGTGGTGGGACAGGACTGCCTTACATCTACAGAAACAGCACTTGCTGTTGTGGCATCACTCCCTGGCACTTGGCTCCCTCCTCGGGATGAGTACAGAGCAAACTCAACTGGGGCAAGTGCATGCATGCATCTGAGAGACACAAATGTCTAGTTGACTTTTCCTATCAAAAAAGGCACATTCCTGTAGAGACATGCTCCGTGTTGGGGGAGGGGGACAGATGGAGAAAGGAAACATGCTATTTAAGTGCTGGAACAAGAACAAGTGAATATAAACTGGCCATATTTAAATTTTGTCAAAACATTACAATAAGATTTCTGGCCATCAGGACTGAGATGCTGGAATACTACTCCAAGACGATTTTTGGATCAAAAACCTTAAGAATTTGAAGACAGAGCATGACAATCTAAGCAACACCAGACACCTGGACCTGCTAATCCAAAACCTCCCTTCCAGTCCTCACTTCCTTTTCAAACACTCTAATAAATGGCATTTAATATGCATCCCCACATTTATAAACACCAAAGAAATAC
Source organism: Falco naumanni (assembly GCF_017639655.2). NCBI lineage: Eukaryota > Metazoa > Chordata > Aves > Falconiformes > Falconidae > Falco > Falco naumanni. Next base: position 21,790,385 of record NC_054079.1, read on the forward strand.
TTTGCAGTACAAGTCTTTTGTTATAAGTCCAATGGCTGGCAACTGAAAACACAAACATGGGAATGATTAACTGTGAGCGGCCAGCCAGTAGCTACAGACAGAAGCTGCTCAGGAATGTGGGATTACCTGTGTTTAACAAATCCATTGGATAAGAGATTGTAAATTTTTTGGCTGTTACTTGTGAGATGCAACAGGAATCCCAGCTGTTCATGGGATCTTATCCTACAGTATTTCATAATTCATGTGATTTATTCTGGAATAGAAAGGGATACAACAGCCGTTACGGTACTCACCAGCATGGCATTGGGCAGGAAGAAAGAGTGTAATTCCTTTTGTCTTGCTACCAGAGCCTGGTTTGAACCAAGCACTAGCTGAACATCGTAAGTGTGACCACTGATGACTCTTTTTGGTTATACACGTATGTAACAGCCCCACGCAGCGCTGCAGGCTTGGGGCAGGGTGGCTGGAAAGATGCCCAGCAGAAAAGGACCTGGGGGGGCTGGCTGATGGCTGGCTGAATATGAGCCAGCAGTATGCCCAGGTGGCCAAGGAGGCCAACAGCATCCTGGCTTGTGTCAGCAGCAGTATGGCCAGTGGGACCAGGGCAGTGCCTGTCCCCCTGCCCTCGGCACTGGGGAGGCCGTCCCTGGAATGGCACACTGGGCTCTGGGCCCCTCGCTCCCAGACAGACCCTGAGGGGCTGGAGTGTGTCCAGAGCCGGGCAGGGGGCTGGGGCACAAGTGCTGTGGGGAGCGGCTGGGGAAGCTGGGGGGGTCAGCCTGGAGAGGGGGGGGCTGAGGGGAGACCTTCTGGCTCCCTACAACCCCCTGACAGGAGGCTGTATGCAGGATGGTGTCAGTCTCCCAGATAACTAACAGCAGGACAAGAGGAAATGGCCTCACGTTGTGCCAGGGGAGGCTTAGATTGGATATGAGGAAAAATCCCATCACGGAAAGGGTGGTCATCCACTGGCACAGGCTGCCCAGGGGGGTGCTGGAGTCACAGAGGTATTTAAAAAATGTGTAGATGTGGTGCTTAGCCACATGGTTTGGTGGTGGGCTTGGCAGCGCTGGGTTAAGTTGGACTTGATGATCTCAAAGGCCTTTTCCAACCTAAACGATTCTATGATATTTATTTTTTTAGAAGAGTTGTTTTGGTAAGGCTACTGTAAATATTTTTCTTAAATACCCTCACAAGTCTAAAAGAAAGAATGGGAAATTAACAGTCCATAGACAGGAATGGTTTCCAGCTTATTTTCTTGAAAAGCCTTGTCTGTAATCTAAGAAAGCTTTCTAGTTTAAAAATTGCATTTCTTAAAAAAAAAAAAAAATACCCTCTCCTTCTATGGCTAAAGCAGGAAAACCTACAGTGCTCCCAAAAGGTGTCTGTCTTTGCCCACAGCCTAACAATTTCCAAGGGAAGAAATGCTCATTGTGATGTTCCTGCCTGAAATGATCCACAAGCCTTTGCAGAGAACTCCTCGCCCTACCGGGCCCATCACCACTGACCTTCAAGGAGCATTGTCCTGTTTGAGCCATTTCCTCCAGATTTTTCTGAATTCTTTGAGTGCAATGGGAATATTTATTCCACTTGATGGAGAAAGCAATTCTGTTTATAATATGACATTTGCAAATGACTACAGAGCAGACAGGCTTAATTTTTTTGTGAATGTGTTTGGATAGTGAAAATGATCAGACTTACAGTTAACTTTAAGTGCTAGAAACTAGCGGAAGACTTTAGCTTGCTAAGCAGCGCATAGCGAAGATAAGACGCCCAGGTCTCTCCCTGCAGAAACTTTGCCTATAGCTCAGCTCTTTCCAGTCCAGTGGGAAATACCACCGAGGCTCACTCAAAAGGGAATTACTGGTAAGCTTCTTAGGTGCAAGCTCCAAGCCAAAATTAATCTTGAGACGATTAGATCCAACCTTATTCAGCAGAAGACCAGTAAACCTGAAGCTGTAGAACCCAACACCACTGACAGTGAGCTTTGATGGTCAGTACAACTAAAGGAAGCAGATGGACGGATGCTTACGTTGAGCAGGTACTCCACAAGAGCTGAATGTTCAGAAGATCAAGTTTACATTGGGGCCCTCTGGCAAGCACCAGAATCAGAGAGAGAAAAACAAACAAATATTGTTATGCCTTAGCAAACCTTATTAATTTCTGAAATTACAACCTCTGAAACCAATGCAAACAATTAGGAATCAGAGATTGTCCTTTGGTTGTCATCTTAAAAGCTCAAAGAGGACTATATCTACAGACCTGAAAGAAGATAATTGTTGGTTAGACTTCTGTTTGTGACCATCAGAAATGTTACCTTAATTTGGCCTTAATGACCTATAATCTCTTTTAGCATATGGCTTTTAGAATGGTTATTTTTCAGCTTGATCTATGGCTATAATGGAGCAGAACAGAACTGTGGGTATAATTAAAATAAGTTCCTGTAAAAGTAGAATATGTAGTACATTGCTAATGTGTAAATGACTAAATAACTTAATTAGGTGAAATGAAGTGCACTTATAACCACAGATGCTTAAGCCGAATCATGATAATGTTGTGTGTGGAATATATTTTTTAAATATGTTTATAACCCAAACAGTAGGACAAGGAAATACAAAGTGTACACTAGTTAGAAAGATGGCAGTGAGTTTTTTCAAGGGAAGTTTTCACTACAAATTACTGTGAAGCTGGTAGAGAAAAATCATTTTTAAATCACTTCAAAATGCTGAAAGGAAGCAACTTTTCAGCAGGCTGTTCCAATCCCTGCAAACATCTCCTCCCAGAAAAATCTCAAGGAGATTATGAGAGAAAATTATTCTCCTGGGCAAGCCTAAAAGAATAGATAAATGAATGGAGCCCTCAGAGCCCAGCTGTTCATATCACGCCTTTCCATGCCTGTGCCTATCTCCTTCACTAGTACGAGTATGTAGGGCAACGAAACATATAAATCTGCAGAATATAAGCAGACAAAGAGCCCAATCCTTCTCACAGGGAAGTCGGCAGGAAAATTCCCATTGCTTTCAATCTCTAAAAGACCAGCTTCCAACTCAGGGGGAAAAGCACATAAAGTGCACTTGACGATTCAAAAAATGGGACCGATCTTGACAGTCTTCCATCTGAGACTGTCAAACTGAACATGAGAAGCTCTAAAAATCACTTACAGCACTTGTATTCATCAATTCATCCATATTCATTCTTCCTCTATCACTGAATCCTTACTGTAGGTGAATGTAACATAACCATGAGCATGATGAGGAGATGAATAAGACAAATTATTGAATGTGTGCTTGAAGGAGGCTTCAGCCAAATAGGAACCAGGAAATGTGTGCTTTAATTTTACATTGAAAGATAAAAAGGAGGGTACAAGGCAGTACCTTCACAAGTACCTATGAAGCTGTAACACATCCTCTTCCCAGGAAGCAGTGATCCTCCTCACTGCCCTCATTAAAGCAAAGGCATTTTAGACGTTATCCTACTAGCTTCCTAGCAGAGCACAAGATGCTCAGATAGCATAAAATGGCACAACTTGGTGGGTGTTTGTAGAGTTATGCTGATTTATTCCAGTTGTGGATCTGATAGATTACATAAATCCATGACCACTTCCTTCTGCAAGTTATCTATTATTTTTTATTACTAAAAAGAAAGTCAAGGTTACCAAGTCACAGGGCCCAGACAACATTTTCCAATCAGTTAACTTTCTCATATTTATTAATTAGCTGCCTCTAATGAGAAAGAGAAGTGCGATATTTGCAGTATTTGAGTGAGCCAGACACAAGAAGTGTGAATACCCACCAGAAAAAAACCTGTTTGAGCACAGTTCATAAACCCAGTACTAGACAGTAATCAGCCAGAATTTTTGATGATTCTCTATAAGGAACTTTTCCAGTTTCACCGATCAGTAAATGAGATGTTCTTCCTTGAAGTCTTCTGAGGAAATTCTGATTAAATTAGAAAAGATCAAACCCCTTTTCAAGTTGAAAATTATTTGAAAATGCTACAATGAATGCAGGAGAGCAAAATAGCTCTTGTATGTAAGCAAACCCATTTTAAGGCAAAATTTGGACTGAGTCAAAAGTCTCAGAATAACTATTTGGAATCTGTTGCTATTAGTCACCAAGTAGGAATAAAATCAAGAGATGCTAATAATGGAGATGTGCATTCATGACTGCATAGACACCCTGCCACTCGGAAGGAGGTATTTTATAGGATGCACTGTTAAGAATGAGATGAAATGGCAACGCAGAGAAAATTTCCTCTCTTAAGGTACAAAGGAGAATTGTACCTCGCAGGAAGGGAAGAGGAGGTATTTCCCTCTCCCGGGAAGTGTCACCCTCAGAAGAGACTCCATTTCACATCTCCTCCTTGGGAGCCAACTGAATTCAATTAACTTTGCAACTGGAACCAATTAACCCTCTAAAAAGCACAACACCAAACACAGTGGCAGTCTTTAATAAATGTAATAAATACATAAATAACAACATAAAATGCTGCAGCAAGAGAACAGTTTTCCAGTCTATATGATGTGGGCTCTTGATTCTTCAGAGACATAAGAATGAAAGATTTTGTGGTCTAAAAAAATAAAAATTACAAAAAATAAAAAGAAAAAAAGAATTCAAGTAGACCCAGGGGACCTTTAAGATGGGATTCATCTCATTTAACTTTAGCCATCTAAAAACCAGGCATCTAGTCACTGAGCTGTCTTTACAATTGGTATGAAGGGATGGGTACCTCGAAAGAGCCATCTTAAACCCTTATCTTAAAAAGGGATAAGCCTCCCCATCTCTTTACAGACACCTATCTCTCTCCATCGAGATCAGAGGCACCCAGATGATTACATCTGATTAAGATGCCAGTCTTTGATGAAAGTCACAGTAGGCAAGATGGGTGCCATCTGTGAACACACTAGCAAGTAAGCAGCCCCATCCTTCCCTTTCACAACACTCCCTCCAATCACATTTGGGAATTCTCCCATCACTGCAAATGAGACCAGGAAGAGTGTTATTTCTCAAACATATTTGTTAGTGTTCTGTTATTTTTTAAATTCACTTCTATTTTTATTCAGCATTGTTATTTTACAAACTGGCTTCTGATAAATACAACACAAATTTGACTGTTCTACGGATTATCCATTTTCATTTTTGCTCTTGATTTCCTGTTGAACTAGGTCTTTTAGATAGCAATGGACAGGCAAGAGGCTTAAGCAAAAAAAATATGATTCTACAAATATTAAAAAAAAGACAAGCAACTCCAGAGAGTACACAGTGCTCGTGACCCCTTGCAAGTGCACTGCAAAGGGCTGCTCAGTGCAAGGGGCTCCATCCCACCCCTGCAGAGCCCACCAGAGCTTCATTTTTTCCAACAGTGGAGACAGGACTGAGCTGAATAAGAGGAAACAACTTTATATTAAAAAGAATAAAGCTGCTTCTTCTATAATCCTGCACTTTCTATTTAAGCTCTTTCTATTTTGGATTAAGAAAATAACAACTCTCCATTAGGCCTGACATTAGGCATTGCCCTGTTTACAAACACATCACAATTTTACAATTTTGCCCAATAGCAGAGCCAGAGGATTTTAATATTTTTTTTTTACACTTAAGAATAAATTAGAAAACAGCTAGGTATATATATTTTAAAGTTTAAAATATCATACTTTCGGTATAATAAGCGTCATCATCTCCTTGTAGTCAGATACTATGGGTTCAATGGCCACATACAACACTTGGGCATTTACAGGCAGTAGGACTCCAGAAGCACAAAAATGCAAATAATTATCACCTAATCTGTTAAATTTGGGCTTAGAGAGTTTTCAGGTGTTTCCTCCATTCCTATTCCTTCACTTCTAAATTTTAAATAGATAACATCTTCTGCACCCTAAGCAAGGAAACGTTGAAATTAAAGGGGACAACTGTAAATCAGAGGCTTGTTACTGTACTAGGCAGATGTGGATGGCCATGCGGTCCAGTGATTTTTTTTCCTGGACGCAGGAGAACCATGATTTTTGGAAGGGGTTTCACCACTGCCCCACATCACACTCACAGTGCAATTGGCAGAGCTCTCTACCCTGGATTTGTACTGCAAAAAGACTAAATCTTGCCCCACAGTGCTCAGATAATGAAGGTTTAATGAACTGCAGTGTTTTTCCTGTCCTACAGAGCTTGCGTTCACAAGTCCAAGGAAAGAATAAAAACAAGTCAGTAAAGGGGAAGAAACAGAGAAAATGAGATGACAAACATCTGGACAAGCTGAGACCCATGGAAAGGTAAGAAGTGACCATGCTGCTGATCCAATACTACTGAAATGACCTAGACTGGACTGAATTCCCAACAGAGGTTCAAAAAGAAATAAAACATGGATCATTATATATAGGGATTTGTGTGGTTTGGGGGGGGGGGGTTGGTGGGTTGGTGTTTTTTTCATTTGACAATGTTCTTGTGCTTCAGCCAAACTGGGTTTGTGGTTAAAAAGAAAATTTACTGCCAATAATTTTACTGTTAAGGATTTATGCCACAGCCAGGGAACCAGCACTCCCCTGGAAAGGGCATCTCCCAAACAAGGCACACAACAGAGAGCCTGCGTGCTGACAAAAGCTGTCCTGAGTTGTATGTTTACTTTCTGATAATTGGTAATTTTGCCATGTTAACTTCCTAATTGGATATCAACACATTCTCAGTGTCTGTTGTACACTTCAGTCACAGGCAGGGAGATGTGAAGAAGCATCAGTATTTCACACTGACCAAGCCGCTTAATCAAATCTTGACATGAGCATGAACCTGAAGCACTCTCACCCCTATGTTGCCACTAGTGCCAATTAACCGCTTCAGTTTTAAAAGGCAGAGATAAAAGAAAAAAAATATGGAATATAAATGAGAAAATTAGGAGAGAGAAGAAGATAATGTCCATTAGTTAATAAGCTAGTTCATAAATTAAATGCTCTAATTTGTGGTGTTTACAAAATATCCAATTATAGAAACATGAATTTTCCTCTGTTTATACAACAAGACACAGTATTTCCTAAGTAAATCTTTCCAAAGAGCATAAAATCAACAAAGTGATTAGACACAGAAAACAAAAGTTAAGCAATGCATTTGCTAACAACTCTGATCCTGCAGAATAAAGCATTATCTAGTGTCTAATCAGGACTTAACACACAATTTTTTCCCGAAGGACTGTAATGGACAAAATACTGTTAAATAAAGTTGGCTTAGGAGAGCCCAGATTAGCACAAAAAACACAAGTGGCTCCGAACAATATGAGTTTAAGGCAAGCCAAAACCAACTGCTCTGGCAACAGACAGCAACTAGTAGCTGACACTAGTTAGTCACAGCACGGGAAGATCAATCCGTAAGGTCCGACTAGAAAAGCTGCATCAGTAGTATAGGAGCAAAATGAAAGCGTGCCTGGCAGGTTACAGTCACATCAGGAACCACAGAACACGTAATTTATTTATATTTATGAGATCAGGAAAAAGTATTTTCCAAATATTTGCTTCCATTTCTCCTACAAGCCTCCGCCACAAACATTCAGACGCTACAGAAAGAAGTATCCTAGCTCTGGAAAATAAAATAACGCTTCAGAGTTGGGTGCAGTCACAACACAGAATTTGGTACCACTTCTCATGGAGAGGACATTCCCAACCTCAGGCTGACTACACAGTATTCATTGCAAAGGAGCAGATTTCAGAAAGACTACGCCAGAACGTTTGTCTACATTTCAGGGAGAAGTGATTTATGCGATATGAAATGCCGTGTGAAGGAGACTTTGCAGTATTGTTAAGTCTTGAGAGCCTAAATCATCTCCCCTGTGCACAGCCCAAGCAAAACAGTTAATCCTGGAGAAGCGGTGGGGACAAAGAGCTGGATCCTCCTGCAGACACAGCAGGGTGACCTTTGGGGCGAACCCAGGACTCTACTATGATGGTCTCACGGCTGCAAAACTTAATCAAGCTATTAGGCCACTTTCTTTCCTTTCAGGAGGTCTGATGGTGAATCTGCCTTATCACAAATGCAGTAGTCTCATCCCTGGCCTTCTCTCAAAATATCTGCAGCATTTAAACAGTTACAAGGCCTAATGGACACAGTCACTGATGGATAAGGAGCATTTATTCCTGATGCAACGAACCTTGAGCAGCATGGCACTAAATACTTACTCTGCATTTCAGGATCAGCTGCTATGTGTAGTCTCTATAATTAAGTACACAGATCTATAAGGAGCTAAAAGTAATTTAATAGCTATTTCTTTATTATAACCATACACACAAACTTCACTGCTGTCACTTCTCCCTTTAATGAGAATCCCCTCAAAGATAAGGAAAATATAGAAACCTATGCTATACTCTGCAAAACTGCCAGCAGAGATGCACCATGCTCACAGGCACTCCTGCATCATGTTACCACATGAAAGTCCACCCAAACAGCCTTATGGTACTGGAATGACAGAGAGATGATGCCACAGCCTCATCCCTGCATGGCTTTGTTTCTAAAATACTGAAGAAACTCTTTTGTGTAATTTCACCGGACACCGCTATTTCAGCCTCTCCTCTTGTCAGATCTCACAGTCGTTTCAAATAGGAACTGCGCTGAAGAAACAGCATCAGATCTTCATAAAGAATCAGGCAAGAGAAGAGTCACAGGAAGGAGCACTGCACACCATATTAGTTGGGGGAATCTATTTGGGTTTGTTGTATTTCTGGAACAACTTGCTTCCAAGCTGGAAGTCTACATGCCAGCCTTCACCCCAGTTTGAATGCTTACAGCCAAGTCACAAACTTATCAGAAAGGTTTGTAATGGAAATGCTGACAGACCCTTAAGTCTAGTGGCACTGGCAGGTGCTCCCACAATACAAGAACATAATTCAATCAAGCTTTTGGCTGACGTCACGAGGCACAAAACAACTCAAATGCTTTATGAACAGTACCAGAACCCCTGAGATTCAATTACAGTCTTGATATTTGATCAGGAGTCATACTTAGCTGTTTTTAATATAACAAAACCTTTGTACCAGTTATTTATCAAATAGGTTGATCGTATTTAAATGTACAGTCAGAGGAAAAAGTGCATCGTGCCATGTGAACCTGACAATCCCAAAACTTCAGAAACAAGACAGGCTTTTATTCAAGAAAAACAGCACCAAGAGACAGTCTAATTTTTATATACTACAGAGCAAAAAGAACCGAATCCCATTTTCTTAGGGAGTACAGACATGCCTAAGAATTAATTCTGTTATTTTCATTTTTTTCTATTTTTCAACCCCTAATACTATCCTGGTGGAGGTACTGATCACATAGTGAATATAATATACAATAGGGTTTTTGTTTTGTTTTATTGCGCGGGTTTTTTTTTAAATAAACTTTGCTGGAACCCACAGAAACAGCTCAAGGGGCTGAAAGCATCTGCTTAAATGGTAAGAATCCAAAGGTAAAATCTCCTGTTTGAAGCCTCTCTAGTTCTGCACTTGCATAAATGAAGCGCCAACCAAGGAAGAACCCCTCCTGCATCAGGCCTGAGACACCTTCTGCAGCTCACCAAACACCCACACCCCCCATGACAATGCAGGGGGCCAAGGGTGGCACTGGCAATGGGAAACATGTCAAAGGGCAGGAAGGGACAGAGCTGCTGGGATGGCTGCCACGGCGTGCCAGCTCGCAGGCAAGGGATGACAGCCTGCCATTGCTCACAGAGCCCAAAGCAAGAGCACCTTTGCCTCTTCCAGCAGCCGGAGAGCATGGGAGCCTCAGCTCCTCTGCCCCTGCCTCCTGCGCCCAACACGGGCACCCATGCCAGGTCCATCGGTGTCCACTTCTGCGGTACAGACTGACACACCAACGCAGATTTCGAGGAACACCCTGAGCAAAGGAAATGAATCCCAGATGCCAGCCCCACTGAAGCCAGCTGAAAACGTGAGATAGTTTTCAGCGAGGACTGAGCAGGTATGGAACACGCAAGTGCAGTGCCCGGGCACCTCTCGCCAGTACCCTGCTGAGACAGTGGAGCAGAAGGCACCACCAAGTGCCAGATATATCATCTTAATCTCGGAAGCCTTTTCACCAGGTGAAAAGAAAATCATTATATTCAACAAATCAAGTCTTAGAGGATTAGACAAATTCCACAAGAGGACTCCGCAAATACAGCAGCGCATGTGAAGTGTTGTTTCCAAAATAGATCAATACCCAGCACAGACAACAATAGATTGCAACTACAAACCCAAAAGTCACAGGTTTGAAGACCTTTGAACAGCACAAATGGTAAGAGGCAGATTTCGGCATTTGGACTAGATCCCACGAGGCACACGATACCTCCCAGACGACAAAAAAAAGCGGAGACCTCTCAACATCTCATCGCCTTAGACTGACAGGCAGCATCAGCTGCATGAAGGCAGACAAGGAAATTTGGTAGTGACTTCTACTTAGCGGTTAATAGTACAGAATAAATAACACCAAATTAAATTATTCAAGGGACTCATTTTAACTGTTGTTAATCCTCCTGTCTTCCGAGGTGCAAGAGGAACTCTATAGACTATCTACAGACACTGGCAGATGGTACGTACTATTACATGTGTATTAATTTTATATACCTACATCTTCAGCAGGACATGTAAAACATTCCCAGGCTATGCCGGGTCTTCTCTCTGATGACCACATGGTGAGCTTACTTGTACTAGAAATTTTTCTGAGCAATGACAGTGTGATCTGGCTGGGGGGATGTGTCTCACCTAGCCTTTAACAGCCAGAACGCAGCAAGCTACGCTTTGGCAAAACACTAGGTCCTTTGGCAGAGAATAGGCATCGCCAGAAAATGAGTCACAGTGCTGACCTGAAACACCTTGGGGTAATCTCTCCTGCCAGCTCTGAGGAGCCCTAGAAGATATAGGCACCTTATGTTCATATGGGCTGCATTTCATAAGCTTCAAAACAATAGGCTGCCTCTGATTCAGGAGCAAAACAAAAAAATAATAATTTCCACTTCTTGAAATGTAATTCCTATCCCTTTTTAGTTCTACTTTGATTATGTCAACCACCCTGGCATCGTTTATCTCAGAAAATTTTGGTAAAAGATCTTTAAACCATTACAAACACATACCCTGTTCCTTATTAAACAATTGCAAATCAGTTATCTTGGCTTATGGCAACTGATATAAATAACATCATGATATCAAACACTGAAAACCACAGGCCTGGGGCCACCAAGGTTCTCCTCTTTTCTTGGGCCTTGCAAAGACACAAGTTTCCAAATAAAAGATGTAGTTTACCATTAGAAGTAAATGTTTTATCTGTAAAGCTTAAAAAATGACTTTGTTTATCATAGCAGAAGAAGGAAAAAAAAAGGGGGGGGGGGAATAATTTCAGTCTCAAAACAAAACTGTTTATATGACAGCTTTTAGTGCTCCATGATTCTGTGCATTTAAGAGAGATTCAAGCAATTAACAGCATAAACTTTCATTACATAGTTCTATTATATGTGTTTATGTGACGTAGTTGTTCATCTGTTATTTAAGTGATTTCCTCATTACAACAGTATGGTAAAGATATTTGCTGATCTTGTAAAAAAACGTCAAGCAGTTTATTCGCAACATTCCTGGGATCCCAAAGTGTGTGCTTGAATCCTTTTACTTACCTAGTAAGTAAAAAATCAAAGCAATTCCAGAATTCAGTAATGGTTTAAATCATGAAGCAGGGGGGTGGGGGTGGAGTGTGTGTGTATGATAAATAATAAATTAAATCACATGTTCTTTCTGCAGGAGCCAAAAAATAAGTGTAAGTGGTGAAAGATTAAAGTTTGCGTGACCTGGTATTCACAAGATACACAGGATGACAATTATTTGTGCCTATTTAATGTTTCTTGGGAATTCAGTCAATGGAAGCTGTATTTGCCTATGACAAATATGAATTTGGGAGTGGCATGAGTACAAATCTAATGGGAAGAAGCCAAATTGTACCTCACATGGTCCCAAATAACTTTTTTTTCCAGCATCCCTTACTGAACATGTCAGACAAACTTTGCACTCCTACTTAATTCCAAGTCAGACCTAAGTTCATTGGTTTAACAGAAACACTTTGTTCACAGATACCTCGTATCCGCTGAATAATCTGAAACATTATTTCTGTTACTGCTAAATTTGGCAATGGCAGGCACAAAGGTCTCCTCCAAGTGACATTTGGCTGGATCTGGCCCCCAAGCATTTCAGTCTTTCAGACAGCTAATGTGTATGGTTTTGAATTATTAAATATATTGACAAGGTAGATGCTCAATGATTACGACAAAAAGTATTTTAAAGAAAAGCTACAAATATCCAACAGGCAGGACTGAACTGTTTCAGATATAATTCACTTAGATCAGATCTAATGCAACCTTTTTGCAGAGTATTTGTTTAGAGCCTCTTCCATTTAATGAGGCTAGTTTTCCTCCAACATCAGAAATCAAGAGGTTTCATGTTCCCCCCCATCTTTTTTTTTTTTTTTTTAATTACGAAAATAGGACATTAGCTTCCAGATTTAAATATATGTGAGTGATTGTAGGTGGCTGTGTCTCTGGAATGTCCTCTGCAGGATGCGCTCAGTTTGCCACTGCGAGCAAGATACAAACTCAGAAGTAACCTCTCTTCTTTGTAACTAAATATGTAGCTCCTCCAAGTATGCACTACGGTGTCTCAGGCCAATTCAAATACCATAGTGTGGGTCTTTTTCTGCCCCCACAGTACTCTCTTTAATAGGACTCGGAGGGGAGGAGGATCGAATGCTTCACAAGTAAACATAGCTGGAAGGATGGGAGGTAACTAGCATTCTTCTTCTTAATCATAATTACGAAACATTAGGGATGAAAAATATGGAAGCAGTTGCCTTTGTGTATCTATGTAGCTAAAGCCTCAAGTATTTTTCAACAGGCAAAACAAGAGAGGAGTATTACAAAGCACAGCCACGGGCCAGCAGCGGCAGAGCTGGACCAGGCGAGGGGCCGGAGGCTCTGGGGCTCAGAGGTGCCATGCCCTGTGCAGCAGCATGCTGGAGACCTGGAATGCTGCCTGGCAAATGGAGGAACGTGGTGCAACACACAAGCAAAGCCAACACTCAAATTCAATCATAATTTTCTCTGTTTTCTGACATATACCACTAGAAAGGCAGACTACCTATATGTTGACATATACCACTAGAAATGCAGCCACCTCTGTTACTGCAATAGTTATTATGAACCTACTAAACTCCCTTCATTATTAAAAGTACTTTTCTGACCCACATGCTTAAAATTTCTCATGTATTATTCCCCCCTCCCCTGCCTTATGAATGGCAATTCTGCACTATAACCCCCAAAATAAATCACATTCTTCCAAAATCCTCCCTGGTAAAGGGTGCATTCCTCCCTAGCACACACAAGCACTATTCCTACTAATGGGACCTGTGCATGCACCCTGAGGCATGCCTAACCTGAGCAGCCACCACAACGTTTTAGAGGTGAACATTGTATTTAATTCAGTTTTTCTGAGGATCAACCAGTAGTAGCAGAATTAGGCACCTTTCCCAGAAGGCCACACTCCAAAAATGAACTGTACTTTGAAAACTGTATTTGGTTATAATTTACTCACAGACACATCCAACGTTTTTTTTTTTTTTTAAAAAAAAAAAAAAAAGACTTCTAAATCAAGCTAAATTTGTGATTCCCTAGTTAAAGATGTATTAATTTGTAATCGCTGTTACTCTAATGCAGGACAAGCCCTAATCAAACTAATGGTAAAATTAAAAGCAAGCCTTTAAATCCTTTAAACTGACTTCACTTTATTCAGTGATGTCTGTGCTAGCAAAGATTTTAGGGGCTTTTTTTGCGTGTGCAATAGAATGGCCAATCATAAGAATTCAATTATTCTACTGCTACTCACACCCACACAATATTCAAACATATACATAGTGGGCAATCTATAACAGATGCTTGAAAACTTAAGTAAAATTAAATACTTAAAATAGAAGAAGCAGAAATTTAACATAAACAGGAAGATGTGGGCTCTGATTATCAGTTCAAAACCCGAAATATGCCAAATGTGACAGAACTAGCAAATTCTTTAGCACCACAATTGTTGAAAAAAACCCATTCCCAAAATTGAGCACCAGCGACCATCATCTTCCCTTTGTTTTACAATGGCTTGCACTTGGATTACAACAGATGCTTTTGCTGCAGAAGCTAAGGTACGCTATTCAGAAAATTTTAGAAGATCCAGGAAAATTAATTTTATATTGGCAACTGTCCTAAAAAAAAAGGGGGGGAAGGAGGAAAAGGGAAAAAAAATACCCCCCCCCACTTCATTCTAATGGATGTGTATTGCTCAATTTAAGTAACAGGTATTACATCACTTTACAAATACAATATAAATTTGAGGTAACTCCAGGGGAGTTTTCTTAAAAATAATTTCAGTCTTCACCAATTCTCCCTGTTAAGGTCAGAGTCTCTAAACCAGCATGGCTGAACTGTTTTAGTGCTCTCTGCTGAACACCTGCAAACATCAAACAAAAACTCCTGGTCCTTTACTGGGTTGACAAAAGCCTTTCATGTGAAAAATGCTCCATGGGAATATCACGGCTGTCTCTCAGGTTACATTCCTTTCTCCCCTGCAGCCCTCACCATTTCTTAACATGGTAAGAAGCCATGTTTGTGAAATTAAAGATTAAAAGGAAACGTGGCTTTACTTTATTTTCATTCACACATTACAAATCACAATAGAGCATCATATATTAGATGAGTAAAAAGCTATTAAGATGACTTTAAGCATGAAATATTACCACACTTCCTAAAGTACAGTCAGTTTCACTTCACTGCTTGGGATTACTTTTCTTTGGGGTCTTTTTTTTTTTTTTTTCCTTTTTCCTCTCCCCTGTAAGAGAAGTTTTGGGTTAATGCAGAGGAATGACATCTGTGGTTCCCCACCTCAGTAAATATAATTTTTAAAAGAGGACCATTAAAAGAAGGTCAGCTCAAACTTCAGAAGGGCATCTGTCCAGGAAGAAGAACAGGCTGCATTCAGATCACTAAAATTCCATATTATCAATATGTATAATTAGAACAATAAACTGCATTCACATGTTATTAATGGAGCTATCTTTAAACCTTCCATATAGTTATAGAAAACATCTCTTACAGCAGTTGTCTGGGAGCTATCATATCAAATCTGAATTTCTCAAGTCCTGTCTCATTACACCACCACACACCAAATATTCTTTAAGAGCAAGACTATGGCAAACTGCTAGCTGGCCAGCAAGAGCACGGGGAAACAATAGCCATGCTTCTTCACGCAACTGTGTCTTCAGGCCACACATCCACCCTCTCACCAAGTATCAGTGAGAGGCAATTCACCGATGCCTATATTCTGACAACTTTTTTGAAATCACTGATCACTCACTACCAAACTCCCTGTCTGATAACCTAACAACAGATATTTATACAGTAAATTCAAAGTGGTTTTCCCTTAGAAGAGCATACCCTGTGCTGCATGCCATTGTGCAAACAAACTACCAACATACAGTATATGTTCCTTTATCAAGCAGGGTACTTCAGCCTGCATCATCAGAGACTGGTGTATGCAAGCATTTACACATTGTTACAGTGTGGGAGAGTTCAGGTGTTATTTTAAATAGTCTGTATTTTAATATTACTAACTTGCTTCAGCTCATTAAATTATCTGTATGTCTAAAATGACGCATCAAAGTTACTTTAATGCTTTCAGATTTAGAGACAATAAAAAATAATATAACCCCTTGATTTCACTCACTGTTCAGATTTGCTATCCTGTGGTATTTCTGATGAAAATGACTTCATAGATGAGGTTTACGATGCATTTATTAAATATAACTATCTAGTCAATTGCTGTTAGACCAAGTGTTAGTTGCTGCATTGACTGGTATATAAGCATGACAAATTGATTTGTCTGGCAAACACTCTTCGCTTCTCTCCAGTGAAAATAAAACCGGTGAATATTATGTATTCAGTTAAATCAGTTACTAAAATAATGTAATTCAGAAAATGACCAAAAATAGGATTAAAAACATTAGCTTGTGAGATACAAGGCAAATTATGTTTACAAAGTTATTCAAACCTAACACTAAAATTCTCCAAGTCACTATATTCATAATATAACCAAATTTGTGAAGATAAAACAGTACCATGTTATTATTTTGAATGTCTGAATAAAATGCACAAAATGAGTGCTTAATAATTATAGGTGGCATTTGATCTAGTGTCTTTAAAATGTTTATTAAAGACTACCTTCAAATTAGGAAGTGCTTCCTTGGAAATAAAAAGTTAATTGACGTACTAGTGCATTTAATAAAAATGGCCATACTGAATACACAGAAGAGGCTCCTTTAATTGAGTACAAACTGCAAATACCAGGCATGAAACTATATGCAATGACGTGTTTATATCTAGATATCCACTGGCAGTTTGCAGTGAAGACTTGTCCAAATTT
This sequence comes from Falco naumanni, assembly GCF_017639655.2. Lineage (NCBI taxonomy): Eukaryota > Metazoa > Chordata > Aves > Falconiformes > Falconidae > Falco > Falco naumanni. The sequence goes on from NC_054079.1 coordinate 21,806,826, forward strand.
ACCATCTGATTTAGAACAGTACTCCATGTATAACAATACTACATACAGCGTGTTGGTATGTGTAATTGCCTGTGCTTTTAAAACACTGCAACTCTACCCAGAGATGTATTTGTGTCCTGTCCAAAACACCACATCCGCAAGGCAGGGAACCCTCTTAAACAAACTTAATAGAAGAGTAAGGAAATTTCAAATGCGTAAGTATCTTTGCTAGTTTTACTTCTAATTTGTCAGGCATATAAAAGCCTCTATATAAAACTTTAGTTGCCAGACAATTATTGTACACATATGTTCTACCACAAAGAGCTCTGATATTTCTTTTGTCATCAAACAGGACTTCTGTTTTTATGGAATGCAGAAGTTGCCCATATAGTACTACTACAGCCAAATAAACATACATACAAACAAACAAATCCTCCAGTTAAATTTCAGGGACTCTTCAAAAGCAGTCAGATATTTACAAAGAAAATGCCCCATCTTCCACCAGGACAAGAAACTAGCCTGAAGATTTTAATTCACAAAAAAATATTCCATCAGCAAACAGCGATCTCTAATACTAAAGAGTTCTTTTCCCAGAAGAGGATGGTATTGATACTCGGACACTTGCTTATTTATTTATTTAATTTAAGCAGCCTTCAATTCTTACTCACAAAATTAATTCTCACACAAGATGTTTTGATAATCATTTCTGATGTACAAAAGATGGCATCTGAAATTGTAAACAAAAATTTGCAATGCTCAGTTTACAAAAGAAAAAAATTTTAGCTAGCTCACCCTGAACAGAGGAAAAACGTTAGGGTTTCTTTTTTAAAAAGAAAAAATAATCATAACTGTATGGAAATACTGTGAAAATGTCCCAGTCTTGTGGAAATAATAATAACAATAACAACAACAATAGCTAGCACCTAGGAATAATTCTGCTCAAATCTGAATGATTCTGCTCCCTAGAAGAGATTAACACAATCACAACAAAGGTAATGCCTATGGATAAATAACTAACAACATTTTAACTATGTACGAAACAAAAATGTTACATACTTGAGCCAGTAAAATGTCCACTTGCCAAGGAAGTTGGTCCATTTTTCCCACTGCTCACAGGAGGTGAAAACATCTAAAAAAACCAAAGAGGCATTACTACCAGAAAACAAGAGATTCCCAAGTCCATTGTTAGTCAAAAGTTCCTTCCACATTTGCTGTAAACTACATTAATAGTTTGTCTACCACAAAACAGCATCCCCCACAGACCTGAAAACAAGTCAATATTTCTTAAGGCCCCCACCAGCCCCTCACCACCATCATCACGTTCTTATTAGGCTCATTAGCTCTCCAAACAATATTCACTTCCTGAAGAGTTTGAGCAATCTCAGTCCCCAGCAGCATTATCCAGGCTGGGAAGCGGGGCTCGCTCCCCTCTCCAACTCTCAAGCTGACAAAGGCGAAAAAAATTTTTTTGTTGAAACCTTGGCCATAGATGTAGCAATGTCCATTTCCATCCCGCTTTAGGATTTGCCTGTCATATGTGAACCCAAATAATAATAATGCAAATTGCCATCTGCCCTAAATTCTCATTTCGTCTCTAACAGGAGAGCAATTTGAAGCAAGGCTCTCTCCCTCTCTCTCGCTCCCTCTCTCTCTCCCTAGCATTTATTTCGACCCTAATTGGTTTCTCTCTTCTTCGACGTGTCTAGTGGATAATACACACCTTCCCTGAGTCAGAGCCTGCAAAAAGCGAAGGAACAAATGGAAAAAGTGCAACAAGCAAAGGGGGAGCTGCAAAGCTGCCTCAGGCTGCGTTTCCTGGCCAAACTTCCCCAAGCCATTCCTCCACAGTGAAGTCTGGAGCAGCAGCAGCAGCCTGAAGCAGCCTCATTTACACGGGAAAAAGGGGGGTGCGGTGGGGTGGATAAGTTTTTGCGTGGTGTTGCTGGTCTTTAGGAACATACACGCATCTCACAGCAAACTGATTCTCCCCTGAAATAAATAAGTAAGTTGATAGATACTCTTGACATACTGGGGGGGGGGGGGGGGGGGGGGGGAGGAGGAAGGGGCTGGGGAGAGGAAGGAAGGGGCTGGGAGGGGGAGCCTGACAAAACTAGACAAGTGCACACGTCCGGATTAACGTTTGGCCTCCAAACCAGCCCAGCCAGGAGCAGCCCAAAGAGACAAAGAGAGTACTTTTTTACCAAAAAAAAAAAAAAAAAGCACCATCTAGCTGGGGGGCTTCAGAAGAGATTGGAGCAGTTTTAATGACAGCAGAAGCCATATGAGATTTCAGTGAAAACTTTAAACTGAGACAGTCATGGATTTCTTTGCACTTTCCATGTGCCAAAAAATGAAACAAGGGAAGAACTGAAAAGAGAATATAAGCAACTAATTAGCAATTAATTAGTTCATGTGCCAACAACGCCATAAAATGTAAAGCACAATAAAAGCGTTAGATATTGTTATTAACTAATGATGAGAAATGTTTGGGTTTAGGGGCATCTCTTTTTATATGAATTATTTTAGACATCCAAGACATTAAAATAAGCTGTGAACATGATTGTATCTCCCATCACATACAATAAGAAATAATAAAAAACCTAATTTATTTATTTATTTAAGCAGGAAAATATTTACCATCGTTCTAGCTGCTGATTAAAAATTGCCCAATGTACTTAGATCACAGTTTTGCTTTGGTTTTGTTGGTTTGGGTTTTGGTTTTGTTTTTTTTTAGTTTAACAGATCAGCTAGAAGATATTTTTTTTACAGCTGTTGTTAATTTCTTACCGCACTGAAATCCAGTAAATCACTCAGTTCTTTGTCCGTCCCTAAGGCAGCCATTCGCTGTTGGTGATGCATTTTAGCAAAATCACACAAACCTAGAAACATGGAAATAACCGCAATCAGAAACCCAGTCCCGAGCCTTGCAGGAAACACAATCGGATTTTTCAGGGGGGTGGGGGTGGGTAGTTGAAAAGAAGGGAGGAAAAAAAGATGGAGGGGCAGCAAAAACAACAACAACAAAAAAGCGATATTGTATTTCCAAAGAGGCGATCGAAACTCGATAACATCCACTCTAAACCCAAATGCGGAGAAGAAAAAAAAAGAAACAGCCTCGCTCCTGGAACATCATTTATGCAACAGGAGGTTCAGCGAGGAATGAATGAGGATCCCAGAGAAGAAAACTACAGCCATCCACTCCCAACTTTTTCCCTTCTCCTTCATCCACGCAAAGTAGCATTTAGAGGCAGAAACAGCAAATAGCAATAACAGCAATAAGAGGAGGAAGGGGGGGGAAAAAAAAAAAAAAAAAAAAAGAAAACGAGAGAGAGCGCGCGCGCGATGCAAAGTCGCAGGCTACGGAGGGATGCGGGGCGGGAGTGGCGGGGCCGGGAGGGATGCAAAGAGCAGGCTTTGACAATTAGCCCCAATTTCTAATTTGCGGGGAGGAGGGGGGTTAATAACAACAACCCAGGAGCGGCTCAGGCCTGTGCGGAGTCATTGACTCCCTCCGAGTGCCCGGGGGAAGGGGAGGGGAGCCGAGCCCAGCCCAGCCCAGCCCAGCGGCTGCCTCGCTCGCTGTAGCCCCGCTCCCCACCGCCGTTGCGTACCCTGCCCTGCCCCGCCGGCAGCACCGGGAGCGCGGGGCCGCCGCGCTGCTCCGTACCCGCCGATCATGGAGCTGCAGCTCCTGGGCAGCCGCCGACTCCCGCCCGCGCCGCACTTTTGCGGGGATTATACTTGAAATTTCCCCAGCTCGCGCACATACGCGTGGCAAAGCGAGTTTATACGAGGTTGCAAATACACGTGATGCGGAGACTTTGCCAACAGGAACGATATTTTTTTTCCCCTTGTATTATCCAGGTCATTTTTTTTTAATTCTGCTTTGTTTTGGTTTGTTTGTGATCCCCCTCCCCGCGCTTACAGCTAAATTTCAAACCGGAGGGGTTGGGTTTTTTTCGATTTACAGAGAGCGTTGCTGCAAACTTTGCAAAAATCAGCCCTTTGATTTGCTTTACGCTCAAGTTTCTGGGGACGATGCCAGCGGCCCCTTCCCCCCTCAGCATGTTATAATTTATTTCACATTTTGCTATTGCAGGCCCGACACACTCCACAAAAAACTAGTTCGACTTCATTTTCCAGTAGGAAAGAAAGCACCGATTTATCACCCTTTAGCGTTTGCACCTTAGTGTGTATCTCACAAGTGTAAGTACACCGTGTATATAGCATGTATATTTATACACATGAGCAATTATGTTTGCACAACACGCGGTGTACTTCCTATTTGCATTTACACATCGAATAACTTGCACCTCTTTTTAAATAACACATTGGGATAGACAATGTAAAAAACAAAAAAAAAAACCAAACCCAAAACACAGACCAGTTACTCTAACAGCAAATTGTAACTTTACCTTAAATGGCCACAAATATGCTCACAATATTCCAAAGGGGGGGGGGGGAAGGAACAAAAATAATAATAATAATTAAAAAAAAAAAGGAATCTTCTGCCAAAGTGCTTTATTATCTCACACGTGTGTGACCCTCCAAAACCACGAAAAAGTACTGCAAGTGTCAGTCCTGCTCCGGGGTACTCCACAGCTTTACAGGCACCCTACACCTGGCTTTGTTGGGATTTGGGGTTCCCGACCACCAAACGCCCGCCACCAGCTCCCCCACACAGAGCCAGACAGCCAGCCAAAAAAAAAAAAAAAGAAAAAAAAAAGAAAAAAAAACCCAGAAAAAAAAAAGAAAAAAGGAAAAAAAAGAAGGTCCGACAACTTTTCCCTCTATTGTTTTTACAAACACATGGTGACTGACAAAATGAGAGCGCCTTGGCGGCTCAGGGACTTTCCCCTCTGTCCTTCCTTAAAAAAAAAAAAAAAAAAAAAAAAAAAAAAAAAAAAAAAAAAAAGGCAAAACCGCCAGAGCGAGCGCGGAGCCGCCCGTCCCAAACTTGTTCCAAGTTTACAACGCTCGCCGCCTCCTCCTCCTCCTCCTCACCACCACCACGGCCGCCCCCGTGGAGCCGCGAATAATAACATCTTTCCCTGGAAGACACATCGCCAGCCGCTCACATCCGGGCAATGCCAACCGCCTTATAAGCGCCGCCGCGCTGCTGCTCGCAGACAATGACGAGAGAGGGAGAGAGGGAGGGAGAGAGGGAGGGAGGGAGAGATGAAGGAAGGGAGGGAGGGAAGGAAGGAAGGAAAGAAAGAAAGAAAGAAAGAAAGAGGGAAGGAAGGAAAGAAAGAAGGAAGGAAAGAAGGGACAGAGGAAGGAAGGGAGGAAGGAAGAGAGGGAGGAAAGGAGTGAAGGAGGGAGAAAGGAAGGGAAGGAGGGAGAAAGGAAGAGAGGAAAAGAGGAAAGAAGAGAAGGAGGGAGGGAGGAAAGAAGGGAGGAAGGAGGGAAGGGAGGAGAGGAAGAAGGAAAAGAGGAAGGGAGGAATGAAGGGAGGAAGGAAGGGAGGAACTGAGAGAGGGAGGAAAGAAGGAAGGCAGGGAGGAGGGAAGGGAAGAAGGAAGGCAGGGAGGAGGGAAGGGAAGAAGGAAGGCAGGGAGGAGGGAAGGGAAGAAGGAAGGCAGGGAGGAGGGAAGGGAAGAAGGAAGGCAGGGAGGAGGGAAGGGAAGAAGGAAGGCAGGGAGGAGGGAAGGGAAGAAGGAAGGCAGGGAGGAGCGAGGGAAGGGAAGAAGGAGGAAGACGGAAGGGAAGGAGGGAAGGGAAGAAGGGAGGAGGGAAGGGAGGAGGGAAGGGAAGAAGGAAGGCAGGGGAGGAGGGAAGGGATGAAGGGAGGAAGGGAGGAGGGAAGGGAAGAAGGGAGGAGGGAGGGAAGGAAGGGAGGGAAGGGAGGAGGGAAGGAAGGGAGGGAAGGAAGGGAGGGAGGAAGGGAGGGAGGAAGGAGGGAAGGAAGGGAGGGAGGAAGGGAGGGAGGAAGGAAGGGAGGAAGGAAGTGAGGAAGGAAGGGAGGAAGGAAGGGGGGAGGGAAGGGGGGAGGGAAGGCAAGAAGGGGGGAGGGAAGGCAAGAAGGGGGGAGGGAAGGCAAGAAGGGGGGAGGGAAGGCAAGAAGGGAGGAAGGGAGGAAGGAAGATAGGAAGGGAGGAAGGGAGGGAGGAAAGAAGGGAGGGAGGGAGGAAGGGAGGAAGGAAGGAAGGCAGGCAGGGAGGAAAGGAGGGAGGAAAGAAGGAAGGCAGGGAGGAAAGGAGGCAGGAAGGGAGGAAAGGAGGCAGGAAGGGAGGAAAGGAGGCAGGAAGGGAGGAAGGGAGGCAGGAAGGGAGGAAAGGAGGCAGGAAGGGAGGAAAGGAGGCAGGAAGGGAGGAAAGGAGGCAGGAAGGGAGGAAAGGAGGCAGGAAGGGAGGAAAGGAGGCAGGGAAGGGAGGAAGGAAGGCAGGAAGGGAGGAAGGAAGGCAGGAAGGGAGGAAGGAAGGCAGGAAGGGAGGAATGGAGGAAGATAGGGAGGGAGGAAGGAAGGAAGGCAGAGAGGAAGGGTGGGAGTGAGGAAGGAAGGAAGGCAGGAAGGGAGAAAGGGCGGAAGGCAGGGCGGAAGGCAGGGCGGAAGGCAGGGCGGAAGTAGAAGGGCGGAAGTAGAAGGGCGGAAGTAGAAGGGCGGAAGTAGAAGGGAGCAGGGAAGGCAGGAAGGTCGGGACGAAGGAAGGGAGTAAAGGAGGAAGTGAGGAAGGGAGGGACGGAGGAAGGGAGGGAGGTAGGAAGGAATGGGGGAAGGAAGGGAGGAAGGGAGGAAGGCAGGGAGGAAGTGAGGAAATGAGGAAGGGAGCAAGTAAAGGAGCAAGGAATCGAGGAAGGAAGGGAGTAAAGGAGGAAGGGAGGGAGGAAGGAAGGGAGGAATGGAGGCAGGGAGGATGGAAGGGAGGGAGGGAGGATGTCAGGAAGGGAGGAAGGAATGGAGGAATGGAGGAAGGAAGGAAGGCAGGAAGGGAGGATGGGAGGAAGGATGGAAGGAAGGAAGGCAGGGTGGAAGGGAGGAAGGCAGGAAAGAAGGCAGGAAGGGAGGATGGGAGGAAGGGAGGAAGAAAGGAACGGAGGAATGGAGGGAGGGAGGGGGGAAGGAAGGGAGAAAGGAAGGGAGGAAGTGAGGAAATGAGGAAGGGAGCAAGGAAGCGAGGAAAGATGGGAGTAAAGGAGGGAGGGAGGGAGGACGGAAGGGAGGGAGGGAGGAAGGGACGGAGGGAAGGAGGAAGGTAGAGAGGAAGGATGGGAGGAAGGAAGGGAGGAAGGGAGGAAGGAAGTGAGGAAGTGAGGAAATGAGGAAGGGAGCAAGGAAGCGAGGAAGGAAGGGAGGAAAGGAGGATGGACGGAAGGCAGGGAGGAAGGAATGAAGGCAGGGAGGAAGGGAGGGAGTGAAGAAGAAAGGAAGGCATGGAGGAAGGAAGGGAGGGATTGAGGAAGTGAGGAAGGGAGGAAGGTAGGGAGGAAGGAAGGGAGTAAAGGAAGGGAGGGAAGAAGGGAGGAAGGAAGTAGGGAAGGAAAGAAAATAGGAAGGGAGGGAGGAAGGGAGGGAGGAGGGAGGGAAAGGAGGAAGAGAGGGAGAGTTGAAGGAAGGAAGGAAGGGAGGAAGTAATGGAGGAAGGGAGAGAGGGAGGAAGGAGGAAGGAAGGAAACGTGGAAGGAAGGGCGGAAGGGAAGAAGGAGGGAAGGAATGGAGGAAGGGAGGGAGTGGAAGGAAGGGAGGAAGTAATGGAGGAAGGGAGAGAGGGAGGAAGGAAGGGAGGAAGGAAGGTAGGAAATAAGGAAGGTAGCAAGGAAGCGAGGAAGGAAGGGAGGAAAGGAGGAAGGGAGGAAAGAAGGATGGACGGAAGGCAGGGAGGAAGGAAGGGAGGGATTGAGGAAGTGAGGAAGGAAGGGAGGAAGGAAGGGAGGGAAGAAGGGAGGAAGGAAGTAGGGAAGGAAAGAAAAGAGGAGGGGAGGGAGGAAGGAGGGAAGATAGGGAGGAAGGGAGGAAGGGAGGAAGGAGGGAAGGAAAGGAGGAAGAGAGGGAGAGTTGAAGGAAGGAAGGGAGGAAGTAATGGAGGAAGGGAGAGAAGGAGGAAGGAGGGAGGAAGGAAGGAATGGAGATAGGGAGGAAGGGAGGAAGGGAGGAAGGAAGGAAGGCAGTGAGGAAGGGAGGGAGGAAGGAAGGTAGGCAGGCAGGAAGGCAGGAAGAAAGGAATGAAGGCAGGGAGGAAGGAAGGGAGGAAGTGAGGAAGGGAGGAAGGAAGGGAGGGATGAAGGAAGGGAGGAAGGAAGGAAGGCAGGGAGGAAGGGAGGGAGGGAGGATGGGAGAAACGGAGGGACGATTAGAGAAATGGAGGAAGGAATGGAGGAAGGAAATAGGGAGGAAGGAAGGGAGGAAGGCAGGGAGGGAGGGAGGAAGGCAGGGAGGGAGGGAGGATGGAAGGAATGAAATAAGGTAGGAAGGAAGGGAGGAAGGGAGGAATGAAAGGAGGAAGGGAGGAAGTAAGGGAGGAAGGAAGAGAGGCAGGGAGTAAAGGAGGGAGTAAGAAAGAAGGCACGAAAGGAAGGGAGTAAAGGGAGGAAGGTAGGGATGAAGGGAGGAAGTGAGCAAGGAATGGAGGAAGGAAGGGAGGGAAGGAGGAAGGGAGGAAGGAAGGGAGGGACGGAGGGAGGGAGGAAGGAAGGATGGAAGGGGGGAAGGAAGGGAGGAAGGGAGGAAGGAAGGGAGGAAGTGAGGAAATGAGGAAGGGAGCAAGGAAAGGAGGAAGGGAGGAAAGGAGGATGGACGGAAGGCAGGGAGGGAGGAAGTAAGGTAGGTAGGAAGGGAGGAAGGAAGGAAGGCAGAAAGGAAGGGTGGGAGTGAGGAAGGGAGAAAGGGAGGAAGGCAGGAAGGAAGGCAGGGCGGAAGGAAGGGAGGAAGGAAGGGAGGAAGTGAGGAAGTAGAAGGGAGCAAGGAAGGGAGCAGGGAAGGGAGGAAGGTCGGGAGGAAGGTCGGGAGTAAAGGAGGAAGGGAGGAAAGGAGGATGGACGGAAGGCAGGGAGGGAGGGAGGAAGGGAGGAAGGAAGGTAGGAAGGAAGGAAGGCAGGGCAAAAGGGAGGCAGTGAGGAAGGAAGGAAGGCAGGAAGAAAGGCAGGAAGTGAGGAAGGGAGAAAGGGAGGGAGGAAGGAAGGGAGGAAGTGAGGAAGTAGAAGCGAGCAAGGAAGCGAGCAGGGAAGGGAGGAAGGTCGGGAGGAAGGAAGGGAGTAAAGGAAGAAGGGACGAAGGAAGGAAGTGAGGTAGGAAGGAAGGAAGGATGGAAGGAAGCGAGGAAGGGAGGAAGGAAGGGAGGAAGTGAGGAAATGAGGAAGGCAGCAAGGAAGCGAGGAAGGAAGGGAGGAAAGGAGCAAGGGAGGAAAGGAGGATGGACGGAAGGCAGGGAGGAAGGAAGGGAGGGAGGAAGGAAGGAGGGCAGGGAGGAAGGGAGGGAGTGAAGAAAAAAGGAAGGCAGGGAGGAAGGAAGGGAGTGATTTAGGAAGTGAGGAAGGGAGGAAGGTAGGGAGGAAGGGAGTAAAGGAGGAAGGGAGGAAGGAAGAGAGGGAAGAAGGGAGTAAGGAAGTAGGGAAGGAAAGAAAAGAGGGAGGGAGGAAGGGAGGGAGGAAGGAGGGAAGGTAGGGAGGAAGGGAGGAAGAGGGAAGGAAAGGAGGAAGAGAGGGAGAGTTGAAGGAAGGAAGGGAGGAAGTAATGGAGGAAGGGAGAGAGGGAGGAAGGAGGGAGGAAGGAAGGAAGGGATATAGGGAGGAAGGAAGGAAGGCAGTGAGGGAGGGAGGGAGGAAGGAAGGCAGGCAGGAAGGCAGGAAGAAATGAAGGAAGGCAGGGAGGAAGGAAGGGAGGAAGTGAAGAAGTGAAGAAGGGAGGAAGGAAGGAAGGGATGAAGGAAGAGAGGAAGGAAGGAAGGCAGGGCGGAAGGGAGGGAGGAAGGGAAGATGAAAGGGAGGGAGGATGGGAGAAAGGGAGGGAAGATGGGAGAAATGGAGGAAGGGAGGAAGGAAGGAATGGAGGGAGGAAGGGAGGAAGGCAGGGAGGGAGGGCGGATGGAAGGAACGAAAGAAGGTAGGAAGGAAGGGAAGAAGGGAGGAATGAAAGGAGGAAGGGAGGAAGGCAGGGAGGGAGGGAGGGCGGATGGAAGGAACAAAAGAAGGTAGGAAGGAAGGGAAGAAGGAAGGAATGAAAGGAGGAAGGGAGGAAGTAAGGGAGGGAGGAAGAGAGGCAGAGTAAAGGAGCGAGTAAGAAAAGAAGGCACGAAAGGAAAGGAAGAATGAAGGGAGGAAGGTAGGAATGAAGGGAGGAAGGGAGGGAGGGAGGAAGGAAGGGAGCAAGGAATGGAGGAAGGGAGGGACGGAGGAAGGGAGGGACGGAGGAAGGGAGGGAGGAAGGGAGGAAGGATGGAAGGGAGGAAGGAAGGGAGGAAGTGAGGAAATGAGGAAGGGAGCAAGGAAGGGAGCAAGGAAAGGAGGAAGGGTGGAAAGGAAGATGGCCGGAAGGCAGGGAGGAAGGAAGGGAGGGAGGAAGTAAGGTAGGTAGGAACGGAGGAAGGGAGGAAGGCAGAGAGGAAGGGAGCAAGGCAGGAAGGGAGCAAGGCAGGAAGGCAGGAAGGCAGGAAGGGAGGAAGGCAGGAAGGGAGGAAGGTATGAAGGAAGGAAGGCAGGAAGGAAGGCAGGGCGGAAGGAAGGGAGGAAGTGAGGAAGTAGAAGGGAGCAAGGAAGGGAGCAGGGAAGGGAGCAGGGAAGGGAGGAAGGTCGGGAGGAAGGAAGGGAGTAAAGGAGGAAGGGAGGAACGAAGGAAGTGAGGAAGGGAGGGACGGAGGAAGGAAGGAAGGGAGGGAGGAAGGAAGGATGGAAGGGGGGAAGGAAGGGAGGAAGGGAGCAAGGAAGGGAGGAATTGAGGAAATGAGGAAGGGAGCAAGGAAGGAAGCAAGGAAGTGAAGGAAGGGAGTAAAGGAGGAAGGGAGGAAAGGAGGGTGGATGGAAGGCAGGGAGGAAGGAAGGAAGGCAGGGCAAAAGGGAGGGAGTGAGGAAGTAAGGAAGGCAGGAAGGGAGGAAGGGAGAAAGAGGAATGAAGGGAGGAAGGGAGGGAGGAAGGAAGGGAGCAAGGAATGGAGGAAGGCAGGCAGGGAGGGAAGGCAGGCAGGGAGGGAAGGCAGGCAGGGAGGGAAGGCAGGCAGGGAGGGAAGGCAGGCAGGGAGGGAAGGCAGGCAGGGAGGGAAGGCAGGCAGGGAGGGAAGGCAGGCAGGGAGGGAAGGCAGGCAGGGAGGAAGGAAGCAGAACGGAGCAAGAAAGGGAGCAGGGAAGGGAGGAAGGTCGGGAGGAAGGAAGGGAGTAAAGGAGGAAGGGACGAAGGAAGGAAGGGAGGGACGGAGGAAGGGAGGGAGGAAGGGAGAATGGGGGGAAGGAAGGGAGAATGGGGGGAAGGAAGGGAGGAAGGGAGGAAGGAAGGGAGGAAGGGAGGAAGTAAGGGAGGAAGGAAGCGAGGAAGGAAGGGAGGAAAGGAGGAAGGGAGGAAAGGAGGATGGACAGAAGGCAGGGAGGAAGGAAGGGAGGGAGGAAGGAAGGAGGGCAGGGAGGAAGGAAGGGAGGGAGGAAGGAAGGAGGGCAGGGAGGAAAGAAGGGAGGGAGGAAGGAAGGAGGGCAGGGAGGAAGGCAGGGAGGAATTGAGGGAGCAAGGAAGGGAGCAAGGAAGGGAGGAAGGAAGGGAGGAAGTTAGGGAGTAAAGGAGAAAGTGAGGAAGGAAGGGAGGGAAGAAGGGAGGAAGGAAGTAGGAAAGGAAAGAAAAGAGGAAGGCAGGAAGGAAGGCAGGGAGGAAGGGAGGGATTGAGGAAGTGAGGAAGGGAGCAAGGAAGGGAGGAAGGGAGGAAGGAAGGAAGGGAGTAAAGGAGGAAGGAGGATGGAAGGGAGGGAAGAAGGGAGGAAGGAAGTAGGGAAGGAAAGAAAAGAGTAAGGGAGGGAGGAAGGAGGGAAGGTAGGAAGGAAGGGAGTAAGGGAGGGAGGAAGGGGGGAAGGAAAGGAGGAAGAGAGGGAGAGTTATAGGAAGGAAGGAAGGGAGGAAGTAATGGAGGAAGGGAGAGAGGGAGGAAGGAGGAAGGAAGGAAACGTGGAAGGAAGGGGGGAAGAGAAGAAGGAGGGAAGGAATGGAGGAAGGGAGAGAGGGAGGGAGTAAAGGAGGGAGTAAGGAAAGAAGGCACGAAAGGAAGGGAGGAAGGAAGGGAGGGAGGGAGGAAGGAAGGGAGCAAGGAATGGAGGAAGGAAGGGAGCAAGGAATGGAGAAAGGAAGGGAGGAAGGGAGGGACGGAGGAAGGGAGGGAGGAAGGAAGGAAGGATGGAAGGGGGGAAGGAAGGGAGGAAGGGAGGAAGGAAGGGAGGAAGTGAGGAAATGAGGAAGGGAGCAAGGAAAGGAGGAAGGGAGGAAAGGAGGATCTACGGAAGGCAGGGAGGAAGGAAGGGAGGGAGGAAGTAAGGTAGGTAGGAAGGGAGGAAGGAAGGCAGAAAGGAAGGGTGGGAGTGAGGAAGGGAGAAAGGGAGGAAGGCAGGAAGGAAGGCAGGGCGGAAGGAAGGGAGGAAGTGAGGAAGTAGAAGGGAGCAAGGAAGGGAGCAGGGAAGGGAGTAAAGGAGGAAGGGAGGAAGGAAGGAAGTGAGGAAGGGAGGGACGGAGGAAGGGAGGGAGGAAGGAAGGATGGAAGGGGGGAAGGAAGGGAGGAAGTGAGGAAATGAGGAAGGGAGCAAGGAAGGAAGCAAGGAAGTGAAGGAAGGGAGTAAAGGAGGAAGGGAGGAAAGGAGGATGGACGGAAGGCAGGGAGGAAGGAAGGGAGGGAGGAAGGAAGGAAGGCAGGGCAAAAGGGAGGGAGTGAGGAAGGAAGGAAGGCAGGAAGGGAGGAATGGAGAAAGAGAGGAATGAAGGGAGGAGGAAGGGAGGGAGGAAGGAAGGGAGCAAGGAATGGAGGAAGGAAGGGAGGGAGGAAGGAAGGGAGGGAGGAAGGGAAGGAAGGGAAGGAAGGGAGGAAGGGAAGGCAGGCAGGGAGGAAGGCAGGCAGGGAGGAAGGCAGGCAGGGAGGAAGGCAGGCAGGGAGGAAGGCAGGCAGGGAGGAAGGCAGGCAGGGAGGAAGGCAGGCAGGGAGGAAGGAAGCAGAAGGGAGCAGGGAAGGGAGCAGGGAAGGGAGGAAGGTCGGGAGGAAGGAAGGGAGTAAAGGAGGAAGGGACGAAGGAAGGAAGGGAGGGACGGAGGAAGGGAGGGAGGAAGGGAGAAAGGGGGGAAGGAAGGGAGGAAGGATGTGAGGAAATGAGGAAGGGAGCAAGGAAGCGAGGAAGGAAGGGAGGAAAGGAGGAAGGGAGGAAAGGAGGATGGACGGAAGGCAGGGAGGAAGGAAGGGAGGGAGGAAGGCAGGGAGGAAGGGAGGGAGTGAGGAAGGCAGGAAGGGAGGAAGGGAGAAAGGGAGGAAGGCAGGGATGGAGGCAGGAAGGAAGGCAGGGAGGAATTGACGGAGGAAGGAAGGGAGGAAGTTAGGGAGGAAGGAAGGGAGTAAAGGAGAAAGTGAGGAAGGAAGGGAGGGAAGAAGGGAGGAAGGAAGTAGGAAAGGAAAGAAAAGAGGAAGGCAGGAAGGAAGGCAGGGAGGAAGGAAGTAGAAGGGAGCAGGGAAGGGAGGAAGGTCGGGAGGAAGGAAGGGAGGGAGGAAGGGAGGGACGGAGGAAGGGAGGGCGGAAGGAAGGATGGAAGGGGGGAAGAATGGGAGGAAGGGAGAAAGGAAGGGAGGAAGTGAGGAAATGAGGAAGGGAGCAAGGAAGCGAAGGAAGGGAGTAAAGGAGGAAGGGAGGAAAGGAGGATGGACGGAAGGCAGGGAGGAAGGGAGGGAGGAAGGAAGGGAGGAAGGAAGGAAGGCAGGGCAAAAGGGAGGGAGTGAGGAAGGGAGGCAGGAAGGGAGGGAGGCAGGAAGGGAGGGAGGCAGGAAGGGAGGGAGGCAGGAAGGGAGGGAGGCAGGAAGGGAGGGAGGAAGGAAGGGAGGAAGTTAGGGAGGAAGGAAGGGAGTAAAGGAGAAAGTGAGGAAGGAAGGCAGGGAAGAAGGGAGGAAGGAAGTAGGAAAGGAAAGAAAAGAGGAAGGCAGGAAGGAAGGCAGGGAGGAAGGGAGGGATTGAGGAAGTGAGGAAGGGAGCAAGGAAGGGAGGAAGGTAGGAAGGAAGGGAGTAAAGGAGGAAGGAGGATGGAAGGGAGGGAAGAAGGGAGGAAGGAAGTAGGGAAGGAAAGAAAAGAGTAAGGGAGGGAGGAAGGAGGGAAGGTAGGAAGGAAGGGAGTAAGGGAGGGAGGAAGGGGGGAAGGAAAGGATGAAGAGAGGGAGAGTTATAGGAAGGAAGGAAGGGAGGAAGTAATGGAGGAAGGGAGAGAGGGAGGGAGTAAAGGAGGGAGTAAGGAAAGAAGGCACGAAAGGCAGGGAGGAAGGTAGGAATGAAGGGAGGAAGGGAGGGAGGAAGGAAGGGAGCAAGGAATGGAGGAAGGAAGGGAGGAAGGGAGGGAAGGAGGAAGGGAGCAAGGAAGGGAGGAAGGAAGAGAGGCAGGGAGTAAAGGAGGGAGTAAGGAAAGAAAGCACGAAAGGAAGGGAGGAAGGAAGGGAGGAGGGTAGGAATGAAGGGAGGAAGGGAGGTAGGAAGGAAGGGAGGAAGGAAGGGAGGAAGGGAGGAAGGAAGGAAGGATGGAAGGGGGGAAAGAAGGGAGGAAGTGAGGAAATGAGGAAGGGAGCAAGGAAAGGAGGAAGGGAGGAAAGGAGGATCTACGGAAGGCAGGGAGGAAGGAAGGGAGGGAGGAAGTAACGTAGGTAGGAAGGGAGGAAGGAAGGAAGGCAGAAAGGAAGGGTGGGAGTGAGGAAGGGAGGAAGGGAGAAAGGGAGGAAGGCAGGAAGGAAGGCAGGGCGGAAGGAAGGGAGGAAGTGAGGAAGTAGAAGGGAGCAAGGAAGGGAGCAGGGAAGGGAGTAAAGGAGGAAGGGAGGAAGGAAGGAAGTGAGGAAGGGAGGGACGGAGGAAGGGAGGGAGGGAGGAAGGGAGGAAGGAAGGGAGCAAGTGAGGAAATGAGGAAGGGAGCAAGTAAATGAGCAAGGAATCGAGGAAGGAAGGGAGTAAAGGAGAAAGGGAGGATGGAAGGGAGGAAGGGAGGAAGGGAGGAAGGGAGGAAGGGAGGAAGAAAGGAACGGAGGACTGGAGGGAGGGAGGAAGGAAGGAAGGGGGGAAGGAAGGGGAAAGGAAGGGAGGAAGTGAGGAAATGAGGAAGGGAGCAAGGAAGCGAGGAAGGAAGGGAGTAAAGGAGGGAGGGAGGAGGGAAGGGAGGAAGGAAGGGAGGGAGGGAAGGAGGAAGGGAGGAAGGAAGGGACGGGGGAAGGGAGGAAGGAAGGGAGGAAGGGAGGAAGGGAGGAAGGGAGGAAAAAGGGGAGGCAGGGAGGAAGGCAGGGAGGAAGGCAGGGAGGAAGGCAGGGAGGAAGGCAGGGAGGACGGCAGGGAGGACGGCAGGGAGGAAGGCAGGGAGGAAGGCAGGAAGGCAGGAAGGCAGGAAGGGAGGATGGGAGGAAGGATGGAAGGTAGGAAGGAAGGGAGGAAAAGAGGGAGGGAGGAAGGAAGGGGGGAAGGGAGCGAGGAAGGAAGGAAGTAAAGGAGGAAGGAAGGGAGGGAGGAAGGAAGGCAGGGAGGAAGGAGGGAGGATGGAAGGAAGGGAGGGAGGGAGGTTGTTAGGAATGGAGGAAGGGAGGAAGGAATGGAGGAAGGGCGGAAGGAAGAGGGGAAGGGAGGAAGGAAGGGAAGGAGGTAGGAAAAGAGGAAGTTAGGGAGGAAGGAAGAAGGGAAGAAGGGAGTAAGGGAGGGAGTAAGGAAGGGAGTGAGGAAGGGAGGGAGTAAGGAAGGGAAGAAAAAAGGGAGGAAGGTAGGCAGGGAGGGAGGAAGGAAGGTAGGAAGGAAGGAAGGCAGGGAGGAAGGGAGGGAGTGAAGAAGAAAGGAAGGCAGGGAGGAAGGAAGGGAGGGATTGAGGAAGTGAGGAAGTTAGGGAGGAAGGAAGGGAGTAAAGGAGGAAGGGAGGAAGGAAGGGAGGGAAGAAGGGAGGAAGGAGGGAAGGAATGGAGGAAGGGAGGGAGAGTGGAAGGAAGGGAGGAAGTAATGGAGGAAGGGAGAGAGGGAGGAAGGAGGGAGGAAGGAAGGAAGGGAGATAGGGAGGAAGGAAGGAAGGCAGGCAGGAAGGCAGTAAGAAAGGGAGGAAGGAAGTGAGGAAGTGAGGAAGGGAGGAAGGGAAGATGGAAGGGAGGGAGGATGGGAGAAAGGGAGGGAGGATGGGAGAAATGGAGGAAGGGTGGAAGGGAGGAAGGGTGGAAGGGAGGAAGGGTGGAAGGGAGGTAGTAAGGAAGGGAGGGAGGCAGGGAGGGAGGCAGGGAGGGAGGCAGGGAGGGAGGCAGGGAGGGAGGGAGGATGGAAGGAACGAAAGAAGGTAGGAAGGAATGGAGGAAGGGAGGAATGAAAGGAGGAAGGGAGGAAGTAAGGGAGGAAGGAAGAGAGGCAGGGAGTAAAGGAGGGAGTAAGGAAAGAAGGCACTAAAGGAAGGGAGGATGAAAGGGAGGAAGGTAGGAATGAAGGGAGGAAAGGAGGGAGGAAGGAAGGGAGCAAGAAATGGAGGAAGGGAGGGACGGAGGAAGGGAGGGACGGAGGGAGGGAGGAAGGAAGGATGGAAGGGGGGAAGGAAGGGAGGAAGTGAGGAAATGAGGAAGGGAGCAAGGAAAGGAGGAAGGGAGGAAAGGAGGGAGGAAGGAAGGGTGGGAGGAAGTAAGGTAGGTAGGAAGGGAGGAAGGAAGGAAGGAAGGCAGAGAGGAAGGGTGGGAGTGAGGAAGGAAGGAAGGCAGGAAGGGAGGAAGGGAGGAAGGAAGGGAGGAAGGAAGGTATGAAGGAAGGAAGGCAGGAAGGAAGGCAGGGCGGAAGGAAGGGAGGAAGGAAGGGAGGAAGTGAGGAAGTAGAAGGGAGCAGGGAAGGCAGGAAGGTCGGGAGGAAGGCAGGGAGTAAAGGAGGAAGGGAGGAAGGAAGGAAGTGAGGAAGGGAGGGACGGAGGAAGGGAGGGAGTAAGGAAGGATGGAAGGGGGGAAGGAAGGGAGGAAGTGAGGAAATGAGGAAGGAAGCGAGGAAGGAAGGGAGGAAAGGAGGAAGGGACGAGGGAAGAAGGGAGGAAGGAAGTAGGGAAGGAAAGAAAAGAGGGAGGGAGGAAGGGAGGGAGGAAGGAGGGAAGGTAGGGACGAAGGGAGGAAGGGAGGAAGGAGGGAAGGAAAGGAGGAGGAGAGGGAGAGTTGAAGGGAGGAAGGGAGGAAGGAAGGAAGGCAGTGAGGAAGGGAGGGAGGGAGGTAGGAAGGCAGGCAGGAAGAAAGGAAGGAAGGCAGGGAGGAAGGAAGGGAGGAAGTGAAGAAGTGAGGAAGGGAGGAAGGAAGGGAGGGATGAAGGAAGGAAGGCAGGGAGGAAGGGAGGGAGGGAGGAAGGGAAGATGGAAGGGAGGGAGGATGGGAGAAAGGGAGGGAGATTGGGAGAAATGGAGGAAGGAAGGAAGGAAGGGAGGAAGGGTGGAAGGGAGGTAGCAAGAAAGGGAGGACGGAAGGGAGGTAGCAAGAAAGGGAGGACGGAAGGGAGGAAGGCAGGGAGGGAGGAAGGGAGGAAGGCAGGGAGGGAGGAAGGGAGGAAGGCAGGGAGGGAGGAAGGGAGGAAGGCAGGGAGGGAGGGAGGGCAGATGGAAGGAACGAAAGAAGGTAGGAAGGAAGGGAGGAAGGGAGGAATGAAAGGAGGAAGGGAGGAAGTAAGGGAGGAAGGAAGAGAGGCAGAGAGTAAAGGAGGGAGTAAGGAAAGAAGGCACGAAATGAAGGGAGGAAGGAAGGGAGGAAGGTAGGAATGAAGAGAGGAAGGGAGGGAGGAAGGAATGGAGCAAGGAAGGGAGGAAGGGAGGGAGGAAGGAAGGAAGGATGGGAGGGACGGAGGAAGGGAGGGAGGAAGGAAGGAAGGATGGAAGGGAGGAAGGAAGGGAGGAAGTGAGGAAATGAGGAAGGGAGCAAGGAAATGAGGAAGGGAGGAAAGGAGGATGGACGGAAGGCAGGGAGGAAGGAAGGGAGGGAGGAAGTAAGGTAGGTAGGAAGGGATGAAGGAAGGAAGGCAGAGAGGAAGGGTGGGAGTGAGAAAGGGCGGAAGGAAGGAAGGGAGGAAGGAAGGAAGGTAGGAAGGAAGGCAGGGCGGAAGGAAGGGAGGAAGGAAGTGGGGAAGTGAGGAAGTAGAAGGGAGCAAGGAAGGGAGGAAGGTCGGGAGGAAGGAAGGGAGTAAAGGAGGAAGGGAGGAACGAAGGAAGTGAGGGACGGAGAAAGGGAGGGAGGAAGGAATGATGGAAGGGGGGAAGGAAGGAAGGGAGGAAGTGAGGAAATGAGGAAGGGAGCAAGGAAGGGAGCAAGGAAGCGAAGGAAGGGAGTAAAGGAGGAAGGGAGGAAAGGAGGATGGACGGAAGGCAGGAAGGAAGGCAGGGAGGAAGGAAGGGAGGGAGGAA
The DNA here is from genome assembly GCF_017639655.2 of Falco naumanni. NCBI lineage: Eukaryota > Metazoa > Chordata > Aves > Falconiformes > Falconidae > Falco > Falco naumanni. The sequence continues at coordinate 21,825,307 of NC_054079.1, forward strand.
GGTTGGAAGGGAGGGAGGAAGGGAGGTAAGGAGGTAGGGAGGAAGGCAGGAAGGGAGCAAGGAAGGCAGGGAGGAAGGAAGGGAGGAAGTGAGGAAGCAGAAGGGAGCAAGGAAGGGAGCAGGGAAGGGAGGAAGGTCGGGAGGAAGGAAGGGAGTAAAGGAGGAAGGGACGAAGGGAGGAAGGGAGGGAGGAAGGGGGGAAGGAAGGGAGGAAGTGAGGAAATGAGGAAGGGAGCACGGAAGCGAGGAAGGAAGGGAGGAAAGGAGGATGGACGGAAGGCAGGGAGGAAGGAAGGGAGTGAGGAAGTAAGGTAGGTAGGAAGGGAGGAAGGAAGGAAGGCAGAGAGAAAGGGTGGGAGTGAGGAAGGAAGGAAGGCAGGAAGGGAGGAAGGGAGAAAGGGCGGAAGGAAGGCAGGAAGTGAGGAAGTAGAAGGGAGCAGGGAAGGGAGGAAGGTCGGGAGGAAGGAAGGGAGGGAGGAAGGGAGGGACGGAGGAAGGGAGGGCAGAAGGAAGGATGGAAGGGGGGAAGAATGGGAGGAAGGGAGAAAGGAAGGGAGGAAGTGAGGAAATGAGGAAGGGAGCAAGGAAGCGAAGGAAGGGAGTAAAGGAGGAAGGGAGGAAAGGAGGATGGACGGAAGGCAGGGAGGAAGGGAGGGAGGAAAGAAGGGAGGAAGGAAGGAAGGCAGGGCAAAAGGGAGGGAGTGAGGGAGGGAGGAAGGCAGGCAGGCAGGGAGGAAGGCAGGCAGGGAGGAAGGCAGGCAGGGAGGAAGGCAGGCAGGGAGGAAGGAAGGCAGGGAGGAAGGAAGGAAGTAGAAGGGAGCAGGGAAGGGAGGAAGGTCGGGAGGAAGGAAGGGAGTAAAGGAGGAAGGGACGAAGGAAGGAAGGGAGGAAGGGAGGGACGGAGGAAGGGAGTATGGTAGGAAGGAAGGAAGGGGGGAAGGAAGGAAGGAAAGAAGGGAGGAAGTGAGGAAATGCGGAAGGGAGGAAGTTAGGGAGGAAGGAAGGGAGCAAGGAAGCGAGGAAGGAAGGGAGGAAAGGAGGATGGACGGAAGGCAGGGAGGAAGGAAGGGAGGGAGGAAGGGAGGGAGTGAGGAAGGAAGGAGGGCAGGAAGGAAGGCAGGAAGGGAGGAAGGGAGAAAGGGAGGAAGGCATGGAGGGAGGCAGGAAGGAAGGCAGGGAGGAATTGAGGGAGCAAGGAAGGGAGCAAGGGAGGAAGGAAGGGAGGATGTTAGGGAGGAAGGAAGGGAGTAAAGGAGGAAGTGAGGAGGAAGGGAGGGAAGAAGGGAGGAAGGAAGTAGGGAAGGAAAGAAAAGAGGAAGGCAGGAAGGAAGGCAGGGAGGAAGGGAGGGATTGAGGAAGTGAGGAAGGGAGCAAGGAAGGCAGAAAGGTAGGAAGGAAGGAAGGGAGTATAGGAGGAGGGGAGGATGGAAGGGAGGGAAGAAGGGAGGAAGGAAGTAGGGAAGGAAAGAAAAGAGGAAGGGAGGGAGGAAGGAGGGAAGGTAGGAAGGAAGGGATTAAGGGAGGGAGGAAGGGAGGAAGGAGGGAAGGAAAGGAGGAAGAGAGGGAGAGTTATAGGAAGGAAGGGAGGAAGTAATGGAGGAAGGGAGAGAGGGAGGAAGGAGGAAGGAAGGAAACGTGGAAGGAAGGGGGGAAGGGAAGAAGGAGGGAAGGAATGGAGGAGGGGAGGGACAGTGGAAGGAAGGAAGGGAGGAAGTAATGGAGGAAGGGAGAGAGGGAGGAAGGAGGAAGGAAGGGAGATAGGGAGGAAGCGAGGAAGGAAGGAAGGCAGGAAGAAAGGAAGGAAGGCAGGGAGGAAGGAAGGGAGGAAGTGAAGAAGTGTGGAAGGGAGCAAGGAAGGGAGGGATGAAGGAAGGGAGGAAGGAAGGAAGGCAGGGAGGAAGGGAGGGAGGGAAGAAGAGAAGATGGAAGGGAGGGAGGATGGGAGGAAGGGAGGGAGGATGGGAGGAAGGGAGGGAGGATGGGAGGAAGGGAGGGAGGATGGGAGGAAGGGAGGGAGGATGGGAGGAAGGGAGGGAGGTAGAAAGGGAGGAAGGCAGGGAGGAAGCGAGGGAGGATGGAAGGAAGGAAAGAAGGTAGGAAGGAATGGAGGAAGGGAGGAATGAAAGGAGGAAGGAAGGGAGGAACGGAAGGAGGGAGGAAGGAAGGGAGGAAGGAAGAGAGGCAGAGAGTAACGTAGGGAGTAAGGAAAGAAGGCACGAAAGGAAGGGAGGAAGGGAGGACGGAAGGGAGGAAGAGAGGAAGGAAGGGACGGAGGGAGGGGGGAAGGACGGGAAAAAGGGAGGAAGGAAGGGAGGGAAGAAGGGTGGAAGGGAGGAAGGAAGGGAGGGAGGAAGGGAGGCAGGCAGGAAGGGAGGCACGAAGGGAGGAAGGGAGGGAAACAGGAAGGGAGGAAGGAAGAAAGGGAGGAAGGGAGGAGGGTGGAAGCGAGGGAGGAAGGGAGGGAGGGAGGATGGATGGAAGGAAAGAAGGTAGGAAGGAATGGAGGGAGAAAGGAAGGGAGGAAGGGAAGAAGGGACGGAGGGAGGAAGGGAGGTAAAGGAAGGAAGGAACGGAGGGAGGAAGGGACGAAGGGTGGAAGGGAGAGAGGGAGGATGGGAGGAAGGAAGGGATGGAGGAAGGGAGGAAGGAAGGAATGGAGGAAGGGAGGAAGGAGGGAAGGAATGGAGGAAGGAAGGGACAGTGGAAGGAAGGAAGGGAGGAATTAAGGGAGGAAGGGAGAGAGGGAGGAAGGAGGAAGGGAGAGAGGGAGGAAGGAGGGAGGAAGGAAGGAAAGGCGGATGGAAGGGAGGAAGGAAGGGAGTGAGGGAGGAATGAAGTGAGAAAGGAAAGGAGGGATGAAGGGAGGAAAGGAGGAAAGGAGGAAGGGAGGGACAGAGGATGGAAGGAAGGAAGGGAGGGTGGATGGGAAGAAGCGAGGAAAGAAGGGAGGAAGGAAGGCAAGGAGGAAGAGAGGGCGGGAGGAAAGGAGGAGGGAAGGGAGGAAGGAAGGGAGGAGGGACGAGAGGGAGGAAGGGAGGAAGCAAAAAAAGGAAGAAGAAAGGGAGGGAAGAACGGAGGAAGGAGGAAAAGGAGGAAGGAAGACAAGGAGGAAGGGAGGAGGGAAGTGAGGGAGGAAGGGAGGAAGCAAGAAAGGGAGGAAGAAAGGGAGGGAGGAACGGAGGAAGGAGGAAAAGGAGGAAGGAAGGGGAGAAGGGAGGGAGGAAGGGAGGGAGGGAGGATGGAAGGAAGGAAGGAATGGAGGAAGGGAGGGAGAGTGGAAGGAAGGAAGGGAAGAAGTAAGGGAGGAAGGGAGAGAGGGAGGAAGGAGGGAGGAAGGAAGGAAAGGTGGATGGAAGGGAGGAAGGGAGGGAGGGAGAAAGGAAGTGAGAAAGGAAGGGAGGGAGGAAGGGAGGAAAGGAGGAAAGGGGGAAGGGAGGGAGGAGAATTGAAGGAAGGAAGGGAGGGAGGATGGGAGGAAGGGAGGAAAGAAGGGAGGGAGGATGGGAGGAAGGGAGGAAAGAAGGGAGGGAGGAAGGGAGGAAGGAAGGGAGGAGGGAAGGGAGGGAGGAAGGGGGAAAGGAAGGGAGGGAGGGAGGGCGGTTGGAAGGAAGGAATGGAGGAAGGGAGGAAGGAAGGGTTGAAGAGAGGAAGGAAGGGACGGAGGGAGGGGGGAAGGAAGGGAAAAAGGAAGGAAGGACGGGAGGGGAGGAGGGAAGGGAGGAAGGAAGGAAGGGAGGACGGAAGGGAGGCAGGAAGGAAGGGAGGGAGAAAGGGAGGAGGGAGGGAGTATGGGAGGAAGGGAGGATATAAGGGAGGAAGGAAGGCAAGGAGGAAGGGAGGGAGGAAGGAAGGAAGGAAAGGAGGAGGGAAGGGAGGGAGGGCGGATGGAAGGAAGGAAAGAAGTTAGGAAAGAATGGAGGAATGAAGGGAGGAAGAATGAAGGGAAAAAGGAAGGAAGGGAGGGAAGAAGGGTGGGAGGTAGGAAGGAAGGGAGGCAGGAAGGAAGGAAGGGAGAAAGGGAGGAGGGAGGGAGGATGGGAGGAAGGGAGGATAAAAGGGAGGAAGGAAGGCAAGGAGGAAGGGAGGGAGGAAGGGAGGAAGGGAGGAAAGAAGGGAGGAAGGAAGGCAAGGAGAAAGGGAGGGAGGAAGGAAGGAAGGAAAGGGGGAGGGAAGGGAGGGAGGGCGGATGGAAGGAAGGAAAGAAGGTAGGAAAGAATGGAGGAATGAAGGGAGGAAGAATGAAGGGAAAAAGGAAGGAAGGGAGGGAAGAAGGGTGGGAGGCAGGAAGGAAGGGAGGCAGGAAGGAAGGAAGGGAGAAAGGGAGGAAGGGAGGATGGGAGGAAGGCAGGGAGGAAGGAATGAAGGCAGGGAGGAAGGAATGAAGGCAGGGAGGAAGGGAGGAAGGAAGGGAGGGAAGAAGGGAGAGAGGGAGAAAGGAAGGAAGGGAGGCAGGAAAGAGGGAAGGTAGGAAGGAAGGGAGGAAGGGAAAAAGGGACGGAGGGAGAAAGGTAGGAAGGGTAGTGAAGGGAGGCAGGAAGGGAGGAAGGGAGGGAGGAAGGAAGGAAGGAAGAAAGGGAGGAAGGGAGGAAGGAATGGAGGAAGGGAGGGACAGTGGAAGGAAGGAAGGGAGGAAGTAAGGGGGGAAGGGAGAGAGGGAGGAAGGAGGGAGGAAGGAAGGAAAGGTGGATGGAAGGGAGGAAGGGAAGGAGGGAGGAAGGAAGTGAGAAAGGAATGGAGGGAGGAAGGGAGGAAAGGAGGAAGGGAGGGAGGGAGCATGGAAGTAAGGAAGGGAGGGAGGATGGGAGGAAGGAAGGGAAGGAATGGAGGAAGGGAGGGAGAGTGGAAGGAAGGAGGGGAGGAAATAAGGGAGGGAGAGATGTAGGAAGGAGGGAGGAAGGAAGAAATGAAGGGAGGGAAGAAGGGAGGGAGGGAGAAGTGAAGGAAGAAAGGAAGGGAGGAGGGAAGGGAGGGAGGAAAGAGGGAAGGTAGGAAGGAAGGGAGGAAGGGACGGAGGGAGGAAGGGAGGTGAAGGGAGGGAGGAAGGAAGGGAGGCAGGAGGGGAGGAAGGAAGGGAGTGTGTGATGGCTTTGCACAAGCAGATAAAAAGAGCCATGGTGGGGACAGAACAATAATTAAGACAGAGGTCTTTTCTGAGCTTTTTTCCTGGTGAGTTATTTTTATAGGAATGAAGCTGAAACCACAACTTTTTTGCTAATGACCCCTTCTACGACAAGTCTTGCTTTTCTTTGCTTAGCTATGTTTTAAGTAATGTGTAGTGAGTGGTAGTTTTCAAAAACTCAGTATTTTCTTCACTTATTTACTCTTTAAGACTGAAAATGGGCAGGGGACTGTAGGCCACACAGAGCTATAAAATATTACACTTCACTTTATTCATAATGGTGTTTTAGATTTTGAGTGCTGAACCACCAGAATAGAAAAGAAAGTTGATAGTTTTTGCAAGGTCAGGAATAAGAAAATAAGACCTGATGAGTTTCTTTAAAATAGTCTAACTCCTGGATGTCCAGCCTGTGCTCTGTGAAGCTTCACCGTATATGAACTCACCACTTGTGTGTGACTGTGCTGAGAGTCCATGGGAGTGTCAGTGAGCTAGCAGTAGTAAATTTAGGGACCCGTCACCAAAATGAAGTCCAGGTATTGCAGAGCTGTTCTAAGAAAAAGCCTTAGAAGTGTTTGTTCCAGGCAGAGATGGTAGTGGCATGTATTTTTAGGCTAGATAACACATGCCTGTGAAAAAGTTACTACTGGTCTTTTTTGGGAGAAAGTCTAACTAACACCCTCAGTGTTTGAGATGTGTCAGGATTCAGGATGGGTGAATTATAAACTGGTAAAAATTTTTATTTCTCTTCTTTCACTTGCAGCTGCTTAAATAGACCAGAATAGTCTCTGTGCCCAGGGCCACGCTGCCCTTAGAGCTAGGGAGTAGAGCCTCAACTCAGAGATCACAGATAGTTGATGGAGCATAGTGGATGACCAAGCTTGTCTCCTCAGCCATGCCTCAGAGCCGTACCATCCAAACCTTGCTGGCATCCCATGAGGTAGGAACTTGTTCAACACCAAACGGGGGGTGGGAATGGAAGAAAATAAATAAATAAATAAAGCTTATGAAAGGTTTCTAGAACTATCCGACGGTACCAGACGGTACCTGACATCTGTGATGGCACACCCTTGAGAAGAGGTGGAGGCAACGGAGATGACTAGATGGGGCCAAGATAGTCTAATTAATTTTCTCTCCTGCTAATTTTGTAGATTAAAGAGATGTGATCCAGAGCTGCCATGTTAGTCTTTGCAATGAAGCAGGGATGGAACTAAGTCAAACTTAATAAATTGTATAGAATAACCCCCCTAACCACTAAACTGTTTGCTTCCTCCAACCTCCCCCCCGCAAAAAAAATATTACTTAATTATATCATTAAATATGTATGTTTTATATAGTTTGTAGTTTATTTTAAAATTATAGGTATTTTTAAGTCTCTTCTGCTTCACAAGTATGTATGGCCTCATCCACATTTGCAAGGAGCCTTGAATCTGTAGTCCATTGTGTAAATATTTTTAGGAGTTAAATCCCATAGTCATTGGGTCATAATTGTCATTAGAACAAATGGGAGGTTTAAGTAAGGACTGAAAACTTTCACCATGGTAAAACTTCAGGGGACAAAGAAAAAGGAACCAAGACATTTCCTAAGGAGAACCTCAAAATCCTTGCTGCAAACTTTAGTGACAGAAGTCTGAGGGGATGAAGTGAAGGAGGAAATTTGGCCTTTGCAGATCAAAATGCTTTTACTGATGTCTTCAGGAGTATTTGGAGTGTCCTGTCCCTAGTCCTTTTGTCACCTGTACCTCTGGCACTTTGTTTAAAGTCTTATGACACTTCAGCACTCTACACGTGACATTTCTTTATCAGCTTTTTCCCTTAACATTATTCTTCTTGTTGTTTTGCAGTTGAAATGTATTGGTTTCCCTTGTATATTTAATAATGTTTCTTTAATAGCAAAGAATAAAACATTTGTCAAGGTCTGGCCCTTACTTCTGAGGATTTTACACCTCTTCTTCAAGCTTAACGGAGTCCAGCACACTCTGATCAGAGGAGGTTGTACAAGTCAGTGGTGCATTGTCAGTAGTTTTGGGAAACATCGCTATAGAAATTCATAATGACTGTTGAAATCTGTGCTTATGGTTTCTGTCACAAGAGATCTGCACTGCAGTATGAGGTCTGGGGACTGAAAAATGTGCATTACAAGAATATAGTGGAAAATGGTGGTATCACGGACTGGCCAAGATCAGTAAGAATATCATAAGACTTCGTGTTTTCCTGAGAGGAAGGTACAGAGAGGGTGAAAACCTCCCCCAAACCTAATTTTTGGTTAACCTTGCTAACTGAAGTTCTGAGTGTATGCTCAGAATTACAGTTGTGAGCTATGCCATCTATTTTCTAACATCTAACAAGTAGCAATTGAGCTTTTAATTGGCTCAGAGCCATGTTTTCCCACAAAACAGTTTCATTTTAGCAAGAAGTAGTTGAAGGTAATGCTCTTTTGATGTAACCACCCTAGGGAGCAGTCAGTGTGCATTGCCTTGTCCAGTTTAGAAAGGTGTTTTAGAGATGGGTGATTTCCTTGTTTGCAGGATTGAAAATTATTTGACCAGTGGGGTATCTGTCGCTGTCCCACCCAGCTATTACTAGCACTCTGTCCACAGCATTTCTTTGAAACCCAGAAAATCGCGAGATCATGACTGCCACGATATCAGCACCTCACCAGCTACTGCCTCTCTGCTGGCAGAAGTCTGACCTTGTACAGCTCCTGAGCAGTCTCATTATGTTCAGCTCATCCACAGAAACAAAACTGGTGCCTTCACCTTTCTTCCTTTCTCAGACATAGCTGGTTTTGGAAAGAATAACTTGAAAGTTTGGAGGGAAATTCTGAGAGATCATATTAGAATTTATGTAAGTAGGAAATGTTTTTCAGAGTAAAGCAGAATGTGACTCTAAAGAATTGTGGTACCAGAATCACATTCTCCAGGGATGCTTCTTCACAGAAAAGAGGTGTCTCTTTTTGGTTTATCTGAACTAATTTTTACAGTATATAAAACAAATCTTGAAAATAGCACTCTTCTTCCAAAATAATAATATTCACTAGAGTTATTCTAGAGTAGGCTCTGAGTAGACTCCCTTTATTAAGAAGCTTCATTTTAGAAGCTTAATCTATAGGTACATATTGTGAGGTTTATGATAAGTAGTGTAGTTTAGTAAACGTATATCCAGTACAGTCTCATTTCCATAGAAACAAAGAAACCAAATTAATACTTAATCTAACCTCACTTAATTTTGGTACAGTTTAACTAAGAATAGGTTTCATCTATTGCATCAAAAATATTTGTTCTCTAGTTTACATGGAAAGATAATATAGTAGGGAGAAAAATATTCTTTTGTACTTCTGTGAATTCCTATTAAAAATTTGGTTTACTTTCCTATTCTCTAGTGGAAGAGTATGTTTGATTTCAATTAAAATGAAATGTCATAATTTTAGGACATGCTGCATAGTTTTAACGGGTATGCAATACCTTAGTCCATTAGGGAGAAGGCAGTGGGTTTGGAAAAAGGCCAATAGGTACAGGGAATGTTTCACATTCACAGTGGAAGTAGGCACGTACATGCATTCTACCAGCACACTGCAGGGGCAGTGGGTTTCCTCTTGCCTGCTTCCTTTGTAATTGCAGGGTTTAGGGCTATCTCTGTTAGACCTTTCTAGTGATGGATTTCCTAAATCCTTCAGCCTCATCATCAGTTTCATGGATCTGAGCAGTCATGGCCCAGCTGGAAATGCTGTGTGCTGTAACCAGCCACTGTGTTCGTTGGCAGCAGTGGTAGTCAGTGATATTTTGTTCTTAATAAGACTGTACAGTATGTTCTGTAAGTGAGGAAAGTCCACATTAGTGAATTTTAACATACAAAAATATTTTTTGTAAAAAATGCAGTGTGCCATTGAAAGCATCATCATACATGCTATTTTTTAATTCAAAAGAGGGTTTCCATGTTTTGGGGTTTTTTTTGCCATTTAAGTTTGTCATGTAAAAATTTCTTTTTGAGTCAAACTGCAATGACATTAGTTCTGTCCGTTTACCTCAGTCAAGTAAATGGGCATATGTAGGTAGTTACAGAAATACATAGGTCATGATGACAGCTTGGCTAAGAATACAAAATGTGCAATAAAGCAATTTCTTATAATGATTTCTACGGGTATCTTTAATATTTCCTAAAGAACCAGCATCTGGAAAAAATGTTTTTCCCCTGGAAACATTTTTTAAATTATTTTTTTCGTTAAATGATAGGGAGATGTTATTTGGAGGTGTATTATAGCTGATTAACTTAGTGAAAAAACAGTAAACCGAACATTATTGTTGTTACTGTTTGTCTACTGCTATTCATCTGGTTGCTGATTAAAGTACAGCAAAATATTCTACTTAATATAATTTATGGCTTTCCTTACAAAGCTGAGAAATAAAGGTAGGACATGTTTGGTATGAGACATGCCACCTAAAATGTCCATTTCACTCAAAAATGTATGTGGAATGTCCAGGCTTCTGGATGAATTCAGTGTGCTGATGAGTGTCATTGCTGCCAATCTGCACGTGCTGTCATTCTGCAGGACCAAGCCCTTTGTTTGGGTAAAAGAGGTTGTTTCTCTGTAAGTTTGGAACTGAATCAACATAGTATATGTATGAAACAAACTGTTCTTTTCTTCCTTTGGGTTTTATGTCTTTTCTGTTCTTTCTTCTAATTTGGAATTGTGGGTAGTCATAAATACAACTGGATGGATATCAGAACTACCAGTTCAAATACAATTCTGTTGTAATGTTTGAAGATAAATGTTATTTTTTAAGTAGAGGAAGAAGTTTTGAGCTATGAGATAGCATCATAACATAACTTTTCATAAAAAGATGTATTTGAAAAGTATAACTCTGAGTGTGTTTTGTAAAATGTTTAATGCCCTAATTTTTCCTATGTCAAAATTTCAACTAATTCTTAAATTTTATTTTAAATTCTTATTTCTAATATGGAAAATAAATTTCTTGATCACCCACTACTATGTCAGAAAACTACACCATGTAATTTCTTCTATAAAGTGTGAGAATCATCTTAAAACTACATGGAATTTTACTGTATTGCTCTCTGGAAATCTGCTGCAGAAACTCAGTCCTTTGATTAATAAAAAAGAAGTTTTTTCATTCCTCATGTAAACATAAGCATGATAACATTTTTATTAGTATCATCCTGTAACTTAAGTAGTGCTTTCTCTCTTGTGTTTGTTTCTTGAGTTTGTTTATGGATAATACTACTGATCAGGCTAGGATAAATTTTAAGTTCCTTACACAATAGATTCTCCATTCTCTTCTAAATAGCCCTTCCCTGCCTCTTTTTCATCTTGAATCCATCTTTTCTGAACAAATTGACTAGAATTACATGCAGCATTCCACATATGGTCCTTGTAGGCTCTTGTACAATGAAATTAATGGTTGCCTACGCCTGCTAGAAATAACCTGGATTACATCCTAGGATCCCTTTGATTTCTTACAACCATATCATATTGATACTGATAATTATCTTACAATTGAGTAGTATGTCCAGATCATTCTCCTGTATTATTTCTAACTGGTGTTTTCCAGGTTATAGCTTTTTTGTTATGATTATCAAACTCGTAGATTTATCTTACCTAATCTTAGCAGGCCAGGTGTAGATCCTTAGCTCTAAAAGAGGTGTCAAGAATAGCTGTGCTGACTCACTCTCTGGAGGGTTCGCTATCTAGCTACGTTTGAGTAGAGACCTGTCTTCTGGATGGCTGCGTTAGATGAGATGAATCACTCACTAAGTATACTTTTAATTATATATTATTAAACCTAATCTCCTTTCTATTGCTTTGGTCAGATTGAGCAGATCTGCCAGTATGAGGCCGCTGTCATCGCCATTACCTCCCTTAATTTGTCACTGGAACATTTCATTAGTGTACCCTTCCACTTACTACAGAGATCATTGTTGAAATAAGCAGTAAGATCAGTTCCAGCTCTAATCCTTGATGAGTATTGTGGGTTATAATCAAGCAGTATGTTCAGAAAGCTTACTGTCAGCTCCTCTTTTCCTAGTTAAATATCATGGTTTTCCAAGCTAACTACACTTTTTTCTGTGTTAGATTATCCAACACTTCTGAAGTCCAATCACATGAGATCTAGACTGCTTAAATCATAAGGTTTCCCATCAGAGGAAAATGTTAGATTTGTCTAACATGATCTGTCTCTTGTAAGTTGTTCTCCCACTTATGTCCATGTGCTTAATTATTGTTTTCTTTGAAAATTATCCTTAAACTTTGTCTATTCAAGTCTAGCTAATGGTTCAATGGCTGCTAAGTTTTTCTTAAAAATGTCCACATTTGCCATATTTCAATAATATATTTGTGTTATTTGTTTGATAGACCGATGATTTACTGTGCCAGCTCTTTAAGTCATCTGGGCTGGAGATCATCCCCAGATTGAGCACATTAAAGTTTCTGAGTACTGCTTCCATCTCAGATGCGATCATTTTACTTTCTATTACTTTATTCTCATTAGCAGTGTTGTCTTTATTTTTGGCATCGAACTAATATTTTTATCTGTGCAAAGGTGGGACAAAGCTTGCAAATTCCACAAGTCATGATGCTGTTGTTTCAAACATATTTTTCATGTAAATGATGACATTTGAATAGAGACTTCAGATTTGGAGGTATTTTAGTTAATTCTAGCAGATGCTGAATTGAATATTATGGGCCTTTTACTAGGAGGCGCTAAAAACTTGAATCCTACTGACCTCGAAGGCAGGAAAGAGTGCCATGGAAGGTTTTAGTATCTCATGCCAATAGTTAATGGGAGTATCTACAGTCATTTCCCGAATGTCATGGGGAAGAAAATATTAATCTATTTCAGTCTTTCAAAAAGTTACCATTTTCCTCTATCTGCATAACAGGTATCCGTCTCTGTCTTCTGAACAATTTCAATCAAGAAAAAATATTCTAAAGAAACAGTGGAACAAGAGTTGGCATATGGAGCCTGGGCTCAGGCCATTGGCGGCTCTAAACCCACAGTTACGGAGTGGTGCTCATGTGCTGCAGCTAATGTCTTCAGAGAGATGGGGCAAGCATCACAATCCACACATGAACAAATTTGCTAAGTCAATAATGGAAGAATGCTAAAGAAAATGTATCCCCTTGGAGATTTTACATTCATTCTTCCTAGAATTTAATCGAAGATGAATAACTTGGTTACTTGTTTTTGTTAAAATCAAACATGCTTGTTCTTCACTTGCAAAAATAGGAAACTTCTTTCAAAGTAACACTCTTCATGAAAGAATACAAGCGTGCAGCTGCTACATGACTAAGTGATTAAAAACCTTAGTGATGGCTAATTCATTGAAGGTGATACATTTACTCTCAAGGCCAAGTATCATAGAAATAGATGTTTAGCTTTTTCTTCCTTAATGTGAACTAAACCACCAATAGTTTTGAGCAGGTTTGCAAGAGTCTTCATATCCAGTTTTTCCCAGCTGAATTCAGGCTATGACAACCAGAATTGTCTTCTATCTAATATTCCTCTTTTATACATGAGTCTTCATACTCATAGTTTTTACACAAAAAAATGTTTCAAACTGTCTAAGACCAAGGGTAAAGTTCACAACATTTTATACAGCCTGCTGAAAAAATGCCAAGATAGGTGGCATTTTCTGTGCTGGCATACATTGCTTGTCCTTATAATCTAATTAAAAGATTATGTAAAAATACATGGAAATAAGAATAGAAAAGGGATGAAGAAGAACATAATTGAAGGAATACATAGTGGTTGGATTAGTTATTTTCACAATTAGCTACTTGAATTAGCTACTTGACAGGCAATATAGAAGAAAGAATAAAGGGCTATCTCTGACAAGGACAGTTTTTAGTGAAGCTGCTACTGTAAGTGTATTATGATTTAAATATAAAGAGCTTCAGGTTTCAGTTAAATGGATTTTGATTCTGCTTATTTTTCTAATGCTAGATTTGTTTCATTTCCATATTAAGTTCTTTTTATTAAACCATGCAATATATGATAGAAATTTCAACCTTTGTTTCAAGCGCAACAGAGTTTTCTGGGAATGGCCCAGAACATAATCTAACTTTTTTAAACAAACAAACATAGATTTGTGCTTAATAAAGAGATTAAACATAAAATCTTAGGTTTGGTTTAAATATTGTGAACTGGAGACACAGGTGTGTTTTTTCTAGATCTATGAGAAGGTCTGCTTTGCCATCGATCAGCTCGTAGTTTTACCAGTGTTTTCTCTGGCATAGTCGTCAGAGGTTTGATTATACCGAGCTGTTTTGCTAGGTGGAGTGCTGTATCAGCAGGGGAAAACCAAAGGGAAGAGCTATGTGAAAAACGCCAGAAAACTCTAATGACATTTTATGAGAATTAAGTTGATTATTTGGGATGAATATGAGGAAGGAAATCCTACTAGAATAAATTTTCATGGCAAACTAGTTTCAATGTTTTGGAGGGAACCAAATTTCATACTAAACTAAAGTTGGAAGTAGGTCTTTGTTCATCCACTCAGGAAGAAGAAAGATGACATTGCATACATGTAACCATATATTTGTGGAGATAGATGCATATGGACATATTATACATATTGATATATATATATGTACATATTAGATAGAAATAGTCAATCAAAATTAGTAAAACATCTGAAATAGCACGTGTGGTATGTGAGATACTCATTCACAGATTAACTTTGTAAAAATGTTGTAATAATGAAAATTACATAAACAATCACAAACTTTGTTTTGCCTTACAAAAACTGTGAGGGTTGTTAGAATAGAGATCATTATAGCATTCTGTTTATGTAGAAAACCCACTGCATAAAATATGCATTTTTTCCAGTTCACATAATGAATTTAGGTGATCGAGGGCTGTCAGATTGTTGTGTCATACAGCAAAAATATCAAATAAAATAGAAAAATTTATCTGGAACACGCTTTCCTTCATCATAAATGAATTTTCCCTAGAAATTTTAGAACATAGTTGAAAGTGGTTGGAAGATTTCTGGGAGTTCATTACAGTCATAGATTAGTAGTTTGTCATGAGACTACCACTGGAAATTAAAGATTGCACATGGCATTCCACAGCTGTGAGATGTGTCCACTGACTGGCACATGCTGACAATTTGGGATTTCAGCACTTCGCACGTACTCTCTATGCACTTACTTTGTGCATTTTTGGATAATCATAGAGTAAATACAGAAGAGGAAATATATATCTTGAAAGAGGAAATGTCTGTGCATCTTTCACATCATATGTTGAATATTATCAGAAGCAATAAAATATCTTTCAGTGCTCAATAGAAAACTGGAGCGCTTCATGGAATGCTGTGAATGTTAGTGTGTTTCCTACTATGAAACTGGTCAGAAAATTTTAGGGAATGCTACATTTCAGAGTTTGGTCAGCAAAAGCAGGTAGTGGGCACTGAATCAGTGAAGTGAGCTGAGAACAAAAAAAGACTCTTTCAGATTTGTAAATGTTTTTTTTAAAATGTAAACAGGCCATCACAGAGTTAAGTATTAGACGTGTAAGTAAACCAGCGATATATATTACAAAAGTAAGATTTCTCATTCTGGTATAGTTAATTAAAAAAACCTTAATCTAAAGAGAAAATAAAATCCTCAAGGAGTCTTTCCATGGATGCCAAAAATTTTGGGGAAGAACTACCCAGAGTCCATGCCCCACCTTTCAGGAAATATGTTCAGGGCTGTTTTCTGGATTCTTAATTTAAAATAACTGTTCTTGCTAATGACATAAGGGAAGATGCTATATCAAATTTGGCAGTAGATTTTCAAATGGCCAATGAGACAGTTCAAAAAACTGCAAGACAATCTGCTTAGCTGTCTTTGGCTACTGCTGTTTTGGCTTCTAGTGAGACCACCATTTCACCCAAGGCGTCTGGATTTAGTAAAGCAAGAGCAGCATGTACATGCAACCATAGCTGACCAAACAACGGCAACAAAGCCTATTGTAGCTGCATATCTTACAGAACCCACAATAAATCACAGGTCTAATCCTCTTGACTATTCATATGACGTGCGGAAAGCAGACTCCACAATCTGTAAGATTGTAAAGTAGGTATGTTTATTCAGCGCTGGGCAGCACGGGGGAGTAGTCCCGCCAAAACCTGAAAGGTGACTCAGCTTTCAAAGGCTGACATATCTTCATGCTGTAATGAAAAACTTTCTGGTCTATTTAAGGCATGAGATGACTAGCTGAAGCTACAGTTAAGTATTGCAGATAGAAATTTGAAGTTACTCATCAGTGCTACCTACACATGGGAGTCAGGCCACCAGACTTCTTCTGTTCTTTCAGATTATTTGCTTTGCTGTAGAATAAACCCCAGCCAGAGTGGTATCTGTGCCTATATTATTTATTTTTTTTTTGGATAATCCATTGTGTGGGATGAAAACTCTATTTCTTCAAATGTTTTAAGGATTAGAAATTCAGTCAGCACCAGGTTTTAAAAGTAGCTCTTCTGAAAAAAAGAGATAGGACACAAACAGAGCTCTAAGTCTGGCTATTGCTGAGCAGGAAATGTACAAGCAGAGGAGAATAGAATCCAAGCAAATCTGAGTGCCAGATCACTTGGTAAAACCTAACAATTACTGAAATAATAAACCAAAACATCTTGAGTTAAATTAATCTCCCTTGTAACTTCACTGATGTGAAGAGGTAGGCTGGGTATGAATTTGGCTCGCTGTGCCCTGGTTAGTTGTCGCAGGCTCATGGCAGAGGCGGCTGTAAGGGAGCGCCGTACAGATGGTGCCGGGCAGGCAGAGGTGGAAGGAGGGAGGGCAGGAGGGGCATGGGGCACACTGTATGTTCGACTGCTTCGGTCCTGTGTCCCTCCCTTCTGTCGCAGGGTGGAGTATCCTGGGCTCAACTGCTGCACCAGCTCTTTGCTTCCTGGGTGTTGCACCGGCACAGCTTACCCAGCTGTATTTGGCACCAGTAAAGTATGTTTATGTATGGGGCCTCAGCCTTAATGAGTCAATAAAATGACTGTAAAGCATCTTCTTCAAAACAAAACTGCACTTGTGCACTACATTTCATGGAGAAGGGGGAAGAAAGTTCAGGTGAATGACTCTTCCCCCCTTTTTGGCAAATCTTGATCCATTGCACTCAGCCCAAATATCTTCTGCCTGCACAGAGAAACTAAACACACCTTGGTAGGATGACCCTCGGGCTGTCGCTGGCGGTGGCCCTCAATGTGGCAATGTACACTGGTATTCCCTTCATCCTAGCTTTCGATCATGCAAGTGTAAAAATTGCTAGCTTAGCTGAGGTCATAAATCTCCCTTCAAGTAATACCTTCTTTTCTGTTTCCTTGATGAGCTTTCATTTGGCTACTTCTGTATCTTGCTTTGCTTCATACAAATGCATTCTTTTCCTAAGATCCTCTTTGAATTATGCACATGAATTTAAGCATAATGAAAACTGTGCTATACTATACATGACATTAAAAAATTATTCAGATACCTATTTGAGGCATACATATATATATGTATAAAAATTCATTCAATTTTCACATAAAATATCTTGTAATTAATGGACAAATTATTTACAGTCTAGACAAATTTGTCTTCCTCTCATTCTTTGGTTGTTCAAAATTATTTAAAATACACTGTACAAAGATACTTAAGTATCTTAACAGCTCTTCTTTCATTGGCTTATTCCTGGATTTAAGCTCCTCAATCACTTGGGCACTTTTACAATACTCATTCACCCAAAATAATCTTGAACAATCCCCATTTTTAAAAAAAAGCTTTTTTTGGAAGCTGTTTCCAAGTTACTTTAATGTTCTGCATGATATAAACCATAATAATTAAATTACTTATTTAAAAGAAAATATTCTTGTCTGCTATCATCTATTCATTCAATTATTCAGTGGAGTTTTGAATAATCAAGCTTAAAAAATGAAGGCATGAATAGAATGCTGTTGCAAATGCTCCAACTTCTCTATGTGGCCTTCACTATAATTGTCAAGAATATAATTTACATAAATGGAGGATGATGGGTTTGGGTTTGTTTTTTAATAATAGACACATAGAATGCTTTGGGTTGGAAGGGACCTTAAAGATCATCTAGTTCCAACCCCCCTGCCATGGGCAAGAGACACCTTCCACTAGACCAGGTTGCTCCAAGCCCCATCATTAATGTTCCAAGATGACTATTTTATCTGTGCAATGTAATCTTGGAAACAAGAATAATTGAAAACATCAGAATCCTATCAGAGTGAATATAGTCTATCACAAAAAAATGTTCCTTTTATATTGTTGTAAAGGGAAACACTGAAATAATTGTCCACATAATTATTTGTTTTTACTGTTATCAAATTCCAAGAATATTAACAATGGAAAGGAAGGGCTGGTACTTGATCTTCTCCTGACCTCTTCCTCTGTATATGTTCACAGATGATGAATATTGACAAAGCTGTTAGTAATCAAAAGAGATTCCATTTGTCTAATGTCCCAGCAAGCTAAGGGACTGTAGGACATTACTGCCTGAGGTATCGCATGGAAGGAAAGTAGAGTTCTTGCCTTTGTGGCTGTGGGAAAGAGCATGTACACTTGCACCTTCAGTATTCTACCTTAAGGAGAAAGATGAGAAGATCCAGAACATTTGACTCTTTTATGTCATGTTATTTAACTATGTGTCTTTTGGCAGAAGAGGGAGGAAGTAATTCAAGGCTTAAAATGTTTATAGCTGCATGATTCCCAACTAAACTTATTTTTAAGATTTTTGCATAGCAAAAATGTAGATAATAGTGCTGAATATACTGAATGATAGGTTCTGAAAGGCTCATCTCATTTCACGTTAAATTGCAAGAAAAGCTTTTCATGAAGCACTGTGTTCAACATAGAACAGTTTTTATATACCATCTACATTTTTGCTGAGGGTCTGAATTCCAGCTTTGGTGAGCCTTGGGGCAAGCATCCACATGAGCTGGGAAGGGAAGAGTGCTGCTGTGCCAGCCTTGAGGACCTGGTGATACCTACCCTGAGCGTGACCATGCTTGTTGCAAAGACTTGCTGCAATGCTGTGCCTCAGCAGGGTATGCTCCTGGCTGCAGGGCCATCAACTCCCATTGGTAATGCTGAAGAAAGGGAACCTGACATAAAGAAAAAAGTCATGTTCCCATGGAGATTTCTGGATTTTTAACAGTGCCAGTGTAGAAAAATTAGAGAAGGAAGCAGCAGCCTTTGCTCCCTACAGATTTTCTTTAATAAATGGAGTTAGAAAGGAATGCAGAATGCTTATGGCAGCTAGGAAGGGGCAGTAAGGGAATGATTGATGCATGAACCCTTAACACAAAGAGCCTGGAAACTGTTGAGCAGGGAACAGCAGATCTCTGACTTATGTTATCCTTCTGGCAAAGGAGCTGGCATAATCTTTTTGGTCAATATCATTCCAGAAATTATTGTTTATCTTATCTAAAATAACCTGCTCTAATCTCAGCCTAGATCATTGTACCGATTTAGTGGTCCTCAACCAGTGAAAACGTAAGATTCTCTAATCAGGTGAGAACATGAATTGCTCTCATTTGAAGCCAGCCCTGTTACTGGTTCCAGCCTCTTGTGTGGGCACAGGCAGTCAGTCTGCATCTCCTTTGCCAAGAAACAGTCAGTCTAGTACCTTCTGCTTTATATTTACAAAAATATTTTTTCATCCACTCTCCAACCTACTGCTGAAGTTGTGAGGTGTAGCATCTCACAGTGAAAACTGATGGTGTGGCTTATCTGAAAATGTACCCTGCTCAAGAAGAACTGGTCATTTATGGATTATATTTCAAATGTAATCTATCAACCTGGCATAATTCAACAAGTGATCAGGAACAATGAATAAGAACAATATCTTCATGCAAGTCAATTCATACACCATGATATTTCTGTTGAGAGTCATAGTGGGATTAGTGGATGGGCTCCTGCTGAACTGAGATCTGAATTCCTCAGCTCTGTTGTTATTTTTATTCACAAGTTATAAGGGCAGCTGGTTTATATGCCACTGTGCAATTACTGCACAGACCCAGGAACAACTTAACTTTCATCTTTGTGAATTTGGAAAGGAAACAGTATATACAAAGAGCAGAAAACCCGTAGCAGCCTGAGATTTCTAGCATCAGACCTCTGTTGGTCTTGGATCCCGATGAAGTGCTTCTTATCACTCCAGGAACAATTTACTCTTGACTCAGATATCTAAATGTAGGCTGTCTGTGCTTTAGATGTTTACATGTGAGGTACGTGTCTCTTCTCACCCTAACGTAGACACCTGTGTTTGGCCATCTTACACCCATGTATCTCCACTGACTATACAGGCATTCTTAAACTTGTAGCTCACAGCCCAAGGATGGTGTTTGACAGGTTTGACAATTTCAGAATAAGTGAATGAGAAAGCAGCCGAGAGGTGACTTTGTAGCTGCACAATTTTAAGATGAGCTCAGACAAGTTTTCTCAAGTTGAAAATAAAATAGTGAAAGAAAATACTTGTCCTTATTTCTGTTCCTAATAACCTCCCAGCTGTGACTCCAAATGAAACAATCCTGAAATTCCATGATCTAATTTATTTTTCTTCACTTATAACATCTGTTTACTTTTTGCACCTCACAACCAAATCCTAAGCACTGTGCCTCTCAACCCACATGTCCAGCCTGAGGAAGTGCAAGAAAGAAGCTTCCTCCAGCTATGAGAAATCGTAAAAGACATCAAAGACATCTTAGCATAAAAACACTGAGTAGACCCAATACCTCACCCTGGAATGAAGGGAAAAGGCAGGATAGCTTGATATAGTAATAAGCCAGCAGATCAGGAAGAAAATTTTCTTACAAATGGCATGAAATGAAGCCCAAGCATGTTACCACTGTATTTGCTGAATTTTCTTATCTGGAAAAATATCTGAAGGGCTGGTTTGTGTATTTTGGTAATGCTACTGTAATTCAACCACCAACAGGATCTCACGGGCTTCCAGAGACGGGGAAAGGATGGACAGTGGTTAAGTTCTGACATGTCTTGGGTCAAACCTGTGCACCCTTACAACCGTCTGCTGTGGTCTTGGGCAAGTAACTAAGCACACCCTGACAGTTGCATGGGGATGGAGTATATGACTGCAGTAACAGGGAGTATTAGGATTTGAACTGAAATACCCAACTGCTAAGATAACAGGCTGCCTGTAAGCACCCAGGAGAGGGAGAATAACCTGATTAGAGCAAATTGTGTAAGAGCTGCAGGTGCACAGCACCTCTCTGGACTTGCCTCTCTGCTTGGAGGCTGGAAATAAGACTTTCAGATGTTTAAAGTTAGCATCTTGTAATGCAATTAGCAGCTAGCAAGAAAGAGATGAAACACCCTGTGACTTGTCATCTCTGCAGAAACCAGTAGCAAGCCCTCTGTGGGCTAATACTGCATTGCAGGACAGTGGTTAAATCCAGTGTAAATGTTTTAAAGCAATGTTTCCTAAAAAGCATTTGTATTAAAAATGAGATCAAATTCCAACGTCTTTTCTTGTCCTTAACTGGGCAAATTTTCTAATGAGGCAACTTTTACTGGGAAGATAATCAAGAAAAGGCTGTCACAAATTCAGAGTGAACTAGGGTTTGGCTTTTGTCGAATGTTTTCGTTTAGATAAAAATTTAAACTTCAACCTAAACTACGTGACATCAACCCTTTAACATGACACAGTTGCAGTAATATTGCAGTTTTAGGACTTTTTAAATAAAGATTACCTGAATCTTTTTTAAAAATAATCTGGACAAATTTTTGGATATGCTTTAAGAGTGCTGCCTT
Source organism: Falco naumanni (assembly GCF_017639655.2). Lineage (NCBI taxonomy): Eukaryota > Metazoa > Chordata > Aves > Falconiformes > Falconidae > Falco > Falco naumanni. Next base: position 21,846,207 of record NC_054079.1, read on the forward strand.
GATAGCTAATATGGTATGTCTGATAGGGCCCTCTGGAATCTTAAAAAAGAGCAGTCATATTGAAGGTTGAAACCTATTCTAAATTTTTGCGAGAAATAGGGTTACTATATGCCATCTTTTACAGAGGTAATCACCACCACACAATGGGCTGAACCTTCTCATGCTCAGAAACAGTAATTTTGAGAGGAAGAATAAAAACCAAGTAAGTTGCATTGACTATCCACACCAGGTGATATGATTTTGATAGCTGCAGGCCAGGTTTAGTTTAAATTTGCTACAGGTGAGGTCCTCAAGAAAAAACAGTGCTGTTGATCCATTAGGGTTAGACAGAAATCAGTTCATGAAGATGGGTGAAGCAGCAAGCAGAGCACTTTTGAATGCTGGCTTTTGAAAAAGCAAGGTGGAGGATGAGATCTCTGAACTCAAGTAACGTAACTTGCAAGGTTTCAGTGAGCCTATGTGGCTCAGGAGAATATGAACTGCCAAGGATATTAACCTCAGAAAATCTTCCAGTGCTCTGCTTTCCATCTTTTCTGGTGTATGGTACAGTGCTGTTTGCCACAGCTGGTGATGGTTCTGTGCTCTCTTATTCTATTGCTTGCTGCTTTTTCAAGTGGGTTCTTGCAACGTGCATCTCCCGTGGGTACCCAGTTTCTCACAGCTAGGATCCATAACAGATAATCTTACTGCTATCAACAAAACCCCCATGCTGATTGTAACACTTATTTTTGTAGGCTTTCCTGTCTATCACCACGTGCAGTGTCTGAGTGCCATTCTACACCTTCACTGTACTCAGTGTAGCAGTGCAGAAATCCTGAGCCACAATTCTTTAGCATCTGCTGCTTTTCTGTAAGGTCTTTACTTGCACTACTTCCTTCTGACATATGGTAACTGTAAGTTTGTTTTCCCATGACCTTCATTGCCATACCGGTGAGTTGTTTTGCAAAACAGGCAAAACTACAGCATCAGATGGACCTGGATCACGAAACCCCTTCCTGAAGAAGGCATGCATCATGCCTCAGTTTTGTGCACTGTATGGTCTGAGATGTCTCTTACATTGGTTCTGGTACCAACCAAGAGCTTTTAAGCAGTAGGATCCAGACACTGAGGTTTTTTGCTGTAAGCTGTCCTTCCTGAAAAACAGAATGTCCTTCGCTGTTCTCCCATAACACCACCAAGACAGACATGTTTTGACCTGTTCCCTCATGCCTCCCAGTCCTTTTGGGACCAAAGCCAGGAGCTGGAGTCTGGGGACAAGTACACTTTATGGATAGTATGTTTCATGTCAGACGTTGGGCCCTGCAGTGTAAACCAATTACAAAGTCAAAAGCATACATATCCATGAAGTTGTCATCTTCATTAGGAACCTGTATCATTAATGCTGTTGGGACTTTGAAATTGTAGGAAACTTGTCCCTTGCCAGAGTAACTCAAATGTTGCTTAGCAGCATGATCGGTGAGGTGGCAGGAGATGTCCTTCTGTTGGATGAAGTCCTGTGACTGATCTGCAGGACACTGGAAAGCTCTACACAGCAGAAAGCAAGGACAGACCAGAAGAGGGAATAGGTAGAGCAGGCTGTAGTCTGAGGATGCTGTCCCAGACCTACTGTTCCTTGTTATGATAACCCTCCAGCAGTTGTGGTCAGTGCTTCCAGGCTCCCCAGCTGGAGTATCAGAGGTACAGACATGTTTCTGCAGTCTCTGGGCCACCTCTTCCACATGAGACAGTAAAACAGGCATTGACACAGGATCTCCTTCTATCTTGTGCTCACTAAGATCTGAAAATTGCCAGCTCAGAACCTCCTGATTGTGGTGTGTGTATCATCTCCAGTGCAATGTTCTTTCACTGCTGAATATGCACTAAATGTAAATAAATATCTTAAAATTGGTTTAGAAGGAGTAATGGAAATACATGAAGTTATCCCTAAAATATAATAACCTCCTGTTCCCCAGCAGGAACTCTAGGGCCTTGTTCAGATACACTGATTGTGTTGTCTGTAAAACTAGAGAGAGAGCTTAAAAGGTTGAAAAGAAATGAGGGATTAGGAAAAAAAAGCACTAGAGGGAGGAAACACAAAGCAAAACTGCATCTGGCTAGCGTAAATGAATAGATTCTTGCATATTAAATGTTCTCATTGTTATTGTTAATACTGAGCCACAGGTGAAATATTTTAAATAAAAGCAACGATGCCCTACTGGATCATTTCAACAACTGTTTAACCTTGTGGCAAATATTTACTGTCTTATCCTCACCCATGACTTTAATAGTGAGCCTTTGGGTTTGCTGGGGAATCACGGGGGCATGGCTGGCGTGCACATTTCCTGGGACCCTCAGAGCCCAGTGGTCTCTGCAGCCTGCAGGCTCCTCCATGACCCTTTCTGCACGCCCTAGAGATCAACCTTTCCCAAGGGATGAGAATACAGTGTGCTACCTTTCAAGTCAGGGAAATCCATGTGGATTTACACCAGCTGGATGTCTCATTCAGCTGACCCAAAGCTTCCCTCCCGTTCTGTTCGTGCTTGCAAGGGGCACAGCCACGTGCCTGTCAGTGAGCTCTCGGGGCAGCTCTCTGCTTCTGCGTTGGGAAAGATGCAACAGCACAGAGATACAGAGGTTGTGACTTTACAGGTCTAGTCTGAAGATATAGATGAAAGAGCTGACATTCCTAGCCTTAATATGAGTCTATAGCGAGAGCTAAGATGCCTCCAGCTGGAAATTTAAAGCACCCAAGGCTGGTTCTTGCTTGCAGTCACCCACCACGAGAAAGCATCTCCCTGCTGAGTACACAAAGATCCTGCAAACCGGTGGAGATGCCTGCCATTAGATGAGGTTCTCACCAGAATGTTACAGCTTTTGCATCCAAAAATGGAGACAGCCTGAAATGTCAGATGCCTCTAACTTTGTAACTGGTTGTTAAAGTCTGTTTGTCTCAGAGTAACGGGAGCACTGAGGTTGAGAAGCGGTAGCACTTGCATCTCCTGCTGACTCGAGGGAAAGTTGCCGGGCTTTGCTGTTCCCCAAGATCAGGGGCAGAGAGTTCTGTCATAAATACTCCTAATGCTTTGAGATTTCACTTTGAATCGTGCCTTAGAAATTAAACGATCATAATTACCATTTTTGTTCTATTTTTTTGGTAGATTAACAAAATTACCGGCCCAATTATCCTACTAATTATACCCATTTCAGTTGTGCCAGATCTTTGGCTAGCCTGTAAGCTAGTCCAGCTCCACTCAGAACAACAAGAGCTACGCCAGTTTACACCATCATGAGGCCCAGCACGCTGGCTTCACTGGGAGTGCTTTTGATTTACATCAGGATAACAGAGCAGAGTCAAGCTATGCTTTCCACTCCAAGCTTATTACTGTCAAATTAATTATTTTCTAAGCAGAAACAAGAAGCAATCTTGCTTTTTATTTCATCACCAGAAAGCATGAGAAATTGAAAGGGTCAGTGAAAGAAGAGGAGGATAAGGAGAAAAGCAGACTGTCTAAAGTAAAGACGTGTTTCTTGCATGAATAACTCCCTAACAATCTGCTGAAGGAGTGATTTTGTATCAGCCTGAAACCCCAAACCAGCATCATTTTAATTTGCCAAGCACCTGTGAAAGAATGCAGCTGCAAGACCATGGGAAAACAATGGGAACTGTGACAGTTCATTAATATAAACCAGCAACTAGATTTATTTGGAAAAGTCATTGATACAGAATTACACTGGAGGACACAGTGGCATTCCTGAAGTATGCCAGCAAGCAGCTAACTAAGATTATAGATGTGTGTACATCATTTGAACTTGAATGGTTATTTGGTAACTGTTACAATTTATTGTGTATATCAGACAGCAAAACAAATGTATAAGGAGGAGTGATTGCTTCAGCATTTCCTTGTTTCTTTGTTTTTTATTCGTTACTCATTTTCATCTGTTTTTTGTTGGGGTTTTTTGCCTTTTTTTTTTTTTCCTTGTAGTTTGCTCTGGCTATTTTTTCTGGTGAAGCAAGAGTTTGGAAAGTGGAAGCAGTATTTAAAACTGTGATACGCACAGCTGGGAATGAAGGAACATCTTCATGTGAAAATTGCTCTCGGATACATTTTGATCTAAATGTATATGTCTCTTTACTAGGTGGAACATCCTGATTTTCGCCAAGGAGGTGCTCAAGCAGCACAGCGGTGGTGATGGTGACAGACCTGAGGACGGATCCATGGCCAGGAAACCTGTCCTACCAGGGTGCTGGTGAGTTGTTGTGGGATGAGAGGTGGGAGGTTGGTGCTGAGGAGTGCTGCCCCACGGCGCAGCCCTCCCCTGTCCCACTCCAGCAGGGTGGTGGGATGCTATGGAAGTGGGAACCATGGACACGAAGAGGAGATGGGTGCAGCTGGTGGTTCCAAGCCAATGAGCACCTGCTCTCCCAGGCAAGAAGCATGGTGCAACAGACGATAATCTGTGGAAAAAATTTTGTTCAGAATTGAGCTGCTGAGTGGTTAGCTGCTCCTGGTGTTTTGCCCTTAAGAAGTTTGCTGCTTTTAATGAGTTTGAGGTATATCTCTATTGTGTAGTGTGATTAAGAGTTTCTGTCACTGCAAACAGCAGTTACAAATTACAGGGTGGGCAATGATGTTCTAGGTAAATCCAAAACAATTTGCTTTGCATAGATTAGCAGCTACTAAAGAGATATGAAACTATAGACATTAATCTGTTCAAGATTTTCATGGGGTCAAGGGTGCAATGTCAGAGAGATGCTTTGCTGCCCATCTCTCTGGAAACAGTAAAATGTAGTGGGAGAATGAGTAAAATGGCATTCAGCTTTCATATATTAATAGTTTTGGGGAAATCTCTGTGATTAGGTCAAGCCAAATAAGCGACTGAACGCGTTCAGTCTTAACTTGCTCAGTTTTTCTCTTTTTTTCTTGCTTTCCTCCTCTCTGCTCTGCTCCCCTATCTCTCCCTCTCTTATTTTTAAAACTGAATTTTCTGATTTCCAGATGCAACTGCAATATAAAGTAGAAATAAAACAAGGCAGTTAAATTGTTGAAGCCCATAATCTCTCCACATAACCCCTAAGAAAAAGGGTGTACCATCCAACTCTACTTACCGATTACGGGTCCCTGTTGCTGTACTATCTGTAAATACAAGAGTAGCTCAGCTTATAAATTTTTTAAGTGTAGGATACACAAAGGAAGCTCAACAGTGTCTGTAGAGCCACTGGAAAAGCTTGTGCCATTGGTCAAAGCCATCTTATTTCTTTATAGCATACTGAGACTGCAAACATCTCCTCTTGCAGCCTGTGAGCCTACAGCTCCCACAGAGAACACCATTTTTATCTCCATTATTCCCTTCTGTCTTCCTCACCTCAAGGGTTTCTTTCCCCATAAACATGCCCTCTCAATGGCTATTTGCATACTGTACTTACAACCTCTGACCCTTTTTAGACCCCCCTCTCACAACCATGGGTTTTCTGGACTCTCCACATCTTCCATGCATGGAGAACAGTATGTCTATGGGTGATGTACTGATGCTGTTGCTTCCCTCCCCAAATCTTCATCTACACCAAAACTGCTGCTCCTCCTACCACAGAGTTACTCCTGCCAGTACATACATAGTTCTCTTCTCAGCCCTGTACTGCAGAAAACTCTCTGCCAGTATAATATAACTGGGAAAATTTTAAGTTGGAGGGTGACTGATGTTGTAATCACAGCTATCTCTTCAGTGCATAGGTTGGAAGTATGAAATAATTATGTTGTTCATTTGATGGCAGTAAAATGAGTAGTGGGTATGTATGTGGAGTGGTACAGTGTGGCAATGATGTTAGGTGTTGAGAAAAGGAGGAAATATTTGACCAAGATCTCTTACATACTGGTTATACATGGTCAGTTTTGGACACACGTAGCTAGCACCTTCATTTTAGGATTTTCCTGTATTTTCTTTCTATCCAGAATCTTACTGTATTCACAACAGCTCGTGGGGCTGAGGTGTAGACAACTTACCTTTCATTGTGTATTTCACTTGGATATCTGCTTTACTTTTGTTTTGCTAAACCCTAAATTTCAGTGGGTTTGTTTTCCTCCTCCCATGGAACAGCTTTGCAATGCTTACCCTTAAGTAATAGTCAGTAAAGGCAAATTATCTTAAATCAATCAAGGTTTATTTAATTTAGAAAATAGGAAATAGAGAGAAAATCAAACTAAATGAAATGAAAATGGAATATTTCATATCTAACCTATTGCCTTGCTCAACAGAATTATTTTTTTAGTTATGCTCTTAGAGTTGAGCAGCAATACTTATTGCAAGTTAGGGGTCATTTGTCCCAAACTGAAAACCTCTTTAGGTCCTGCACTCACAAAGCCTTAAGAAAATGGGACTACTCATGTCCATTTCTGCAAGATGTGTGCTTCCATTGTAACACCTCCAGCTGAGCCACTCTTTCCTCAGCTACCTTTACTGCTTTGCATCTCTTATTGGTGCATGCTTACTTACCTCTATTTTTTTTATAAGCATGTGGATATCAGATAGTGCCAGGTTAGACTTCTTTACCACATAAAGACAGTATATTTCTCAGTTTATTCACCCTTTAATTATCTTAGGCTGCCTTTTATTAATATGCGATACACTACTGTACCCCATATTAATGAAGTTTATTATAGGATCCTGATAGAAAGCTTTCCAACTTCCTTCTAATTAACATGCGGTGCTTCAGAGGAATCCTCTGAATATGGGTGGGTGTTTGGCAATTGCACATAACCTTTTTTTCAGGCAATTTAAGATGTCCTTGTTAGATTAAAGACTCCTCAAATGCTGATTACCCCCTCCGATTGGTTTCTTCATTGTTTTCCAGAGTCGTTGCTTTCATATATTTTGTTTAGGTTGCAACTTGAAAGTAGAATCTTGGCTTAACGCTTTCAATTTATGTTAGACAAGCTAGTTTTAGATTGTCACATGTAAAGCAGTGTTTCTTAATTAGACGCATAACTAGGCTGCAGGTAAAAAAATGTAGGTAGTCATGCAGAAGGTGAGAATCATGTCGTGGTGGAGGCTGTCCTGTGCCACTCAGGCAATTTGGCAGCAGGCAGGGCTTTGTATTTACACAGAGAATAAATCAGAATGGATAATTATTTCTTCTTCTCCAACTTCATGCTGTTATTTTGAAGTGGTAGAACAGATCTGATTTTTAATGGTCAGACATTATTTGTAACCGAGGTAAGACTTTTGGGAGCTGTAATCATCTCCAAGTGAGTTGTAATAAACCTGGAGGCTTAGTGGATGTATCATTTAAGCTTCACTGTGCATGCAAGGATTCTCATCTTCCAGGAGGGGGGAAGAAACCTGCCTCCAAAACTAGAAATAAAAAACATTGAGAAAACTTTTGAAGAGGCCACATCCAAGCTCCATACTAAATGCAACACTGAAAGATCGCTGAAGAAAATGGACTGCAAGATCACGCATAAAATGAGCATTAGAAAAGCTGGTTTCCAGTGAGAGGAAACCTGCCATCCTGCACAATGAATCCTGGCACGTTTTGGTTCCACAACAAAGGAGAACATTTACATCAGTTGCAGTTGCAGCATTTCACCTGCTGCTGAGTTGCTTTCTGTGTGCACTTCAGAAAGCCTTGCCTGATAGCTAGAGCAGTAAATGGAGGAAAGTCATCACTGTGACGGTGCTGGGTTCGAACGCCAGCGCACTGCACAGCTTGTGAGAGCCCAGAGGTTTTGAACATACCCCCAGGCCTAAAAGTGCTTGTGCATTTACCACAACTGCATAACAAAATTTCAGAACACAATATCCCATGTAAACACTTGCTTTTTGTAGCAATTCCCCCTGCAAATTATACACAGCATTTGTTTATGACCTCCCTGCAATAGTGTCCTTGGCATCAAATTGGTCCATTGGCCACACTGTTATACCCCAGGAGTGCCCTGAGGTCCCCCCACCAGCTGTCCCAGCTGGTGTGCCAAGGAGGAAATCTTGAATACACCCTGTAATCATGGCCATTCTGCTGGGCGTGGTGGATGCCTTGGCCTTGAGACCTCTCCCACGTGGAGCACCTTGAGGCAGTGAGTACCAGTCTCAGCAAATTTTATGGCATAGCCTGTATCACCTTGCATCACACCGGTTTGCTGCTGTGTCCTCATTCACTGAAAGCCTCTCCACAAGCTTCATGGGATGAGGCACAGTAGGAAAATGCACTGACTGCTCTGCCCGTGCTGCCACTGCATCATCATGGACCTGTCTGCTTGTCCACCAGGGAAGGTGGGGAAACTTCCTCCACCCAGAATGGTCGTCAGCCTCCGATAGTTGCAACAGCACAGCAGGACTACAACCTCACTGAGAACATTAGGAGTAGACAACTGTGCACTAGGATAAATCCAGTTCTAGAAAGTCCTTCACAGAGGGATCATAATGAAGTCCTTAGCAGTGTGTGGAGCCCCACTGAGAAGCCTGCTTGCTCACCACTAAGGTGTAGACTTGCCCCCCAAGACCTCTAAGTCAACTGCACCATTGGGCCACCCCCTTGTACAAGGACTGCGTTGCAAAGAGCTCATGAACGGGACTTGTGGGCATACTGGCCTCAGGGCAGACAGGAGGCTGGGGAGCTTCCTTTGCTCACAGGCTTTCCCTAATTCAGGCTTACTTTCTAGGCAGTGGCTCAGTCATGCTGTAGCTACAGGGAGCTGTAGCTGTGGACTTATTTATGCCACTGCATTCTTGGCTGCAGCTTCTGTTAGGGCTTCGCTTGCAACCATGCTGACTTCTCATGCCAATATCTGTCACAATGCTTCTCTCCTTTATGGTAAGAAAGCTCACCAGTTTGAAATGAACTGATTTTGTTGTTGCTCAAAGCTACCCACATAACAATTAAGGCATTTGTGTGTGATACAGTGGCCTTGAAGAGCTGTGTGGTCTCTGCAGTGGAAAGGCTTGCTTGGAGTGTCTGCAGAACAGAGGGTGAGATCCTGTGGTGATGTAAATCACTTGATTTCCTTTGAAATCAGTACAGATTTAATCGATTGAGAATCTGACTTAAGATGCACAACCCATATGCCTCCCTCAGTGAACATATTATTAGATAAATAAATTATAGCAGTATATTCCTGTAGGATTATTCTGCATCCAATTCTAGGATTATTACCAAGAAGTAATAATTAGTGCAATGGCATCATCATACTAATTTGTTTTGTTCTTACTTTTCTACACAAATAAACTCAGCCTTGGTCCTAGAGAGCTTACCACAGGAGGCTTTGCTTCTGCAAGGACTGGTGCACGCTGTCATGTTGGAAGTGTGTAAATGCCCCTGCTGAGCCAGAGCAGTTAGTTTTAGTAAGATTTCTCACAAGCTCAAGAGTGATTACAGGCAGTGTTGGCTGGATCTAGTAGATACACACTGATAAAAGATGACACTGGGAAACTCAAGAGATAGTGCTGACTTGCTCTTTTGTTGGCTTTACAAATTACAGTCTGATGGAGCAGATATGAGACAGTGTTGCTTGGTAGGCTGCAGACCGAGCAAAAGCATGAGTAGAGGAGCAGCCAAAAGAAGCTAAAAGCCATAACAGAGTAGCTACGAGTAGCAGAGTAGATGTAGCTCTGCACCCAGAGCTGCATAGCCGCATTAACACAATGCAGCGCTCGGGCTGCAGAAGCCATCCTCCCTGCATGGCTTGTGGCTCCAAGGTAGGGATGCACTGACACCACCACGCTGCTCTGATTTCAGGGACAGCTCCTGCCTGGCTGGCCTGGGACTTGGGCAGAGCAGGCTGTCGCAAAAGCCTGGAGACATACTCCTGGGTGAAACTGAAATGTTATGATTGTGGTATTTAATAAAAGTTGTAGAGAAAAAAGCACCAAATCTTGATAGCAGCTCTCAGGTAGTAAATCAGAGTAACAGCATAATGGAGATGTTATGCAGATATGCTATATTAAGAATTTAACGTCTATTGAAAGCATTATAAAAATAAGAAATAAATTAGTACCTGACCAGAAAAGATATTTCTGAAAGTTTGAGGCAGGTTGGGTCTAGTGAGCCTGCAAGCCTATTTTTAGTGGGAATAATAAATCAGTAACAATAAGAAGGTTCTTAGTGGACACCTAAACACGTTTAGGTGCTTTATTAAAAATATTTAATGATGTTATTTATTTAAGACCATGCTGTGACCAAATTGTATGGGTGGGCAGAAGCTGGGTGGGGAGAATGAAGGAGCCATTCCAGAGGCTCCCATCCAGAGTGTTTCTTCCCCTCAACTGCAGGGATGTGAGGAAGACCCCAGTCTCGCCTATTTTCCTACCAGCCAGGTGGGCTGGTGAGATGAATCACCTGTACTCCCTGAAGATGTGACTTAGGTATATGGTTGGGTACAGAATTTTTACCAATCCCCCCCAGCTGTTGTCCAGGGGAGGGTGGAAACGCATCCAGCTTGATGCTGTGTTGATGGGTCAAGGCCAGGCTGGACGGGGCTTGGAGCAACCCAGTCTAGTGGAAGGTGTCCCCACCCATGGCAGGGGCGTTGGAACTAGATCATCTTTAAATTCCCTTCCAACCCAAACAGTCCTGTGCCTCTGTGATAGACCTAACCTTGTCTGCACCAAACCCAGCAGCCAACATTGTTGGTATTTCACGCAGAAGTCACCCAAAACTTTCAGTCCTGTTTCCAGCCCAGTGGTTCCCAAGTCACACATGTACGTGACCTCCATCCCTGAGTCCATAAACGCCCTCAGTGCAATGAGGGAGCTGGTTTGAGCGCAGCCCTGCTCCCCCGAGCTGGAGGTGGCCAGCAGAGCCCCGGTGGGCTGCAGGCATGCAGCACCTTGGTTATCTGCGCAGCCCACAAGGGACGTGGCTCTGTCCCTCGCAGGCTGTGCTACAGCTCCCATTATCTTTCAAGAGGCAGGTTTTATTCCCCTTCCCCTAGTTTTCACACAGATGCTTTTAAGAATTCAGAATTCTTACGTTGCCAGTTAAACACTAACAATAAGAGCCTTTCAAGGTTAGCAACACAATTTGTGAAAATGAGCAAACTATTGGGAAGGCTTCACTCCACTGTCTAGATTAATAAGACTTAGTATCAGCAGGTCACATCTTGCTTTCAGTGAATCAGTAGTTATTTTGCCATTGACTTTGCAAGAAGTAGGATTGGGTCTGTACTTGCTATTTAAAATAAACAAAACCATATATTAAATCAGAATTCCACTGCTGCAGAATGTTGCAGGAAAGTAAAACCGATACCATTAAATTACAGATAAAGGGGGAAGAGCCCAAAGTTTTCAAAATGTTCTCTTTTTCTTTTTTTAATGACTGTCATTATATTTTGATGTGTTTAATAACACAGCAGAGGTTAAATGAAACATGAAAAAGGGATGTACATTAAAATTGAGATAACTCTTCCTTCAGTGAAGTGGAACCCAGCAGATGTAGCTGCACACTGTAATTGCTGCCTGTTTCCTGTCAGTCTGATTAAGTTGCATTGTCCCTGCTCCAAGTGTACGAATCAGAGGCTTCCCATAGGGCACAGCATGGGACAACTGGCTTATGCAGTCAAATGACTATGTGCACCTCCTGCTTGTCCTGTTAATAGTATAGACAGACAATATACATTGATGACTTATAAAATCAATAGGCTGTGTAGTGTGGTAGAGACACAGTGTCTTTCATCTTAGTGGCACTCCAGTCAAGGGTCAGGATTTTTTGGTAGAGTTAAATTCCACAGTTCAGGAGGCCAAATAACCCCAGTGCCTGGCTGCTCAGGCTTCGCTGTATTAATTTTGTTTCTCAAGAGTTATTATGCACCTTCTAGTGTTGCTCTTTTACTCATTTCAAAATATAACATTGTTCATTCTGTTCACAGTCATTCATGTTTTCCTTTATGTAATAAATCCCTACTTACAGGATTAAACTGCTAATGGTAAAATCCAGTACCTATCTGGGGAACGCGAGGCCAGATTCCCGGCTGCTATAAATTGCAGTAGATCCACTGAAGCCAGTGGGGTTACTCTGATTTACAACAGCTGTTGGACTTGCCTGAGAGGTCCACAAAGTGATATTTTGTTTTTATTCCATTCAGAAAGAATGTGATGTGCCTCATTCAGCACAGCATTGCCCTACTTTTGTCCCGGAGCAATTCTGCTGCTGTCTGTGACATGACATCAGTGCAAAGCGGTAGTGTGGAGGTGAGGCAGGGCTGTTGCTTATGATTATTAACTGTTTTTTACAAGTGGCCTCCAGTTACTTACTGCTAAATTGCGTATGCGGTGGCGTATCTCTATGTCCGCATTCAACTGTAGGAGCAAAACTGTGCTTCGGCACGGGAGGAGAGTCAGGTTCTGCTTACAGAGCCCCCGACAAAGGCAAGGAGGTAGCACCTAGCAGAGCAGAGCAGTACCCACTCCTTAGGCACCCCCGCCCTTCATCATTTAGATGAAGATTTGGAGCTTCAGAGAGAAGCGGACCAACCAAAGCCCGCTACCAAATAGGCAACTGCCAAGTACCGCCAGCAGGGATGTGCCAGCAGCGGTGTATCTGAAACACCAGCCCTCCCAGGGCAGCGTGGGCCGGTGTGAGGGGGGTAGCGAGAAGCAGCAGCCCAGGAGGAATGTCTGGAGGGCCCCTGGAGTGACTGCACGAAGGGAAGCACTCAGGGGAATACCTCACTTAGGGAGAATTTTTGGTGGCTGAGCAACTCAAACGCTTTGCATACTGAGTCACCAAATGAGCTTAGTTGCCTTCACAGTTAGCAACAACTGGGAGGGAGGTCTGTGGATTATGATTTGGGATTTAGGCATCTATCCTGTTCAAAGTCCTGTTTTGGCTCTTTAATCCTTAGTTGGATCTGGGACCTTGCTTTCTAAAAATGGAAATTAATATTAGAAGTCATTCCTTAACACATGCTTATTTTCCAGTTTATAGAATGTACCTAATACACTCTCCAGACACATGTGCTTGATTATAATGATTATCATATGTATTTCTAAGACACTCATCACCATAATATCAAATGTCATTATAGAAATTATGAAAGAGCATCAGCATTTCTTCCAAGGAGGAAGCCAGTTTCCTCTTTTCCCACCACATTAATGAAATCACAGAAATTAAGCTGACTTTATGCCACTTTTGTTTCAGCTCAAGACAAAACAACCAAATCCCCAGTGCAATGTGCAATGCACACCTGAAGCCAAGCCCTCTGCAAAACTCTGCGTAAAAAGGCCCGTAGCTGTGCAGAGAAGCACACCCCAAAATGGGGGCTGCCTGCTGAGTCCCGCTTTCTCCCCAGCTCACCCCAGCCAGCATGTGTACCCACAGTTGATCGTAGCTGTCGGCAGGAGGGTGCAGGAGCTGGATGATCAGGGAAGGACAAGGACAAGGAAGTTTGAAGCTCAGCTGTTAGAGTTACAGACCCTGACTTGAGTCCTGGTTGCTGCTCCTAGGGCATTTCTTTTTCTAACACAAAGATTTCTCAATGAAAATTGTAAAGAACTTCTGGAGCAAAACCCAAGTTAAAGACTTGGTGTAGGTCAGGAAGAAAGTAAGGTGCCAGTGTCTTTTATTACTTGATGCTGTACTCATCTTCCTGGAGGTGGAAGATACAGATCTGGGTTGTTTTAGGAGACCCAAGGTTTTTTATTCCATTATTTATTATTTTAGTTAAGCTACAGCAGAGGAGGTAAACAGCTGTGAATGACATGGACACCTCAGTGTTCCAGGAGACCTGTCTGGTTGATCTGGAAGACGTGTAGCATTTCAAGCCTATGTGTGTCCGATAGCAGGGAGAGGGGGGCTGCTCCAGGACAGGGGCTAAGCAGGAGCCATGGGGGGTCCAACACACAGTGCCCTTGCTAGCAGGGCACAGCCTCCAGCCCCAGGTGGGACCATGGTGGGGACAGCCCTGGCAGCAGCCCCAGGCGTGGTGGGGAAGCCAGGTCCCTCCAGGGAGCTGGGCCAGGAAAAGTGGGAGATGGTGCTGGGGATGGGGTGACCCTGGCAGCAGAAGCAGTTAGACATCTTAGTGCCCTCAGTGCCCTGACAGGCTGGTGCTGATTGTATTCTCCAATATTACCTGTTTTTGTCCTTAATGAATAAAACCCCCACATTACATGGTTTGTTCTTTCTGAATGGCATCACCTGGCCAAATCTCAAGGTTTGCAACCCAGCTTCCAGCAGTTTGTAGGGTTTTAAGGTCTTGGCTCTAACCACTACTGAGCAGAAGAGCCCTTTGAAATCCAGACTGACATGTTGTATCCCTGTGACATGGGGGCGAAGCAGCAGGGAGCGTGGATGCTGCATTTGGATTGCTGACTTAGACTAAACCCTTTTTTTTTCTTTGTGCCATTTATGTGATTATTTTTGTGCTTCATATGCTCAAAAATCCCTGGGGAAAAAAAAACAAACACAACACCTTTTTTAAATTTTTGCTTTGCAAGTCACTTTGTAAAGAGCCACTTTGGTGTCTTTAGAGAGCTTTAAACCCACCTGTTTCCTCTGTAAAGTGCAGATGAGGAAACAGGCGTGCGTGAGTGGCCAGCCCAGCATAGACCTTTGAATTCAGGAACTTTAAGTGAAACTAAGTATATTGGTCCCACATCTGGAAAGAGGTTTTTTTAAGAAGGATTTCCACTCTCAAAGCAAAAGATTTATTTAGCTGGTAGAAAGATAGAAGGAACCCAGAGAACCAAGCATTCCTCTAGTTCTGGCAGCAAGGCTGCTGCTGCTGCTTGCTGCGGTGCTCTGCTTCCATGCATCCAGATCATGCCAGCAGTGCTCAGGAAGGAGTTACCTTGAAAAAGAAGGGACCAAAACCAGGAGGCAAACTGATGTGGCTCTGCATCGCCGCCTGCTCTCTCCTATCTCGACGTGCTAATGTGGACACTTGAACACTTCTAAGGTCACTTGGATAATCTAATAGTACTCAGGATGATATCTGGCTCAGGCAGGAACTCTTATAAGGATTTAAACAACATCTATCTTCATTATTTTACACCCTCATGTCTGTATGATTGATTCATGCTAAATTTTGTTTAATTGCTCCGAAGGTCTGAAGGACTGACATTTGGAGAGAGCCAGATGGGATGTCTGAGCTCCCCCTGCTGCTCCGTGCACGCAGCCAGCTCCGCCTTGGCCTCGCCGCCGCGCCGGCACCCAGAGCCCTGCCACCGCCTCTCCTGGGGGGAAAAAACCGGAATAAAAATGGAAAGGAGCTATTTGCTAGGTGGAGGTGATCCAGGGTGGGTTTAGCAAAAGCTGTTTCTTTCCAGGAGAGCATCACAGAGAGCGGGAAGCCACATCTCAGGCAGGGGACAAACGCCAAAGCTCCAACGTTCCGGGTGCCACCTTGTAGCTCACGTGTGTATGGGATGCTGGCTAGGAACTTGTTAGTGTGGCAGGGAAGGAGCTGGTTCCCCAGTGCGGACATCGCTCATCTTGGTGGCACTGAGCTCCTGGGGATGCAGCCAGGGCAGGATGAGGTCTCCCAGCACCCAACTCATTTCAAACAAAGAGCTCATGCAGATGGGCTTCAGTCAGTCTACTAAGGATGCCATTGTGATAGCAGGAAAAAGTGTGCTTAAATCGCATTTAGGTGCTTAAAGGCAAGACAGGAATCTGCAGAACGTTGTCTTTCCTGCTTAAACCCCCAAAAGGTGGTAGTCTCCTCCCCATAAGGTGGGCTTTGTGTCCCTAAAACCCAAAGCGAGGAGACTACCACCTCTCCTTTGTTCTGTTAGATGTGCAGCAGTGCTGGTGTGGCTTGCCTGCAGGGCCAAGGTCATCCAAGGTCACTTTTGTGACATGTGATGCAGGCAGCACCCTGATGAAGCTCCTGGCTGGGTTGGACCAGGCGGTGACCCACCTAATGCACCCAGGATGCCAGCCGCTGCCAGTTTTATTTTATATACTTATGCTTCCCTAGTTCAAAGGGAGTCAAATGATACTATATTTCCAGGGCAGAATCTCAACTTTCCAATTCTTCATCCTCTGCACAAAACCATGTTTGTTTTTATTTTAATCCCGTGCATGCTTGAAAATGATAGTTGCTGTTATTAATTTGAACTAGTATTATATTTTTTGGAACAGATGTGCTTGAGCTATCTAGCAAGTGTTTAATGGATTTTTATTTTTGTTCTGTTTCATAGTTTAACTTTAGTTAAAACAGCTGGATGTTTTAACTGTGGATGGGTGCTGCTTATAATACAAGAAATACTACTAAGAAAAATATTAAAATAATTTAAACTATTTAAGATTTAAATAAGTTCTAGAAGATTTCATTTGAAAAGTGATTCCTATAACCTATTGCTAAATGTAGCCTCAAGAAATTCACACATGGTTGAGTTGACAAGTAGTTTATTTTTCTTTTTATTGTTTACTCAGGCCCTGGTCCAGGAAAAGGTATATGAACACTTGACTTGCTGCAAGCAGTGAAAGGTTTCATTAACTTTTAGGGAATGAATTTCATGTTTAGAAAAAGCACCTGAGAAGGTTTGAGAAATGAGGGCTCTGTGCTGAGTCGTGTCCAGAGCACAGTGTGCTGGAGCATGTGGGGATGCAGCACCTCACTGCACCTCCACCCATGCTCTTACCTCAGAATTCACCTCCCTTGGAAGGAAAATGTGTTGTGATCAGCATTGCTATTCCAGGTTGGTTAGAGACTGTCAGTTCACCCATTCATAGAAGATGATGTTAACATTGTGCTGGTGAGCAAACTCCCTTGTCTTCCCCACCACACAGAAGGCTCAGTAGTGGGTGGCTCTCACCAGCCAGGCCAGCCCTGCTAGGGATGTCATGGTCAGTGCCATTACTGTCACTGCTGGTGTCAAACAGCACAGGACTGGTGCGGATCAGTGCTGAGACTCCAGCTCTCTGGATGCAGGGACACTAGCATTTCAGCTCTCACCAGGAGCGTTCTTTTGAAGTCAGTCTTCCAGCTGTATTGTGCATGTCGTGCACTGCGATTAGCACTGCTCCGTGACCTTGGAGCACAGAAACCTGATTCTTTGCATTGAAATAAAAGATGTGATCCAGGAGCCACCATAACACACGCTAGTCACTTATGGGCATTTGGTCACTAGCCCTATATTGGAGAGAATAGGTATATGTATAGTGTACGCATATATACATACATATATATATATATGGATGGATGGATGATGCATAGGTATTAGATCCCCAGCACCATTTGATCTGGTCTGAGGCTCTTATGCTGCATTACATTCCTGTTATTACACACTACATAGCTGTAGTCTTTAAATAGTAAAGCAGAGTCATGGCAACCTTAACCTGCCATGAATCTTTGCAACCCATCTGCAGGTCCCTCACTGAAAGGACCAACATGGCATGTCAGAGCAGCACAGCAGTATGAGCTCCATCAATAGCGCCAACAAGATCACAAAATCACAGAACTGTTTAGGTTGGAAAAGGCCTTTAAGGGCATCAAGTCCAACCATTAAGATGGCAAGTTCTGCTATTTCTTTTTTTTTTTTTTTTTTTTTGCTTGGTGCCAATGGGCAAAGGTCTGGCCCAGCCCTGGCCCCATCACCATCTCTGTGGCTTCCCCACATCAGGACTGTGATCAGGTATCCTTCTTGATTAAATTCAGCAAATCAGGGCAGTTCCTTAGGGTGTGAGGTACCATGAAACATCCATGCAACACCAACCACCTCCTCCATCATTTGGAAACAACAGCTGAGGCGTTTCTCAGTCTGTGCAATTCTCAATCTATTTCTTCAGTGTAGAGAGAGCCTGATGAGTCTCACACCTCCGGCAGCGCCATATGTGTTCGTAGGTGTAAGTAGGGCAACCAAGTGGGACCTGGCCTGGCACTACTAACAGCCCCAGAGGACAGAAATGATTGGAAAATATTGTGCAACATCAAGAAGGAGAAAGAGAGAGGGGTCTGGGAGGAGGGCAGGACGTTGCAAAGGCAGGGAAAAATGATTTTTTATTCTTTTGCTTCAGGGTCTGGAACAGCACTCAGTTGCCCTGGATGGAGGTGAGGGGAGAGGAAAGCGAAAGGTGGAAATAAATACATTTTTGTGCCAGTGGATGAATAGATAGAGAAAGACACAGCAGAAAGCAGCATTGCAAGGCAAATATGCTACAGGCTCTCGACATTAGCTAGTCATTATTTACACACTCAAATATCTATGATCCGGTGCATGGACACAAAAGCTGTGGAAAATACCTCCATTTTCAAACAGAGTTTTAATTATTTGTAAAGACTTCAATTGTTCAACAGATAATGTCATGGATTGGTCCTCACAGTGTGAAGTGCAACCGTCCAGAACCCCCACAGTATTATAAATAGGCTTTGGAGCTGGGATTGATTGATGTTTGGCATAAAATCTATTCCTCTGAGCATGTGTATTCCTTCTGTTCACCAGTTTCATACAAATATACTTGGGCTTATTTTTTATTCAAATCTCCAATTTATGTAGGGTTTAAACTGTTAAATATTTAAAGCCTTTTTCAACTTTTTTTTCCCCCCTCTTTTCTGTTAGAGGTAACTAAATCTTTTACCTAACACAAACAAGACTCAGAGATTTAGCGCATTCCTGTGGGGGAGAGAAAGAGTTTATTAATTATATTGAGACTCAAATAATATGCTTCCTTGACACTAATGTTCCATCAGTTCCATCTGCAAATATCCTATGGGATAGCTTTAAAGCCTTTATCAGGATCTAGATTGCTGCATTTATGGCTCCATAGAAGAAAGAATTTAATGAACGGCACTCTGAGTTTGAAAAGAGAATCTGAGATAGAGTGATATCAAGGCATAAAAACTATAACAATGAGGAGTTATTTCAGGGGAATCTCTGGGACTCTGTAATGAAACATCAAATAAAAGTAAGTATAATGTACCTCTTCAAGAATCTACATAAATATCCAAGACTCCTTGGATGGAGAATTCATCCTTGTTGCACCTTGTCTGCCTCTGTCAGCAAAGATCTCAGAGGAGTTGTCTCTTTCGGGAAATTTCTCTCCCAAAGTCTTATTTAAGTTTTCACTTATCAAATCAATACACTCAAATAATCTTATTTTTGAATTTTTATGACAGCATTACTTTTGTTTTTTTCCTAGCCTAAGTTAATGTATTTACCTACCATCACCCTTGTGGCTTTTACTAATTCATTTATGCATGCCTTTGTGTTGCAGTACTACCTAAGAGTCCTAGTCATGAGGCAAGACCTCATTATGTCTTTTTTTTTTTTTTTTGTATTACAGTAAAATCTGGAGACATAGCTGAAGTAATGGCCATATTGTATAGTTTATCTACACATACGGAAATCTAACACCCTTAACACATTGATAAGGACTGCCAGAGAAAAATAAAATAACTCGATGTGTCTGCCCTGGCACTTCTGGGGGATTCAGAGGCTTTGGCTAAGTTTCCCCTGTCCAGAGGAGACCTGTGGCCCCAGGATGCTCTCCTTCCTTTGCTCCTCTGCCTCCAAGCTACCCAGCAGGAGTTTGTTATGGAAATACCCTTGAGATGGAAATCAGAGCTGACTACGGGTGCAATGTACAGGTCATGTCAAGTTTTCTTTAGGAGCGTTCCTTACCATCCAAGGAGAAAGCCAGGTCCCCCATGCTGTCACTGCCAGCGTTGGCAATGCAGAGCAACACGGCCACGTGCTCCAGAGCAGAGTCCTCGTTATATCACAGAAGTTCCACTCGTCAGAGAAGCAGGACTGCTGGAAAACATGCAAAACATAAGAATAATAATATCAGAAATTTAAAACCAAACAGTAGTAGGGTTTACAAGCAATCAAGCTTTAAAAACTACATTGCTTAAAGCCCCTTAAACAAAGCAAAACTCCTCTCTAAATCAGTAAATAAAAGTTGTTTATAGCAAACAATGTAATTGGAAATTCTAATTTCTGAACTTTTCACAGATAAAAAATTCGCAGCTTATCAGTTATTTAAGCATCAACATTACCCTAAATTGATTCTGCAGTGAATGTTAGACAGGTTTGTAACACAAGAGAAGCTAAATAGATTAGACTTGAAGAAAAGGTGGAGGAATGTTAGGGAGGAAACCAGGCTGCAGGTTTTGAAATTCTTGCCTAAAGGCAGGCTTCTGAGCCCCTACTTAGGCATTCAGATACTTAGCCTGAATTTTAAAAGTGCTAAGAATTCAAGAGAACTGAAAAATGCTCCCCTCTGATGGATACCAGACCATCATCAGGTGTCTAGCTCTGGCTTAAAACTTCTTAGTTACTGGTCAATAAATTGTTGCATTATTTAGTGCCCAAAACACATGTATCATTTTAATTGTACAAGTATAGATTTCTCAAGCTCAGTTTTTCTGCGTGTGTAAAACCTGTGCAAGGTCAGCTAACCACTCAGTAACCAAGAACAGGGCAAAATAGATGTTCCAATGCTCAGTGGAAGCTTAAACTAGGAATTAATTTATATATTGTAGCATTTGACAAACCTCAGCTCCTGATGTCTCAGCCTTACTTTATAGTCACATCTGTTAGTTTAAAGCATTTTTAGTTTATTGAAGAAGCCTTTACAAAGAAAAAACAGATGATGAAAAACTCAACTGTCAAAACTGTTATTAAAACCGGTAACAGTGTGAGGCTTTGTTTAAATTGAAAGCATCATTTATTTTTTATCAAACATTTTATAAACAATAACATTTGAGAAGGATTTGGGGGACCTGGAGAGCCCTCAACAAAATGCAGCTCATTATGTTGCTTTGTTTAATGTGCTGCTCAGAGATAAGCAGTGGATGCTTTCCATTACCTCAATGGGAGGTATAGTAGCTGGTGTGACTAGAGAGGTGGAAGAATCACCTGTGCACAAATGCATGTTTATCAATCACAAAGAGAGTGGG
The DNA here is from genome assembly GCF_017639655.2 of Falco naumanni. NCBI lineage: Eukaryota > Metazoa > Chordata > Aves > Falconiformes > Falconidae > Falco > Falco naumanni. The sequence continues at coordinate 21,867,017 of NC_054079.1, forward strand.
GAATATCAAATGGCTGGGAACCATTCACGTCAAGTGAAAAGGAAAATGGGTCCAGGCAGATTCTCAGAGCTCTGCTTTTGCAGCTTTTTTGGCCCAGGTGAGAGCCAAGTTTGCAATTTAATTCTCACAATGAAAGGTGATGATGATGGAGAGGTCTGACATCCTGCTCCAGAGCAGGGGGTTATTGTTAAGGCCAGGGAGCAGAGGGGGAAAATACAACCCAAGGTTTCAGGGTGCAGCTGCCCATTCTAAGACTGCTGTAAAGCTAACAGGTAGATCATCCAGCCAATCCCTCCTTCAGAAGGAGCAAGGAGGGGAAAGAAAAACCCTGCTCCACAGCTTGCTGCCCAGAGCTGCTTTGCACAAGCAGAAACACCATCGGCTCGTGCGGCAGCAGCGCAGGGCTGCGGGACACCGTGACAGCAGTGCTGCGCTAACAGCAAGGTGTGCAGGGAGGAGGGTGGTGAGCATCTTTCATGAAAGTTACCCGCTGAAGGAAGATGGAGCGTTTTCTAACAAAGCAGAGTCGATCACTTAAATTGCACAGCCAGACTGAGAATAATCTCACCTGGGCAGATCTCTGCAGGTCGTCGCAGATTTCTGAATAGCAGTTAAAATTAACCTTTTTTCATTTCAGATAATTTTGGCATTTCCACCTGCTCATTATTTCTCTGTGAGCCTCAGAGTATGAAAATATATGTGAGGTTTCTAGACTCAGTCAATTCTGAAATTCAAAAGCAGGCTAATGCACCTTTCCAAAAATGCTATGCCAGGCATTTCTAAAAGCTTCAATGTCTTCATCTTCAAAAACTCTGGAAAAAGAACAAAATTCTGGCTTTTTTTTCTTAAACTCTTTATTGAAATATGAGCGCTCCACACTTCTGTAAAACAGAAGTGCCTTTACCAGCCCAATCTGGGACAAGCTACTAGAAGTTCATAAGGGCAGGGGATGTTTTTTAGGCAGAAGATATCACACTAACATCATAAATACTGTCTTTCCTGCAGGATTACTAAATGGGGTTTAAATGAGTCAAAACAAGGTTCATAGAACAACTTTTACATTGCAGAAAACTAAGCAAAAGAACATTTACAAACAAAGCAATTGACTTTGTTGATCATTTTAATCCCTTGGCTGCTGTTCCAAACATTTATGGTTGAATTAAACTAATGATGGGAAGATCTCGGAGGATTCAGGCTGGCAAGTGGGAATGGTGTTTTCCAAAACATTCAGCATTAACCTAACTGCTCCATTGAAGTAAAACTCCCATTGACTTCAATGGGAGCAGAGTTGCACCACTGCTAACCGTCCCTGCAGGAACAGCAGAGATTCCTTTTTAACAGCCTGCGAGCCCGCCCACAGCACTCGCTGTGCTCTGTGCTTGAAAAGCCACCAGTAGCCCCCAGAGCAGCAGTATGTGCCTATCTTGGTGCATATATTCTGAAAACAGGGATGTTTGGGATCCAGCTGTTCTTGTGTGGTTTCCTTGTATTGTTTTGCTGTTGAAAGAATGAAAGAAAAAAAACCTGCCCCAAAAGTTTAGATATTTATTGCAAACTATCTGTTCTTTTTCAAGCCATCCCATAATTTGAGATCAGCCCACCCCTCCCTCTGTGGGACACGGACTTTTTGTATTTTACTCCGTTTATGGTTATTGAGTTGTAAACATGCAGCAAGCAGAAGTTATCATTTGCATATCTCTCAGAATTAGCCAGAAAGCTTCTCTCTCCATAAATGATTTATACTGCAACCATAACAATCGAGTGTCTGCTCTAGTCTGAAATACCCTTTTAAAATATATGCCCTGATCTTTGACCTGGAAGGCAGAGCTGATTAAGATATGCACGGAAAACATTCAGTTATGAAGTAGAGATTAGCTGGGGATCAAGTAGCGATAAAGAAAGAGCAGCAGAAAGATAAATACCAAAGGAGGACTCTATCCATTAACTAGACATGGGCTTACATTAGAATATTTTATCTAATCCTACTCCAAACTTTGGAATTTATATTCAAAATACTTCTGGATTTAGACACAGCTTTACAAAACCAAAATCTTGATTCATGGGGTTTTGCAAGATCCAAGCTACTTAGTTTGCCTCTTCGTGCAACTAGAAATTTGATTTTTCCAAAATTAAATCAAGTTCTTACGACTGTCTTTATTCCTGCCTGTTCCAATACCTTTGAGTCATTACAGTGGTACTTCAAATCTGCTGAGGCATGTAGGATTTTGGATAGCTGATTTTTCCTGAGCAGATGTGCATACACAGACACAGGTGCACACACACACACGTGTATTTCACACACATAACTAGCTAAACAGTGCATGTTAGAGATACCCCCGGTGACACACAAGAAGAGTTGTTTTCTTTTGCCAAAGACTGCCTCATGCAGGTATATTGTTCAGAGCTCAGAGCTGTGCAGTGAAGGAAACTGCTGCCTTGGGATATTGTCCTCTTTGTTGGAAAAGTTGGAAAATAATGACGGGGCAGAGAGTAGGAAGCTGGTAATTCACTTAAACTGACATTTCCAAAGCGGGTCATTAATTTCTTTCAAAGCTGGTCTTCAATCTCTTTCCTTTCTCTCTGTTTTTTGAAAAAGCATGTGTGATACTAATTCATGCACGAGGCCACATCTGAAGTACGGAGAGTTCATGTGTGACTCAAGTTAATGGGGTCTTGGCTTGGCACATGCAAAATGCTCCAGGAAAAAAAACATGGCCTTGGACCTCCCCTGGGACATCCACACATGTGGATTACACTTGCGATGACTTTGGAGCAGGACAGACTTGTCCAGATTGCATGCCGAAGGTCTCTGCATAGCCCCAGCCATTTGTTGCAGAAGATGGCAGGTGTCACATGTACCCCGAGACAGGGCTCAGACGCTCTCCACTGCACTAAGGCTTGCCAAGGGTAATGCTCTTCATCGGGAAGTGCTCCTTCCATGGAGTTTCTGCCTCATTAACTCATGAATTAGCTCAGCAGTTAAGTAGAGGTATCCTATTTGGTTATTCTGGAAAACACCCAAACACCATTTGGGGTGTGAGCTGTTACAGGAATTAGATGGTTTTCTGGTTTAAGGAACTCCTCTGCTTTGGTGTTTTCTAGTTATTTCAACCTCACCCTTATCACAAGCTAGAGGAAGTGAACTAAAATGATGTATTTTCAAAACCTCACAACACAGTTACACTTGTTATAGAAGCATCTGAGGAGAAATAGAATAGACTTCAGTTCTGTCTCCTTATCCAGTGATCCAGCCGGCAGCTCCTTCAGACAGTTACCTAATTCTGTAATTATGTAAATAAGAAATGTACCTAATTATTGGGATCCCACCTTTTACATCCTCCAGTTGTATTTAGAAAAAAAAGAACCTGGTCTGAGGTCACCTGTGTGCTTTTACACCCAGGTTCTTTTCTTGGGTTCCTTCCAGCTCCACTCGCGTACCAATTTCCTTCATGTGTCCTTTGCCTGAGGTTATTTTCCTTCTTCCTGTAACTAGAAGGAAGACTGAAAGCTCTCCCCATTGCACCATTGACCACTTTGGTACTTGCTGTTTCCAGATTGTTAATCTATTATAAAGTATGGGAGATCTATGCTCAAGTCCTGGGTAAAGCTGCTTCATACACAAAATCTTACATTTCTATAAAGTATGGAACTTGGCAGTTGCATGTCATATGCTGACATAGATGACACTGATGCAAGAAGATCATTAGTGACTTTGGCTGAAGCTAGCTGTGATGGCAGCCAATTTGCCATGATAATGGTTTGGGATGATCAACTCCCAGGCTACTCTTTGGGAGATGATGGGGTATGTTCTGCCTAAGAAAGGTAGCATCACAGACTGGGTGATGCCCTCTTTAGGAGGAAAAAGCACAGGACTGTTGCAATATGTAATGAATCTTCTGCTCTAGACTTCTTGCCTGTAATGGGGATAGAGTGTGTGTTGAAGCATTGGGGTCCTTGTGGCATATCCTGGTCACCCTATGAAGCCAACTGAGAGAGGAAAGAGCTTTCAGGACCAGTATTTCACTTGACTGATTGCACAATAGTAAGACTCATTTGAATGCATTTGTTCACATGAAGTTCAGATTTTTCATTTTAGAAAAGCAAAGGTATTTTTCCATTGCTTTCTCTCACCTGCCAAAGCACGCTTCCTAACCCAGTGTCTGGAGCCTCAGTCAACAATTTAAACATCTTGTTAAAATTTCAGCTAGCAAGGACAGAACTTGCCAACAAGGCTTCTCTCACCAGCTCCAGAGAGATTCACAAGCTTTTAACAAACTTACTTGGTGGGTTTACACCTTTAACGGAGCCCATTAAAAGGAGGAGCAATGCACTGGAATTTTCTGCATAACTCACATAATGATTTGCAAATCTTTTTGTAGCCAAGCCTGTCTTATGAGCCATGAAGAGACCGCTGGGCTGTAGAGGGATTTTTAAAGGACCGAGGACATATGTTACCATTGTCCGGGTTGGACAACCCAGGCCTGTTAGTTGAAGCTGCAGAGCAGCTTTGAGTTGTCCTGGGAACAAGCAGTGGGAGAAAGAAAACAAGCTGTGCACAAACAAGAAGCCAGGTGCAGAGCAAGCCCTGGGAACCGCGGAATCCACACCCTCTCATCGGCACACTCTGATCAGGCGCCTGCAGCATGCTCACCGATCAGCCACACGGACGCCCGCGTGGCCAGAGACTTTTATCCAATCACCTGTGTGTAAAGTCGGGTGAGCGGTCGGTTTAAGTTATAAATATGAGCTGTTTAATAAAGTGAGCACGGCATGTAGCCATATTGGTGTGATTGTCGTGACTTGGCCGACTCTCCACGGGGGACCCTCTTCGCTGGGCAAGGAAGGATCTTCACCTTTCAAGATCTGCAGAGCATTCTCCTTTTCCTTTTCCTACTACCACTCACTCCTCCGATCTCACAGTTTCTGTAATTCTGATTTCTCTAGTTTTAATTTTTTGCACTTCAATGGTTAAAATTGCCTCTTCTAGCCTTCACAACACAAATCCACATGTTTCTTGGCTACTTTTCAGCTGCCTCTGATCATGGCCATCCACAGCTTGGATGAAGTTATGCAATCTTGCCAACACTTAATTGACCATGATCTGAAAAGCTGCTGCATTGTTCAGTTTAAAAAGTGTGGCCTCAACACGAGAGCCCTGCGTTTGCGCTGAATTCAGATTTCCGCTGAGAGGGCACTTCCAGCAGAGGTTTGCCAGTGCCACTCGAATACAGCTAGTGTGTGGAGATATTTTGCCTGCTTAAGATACCCAGCAAAGAGAGGCTGGGCACAGTTGTGGCGTGGAGCCTTCTCTCATCTACACAGAGCTTCGTTCCCACCTGTCTTTCTTAATTATGGTAACCACTGGAGGCTGCTAGGTTTGCCTGTGATGCCAGCTCCAACGTGCCTTTTCTCACCTTGCTGATCTGCTCTGCCAGGTTATCTCTGACCTGCTGTACTTGACTGCTACTGACTGTCAGACTTTGATTTTAATAGGCAGCAAAAAATCTCCCACCTCTCAAGCTTTTTTTTTGGTAAAGATTAATTTTTGAGCTCTTGGTTCGGAGTGGGTTTTAAATGGTTACAGACCGTATACTGAGTAACAATTTGCCCAGGTTTAGTGAGATCCAAGAGACCCCCAGCTTTTCATCACAGATGATCTGTCATTTCCCAGGCTATGGGGCTTGTGTTTAATATGATTAGGGTGGCATTTGGATTAATTTTCCAATGGCATAATGCATTGTGCTTCAGATGCTCTGGAGATGTACCTTGAAACAGGTTGGAGGACTTGCACTGGCTCATGACATATTTTACCTGTGTTTAGAGGATAAGACCAACTCACAGTGTTCACTCCTTGCTGCTTGTGAGAGGCAACAGCAATAGAGGTACCCTCACTCACCCCTTCCTTTACATTAGCTCTCTCCTTAGCCTGTTCCCAGAGTCTAGAGGCAGGTCTATGCAATGCAAATCTCTTGGCTGCGGAAGCACTGCAGTAAGTCAGAGCATCTCTGAATGCAGGGTAACCTGGCTGGCTGCCGGCTCTGTCTAGAGTGCCAAAGGGAGACAGGACTTTCCCTGGGAGCTACGGGCAAGAAAAGCATAATTTCTGGTCTTCTGGTACTTTACGTGAATCGCGCATTCTATCAAAAGATGTGATATAATCCCTATTTGGGGAAGCAGGCTATCAGATCCGAACAGTGTGGCTTCACAGAACATCTTTGGCTGCTAGGCACTACCTTGCCTCCAGAGCAGTAAGAGGCTATGTTCCCTACCCATAAATCTCATCCAACTTTAGTGCTCAACTTCTGATTTCTCAGCGTCGAGTTTGGCTGCCTCCTACTTCTGACTTTCTATCCTTAGCACAATTCACAGGCTTTCAGCTATCTCACACTTCTCGCTCTCTAATCTTAGCGCCGCTTCTAACTATAGAGTGGCTTCAAGCTTCAGGGTCTCTCACTTTTGTTCAGGCTCTTTCTGGTACACGGCCAAGTAGGTGAAAGACTCAAGAAGGGGGAAGGGGAGAGCTAGCACTGCTTTCAGATGTTGCAGGCTGGAGCTGAGCCTGTCTCAGTAGCCATCATCAGTTTTTTGACACTTCCCTGAGATGTGCAAAAACGTTTGGTCAGAAGATGATGTCTGTTCCTGCCTTGCTGATACCTGAACAAGCTGACATTGTGTTCGTGCTAACAGTGTTCTCCATTCTCTGGGAATTTTCCCAAGACTATGAAGTTATCATTTTCATAAAGATCCACTTAAGCAAATTTCATCTGTATTCAGGATCTGGCTCATTGTAGCCAACTTGGCTGATTTCATAAGCCATAAGCTGCTCCTCTGTCAAGTGTCTTCCTGGTTTACCTCTATTTGTACCGAAGGGTGTCTGTAGAGGTTGTATCAACTTTCCTGAGTGAAACAGTTCTTCATCAAATAAGGGCTTCATATGTGGCTTTCTCTTCCACGTGTGTCATATGCAGACATAGACTTGGTTTACTGAAGGGAAAAAAAGACACAATGTCTTGATTTTTCCGATCTTTTCCAATGCCCAGTTTTGATATCAAAATTAAAAAAAATAAAATAAAATAATCTATCCCCTAGTTCTCTCTCACCAAGCACAAACCTAAATCTCAGCTTCATCTTTAAAACACTTCTACTTCAGGATATGCTGTCAAGGATAAGCCATTACTCAAATTATCGTGCAAATACATATAAATCCTGCCAGCTACCGCATTATATGGGATGTACTGGTATGGGCAGCACTGATTTGTGTCACTGATCCCCAAAGAGGGATCTGAGATTCAAAGTGAGACTCCTTGGTATGAAAAACCTTAGTCAGAGTCTGGAGGAAGGCAAAGGCACAAAAGTGGCAGAAAGATTTCCGTGTTGATCTTCCTGCTCTAAAGTAGGACAGAAAAGGAGTTGTGTGCTCTCTTTTCCTGGACAAGAAAAGTCAGTTGAGGTCAAAGTACATGGGATCAGCCAAAGTGAGATCTTTTCTCTCTGACCTGGAGCCAGTGGAAGTAGGAAAGTCCCAGCAAAAGCCACTGATGGGCTCAAGTGCACAGCAACCCCAGCCGGCGATGAGGCAGACCCAACCTGCAGTGGTCACGCAAAAGATCGTGACAGCGGTGAGGTCTGCCTGGTCAGAATGGCTGGGGAAGAGCTCTTGGATGACAGAAAATGCAGAACGAGGAGTACCTGTATCCTGTAAGCATGAAAAATCTGAATTAAGATTGCTTAAATCCTAACAAGTTCTGCAAACTCAGTGGTGAGGTTTTTTTCCAGATTGTAAAAATATATATTAAGACATACTGTCTGGAGGGAACCTCATTTTTTAATTCTTCAGACCCTTGTGAGCACTTCAAGGAGCACAAAAGGAAGTCAAGTAGCTTAGCTTAATGAATAAAATAAAGCAGTTGAGAAATACTGTCTCTCAAATAAACCAGAAGGACCTCAAGACATCTTTGAGTCATTAAAAATGAAATAAGCATCTTCCTGGCTTGCTTGGACTTACCTGAATTGTGATCCATGAGAGGAGATGAATTTGGCATGTCATAGTGAAGAAAAGTGTGGATAGAGTATGGATAATTCAACTCATTTTATATTTATAGGAATATTATGTGAGGTGCTCCAAAGTGGTGTAGCAAAGGCCTAGCTCTCATAACGTACCCGTAAAAGACAGAATCACCAGTTCAGTAATATTTCTTGACACAAAGTGTTCATGGTTTTGAAAGAATGACAGATCCTTGGAGTTAACTAAAATGGGGGTAAAAGCAAAAATCTTCATACAATCCCATGCAGTCAGATTTATCACACCTGTCACTGGCTACCTGAAAATTAGTTGGTTTAGTCTAAGAAAATCCAGGTTCCCTCTGTAATTAATGGAGGGAGATTGGACTCCTGAGAGGTGATTTGTCCTGACCCAAGACTGCTCCTGAAAATAGATGTGATGAATTCTCCCCTTCTTGAGGTACTCACTTCTTCCATTTACAGCAAGAGGAGCTGAGAAGAGTAGCTCAGACCAGATGCCTAACTCCTATATGACTAAAGATAGGTGCAATGAATCCCATCTGCAGATGGGTGAAGTAAGCAGAATACACTGTCAGCTGTAATGAGTGGCAAGGAGACTAGCTCTTTACTGAAGTCCAAGTAAAGCGTTCTGTGATTTGGCAGAGCCAGGTTTCCTCTCCTTAGTTCTGTAATACAGTTATTTGCTACTTTTATAATTTCCACAGGCATATATCCATGTTCCAATTACTGAGATGATGTTTGCACCAGCATGATTCATGCTGTCAATTCCTGTCTCATGTTAGATTCAAGCGAAGTTTATTTTGGGAGCAGTGGATGCATACCTACCAAGAGTATGGAAGTGCAGGAGAAAACAGTCTTCTACCAACTGCAAAGACAGTAAAAGTTTGGGTTTCCCGTCACTAGAGAGCCAAAGAGGTGGTCAGGTACAACACAGATGGGCTTTCTGCTTCCCGCTGGATGGCCTGTGCATATATCGATGTTCTTTACACACAGAGGTTGCTGAAGCCTGCAATATTAACCAAATACAGACTGTCAGAGCTCAGTCCCTCCAAAGTTAACTGATCCTCTGATTTCCCTGGTGGCTAGTCATAGTAATTCTCTTGACAAGGCATATCCCAGATTGCAGTAGCTGACTGGACAACCTGTTCCTCTCTGCATGGTACAGATATTCAGGTGCAGAGGAATGCAGCTGGGTTAATAACATTGATAATATCCAGCTGTGGGCTGGCTTCAGGGGCGGTGGGTTGGCTGATGGGGATAAGGTGCAGCTGTGGCTGGTTCCTGCTAAGTGGTTAAATAGCTCTGAGGGGAACAAAAGAGGGGTGCTTGAGGAAGAGAGGTCTGGAAGGAGTAGAGGGAGTGTGCCCTGGATGGAGGTGAGACAAGGAGAAGGGTGCAGCAGAGGAACTGGCCTGAAGAGGATGAAGAAACAGCCCAGACAGTAGATCAGGGGTCCTCAAACTTTTTAAACAGGGGGCTAGCATGTGGTTTAAGTGGCAGGAGGTCATCTGTGGCTGCTTGGTTCCTGTGGGAGTGGTGTGTGTGTCTGTAATATGGGGGGCTGGATTGAGGGCCCTGGGTGAGCTGTGGGCTGTAGTTTGAGAACCCTGTGGTAGATGAACAGTTGAAACCTTGTGGGGAGTTGGTGGCTGTGCTGGGGCAAGGTGCTATTTACTGAAGTTGACATAGGATGTGATGGTAAAAGCTTTGTTGTAGCTGGCTAATTTTGAGTGCTGTGATATTCAGGTATTCACAGGAATATATACTAAGGGAAGCAGTGCTAGGGAGAGAGGAAAAACCAAGAGCAGGCAGCATGGTCTGAGCTAATGATCAGAGAGTGACCTAGGAGAAGATGGCATCTTTTTGGTCCTGCTGTAATGGCATCTGATATTTTTAATATGCAGCTATAATCATGTGATATACATAATAAATAAAATATCAGATACTTATAGAAAATGTGTATGGTCTTTGGGCCAAGAGCTGGGACACCCTTTGTCATGTGGCTGAGCAGAAGGCTTGCTCTGCCTCTCCCTCTAGTCCAGGGAAGTTTGTGTGCTCCCAGTAGAGCAAAACAGCTTCAACAAGAGTGTGAAGACATCCTTCCCACAGCCCACCCTAGAACAGCTTGCAAGCCTGCAGCAGGGCAGTCTTGCTGTACGGTATGGAGAGCTGTTGCCAGCAGGCATGCTGGAAGGGATGTTTGACACATGGATGACTCCAAGGTTGGTGTTTTGCTACCCCAGTCCTCTTGAGCAGCCTTGTTCTGCACTTATGGAACAAAATCTTTCTGAAGGAGCAAAATGTGTTTGCTGGTAAAACACTGCACAGTCTTAGGTGCTTGAATTCTTTCTGTAAAGAGGACCAAAGAAATTAGTTTCAAAACTCGATCTGGGTTGGGGTGTTCTGCTGTTTTTTTGTTTGTTCATGACTTATTTTCTCTAATGTGGTTCCATAAATGTCACTTGCAGTGTACTGCAATCAAAAGGGATGCAAGAAAACAGCTGAGGAAGCAATAGGTGGTGGTGGGAATATGGAGCTGGAAGCCACTAGCCGAATCTGTTACATCCTCTTTCCTTTTTTTTTTTTTCCAGCCCTCCTCATTCTTTATTTTTACTGTCTTTCAAGGATATGACTTGCCAAGGCAGAGATATTCTCATCTTACCTAGCTGCAAAGCATGGAGCTTACACAGTGATTAATCACATCACTTCTTTACTTTTTTGCATTGCCATTCAAATGTCAACAACCCTCAGGAGGTTTCTATGGTGCAGGCAAACAAGTGTTATCCTGTTTTCCCAGATAGGGAAACTAAGGCGGTGGTCACCATTTCCCAAATGTAGTGACTAAATCCATGTCATGTCATTTACATAATTAATTTAAATGCCTGAAGACGGGATGACCCGTTGTGGTGGAAGCTCTCCTTTTGCACCAAGCAAGTACTGTTTCCTGCTGGAAATAAGGATAGGCATGCTCAGACAATTCTCTCATTAGAGAGGCTGAATAGTCACACTGAGGAGTATATAGTATTTTAGCATCACATTACAATGAATAAATTTGAGCAAACAAAATATGTGATTATTAAATGCTTCCTTGTTTTTTCAATTTCAGTATGTGCTGGGAAACTGTTGTTAAAATATTAGCTTTGGTATATTTGCTCAGTAGCTCAAATGCTACTAAACTACATGGCCTGAGAGGAAATGCCTTCTTCAGATTCATTTTCAGTATAGCAGCTAGAAGACTTGTGAAAACTACATCTAGCTTTTTTAATAATAAAATACCTTTGTAATAATAATGTTAAATCTTTGAAAGAGCTATTGTATGCTTGGGTTTACAGTAAACAGTTAAAGCTCTTAAAGTTAAGTTGAAGCAAGTGGAAAATTTGCTGAGATTTGGCAAGAAGAAATATAAGTAATTCAAATAGTGTAATTTGATTCTAGATTTTTTCTGGGCTATGTGGCATATGGCCCTTCTGGTTTTGTTTTATTTAGGTTTGCTGCCTCTGTTATGTAACTGTTCTTTTTAGCCTGTAATTAAACCTCAAGGTCAACCAGGAATTAAGCAGAGAGGAAGTTTGGGTAATGGAAACAAGTGAGGCTGGACCCTGCTGCATTACATCACTCCCTTCTTAACTTGCTCATCTCCTGGTAAGGACAGGATAGGGAAGGATGAACCCAAAACCTCCTGCGGAGCCAGAAGACATGGGCAGACAGGTGTTGGTGTGCCAGCTCTGGAGCAGCACTGCTTCTCCAGCATGTGGCTAGCCAGGAGATGCTGCAGCTGGAGCATGGTCTGCCAGAAGCTGCTGCACCAAAATGATTGTTTACAGAGGGTGTCTTGGCTGATGACCCTCTTACATAGACCCACTCTTCTGAATTATGCACATTGAGTTACATGTACATCTGCCTCTGTATGTGAAGCCTGTTTATGCTTTGGCTCGTTCAAAACAGGCATTGGGTGCTTAAATCTTTATTTTCAAAAGAAGCGGTCTCTGCCTCACAGGTTGGGTTTTTGCCTGGCTCTTGTTGTTGAGTACTGATGATTTGTGGGTGGGTGGCATGCTCCCAAAGTAGAGCTCCAGGGAAAGGACAGGTCCAGTGACCAGAAAAGGGCCAGGTCCACCCTGTATCCTGGGTATCAGCCGCATCCCATGGCTCCTCCTTCCACCCACCTTCTGTTTTTCTGTGTGCTGCAGTGCATTGTGGCCTACCTGTTGAGTGGTCTGAGCATTTAAAAAATATTGTTTTGTTGTTTGCAGGTTTTTAACTCTGGCCCTGATCACACCTCACTGATGGTGTGTCCACGTGCACCCTTGTTGAAGTGTAGCTGGAAGGGTGATGCTCTGTAGCAGAGGGGTGGGCACGTGGGGGCACAGCCAGCAGCTCCCTGTGCTGCCCTTGCACCTAAAACTGTTCTTGGAGCTGCACCCTCCATTTCCCTGCTGAAACAGTGAGAGTGCTTGGTCACCTGCTTTATGTGCATCTTGCGGTACTGAATTAGTACAATGACATGCATGGTGCTTTGGCTATGCAGAAACTGTTACATCATTTCTCATGAGGTATCACTGGAAACCTGGTTTGCATTTGAATTGAGTCTATTTATGGAATTTTTTTCATTTAGAGCTCCTCAGGTGAATAGTGCTGTGTAAGTGCTAAGTGTTATTATTTGTCACATATTTGCAAAGTAATTACAGAATATAATCATTATATTTGAAGTTAGAGTACTTCAAACATTAATTGCCACAACTTGCAGATTTCAGATCTGATACACAAACCTAATCATCAGTCATTAAGTATTAAGAAGAGAGCACTGGAAGTATATTAAATTACTTCAGATCACTGATTAAACTTAATCCTTGGAAATTCCTAAAAGCCTACTGAGGCACTGAGATTCACTTCCAAGTGACCATTAGGAATTTAGCCCTGAAACACAGTTAACTGCTTTAATTCTCTAGGATATCACAAATCTCTGATCCTGTGAAATGGTCCTTTTGAGGAGTCCTGCCCCAGCAAAGTCTTCAGTTTGCTTGGTGACCAGATTCATGGTGATGCTTTTTCCCCAGGCAGGCAGCATCTTCATCTCTACAACTGTATTCATCCCAACAGCATGAAGGAGAAATAAGAGAAATGACACAGGAGGTCAGCAGCAGGCTGTGAGGGGCTCAGCCCCAAATCTCATGCTTCCCAAGCACTGTACTGCGCTTTCTCCCCTAGTATTTGAGTAATTCTTGCATTAATGCTTGGATGATCAAGTGTGCTGGACTCTCTTAGGGGGGAAAAATGGACAAAGCTGACTTCATCAGCCCAGGCAGTGGTGTTCCCCTCACTCCACCCTCCTGATTTCCTGCATTCCCTTCCTTTTAGCGGTGCAGCCTGTGGAGCAGAGGAGAGGATGCAAACATAGGAATGCTGGGCCTGTTCTGGGCTGGCATTCAGCAGTGGCAGCATGCAGCTCCAGGGAGGTGTTGGATGCTGGATGGCTCCCCAGCGTCTGTCATTGTGCTTGATGCTGTGCTCCCTTCCAGAGCAGTGGGCTGGAGTGACAAGACAAAGACACAGGCAGTGTGTGAAATCTCTCTCCTGCCTTTTTCGGACTCACTGAAAATCTTCTCCCTGCTTTCACTGTGGTCACCATGACATCTCCTCGGCAAGGACCTGCCTACACCTCTGCGAAAACTGGTGGTGATGCTTGTGTTTCCAGGCATGGTCCCAGCCACAGAGGGGAAGAAAAATGAAGAAACTCTGTCCTTTCCTGGAGTAATCCAAGGTTATTTAAGAGTTAGAAACTGTTTTTTAAAGCCACACAATTATTTCATGACCCAATTTAGGAAAATGGCATTTTAAACTAGGTTTGTACTATTTTACCATAGATAAAATATTTCTAGTTGGGACCTGTTACACTTATTTTTATAATGTTTGATATAGATTGTCGAGTGTATGTGTGTATATACATAGATTTCAAAGTATTGAATATGGGTGTTGGTGTATGTTTGTGTGCCTGAGGAGAGAGCAAAGGAGGACACGTGTGAATGTGGGAGATGCTGCTGGTCCTTCTCCAGCCCTGCTGGGACCCTCCACTGAGTGACAAGATTCAGTTTTATTATTCCTGCAATAGCAGCCAGTGAGATTCCCACTGTTCAGCCCTGGAGATTCACCAGTGTGTCCCCAAGCCTGGCAGGACAGGGCAGCCTGGCTGTGGAGGAGGAAGGGTCTCCCTGGCGTTTTCTCAGGCTGATGCCCATAAACCTCCCTGGGATGAAGCAGAAGGTTTGTGCCTGTGTCAAGGAGGTGGGGAGGCATCTTTCCAACAAGCCAGTTCATTAGTTGTAGCAGCATCTATTTACCTGGTATTGCCAAAGAACATCTTTACAGTCTTTAGGAGATGTCCTTTTACTTGCTGGTGTTCACATGCTCTCTACTGCCGTAGCTCCTGGAGCATTTATTGCTCTCCTCTTCTTGCTTAAAGCAGATTAATGATGATGATTATTGGTGGGTTTTTTCTTTTCTGTTTTTGGCAGTCATAAATCCTCTGTCTAATCCACATTCACTTTGGATCATGGAGCAATGAAGAAATCCTTCTCTTTCCTGCCTCCTGAAGTCCTCAGTGCAGGGAGGACTGTTGTGTGGGTAAGATGGGAGTTAGCTTGTGTTCTTCTGCTGGAGTGCCATGTTGTATTTTATTACTTGTGTGAGTGCCCCAACTTTTTCAGCCCTGTTGTGCTTGACAGTGCTTGTACACAGAGTGGACTGACAGTCCCTGGTCCAGGGCTTATGCTAGGAACACAGGAAGAGCTGCTGTGACATTCATTACTGGAGGACTTATGTTTAGCAAGTAGAAGTTAGGAGCTATATTCCACACCTCTTTAAATGGTAAGAGATAAAGATAAATGACAAAATAAAATGTAGAGACTTGTTTTATACTATGTACAAGGAACAGGTTAGATACTGGTATGGCATAGCTCTATCAGCTCTGAAGGAGCTGATTTACTGCGGCACAGAAGATTGCCCAGGTTGTATGGTTGGGAGGAAGTGTTCAATAGTGGTTAGAGCAGAGCACCAGAAATAAAACTCCCTGTGCTTTTTCACTCCCAGCCACGACTGAATTGCTGCGTGATTTGTGCAAGACCTTTACCCTGCAGCTACCTCACCACAAGCCTGACACTCTGCTCCTTGTAGCATGGTGCTTATGATTATTTACACCCATGAAAGGCAAGGCCAAACCTGATTTGTGCCCATTTTGCACACATCAACAAAAGGATATAATGGCATTTAAATATTACTACTTAAACTTCTTTGTATAGAGCTGAGCATTCTGGGGATGGAGAGGATTGCATCTGCTGCACCTCAGGATGCTGTGGGAATTCCCAGCATGTCTGCTTTGGGATGTGGCGAAAGAGTTCGTGCAGGGGCTTAAACATAGAAAAGCACCATGAATTGGGTATTCATAAATAAAATACAATTTAAGGCTGAGCTGGAAGAAAGTAGAATTTAATTGCTGCAGATTGTGATCTGCTTATTATTTTAACTGTATAAAAGGCACAAGTAATCATTCATAAATTATCTGAGGAAATGGTTAAGACCCTTGGTTTTGTTACTAAAGTTGGCAGCAAAACCCCCTTGATTTCATTGGGGAAATAATCAGGTTTCCATTGATGACTTCCTTTCTCTGACAGTCAGTATTACCTGCTCCTTCTTTAGGCTGTAACTGAGAAAAGTACTTCAAACTGTTTCTTAAATGAATGCTAAATAAAATATGACTTAATCTTTTTTGTTTTGTAGAGTATTAGGCTTTTTTGAAGACTTATGTGCAAAATTAAGTTACATTCCCTTCTTAGTAACTGATATTTTGCATTAATGTAACATGTAAAAACCTGTCATAATAAAGTAAACTTCAAATGTAGAGGAAAAGTATTGTAAAAATGCCAAACCAGTCCTGCAATATATATTTCTTTATTTTGGTAGACAACCTTATCCTGAATGTCTTTTCCCAAGGAAATGTTAAGTACCTTTTCCCTTATAATAAGGAATAGTGTCCTTAGGATGTAGGTATCAACATCCTTCAGCAATGCTGTCCTGAGCACCTGGTGCTGCCTGGTGGGCTCTGGCTCTCCTTTTAACAGGACAGAGTTGGGACATGAGCCAGAGCTGGGTGATTCCAGCCAGGGAGCCAGTGTGGGCTGAGCTGCTGGCCGGGACACCTCTCCCAGGCAGGAGAGCCACCTTTAACTGCTGTCTGCTGCCATGCTGGTAGAGCTAGCTTGGATGAACCCTGGGTCAAACATAGACTGGCATCTTCTCCCATGCAAACTTCAGAAGAGCTTTCCTTGCAGCCTCTCCGTGGTGCTCTCAGATTTCAGTGGTAACTTTTTCATTCTGCAGGCGATACACTGACACAGAGCAGGTTTCATTGCCAGAGGAAATGCCAAACAGGGAGACAAGCTGACACCCACAGGCCACTGCTGAAAGAAGTTGGCATCTGGGTCTTGCAGCTGCCAAACCTTCTCTATAAGTGGCTACAGCAATCGGCTCCAGTGATGTAGCAAACTGAGGAGGTGAAGGGCATGTGGTGCACAATCAATGCTGCAATCAAAGGGAAGAGGCCATGCCAGCTGGTAACTACACTTCCATCCTTGTGCCAAAATATCAAAATAATAGTTAAAACATCAGCAAAAGGCTGGCAGCTTGTGTGGCCCATCACAGTGAGAGCAAAGAGTGAGGAGGTGGGCCATGTGTGCGAGGCTGTGCTGCTATGCCAAGGGGGCTCTGGGGGCCCCTTTACGCCCCATGCCAGCTCTTTTCAGGCTTCGGCACTGCTCAGAGAACTGCTGTTACTTTTAAAAGTACAGGTTGTGCCAGGAAAAAAGTTGGGATCTATATGACTGCATGGCTGAGAGCTTGGATATTGCAGCAGTGGTTGTGGTAGTGGAGGCTGTTAATAGCATAAGGCTGTCTATATAGTACAGATGTAGAGAGACACTGGCTGCTTTTAATAGGCAGGCCAATGCATAACAAACATTTGAATGTGTCAAAATGGGGGAAAAAATTCCTATCCACCATATGAATTGTTTTACTGTGGTGACCATTCTCTGTAGCTCTTTTGAAAATGTATTTTTTGATGAGGAAATGCAGAAGTGAAATGGATAGAAGAAAAAGGTGTGTGCTCTCTAACGATCACATTGCAGAGAACAGCCACCTATCACCATGGTCAGGAATTACCTTCAGACCCTCACCTTGCCAAACTTTGTGTCTGCACTGGCCAAATAATAAAAAGTAGTCTGAAAGAACCTGGAGAGGTCATCAAATAAACCCTTATCCCCAGCTCAGCATTGATTCAAGTCTAAGTTGTACTGTAAAGCAACTGGGGAAGGTGCAGGTGTTTCATGTATTATTGAAAAGGATCTGGAGCAGTTGTAACCACTGTAAAAATAATAAATAATAATTTTGAAGAGGCATGTTCTCAGATGATAGCTTCAGAAGGGCTGCATAACAGGATGCAGTGAAATGATGGTGCAAAGACTCATTTGGGCACTCATCCTGGAATATGAGTGGTTGATGTGTCATTTTGTTCTGTGTAAGGGAGTAGTATGTAAAGTTTTACTGTCTTCATGGCAGTTCCATCAGAGTTAGACTGCGCTATACAAACAGCATGGCCCACGAGGGTAAGTAATTTGGTACCTGTATTAGTATTTAATGACAAATATTTAAAGTAAGCTTTTGATTCTATTGATGAATATATGGCAGACACTGAAAGCAGTGCCTGTTACATTTTTACATCTCAGAGGGGTTAGTGGTGTATGCTTGATTTTTGCAGCTGTACCTGGTATGTTCACAGCGCTGCAGAGAGCTATGCTACGAAAGCCAGACTTTCTTATTGGCTTGCTCCTTGTTTCTGCAGCTTGCTAACATTGCTTGCTGCAACCTGGGGCACACCTGCTTTCTTCCCGGGTGAAGCTGCTGACTCGGACATGTCTCTGGGCTGGTATGCAGGCAAGGAGGGGTTTTCCACTGCTTGCACACGTGTGTGCACAAGCCAGGGCAACAGCCTTGCAGCTGCTGGTCCTAGGGGAGCAGTTCATTTGAAGGACTATTGCAGGGTTCTTGGAGCTTAGCAATAGGGGTGAATTGAAATTTGGCTTGTCCTACGGATTGCTTTGATATTGGTTTTATACTACTGCATAGAGCACACCAAACCATGTATTACAGCTCTGGAGTCATGAATTTATTATTTATGTGCTTGGATGGTGCCAAATGCAAAGTTGTCCGGCTGATCATACAAAAGGAAGCCTTTTTGCACAACCCAAATACAAATATGAAATGAGGGGAAGGACCACCATTTCATGGAGGGCTTCATTATGGAGAGCAGATTTGATCATTTTTGTCTTAACATTCTTTGAATATTTCTAATATTTATTTAGAGGAAACTCCAGGATTCAACCTGATTTTCTGATTTTGCGCTTGAATCTTTTTCATCTATCTTCTTTTTTTTGGGTCGTCTTCTTCCCTTTTTTTAAGATAGTGAGCAGTAATTTCTTAGGGCAGTGCACATATACATATTACTGCTTTTATTAATACAGTTCTGCATCACATTCCCTTTTCTTGCCTCCTCTTCCCAAGCACGTACTCGATGGTAGATATGTTCTTAACCATTTAAAATAGATCAATAAAATTCTAATTTTTTTCCCTGGGAGGAACAGGATCATCTGTAATAGCCAAAGCTCATATGATTGCTGCCATTTCAGAGGCTGCCTTTTGAGGGAACCTTCCTGAAGAGCTGTTGAACTCCACAGGAATGGCTGCTCCAAAGTCTGACCCTCTCTCTTTTAAGCCAGAGGAGAGGCTCAGTCTGGTGGTTGCCTTCATCTGCAAAACATCTCCAGACTAAAACCTCTTCTGTATTGCTACATTGCTTAGTGTTTTTCTGGAGGACTTGTTACTGCACTCCTCACTGCAGCTGACTGCAACACAGCCTTATAACACTGCATTTTGAAGCCCAGCCATCTAGCAGCCCGTGTCTGCATCACAGAAGATCAAGAACTCGTGTGTCTTGAGCAGCCTGATTTTTGTGTCCAAGTATCCTTTTTCTTTTCATGTGGGCTGCAAGTTGCTTGTACTGCACACAATAGCAGAATTGTCCTATGCATTTGTAAGCAATTATGTTCTACGTGCTAAAGCTATCAAGGAGGAAAAGCTGTTTTCCCCTTAGCTGACATCTCTCCAGTTTCTCGTCCTCTTGCACAAATACTCAATTTGGTAGCATATGGAGCATGGACCCTTCCTTGTTCCTGATTGAGTCTCTCGTTTGTTTTTCCATCCTGAGTGCTTGGACCATCTGCCCCAACTCATGCTCTCCTGGGCACTTCAGCTCCTTGAGGCAAGGATTTGCTCTTTGCCATCACCTCTTGCCTTTTCTGCAGTTTTTCCTATGTTGGGACACTATGACTTCAAAACTTCTCCTTGTCCTTTGCTTTGTGCTTCTCACTACTAGATATTAGCAAATAGCCATTCTTATGTCTCTTTTTTTCCTCGTATATCTTGATTAACTCAAACCTCAGCTGTTTTTGGCCACTCTGTAGCTCCAAGCAGGACCCTACACACCTTTGAGCTGCATTCCTTTCATGCTTTTTACCTCCTGCTTGTCTAGAGCCTTGTTGCTGGACCAGACTGGATTTCACAGCTAATTCTTCTCCCAAAGCTGTTTGACACTGAAGATGACAGATCTGTGGAATTAAAAGATGTTTTCTTTGGGGAAACACCTTCAAAGAGGTATTGCACATACCTGCCATTTGTTTATCAGTACTAAATCTATCATGTTCCTCCCAATGCTCTTGGAGTTTCTCAGACTTGGTTTTCTCCTGAATCTACTGTTGTGCACTTCAGTAGGCTGTGAAATTTTGCAAAATGTAGGTGCCATTTACTTCATTTGCTCCTGGCTCTGAATTCACCCACAGTCCTTTCCAGTACAATTTCTGTCGTTCCCAGCCTGGCCATCCCCTTTGCGCATTGCTACAAAGCATCCTCCTGGAGATGGCTGTGCTGGCGTTCCTGCCGAGGGTCATCAAATCATTCACTTTCCTCCCCCTCAGCATCCACTGTGGGACCACTGACCCCTGGGGATGTTAAAGCGATGACCTCTGGAGGGGACTTGGCTCCTTCTAAAGCCCAGCTCAATCCCTACCTCTTTTAGGGACTTCTCAGACAGGGGCTTGGAAAATCCTTGTGTGCTAACAACTTCCACATTCACTGATCACAGACAGTTTTCTACTGATAGAAGGTAAAAATGTTTGTAGTCATCACTACTGGAAGAAATGATGAAGTTCATGTATCAGTAAACCCTGGCAGCCCTTTAATTCTGGGTAACCATCAGTACCACATTATTAGCTCTACCTGTCCTTTTTGACATTTTCTGTGTATTTCTTGTCTATTTTTCAGTAGTGCAGGAGTACAATTTTTGGAAGCCTGATTTTAGGCAGCATAACCCTTAGCTGTTTACCACTGTCAATTGTTACAGGTGCTTCACAAGAAAGTTTAGACTAGCAGGCTTACTATAAAAATGAGTATAAAAATAAAGGAAGTCTCCAATATCTTAGTGACTGATGAGTACCAATTGATGAACAAACTCAAAAATTATCCTTATCATAACAAAGTGGAAAAAAAATAAGTTGTTTGAGAAAATGATTTTTAGCAATGCTTGGGATCTGGACCAAAACTGAACTCTGTAGCTTGTACTGATCTCTTTTGTACATCACTGAAACTGTCTCTAATACTGTAAATAATGAGAGTAAGTTTAGCAGAGCTGCATATTTTGCATACACATTTTGGGTTTGACTTTGGGTTTTCAGTTGACACTTAGCATTTTGGTTTCAGAAACTGTTAATATATATGCTGTTATCAAATGATTTCTTCTGAATAAGTAACTCCAGCTGCTTCAGCTGATGCTTTGGAAGTTGTTGCCTCATTGCTGCTCTGTTAAGATGTTTCCAGCTTTGACAAACTGCCCAAACTAGCTGTGGATTTTATGTGCTACCCCTTTTATATTTTCAATGTCACTTTTAACAGGCAAGCGGCCCATGACAAACAACTGCAAATGGTGTGCCAGCCGTAATGCAGATACTCTATATGCATATGACCCTTACCTTTTATAACATAAACTATGTTTGCACCATTGCCTGAGATGGGAACACAAATCCAGAGCTAAAAGAGAGCTAACCCACCTGTCAAAGTGTTTCTGTCGCTCTTCTAGGAAGTTTATGACAGCCTGGCCATTTTCGGAGCTGTGGTGCAGATGGCTGTAGTCCCTGCAAATGCTTGTTTTGGAGGGGCAGGAGCAGCATCTATCTTCACAATCACTTGCTCTTATGTCATATAAAGTCCCAAATGCAGCAGCATTGTCTGGAAAAAAACAACATCAGAAGTAACTGAAAGGATTCTTTCTGGAGGGACTTCTTCCCTGTCCTGTCTGCCCAATATGAACCACAGTAAATTTCCCCATTCTCAGAGTTCTATATTGTAGGTGAGAAACCATCCCTTTTCCCCAAGAAACTTATGCTGAGCAACTAGTTTGCGGGTTTTTTTTATTTTATTTTTTTTATTTTGCAGACTAGTGAACTGCCTTGTTGTGTCCTGGGTGGAGTCCTTCAGCGCAGCACCGTGTATTAATCTAACTGTCCACCTATAGGTTGTCTTGCCATGCTGGGACGTATTCTTTTTGGTACGGTGCTGTGTACTGGGGAAACATATCCCACAACTTGTAATGCTACGTATTTTGTCAAGAGAAGTGTAGTGTGTCTTGTGGAAGGAAATGTGTGGTTTCAAGAAAGGCTGAAATGTACAAGATCGTTAGCATAAGGATGCAGCTACAGATCTCTGCAAACACTTTCATTTTGGTACCCGGCTAGCAATTCACTGAATTTTGTCCTACTAAAAATTATTTAAGTCCCACTCCCTTCCTCCTCAGTCGCTGATACGCTACTTCTTTATGCCAAGTACCTCTTTGGTCCAATCCCATTTATTTATAATTAATGGTGAGTAATGTCTGCTTCCTTGAATACGGTAGAGGGGTTTCCCCCATCTGATCTGTATTTCGTGATGTGTTTTGCAGCCTGCTCTGGGGTCCCCAGCCCTTGGGCAGGCAGTGCCTTGGGAGGCAGGTTAATGCAGGCAGACCCTTGCCCTGGCCCAGCACAGCTGCTCCCACGTTTCTGCGGTACGTTAGGTATGTTGTCATTGCCCAAAGTCCAATGTAACGAGGAAATGCCAATTTCTTATCTTTGCCAAGGGCACACACCAGCGAGACAAGCTGAGAGAGATGGCCAAGAGGATCTTACTCAGCCGCTGCTGCCTGTGCCTTGGTGCAGCCCAAGACCTGGGCATCTCATCTAGCTGCCGAAGGACCACCACTGCCTCTTCTTCCTACCCACACCCCCTTTACAGCAATGGGTTTGGCCGCACTCCACCACCCGAAAGACTACGCCACGCAAAGTTAAGCTGAAATTTGTGGCCAGGAGTGATGGCTGCAAGCCTGCATGGTGTTTTTGATGGGAGAAGGCTGATGTGCTCTGCTGCAAAACCTCTTCCAGCGTGCTGCCGAGCCATCCTCGCCAGCTGGCGCGGGATCCAGGGCAGGCAGGGAGCAGGCTCCTGTGGGCAGCCACCTGGTAGTCCTGCCATAAAGAGCAAAGGCAAAGTTGGGGAGCTGAGTAGCCTCTGATCATCGCAAACAATGCCCTGTGCTGCACACTGCTCTCACTGCAAAGGCAAGTAATGTTCAGTGTGGCAGAGAGCAAGCCTGAGACTGTACCATAAACCACAAGGATGCAGAGTGAGATGGAGCCCCAAGCAGCCCATATCGGCTCTTGAATATTTCATGTGGCACGCAAGCCATTTGGAGTAGAGCAATCTGCAAAACCCCATTTTCTGCAGCTCCTTTCTGAAGCCTGCTCTTCTCTCTCACCAATGCTGCTTTTCATTTGTCGGGAATGATTACCCTTCCTTTTTGTTAATAACAGAGCTGAAATGCCCAGACCAGTGCTTGGGTTTATAAGCATCCTCGGCAACATCGTTGGTGGTGTCAGCTCAGAGTATGCTAATTAATCTATGGTCTCTCTTCTGGCTGTTTCTGCAGTAACAAAGCAAAAATAATTTTAGGATATGTATCAAGACTGCCTGTTTATTTTTTATTGGCTTTCTCTGTATGGCACAATTAAAAAAAAAAAAAAAAAAGCTTTGCTTTCAGGGTAGGGGCCAGACTCCGGTGTGGTTGGTGTAAGGCAGCACTGCTCCAGCTGTGGGTCATCTGCGGAGCCAGCCCAGGATGGCATCTCGGCTCCCCAGAGCGCCCTGGGTGGCCCTGGGGTCAGGTTGCTGAGGATGTGATGGGGGTGGAGATGGGGGTGCGGAGTTTCAGGGCACTACCCAGGAGCCTCCTAGTGTCAGTGGGGACACCAGGGCCATCCCACCAGCCTGGCACCCACAGCAGCACAGGGGTCTCCCCGAGGGCTCCTGGGGAGGCTGCACTGCAGGGCCGGTGCAGGCTGTGTTTGCATCCCAGGCTCTTCTCCAGCACCTGCAATTTCCCACTTTATTTTCCCTTCTAGCTTCCAAGTTTTTCCAGGCTTGTTGAGCTTTTCAAAGCGATGGCTGCTTCCTTCCCCTGTTCCCATTTTTCACCGGAGAAGGAGGATGGTTCCTGAGCACCCTGTACCCACAGGGAAGCCTTGCTTGTGCTGGCATTACCAAGATCCAGTTTGAACTGCTGGGATCTGCAAACTGGATAATCCCTGAGGTTCCCACCGAGCTATCTACCAGCCCATGACTTAATAGTAGTAATCTTTACTAATATTTGCAATAGAAACAGCATTTCACTGAGATTAGCAAACTTCACAGTGTCTTATTTGCAGCTTTTGAATTTGTAAATGAAGGAAAGGGTTAGGAAAAGGGGACTGGGGATATACAGGGAAATCTAGTTATGAGAATTTATCCTCTTCATTAAAAGCTACTAAGATCTTCATCTCTGGTATTTAATGTACCAAATTCAATATTTGAACATAGTTTGCATATAAAAATAGCAATATCATATTTTTAAAAATTGAAGGGGGGAGGGAATGTTTTAACTAAGCCACACACTTTAATAGCTTTTTCTTTTTTCCCATAAATGCAAGCTCTGGGAAATATTTGTCAGGCAAGAATAAACTCTTTGCAGTAACTGAAGGTTTTTTCTCCCATTTTTCTCCCCATGAAAATTGTGGTTTCCATCTACACAAAGCAGGATGTCCTGAGAAGTAGAATTTATTAATCTTTAGGAAAAAGAAAAGATCTGTTTGCCTTAGTAGAGAGAGAGCCTTGAAAACCCTAGGTTTATAAATGAGGAAAATGCATGAATAATAAAAAACACACCACCTAAAATCTGATTAATTTGAGTGAGTTGATAAGTTTCTGTTTCTGGATGCTGGTAACAGAGGAAGGGGGCGAAAAAAGAGGGATGTGAGACATTCCATTTACCTCCTTCTCATTCAACTACTTTAAAAAATCTGGAAAAATTGTCTATACAATGCACGCTAAATAGAAATATGTCCTTTATTTATTGTGAATTTTCTCTAAACTACTTCAACTCCTCATCTCATGTGCATCCACATACTTGCCTGTCAGAAAATTTCAGGAATCGCTCTGGTTCTGGAAGGCAGCTGCTGGCCTCCGGTGGCCTCTGGCAGCACCGGCTCCGGCTTCCCAGGGGGAAACCTCCCGGCCTGGGTACGGGCCTGGGAACAGAGTGAAATGCCAGCTTAGGTGGTGGCAGGGTGGGGGACATGGGGCAGGAGAAGGCGAGCTGTGCTGTGCCATGGCTGAGCCACAGCTGTAGCCAAACATGTTCATGCCATGCTGAGCTGCGGCCGTGATGTGCCGTGGCCATGCTGCCATCTTTCTGTGACCATGCCATTGCTGTGCCATGCCATGGCCATGCCACTGGCCACATCACACCAATGTCATGGTGGGGCCGTGCCACAGCACACCTATGCTATGGCAGTACCGTGCCGTGGCCATGGCCATGCTGTGCCATGGGTGTGCTGTGGCATTGCTATTTTCATGCAGTGCCATGGCCACGCTGTGGCCATGACATGCCGTGCCTGTGCCCATTTGTGAGGTCCATACACAGCAGGGGTGTCACTGCCAGCGCCCCAGGTACCCCTGTGCCATGGTCTCTTGCTGTCCCACATTTCTTCCTGAGATGGTTTCTGCTGCTGGGAAACAGCGATACCCACCGAGATGCTCTTCTGCCCAGCCAGGCAGACCTGAACAGTGCAGGCAGCTGTCAGCCCCTCCATCTTAAACATCTCCTAAAGTGGCACCGAGCTGAGCTGTGATTTACCCCAGTGTAAATCCTAAGTGAGTGCGCTGAGGTCACAATTTCCCCCAGCTTTACAGGGCTGGTGAAAGCAGAGCATGGCCTGGCAAGTTTAAAGATACTCACTTTTCATTTATATATTTGCATTTAGCTCTTGAGCGCTGCAGAACAACTTACCAGCACGTAGTGGAGAGACTAATCCTGCGCGAGATCCCTGCTATCAACTAAACACGAGATTTTCAAACCACTCCGAAGTCATTTTCATATCATCAAATTATAGGAAATTTCTCATGAAACTCCTGGGCTAAATTCCTGGCTGAGGCCGGCATGCAGCAGCGGGGGGCTGAGCCGGAGGAGCCGCTGTCATGGCAGGGAGTGCAGCAGGGGCGCAGGGGGGACGGGGAGGCTGCCCGGCACGCAGCAGCTGCCACGCTCTCGCGGCCATTGCCACTGGTACCTCTGTACCGCAACCAGCCCTAACACCTGGTTCAGGCTGCAGTGACAGCTCAGCGCCTCGACAGCGGTAACAATTTAGAAGCGGGATGCTAAACAAGATATATACACGATGTCAAATATTGGCTGCACACATCTAAGCCAATCACTTCTAAATAAATTAACTGTGGCATTGCCTAATATGATCCACCTGCTTTCTTCCTCGTGTTGTTCCAGACCCTACCTGAACCCCCCTTTGATTAAATGTCAAAAGCTTGCCTTGTGCCTGCAGATTTCACTGAAGGCGGATAACAGAAAGGTTCCTCCTGTGACTCCATAAAACTGAAATAAATTCCACTGGCATCTTGTAAATTTTTATTTTCTACAATGACTGCAGGCCCCATCTGCGACCCAGCTGTTATTAGAAAGGAAAGCGTTGGCCCTTCTGCATTACAAAACAGCATAGAACAGTAATTGCCAGTGGAAGAGATTAAGTGTAGACACTAAAAATGTTTACTCGCAATGAATATGCATAATGATGGGTAGGAAACAGCACTGGAAGATTAAAAGGAGAGAAGGGTTTGTTTACAAGGCTGGGAAAAAAAAAGAGGGGAATGTCAGTTGGCCCCAAGCCTGAAATAGGAACGAAAAACCTTTGGGCAAGACATTAGGGAGAAAAACAGATGGTTTGTGAACCTTTTATTAGATAGAAAAATCATTAATCAAGCCCAGGCTGGAAATGGCAGGGTTTTTGGTAGTTCATATTTTAGTTTATTTTTTCTTAAAATGACAGTGTGCTGTTTTGTTGACAGTCAGTGTTATGGAGCCCCTTTCCATAGGAGAGGCAGCTGCTTTAGCGTGCAGCATCCGGAGCACGTCTAACTTTAGGTCCGTGCTAGCACCAAGCTGTTCTGCAGAGGAAATCCCTCAGTAGGGTTTCACATTTCAGCACTTGTTTTGCCCGTATAGCGAAGCAATTAAAAAAAGAAAAAAGGAAAGAAGAAGGGGGGGGGGGGGGGGGTGGGAGGAATCACAGCCTGGTTTATTTTTTCATGGTCTCTTTGTTCCAACTGGGGTGGGGGTAGAAATGTAGGGCACAAAAACTTCTGCAGCCAGCCTCATGAATAAAGAGCCATTTAGCAGCGCTTGTCAATACATGCACCCTCCATCATGTCTCCTGTTTCCCTTTATGCTGGAAGACTAAAAATAATCGCATTTGCTTCATTGGAATAATGGTGAGCCAAATGGAAGGAGGCAAAGTGATCTGGCAATCTGGTCACCTATGGCCCTGGCTGGGGGTGTCCTCAGCGTGCCAAGTGATGCCATCTTACACTGCCTGAATATGGGGCTTTGTTCGTGTGTTTCTCCCCTTTTCCATTTCCACGGGCATCAGCCTCAGAGCAGGGCATTTCTTTTGCATCAATAGCTCAAGGCGCACCAGCCTGCCTTTCCCCCCAGTCTCTCATTAACCTTAAGTGTTGCCTTGTGTAGTCATTGCTATTCGTGAAACAAGCAGGTCATCCCCTGCTAACAGCAGTGGATTTGCACTTCTGCCTGCGCCGGGGAGCTGGGCAAGCCCCTGCCTGCCACCCCGTGCCCCCACTGCACCCCTGTGCAGCCCGGGGGGTGGGGGGGGCTGCATCTGTGTGTGTGTAGGGGGAGGGTGTGTGTGTGTGCATGCATATCTGCATGCAGGAGTGCTGCTTACATGTGCCTGAGTGTGTGTGCACGCGTGTGTGGGCGTGTGCACATGTGTGTGGGCAGGAGAGACTCCCAAAAGCAGCTGGCACAGGGCACTGAGTGTGCCATGCCATAGAGGGAGGCACCGAGGGCTGGGTTTCACCTCGGGGGGACCCCTGTGCCTAGAGATCCCCTCTGTGCTTGCACTGCAGCACAAGGATGGGGATGAAGGGTGACAGGAGCAGGGCTTCTCTGCTGCCCCAACATGGGGCTGAAGCCGAGGGCAGGGGGATATGGGGCAGAGGGACACGTCCCTGAAGAGGGATGAGGATATTCATATTGGGACACCTAAAGTCCACCCAGAACCTGCCCCTGGGCTGCCCCTCCTGTGCCTCATCCCCCTGAGCATCTCAGGTGCCCCCAAGCCAATGTGTGCAGCCAGGCAGCACCCAACCCTACACCAGGGTCACCCGTCGCCCCACGCCTTCTGTCTCCTTGGGGTGGGCCCACCTTCAGTATGGCTTTCTGGGGTGAATAATTCCTAAATTCATGTATTTAATATATAAATTATTAGTAATGAGAGGAGGTAAAAAAAAAAAATAAAAAATGTCCAGTCTCTAAATGATGTAGATCCTTCTGTATGTTTAGCTGTACTTGATGGCCATGAAAGCCAATTTAAAAATCTACAAACCATCCTTCAAAATCTCTTGTTTCCAACTGTGCCCTTGCCAGGAGGGGTGGCCCATAGGTGCAGACACACATGGGCACACAATGCCAAAAGCCACCCTGAAGGCACCCCACGCAAACTGATTTGCAAATGGCAGAGCACAAGGATGGGAATAGCCCACGGAGGGGTGGCCGGGTCCGGCTGGCTCCCTGCATTCCCGAGCGAGCACCCCAACAGCATCCCCTCCACTGGCTGGCTGCTGGGCACTGGCAGGA
Source organism: Falco naumanni (assembly GCF_017639655.2). Taxonomy (NCBI): domain Eukaryota; kingdom Metazoa; phylum Chordata; class Aves; order Falconiformes; family Falconidae; genus Falco; species Falco naumanni. The sequence continues at coordinate 21,895,425 of NC_054079.1, forward strand.
ATGCAGCACAGACCATTGCAACTTGTAAACACGTCTGTCCCTTGCCTCATACAGGTGTAAAGATGCTCATTTTCATCAAACTGGTTTTGAATACCTTGGAGCGGGAACAAAATCAGACTCCTGGGTTTCAATTTCTGATGGCACTTGTTACATTATAAATCTGGGGCAAATCCACAGGCTGCCATGGAGTTACCTGGCCTTTGCATTTACATAACTGAGATCGTAATTTGGTCTGGTAGCATTTAAGAAATTAAAACCCCAAGAAGCTAGAAACCTCAGCTTTACCAAACCATGGAAGCAAACAAGAGTTACAAAAGATGACATTAAGAATGAAGCATAACATATTTAATGGTAAACTCAAGACCAAAAATAAAGCCAATATCCTTCTTTTGGGAATAAAGAGGAATGGTTTCTTTTTCCAATTTATTTTATACCACAGAGGAGCTGCCCACGCATTTCCTAATTCTTAGACTAATAACTCTGAGATGAACTTCCTAAAACATATGAGCTTCATCAGAGCAGGGGGAGGGAGGGGGGAGAGAATGAGGGGGAAGTACAAAATGATCTTTGTAAGAAATAGTAGCTGGGATTGCTAGTGTTGCATATGTTACGGCACATCATTAATAACAGTGATCAAAAGAAAAAGAACATCTTAGCAGCTGCATCAAATTATTATAGAAATTGGAATTTTCAAATGAGCTCAGAGTTAGAAAAAAAAAAGAGGAAAAAAAAAAAGAGAGAGAAGGAGAAAGAAAAGGGGCACCATGCACTGGAGGTCAGGTCACTTTGCAGAGCCACAGGATAATCCCAAAAGGTATTGTAAGGGCTGGGTTGAAAAACAAATTCTTATTCCTATTATGGTCTTTGCAATGTTACTAGACAAAATGGGGGGGGGGGGGGGGGGGGAATCTGAATCTTTGTAGAGCAGCCTCCACTTTTAGCAGAGCTGGCCTTGGGCAGCATGTTGATAAGCATGCCCAGGACAATTAGTGAGCACCTGGCTGACATTGATCTCATGTGTAAGAGCCTCTCCATGCATGAGAACCTTCTGGAGCGGGTCTGTGAAGAGCTTGGCTCCGGCTGGGGCTGGGGGCATGGGGGTCCAGCGTGACCCCACTTCCCAGCCAGGCTCAGCAGGAGTAAGGTGCTGCTGCCCATGGGGCACCCACTGCCTGCACCCAGCAAGCGGCCCCGCACCCGCAGCACCACAGGGGACATCCTTCCAGCCCTGATGTGAGTCTCTGAAACCCTGATTCCTATGGGCGCATCGTGGCTGCTTGGGGTTGAGATGGAGCCATGCGCCAGCCACTTGTGGGCTCTGTCCCCAGCCCGCAGCCCGGCCTCCCGCCTGGCTCTGTCCTGCAGCTCCGAGGAGGCAGCTGAGGGCTTCCAGGAGGCTGGAGAGCCAGGGCTGCTCATCTCTCCAAGGATAAATCGCTCTTCCTCTGATAAAAATTGGTGCACATCCATGCATTTTATATCCCCCTGGTGAAAAAATAGTGGGAGGGATGCTATGGCTCACTCTAGGAACACATCCGAACTTCGTCTTCTACCACAATGAATGTTTTATAATAGCATTGCGCAAAGGCACAGAGCCCATCCAAGTTCAGCCCTCCTGCTTCTCGCAGGCCACCTCAAAAATTCAATTCATAAAGAGGTAAAGCTTTTCTGGGAAGCTGAGCATCCCGGGAGCGGGTCGGCACTGCCAGGCCGAGCACAGCCCTGCCTGTGCTCACCGCGGCTCCCCCAGCACCACCACCCCCACCCCCCGCCATCCCCTGTCCCCACCATCCCCGAGGCACTGCCCCGCTGGCTCCTGCCTTTCCCCTCCATCCCCTCCAGCCTCTCACCCATCCCCAGCCGTGCTTGGAAGCTGGGGTTGGGGGCACAGCCCCCTGCAGCGTGCCCTACCACCCCACAGCGTCCTGAGCAGCCTCCCCCAGCCACGCAGCACCCGGGGGTGTCACTGCACTTTGTGCAGGGGGTTCCTCTGGCAGCAGGTGGGTTTACCCAAATGACTCAGGAAAAAGTGTGCCTCCCACCTTGGCTGGGCAGGGAACGGTTCTGAGACCATCGGGCATGGCTGCAGGGGGCTCAGCCACAGCGATGCCCCATCATCAGATGGTTTTGGAGAAATAAATTTACCCTGATGGGGGGAATTGATGGCGGCGTAACCTGCGGGGCCCGATCCCCCCCAGCTTTCACCAGCTTTTGGAAATTAATTGGTGGGTTTACCCATGTCAGTGGGACTCACTGCAGAGAGAACCAGTGCTCAGTGGGGGCAAAAGGTGATGCAAAGAAATTCTTTAAAGATTCAGGTTTGATCTTGAAATAAAAGCCTTTCTTAAAAATGCATTCCCAAGCCCCCTCCCTTTCTTTTAAAGCAATGTTTTTCTAATTCAAAACAGTTATGAAGGCTCCAGTTACACATCTGCCTTTTGCATGTGATGTTGCAGTCCATCTGAGCCAGCAGTAAAAGTACAGGTGTTTCGGTTTTAAAGTAACCATTTTAAAAATAAACTCTGAATGGGGCCTCAGATTATTGTTTTAGTAGCTGGCCACATTCCTGCCACGGCGCATCAGCGCAAGGGTTAAGCGGCTGAGAAGGACTGCTCATGACTTCATTGCTCTTCCATCTGGTGGGAACCCTGAAAGCCATTTGTAAATTAATTTTTTACTTTGAATGCATGCTGCCGCATACAGTCATCACTGGATCCTGCACAGACAGCTTGCACTGCTGCTTCAACATGTCTCCAGCGACAAGCTCAGCTCCTACTGATTTTGAATGCAGGAGAATAAAATCATTAAGTATGTATGTCCATTCTGCCTGCATGCTTTCTCCCCATACTTTATGCCATAATTATCATCACATTAGTTTGGTAAATAATGTAGACACATGGTTCCAGAACAGCTGTAGAGTGTCCATCTGACACCTGCACAATCAGAAGTTCAGCTCCTTTAAAAAAAGGGACAGATTGAGCCTCCAATTTCTTTGCCTACGCTTCCTTCTTCCCCCTTCAAAGGCTTGTGCAGATGACGTGGGATCCCTGCTCCTCCTGTCACAGATGAGGAAATCTATTATTTCCTATTAAATCCCTTCAAATAATCTATTCATCTGATCTTTGGGAAATGCAAAGTGCTCATTAATCATACAACTGGTGAGCACTGATTTACAGATTAATCTAATTAGACCTCATTTGTTTCAGGTGAAAGCAGCTATATTAACCACCGCTGCCCAGTGCACGAAGTCCCACACATGTGGCTCGATGTAGAAGCCAGGATTAATTACAAGATTGACTTTGCGGAGCTTGCGCTGCTCCATTTGAGGGTCTGTCAACATTTCCATTACAAATCCAAACACTGCTTTTAAGGGATTTATTACTCAGCCATAACATTGGGTTGACTCTTGGCATCCAAGATCTAAGCCAGGGATCTCCGGGTATTTAGCAAAGCCACTCAACCTGTTTCAAGTCCCTCTCGGCGTGGGAGAGGGCAGGGGAAGGGCGAATCAGTGGGGCTGTTTCATCTGGGGTTGAGCTTGGAAGAAAGGCTTCAGTTTATGAATGTAGATTTTGTTGAATTAATTTCTGGAATTAAGTTTTTGCAGTGGATGGAAAAGGCAGGATGACTAATTCCTGCTGGGGCTGCCCCCCCTCTGCCACCCCCAGTGCCCGGGGGCTGCTCCTTCCCACTGGCCCCTGCCCCAGCAGGGCTGTGGGGAGCGGGTCCATGCTCCTGGTACACCCCAGAATGGCCAGGCCCCTCCAAAGCCCAGCTCCCCTCGGCCCTACCGCAGGGGGACACCCTGCCTTCCCCAGGGGCAGTGCTTGGGGCTGGGGACATGCTGGGGCACCCGTCCCAGGCATCTCGGTGACTCTGTGGGCGGTTTGCTGGGGGGCCAGCCTGAGCTGCCCCGCTTCAGCAGCTGAGCTCCGAGCGCTCCTGCATGGCTCCCCGTGCTTAATTATGTTCGGAGTACACATATAATATAAATCGGAGCTGGTAAATGCAACGCGCCCATTTAATCTCCAGCGTCAGCTCACTCTGCTGATTTGTGCGGGGGGAGATGGGGTGTAACGGGGAGCCAGCTCTCCCCCCCAGGGAATGCTGCTGTCGGTCCCCAGCGAATGGGGCAGGGGCCTGAACAAACTCGGCTGTTAAGACTTTTGTTATTTCTTCTGGGGAAAAAAAGAGGAAAAAAAAAGAAAAAAAAAAAGGGTATGAATGATACTTCCAAATGAGCAATGTATATTTTTAGCCAGAAATTGCCCTTTTAGTTTGACAGATGTATGCTTGGGACTAACCACTAGATTAGAGTGGAAACCTGTGCGTTTAACTGACAAGGCAAAAAATGTTAAGCCTGCTTGTGGGATGCAGAGAAAAAACCTGCTAGGAAAAAAAACAACAGAAATGCTTCCTATTTATTTTCATCAGCGTCTAGGTAAATACAATGTAATGGGAATATTTAAAGACCTCTAATCTTATTTACATTCTAAGCATGAATACAGTTCCCAGTACATTGCAGACATCTGTCAGACAAACAGACAAGACTCTGCAAAGATATTTAAAATGCTCTTCTCTTAAACAGCTAGGAAGCTGTTTGGGGATTTTGGCAGGATAGCTGGGATATGACATGTCTTTTTTTCTTCTTTTTTTTTCTCCATTTTTTCTTTTTTTTCCCCCGTAGCAAATGATTTCTTCAGCTTCTTACAAGCAAGCTTAAGAAATTCTGTTTGATAGGGTATTTACTATGAAAATTGAAGTGATAACTCACGGACAGATCTAATTTGTCAGGCATTTTTACTTTGAGGGTTCTCCTCTGCCCCTGCCTACTTCAGATATATTTTAGGGGATTTTCTTCCCCCTCTCATTTAAATACAAAAATAGCACAGCACAGGTCAGTCATGTCAAATAGCATAAAACAAATTTAAGTGCTTCTATTTAATCTGATGCATCCTGAAGGGCAAATGGAGGGACTATCAAGTGTAGGATAAAATTGCCTTTCCAGACCCCAGCTACCCCCACCACTTCCCCAAGCAGCGGGTGGGATAACGGCAGTGCCAGAGCTGTTCCAGCAAAAGCAGCCACCCCTGCACACCCGTTGCCCCTGGCGGTGCCCGGGCGGCCTGGGGCTTGTGCTGGGCAGGTGGGCAGGGACAGGGCTCCCCTGCTTTCGGGGTTGAGGGCATCAACCTCAGCCGCTGCCCAGGGACTCTTGTTCCTGCTGCATCTACCTTCTGCGTGGCACACAAAGGCATCTCCTGCTGGCTGGGAGGACCACGAGCCCTGGGTTGGATCGCAGCACTGTTTTCCCCTGCTGTGTTTCTTTTCACTAGGACAGCCCCAGTAAATAACTCATCTTTTGCCACCAGCGCCATGTGTTTCTTGCTGAGCTGTCACCCCGACCCGCTCTGCCGAGCGGTCCCGCTCAGGCCACTGGTGGCTGTGGAGCAGATCGTGCGTCCTATGGCCCACAAGTCAATGGCAGCCGTGGGCAGCGGCTAGCAGCACCTGGGAGCAAACCCTGCGTGGTCACAGGGTCCTCCCCACCGCAGGAAGCCCAGTCTGGGCAGGGTGGGCAGCATGGCTCCCAGGCGGGGACATGGGACCGGGGTCACCCTTTCCCTGTAACACAGATCCACCTGCATCTGCTGCCTATCCTCCCTGGCTTCTCGGGTGGCAGCAAGGGATGGCAGAGCTGCCAACGTGCCAAAGTCTGTGCCAGCCCACACCAGCCCAGCGCGGCCAGTGCACACCCGGCCCTCGCCTGCTCATCCCGGCTCCTTCGGGACGTCAGGATGTTGGTCCTGTGCTGCCCCATGTCGTTTTGCTAAAGATAAGAATGATTTCACTGCGTTCCCTGAGATCTTCTCCGAGCCTGTTTTCAGCTGCTTGACACAATATTGCTGCATAATTTGGAGTGTCTCCTCTTCATTTTTTGGATGCGAGACTTAGCAACAGAGAAAGGTGCTAAAGAGAGACAAAACTTGTGTGGGTGGCTGGAGATTAGCCATTTGGAAATCTCTCCTTATCTTTGTACCACAAGCTGTTTGCGTGTTTCCACTCCAAATTGCTATACTTGGGTGCTAGCGCGCCGGTGCAGACGCCTCGCACCAAGCCCAAGGCATTGCTTAGGTGCACAGTGGTGAAGAACACGCCTAAGGACACCACAGCAGCTGCCACCGGCTTCGCTGCCTCCATCCTCTCCCTGTGCCAGGGCAGGAGCGTCTGCCAGCTCCTCACTGTGCCTGGCTGCATGGTGGAGGTGGGATATCTTCTCCCAACAGGTCTCCTAGCAGCAGAGCTCCCCACAGGATAGCCGCTGGCACCACTTCATGGGCACCTCAGCATCTAAAGCAATTGGGGAGCTCACGGCCATGCTGGCTCGTTAGGTGGCCACGTGGCACTGTCCCCGCCGCCCCAGTGAGCATCCCTCTCCCGGGGCCGATGCTGCCGGGGAAGCGACCGCCTTCCCCCCACCCAGGTGAGGGTAACGGCGTGGTGTGCGCATTTCAAATTCCTGTCCTCCACTTCCTAACCTCATTGGTATGAAATCCAGAGCTCCTCTTATTAAACACCATTAAATATTCTCTTCATTTCCAAAGACAAATATGAACAGAAACACAACCAAACATGTACTGTATTAAAATCATTGATTCACAATATTTAAATTTCCAGCTAGCCTCCAATTAGCAGGCTTTCCAATATTTGAACAGAAGACCATTTTAATGCAATTACAAACACATTTTAGGCATCTAAATTTTTTGCATAATTAGTTCCCTATTAAACTATTTATGTAGCCCTTTTTCCATCAGAAACAGAGAAAGCAGAACAATTTTATTCCTTACTATTACAATAATTAACTATGCAAGTAGAACAGCATATTAATAGAGTATAATTTGTTTACATTTAAAAGGAAATTGTGTTAGATTAGCATAGCAAAAGACTATTTCCATATCCAGGCAGTAATATGCAGGCCTAATAGCAAATTACAGTGTAGTTAAAGAATATTATTAATAAAGTAATACAGTGTAATTCTGTTTGCCCCCACCATATTTCACAATGTCCTTAATTACAGCTAATTCCATCGAGACTAATTTGGGTGTTATTAAGCGGTAGACACAGGAATCTTAAATACAACCTTTGTAATGATGAAGTTACAAAGTTCCGGGAGACCCCATTCACACGGCCGCCGGTGAACGCACCGTGCACCCCTCTGCCCGCCATGCACCCATGGACCCGCTCCAGCCATGATGCTTCTTGCACCCAATGTCACCCATTTTTAGGGCCACTGCCCAGGGCGCGAATGACACAGCTGACCGAGGTGTTGCCCTGATCTCCGAGCATCACCCAGAAGCCAGCAGGAGGATCACGCTGGGCAGCCTCTCTGGCTCACAGAGGCAGGGCTGTGCCGGGCTGGGGCTTTCAGGGTGAGTTTGGGGCTTTTTTTTGTTTCTTTTATGCAAAGCATTTCAATTCCCAGGGGAGCTCCCCTGGGTGTTTAATTAGGTGGGTGACTTTAGCATGGGCGTTGCAAGAGGCAGTCGAGCTCATTAGGGTATCATCAGCTGTTGGTAATGAGCCACCTGCCTTTCCATCTAGGGCCCTAGAAGCAGTGGCTGGAGGAGGACAAAAGCCTCATGGCAGGTTGTATTGGTTTGATCGTGAAGCTTTTGTCACTATTTTTGCGGTGTTTTTCTTTGTACCTTCCCTGCTCAAAGCCTCCCAGTGCTGTCCCATGCCACTGCCACCGGGACGAGCTTGCCAAGGGTCTCACCAGCTCACCGTAGGGTGAGCCATCGTTTCCCTTCGCCGCAGGCTCCATGTCGCCAATTCACCATCCCAACTTTCTCAGGAACTCTCCCAAATTCTTCATAAGATTTGTGACCCTATAGCGAGGAGAGGCATAAGCCAGAAACCGGTTTTCCTTCTCTCCCTCTATATCCCCATGAAGGCAACCGAATTACAAGCAGAAACATTTCCTTTGAGCACTATTTTTGCCCAGAGAAGGTTATTCCTTCCATGGGCAATCAAGATGTTTTCTGTTCCCATATTTAGATGCACATCAATGCACTGGATTAAATTTCTCCACATGCCAGTATGCCCCAGCATATGTTTTCAAGGCACAGAATACGCATCCCATCATGCTAAAATGATTTGTGGCAAAATCACACAAAGCCCAAGTAAGTGATTTTTTAATTGTGCTCTTGAAAGCAATTACACTCGTTCTCTTCTGTTGCTGGGAAGCCTGCTGGGGACACCTCTACCTTTGGGCTGGGGACGCCTGAGCTGGCAGCTCCTGCTGATCGTGGCCAGGGAAGGGTTGGACCATGGGATGCCTGCTGCTTCACTGGGGTCAAAATAAAAGGGGGATTCGCTCTTTATAGGACCTTTTCAACTCGCCGCTGTGGCATGGATGCAGCTTTCAGCTAGGTGATGCTCCCTGCGTGGCAACAAGCCATGGGCAGCCCCAGGGGAAGTCAAGCATCCGTGAAAGGCTGTTTTAAAGTGGTGGGTTTAGCTGGGTGTTAGGGACATGGTTGCTGACTCAGTTCTGACAGGTAAAAGCAAGCATGAAAGTGCGAGCCATACCGTGTCCCCTTTTCAGTCCCAGCTCCCCTGGGAATGGGATGGGCATGGCAGGATGTCCCCTCCCTTAGGTGATGGCACCGGGAGAGTCCTTCAGCTCCCGCTCTTTCATGCAGACCATCAACTGTGCTGCAGGGAAGGGCTACAGAGCAATAGCAGGTACAGCGAGTGTTGTTCATGCAAAAATAATCCACTTTAGTAACCTATAAAGACATGACTAAAGCCCTGCAAGTTTAGCTTGTTCCACAAATATATTTAGTTATCCAAACTATCCAGATAAATGACCTTCGTCTTAACATGAGTGCCAAAATCCCATTCAAATGCTGGATAATCCAAAAGCCTGATAAACTCTTCATATCAGAACTGCAGTTATCCACAGCCCATTTCTCTCAACATGGCTTTTAAACAGTTTTCTTTTATCTTTTTTTTTTTTTAATTATTTTCTTACTCTCAGTAGAATTTGCCAAATAGCACTCAGAAGCGTTCATTTCAATCCCGAACTGAAGAGACCACTGATAAACATGGTTCTGCAGTAATTTGCTCCACTAAAAAGAAGAAAAAAAAAAAGAAAAAGAAAAAGGGAGATAGAGAAATCATAGCTGTATCTTCATATCCTGCAAATGGCTAATATTCATATGTAACTGTCAAGCATATCACAATGCCAAGCTCAAAAGCAGAGTGCATCAGCTTGTTCTTGCATCTGAGCCATTAAACCCAATGGGTCTCACGCAGAAGGATCGCAGGCTGTACCCGGAGCTGGCAGGCTCGCAGCTCAGCCGGTTCCAACAGCTCTGAGCCTTCGGAAAATGGGAAGAGTCGATGCCACCATGAGCCGGAGGGAATGGTTCTCGGTCTGGGTGCACAGAGCTGTCACGAGTATTTGCTCTAGGAAGTGGAAAAATGAGGAGAAGGCAAGAGCTTTAATGCATCCCTGCCTCCATCCTTAGGATATCCAAAACACTGGTGCATTTTTCAGCACTTTCCCTGCAGCACATGACCCGGGGGGTTAATTTGCCTCAGCCTCTGCTTGATTTTACTCCTGACCTTTGCTTTTTTCCCTTTTAAAATCAATGGCCTTCCTGCATTCCCAAAATAAGAATTGTGAAATGGGAATGGGACCTGTCAGGTAGCAGAAAGACAAAAGTAGAGGAAAAAGAAATCAGGCAATACTTCATTTATTTAGGGGAAGTGTGAAGCCCCTTTATAAACGGGGAGAGCTTTGCCTATGCAGCTCAGAATTGTAATAACGAGTTTGGTGCAGCCCGCCCAGGCTGCAAAGGCATGCCTAATATTTAGTTACTTCGTGCTCCCATGCTCTCCCCACCATTGAGGCTCCTGTGCATGCTTCACACTGATGTAAACGGGCCAGGTCCGTGACCAGGCACTGAACTGCATCCTCCAGCACAGCAAGTGATACCACTGACTGTCCCTTAGCCACTTCTCCAGCCAATGTAGGTGTGTCCAAAAAATTTCAATTTTCATTGAAATGCAGCCTTCCAAAACACGAGTGCGAATGCTTCACTGCGGTACTGGGAAATGGTTCCTCACTCTTCTGGGGAAAGGATGCTCTTCCCAGCCTTCGTTTCCTCCATCTGTTTAAAAAAAAGTCTTAATATGGTCTTTAGAGTCTATTTCTGGACTAGTGCTTCACCACACTGCATTGTGTGGCTCCTCGGTGGAGAAGCAGCACATGGCACCCAAAGCGCTACCACCCGATATGCCTGGCAGGTGGGAGCAGGCGAAGCAGGGCACAGCATTAACACCTTCCAGCTCAGCCTTGCAACCTGATTAATTGCAAGGGTATAGGAGTTAACGAGCAAAGGGAAAAGCTAACGTATTTCACAGGACCAAAATGATTGTCATTGCCTGGGTTTGAGAGTAATTTATCTGGATGTAACGAGTGGAGGCTAAATAAACCCCATGCAGTAACCCCATCTTCGCTTGTTTATCTCTTAGCAATACCAGATTCTTAGGCTATATTACGCTTTTTCAGGGTATATAGACACTTAGAGTATATATTGATTTTTCTTTTGGTTATCCTCCTGGTTGATCCGGTGCCCTCCAGCCCTGACTGCTTTGACAAGTCACCAACTATTTCCCCACCAGCATCACTTGGCCAAATTTTTCTTTTCTTCACAGCTATTTTGAAATGCACCTGATTTCTCTGAATGAGCAAGGTGTTCCTTAAATGTAATTTTTGGGGAAGAGCTCTGCGAATGTTTCTGCCTGGCACGACGCAGCACAGGCTGCTGTGAGCTTGGGGACAGGAGGCTGGATGTGGGACACACGTGGGTCTGCATCCCCAACCCCGACAGCACCCACCAGCTGCCCTGCCCTCATCAGAAGCAGTACAACAAGTGTTCCCAAAGGAACTGAATTGCTATTAAGGACTTTAAACAAAAAAAAAAAAAAAGTTTTTGCCCTGGAATAACGTGTCTTTTTTTTTTTTTTTCATTAGTCAAGATGACTTCTATGGCTTGGGATTTCTTTTTATAGGGAGAGAAATATTGGAAGGACTAGGTAAGTGTTGTCTTTTTAATTCAGGTTACATTACAAAGACATTTCTAAATAACACGTGCCAATTGATGTGGTACTTCGGCATGTACTTTGCCACTGTCTTGTGGGCTAAAAAACTGAATTACCTTTGAGTAATTTGATACATCTTTAATTAGCATCACTACTTAATACAACAGCACACTAATGACAACGCCTCTTCTCTGGCAAAAGGAGATCTAAAGATGTATTTAGTCCACATCTTTGTCATGTATTTTTCTCGATGAATCACACCATTTCTTTTCTTTATAAATACATAGGTGTGATTCAAACCTTGCCTCAAAAGGCAGAACTACTGCAAAGAGCTGCTGCTCTACCAGGTGCTAAAACATATTATGAAAGCCAAGGAATATGTCATGAAAGAGTAATTTGACATAAGCTTAGGAGTCCTAAAGACCTTTCTGATGGTCACAGATAAAAAATCAACACAAGTAATATTGGCAAGGGCATAAAGCCCCAATCCTGCAAAAAGCAGGTGCCCACAGATAAGGATACTGCCTGGAGGGGCTGTGCTGAAGTGATGCTCTGGCACCTCTACCGAAGACAGGCAGGTTACATATCCCTCCTGCCTCGTCCTCTTACCTACCCAGCTTGTGCTGCTGCTACACCAAGTTACTCTCTTCTGTGCTGCTCCAGAAATACGGATCCGACCCAGCTGAGGCTGGACTCCATAAGCATCAGTGAGGTGTTAGGCAGAGCCTCTGAAACGCATCGAGGCGCTCAGAGAAAGCAAAGCATTTTATCCTTCTCTGCTTTCTGTGGGACGGAGACTACAGCTCCTACCTGACTCAAAATCACCTTTGGGAATATAATTTTGGCATTGTCTGCAGCAGAGGAATAAGGAAGGGTGGGACTGTGGGCACTCGGAGGGAAGTTTGTCTCCCGCTGTACAGTTGCCAGAGAAGCAGGTGATTCCCCAGGCACCTGGTTGCTATGAAGAAAATCAATATTTAATGCTGCAGCATAATTAATGCTGTGGTGGTTAAAAGCACTTCTGTTGTGTGTGGCAGCAGGCTGTCCGGGGGGACACAGCTCCGTGGCACTTCCAGCCTGCAGTGCCCGACTGCAGGGCGAGCGGCCCTGGGGGAGGCGAAGCCACGGACCCCCAGGGCACGGTGCTGGATACTGCGCCCCCCCCACCTGTGGCACAGCCCCAGGAGCGTCGGGGGGCACATGGGTCTGAACAGAGGAGGTTGGCTCACTTCCCCCTCTCTTCCCTAGCCCCACGGTTTGGCTGTTGTTTCCCACAATCTGGGGGTCTGTGTCTTGTTACTTCCCTGCAGGGGTGGAGCCTGGTTGACATATCCCCCCCAAGCTATGTGCTTCCCCCCATGGAAAATGGGGATCTGAGCAGGAGCTGTGTGGTCCCTCTGCTTGGATGAGCATCATGGTGGCTGCTGTGGGGGCCCAACGCCCAGCATGTGACACTGTCCCTGCTGGTGGCTGCCATAAAGGCCATTGAGAACGGTAAAAGGAAACTGCCAGGGAGCTTGCTGCCATGCCAACACCATCCCTGCCACTCCAACCGCTTCCCTGAGTGCCCAGCAGCCTGATCAGCATCCTTTATGCCACCCCTGTTCAAAATCCTTTGCACCATCCCCATGCTGCATCAGGTAGAACACCCGCATGCCCTACAGCCTCCCACATGTATGCCGCCCTGCGCAGCCCCCATGTGACCTGGTCCCAAGGTGGTGAGGGGCAGGGAAGGGCACTGCATGCTGCTCAGAGGGGGAGGATGTTCTGAGCCCCTGCCCTGGGGAAGGCTCACTGCCTACAGAAGCACAAAGCCTGTGTGCACCGTTATCCTCCCATCACATTCAGCGATTTCAAACACTTTGCTTCCTTTGCTGCCTGTAGAAGGCTTTTTGTGGATGCTGGCGTTACAAGACTCTTACTTCTTTCTTTTTTTTTTTTCTTTCTTCTTTTTCCCCCGAAGAGATGCTTTCAGATACACTGATTCCTCCCAGTGCCAGTTAAAATGTGCCTCTGGCAGCAGAACTTCCCCAGTGACATTTTCAAATGCTTCAGGAAGAGTAACCGTGCCGACTGTCAGATTTCAGTGAGTGGACGGCAGCAGCACTACAACTGAACATCTTTTGTTCCCAATAAGATGTGCAAAATGATCAAGCCAAAGTTAATGTGTAGATTGGAAATACTTGTCCTAAATAACAGGATAGTTTACAACCCATCTCTACTTTTGACAGGCTGATATCCTCAAATAGCAGCAATAAAGCTTCTGTCTTCTTTCAAGATATTTGTCATCTTTTGATCTTAAGCCAGAAAAAATTGAATTCTGGGAGCTCAGAACTCCAAAAATTATAGCTTATATCCTCAGCAAGTGCTTATCAAGTGTAATCCAGAAAGATGGCACATTTCAAAAGTGACAATGAATAAAGTTCAGCTCACCGAAAAAGAGAAGCAGCGTTTGCAGGCCATGAGTTTCCTTCTAATACCGCACTAAGCAACGGCCCTTTTCTGTTGGTTTGACTTGCAGGAATTTTGAATGGAAATTAAGGCCCTAAAAGCTGAATAACCTATCATTTCAAAAAGAAAATGCCAAGTTAAATATTTGATAAATATTTTATAAACTGCACCCCACTGTGCTCCAGCAGCTGCCCCGGCAGCCTGCCCGCCTGCTGCTCTGCCTCCCTCTTCAAGCGACACCGCTTCCCATTCCATGGCTGGGTGGGAAATCAGTATTTTTAAATCCACCCACCCACACCCGCACCCCGGCTAAATCCACTCTTTCCCCTCGCTACGAGGGAAGATCCCCGTGACAAATCCCTGACTTTGCAAGCCCAGGAAAGCCAAGCTCCCCCAGCAGAGCGCCCTCTCGAAGGGGCTGCATGCCCTTGGGCCAGCCGAGCACCCTGCGCAGCACCCAGCACCCAGGCAGATGCAGACTTGCTGCAGCTCTCAAGGCAGAGTTAATCCTGCCCTGCCCGTCCCTGCCTTTGACAGCTCCATCCCCTTGGCCCTGGGGATGCAGACGCCAAGAATTATCTGGGACCTGGCTCATTACAGGTCTTAAAGTTAAGCCAGAGATTTTAGAGTCAGCCAATGCCCCACGCAGGCAGGCAGGGAAGTAATCACACTGGCGGGCAGGAATAATCCCCGCTCCCGCCTCGGACACTGTCTGAGCTGCAGCACCTGCCCTGGCTGCTGGAAAATCAGCCAGGTGCCCCTCACTGCAGCTCAGGGCTGGGACCCAGGCTGGGGTCAGTGGGGGCGCACAGCATCACTGCCACCCTGAGGGGCCAACCACGGCTTCTGGCATGAGCAGCAGGAGATAAACTGCTCGTGAGCATTCGTTCTTGGGGCCTTGATCCTTGATGCTACTGAGGAAGTCGCTTGACCGGCTGGAAGGTGGCACTTTGCATGACTGGGGTGGCTGTCACCTTTCTGGCCAGGCTGGCCCAGGGCACGGGCTGGCATCTCTGTGCTGGGTGGGGGGGGAAGCTTTCATGTGCCAGCTGTGGGAGCACATGTGCACACATGCACACACCCACACATGCATGCACATACATGTGCACCTCCATACAAGCATGCAGCATGCACATCCCCACACATGCATGCACATGCACGCACATCCCCACGCACCCATGAGTGGGGTCCTGGGCACCCCACCGCGCTGGGGAGCAAAGTGCCTGGAGGCGAAGGGGCCAGTGAACAAGGGCTGCAGAGGAAGCCCTGTGGCTCAGCTGGGCTGGGGGAATGGGGGCCACCCTTGGAGGCGAGGGGGGGCTTTGCCCACACCAGGCATGTGGGGTGGGACACAAAGTCCTGGCTCTTGGCAGCACCCCAGCTCCCCCTGCCCATGCTGCAGCCCCTGCCTGTGCCCCAGCCCTGCCCATTACCCAACACTCACTGGTGAACCTCACACCCGCGCCAGGCTCCGACTATTTCTCTTGTGCTGATCCCGGTGTTGCAATACAGCTCACCCCTGCAGAGTGTGAAAAAAAAATCACCTGGGAAAATGATATTAAAAAAAAATAATAATCTAAGAATTCTTGAAAAGCTTTTTATCAGCACTAAGGCTACAAGGCAGGCAGAGGAAAACAAAGTCAGCAGTGGTTGTAAATTGTCTGGAAACCATAAATTAAAATTAAAGAGTTCAAATATTATATAAAATCATTTAATCTGGATGATTTATGCTCGTTCTCAGATGCAATTATTTACTAACGCTTCTGTTTGTTGCTCTTTTGACTTTTTTAATTACTGTATTCCAAAAATTCAATTACCAAGTGTAGTATATATTTCAAGCAATAGTATTGTAAATAAAAAGAGAACCAATTAATAATGTGCTTAGTCTAGCAAAGCTAAATCAAGTGTAATACAAAATGCCTGGAAACTTGATCAAGGGTTGAAAACTAATAGAGAAGATCCCATCTCATGAGGCGAGGGCTGCGCAGCCGCTGCGTTGGACAGGGCAGAGCCCCAGTGCTGCACTGCTGGGGGAGCGCTCCCGCTGGGAGCCACTGCCCATCACTGGGGGCTCTGGTCTTGGTTTCCCGCTGGGCTTTATGTGTCAGCGTCCCCCGGCTGGGTCTGTTCCCTCTGGTTCGGTACCATCCCAAAATGTCATGGGAGATGGGCTGCTGGCTGGCAGCGGGAGGCAGCTCTCCACTTACATTTGGGTATGTTTTCATAATAAATATTTTGTCCTTTTATCTTGTTCTGTCAACAGACTTTGGCATTACTAGAAAAATCAATTTCTAGCCACCTTAGGAAGATTGTTCGACAAATATTTCAGCTGAGACCTTTGCTTGTAAATGGTATTTACTTTCTCTCTCTAAATATATACACATGCCAGTACAGCAGAGATGCTGTGCAAAATGCTATAGATGAATGCAAGCCGTGTGATACATTATTCTAAAAGAAAAGCCTGACATAATATTTTAAAATAATAAGGTTTTTTTCCATAGCCTCATTCTCAGAAATGGCTGAATTTACTTCTGTGGGAAAAAAAAACCTCCAAGGCCAAAGGTCACCTGGAGACTGCCCCGCAGCAGGGGAGATGGCAAACTCAGAGGCAGCTGGAAACTTGGGGTTCGGTTGGCAGTGCCAGGCGGCTGTGAGCAGGGGCAGTGCCCTCCCGCCCCACTGTGAGCAGGGCCTGCTTCAGCCGTAGGTGATGGTCCCAGTTGCAGCTCTGAATAGCTGTATAGCTGCTAAACCTGACCAAACTTCTCAGCTGAAGCCTCTCCCTGAGATGATGCTTTTGCAGGAGGTGCATGTGTTTGCAGGAGCTGGGGCTTTCGGGGACCCTGCTGGCCCTGTCTCTCCTGCGGGGGGGCTGGGTGATGGGGCTGCAGCCCCCTGGTCGCTCCCTTCCTGCAGGCAGATCAGCTCTGCCTGCAGCTCCTTTTTGCCTAAAAATAAATTAAAAAATGTTTACTGCAGCACACGGAGCTAATTTCTCCTTCTGCATCCTGTGCCCAGTAAATCTATCAGCTCGCAGCTCTAGTATTTCACGTTACACGGTACGAGAAGTAGTGATTTGTGAAATGCTATAGCGGCTCTGTCTGTAAAGGCTGCAGCTCACATAAAATTGTGGAGTTTTAAAAGCAGTAAGTAAAACTTCAACCAGAACAGAAGAAAGCACTCTCCAAATCCTCTTCTGTCCTCGGGAAAAAGCAAGGGGGAAAAAAAAAAAAAAAAAAGCAAGAAAAAAAAAGCACCTTATAAACTGGAATTTATTCTTGTAAAACTTTCATAAAAAATAAATCCAAACATTTAGAAACATCTGTTGTGAAGCACAAGATTTCTTTGACCGAGTTCAGCCTCAACGATCTGCCAGGGGTTTCATCCAATAATAAAGAGGAGCTATCTGAGCCGTTTTCTCCGCACATCGTAGTGGGGGTTATGGGCTGTTGCCGGTGCTCAGAGGAGGCAGCTGCACTCTTCCTACTCATCTCTTAACACAGGTTTGTATCTTCGGAGGACTTGCCCCAGCACCTCGGC
The DNA here is from genome assembly GCF_017639655.2 of Falco naumanni. NCBI lineage: Eukaryota > Metazoa > Chordata > Aves > Falconiformes > Falconidae > Falco > Falco naumanni. The sequence goes on from NC_054079.1 coordinate 21,912,531, forward strand.
AGCACAGGGAGCCGCGACTCGGCAGGGTGCGGGGCAGGGTGGGAGCCTCCTGCCTGGAGGGTGCTGCAGGGACCCAGGGGCTGGGGAGCAAAACCCCCACATCCCACTCCCCTTCTTAAAGAGAACAAAAGAAAAATCACTGAATTGTTTTCACTTGGAAATCTCTGGGTCAGGTGCAGCAGAACACAGCTGGTGTCTGTCCCCGGCAAGCCAGCCCTTGGCTGCCCGGGCACTATCCTGCCATCACAACCTTCCTGCTGGATTCTGGGCTCAGCCTCATTTGAAATATTAATTAGGGCTAATGACTAAATTATAAATAGTAGGAGTCATTTGACAGAAGAGCTTGTCTGCACTGAATCTGTTGGGCTCAGTTAGGTGCCTGGTGGGTAAATCCGCTGCTGAACCTTTCTGCTGGCACAATGGGCTGTTGGGTGGGAGGGGGGCAGGGAACAGCACAAGGGCCCCAGGGGGGTGGGGGGGCCCCGCTGCCCCCGCTGGGACTCTGGTCTGGTGCAGTATTGGGACCACCTCAGGGTGTACCCCCTAAGCCAGGGAGCCCGTGCTGTGAGGAGCAAAGCTAGGGCTGGTATCAGAGCCCCCAGTCCTGCGCCCTGGCTCCTTCATGTTGGCCCAGCTGCTCCCCCCGCCTCCCTCCCAGGGGCATGGGGCACGGGATGCTCTCCCAGGACCAGACCTCAGGGTTTTATGATGGCCTTTGCCTCTGGTATTCAGCCACCTCAGGTGCCTGAATCCCTCAGTTCTCTGCCCGGTGCTCCTGGGTCTGCAGGGGGTCGGACCGGGGAGCATGGGTCCATTTCCATACCTCCTATTTATTAATGGGAGTCATATGGCTAAATCCCAGTGTGCCCAGCCATGCAGTTTCCACCGCATATCCATATGGTCGCGAGGACTCCAGTACACTGTGTGTCTGAAGGTACTGAATGGCTTAATTAGAATATTAAACTGATTTACAGGTCTTAAATAATAGGTATCATTAAGCTAACTCTGCTCAAAAAGGGGTTTGACACATGTACACTTCTAGTGATAACATATGGAGCAAAATCCTCAGCAGTCAGCAAAGAGGCGCAGCAGCAGCTTAGAGTTGGACATCAAGGCACTTGAAGATGTATGGATGAGAGAGAGCAGCGCAACCCCAGGTGAAGGGTATCTCACAGAGCACAGAGCCTCAGGTGCTTGCTTCTGGTACATTTTGTAAGGACAAGAGAAAGGCTGGCTGAAGGGCACCGGCTGGTTTGGGTGGCCCAGGGCACTGGGCGCCTGGGCTCTCATGAGTGCTGGCCGCGATGGGCTTGCACCTGGCTGCACCGGGCAGGAGCCTGGGTCCGCACGGGCTGGCATGGCCCAGGACAGCGCCGGGCACTAAAGCAAGGTGGGGGCTGCTGGCAAGCATGAGCAAGAGTTTTTCCTGAATTTCCCCTTCTGCTCCAGTTTCTCCTCAGATCTGCTCGCTTCTACTTGTAGTCCCACCATGGCTCAGAAATATTTTTTAAATTTTGATGCATCAGCATGTTTTGCATCAGAAGGTGGGGAGGATGCTTTGTTTGGTTTTGGTTTTTTTGTTTGTTTGGTTTTGTTTTTTTTTTTAAATTTCATCATGAAACCCAGATCAGATTTTAAAGCTTTAGCTCCTCATTGCAGAATAAGCCCCTAAGGGGTGTTTCCACCAAGGGAGAAATTGCTGAGGGAAACCATGTTTCTCTCCTCCTGCACTTTGGGTAGAAAATAGAGAAGAAACCAGGAAAGGGTCAGTGCTGTCCACCATGCAGAATGGGGAGAAGACTGGGATCCCCATCTCCCACCAGGAATTTTAAAACAGGGGGTCTGTATTTGCATGTTGTGCCCCGTAAAACGAAGTGCTACCAAGGAGGAAAACAGAAAAGTGAATTTTTTAACAACAATTTGAAGATGTCTAAGGGTGGCGCGGGGGCTTATTGTAGAATTTTCTTTGTGTTTATATGAAAACCATTCCAGATGGTGGTTTAGAGGAATTTACGCCCAGACCAGATGCAGGCTGGTTAGTCTAGACTTGTTTCTGCAGTGAGATAGACGGAAAAACTTGTACGAAAGAAGGTACCGAATTAAGGATTTCATTATAAAAAGTTATTATCGGCTAAATAGTAAATGTGCTACCTGGCTAGAAAAAAGTATTAAAACATATTTACACTTGAAAAGAAGTAATTAGTAGTAGTCCAATCACTTCAGAATGTGCCAGGCCAAGGGAGAGGAATGAGTGTAAATAGATAGAGACAAGAGAGATTTATTATTAAATTAAAGTCACTTATTTACAGCAAATGTTAAATATGCAGTTTTCTGGCATTTAAATGATATTTTTCACCAAAATTAAAATGAGTTGTCCACTCTGAATTCCCACTTCTTAGGCAGCATGTAAATGTCAGTCCTAAATTAAAGTTAACTAGGATCGGTGTCTGCTATACCTTTAAAAAAAAACCCACCACAATTTAATTAGAATCAATAAACCACTTTTTATTGAAGTTTCCAACGTGTTCTGTTATTCTAAACATACAGAGAACCGCTAATGTGAAACCTTCAAAGATTTTGACAGGTTTGGGTCAAAGGGGAGCCGCGGGCGCTGAGCGGCAGTACCTGGGCGAGCAGCCCCTGGCCGCCCCGGCAGCCCAGCAGCCCCCAGCACCCAGCACCCCACCGGGCTGGGCCCCCTCCTGCTGCCGGGGCCACGGGCGGCTCCCCTGGCACGGGGAAGGCGATAAGTGGGGCCAGACCCTCAGCAGGATGAAGCCCATAATGCCGCGCTGATTTACACCAGATGAGCATCGCATCCCCGCTCCTTTTTTCTTGCTGTGTGTTTTTGGATGGGCTCCATTCAAGCTGTGAGGTAAGCATGCTGCCTTTTTACTTTCAATTAAACCCACTATTTTTATCTTAAATACATCCTCCCAACTCCTCAGAGTGTTTTCATAAAAAGAAATCAAAACACATCTACCCATGCTTTCAGTTTAAAATGATGAAAAGCCCTCTAATCTGCAAATGTATATCTGTTATTAGGGCTTCGACTAAACAGCCTCCCCCCCCCCACTCTGAGCACCCCGGTCCCCTGGGCGCTTGGCTGGGGGGGTGCAGGGGGTGCCCGGGCAGGGGGGCTGCCCGCTGCCCTCCCTACCTCCACCGCCAACATCAACTCACTTGCTCATGCTGATATTTCAACTTAGCAGATTTTTCATGTTGCCAGTTTAATTTATTTTTTTAAAAAATCATTTCTGTGAGCCACACGACTACCGTACTCATAATCACCACTGTGTGGAAGTGATTATATTAGAGGCCTTTTTACAGTGCATGCACTCAGATCAAGTTGTAATATGCATTTCATATCCCCTGACTCCCTGTCCTAAAAGAGACAAAACATTCTGTAATGTCAGATTGCTTTGAATTAGTTTTAATTTGATTAGAAATATCCCACAAGGCTACCCAAGTACATAGAGATTATGTATAATTAATGCCGTGATCAATTAGATCTGAATTGTTAGTCCATCAAGAAGCAATAACATGGGGTCTGATTTTCAAAGAGTTTTCCCTTAATCCTCTTGTTGTAGGGCTCTTTATGATGAGATACAAAAGCTCCTAAATTAGGACAACATGATATTGCACACATTTGGAAAAAAAATAAAAATCCCTCTGTGTATCATAAATCCCTCTGTGTATTCATAAATACATAAGGGAGATGCCCGTCACCAGGTGAGCGAGTGCAGCCCTGACCCCTTGCCAAGGGAGCTGCACCCCCTTGCACCCCACCGAAACGGCTCCTCTGCTCGTAGTGAACAGCCGGGCTCCATCCCCCGGTGCCATGACAGTGTTTGCCATGGAGTAAAATTAAATTAGTATCATAGAACCACAGACTCACAGAAAGGTTTGGGTCAGGAGGGACCTTAAAGCCCCCCCGGGCCACCCCCTGCCCCGGGCAGGGCCACCTCCCCCCGGCTCAGGTGGCTCCAAGCCCCAGCCTGGCCTTGGGCACTGCCAGGGACGGGGCACCCACAGCTGCCCCGGGCAGCCTCTGCCAGCGCCTCCCACCCTCCCAGGGAACAATTCCTTCCCAAGATCCATCTAAACCTGCCCTCTTTCACTTTAAAACCATTAGCCTTTGTCCTATCGCTACTGACGCGTCTGTCCCCATCTTTCCTGTCAGCCCCTTCAGGTGCTGGAAGGTGCTGGAAGGTCCCCCCAGACCCTTCTTCTCTCCAGGCTGAACCACCCCAGCTGTTCCAGCCGGTCCCCGCAGCAGAGCTGCTCCAGCCCCTGGTCACCCTTGTGGCCTCCTCCGGCCCCACTCCAACAGCTCCGTGCCCCCTCATTCCTTGCCATCATTGCTCGGTGCTGGCAGCCCAGTATAGCTTTGCCTGGTGCTGTGCTGGGTCCCAGCACGGTGCCCCGCTGACGGCAGGGCTGGACCTGCACTGGGCATCCCCTGTGGCTCAGACGGGCAAGGGGCTCCCGTGGGTGTGAGTGCAGGGTAAGGGAAGGTCCATGTGTGGAAGCAGGTGATGAGGACAACCCCCCCAACTTGTGCCTGTGAACCCGCACCCTGAGATGTTGGCGGCACGCCGGTCACTGCGTATGGGTGTATGCATATGTGCTGGGTAACATGGGACACATGAACGTTGCTGTGTATGCGACGTTGGCACAGCCAAGTGTCCACAGAAGTGTCCTTCTGTCCCTCCTGTGCCTGCTGCTCTCCAGAGCCTTCCCGGGCCACTGCACGGCTGCTCAGGGGTGAGAGCTGGTGCCTTGCAGAGCGAGGAATGCCCAGCAGTGAGCAGGGAAGTGCTGCAGCTACCAAGGCACCACCACGGCGAGCAAACGGGCACCCTCCCCATGCCCAAATAACACAGAAGACGTTTTATAAATGGGAAAAGATGATCAACTGGAATCAAACTTTATATGTGATTAATTCCATTGGCTGCTTTTGCAGCACCTGCAGGAAATTATCACCTTTATTGCTGTGCTTTATGGTGCAGAAGTGCCATTCTTAGGCACGTGCCTACAGGCAGGACCAGGAGGGCGAGGGGGCAGCTGCCTGTGTTCCCCCACAGCCTTTGCTGCCTCCCGGAGCATCCCTGGGTCAGGCAGGGTGCAGGCAAGCAGCCTCCACACCCTGGCATCTGCGTTTTACCGGCACAGCCGGAATATTTCATCCTGGATTCACAGATGGTGGAGGAAGCCCACACCTGGTCTCCGCTGGGATTTCAACCTGTGACCTCGGCGAGGTGTGAGGAGGAGATGTCGGTGCCCGTCCGTGGCTGCCACGTGAGGGGCAGCATCACCTTTGGAAGTCGTGGTAAAGTTGCACGCTTAAAAATGCACATCGAGGTGGGAATTGTCTTCCAGTGTATTACACGCAAAATCTGTGAATAATTCATAGAAATTTATTATTCAATGAGTAATTCCTACAAAAGCTAAAATCAGATGGCTGAAGCCCATAGGAATGTTTTCCCTGAACCGCTACATGTGTCAGTCTGTGAGCTGAGGTATGAATATTTTAAGTACAACGATGGTTTTTTTCCCCTTTTTAACAGCCTGTATGTGTCATCGAAGGTCACAGCCAGAACTAGCCCAAACTCTTGATGTACACTTTGTGAGGAAGGATAACACTTTGACAGTTGCTCCCAGTGGGAAAAAAAAGCACAAATGTGTCTAAAATTTCTCAGGAAATGGGATTTCCCTGCCTATTCCTACTTTTGGATGCTCTGATCTGTTTTTTTCAGAATTTTGTATCAGATGTTTTAAATTCTCCGAGCTGCTACATGTATCGTTGATCCTGGATTATTGATCGTGGCAGTGGAGCGCATGTCAGCACCGGCTGTGGTGATGGTTCCTCGCCGTCTATGAATCCATGAAAGCAGTGATGTGTCTTTGGGAGGGTTTGGCATTTTGCAGAGAGCAAATAAGACCCTGAAATATGGTGTAATCAATTGTAGATTCTCAAATAAAGCCATAAATCCAGCTTTCAGATCATTTTACAGTAATGCAAAGTACTTTGTTCTTGAGAGGATAAACTGTTTCAATTGATATTCGATTGCAAATTTCCTTAATGATTAAAACGCAGGATTAAAATAATAAAATATTTCAGTGTTGCATTTTATCCTATTCTGACATAGTAAGTGGCAATATGTCATACCATTAAGATAATAGGAACATAAAATGAAAACATTATTAAAAATCAAAATGTTTAAAATAGCTATTGAAAACTTTGAATGCACTTTTTTGTTTCTAAATGGTTTTCTGTGTAATTTCTTTTGTGCCGAGTGTGATACGGCCTCTTGGCAAGATTGGGGTTTTTCAAACAGCTTTTTTCCTGCGAGAAACTGTTTCAGTGAACACTTTCCTGACCAGCCCCAGTCACAATGTGTTGTGCACTCAGAGCTTACTTAAAATGGGAAATAAAATATTTTGCTTGAGGCTTTTGAAGTTCGCAGCTGGTTTAAAAATATATTTTTGCGGTGTAATATTAGTTGCTGTCAGCTGCACTGCCTCAAAGCCCCTTTTTGTTCAGTTATTGAGTAATGACTGGTCAGAGGGGGGGTCAAGCCCCCCTCGGCATGCTGTCGGAGCCCCCGGCCCATGTCCCCCCATGCCAGCGTTGCCCTCGTCCTGGGGCACCCGCCGAAACCATCCCGGCAGCCCCCAGGCGTCTTTCACCTCCCAGGAAATTCTTCCTCTGTTTTTTGTTTATTTGTTTATTTATTGCATTTGTTTCAGTGGTTCGGCTGCCATGTGCCAGGGGTATTTAATGAGGCACTTCCTGATGATGTATTTTTCCACTTTTTTCGGTGTTGTTTTTGTTTTTTTTTCTCAAAGCAGCAAGAAAGCTGTTGCAGCTGCTCCATGCCGTGCAGCACTGCAGCGGTGACCGTGGCACAAGCTGGCAGCCCCAGCAGAAGGCACGTGCCCAGCAGGCGCCGTGTGCTCTGCCCAAGCCAGGGTTGTGTTCTGCACCGCTTCTCCCATGCTGCCTTTGTCTTCATCTCACCGATGCTTCTCTTGGTTTGCTGCCATGCCACGGGCAGGTAGCAGGCTCTGAATTTGGAGCTGGCAGGTCACTGCCGCATGCCGGCCATGGGAGCAGGGCACAGGCGATGCTGCATCTTTGCCCCACACCATGTACAGCGGTGTTTCCCTGCAGCAGGGCGATGGGTGGCACATGTCCTGGGGCAAAGCTAGCCCCAGGGAGCATCTCACTCTGCATTTCTTATTAGGTCAGCTGCGAGATGTGCTGTCGGATGTGACAGAAGCAACAGTAGGGCTTGCTCCATGCAATGCTGTGGTGCCCTGAGGTTGCAAGCCTGGGAGGAGGGGAACCTCCTGAGGTGATGTTGGCACTGGCCCAAATGGCCAGGAGTGGCTGCTCTGAAAGCAACAGCAGCAGCAACGCTAATATAAAAAATTTTCATTTTTAATCCCTGGGGGAGATCGGGATTTCCATGCGGAAGAGATGGAGGAGGTCTCATCTCTGGAAGGCTCCCAATGCAAGGAACAAGCGGTGCCAGGGGCTGGGAAGGCTCAGCAGGGGAATTGCTATTCCCCTCCTTGCCCTACTGTGGGTCTCCTTTTTCTTCCTTTTCTTCTCATCCCTTCCTGTCCCACAGTGTCCCAGCACAGGCAGCACCACTTCTTACCGCAGCATTTGTGCAGAGGGAGTAGAGACTTGGACTGCCGGCAGCTGTCTCTTAAGACCTGGCAAAACACATTTGACTAATTATGCCAAGTCATCTTGCTATTTTTTGTCTTCCTCCAGTCTTTTTGCTAACTTCTTTCACCTTTCTCACTTCCCAGCATGTGTCCAAGTCCTGCATATGCTGCAAGAGCATTGCAGGGATGCACAGCCCCAGCGCGATTAATCTTTCTCCAAGGTCAGCTGCTGCCACTGGCCCCAGTTGCCGCTCCGGGGAGATGCTCACCCCTCCACCTTCTCACCCAAGAGTCCTCCACACTCATCCGGACAGGATGGGAAAGGGGAAAGGACTCGCTGGAGTGGATGAAGCTGTAGTAGGGCAATTAATGGACAATCTGACTCCTGCTCATACAAAGAGATGGCATCTGTGATGAAGAGGTCTCTTTAAATGCTAATTGAAGAGTTGAAAGACACCTTGGAATGAGTTTTGGTCAACCCCCACATGTGGGCACCGGCTGTGCAGGAATAGGAGCCTGAACCCCCTGTCAATACTTGGAGTAATTCCCTTCTAGGGGGAAAAAAACAACCCTTCCAGGTGCACACACACGCACACACAGAGCCACTTTTCATTATTTTGTGTCACTCATTTCTCATTTGTTGCTATGCATATTGTGCCATTATAACAGGAAATTACATTTGCATCTTGTGTGGCACAAGCATGTTGTGAATATCATAAAAACACATATGGTCATAAATGGTTTAAAAAAAGGCGATAAAACTGACATTTAGAAAACAGCTTTTGAAAAGAGAAAACATGTTCATAGAGCTTTTTTACATCTCTTCTATGTGAAAAATTCTGTGCTCTCATTTTGGAAGCTTTTTTGTCAAACTTATTTTTTTTCTACGTATTAGTTTCAATGTTTTAGAAATTTTACTTTGTGTTTCGAGCTTCAACATCCTACAATCTCACAGAATAAATCTGAATGAGTCTACCGAGTCTTTCCTAAGTGTGTTGAAAGTGGAGTTTTCTGTGCGCCTGCCTGGTGTGTGACTGACTTTGCTCAGGGGTACATGGATTCGATCATGGTTTTCAGCGAAACCCTTGATTTTTTGAAGATTTCTGAAGTATAGTCGCATGAAGCTATAATATTTTTGCATGCTTAGAAATGGGGTTTCAGCCATTTAGATGTTGGCGGGTTGGCGTGGGAGCTGGGTTTTACCTGAATTTCCCTGAATTCAGTTGGTACTTGGCTGTGGAGCTGGGAGAGATTTGGTTCACAACAGCAGTGTTTGCTACCAGATTTCTGGAACAGCAGAAGTCTGTGTGCATTATAAGATCTTAGCTTTAAATAAGAAAAAAACCCCAACCCACTAACTAGGAAAAGTTTATTATAAGGTCTTAGCTTTAAATAATTAAAAAACCCCAACAAACTAACTCAGACATGATTTTCATTACAGGTCAGAGATCTTGAATTAAAAAGAAGCAGAAAGTCCTTTCAGCAAAGAAAGGAGTGTACAGAAAAGCTGTCCCCTCCAAATATATTCACTTATTTTTTAGCTAGATCATTATACTTCCTAACTTTTGCCAGGGTTAACCATGTCCCCACAGGCTGGTTGTGCCGGGGCTGCCAGTGCCGCTCGGCCACCACCGCTGCCGTGCACTGCTGCTATGGGGAGTCCCCGGGGTGCTGGTCCAGGTACATAATCATTTTCTTGCAGTGGTTTTTGCCATCAGTCAGCTGTGGCTCTTGGTCCAACTGAGTGTCTCAGGAAAGATTTCTGCTAGTCATTGCTCCGTGCTCACAGCAGGGAATTCATTCTAATTTTCCAGGGCTGTAAACTGCAAACCTTTTATCTGTAGCCTTTAACATGATCTGTGACAAGCAGATCCGTTGTTAGCATGCTATGCTATAAATCCTCCTGAAATGTTCCTTTACACAGAAATTATGGTACTGATTCATGATCCAAATACGGATTTTCAGTGTGGGTCTTGCCAAGTCGCCATCGCTACCTTCTGCTTGAAATGATCATGAGAACTGTCTACCAAGCAAATGAGCTCTGCATTAGAGGAGGAGGATGTCTTACAAGCAGCACCAAATCTTCTGGTTTTATAACCTGTCGTTGGAGAGGATTTCACTACCATGAAGCTGTGTACTGCTCTGGCAAACTCTCTGTGTGAAGATATTCAAAGAAGCCTGGATTTGCATACTGTTCAATGCAAAGAAGTCTAATGTCCCTGTTTTCTATATGGTTTGTGCAAATTGGAAGTGGGTATCCATTCTTCAGGTGATGTCCCTCCACCCCCCGTGCCCCGGTGGGGTCGGGTGCTGTCCCCACATCGTCCCCACTGTGTCCCTGCTCAGGGATTCCCGTTGTGCTCCCAGGTGTAACATGTGAGGGCTGCGTAACACCCACTGATCTGCCTCCTCCCCAGCTCCCACGCAGCGCCTCCCGGTCCTCTCCTTTCTCTGCAGTACAACTCACCCTCCATCCCCACAGCGCTCCCAAAATCTCAGCACCCTTCCCCAGTGCTGTCCTGCCAGACCCTTGTATGGGGCTGCAGGGACCAGGAGGAGGAGGAGGAAGAATTTGGAGCTTGGGCAGGAGCTCCGGGGAGCAACGCGGGGTCATCACTGTGCAGAAAACAAAAAGGAGTTGCAACGTGTGAGTTGGGTGCGAGGCAGGACTGCATCGCTTCCAGCCTTCCACAGCACAGCCGTGGTCAGGATTTGTGCTCTAATGCTCGGAAGAGGTGCTCAGAGCCATGGGTCAGCCCTGCCTCCCTCTCTGCTCACACCATCTTCGCCACTACAGCATTCCCACCATTTGGTCTGATTTCTTATTCCACATTCTCTTTTAATATGAATATGAAAATTTTGTACTCCTTGAATTTAGATAGGTGTCATATTTGTTGCTGAGCACCCGTAATTTTTGGAAAAGTGTTTGTACTGAAAATGGAAACCTGTCATTTCCCTGCAACTCCCTTCTACATTTAATTACATCAGCTATTGTATCTGAATGTTTCACATCTCCTCTGTTAAATTATGATAATGTTACTCACATTAAAACTAACATGCATATCAAAAATTCTATAACCGTATACAATTTTCCCCATTCTTTTTAAAATTTCAGCAGGAACTGATCTCTCAATGGAATTGTACCTTCAATCATAATAAACCATCAAAAAGAGGTGAATGATATGGAAAGTTGAATATTAAGTCCCCGTTTTAGCAAATCACCTTTATTCAACCTCTCCCGAGAAATCTGGGAGCTGGAAGCAGCCACATTTTGGAGGCAAATGTGTTTGACAAGTAGCATAGGTGAAGTGGGAGGGAGAAAGAGTGAGACCTGGGGCAGGCCAGAAGTGCCCCATTGCCAAGCCAGCCCGGAGTTGCCCACACAGCCCTGCCACCACCAGCTTTGCCAGAGATGCTACCAGGTTAAAAAAAAAAAAAAACAGGCAAATTAAAATGTTTTGGAGCCTCTCATGGAGGAATGTCTATCATATAATTCCTGCCAATTTACCAAAGCTGAGATGTGACCCTTTATATTTTTTCCTGGAGCATGTTTTGTGAAGACCTGGAATATGGCTCGCTCTAATATGTACACTTTGAAAATGGAGTATAAAATAAGTACCAATCTTAATCATACATTATCTCCAGTGAACATATGATCTATATTTTCAGGGAGCCAAGGTTTATTACAAATCATTTCAAGGTTCATAGCGAGCCTGTCCTTGCTGATCATCTTTCTTTCAATCATCCCCAATTAAAAATAAAGGGTCTTCCCATCTGAAGTACCATTTGTTTCCTCACACAACAGAAAGTTTCTGTGTTAAAAAGCTAATGATTCACCGCGAGAACCAGAGATGGGCTCTGGGACCAGCAGCAGGGCAGGGGCCAGTCCCACAGCTCCGGGGCCATGAGCCGGGGACGATCTGCTGGTAGTTGCAGCCGTGGCATGGCTCCAGGCTCCAGCACCCAGCAGAGCCCATCGATCCCGGTTTCTCTGTTAGAATAAAAGCTGCCTTTGAATGCACAATGCCTGCATCTGCAGAACACTGAGGGCAATACCCTTCCACTCCACCTGCCCAGCCCTACCTGTGCCCAGGGGATGGGTGACAGAGCAGGTCTGCAGCTCAGGACCCCCGAGGCAGCAGCCCAAACCACCTTCCGTAGGGGAACCCAAAGGACACGTAGCAGTGCTCTCCTCCTCCGTCCTGCGGTCCTTGCTGGCACATCCTGCCAACAGTCAGCTATTCAGCTTCACAGGGGAAAATGGCCATGAATATTTGCTCACACCATTCCTGAGCACAAAATCTAAACTATGAATTTCCAGAAAAGTCCCAAAATGTTTTCATAAAGGAAGAAATTCACAGTTCCAGCAAGATGCTGGCTGCATGAGTCATCCGGTGGCGTTTCTATTTCCTGATGGGATGCTTTATGTAATCCTCTGGCTCATCATGGGTTTGGAGCTGGGCACTTGCTTTGCCGGCATGCTCTCTGCCTTGCCCCCGGGCTGTGTGAGTGGGGTCTCAGCGAGGCAGGGGACCCTCCCGTGCAGCCCCAGCCTGCCCACACCCCCCGGTTGTCATGTGCAAGGGCTCTGCCCCAGAGCAATTGGTAGAAACTCACGGGTAAGTTTGCACGCCCAGTACATGCAAGCATTTCACCTTTCCATTTTTTTCCCTGTAACTGAGGACCCATTTAACAGGGTGAGTATCCCGGCATGGGTGCCCCCCACTCAGTGCCACTGCCTGCTGCAAGAGGGGACTCCGGGTTGTGCCACTGAGGGGTTGTCCGGACCCCTAGCCCTGAGCCCCTACCACTGCCCTGAGCTCCCTTTCTCAGCTCTTCCCAGTCTCACTGGAAACCCTGGATTTGGCTGAAAGCGGGGCTTTTTGTAGGAGCAGAAAACAGCCAGCCATCCCCTTCTCCTCCAGCTGAGGAGCCTGGTGGAGCAGGTGCCCCTAGGCAGCAGGTGGCCCCGGAGAGGCTCTGTGGGCACAGGGGAGTGAACTCTGCTCCTGACCCATTTCCCATCAAGAGCAAGAGGAAATTCCACCAAAACCAGTTTTCTTTAAATTTTTCTCCACTGTGACACAAAGATGAATCTGCCTCCTCAATGCCAACAAAACAGAAATCTCCAGCCACCAGCCCTACTTCACCCTCAGGTTTTTTTAAGAATCTAAAATGAACCCCGTATATGAATAAATCCAGCCCTGGGCCAAAAGCCAAACATACAACAAGACACTTGCATGCAAAGCCCTGCCCTGAAGAATGTGCCTGAAATCCAGCGGCAGCATCTTCCTAGAGAGTCAAGAGGATTACGAGGTGGTTACTGGGAAGGCAGCAGCACTGGCAAGCTCTGCACTGGGCACTAGGTAATTAAATAGCCTAGGCTGTGTTTAAGCAACCAGCATGTCCACCACGGCAAGTGGAGCTGGGAGGAATGTATGGGGCTTGCCAGATGCTGGGAGGAGCCGTGGAGCTAGCTGGAGATGCTCGGGGTGCCGGGGTGGGCTGGGGGGAGATGCCCCACTGGAAGGTGATGCTTTGCTCACGCTGCTGAGTCAAAGAAGAAAAGCATGGAAACAGAGTGGGAGCAAGGACTTGGGTTGAGCTGGAGGACACAGCTGTGTCCCTTGGAAGGAGTAGAGGCATTTGTCCTGTCATGTATTAATAGAAATTTTCTGTTTTAAATAACAAACACAGTAATCAACTTAGGTAACCAAACTAATTCTGGTTTGTTTTCCAAATGCCCTGGAAATTGGATCAAAACCAAAGATCCAACAAGGCAGCTGAATCATCTGGTCAACAAATAAAGCTTTAACTTGCCCTTCAGCGTGTGTGCCTGAGGCTCGCCTCCAAACAAGACGTTAGCAGGGCTGGCTACAGTACCCTTAACTCACAGGAGGGACACCAAGCCCAGGTCTTCTGTTTCTCTGAGCTTGGGACCAGGAGGAATTTGAATGATTTTTTTTTTTTTTTTTGCTAGGAACTTCCAATATTAACATAATGCAGCAGCTTGCTGTGTGATAATAGCAGTATAAATATTTATAAAAATACAAAATTAACGAAGAACACTGTACATGAAAAAAACCCCACAGTGGCCACACATGGAGGATGCCATACCAGCAGCAAATTAGCAACTGGAGGGGACCCAGCTTTGCCTGGGACAGGGAAAAGCACAGAGAGACACAGGGCCAGAAATTCCAAGTGACAAGATCCCTGGTTGAGGCACAGGCTTAGGGTTTGACCCTTCCCCACCTAAGCTGTGCCCAGTGCAAGACCCAGCAGAGAAGAGCCGTTGGGCAGGAGCAGCAGCAGGAGCAGCAGGAACAGCAGTCACAGCAGTCCCCGTGGGAGGTGATGCGCTGCTGTACGTTGCACTCCTGCAGCACGGAGCATGGCACGGGTACCTGTCCCGCCCAGCAAGCCGCCTCTGCACCCCAGGAAACTGCGAACACAATCCGTGCCTCATGCAGATTTCCATGGTGTAACCTCTAGGCAGGAGCAAGGTCGCTAACACAGGCCAGGGGAAGGGATGTCAGGATGAAAGGCTCCTCCATGCCCTTCTCCTTGGCCGCAGCACCATCTCTGCTGGCAGCAGCTGCAGGCTCGTGGTGCTATCAGGCGCCACGAACTCAAGTAAGAGAAACGCCCCCAGCCCTGATACACAGACACATCCATTTTTAAAAATGGGCCTTCTGTGCTCTTTTTTTTTTTCAGCTGTGTCTCTCCAAACTAAGTGAAAGATGTTCTCAGCTTAGTGGGATTAAAAACCAAAGGACGGTAGAAGTATTCTGGCAGGCAAGGTGGTGTTCAACTAAAATTGTCTGCCACAGGCACATCTGAAATTAAGTTAGGATTTAATGGCAAACAAAACCAGAAAATGGATCTGAAAAAAAACCCACACCCAACCACCCCAAAACCCATCATTTTTCTAGTGTTGCAAATGGATTGAAAGAGAACCAGGTCCCCACAGCCACATGGTAGTGTGCAGCGCAGCCATGCAGGGCAGGCAGATGCAGACGAGGATGGGAACTCTCCCTTCCAACCCGAGGAGAGGCAGCCTGACCATGGGCAGGAGGAGGATGCTACTCAAATCTGCTACTTGGCTGTTTGCATGCCAGTGCTGTCCGCTCATTAAGTTACTGGTAGCTTTTGCTGCTGCTCATAAGCAAAAGTCTCTTGATTGCTGTTCCAGAATTTGAAATTGGAATCAGAGAAACAGAAATGGGATGAAAATAAGATGAGAAAAAAATGAGAGAGATATGGTGCTTTGGAAGCCTGTTCAAGCCTATAATCTCCTGTGATGTTTGTACTGAGAGAATAAATCCATGCTCTGTTCCAGGCTTGGGGTAGCAGGGAGGGAAATGTCCCCCTTCCCTGGGCTGGTAGCACACGCTGTCTGCGACTCCAGCGCCCTGTGCTGGCATCTTGGAAGTGCCTGGCCAGGCAGGGCTGGACACAGAGCTGAGATCCCTAGGAGAAGCCAGAGGTGCTGCAGCAGAGGTGCCTGGTGGCTGGGAGCAGCAGCCTTCCTTCCCAGAGAGCAAAACCCTGTCCAGCAGCAAGCGCTGCGTGCGGAGCTAACTTGCAAACCCCTTTGCGCTTCCTCAGAAAGCTGTGTTATGTACTAGAAATCGGCTTTCAGTAATTGTCAGACAAAAGCAAAACAAACAAAAAAAAAATAGGCTGTAACTTCATATTTGTTCTGAAACCAAAGATCATTTGGTTGCTAAAAATTATACCTGCATTATGCATCACTGGAAAACTGTGACATTCTTTGCAGGTCAATCCATGGGGTTGGAAAGCTGCTGCCTCGGGGGCAGTTGGCAGAGGAGATGCGGAGCCATGCAGGAGAGGCAGCAGGGCTCTGCCCTCCACTGCCCGCTCCCCCAGTGACCTGAAGGCGTTTGCACCCTGCAAAGCAATGCCCATGACATGCAGAGGGTAACGCTCTGCCACGTAAAAACCAAGGGACACAGAAAGAGCTGGCTGTGCACACGGGAAAGCGATGCCAGTGGAGGCAGGCATCCACAGACACGAGGGAAGTATTCAGGCACTTAATGTGGTACTTGTGGAAGATTATAACATTTTCATTGAGGGACTGCAAATTCCTGTTGTATTGTGGTTTGTTTTGTTCTTTTCCAGATAAATATTGGGTTTATACGGGGTCTCGGGAACTTCTTTTGGACATCTGCACCATTGTACTTTTCCAGTTATCCACCAAAGCCCTTCTTATTTTTTCAAGCACAGTAAGAAAATACTTAATCAGACACATGCTGACAGACAGATTTGTTTTATCTTCATTGGGAAAACCCAGTGGAAGCAGCGTTCCGCGGGAAGGCCGGGGTTTGGGGAGGGGACGGAAGCAGAGGGAGCAGAGGCTCTGTCCCGGGCGGATGCTAACAATGCTCTTTCACAGGCTCATAATGAACCCATTGAGAACATCGAGTTATTTGGAAAAATCCCGAACTGTGAGAAATATACGCATGTTACAGTTGAGTCACAAGCTGGCACAAGTGACACCAGCACATATTTTTTTTTTAAGTGTACTTTTCTTTTACAGATTCAGAGACAAGGGACTATTATCATCCTTTAATTTAATCTAAGACCCAGAATAGCTGCATCCAGCACAGTCCCGTTGCTGGGCTCAAGAAACTCTTTCAGAAGGGTATCTGTCTTGATATTAAGACTTGAAGGGACAGGCTTTCTATTATAGTTCTTGCTAGATGATTCCAATGGCTAAATTTTTACCCCTCTTGAAAATTTGTACCAAAACCTGCTTATCTCTAGCCTGACGTTATTTGGATGCACCTTGCACCATGGATCTCGGTACCTTCCTGCCTGGAGGATTAAGAAATCCGTTCTCAATCTGTTCTTTGGTGGGTATGTTAAAGCCTCTGGTTTCTCATACCTTTTCCTGTCCTCTTTGTTAAATTAACAGCTTTTCCTAATGAAATTTAGTGGTGAATATGCAGGGTCTGAAGAAGGGCTTCTGTACCTCAAAGCTGGTCTGTTTTTTGTCAGCTGTAAGAGATGTTACCTACAACTTGGCCCTCTCCATGGCTACACAAGGGCCAAAGCCTTGGTCAAATCACATTTTTACTAGAAAAAGCGGTTTATTTCCAAAGGATGTCAAAGCACACTGGGGTTTGAGCAATAGTTGCAAAATGAAGCAAAGGAAAAGGAATAGGTTTTGCTTTTTTCTCAGTGTCTGTATCTTAATATTTTAATATACAGCCCTGCGGCCAAATCCATCCTGGGTGTAGCTGCGCCAACATCTTGTCCTCTGCAGATGGATCAGACCCGTCTTCTCCATGACAGGCGCAGTCCCCTCATGCTGACACCATGGCCGAGGTGATCCAGGATTTCCCAGGCAGTGTGTGGGAATACTTTTATTACTGAAACCCAAACTCTGTAAAAAATCAATTTTCTTGTACTCACCTGAACGCCATCAACAATTACTATCTGCTAATATCAAGCTGTCTCACATGAGCTGTATGTGGAGAAAAGGACTAGGTGCACTGTAATTATTATAGCGGGAGTTTGATTGCACCTGCAGGACTTTCTGAGATTATATCAGCACTTTTTCTATTTGACCATTTCCAGGTGGTCAAAATCCCTCTAACAGCCTAATGGCCTGGCAGCACAATCTGCGTCCCTGGGCGGGTGCATCCCCTGCACCACCACTGCCTGCGGGCTCACCTGCAGAAGAATCAAATCCCATCCTCACTCAGGTTCTGCCCAACCACAGATGTGTCCACCTGGACCAGGCAGGAGAAAAAAAGGCTCTGCCCAAAGCACCCTCAGGCACTGGGTGGCCCAGGGGTCCTGCACCCCACAGCCCCTGGGTGGTCCTGCATACCATGTATCCCCAGCTTCCTGGGGCTTGGGCACCTCCTGCCCCTAATCCGCAAGCATCACCGGCAGGGTATGGCAGCTCCCCTCCATGCTGCCGAATCCCATGCAGATGCAAGCAAGGACGTGATCCCAAAGTCAACAGAAACGTGTTTTTTCACATTCTACTTTCCTTAAAGGAAGTCTGGGAGGTGCCAGCATGACAAATGCCCCCTTTGACATGCCTCTGCCCTCTCGGTCTGCCTTGCAGGCTGGGCGTCGAGCAAGAAAACCCTCCATTTCTTGCAAGCATCTAAATTTGCTGCTTCCTGGCTGCCGGGAAGCACTCGGCAAGCGTGGGGGACCATGTGCTGCAGGGCGGTGGTGACCTGCCAATGCATTGTTGTGGAAGTGCTGATCAGATCAGGCACAGATGGGTGACACAGAGCAGTCATAATCAGCCTGGATTTGAAAATGTTATAATTGGGATGGTAAACAAGTTTACAAGGACCTTATTGAGGCAAGGGATTGCCATGGTAACAGACCAGAAAAGTCTGGGAACGAGGAAGGTATCGATAAGTGGGGGCAGCAGGAGGGAAGGTGCGGTGGGTGCTCCAGGGATGCTCCTGTGGCTGGGTCCCTCCCCGGCACACTGGCAGCGGGCAGAGCCGGCCGTGGGACATGGGGTGCGAGGGGCCATGGGCTCTGCCCCGCCGTGCCACCCAAGCCGCTTGCCTTGCCCCTGCTCTCCGGAGAGACGCCATTGATCCGAACGTTGAGCTTTCTTAGGTTAAGCACGCAGCAATTACATCCCCGGAGTCTTCAGCCTGCAGGTGAAGCTTGGGAGCAGCCTGCAGAGCATGGTGGTTGTCTTCTGCTCTTTGACCACCCATGGAAAAATTGCATTTTTGCAGCAGGGTACTTCACCATGGGGCACCAGGCTCCGCTTTCCCAGCGGGAGCAGGACTGGAGCCCCCTGGCCCGTCCTCCCACCCGGGGCCAGCCCGGGGAGCAACCCCCTGTGTTCTGCAGGTCCTGCAGCCTGCGCATCCCTGCTCGAGCCGCTTCCTGGAGTTTTAGGGGGAGAAGCTGGATGTGAAGAAGCAGGGAGGAAAGTAAAAAGCTCCATGATAATATTAATCTTAGAAGCTTCTTATTTACTCAAAAATAGTAATTTTTTAAAGCCTTACGTTGCTAATCAGCTGTTTGTCTTTAATAGGGTAATACTTTTCTTTCCAGGATGAATGGAGCAATTTTCCTCACTATAGGAAAACGATAAAATCACTTTATAGGCAAAAAGAAATGTTAAGGGCCGGGTGGCACCGAAACCCAATTAACAAATCTTTTTTAAGTGGCAGGCTTGCAGCTTGAGTAACTGGACAGAAGAAGGAGTTGCACATCTTCAGATAATCAGGAATTGAATTCGGTAGTCAGTCTACTGAGTTGGAGTAGACTTCTGTGGAGACTTGATCTTTCTTTCATGGCTAAAATGAAAAAAAAAAAGTATTTTATTCTCTGGGGTTATTTTAGATAGTAAAGATGTGGTTGGGAAGCAAGCCCCTATTTTGAAAACATGTAATAAAATAATAAGAACAGGAAAAAGGTGCTTTTGGGTAAGAGACTCCAATGAGTTTTGGGTAAGAGACTCCAATGAGGATGTTACATGAAGCGTTTGAGCTGCGTATCCTCTGGGTTATGGGATCTCTATCTGCAGAGACACACGTGTGTAACAGCCAGGAGTGCCTGGGCAGGAGGAAAGAGCCTCCTTATTGTTGTCATCAAGTGAAATAAATAAGCAGGGCAGGTATCACATTGACAATAAAGTTCTTTGCTATAGAGGGTAGCAGTGACAAATAATTCTATAATTTATCAGAGCTGCAATATGATATATGGCTACTTAATGCATTAAGCATCATCAAAATGGAGCTGGAGAGAAACCCAACTTTTTACAGGTACTTTTTCCAGTCGTGTAATTAAATACATGCTCAGTGGCACTTCTGCCACCCCATAGAATATTGTTCCATTACCTAATAGTCTCATCTGAACTTTTTTTTTGGAGCAAATTTAATTATTACATAAAAATGGTAACAATAATAATAATGAGAAAATAGCAACAACAAAGAAGGAGAAGAAGGACGTGAATCTGAGTGCGTTCCTGACCAGAAAAGAGTTTTAGGCACTGCTTGAAACCTTAAAGAAGTGTCTAGATACTGCATTTATTTGGGTGGCACTGATTAAAAGGAAAGGAGATCCTGACTCCCAGGCATGATCTGCCTTTGCTCGCTCGCTGGGCCAACACTAGAGCTAAGGAGCCCTCCCAGATTTCTTACTCTCTGGGATAAGGTATGTCCCAGGACTTACACAGCTTTTTTGGGAAGAGGCCCTTGAAATACATCTGCATTCATCCTTGAAACAAATTAATTTGAATTCAGAATGGTTAGACTTTTCCAAAAGTGGAAAGCGAACACATGTGGGCACATTGTTATTTAGCAAGACTGCAAGCCCAGATTTTTCCATCACTATCATAACTGCACAGCAGCATTATTTATCATTTTTCCAGTTGCTGCATTCTGTTCCAATCACAATGAATTGCTAGGAAGGATCTTTGATAATAACTAGCCACTAAGACCTATGAGACTTCTTTATTATGGCATAATATACACATTACCTAACTTGTGTTGGACCATATGGAGAGCTCTCTGTTGAATTTGGTGTAGTTACTGGGGTGAAACAAGGATGAATTTTGTTCCTCATCCTCTTCAATTATGCCATAGATTGGATCATGCAGCAAACTCCAACAGATCATCTGGGCATAGCAATCAGCCCCGAGGACCACATCACTGATTTAGTCTGTGCCAATAAACACAGTGCTCTGTGCGAAAACACTGACAGGAGCACGAGCAGTGCCAAGCAGCACTGATCCCTGGAGCAAACGATAGGGCTTAACACTTACCTAAAGCTGAGGTCTCCTCTGCAAATGGGAGCAGCCTTTTCAGTCTGTCACTTGAAGGCAGAAAAAGGCTTTGCGAAGATCATGCTCATCTCCGAGCCTATATGGAAGGCGGGTGATAAGATCAAAACTTATGTAAACCAAGGTCAGTGCAATCACTGCATTTGAAACTGCAGGGAATTTAGCTGCAAAGCTCAGCTCTGCAGGGATAAATCCTTTGCTAGCACAACCTGCAGTGTAAATAAGCTATACGATTATCCGATTGCTGCCTTTATGCATATGCATGCTCTCGTGTACATTCTTTCATCTTCCTATAAATATGTGTGTGGGCGTATGCATGCATGTACATACATATACCCACATAAGTGTACATGCATGTGATGGGGTACAGGGAAAAATTTTATTTAAGGTCGATTTACAGGATGATCTTTAAGGTCCTTTCCAACCCAAACCATTCTGTGATGATTCTCTGATTTCTTTTGGATCTTACACTTTGCCATCACTAACCTGGGAAGTTAAGAAACCCGGTTTTGCTGGTGCCAGGAATTCCCGTGGAGATCCATGGAGGTGATTTATTTTTTCCCCAGTGATGTTCAGAAGCCCAGTACCACTCAGAAATACTCAGCAGTCTCCAGGATTGAACCATCTCAGTGCCTGGATGCTGCATGCCACATTTACATCCCAATTGCCGTGCCTGCATTTAACTCTACCCCAAAACCTCCCAAACAAATAGACTCTCTTTAACTAAAATCCCCTTTTTTTGTATATAAGGACTAATAGAACATGACATTTATTATTCAAGAGAGGTGGCAAACGAATCAAGACATTGATTCAATGTGAATAGGCAGAATATGATCCCCTTCTCCTGCCTCAGTGCTGCTCTCTCTCTCAGACATAAATAATAGAACGGTTCCCATTCCCATTCCATTATCGCTAATAATGAGTTATGGGTAAAGCCTACCATGTCCCTTGAAAAAGGCAAGATATAGCTATGCTTATGGTTGATTATTAGAGGATAAAATAAAAAGATTGATGCCCCCCAAAAAAGTCTAATTAGTGTTAGTCTATTGGAGAGGAAGCTGAGCATGCTGCTCTAGCACTGCCAAATGAAATTAAGGCCCAATTATTGATAAATGAAGAGTGGTTTGTGCTGGAGCCTGGCCTGGAGTCGAGGAAATGCATCTGTCATTTGGCCTGCACAGAAGTCATTCATGTGTGACATAGCATCCTGTGCATTTATCATGCATCTGTAGATTTTTGTTTTAATTCAGTTAGCTGTCTAACTAGATTTGGTGCTGGATGCCTTGCATGTAGTCAGAATTTGGACTGACAGATGCAATTCAAGTCTGAAATGGTGTGTGACATGACTAGCTATCCTGCATATTAATTATAATTGAAACCATTGTGGCCAAAGCCTATACACTAATGGTCTAATTTGTTATCTGCTTTTGTGGCTTTTGCGTTTAACAATTGCCTGGTGGCTGCAGGGCAGGTAAGAGGCAAACCAGATCAATGGCCCATTGCTGGTAAGTGCCCTTACTATTCCCACAAAAATGGGAAGCGGAGCTGTTTGAAACAATGCAATGAAAGTCACTCATTTCCCCATTCTGCAAAGGCTACAAATTCTATAAACGAGATAAGTGGGGTCAGGAGCTGAGCTGTCGGATACACTGTTCATAAAACTTAAATCGGTGAAATAGTTTATTAACTCCATTGTCGAATGCAAATGGAAAACAAACATTTGTTAAGATGATAAAATTGCAGTGCCGATGCGATTGTTCTGACACCAGTTTGGTGCAGTCAGCTGTGAGGCTTATTTATCCTGTCTCACTCAAGTTTGATTTAAAGTTCATGTAATTTCATCATCATATTGTGGGGAGAATTGAAAATAAATGTCACCTTCAAGTGGAGAGAGCTAATGGAGTTTTTCAGAAGTTCTGAGAAAACATTATGCCAGGGGCGGCTGAGGAGACCTCCGCCTGGACCACCTCGGCATGGCAGCCTCTGGTGCGCCCTGCTGCCTTCGCCAGCCTGTTCCATTTCTCCCCACACGGAGTCACAGAACGGTTTGGGTTGGAAGGGACCTTAAAGGTCTTCTAGTTCCACCCCCCTGCCATGGGCAGGGACACCTTCCACTGGACCAGGTTGCTCCAAGTCCCGTCCAACCTGGCCTTGACGTGGCTTTGAGCAACCTGGCCACATGGCTCTGGCAGTCATAGAATCGTGTAGGTTGGAAAAAAAAAAAAAAAAAAAAAAGATCAAGCCCGGCATCGGAACCTTACAAAACCTTGTCATGTGTTTTTTTTTCCCTTGCTCCTGTTTGCATGGGCTGTGCCAGCCTGACTTTAATGTGCTCAGCCTTACTCCAGGGATGAGGGAAGCTTTGCTGCACATTGCACATTCAGAGTGCCTGACGGAGCCCCTCTTCCCTGGCACTGCCTGGCCGGGGCACAGCAGCACCCAGGCATGGGGTGCGATGCCTCCAGCCAGCGCCCCAGGGAAGGTTGCCTGGCATCTCACCAAGGGAGGGTGGATTTTGGTGAAGCCCTCCCCGGCAGGCTCAGCAATGCCCGTGGGACAGCATCGCCTTGCACAGCCCGAGTGCCTGCAAGCCCCCAGAGTGACTGAGTGCAGCCACCCAGCTGCCACGCAGTGTGGGTGCTCCCAGTTTCCCTCCTGAGGCACTCGCTCCCCTCCGCTGACTCCAGACTCACACAGCCAGGCTCTCAAATGCCTGTGGCCAAAGCTGTTGGTTTCAGAGGGGCCAAAATACCTTGCAAGGATCTGGGGCTTGAGCACCACTCTGCTTGGCACTGCGACACGTGGGGATCACTTCTTGAAAAGCAAATTTTCGAGACAGGCACCTGATATATCGTTGGAAACTAGGCTGCTCACTGTCACAGGTGTCAATGCTGAGCTGTTTCTGAAGGACCCGGTGAGAGCTGCGCCCTATCTTTTAATACCCAAACATTTTTGGAAATCTGCCCCATTTCTAAGTAGGGCAGAAAATGTCATAAACTGAAAGAGCTGTAAATCATTTCTCTAGACAAGCAGCAAAGTTTCCACAGGTACCATATGATTCCTAGCCCTCCGCCCTATTTAAGCAAGGCTGCAGCTTGCATCCCAGCATTGCACATGGGCTGGCCACAGTCACCACTGGCCACCGCCACACCACCGCTGGCACCAGCCACAGCTCCCATGGTGAAACCCTGGGCATGGGGCACAGGTGCCAGGGCCAGTGTGCCCAAACCACACTGCAAACATCAGGGGCATCTGGTCTGGGAACCGCTCTGCCAGCAGAGCTCAGCCCAAGGGTGGCAAAGCACTTAAATCTCCTTTCAGTGCTTAAAGCAGGCTCGCAGGAAGGATGGGAACAGACTTTAGTAGGGCCTGTAGTGATAGGACATGGGGTAATGGTTTTAAACTATAAGAGGGGAGATTCAGACTAGATAGAAGGAAGAAAATGTTTACGATGAGGGTGGTGAGGCACAGGCACAGGTTTCCCAGAGAAGCTGTGGATGCCCCATCCCTGGAAATGTTAAAGGCCAGGTTGGATGGGGCTTTGAGCAAACTCATGTGGTTGAAGATTGTGCCTGTCCATGGCAGCGGACTCGGACTAGATGGTCTTTAAAGGCCCCTTCCCACCCAAATCCTTCTGTTATTCTGTAACTGTATGATAAACCCTTCTTGCTGCAGAATGAGGTGCTCAGTGGTGGGACTGTGGTAGGGTGCCTCTGTCAAGATGCTTGGATTTCCCTCCAGTTTGGTGCTACAGCACTTAAACCTTTTGCTTCCCTTCAAACTAATCCAATTCATTCTTCACAGTTAAGACTCTTGCAAATGAGATACTAATAGAATTTGCTACCTTGGACTTACAACATTTCAATCAGTATTAGCAATGCTGAAAACTCAAAAAAAATCCTTTCTGGAATGTGTTTCTCCTTGTGATGTTTATCTGAGTTCCTCTGAAATGGAAATCGTGCCACTAGCTGCTATTTTATGTATACTGCACACACTGAGCAATACCGCGCCTCCAATACAGGCTAAATTTCAAATATTAAAAATAACAATGAAATAAAATACCACTTACTCATCCTAACTCATTTTGGGGCCACCAACATAAGCCAGCTGCCATATGGAGATGTGTTAGCCACTTCTGCTCAGTGATGCAGCATTTCGGCGGGGCGGTAGGTGGTGGATGGGGGGCAGACCCCTGCAGAACCAGTCCCTCTACCATCCTACATCCAGCTCACACGGGGCCAGTGCCTGACTCTCACCCTTCCCCATTGCTTGCTGCAACCCCATGCACACTTTCTGCTGTCTCCAGCAGTCCAGGATGATTTTCATTGATTTTTATTGATTTTTATCAATTTTTATCACTATCCTTCCTTTTGCTTTGGCACAGTACCAGCCACCTTTTCGGCACAGCTGCTGCTGAGGGCACTCAGCCCTGTGCCCCCCAGCACCTGCTTGCCCCAGAGCTCAGCCAAGTGAAGGGCAGGACATGGTCCACTTACAGAGGGATGCCGGGGATGCAGAGCAGCACCACAGGGTGCAGAGCTTGTGCCGTGGGAGAGGAGCAGAGCTGGGAGCAGGTCTGAGCCCACCGTGCCTCTGCCTCCCCAGGGCACCCAGAGGCACTGAACAAGCTGGCATTTGGAGACGCAGGGTCCGTGCCCACGCCAAGCGCCAGGGCTGAAGCCAGCCAGGATGGCTGAATGGCTTACACATGTCCTTGGTGCCTGGGTGATTTGAGGACCAAGCAGAATCCAGTCTGACACTGCAGAGGAGCCCAGCTAACCTTGCTTGTCCCCTCCGTGCTGTTCCACCTGCACTGTGACCCTGTAACTTTCACAGAAAAGCAATTTTTGCTTCCAACAACAGTTTTGTGTTTACAAAAGAATATGCAAAGCAGCACTAAGTAGAGAATGACATTTTCTTCCTCACAAAGAGACAGATTTCCTTGCACTTGCTTTATGCATAACTCTATCCCCATTGCGTCACTCGCAGTGAGTGGTGGGGCTGGCTCAGTGCAGCCAAGAAGGGTGCTGTCACCTGCCGGCATGCAAGGGCCCTGGCTTCTCCCAGCCCCGAGATGCTTTTCCTGCAGGAGGACGCTGGTGTGCACCCAGCAGCATGTGGACATACTTCAGGTGCTGCACAGGTCCTTCCATGAAGCCACAAAGCTGCATCTTCGCTGTGAGCATCGTCCCAGCGGTGTTTGCAGACCTAACGTGCTGGGCTTCCCCCACAGGACCCGACCCACTGTGCTTCTCACCTCCAGGCTGCAGCATGGCGGAGCAGGGCGTTATCTATAGCCAGAATAATTGCAGTTTGCTGCCAAAATCAGGCAGCCCATGGGCAAGCAGCCTGGGCAGCTCTTTGGAGCTTTGCAGCTGCAGCAATGCAGAGGGTGGGTGGTGCAGGTGGAGGATGCCGGTACCCAGCAGAGGCACACGAGGTGATCTGCTGCAGGCAGCTGCTGCCACAGGGACCCTTCTCTCAGCAGAAAGTTGTGCGTTACTGAGGATGACTGAGGAACTGGCATCATCAGGAGCCTCCTTTACAGCTGGACCCATGCAAGCACTACACTTGGTCGCTAGAAATCAGAGATGTGCTGAGCTCCCCTTTGCATCCCAGGCACCCCCCTCCTCCAGGAACTGCCCATTAATCAAGGCTAAGGCTATAATGAGGGTGTTGAAAATAAGGTCACAGATACCTGAGCACAATGCTAACTGGTTGCAAGCACTGACTGACCCTGCGGTCCTTCCCCAGCGCCCGAGCAGAAGGTACAGAAGGTACTCCTGGCCTCCAGGCTGAAGGTGAAGTCTCATGTCACCAAGCAGACACAAGGGGTAACTTTATCCCCAGTCTGATAAGCAGTTTTTCCAAAAGAAAGCTCCTAAATCTGGTAAGGGCTCAGTGCTTCCCCATTCAGGAGTCGGAGTTGGGCTCCATCCATGGCACCAGGAGGGTACAGAAGGAGGAGAAGCCACCACATCCAAGAGATCACAGCACAGGAACGCTGCCACAGCTCCTCACTGGGAGGAAGGGCAGAGGAAATACCTCACCAGCACACGGAGGAAGATGCTTTGGCATCTGTGAAGCGTTGTCTGTTTTCCATGTTATATTTATGTAGTGCTTGTAATGCATTGGTAAGTCCATACCACGCCTCGCCAGCTGCATTGCATGTGGCACATGGCATCGTGTCTTGCCACTTCGTTTCCTTCCCACTTGTGATTACAGAAACTGCTCAGGTTTATTTGCATAATTAAAATCCACGTGGGATATCAATACTCTGCTGAGAGTTCTATTCTCACTTAATTTTCATCCCAGATTTATTTAGGCACCCTGGTTTTATCCTACAGGGAATCAAATTTATTTGGGGCTTTCCCTTGCTGGCACAGATACACATTTTAGTGCACAGACGTGGCGTGCTGTCACTGGAGCAGCATAAAAAGGTTTATGACACAAATCACACTGGAAGGCCTCCTTTGCTGCACTGGCAGAAATGCAAAGTTCACCTTGCAGCAGACCAGTTCCTTTTTTTTCTACTTTTTTTAGACTACCCTTAGGCACAGCTACATGTGCTTAGTGACACCACACACGTGCAGGGAAGGGAAGAGCAGGTCCAGGGGGGGTCCCACTGCTGCATCACCCCTCAGTGCACCTGGACCTCACCCGTGCACCCACCATCCTCACCCATCCAGGCTGGCAGAGCCTCTCCTAGAGCCTCTGCAGGGGGTGATGTGCAAAGGTACCTAAGGGATGGAGATGTCACTGGAGGGCAAGGGTCCCTGGCTACCAAACTGCCTGGCCTGCTTCAGAAATCCCAGGGTTTATATTCAAGGCTTATATTAAAGGCTTCAGCCTTTAGTTTGGCCTATTCAGAGGAAAGTGCAGCTGTGTGTTAAGGAAGTGGCTTTCACAGTATGGCCAAGCTGTCTTTAAAAGAGACCTAATACAAACATGAAATAAAAGGAGGAAAAAGTTATGGGTTTTTTTTTTAAAAAAAAAGTACATCAATAAAATTATTACTTTAAAAAAAAAAAAAAAAGAACACAACAACCCACTCAAGGAAAATAAACCCAGGAAAGCTGAGCTACAGAGGCACAAAAATAGCTGGAGGGCTGAGACCTTGTAGAGAAAGCTTGTGCCCGAAGTAGGGTTTTACAGTGAGTTTTAAACCACTTTAAAATGTCAAGTTTGGTTTTTGACGTGGTTACGTTTACCCCATATAAATAAAGTGATTTGAAGACCCTTTGGGGCCCTGGAACAGCTCCCGCTCTTGCTATATAGACTGTGCTTCACATGTTGGTTTAAGCTGCTTATTGCCTTTTATGATACTCTGGTTATTAGGTATTAGGAAGCACCACTTCCATTAAAAACCTCTATTGATCATATGCAATACCTGAATGGTTGGTAGCTTTTATGTGAAGAGAATAAATGATATACTTGTTTCTAACCGTTAAACTATAAGGGTTATCAGGGGACTGAATAACTGCCCTTAATATAGCAATTATTTTTGCAGGTACAGTACTTGGTAATGTTTAGGCGTAATTACCTAGTAATCTGGTATTTACTACGTAACTGCAAAGCGTAATATTTGCACCTTGTAAAATAAAACAGGCATTAAAAAATATTTAATACTTTCTGGATTTCCTTTGTGTCTCTGCCTGCGTTTTCCCCACAAAGCAGCACGTTTCCTTTCCCCAACCTCCCCGGGACTGGGACCAGGCTGAGCGATGGGCAGAGCCGGTAACCCCAGGGGCTCCATCCCACCCCACTCCTGACCAGGCTGCTTCTTAGAGATGCTACGGCCTGGCCGTAAGGCTGATGCCCGTCACCCCCGGGCTCGGCAGCGGCAGAAGAGGTTCTGTGGGGATTTCCATCCCCTGCCTCCCTCGGTGGCTGCCTCCCGCGGTGGGCAGGGCAAGGCTGGAGCATCCTGCTGCTGAGGGATGCTCTGCAGAAGGATGGCTAAACTGCCACGTGCTGTAATGTGTTATGACATAGATCAGCTGTTGTTTTCCAGTCTCAAAGGAAACCTTGTGGAATCTCATTCCTTTGACTGTATTAAATTATCTGCAAATGTCCTTTAAACACAAACTCAAGGCCCTTTCGCTGGAACATTAAACATGGATCGTGGGGACAGTGAAATCTCTTTAAAGCAATAGTTTCTTTGGATATTTGGTTTACCTTTAGTTTTATAACAAGGTAAATTAATAAATGAAGGGTTAGGAGAATTGCTACTATAGTAATCCCCATGGTAACATAAAAAATGCCACAAACACTCATCTTCAGACTACAGCTCCTGGGAGAGCACAACTCAGAGTAAAATGCAGGGATGGCTTTTCATCTTGATGATACTAAATTTAGCAAAATTTCAGTTGTCTTTTTAATTACACTCAGGAAAAGTTAATGCTCTCAAACAAAGCAGAATATCTTGAATATCTGTAGATCTCGGAAAAGAAGGCTCTTGCCTCACTAAATCCTAGCGAGCACATTGCTTTAGAAAGTGTTTCTGATTTAAAACCAGCTTTGCAATGGGGATGCTGCTTTTCCTGGTGAGGAACCAGTGTTGTCCTGGGGTCTTCCTGCACCACAGTGGCTCTCCACAGGGTTTGCACAACCCCTCGGCTGTGAAACAGCTTAGCGAACATCAGTGCAAGGCATTGCACTTGCGTTGGCACCACACTCACATTTTTCCTCAGTCTCCTTGTGTCCCTGCAAAATTAGAAGGTACCGGGGCTATTCAACTCTTACCCTTCAAAAGATGGAGCAACTGGCAAAAGCAGGGCCCAAGTTTTGACACCAGGATGAAATAAAAGATGTGGGGAACCCTGGAGTGAGTGGCTGAACCCATGGCTAGGTGAACTCCACCTTTCAGGGCTTCCTCCCTCTGCGTAAATGCCTTCAGAGTTGGGCTTACCAAGCTCTGCTTTGTCTCTGAGGTGCACAGCACAGCCCTTTAAGGATAAAACCCTAGTATTTCTGACAACAGGAAATATTTTTCGATTTCTCCAGCAAACTGTGATGGGTTCAGCCAGCGCAGAGGCAAGGGAGGGCAGGGAGAGGCAGGGAGAAGCATCCTTTTACACTGAAAAGCTGCTAGAAAGGACCTTGGAGCAAAAAAGTCTAAGAAGTTGGTCCTGATGGCTCTGGATGCTCCCTGAAGGTGAAGCTCCCGAAAAAGAAGAGCAGAAAAAATTACTTTTCCCACAGCACCTCCCCATTTTCCCTGTGGAGAAGTTGAGGCCCTTCAATAGGGATTTGAAGCACCAGAGTCAGGCTACGAAAATGCAGGTTCACTCCTCCACACACGGAGAAAACACACAGCGCTTCCAGTTTACACCAGTTTTTAAAGCAACATGCTGCTGGAGTGCTGCTATTTCAGCCCAGGTGAAACGATGTGGAGGTTAAATGTCACTAGTTATATGGTATTACAGCAAGTTAGAAGTGGCAGATTAAAAGAATAAAATGAGGACTGGTGTCTCCGTGCACAGAAACAGAGAGGGATGCAACGGGGTGGGGGCGAGGGCTCCCTTTGCAGCTCTGCAATTGAAGTGTTTAAAGAGCAAAGCGAAGAGTGGGCTGCAAGGGTCAGATCTGGATAACAGCCACATTCTGTGTCTCAGCATCCATTCAGGGATAAATTTGGCTCTTAATCAGGGCTGACAATTAGGCCGTACAGTTAATATTTTTACAGCTGTTTTATTAATAACACATACAGAGCATCTAGCCAGGATTTGTTGGAGACACCTCAGGAAAATGAATGATGTAAATAACAGATGGATGCAGAATATTCTTACAAACAGGCATAAAGATATTCCCATCTTGTTTAGAAGGAATTTAAATAGATTGTAGATAAACAGGCAAACTGAAAAGAGGCGAGAGTGGGAATGGGAATTTATACAGCACAAAGGCGTCTGGGAAGCCCATCGAGCGCTCGGGATGCCAATGCCCACAGGGATGCTCATGTGCCCCCCAGGAACAGCCCAGCCAGGGACACTGCACAGGCAGCATGAGGACGGGGTCCTACAGATGCATCCATAGCCCTGTGCTGGCCCCTCAAACCCCCATGCATGCATCTGCTCCCATGGGTGCTGCCTGCACCCAGGCGGCATCACGCTCTGATCATCCTTGGACTGTGCTGCACAACCTCAAGTTGCATCCTGGCCACCCTACGTAAATTAATGGTGTTTGCCGTTGCTGTGCACAACAATGGAATTTAGCTTTTTCTTCCCAAACATTTCAGATGCTTTCTGTAGCTATGTTTTACACTGCATTTTTACTGTGCAGAGCAGGTTGCAGTCAGGATCTGAAACCCCGAGGACGTGCCCAGCTCCGTGGCTGCCCGGGTCTCAGCATCCCTTTGCACGGGTGAGTGCCCCAGGAGAGCCAGCATGGCACGGCACCACCACTGCCCCAGCAGCCTGGGCTGGGCTGGCTTTCAAAGCCACCACCAATGTGGGGTCTTCCTCATGGGGGAAATGCTGCCGGCAGACAGAAGCTAAGGTTGTGCGGTGCCTCGCCTGCACATCTCCCTCCCCAGCCAGCCTGGATTCGCTCTCTCAGTCTCACCCACAGCTCCCCAGCCTGGAAATGGTTATAATGAGGACAATTTCAACATCCATGCAATGATTTTGCCTTTAAATCTTAACTCCACTCTTACATGGGTTTAGTTCTCTGAACCTCACTGATTTTTTGTACACAAGGGTAAGCAGAGAGAAGGGCGTGGTGGATGTAATGGAGTGAAGATTTGCAGTTTTGACAAGGTGCCTCACCTGAGGCTGCCACAGGCAATGCCCAGCTGAAGGGTAGTGGACTTGGTGCTGTAACAGCCATTTACAGGGGCCATCAAAACAAAGATCCACACACAAAATAGGTATTTCAATAGCTTCTTTTAGAATAACTATAAATTCTGAGCTTTGTGGCAGAGAAATGTCACTCAGAGATCAGTCATTAAAAAAAAAAAAAATAATAATTATCTGCTTAGAGTTTTGCATAGCAGCACCATGTAACTGCTTCCAGCACCTTGCAGCATGCTCCAGCCCCGCAGGATGATGCTGCGTGGCTCCCCGGCACAGCCAGCACGCTTCTATTGAGGAACACATCATCCCCTGAGTGCTTGGAGTGAGCACAGAGGCAGCCAGCCTGGCAGAAGGAAGCCTTTTATGTACACAGGTGTATAGTGTGTGTGTATGGGTCTAGGCATTTGCATAGGTATAGTGCATTTATAAACATATATGTACTAATGTATGTATGTGGGAAGCATGGCAAGAGGTGAGTGCAGGTGGGGAGGAGGCACAGGGGCACCTTGGGGATGGGGCGAGCCAGGGTAGAGTGCATCTCCCACCCTGTGCCTTTTGCAGCTGGAGTAAGTGTCCCTGAGAAGGCAGAGCATCATAGAGGGGACACAGGGAGTGAGGGACTGCCACTGTCACCTCCAGCAAAGCCACCCCAAGTTTGCTGCTCGAGCTTTCATTTGGTAAGCAAACACTACCACTGCCACCAATCGTGAGCCAAAAGGAGCAACTTTTTGGCAAAACCACATGAAGCATGACCTGCCTTGTGAGCATGGGCCACCCCCCCAGGTAAGGAAGGGGATCAGGAGCAGGCCTGGAGTTCAGCACATGCGTAAGTGCTTTGCTGAGCTGTGGCTTTGATTAGTGCATTTCTTGGGGCAAACAGCTGCCAAATATTGTGTGTACAATATGCGGTGATAAACATCACTAGCGTATGATACACTAATGCTTTGTGCATAAATGGTAAAACAAAATCATTTGGTGCCAGTAGCCAGTGAATCATATGCATTTGCAGTTGGATTTGTACATTGGGATTTTCTTTGGAGCTTTGCAAGCAGACCCGATGGATAACAGCTGTAACCGATTGCCGCTGCTGAAGCCCCAGTTATCCAGCATGTAATGCAGCCTGAAGGGCACAAAGCCGCGGCGATGGCCGGAGGTGGGCAGCAGTGCTGGGCAAGTCATGTCCATCACACGGGGCTGCCAGTGGCTTTGAAGAGACCATTGGCAGGGCCGTGCCCAGGGATAGAAACATAGAATCATTTAGGTTGGAAAAGATCTTTAAGATCATCGAGTCCAACTGTTAACCCAGCACTGCCAAGCCCACAACTAACCCACAGCCCTAAGTGCCACATCTACACTTCTTTTAAATATCTCCAGGGATATTTAAATCCACCACCTCCCTGGGCAGCATGTTCCAGTGCTCGATCACCCTTTCCGTGAAGACATTTTTCCTAATATCCAACCTAAACCACCCCTGGTGCAACTTGAGGCTGTTTCCTCTTGTTATCTGGGATAAGAGACCAACCCCCACCTCATTACCACCTGGATGAGGCCACACGTCCACCCTCGTGGCTGGCCAGGTGCTGCCAGACTGGCTCTGTGCACCCCAGAGATGGGACTTGCGCAGTGTGGGTGCCATGGTTAGGGTTTGTCACCACCTCAGAGCTGCGGCAGGTCCAGCAGCCACAGACAAATGTCCTGTTCTGCTAAGAATGCATATGAAAAGAGGACACGTCTTGGGAGAAAAAACTCCAGGAGCTTATTCCTGGCTTTTACTGATAAGGATGAAGCATAGGCAAATATTCCTGGTACTTATCACCCCTGTCTGGTGAGGTACTTGTTCTATACAGCTCATGTGCTCTGTGTGGGCCACTTCCAGGCTGAGAGTGAACCCAAGAGCATCACTTCTCCCATCTCCCTTGCTGGGGGCTGCCAGCGGTGCAGGTGAGCACTGCACATCACTGGCTGTATCGGACATCCTTGTCAGAAACATGTCCTACCTGGGGCAGGGGGGATAGTTCCTGCTGTTCTCATTTCTGCAGGACCCTTAGTGCAGGGCTTTGGCACCAGGGTGTGCATGATGGACCTGGGATCCTGCTTGTGGTGGGGAAATGACTGCAGCAGTCCCTGCTCGTGCCTCGGCTAAGGAGCCCGTCCCTGCACATCAGAATTTTGCTGTAGAGAGAAGACGGGAGCAGTCTTCAGTGCAAGAACTGAACAGAAAATATGGCAGCAACTTTTGAGAAATGAAATGAATGCAACCTGGAAGATGCTCCCAGGGCCTTTAAGCCCTGGCCCCAGTAATTATATCAGCATATATCCTGTTATAATGCTTACCAAGAGTTATCTTAAAGTCAGTAGGCTTTTCTCGCTGTTGCTGTTTTCAAAAGGCATTTGCAAAGGCCCAACCGGTGTAATGGTTAATAAATTCCTTCTAGTTTTCAGTCTAAGTTTATTCAGCGCCATTTATTGTTGTGCCAATATTTTCTTTTAATTTAACTGTAACTTTCCTTCTGTAGCATTTACTCCTGCCGCATTTACAGGCATATTCCTTCACCCAGTTTTCTTCCAGGAAGGTTTTCCCTTCCTCTGCCCATCCTGGCTGGGCTTTGCTGCCTGTTCCTCCCTTCCTTTACCTTTGCTGAGCTGCCTCTTGCGTAGGCAGCCTGGCGTGCAGGGACACTGTGGTGCCTCTCTCTCCTGCAGTGAAGGCAGTGTCCCCTGTTTTCTTAAGTTTTCTCACAGGTCTTTGCAAGGCAAAGCATCTTCTCAGAGACGCAGCCTCTGGAGCCCTGGGATTTGATGAGAATTTCCGCTCTTATCTCTGGATAAAGGCTTGCAAGGAGAGGCTGGAAAGCATGCCTCGCTGTCCTCAACAACAGGTAAACAACCACTGCATGAGCTCAGTGCTGAAAAATACTGCTCTGTGTTTGGGAAAAAGTCCAGAGCAATCAAGTGCCAAAGTAGCTGCAGAAGGTGCAGGGTGCTCACACGTGCTCAGCTGTCCAGGCTGCAGCAGGGCAGAGCAGCACATACGTGAGGAGGCATGCTCTTGGTGCTGCTGGGTGAGTACATAAGTCCTACACGCAAATACACTGGGAGAAGTTAAATATTGGACAATGTTTTGTTTATTGAGCATATCCTTTCTATTAAGAGTTGGAAAGGCTTATAGACAAGGGGTAAGAATTGTTTTGTCATATTAACTTAACCTAGTATCTGACACACCCTTAAATATTCATCATTGCTTTGCTTGAAATATCTTTGCCAATGAATGGCCTTAACCGGGCTGCCTCTCTCATCTGGGAGCAGTCCGAGCCGAAGCTGGGAGCAGAAATCAGTATCTCCCAGCTTCCCATCAGCAGCTGCCAATCTCGAGAGGGAATCAGAGGAACCTCGAACTTGAGGTTACACACAAAGGTCTGCAGCTGGTGTGAGACCTGGAGGCTGCCTAAGTGAAGGAATTCGTAATAATTTACCTGATTTTTCTGACTCCCAGCTAGTTTACAATCATTTGATTCTGAATCTGAAACCCTACCATGCATTGCTCCTAAGCAAATGTATGTATCCTCCATCAAAAGCTGTGCCTGCAGCAGGGGAGCGGGGCTGTGCTCTGGTTCTTAATATTGATGATATAAAATAAAAGTGGGAATATACCTTTCTGTGTCTCAAATTCTCTTGGGTGCCCACAGCACCATGAAAACCATGGTCATATCCACATGATCCAAACTAAACCAGCGAGAAACAGAGCGCCACGCAGCAGACACGGAGGGGCATCCTCGTGTAGTAATAGGCCATGTGCTGGTGTTATGGCCCTGCTAGAACCATGATGCAAACTGAAAGGGACACTGAACACCACCGTAGGCATTAACAGCTCTGCGCTACCACACGCGTGCCCTGGGCAGCCTAGTTTCTGCATCGTACCAGTTTAAACAATACTGCCAGGCTTTGTGATAATTTGCTCAAATCTATATAAGTATTTAATATATGTTTACATAAGCTCACACATATATATGAATATAAAAAAGCCGAAAGAAATTTCAGAGTAAGATGGCTCAGCATGACTTGAGGAGCCCAGACCACAACTAACTCACCTTCACAGCCAAGTTGGTTTAGGAAAGAGCAATGACAGTGCTGCCTGGCCAGGTGGTGCAGCTCAGCTCAGATCTTCTCCCAGGGGTGCACCCCCGGGACCCCAGCCAGCACAGCCACCGCCACCCCATCCCTCCTGCGAGGGATGCCACAGCATGCAGCATCCCCACGGCACGCAGCATCCCCACAGCGCACAGCATCCCCAGGTAGACACCATGCTGCTTCCAGCACCGTCAGACTCGCAGGTATGTGCGTATCATATTCTCACCCGAGCGTTCCTTCAGTAGAGGAACATTGCTCTAAATAGCAGCAAAGTCAGCAGAATATGGAAAAATATGAAAAGCAAACATATTCAGGAGTTCTAAAAATCAAACTGTGATAAATATCAGCATAACAAGCCTCATTTGGGAACACACCGTTCTCCCAGAGGAGACTGTCTGACTATCAGTGCCTTTAGAAACACACTTTCTCCAGGGCTCTGTACTGAGTGCAGGGTAAGATAAACACGAGTGCCTTTTCCCAGCCTGCTCATCTACAGGCATCTAAATTAAGAGATTGTGTTATCAATGATAAAAGTTCATTGAGGGTTCATTTCAGTCGGTTTGAAGGTTTTTAAGGAGAAGAATAAACAAACAGCAATTAGCACCATATTTAACATCTCTGACATTTTGTGCAGCCTATTTCTATCGCTGGTAGAGGCAGATCTGCTCCAGTGACTTGCTGTATTTCAGCACAACGTTCTGCATCTGCCTCCAGAAGCTCACTGTGCAAGAGACGGCACCTCCCTGCAGCGGCAAGGCTATGTCACCCCTCGGCAGTGCCAGGACAGCAGAGGCTCAGCATCACTCTTGGGTTTGCAGCAGCTTTAACCAGAGGTAACGGACCCTCATAGTCCATTAAAGGAAAAAATCTCTGGTTTTGGTGCTGCAGCTGGAAGGAGCTATAGCCTGGCCCCAGCAAGGCTGCACCAGCACCCCTGCTGCTCACCCACCCTGGCGGCTCCACCACCAGTCCTGCTGGTCACCCTGCTTTGGTGGTCCACCAGCTCCAAACATTACGTGCTGGCATTGTAATTAAATTTTGTTGATTTTAAGCACGAGGTGTATGAGCTTCCCCAACCTCATGGCAGCCCCTCGCCCGACCGGCAGAGGTGGAGCCGTATGGCAGCGCCTGCCAGCAGTCACTTCGTTAGACAGGTAACGGGATAATCAGGCTTTTCAATGAAGCTAGCTAAAGGATAAAAAGTAGAGGCAGATAGTCTATTGTTCTTAGCTTACTGATGTGCAGAGCTCTACAGTACAGACGTCTTAACACATAAATTTAACAATTATTATTGTGTTGCCCTTTTCCAAGAAAGGGTAAAGGAGATTTGTAGGAGCACTTAACACATGTAAATCCCCACCTCTTTAAACCAAAGCAGTGTGTTAAATGGGTCCGTAAATATCATAAGTATTCTGTCCTTTTAGAAATCATACCTTTTTTTTCTCCTTTCAATGCAATTAAACCTCTGCCTTATTATAACACAACTCTTGGGAGCCAGACATTTAAAAAACTCTAAACAGGTGTTTATTGAGAAAGACAATGATCTTCGTTGGGTTAAACGTAAGTTGAAGTCAAAGGCAAAAGGCAGCCTGTGCAACACACAGTCCTGAAGCATGATTTGGCTATTGCTTTGCCAAAAATAAGATCAAACCTCATTCAGCCACCTCTCTCACCCCCATGTGAGAGCTGAAACATTCACCTGGAGCTTCTCCTTCCAAAGATCTTTGCCAGTGAGGGTGGGACTGGCCCAGCTGTCGGGTTGCTCTCCTGCATGGTCACCTGCAGCCCCCCTCCTGTCCTCAGGAGCACTCCTGGGGATGCTTGCCTTCATCCCGGGGTACATGCGGAATGGGGACCACCCAGACCTCCCCCCAAGGGGTCCGTGTCCCTCCACTGCCTGCAAAGGGGCCACTAGAGCAGATGCAGATGCAGATGCAGATGCAAAAGTCAATGTTCGGTGAGATGAATCCCACCTCAGCTGTGTGCACTCAAAATCAGGCTTCTCAGGTCTTTTCCTTGCCATTGTTGTATACACTTTCTTGTCTTCTGTTGTTTCTGACATACTAGTGAACAACACCAACACTTTTCTAGGAGGGAAAGACTAAAGTCTTCCATAAGTTCATGGCCGATTACATACCGTTGCCTTTACGGACAAGCCAGCTAGTGTTCCTGGGCAGAGGACACCACACAACCTCCCTGCCCAGGAGAACACCCCAGTCTCCCAGTCCCAGACCATCCGCCGTGGTGGCTGCTGCTTTGTGAGGAAGTCACCAACCCTTCCTGGGGCTGGTGAGTCCCCGGCGAGCCCCAGCAAGCCCCCAGCCCACACACTGCAGGAGGAGTCCTTGTGGGCCGTTTCCATGCCATGCACCACGGTTTATTTCTCTAGCTGTTCCTTGCAGAATACCTTCACCACGTTTACTATGATTGAAAGGTGCCTAATGTATAATTTATATATTATGATTATTGCACAAAGCCCCAGTTGTAAATTAATGAGGTTGGACAGTACCTAAATCCTGTATTCTGGAGTTAAAATTCATTTGCTGGCCTGCTCCTTTTATGATTCCTGTCATAACTCTGTGGTGTTGCATCACTGCCAATTTAACTACACTTCTACCAGTACGATGAATAAGGAAAAATGGAAATAGCATTTGGCACTTTTAATCAGATAATTATTTTTAAGAAACTAGCAGGAATGTTAAATACATTTTCCAGTTTTTTCCATCTGTTCCAGCTGATGTGCAAGACTGGTACTCTAATAACAAGGCAGATCTCATGAGCGTGCCTCATAATGAATATTTCAGGATTATTCGTGTACCAAGATATATATGTGGTATCTGTTTGCAGGACATCTGGCTGCAACATGTGCCTCGTTAAATTACACCTGTAAATCTGAGGTCAATGTCTAAACCTGTAAGGGTACAAATAAAGAGTTCAGTGAATGGATTATTAATGGTGCCAGGTGCCGGCAGTGTGGGTGCTGGGGTCTGCTCAGGTATGGGCAAGGCACCACGTAATTGCCCTGGCTTCAGCGGCATGGGTGTAGTGTGTCAGGAAGCAGGACCGGCATTAATCGCTACTAAAGCAGTTATATACAAAATGTGTTTTCTCTGCAGCCTTAAAAACACTTTATCCAGCTGCACTTCGGTAAAATAATGAACTTAATGTAATTCTATAATATTTAACTTTGTTCACACAAGCGAACTAAGCTCCACATTGTATAAAGCAGCTTGAATTTCTGGTTAAGGTTCAAATCCAGCCCAAATACTTTTTATTCTAGATGAAAAAAATCACTTGCTTTTTTTCCCCTTGGCATGTTCCATTCTTGGACAAACTGAGTAAATACATAACGCAATCAAGCAAAGAGCAAGTGCCGGTGTGGGAGTCTTCCCAGCCCTTGAGCACCAGCACGGAGGAGAATTTTCCTCTCTTTGAGTGACTTTCTCATAGCTTTGCCAAGCCAGAACAGGACAGGCAGCTAGGGGAAAAGGCAAGGAAAAAGGTCGCATGCACCAAGGCGCGGTGGGTGCCGCAGCCAGCCCGAAGGCAGGGAGCACCCACACTGCCAGGACAAGCCCAGGGAGGGAAGCGGAGCTGCTGGAAACAGGAGAAATACCCATCTGTGGAAGCATTCCCCAAAGGCCAGGCTTTCGGGGCACAGGGCTCTGCACAGGCAGTTGCAGTTCTCCTGGGCTCCGCAGCTGCCCCTGAGGGAGGGAGCTGTTTGCCTTAGCTGGGAATTACAGCACCAAGAATGTTTGTTATTTTTCCAAGTTGGTTGGTTTGTTTAAGAAAACTGTTACTTCGAAATTGTTTTCTTTGTTCATTTCACCCTTTCTCCTGTGTTCATAGGCAGAATCAATAAACAGTTCAGCAGACAGCTTCTCCCCTCCAGAGCTGTCCTAAGCCACAGCCCTTTGTGCCCATGTCCTCCTGCCCATGGCACTGTGCCTGCGCCCATGTGCTCCTGCCCGTGGCACCTCTCCCTGGCCACGTCAAATTTAATCTGAGCTCAAAGAGAAACTTCTCCTTATTATCAGGAAACTCTCCCAAGATGGGAGTTCTGAGGCTGCTGTGTGCCGGGGGCATCAAGGACGCAGTGGTTTGTGCCCTGGGACAGTGGGGCATGGCACAAGGGGCTGGGCGGGCAGCACCCACAAGTACCAGCCCCAGCAGTGGCAGCTTTGGTGAGCACTGCAGTCTGCACAGCAGACAAATGCCTGCTGGGTGTGTGCCACTCTGCAGGGCTACAGTGCTTCACCCCCTGGCCCAGAGGGTTGCCCTAGACGGGGTGATGGATTTATGGATTTCACAGCTCCTCACACCTCCCAGCCCCGGCTTTCAGGAGGTCCGGCTCAGAGCCTGGTGTGAGCTTCAGAAATGGCTGGCTGTCAGAAAGTTTTAAGTTTGCTTTTCCACCAGCAAGAAGAGTAAATACAACAAACTGGACTTGGAAGGGGGAACATCTCCTGTTTAATTTTGCTGTTGCTATAGTGATTGATTAAATTAAAAAAAAAACCCAACTTGTAAATTCAAAATCCTAATTGTACTGACAACAATCTAAATGTGGTTAGAACAGTGAGTCAAACTCCAGATTATGTGTCTCAAATAAGGTTTTAATTTAAATTTAACAAGGCAATTATTGTACAGTATGTTAATTCAGTATCATTTGATTAACAAAAACATGTTGCTTGAGCCTTAACACCTATGGTATTTAGTTAGATCTAGATCTATTGCATAGTTAAACCTCTCTGGTGTACTTGGTGCTAATAATTAACATACAATAGGCATGCATGTAAATGCACCTCTCCAGATTTGTTAGGACAGCCATTGGATATTTATTATGTGGCAAGTGATTGTTAAAAGCGAAGACTGTGTACAGAGGTCCAACAACCATGTAGCAAATATGGGTACTGCATGTGTTATAAATACTGCCCTCTACATTTGCTTAATATGTCATAAACATCCTGAACACCTCAAACATATGTGAAGTTAAGGCCCTGCTGTGCCTGTGGCCTTGAGCTCTGCAGAGCCAGCCCAGGACTGCTTATGGCACAGCCTGGCTTTACTGCTCCTCCCAGTCCCAGAAGGTGACAGACAACAGCCCTGCAGCCACCATGGCCAGGTCTAAACAACCAAGGACAAAGTGCACCAGCTCCAGCAGCCTGGAACCTTTGCCACCATCCAGCTGGTGAATGATCTGCCCATGCAGGGAGGGCATGTAAGCTCTGGCAGTGGCACGGGGGAGCCCGAGATGGGTACATCCCAGCTCCAGAGCCACCAGGAGAGCAGAGCCCCAGGTGTGACGCCTGTCACCAGTTCTGGTGTGGGATGAGAGCTTGCTTTCTGCCGCAAAACCTAGCCTGGCTGGGTTTAGTGCAGACAACAGATTGCCCAGATGCCATAGCATAGGGTACCCCCTCCAGACCTTTCCAAGCTTTTCTTTACAAAACTTTGAACACCAAAATTTTGCACCAAATTGAAAAATTAAAAAAAAAAAGGGGGGGGGGAAGCATAAGGAAAATATTTAATTTAATACTGAGTTCCATACTGCAGAGATGACTGTATGGCATTGTTTTATTCATTTTCACATCTAATCCCATAAAACCTTCTGTTTGATAATATTGGAAGTTGCCAAGGAATTCAAGGCCTTCTTCCAGAAATTAGGTCAATACACAAAGTCTTGATAATGAGTTGGTGACTCAGCTATGAGACTTGGCGAGGGCGGAAGGAAGTTTTCTGAACTGGCTCTGATCCTTCCTCCCTGCGAGATCCCGGAGGGACATACTGGCCAGCTGCACCAGCCCCAAACCTGCGGGTTATCTGTGAGTCTCTATCTTCTCCCAGAACCTATTTAACACATATGGAAAATCACATGAGAAGATTAGGAGCCACAGCCATGGCAGAGCCAAGCGCCATCAGGTCACAGATGACATCCACGTCTCCATCTTCCCCACGCATCCAAACAGCATCACCTCAGAGCTGCCTTTGTGGCTATTGGAGACAGAAGCCCAGATGAAAAATGGGGCCATTCCCTCATAAAACTTTAAAGATAGGGATGACATGATGGCAAACAGAAGGTACCCTGGGCTGCATCACCAGCAGTGTGGCCAGCAGGGCAAGGGGGGTGATTGCCCCCCTCTGCTCTGCTCTGGTGAGACCCCCAGCTGCAGTGCTGCATCCAGCTCTGGAGTCCTCAGCGTAAGGAGGACATGGAGCTGTTGGAACAGGTCCAAAGGAGGCCATGGAGATGATCAGAGGTTGGAGCTCCTCTTCTCTGAGGACAGGCTGAGACATTTGAGGTTGTTCAGCCTGGAGAAGAGAAGGCTCTGGGAGACCTTTAGAGCATCTTCTAGTACCTAAAGGGGCTGGCAGGAAAGCTGGCGAGGGGCTTTGTACAAGGGATTGGAGCCACCGGGGCTGGTGGGAGGTGGCCCTGCCCATGGCAGGGGGTGGCCTGGGGGGGCTTTAAGGTCCCTCTCGACCCAAACCATGCTGTGATAGTATGAGTCTATGGTTTTGACGAATGAAGCAGCACCATGACCGGGTCACGTTTCCCATTACGGAGTGGCACCAACTCGGTGTGTGGTCGATCCCAAAGCCCAGATATGTTTCTCTGGGAGATGCCTCCGGCAGGCTGTAGGTGCCAAAGGGGACCAGCTCTGTGGTCTCACCCACCTCTGACACCATTTTGCTCCTGTGCAAGGAGCCCAACATACCTTTGACAGGGACCAGAAGGACGAGGGACTGCCTAGATTATTTGCGTACATGCAAAACAGGCAAGAGGCAAAACCAAGTAGAAAATCCTGCACAGAAATGTAAGACTTAACTCTCCAAAGCTGGAAAACTGTTCACAGCACAGAAAAGCCCTGGGGGAAAGGGACCCTGGGGTCTGGCCCCACTTTCTGCTGCAGGCAGAGCCCTGGACCCAGGTATCCCTGCCCTGCCAAGCCCAGCCTTGAGTGTTAATGCATAATAATTCATTTAAAGCATAAGTTACTTTTAAACTACTAATTGATTGTAAATCATTTTGGATGGATATTTATCTATAAATAAATGGCACTTCCTTTTTAATCCATATTCCCAAGCCTGTCTACAAATATGGCTGATCACTAAATCCCAGGCTTTTACCTTCAACACACATTTCAAACCTGATGGACTTTGGGTTTTTACACTGGACTGCCCTCTTTCTAGAAAAAGGAAAGATAGCTAAAAACATGCAAGTGGTAATGGTTTACAGCACCAGTGCTGAGTGCTAAAGTTGTTTTCCTATGAATATAGATTACATTTTTTTACATAGCAAGTAAACAGATACATAAAGATGTGTTATTTCATAAGCATAAAAAAACCTGCTGCAAGTATAGTGCTTTTAATTTGTTTTTATGATTACTTGTAATTAATTAGCATCAAAAGTAAATTATCAACATAGCTAAAACCTGAAATTGTACCAGCAAATGCAGGAATGATTTCACTGGCTTATCTTTATACTAAGGTGGAAAAAAGAAATATTTTTTTTTTTTAACTATGCTTAAAGTGTCAAAAGCTAGTGGCAGCACAACCTAAAAATTTACAAAAAAAGAAATTATATTCTATAATTACAAGCTGTGCAGAGAGTATGCCACGCACATAAATAGTTAAGGCAGTTCCAACAAGTTTGGGTTATTATTAAAGTTGGGCTTCAAAAAGAATTTTTAGAAATCATGTTTACACTTTATAGAGCAATTTATGAGGTCACTGTTCATGCACCTCATCAAAAACTTCAACCTTCGACTGCAAGCCATAAAATGGAGGCATTTTGACAGGATCTGGAGACTTTTAACAAGTTCTTGCTGCTCGGCTCGGCGGCCCTCCCTCCCCCAAGATAAACGGCGGGGCTGTTTGTGCTTTGGGCAACCTCAACCAAATCAACAGGTTCCCAAACAGTGATCTTCCTGACCCCCATCCATTTCACTTGACATTTACTGCCCCATCTCGCTTTGCTGTCAAATGGTTTACACAATCTTTTGGAAAAAGGACATGGACATGAAAAGTAAGAAGGCAGCTGTTTGGGGAGGTGGGTTTGCATCTGTGCCAATCCCCAGCCTGGCCCTGGCCCTGCAGGAATGCATCCCATCTCCAGCGCTTGCCCCAGCTATCCACACTTCAGAGGCAAATCTGGAAGGAAAGAGAAGAGAAAAAATAAACAGATGAATCATGGGTATGTTCTCCCACTCGCATGGCAGCTCTGAGGAAGCTGGTGTTCCTCACCTGCCTCAATCAAGTCAAATGAAGAAGTTTTGTAGATGTGCACTGTGGAAGAGGCACAGGGGTCCACCTTCTGTCAGAGCAGACAGAAAACAGTGCTAGCAGGAGAACACCAAAAATGCCAGTTTGCTAACCTCACTGGAAGGGTTGGGGCAGGTTCTGTGTGGGGAAACACTAAAGGCAGGCTTTAATTAAATCATGTAACTGTATAAAGCAAATGATGCTGGGAGAAGGTACTCAAGCACGGGGTGATGCGGGAGGCATTCTTGGTGGTTTCCCCCCCTGCCACCATGGACTGTCATCCAGTTCAACTGATGCTACATGTGCTGAGTTGCTATCAGGCACCCCGATGCTTACTGACACCGTGACAGCAGAGCTGGGCATTTCCCAGGAAGGATGTGGGTGATGCAAACTGGCTTGGTGCTGAGCCAGTCTCCCAGTGGCCACGTTTTGCCCAAGAAAACTGCAGGACTGCTTTGGTCATTTTGGTGTTTTGGCAACCTGGTATTGCATCAAGTATCCTGCAATCTCCAGGGAAAATACCGCAGGTATTCCCACCCCGCATCTGGCAGACCCGTGTGGCATTCCTGAGCGGCAGGACGAGGAACTGCAGCTTGGTACCCTTGCTGGGAGCACGCACGGCTCGGAGACAGGCTGCAGTCAGCACAGGTGATGTTGCCCAGGATGGGACTGACACCTTCAGACACGAGCAATATTCTTAATATCCCCATTCGTACGTGGCAGCTTAAATGCTGGCTGTTTTCTTCCTGGTAGGTCCCTGGTTTCCCTGCTGGGCTGTGGGAAAGGGAGGACCGCGGAAGGGGTCTCCAGCACTCGCCCTCAACATGCAGCAGAACAGATTGCGTAGCCTGTTGTGCCCTTCGCACGTGGCTGTGAGCCACATATGCCCCACTCTGTGACCTTCCGAGAGTCATCAAGACCAGCAACTTATGCTTTGCCCGTGGGAGCTGCTGCAGCCTCAGGCAGAGAGC
The DNA here is from genome assembly GCF_017639655.2 of Falco naumanni. NCBI lineage: Eukaryota > Metazoa > Chordata > Aves > Falconiformes > Falconidae > Falco > Falco naumanni. Next base: position 21,957,173 of record NC_054079.1, read on the forward strand.
ATCCCTCCTCATGATCCTGTCCTGCACAGTCCCCAGCGGACGCATGGGCCAGGCTGGTGCAAGGAGTGTGTGTGAGTTCCCTGGGGAAAAGGTACCAACACGGGGCAGCGGCCCCACCACTGCTTAGGCTGGGGAGGGGAGGTCCTCCACCAAAGGTCTGCTGAAATCTCACGTAGGAGTCTTTAAACACAGCTTGGGATACGAACCGTGTTTCACGAAGCCAGGTGGAGCACCCAGGCTCCGAGGTGAGCGCTGTGCAGCCTGACCATTCTCCTGGCCTTCCAAACCCAGAGAATGCTTGAGCAAGAGAAGCTGCTCCTGGAGGCGCACCCCTAAGCCTCCAGCATCCCTCACCCTGGAACCTTCCCGAGAGCCACAGAGGCTGCTAACCCTCTTTCAAATGAGAGTAGTGACTCATAAGCTCTTTTTAAACACCACTTTTACTATTAAATGCCAAATCTAGAGCTCCATGCACTGCCTCATTAGTTATTAATGAAGCAACATATTTGTTCAAAATTTATGATTGTTGATTTGCTCCCATCATTGTATGAAATATTAACACAGCATTTGTACTTGCAACCATTTTGCAGACATTAGATTGTGAATTTGCATATTCATGAATGCTCATAAATGTTTAAGGAGACAGCACAGAAAGCATGTGAGCTGTCAGCAAGCCAGTAAAAAGGCATATTTACAGTGTTATCAAGTATTTGAGTTTATAGGACAAAACGGCAAGTAACATATTAAATGAATTTCAGTTTGCCTGTTGCAACAAACTACAGTAGCTTTTTCTCCTCTGCTTTCTACTAAGCTGAGTAAACTTCAAACCCGCTTGTGAAATTCTCCATCGAGCAGCTAATAATGCAGCTGAGGCGTCTTGCTGCTTCTGCCAGGGCTCCAGCTTGTCACCGCTCAACGCGGCCGTGGCACAACAGGCACCTGCGCTGCGAGCTGCCTGGCCCCATCATTTGGGTATCTGCTAATCTGCTATCTCAGGAGCCTCGCTCCTACTGGCTCCTGCCGGCTTCTGCGGGCGGTGGGGACGGCTTTGAAGATCAGACCCCTTTACCCATGGATGCACGTGACTAAAGATGGATGAGGCATGAGCCTGCCTGTGCCAGCAAAGGGCTGCGCCTCCCCACGCGGCAGCCTGTGAGTCTCACATGTAAGATGTGGTGGTCTCACTGCCCCGCGATGTGCCGTTTATGGGTTAGCCTCCTTCCACCGAAAGCAGTTACGTGTGTGTGTGAGGTGCATTATGGGTGCGTGACACGCCAGTGCCGCTCACACCCTGTGCAGGTGAAATGGAGGGCAGGCTCACAGGATGGAAGAGAGCAGCTCACGCGGCATAGTCCGTGGGCAGGAGGGCTCCGGTGGAGCTCTGGCTAAATGATAGGCAGATTAATTGCCCCTGACACAAGATGGTATCTGTGGTGTGGGTCCCCTCCACCACACTCAGAGCCCTGGTGTCACTCCAGCTTGCAAAAGCTTTTGATGCACTTGCAAATGTGTGGATACGTAAAATGATGACCAAAATTAAATTATTTTATGTAAATATTGGAAACTGAGGCAGCTACTTTGCTGACCTGATTAAAGTTTTGAAGGTACTGTTGCCAGTAGGGAAAAATGGTCATTATTCACGAGAGCTGTATTTATAATAAAATGCTAAATTATTTTTATTAAATAATATTTTCATGTCTGTTAACCTTTTCTTAATGCATGACAGTGATTCATTGGCAAGACAATAAAACTTCCTTTTCTGCTTACTGGATTTTATTCCCCTCTGCAGAGCATAAATCACATTTTGTGTGAAGTGTGCATCCTTGCTTTGAGCAACTCATGTTTTAATAGCATAGCCAAGTCAGTTATTTTAATCTCTGGTACTTTATAATAAATGCTTTTTATTGATTTTTATTGTACACTGCCATGAATTGAATAAACTATATGCAGGAGCAGCTGAGAGAAAAAGGCTGAAGGAGAAAATGTGATCAGCATGTTTCAAAGTTAAAGGTGAAAACATGATTGTTAGCACGTTCTTTGGTCAGCCGCTCCCCGGGAGCACCATGAAAAGGAGCAAACATGATGTACGTGAGATTCTTCCCTCTTAAAGTCCCAGAACTGGAATGAGTCGCCAGGAAGGCCAAACAATGATACATTGCAGGAGTATTTCTCTAAAACACCATATTTTTTTTTAAGAAAGGAAATATTTGCCAAGAAAGCCAAAGGATCAGCTTGTGCTTTACCTGCCCCCGGTGACATTCACTGCTGGAAGGAGTTAAGGATTATCTCTCCTCCCACCATCTTTGCTGTCCTGTGAACTTGGGTCCATCTTTGACCTTAAGGAATGCTGGGAAGCCAGCAAGAACATGGGTGTTGGGTGGAGCAACCCACACAGGGATGAAGCTTTGGGGACCTCATTGCAGATGCTTTGCTCCCCGTCATCACCAGCTCCTGGAAAACTGGGATTAGTACAGCCTGACATTGCCCTGCACCGGCAAAGCCATCTCCATCGCCAGCATGAGCAGCTCTGCAGAGCCCCACCGGTGCTAAGGACCCCCAGGTCGGCTCACAGCAGAAGCTATACATCATCCTTTATCCACGCCAACCTGCTTTACAGACTTCTCTTCCTTCTGTCCAGAGGAGGGAGGGCTGCGAGCCCGGTATCTAATGGTTTGCCAAGGACTGTATAATACATAAATAACTGTTTCTTTAGCCATATTGCTTTTCCCAACCTAAACCCAGAGACTGCCTCCCCTGGGGATGAGCCTTAAGCACCAGCAGCAGAGTCCTCTCGCTGCAGATGACCTATAGGAGTGATTTAATGCAGAGCTGCTGGAGTTCCAACACTTTCTCTGTGCTCCTCAGGCTGAGACGAGCTGATTTCTTTGGGGTGTTATAACTATGACCTGCTCCATTAAGTAGCAAACAAAGTACAGCTGGATATAGCAAGCTCAGCTTGACTCTTAGCTTTCACATAACCTGCTTGATTAAGAAAAATGCTGTGCCCTTGTCACACGGCTCCTACTGTAGCCTGAAAAGATGGGTATCCATTGATTTCTGCATAATATGGATTCACACTGCCTTTCCACAACAGCATGTTTCACACCCTAAAATAACCTGGCAAAACCCATTATTTTTCCTGCTGGTTTAGCTGTAAAATGTGTTACTACTCTAGGTAATGTGCTGCTTATTACACAATTACCTGAAGTGCTTTACAATGCATTAATTGCTGCTTGATTTAAACATTTCCCATTTAGTAACCAGGCTATATCATTGTGACAAATTACAAGTCAATAATCTGGTTACTAAGAAGAGGAAATGAAGAAGCTGGAAACTGCTTCATTAAGGGAACCAGACCATTGCTAAGCAAAATACCAAGCTGATGTGATTATCAATATTGTGATGCATGTACACAGATTCATGTGGCAGAGACAAGCTGGGAAGCAGAAGGTATAACTGATCCTCCTTCAGGGCTGTGTTTGGCACTCAAAATAATAATCGTGGAGACATAACAGTGAATTAATCCAGGGAAAGTCTTTCTTCCTCACCAGGGCTTGCTCTGCTTCGCCGAGAGCCCAGGGTGGCATTCAGGAATAGGTGGGTTTTCCAGGATGCTGGTTGCTACAGCTACCGAACGTCCCTGGGACAAACCTCCGAGTTCCTCCTTGCTACAAATGAACATTATTTTCCATGAGAGGTCTGAAAAAAACAGAAAGCTACAAGTTAGGTACCTCTTACGTAAAGAATATGTCTCTTCCTTGGGATGCTGTAGGTCTGCTGGAGGAGGTAAAAGGAGAGAGGACCGGTTTCTATTGGGAACCCCCCCCCAGCTGGCTCTTTCCAGTTGTCCCTGCAGCCCAAGGAGCTGGTGGGAACCTGCACAGCCAAGTGCTTTGGCTGGGGTTTTGGTGTTGCCAAAAATTTCAGGTATCTTATCCATACACTTGCAGGACTCCAGGTGGGACTGTGTTGTGTTATCTGAATTTTCCTTCTTTCTCCAAGGTCTCCTGAGGTCGTATGTTGAAGCCCTCCTATTAAAATCCCTTATGCTTTTATCATCACTCATCTTCAGGAGCTGGGACTGTTAATAAAACACTAAGCAAACCACGTGGTATTACTGCAACAGTCAGAGGCACTTTTTTCCCAAGAATTGCTCAGCATTAGTCTAATCCAGACTTATTGATTTCAGAAGGAACAGATTGAGATCAATGCTGAGAAAGTCCTACTATTAATGCTTTGACTCCAGCTTTGTGTTACTTTTTCACAAGGCCCTGCACAGAGATGTCATACTGTAAAAGCATTAGTGCAGGCAAATTTAACAGGAATGATTTTTAACAGAGGACTAATAAGTAAAAGAAAACCCAAGTGTGGAAATAAATAAAACTACCACATGAAAAGCGATCCTGAGTAGAAAGGACAAGAAAGGAGACAAAAAACTGAAGAATAACAATGAATTATGAGAGTCGGTGTAGCAGGAGATGATACATGAGAAGCACATGACAAGCAGAATGCCAGACTGACACCAAAGAAAGCAGAGGGAAAAGGGATGAACCGGTGGGACTGAGGATAGAAATAGAGAACTGGCATTGATATTCCCAAAACTTGTTTGAGGAGCTTGTGGCATGCCCTCCTTTATCGCAGCATCCCTGTGCACGTGCATGCTGGGGGGGGGCTCACACTCCACTGGAGGGGGGGCAGTCCTGAGGGGATGACTGAGCCCAAACCTGGGGTGGGATCAGCCTCTGCATTCCTCCCTCATTGCCAGAAACTGGCGGCCAGGGCAGCGTCAGCCCACCCCTCGGCAGGGTCAGGTAGGGGATGGGTTGCCATCACGGCTGGCCAGAGCCACGACCTGCCTGTCCCATCCCTCGTGATGTCCCCTGCCTTTAGCAGCATCCTCTGCTCAGACAAGTCCCTCAGGGGGCCAGTGGAGCTGCTGCCCCCTGCAAGGCAAGCGCTCGCCTGGCCGGGGCCCTCTGCACGCTCCTGTATCCTTTGTTCTCCCACCACAGGTCCTGCCCCATCACCTGCTTTGTGGCAGGAGCTCTACTCACCATCATCATCTGGGGACAACCTGGGACAGACACGTCTGCGCACAGGTCGCTCCAGGAGGGCTCTTGTCATCTGCATGCCTGAGAGCAGCGGTGCAAGCGTGGAGCTGCTCGTAGCGTGAGCACTGGGGAAAGCACCGACGGGCAAAGAGCACATCTCTGCTAATGTCTGACGAGTCAGAGGCTGCAAGCCTTTGAAGAGGGAAGAGTAGGAATAAATCATCAGGGATGGCCCTAGAAAGCCAACCATCAAGCTGACTTAAATGATGATTGATGAAGCTGTTGACTGGAAGAAGAGAGTCTTACAGTCAATCCACAGGACTGGAGCTCAGGAGACCCAGGCTGTGCTCTTCCCTGGCAGATGGACTTCGTGAGTGTCTCCAGGCAAGTCATGTAGGGGTAATTTGTCAGCATGAAGGGATAAATCATCACATATATTATTACAGTATTATATCTATATGATTAAAGTTACTCATTCCATAGTTACAAACATGATTTAGATTTATACATTTAACCACATACTTTGGTTTCTGAGCTTGCAGTTTAGCTGCAGAAATATCCACCAGCCCATGTAGCAACAACAGGGTTTAGGCTTTATCCTTCCTTTGCTGTGCTTTTGTGCTCTGTACCAAGAGGAGGGCATCTACTTCTTCACAGGGCTCTTTGAACACCAAGTTTATTCCTTAGGAAACAGTTCAAGATCCACAGAAAGAGATGAAGCGGCAAAGCATCGCTGTATTCCCAGCAACATGGAAATATTTACCAAGTGAGATACACCCTAGACCTTCTCAAGGACTTGCTCTCAGACTACCACCACAGTGACTATGTAAGATGTTCACAAACTCTGCAAAGAGAGAGAAGCCAGGACTTAAAGGAACCAAAAGGATGCCCTGGCAGGTAGGGCCCCAGCTTGCTGTGTGGTACCCAAGCTGCTGGATCGCTCCCCCCCGCAGCAGGCTGACAGCGCTTTGAGGGCCACTGGCACACGTGGCCCATCCCCGTGCAGCACCGAGGTGCTGCCTCTCCATAACTGTAGCTCCGAGTGTCCCTCAGACCACGGCTAAACTGCCACATTTGCTGGTTTTGTAACATAGATTAAGACTGACTGAGGACCTTGGACACAACCATTAAAGCATTCACTTGGGAAACCCAACTGGATTAAAAATGAAGTCTTCCCTGGGGAAAACGTTCACCATCAAGCAGAGCAGGGAAAACTGCAGACCTCCAGCCCTCCAGCTCCCTTTTCATTCCTGCTTGCAACCCCAAGCCCTGCTAACCTCTGTGAGCTGCCCCGGGCAGAGAGACCGCAGCACGGCGCCCATGGTGGGATGAAGCCCCATCCTGCAGCAGCGTGCACCCCCCAAACACCACGCAGCACAGCCTGCCAGCACCTGGATGGAATCCTGACCATTTCGAGGTCAGCAGCAAATTTTCCATTTACGTCAGTAGGGACAGGATTTTGCCCGAGGTGACTGCAGATGTTCAGAGAGATGCCCCAAGGCCCTGCAGATCACCATGGCTTCACTTAGTACCTTTTGTGTTTCCTTCTGCCTCACTGCCCTCTGCTGCAGCCTGTGTATCTCCCAGTCTCAACTGCCTTGAAGGAGTAGTTCATGGGTGGCCAACCTCTGGCTCTTGAGCCACGGCCAGGCTGAAGAAGGCAGCTTTCATATCAAAGTTATGCTGAGGTTGTTCATGCACAGAAGCTGCTGATTAATTCCAATGTCCAGCTGTGGGGATAGTCAGCCAGCAAGAACCCACAGAGGGCATCAGTGGGGATCAGTGAAGTGGCTGCACAATAGCCTGTTGCTATCAGACAATGCACGGAGCTTCCGCTCTTCCACCCAGCTGCTGACATCCTCCATCCACACCAGGAGAGCCTCATCTCCTTGGGTCTGGGAGGACCCTGGTGTGTGTCCGGTGGCTCAGTACATGTGGATATTTCGGTATGGGGATCAAAGGAAGAGAAGATGGTACCCTTGAGCTAATGAACATCTCCAAGGAGTTGGGTGGGATTGCTGGTGAGGTGGATGTGATGCGTGTGATGGTGGTCTGTGCTCTGCTACATCTCTTCCTCACGTAAATGCAGCAGGGCTGAGTTTCTGGTGCTGCCCGCTTGGCATTTTTGACAAATCATAGATTTATATAGAGCCAAAGAAAAAGCTTTCATGAAGGCATGAGCCAGTGTGGAGCTATGACAAGCAAGAAAGTAGATTAGTAATTCTGTATTGGCCAAGTTAATAGTTCCATAAGAGAGACACTTGGTACTACATTTTGTCCATCTACCACAGTATTTTTAATACCTATATGAGTAAAGAGCTCAAATCCCATTTTCAAAAGCACACTGGGAATCAAAAACATTCTAGTACAAAAGCAAATGTATGTATTTATTTTATTTTGGAAAACTGCAGAGATGAGAATTTAGGATTCTCTACAAAGACCAAAGTGTGTAGCAAGTAAAGAATTTACTCACCAAAGTTTTATCTTCTATACTTTCTAGCTCTCAGAGATAACTGTAGGACAGGTTCATGACCTGCAAACCCAGATCAGATTTTTTCCAACAGAGAAGTCCAACAGCTCATGCAGAAGAGCTTTTCTCCTAGGAAGTTCTGTAACCCTTGTGAGAAGTTTTACACACCAAGGCAAACCTGTCCCTACTCTTTCCTATCGTCCCCTCCCTCCCTTGGTGGCAAAGTGTGCTGTGTGCTTAGGGGTGTCCTCAACATTAATTACCAAATTAATTGTCCAAAGCTGGGTCCAGCTCAGGCTGCTCGTTGTGCTACACGCTGTAGGGATGGGGGCACGGAGCATGGCTCGCTGAGTCCTCCTTGAGAGTTCTGCTGGAGTTTCTCTGTTCAAGCTGCTCTGCTGGCAGCCCCAGCCTCGTCAATACCACTCTAATAACACACCATTAGTCAGTGCATGTATCTGCATCCACCCCTTCGGGAAGGAATATTTTTGTAATAAAAATCTTTCACTGAAATGTGAACCAAAGGGTTTAAAAATAATACCTAGTGCTTGTGTTTCAATCACAGGCAGATAAAATGGCTGTTTCAGAAACTGCTACAACGTGATGGAGCCTTAAATTACTGGAGTAATTTCTGATGAGACTATTACACATCTATATAAATTGTCACAGAGAGTCGCTCGCAAGAGATTCTTTGCATCCAGACAGTAACTTTATAAAGCCAAAATAACCAGTAGCTATTAATCAGTAGTTGAGGTCTGCAAATATTTGCTTGTTTCCATAGCAATCGGTAAGCCCACATGCAAAAAAATACCTTTTCCCACGTATGTTATCATCACTTCCTAATACAATCATAAACCCATTTCTCAGGCAAGGCTGAGAGGGTAATAAACACCATTAATTTACAGATTTATAAACTAGTGGAGGAGGAGGTGGCAAATGAGGAATTGATTGTAAAATGCATATATGAGCAGAGGATGATGGTTTGGGCCTTTTTCATTCCTCAAGGAAACTTCACAAACTCTTAATTATCTCACAAAATAAAAATAAACCTTCTGACAACTGTTCAAACTACACCACGCTCTCACCCACAAAACACACATTTAAGTAAAAATATAAAGCCATGGCTGTGAAGTGTCAGAGAAATTTATTTGAAGTAGAAAAGTGAGACTTTTGGCATCGCTCTCAAAATCAGCCAAGTTGTCTCCCAAAGAGGGATGCAGCTTGTCTGGAGCTACAGGGAATGTGGCACATTACAAAAGAGTGACATTTGGCCAGCCAGTAAATGAGTAATGTCATTTGCACAGCACATACAGCATTGCACACAGGAAGAACAGTTGTCTTAAATAATCAGTCCTGTGAACAACAGGCTCCTGGTTATAATGCAGCTCATGCTCCCCAGCACAGCCAGCCCGTCACACCATTGTGTTGGGGGGTTTGATTGTCCTGACAGGGCTGGCTTATTTGGGCACATGCAGATAAATGCATGCGTGCGTGTGTGCGTGTGTGTGTGCAAAAGCAGAGAAACTGATAACCAACTGAAAAATAGCAAGGAAGAAATTTCACGTAGCAGGCTGACTGACAGTCGCTAATGGAATGTACTCTGAAAAGGAAACTTGGTCCCAGAAAAAAATCTTTATGTCTAAAAGTGATGCCCAGCACGCACCTTTTCCAAAACTGTCCCAGGAGCTGGGCTGACTCAGCACCTCTGTGGCCAAACCCAGGTGTCAGAATAGAAGGTTCTTGCAGACCATTTACCTGGACTACAATCCCAGCCTGCTCAAGGTGGCTCATGCTGGACATCTAGAAGTGGCACATACAAACCCAAAGGGATTTTTGTAAGTAAGTCTGGTTTTGTGCATTCCTTGTTCTATGCTTCTAAATCACAAACTGAGGTATTAAAAGACAAATTGAATGCTGTCTGTAAAGGTAAAGAGTAGCAGCAAAGTTTTAAGACTTGCTTTGTTTTATAAGGACCAGCAGGACCCAGAGGATTCAGATCTCAAAGTTTCCAGACATCAAGTGCGTATTGCTGCTCATGCTGCTGCAGCCGTTCCAAGGGGCCTGCCCTCGCAACCAAAGTGACACTGCAGTGTGCAATGAAAAAAGAAACACCAGCCCCTCACAGAAACGGGCTGGTGCTGAGCACCTGTGCTCCATGCCGAAAAGCAGGTCTCAGCCTTGGTGTAAATCCACAGCTACTCCATGGCATTTAGCAAAGCTACGACTGATGTAACTTCACAGTAAACCAGGCACACGTTTGGCACAACACCTGCTGCTCCTAAGTCCCACGTACACTGATCTTCACCTTCTCATGGTGCTTCTTATCCTCACCAGGTCAGACCAGTGTGCTTAACATAGTGCTGGTGTTACCTTAGGGGACCTTTGAGGAGTTCTTCTCACTGGATAGAGCAACAGGCTACCAAGTCACATAAACAGCAATAAAAAAAATGAAGGAGTAAGTCTCAGCCGAAATAGTCTTCTTGTTTTAATGTTGTTGACATTCCTAATGAAGAACCGAGAAAGAAAATATTTCCACACACTCCTCCTGATGGAAGTTCAAAGCAGATACTGCTGATTTGTTTTGCATTTTCTCCAGCTGTCCCGTTTCATCTTTGGGAGGATGGAACGTGGTTTTGAGACACAGGACAAATGTTGGGCAGCATTATTTAGACAAAGAAGGCCCAGACCAGGTGGATTTTAAGAACTGAAGACAGTATCTACACAACTGAGCCTCCAAACATCTAGTCATTGAGCCTTATTATGGGTAGGCATCACTGCAGCATCTTGGGGGAGTCCTCTGAAGGGATGGAGAACACTTGAGAATTAATATGCCGTTGGCAAGATGATTTCCCTGAAATATATGTGGAAATGAGAAATAATAGAGACTTATATGCCATCCTGAAGGTATTTTCATCTGTAAAAAGAATTGCCACAAGCTGTTGAATGCAGGGAGTCCCCTCGGTGATACCCACCAAACAATAGACCCAAATCCCCTTCTCATTTCCTAAATGTATGAGGCTGAGGACTACCTGACAATAAATATCACTAACCCCTTGTGCCATTTACTGTGCGCTACCTTTTGTGTAAATAGGAAGCCTATATCTGAAGTGAATTGGTCTCCTGTCACAGCACAATCAAAACTAGCCAGCTGCAACAAGGCTTTTACCATCCCATACCAGGTTAACTTCAATAAGTAGTTCCTCTCTCTCTCTCTCTCTCTCTGATTATCCCCATCAGCCAACCCACCGCCCCTGAAGCCAGCCCACAGCTGGATATTATCAATGTTATTAACCCAGCTGCATTCCTCTACAGTCTCCAAAGAACAAGGGCATTAAACCATTTTAAAACCATTTTAAAAATAAGTAATTAGTTCTTTTTGGAATTACTGTAAGATAAAAACACAACTTGAAAATGTACTTGATAAAACTGCTGAAAAAAAATCAACAAAAAAAGCTATTTGGAAAGAGGCTACTGACTTTAACAAATACCACTCTGAGTATATGTAATGTATTTTAGAGGGTTTTCTATAAATAAATAAAAAAGCCCAGCTCCTAAACTCTAGCCTTTTTTCCAAGGAAGAGATAAAGAACAGGCACCACAGCATTCAGAGGTACAGTGCCACAACTTGTGAAAAGGTAATTTTTTCTAAACTGCTCCCAGCCCTGCCCAGCATCGCGGCCAGCCCAGCGGGCTGAGCAGCGTGGCACCTCCTGAACCCCAGCATCTCATGGCGAGCTGTCCTTCCCCAGGCCTTGGGGTGCTTCACAGGCGCCATCACCAATGCTGTTGTCTTTCCAAAGGGAAAAGAAGGCCAAGAGTTTACCTAACCGGTGAATGAAAGATGTAAAGAGACGAGCAGATCCTGCTCACCTTGTTAAGCTATCGGTACCACCAAATAGTCCATAGAGTAAGAGGATGTCATAGCCAGTCTGGTACCCTGCAAAGGCCCCGGTTAAGATCAACACCTTGTTGTCCTAGGCACAGCAGGAAGGTAAAGGCAGACATCACAACTTCAATCAAAACCCTTTCCCTAAACAGCTGGAAGATAGAAACTCACAACAGTTAAATGCCAAGCCCTGAACCTCGTGTCACCCCTGAGTCCCACAGCCCTTGTGTCAGGAGAGCCAGTGGTGGTCACAACAGCCTCATCACCTTCAGGAATCAGAATCAGGTACTCACTGACATTGGCATGAGTGGAAAGATCCAGCTGCCCACACCAGCCTCCCTGGCCGAGCCGCTCAGCACAGGAACAGCCACCCACCGGCCTCTGGGCACCGCGGGAGGAGGCACACATCCTCATCCTTGGGGCACCGCGGGAGGAGGTGCACATCCTCATCCTCAGGGCACTGTGCTCCACCCTTACTCTGCAACCACGGTGAGGTGTTACAGCACAGGGTGGCACAGGGGAAAACAATTTGCTTGAACCCTAAGCAACTGGCTCTTACGAGGTGAACGATTTTCTTTTCAAACCACTATGACTTCAGCGCTGGTGGCAGTGCCAGCTTGGTAGCACTGGAGACTGCAGCCTGCTCCGGGGGTAGGTACCGCATGGCGCGCCACCTTCCTGGCTCCCACCACCCTTGCCAATAGAATATGTAAATCCCCCTTGTTCCCTGGTGAACAGACACCTAGGCTTAGGATTTTTAGGCTACCCGTTACCATTTCCGCCACTCCGGCAACGTTACATTTTACAGTCTGAAGGGAGGAGAGGAGTGTCCATGTCCCCTCGTACCAGAACGCCCATAGCAGCTGGATAGCTAGCAACAGCTCCTGCTGATTAATAACATATTACCATCTGTAAAAAGAATTGAACATATATATATGCTGCAACATTTAGCAATCTCAAATGACATCTGAGTAATGTTGATTTTGTTTAGATGACAACCTCATTATGGTGCATAATTGCAATGCAATCTCCTAGTAAACACTGGATTAAAAACTACTGGAAGATGCTTGTTCCTCTCATTATTAATTAGCATGTGTCCACTCCGCCCAAACTTCTTTTGTTATGTTCAGCCAAATGCATGAGTAGCTTTTGAGTAATTATTTTCCAACATCATCTAATACCTCTCTGCACATCAATTAAAAATCCTCTTAACAAGGAACTGCATTTTGTTTGAGATCAAATGCCTAGTCCAAAGCTGTATCAATCATGTAGAGCTAATTAGTGGGTCTGCTTTACATCATTTGTTTTACTTTATTATACTATTATACACTTCCTAATGAAACCAATTGAACAATTTTAAAATCTTTGTTCAATTAATTGAAAGCTTAAAGGCCAGCTACCTAGGCAGACTTTTTCTGCTTTAAAAAGCACGCATGTAAGGAGAAAGAAAAATCCCTACATGTTTTATATCTATTTGTTTTATGCGGTAAATGCTCCACAGCTGTTTTTAAAGGTTTATCACTACTTTTATATTGTTTGCAAATAACTCATGGCTCACCAGACCCCTGAAGCCCTTTGTTCACAGCCGGGTGATGCTGAAGAAAAGGGCTGAAATGATGGGAGAAAGATCTATGGGAGCTGATCTTGAGACCAGAGCTGCCAGGTCCCCTAAATTGTTACTGATAGATGCTGACATTTCCTAAGCTGGTTGCACATTGTTCTCCCTCACTACAATGAGAAGCTTTGAAAAGGATTCTCAGGGTAAATATTTGTTATGGGAAAATCGCCTTTTACTTCCTTAATATTAGGAAAACAGTGGATCAAATGTTATGTGAGGCTCGAAATTGTTAATTCCATCTAATTTCTTAAATAAGAGTATTTTGGCAGAAGCCAGTGTGGTTACACATCTGTGATTTGACATATGAATAGAAAGAAGCACTTGCTTCATTTCAGACAATGAGAAGAATTATAAAAAATATCAATACACCTTTAAGCACTATTAATACACCTTTGAGCACTATGTAGCTGCACAGAAAGGCTCCCTTTCCCATGCGCCGTGCTTGTCCACACTTCATTACCATAAGCATCTTTTGATCCAGGTCCCCACCTAAGGATAGCTGGAGGGGCAGATTCCACCTGTATTAAAGCAATAAGCTGCCCGACTGCTGTTCACCCCAGCTGCGTGAATTTGCACCAGGAATCTACACCCAGGAATTCAGCTCACCCCACTGCTAACTGCTGAATCTCCCTCTGCCTCACCAACAGCTCCTTCAAGCCATGCACGATGCTGATGGAGATACTTCTGCCAACCTGAAGAGGCTGGAAAGACCTCAAGCAATGTGCTGCTGGTGCCACTGTCCATGAGCATCCCAGACCCCTCTTGCCATGCCTTTAAGAGGAAGACTATCCCAGTCCTGCGTAGGCAAGCCTCTAGGAGCCAAGCTCATGTCCCCATCTCCATGCAGGAGGTCCAGCAGCTGATCAGCCAGGAGCTGAACAATACAAACTGTTATAAACTTTCAAGCCGTACTGCTCACAGTGCAGCTATTTTTCCAGACACCATAAGGAGAGGGAAAATCATGTCCAAGATTGTGGCTATTTTGATGAACAGGAAATTGTTGAGCATCCCAAAAATATGGCGCTCAGGTTGCAGCTAGAGTGAGGGAGGGCTGTGCAGCTGAAGAAGTGAAGAGTTTGGAAAGATGGGACATTTATAAATAAATGTCCTAGCCCTGTGCTCCAGTGTGACACAGAGCAGGTTTTTCTGAGCATACACCTGCTCGCCTGCACCTCTCACTGGGGTCATCTCCGGGTGGCTGGGAGACACTGGGTCACATTGGCTGGCTGGTCCCTGCTCCTCAACAGCAGCTGTGCCCTGATTTAAGCCTTTTGCTGAGACATTTTCACAGGAAATATTCCCAGATTAGAGAAGTGGCGAATTAGTAGCAGCTCTGTCGGTTTGGGAAAGATTTGGAAAAGCAAAAAGGTGGGTTATAATGTCACGCTCTGCCACTCTCGGAGGCTGCAGGGTTCCTTCACACAGCAAGTATAACTGGGCTGATTTTTTTGTTAAGGAGCCAAAACCAAAACCAATGAAACAACATTAAACAGCCACTTACACTCAGAGCACCCACATCATCTGCCTTCTCAAGGTGTAGTAATATTTTCCCCACTAAACACTATTTTTACCCCTTCCACACCAATTTTAAACTGTCAAAACTGCTTAACTCCCAAAATATTTATATGAGGACATATGTCACAAAGCACATCTTAATTAATGTACAATCAGAGTAGTTAATGTTGGTAAAGTAGAACTAATTTTCTCCAGCTAGCTTGTCTAAATGGCCCCCTATGCAGCAAAAGTGAATGCATTTTAACTAAATAAAACTGAAAAATCAGCAGATGCTTAGGGGCTTACAGCAAATTAACTGTGTTTCCTTTTTCATATGGGTAAGAAGGGTAAAAATAAGAATGACTTTCACATGCCGTCAGATTGCTTTGGAGAAATCAAGTGATATTATAGAAGCATTTGAGCAGAGGGAATTCAGATTTAGACCTCTAGAAATCTGGGTTTCAGAGCTGAATTTCTACTTCTTTTTAATATCAAAAAATTCCTTGCATTCATTACAGGCTGAATTTAAAGATACATGCCTTTCAGAAAAGCGCTGTACTCCTGTCTGCATTTACACCCAGGCAGCTTCCATCTCCACCTGTGCATCCCTGCCTGTGAGGAGTGTGAGGAGCTCAGGTGTACATTGGCTGGGATCTGCCCAGCTCCACCGATGGGCACAGCCTGACATGTAGGTAACGATATTTGTCAAAGAACAGCAAAGTCCTGGTCCTGCTGCAGCTAGGGATGCTGCATCACATCCCAAGTCCCAGCCTGGACCACCGCTGCCCTGGGAAACCATCTTCATCACCATCACCACTGTCATGTGTGGGGAGTGGTGGGTACGGAGAGCCCCGCTGTCCCACAGCTAGCCTCCCTGGCCTCCAGGGGCTTTGGGGAGGGCCCTGGATGTGGCACTGGTGCACCCGGACTCTGTCTGTGCTCGGTGAGGCTGTCACATCCCTATTTTTTTCCCCAAGGGCGTGTCACCTTGCTCCACCTGATTATTTCATTGCTACTTTGCTCATACATGTGTATGCTTACTCCTGTTTCAGCGTCCCGTTGGGTAGAGCCAGCAGTCACTTGATGCTGGCGTAGGAGCAGGAAGGACACGGGTATGTGGTGCGATGGGTTCACCCACGCTTTGGACAAGCTGAACGTGTGAGGAGCTCAGGGATGGATGGTGGCATCCCAGCAGTGACACCGGGCACCGCTTTGTGAAGCCCTTGTGTCTGTGGTTAGTGATTCACCGGAGAGCCCCACCACGGCCCATCAGCGATGTGTGTTCATCCAATGCCTGGTTCTTCCTGGGGAGGGGGCTGCCATGGCTGAGGTCTCTGAGGTGGCCCTGGAACCCCTTTGTGGGGCTACTGGAGGGGGCCATGCAGCGGGGCACAGCCGCTCAGCACCTCGCACAGCGCTGGGTGCAGCCCCAGCCCCACACCTCCCTGGCTGAGTGTGTGGCCCCCTCCTCGCAGTACCCACGGGGGCTGCTAAAAACACCTGAGCACTGTAAAAAGCCCAAAGGGAGGGAGAGGGAACGCAACAGTCCCGGGTGCTTGAAGAAAATGGGAGAAACTAAACATAAATCCCAAAAAGAGTGGCAGAAAATTGCTTTGAATATTTATGGATTCCCTGTGAATAATGAGTGAATGTAGGCTCAATATTTTGTTGTACAAACAGGTTTTACTTAGTTAAATCTGTAACAGATGTTAGCAAACTGCACTGAAGCGCATCCCGGCTCGGCGGGTGCCGTAGCTTTCCCAGGGGCAGCACCGGTGGGTGCAGCCCCTCGGACATGGGTGCCCACCAGCCTGGCGGAGACGTTTGATGTCCGCTCCCCAGGTGCAAAGGGCTTTTGGTGTCAAGACATTTGGGAGCCATTAAGATTCCTCACTCGTACACAGCCTGTTTTCTGTTTCTCCTCATTTGTGAGGGGAAGCGGGGGGAAGCATCCTTTTTGGATTATCTGAGCATCCTGTTTGGAAAGTTTTTGCCAGAAAGAGCAGCTACATTTCACATCCAGCTAAGAAACAAAACCAGACACGCAAAAACCTCGAGACCTCTTGGTGTCAAAAGAGAGCTGTGCTCCCTTGTCTTTGGGGCCTCAGTCATTTCTAAGCTTAAGAAGAATCGTGGAAAAAAAATACCTATAATTAGTTGAGTGCTAAACTGATGTGAGTGGGAGTAAAAGCAGAAAAAAGCAGTTAAGACCAGTTTGGAATTCTGCACCATTTAATTATCTTCTTTGGGTGCAGAAACAGCCCTTCTGATGGTGTAAATCTTTTTCACACATTGGCCTCAGCCAGAGGCACACCAGTTTACAGGTCTGATTGCCTCTGGGTAGAAAATAAGGTGCGGAGCATAAAGTTCATGGAGATTTGGAGTGGTCACTCCCAAAGGAAATCTGGCAACTCCATCAGGTGCTTTGCCATCTCCTGTATCTGAAGGTGTGCGACAGCGACTCTGCCAGCCGCACCTGCTCTGCGCTTGCAAAATCATCTGTGCCACAAGCTGGTTGACAAGAGTGACTTAGGCATGACTTGGAGCTGGACTTGCCCAGCTCTGGCCATTCAGCATCACACGCTCCCATTCAGCTGCAGCCTTCCTAGTGCTGTTTTCCCTGGTAATGCCATGGCAATTAAATTTCATCTGTTGGAGAGCTACCAAAGCCTTGGTGGGTCTTGGATCGTGCCTCCACCTTGATGGGATCCCTGAAGCAGATGTTCTGCCCCTTAGGCAGCCCAGTTGAGCAAATGTGTACTGAACATGCACGATGCTGGAAAGCCACAAACATACCCCAAGAGTCTGTAATGTGGCAGCTTCAGATCCCTCCTCTGCACTAGGGGGGTGGGGGGGTGAGGTGGGCAACCCCTGGGCAGTGCCTGCCTGCTAGCCCGCAAGAGATTGCCATGTTTGCTGTCCTGCAGGCTCTCCTGCCCCAGGTTGCATGAAACACAGAAGTATTTGCAGGATCCCCCCTGCCATGAGGTGCAGTTTCCCCACCTTGCATGTCTGAAGTGGTGGTGGGGGGTCACTGTGTTCAACCCAGGCAATTCAGTGCCCACAGGAGTGGCACAGCTCTGGCAGAGGCGGCTGTGGCTCCCCCTGCGTGGCTGCGTAAAGCTGTCCTGGCACTTGAGTCTTTGCCACACGGCTGCAACTGGCCCCGCTCATGTGCTGCGAAGCTGCATGTTAGCTGGACTGTGCCCGAGCTCCTCAGCCTTTGTTCGAGTCCCTGTGCAAACCTCTGCTGGGTGGACATTGAACCTATATTTTTATTTTTCCATTTTTTTTCCTAAGATTTGGAGTTGTGTTTCTGCCTCTTAAGGCAGGGATGGGATTTGCAGCTGAGACTCCAATTTCCCAGGTGAGTGCCCTGTTAAGAAAGAAATGCAGCATATTTTCAGCTGCGCATTGAAAGAAGCAATCCTCCCATTTAATTAACAGGAGGACAAACTCTGGGCTGTGAGTGCTGAGCAGAGATTCATGCTTTCCTCCCTGGCTGTCTGCACCTGAGCAGTGACAACTTTTCATTCCCGACTCCTTTGCTACCATCAGAGATGGGCTGCAAGAACATCTCCCCAGCTGCCCCTTAATCAGTTGTGACTTGTGGAGATGGATATAATCCACTTGGTGCTGCTATCATGGAGCTCGGGTGGGAACTCCGTAATGAGATTAGTTTCAGCAGCCTACTCACACACTTGGAGTTACACATGCTCTTATACTTTCACATATGTTTAAAGTTCACTGGCAACCAATGTGCAATGTGTCTTTGCTTACGTAAACATCCCTAAGATTAAAATCCTAAATCAAGGTTACTGCACATGTGTGCATGTTTGTTGGCTGAAAGATTTTACAAGCTCTGATGGCCAAGTTACAATCCAAGCATGCAAGATCTACATGATGGATTTGTAAATAGCTGTGGAAAAAAAGGAGTTTGCAGGCTCCATTGGCAAAGCCAATGGTGCTTCTTAGGTGCATCAGGTGAGCGAGGAGGGAACAGCAACGCCTGTGGACGTGGAAGTGATGGGAATAACTCCAAGGGGAGGAAAGCTATCCTTGTAAATAGAGCCAATGCAGAACCAGTACATGCAGCCACTTCAGAAAAGAAGTCTGAAAAAATAGATCTAATATGCCTAAAGACCTGGGCTGAAACCCACCTTTGTCGTGAGGGCTGTTGTTCAGCCTGCAGAACATTTAAGTCACATTTACAGCCTCAAAATAGGGCTTAAGTAGGACATAACTGTTCATAACCTTGTGCTGGCCACAGTACAGGGATGTTTTCAGCTCAAGTGAACATTCTTGCTTCAACTAGATGAAATCCTCTTGGCATTGAGCTTCGATCAAGGTTTGGCGAGTGCGCACTAGTTACAGCCAGCATCCAGGAGCCTGAGCCGGCCCTCGTTGAAACAAAACGGAGAGCATAAGTGGTGTCTCCCAAGCGAAAGCATCCTTTACACATTGCAGGACACGAGTGAAAATGGGCCATGTAGCTCTGCCTCTGTTTTCTCATGCCTCCCCTCTCTGTGTGAGCACTGCAAATTTAGAATATTTGAAAGCAACCGCTCCCCTGTTCTCACATTGTTTTTTGTGGACATCAGCTTGCGATGTCTTTACGATTAATACATACAAAGATGAAGTGACAGTTCCCCCCTCCACCCTCAGTTGTGGTTCACACGGGCCAAGATCTTCTCCTCAGCCAGAACATGAGAGAACGGCCATCTGGAAATTAATTTTGAACAAAGCGTAAAGAGACAATATTTTTTGTGATCTAATTCTTTAGGTAACATTATTTAATTTATCTATACAAAGAAACTAATATGGAGACAGATGCAAAACAGAAATTCAGAGACAGAGAGAACATTGTTCTGTTCTTCTTCTGTAAAGAGCCAATTATTCTCCTCTAAGTCCTTTAGTTTCAGGGGCTGACTGAGTAGTTTAAGGGATAAAAGTATTAGCCTTTCATCTGTAGGATTCAAGTGCCAGTCCTCAAGGCAGACCAAAGCAAAATGAAGTGGGTTGTCTTATTTTGCTTATTAATGCATTATTATATAATGGTATTATTAAACATTAGTGAATAGAGAATTAAAATTTGCAGCACTGACAGCTGATTAATTTTTTTAAAGTAAAAATTTTCACTCATCAAAAATATAAATTAAATCTTTTAAGCTAACTTTCAAGGAAAGCACAATGGTTGCTATTTTCTGTAACTATAGTACTCCTTTCTGTAGCATTGTAATCAGGGTGCATTTCCTTTTAGCAGCGGAATGAAATAAAGATTTCGGTCTTTGAAATACTAAAGAAAGAGAGGGCAAGCAGAAGGAGAAAGGCTTGCTCCATTATCACTGGAAATGAAAGGGTCACAAGGATTTACTGCCTGCGCCTTTTTGTCTCAGGTGATTTTAAGGCTGCCCAGCTCTTCCCAGAAGTTTGTTGTGCTGCTGGTGTGTTGTTTGGTGTATTGCTCACCTTCTTGTGCCTCCAGTCTGTCTCTGCAAGGGGTATCACAGCATCTACCTTCCTCCTGCAAGCCTCGGCTAGCTAACTTTTCAGTGAATGCTCATTTGAATCACCTTTTGCTTTAAACCCTTGAACCCGGGGGAAAAACAGGACCTTAAATTTGTCATGCTTAGGTAAATTCCTCTGATTCCCCTACGCTGTCATAATTCTGTGAAGAATAAATGTCGGAGCTGTGCTAAGGCACACGTGCAGAACCAAATGACATCTATACGTGCGGGTCAGTAATGGCTAATCTATATTCATAGACTCACACAGTCATGGAATCACAGAATCATTTAGGCTGGAAAAGACCTTTGAGATCATCAAGTCCAACCGCTAACCCAGCACTGCCAAGCCCACCACTAACCCATGGTCCTGAGCACCACATCAGCGCATCTTTTAACTCCCCCCAGGGCTGGTGACTCCAGCACCCCCCTGGGCAGCCTGTGCCAGGCCTTGGCCACCCTTTCCGTGAGGGGATTTTCCCTCATTCCCAACCTAAACCTCCCCTGGCACAACGTGAGGCCGTTCCCTCTCGTCCTGTTGCTTGTTACTGGGGAGAAGAGATTGCAGGGTCAAGGGGCTGGAGGCAACTCTGCAGGTGGGAGCTCTGCTGCCTGCCCCTGCCAGGCTCCTGCCCTGTGCCATCGAGGGTACCAGGAGGGAGAGGGGGGCCTGGGGAGCCCCAGGAGCCTCCATAGGACATAGGGAAAGCTCAGGCTTTGGTGAGTCAGGAGGAGGCTGTGGGAAAGCAGCCAGGCGCTTGGCTCTGGGGAGGGAGCTGAGAAGCCCCACGGGAGAAGTTTTCAATAGCTCTTCTGGAGGACATTTGACGAAGGAAACATGGGGCTCCCTCCTCTTGAGGAGTGGGTTCTGTGCCGATCGGAGTAACCGTAGGGCCGGTTTGCTCTCCATCTGCAGGATGGCCAGAAGCGCTTTCCAGCTTGTTCAGCTTTTTGGTTTATTTTTCTGCCATAGAGGTAATTAGAGGCAGCCGTCTCTCTAGGACTGCCACCCCAAGCGGCACCCAGCCTAGCTGGGCTGGGGGTCCTGCCCCATGAACCCATCGCACTGGCACCCGCAGAGCCTGGCGCTGGCCCCGCAGCTGAGCCCCAGAGCCCCCAGCACAGCCGTGCTCGAGGAGGGGTGATAGGCAGTGTCAGGAGTAATAAAGAAGAATGGCTATATGAATCCAAATAGGAGAACCCTAGAAACTTTCCATCATGTCAGCAGTTTTCTGTCACATCCTAATAGGTTCATTTGAGTAATTTTGTTTTCCCTAATAGGATACAATGAATAATATAATCATATCAGGAAGTTTTAAAATTATATTCGGAAAAATGAATATTGGAATGACAGAATAGAAATATGAGGCAAAAAAAAAAAAAGTGGGTAAAAAAGAGATATTTTGGGACCTGATCCTATTAGATATTCCTGTGGCATCAGTCATGGGAATGGTATTACTGTCCATGCCACCACATTTGATGCACAGCCTGTAGTTATCAGGGAATGGCAGACATCTTTATCATCCCGGTATGTTTATATGTTGGGAAAGGAACATGTCTTCCTGGCTCATATATGTTTTCCCCAGTAATGTCCTTATTAGCCTTCCGTATGCTCACACTGCACTTACTGGATGACTACAGCAATATGTTTTCATTAAGAGCTGAAAGGGAACCGTGGCGGCAGGCACACCGCTATTCCCAAAGTGTGCCATCCACCAGCCGGGGACCAGGGCTGCTGGACGGCGAGGTGGCACCGCACCATGTCGGGGGATGGGGAAGCCACCTGCGGGCACATGTACCTCTCCTCACCCACTGCCCCTCACAGCCAAAGAGTTCCTGTTTCAATGAGTCCTTTTAGTAGCTAAAGCAACAGCGATGCAACCAAAAAAAGAAAAGACACAAAGCCAAGAGGTTTCAATGCTTGTTTGTTGCAGAATGGATGAAAGAGAATGGCCACGGTACTATGGAAGGACTGTGTGATACGATTTTTTGACATAAGTCTGGCTTAGGTCTGAGTGAACCAAACTAGGCCGCAGAGAGAAAAAAAAACACTAAGAAGCTCAGCTGCAGTGGAAAGTTACCAGGATTGCGAAAGAGAGAAGAGAGATAAGATTGTGCTGACCTTGTACAAAAACAGAAAAAAAAACTTTAAGGGAGTAAGCATGAAGAACAAGGTGTAACCCGAACCCGCTGTAACCGCCCGCTGTAACCGCAAATAGGAGAACGTATAAAAATGTAATCCTTTAGAGCTTAGCCAATTAGCAGATGATTTGTAGGCATAAAATTAACTGGAACTGTATATAAGACATAATCGCGCCGTAATAAATCGAAGCTTGCTTTATCACTCACACTGAGTCGGCCGCTTGCTTCCCCTCGCTCGTCGCAAGTGGCGCCCGAACAGGGACCCCCAATCCTTGTTCTTCACCGGACAGCGAGGACGGAGAAGCACTGGTAGCAGCGACCAGGGAGCGAAGATCGACTGATGCAGGCATCGTACCTCGATCCGTGCTTGAACCGACGTTAATCAAGGAAAGGTTCGCCGTCCGTGAGTGTCTACCCAGGGAAAAGGCTGCATCTTAATCAAGGAAAAGGACTGTTTTAAGCACGCTATGGAAAAAGAGGTAGCACTTTTATGATGCTTTTTAGAAAAGCGGGGAGTAGGCCCTTTAAAAGATCTGGCCAGGTTAATTACTATGGGTAAAGCGAAAGGATATTTTATAGATCCTGAGCATATGTTTGAAGTAGATGAATGGCGTAATTATGGAGATTGTTTATGGGATTTAGTAATTGATGATGATAAAGTTGCTAAGATTTGATGAAATCATGGCATGAAGTAACTAATTGTGTAAAAAGATATCAAGCAGAGCGCCTTGCTGCGGCAGTAACAAGCCGACTTGCAAGCGCAGATCCTAATGCAGGAAAAATTATGCTATGTGAAAATCACATTCCAATACCCTCTTTATCACAAACAGTGCTCTCTGTACCACCTATAAACCCTTCGTGTGTCGTCCGTCCCCCCCACCCCCCCTCCGGCACAGTAGCCTCGGGGGGGCCAGAGGGCGGGGACACATTTGACGAAAGTGCTGCTGAGGAAGAAAATAGCAGTGAGCAGTCAATACAAAATTCTAAAAAGAGAAAAAAAAAAAAGAAAAAAAAAAGAGAAAAAAAATACAGTAAAGAAACTGGTGCGTTCTACGCACATTAATTGGCAAAAAATAGCACAAGAAGCGGCTGGTCAGGGAATATTTTATATTGCTGATCAAGTCAACCCCCTACAAGCTTTCCCTGTAACGTATCAGATGAATGCCGCTAACCAAAGACAGGGAACCTGGGAGGCTTTGATTGGAAAATATTAAGTCAGTTACGTAGTACAGTGAATGAGTCAGGCCTCCACAGTGAGCCCACCAGATACACCTAACTCTATGAAAGGGCCGTTATTGTGCCAGTGTATTCTGGAGAATAGTAACAGTTACACCAAAGGCATTTTAGTAACCCTGCCCTTAGATTCTTCTGTAGAAACAATGCTAGAGCGAATGAGTCGGGTGCCAGTAGGTCAGCAAGCCTTGCTAGTGGAAGCAATCCAAGCAGTAGGGAGAGATTTAGTGCAAGCCCAAAGTCAGGCTTTTGCAGCGCTTGCGCCTCTGCGCCCCCCTGGGGCTACCGTGCCCCCGAAGCCAGTGACCACCACGCGCCGAGACTTCCTCTGCTATCGATGCGGGAAGCCAGGACATACCCGTGACCGATGTCAACAACATCAAGTGTGGTGCCAAAATTGTCAGCAAGGAACTCACAACACCAACGTCTGTCGGCAGTCGGGAAACGGGAAACCGAGCGCGAGGAGCCGCAGCGCGTCGACCCCAATCGCGACTCCTGTCACCTTCACGACACCCCCTCCAGGAGACATGACCAACTTTTATCGACAGACACCGTGTTACAACCCGCCACCCGAGGGAGCCTCGGCCTGGACCTGGCAACAGCAGTAGATGCAACATTAATTGACAACCGAACACAAAAAATTGCAACTCGTGTCCGAGGACCTCTGATAATTAATGGACAAAGTTATGGTGCTCTATTATTAGGGCGGTCTTCTGGTAGTTTAAAAGGGCTGTTGTAAAGTGTTTTGCTTATAGTAATAATTGTTAGCATTGCACTCGTATGTTTAAGCTATGTAAAGATGATGTTCCAATGTTTGTTATGAATAGGGATCCTTCAACTGGTTTGTGGAAAGGACCAGCAGAGGTGAAATATGCTGGAAGAGGTTATATGTGTGTACTTACTTCCACAGGACCACAGTGGATCCCAGCAAAGTGGACCAAAGCAGCAGTGACCAATGTTCCAACAACCAGTGACAGTTGTGATTAATCTTTTAGTATAAATTTATCTATATTCTAATCATGATGTTAACAGCTGTTGTGTTAATTAATCTTATTGTTATAGGTGTAGTTTTTGTATCTAAATCACTGTTTGATGTGCGGGAAAATGTATGGGTAACCTTAAGCAGAGCTGTCAACACAACCACATTTTGTGCAAGCGTGTCAACTCCTAGTGTACCCTTTTTAACTTGTTTAGTAGGTGTGCCATTAAATGACTCAGATTGGATCACCCTTAACCAGTCTCTTAGCCAGACAAAGATTACCCAATTAGCTCGAGGTTCAAATATGAGTGAGTTTTTTGATAAATTTGATAATTGGGATGACAAACTTTCTATTGGTCCTAATCCTCAAGAAATTGAACTAGTTGACTCATTGAATGCCTCTTATTGTGTATATTTAAATTCTTCTAAGTATCCTTGTGCTGGTGAAAGTTCTGCCACACCTTGTAGTGCAACTGTTAGCACTCTTGTATACCCAATTGGAAATCAGTCTATTTTGGAGTGGTTGGTGTAACCATACCAGTCGAAACCTGTCAAATCCTGCCCCTGGAGTATTATATCCTAGAAAGTTACCCCCTGGTCTATTTTTTATTTGTGGTAATAGAGCATGGAATGGAATACCCTCAATGCCTGTAGGGGGTCCATGTACCATTGGTCGCTTAAGTTTAGCTTTACCACATCATCATCCTAACAAATCAAATCCAACAAGATGGAAAAGAGATGTTATACATACTCTTCAAAACACCTGTGACGATAGTGTACAACTTTGGAATAAATGGGAAGTATTTTTTACTTCGTTTTTTATCCCAGGTGCTGCTGCTGCTCGAGCCCATAAAAACTTAGAAACACTGTCTTGTTGGATAGTTAAACAAGCCAACCTCACCAGCCGGGTACTATCAGACCTAGCTGATAGCCTAACCACTGTTCAACATGCTGTTTTACAAAATCGCATGGCAATTGACTTTCTATTATTAGCACATGGACATGGCTGTGAAGATTTTGAAGGCATGTGTTGTATGGACCTTGAAGACAATTCCAGCTCCATACACAAAGAAATTAAACAATTGATGGAACATTCTCAAAAGATTCAACAAGATGTTGGATTCCTTGGCCTAGAAAGTTTAGCAAATTGGTTTGGAATAGGAGGCTGGTTAAAGGGACTTTTACAAAGTGTATTACTTATAGTGATAATTGTTGTCATCGGATTTATATGTTTAAGTTGTGCTCTCTCCTGTATTCGAAAATTGTTTGAACGTGTAACTGGACCAGTTTTCCTTGTCCAAAAAGAAAAAGGGGGAATTGTTGCAGAATGGATGAAAGAGAACGGCCACGGTACTATGGAAGGACTGTGTGATACGATTTTTTGACATAAGTCTGGCTTAGGTCTGAGTGAACCAAACTAGGCCGCAGAGAGAAAAAAAAACACTAAGAAGCTCAGCTGCAGTGGAAAGTTACCAGGATTGCGAAAGAGAGAAGAGAGATAAGATTGTGCTGACCTTGTACAAAAACAGAAAAAAAAACTTTAAGGGAGTAAGCATGAAGAACAAGGTGTAACCCGAACCCGCTGTAACCGCCCGCTGTAACCGCAAATAGGAGAACGTATAAAAATGTAATCCTTTAGAGCTTAGCCAATTAGCAGATGATTTGTAGGCATAAAATTAACTGGAACTGTATATAAGACATAATCGCGCCGTAATAAATCGAAGCTTGCTTTATCACTCACACTGAGTCGGCCGCTTGCTTCCCCTCGCTCGTCGCACTTGTTCCCAGGTCTGCTCCCCAGGGAATGCTAATTTAGTGATGACAAGGATCCAGAACACCTAAAGCAGGAGGAGGGTGACACTGGCACAGTTACCCGGCAAGGTGCAGAATCTTCCTGCCCTGTTCAATCACCTGTACTCTTGGCACTTGCAAGCATATGGTGACCGCTGAAATAATTATTCTAGTTTGGTTTGAAAGTTTGCTTGGAATTGATTAATAGCATCAGCAGTTACTTAGGAATAACTCAATAGTTGAAAATTAATATATAAACATAAAAATAACAAATAAATATGTAAATATATATTAATATCTAAATAGTAATTGCTATCAGTAGTTAATCTCTGTGAACATGAATACATATTTGATCATTTTTTACTTAACAATCAGGAAAGAAAGACAGGCAGATACACCCAGACATGCATAGCCAAAGCAGCAAAATATATACATACGTATGTGTGTATATATACAATTTATTAAAAAAACAAGCTAAGAAAGTCATTAGCACCCTCCTGGAAGCAGGAAGATTACTGCAAAATCTCAGTGCACTAAGCAGCTGTCACATGAAAACAAAGTACAAGCTGCAAATGAAACTGCACCAAACACCCCGTTCTGCACCACCCCTTCACTGCAAACCTGCGTCATTGCCCCTGTCCGGGGAGTCTGTGGGGACCCCAGGACCCCCATCCTGGCTGGTCAGGGCTTGTTTTCCCAAGCCATCTCCTTCTCTCCCTGGCCTCAGCACTCACACACCTCCCCCTTCACGCTCCCCTCTGCTTCCTTCTGGTTCCCACACCCACCCCATGGCATTCGGTGCTCTGGCAGACACCTCTGAAAGTATAAATCGAACTTTTTAAATGAGGTAATTTGCCTTTTCCTTGTGAGCTCGATTTCAAAACAGAGACATATTTACTAGCCCAGCAAACAAAATCCTCCGGGCTGTCGGACCCCACCGTCGCTCTGGAGCGTGGCAGAGCCCCTTACCGAACCCTTCGCAAGTAACAAATATTAATACCTCACCCTTAGGAATAAGGACACATGATCAAAAGCAGTTGAGGTGCCAGGGCTTGGGATCACCCTGGCCATGGGCTGGCTGCACCCTCCTTTGCCTATTCCAGTTGGGAGGTGAAGGGCTAGGAAGAAAAACCATGTGGGACTGTGTTTTTATTAAGTGGTAGCATCTCAAACCACGGTGTTTCCTAGAGTGAATATCTGGCCACATCCTTACTAAGAATTAGAATGGCCTCAATTCAGTTTAACTCCCCTCACGTCACAGAAAATCAAGCTATTTCAGTCTAAGGTCACATTAATTCTAAATGCACATGTTTCTACAATGGCTTAATTTAACTAACTAATTATAAATTCACACCTTTTACTAATTCCTATTACATTTCTCACATGACCTGGTATAGAAAGTCTTATCATAGAATCATAGAATTGTTTGGGTTGGGAAAGTCTTGAAAACTGTCATCAAACAAAAACCTGACATTGCCTCGTTCCCCAGATCTTTAAGTAATAGATCTATAAAGCAGTGCCCTTGTTTTTCCACCAAGTTTCTGGTCTGTATTCCCCCAGGAAAGAATATCAGCCAGATCATGTGGCATCAGTGTCAGACTGTTGACTACACAGAAGTATAATGATTTTCATCCATCTCAGGGAGCCTTGAACAAGCCATGGAAACATCCTGGCACAATACACCTGTCCCTGGGACAGGTACCAAAATTATTGCTCAGGCCTTCCCGCTCCGTTTCCAGATGCTGCAGGATGCCTGCTAATAAAGATGCATGGCTTTTATGTCATCCATCTGGGTTCCCAGAGCAGGTACGGAGCTGCGCTTGCCACCGAGCTGCCTTGCTGCTGTAGGAATTTAGACGCACAAAAGGGGATACTTTTGTCTGCAGCCTTCTTTGCCTTGTGCATGCCCCTGCCACATTATCGCATGGGGGCAGTCACTCCCGAATTAACACAGAAACTGTTCTGCTATTAACACTTTCTGCTTCATTTCCCAGCCAAGCAATATCGGTAAAATTTCCCTTTTTGTTGAACCTCAGTAGTACAACCATGGGAATGTAAATTTATTATTTATTGTTATTACATTATCATTGCATTGAATCACACAATATGTTTCCTTCCCAATCAGAGGTAATGAGGTAGATGGGGGCTTACATGCTTAGATGAGAGCTGATCAGCCAAAGGTGGGATGCTGTGACAGCACCCGGGTTTCAGAGCAGTTGTCCGTAACAGGGGAGCCTGTCCGTCAGCACGTTTCCTCCATGGGGGTGGACGTGAAGTGTTTAACCAGTTGCAGCTCCATCCTTCCTGGATTTGGGATGGAATCAGACAGAGAGCCACATGATGCTGCTGTGGGGCACCCGGCGTTCACAGGTGTCAGCGGGCCCATCATCACATTTAGAGACCAAAGACATGCCCTAGACTGCCCTAGCTTGAAACAGTGGGTGGAAACAGGTTGGAAAGGCTATGCTTGTGCATAAAATGTTTTTTTTCCCCTGGTATTAAAGGCAGCATAAAGACATAAAAGCAGCCAGCACGCATGCTGGAATGACATTTTGATAATGACACTTTTCCTCAATTTTAAAACAGGTTGGAGTGTTATCATAATCTTTGCAGCAGCAACGAGGTGCTCCCTGACTCTCAGTCTTAAAGGAAGTGTAACATCTCTGTGAGACATTATTAGAAACTGGAAGCAATATCTCATCGCATTTTCACTTGTGATTTGGGGTAGCCCACAACACAAGAATCCCTGACATTTACTAGTAACTGCCTTACACAGCCACCCTGCAGACTGCAGCGTTAGTTTATGGAAAAGCTTTTGGTCCTGGAGATCACTGTGCTTTAGTGGCCATTGGGCAGTTCTTGTCCCATCAAATGGGGCTCGGTGGGTCTGGAACAAACTGGGGCCCAGACCTCCCGGAGCAGGAGGATGCAGTTCACCACTGTCACCTCCCTCTTCCCCAAGTGAAAGCTCTGAGCCACGGAGCTCAGGTGCTGCTGCCTGAACTGGCCACAGTTCCCATCCTTGGGCCTATTTCCAGCTGTACTGTGAGTAAAGGCTTGCTTGGGTCTTGCTTCTGGAAAAGGTCAAGGGATGCACCGAGATTCTTCGCAAACAGTTCTGCGGGGAAAAGTTCCTTGAGGCAGAAGCAAGGGAAGGCAGCTCACGACACCCAGCGTTCAGCCAGATCCTCCTCAGAAACGCAGCCAGCACTCCCATCAAACTTCACCTCCACCTTCTGGTTTGCTGCTGGTTGAGCTGTCCCTTGGTCTCAACAGCTGAGAACTGATTTGACCTGAAAACCCTTAATTTTTACCAGATGGGACCCTCCTGTGCCTCCCCATGAGACCCTGACTGCTCACGAGTGGGGAAATACAATAGCCGAAGGCATGCGAGGCTGGCACAGCAGGGAGGGTGTAACGCATGCTGCTGCAGCTTGGGACATGTCCCCTGTGAGGGACAGGCACTCCTGAGCCACAGGACCACCTTTTGCCATTTCTGCTATCACCCTTCGGTATTTTACTACGGGATTTCTAGAGAATTTCTTGATGTTCGAAAAATACATGTCTACAGCAAAAAAAGGGAGAGTCTGGCGGCATCTTCCAGCTCTTCACATGGAGTTGGGTCTCTGGGAGAGCCGGATGGCTTTAGCCATATGCCTCGCGCAGGCTGCTGCAGGCAGTACTTCAAACTCCTCATTTCACAAAATCTCCGTATTACCAGTTCAAGATCCTTGAACAATCAACAGATTTTCCTAGATTGTTGCCCAGAGCTGCTAATCCCATATTTCATCCTTTCCTGGTGTGGGTTTTTGTTTGTTTGTTTGTTTGGGGTTTTGGGGGTTTTTTTTGAGGTTGAGAAGCGTAATCCTAATTTAATCCTGACTCTGGAAACCATGGAGGCTCATGGAGGGGCAGGGTCCCAACAGGCAGGTCAGGGATGGGGAGCCCTCCACCTTGTGCCAGCACTCATGCTGCACAGCCCTTGTGTTCACTATAGGAGCTTTTCCCAGAAAGTCCTTTTGTGTAAGCTAAAGACAGCGGCCCAGCTGTGGGTAGATGCGTGCTGGGGGGTGGGGGGGCAGTGAAGGCCACCAGAGATGCGAGGGATTGTCATTGCTGGGTTTACACCCCCAAAAGCAGAGGGCTGCAGAGGGGAAGGGAGGCAAGGTCATGCTGCAGCTGAACAGTCGTGTTCAGGACTCTGAAATAAAGAGCAAGAGGAAAAAAAAATCAGAGAAAATGCAAACTGACATTGAGGTCTCAGCTTACATAATTGTACCTTTTTATTATTACAACAGTCTGATTGCAGGACAGGGTGTCAGACTTAACTCTGAATTCCTGTGCTTTATTGGATTAATTGTGAATGTAAGATACTTAATGTTACTCTAACAGACAGCAGCTTAAGGGGTCTAAGTCTCGGTTACTTTTTTTATTATTATTATTATTATTTTGATTGAGGGAATCAGAAGGAGAATTAGTTCAGAGTTCTTTAAGAAAAAATGCGACTCTCACTTCTCTGCTTCTCTGCCACCATTGGTTTTATGGAAAAGCGACAGGACAGCTAAGGGAAGGTCCTTGCCCGCTCTAACCTCTCGTGTGCAGTGCAGCCCATAAACTACACCCAACATTTGTCCATCGGCCCACTTGTAACACGTTCAGCATTACTGCAGGGCATTTTTACCCCAGCCACGCTTCAGGCAGCCAGGGGCTGTGCCGACCACCTGGTCCAATCCCCAAACCAGATGAGGTTCCTTTTGCACCAGCGTAATCTTCACACTTTAATGCTCTTTCCCATACCTGTGTGCTGAGATCCTGTGCCTGTATGCTGATGTAACAGCACCCGCGACTGGAAGGAAGCTATAGGTGTAATGATATTGTCTTTGTATTTCATCCAGCGCTACTCAGCCTTCCACACAGGTCCTGATGAGAGATGTCATGGAAGGAGCTTGGCTGCGAAGCTGAAAGGTGAGTGGGTGACTTGGATATCATTAAGAAGTACAGGATTCAAAACAGCACTCAAGTTATCTAATCACTAATCCGTATCGATGCCAAAGTAAGTATTACCAGGTCCCCATGGGCCTGACATGCTCTGAATACTCCAAGAACTTTTATTCCCCTTATCATCCACTGCATCTGCCCTTTGCGCTGAAGAGCTCATCTTCCTTAGGGAAAGAGAGCCCCATGGATGTATCAGGATGGAGAGTGGGCACCCATGGAAAACAGAATGTATCTTTCTTAATGGATTCAGATGCTGCATTTCTCAGTCTCTGGCAGTACTGGTGGCCGTGCAGATCCCACTGCCTGGCTGTTTAAAGGGAAGCACCCGATCCCACGCTCTGCACCAGAGTAACCCCACTAACTTCACATATGCGTGCATTTCCTCTCTTCCCTCTGCCAACACAGCTTCTGCATGTACTTGGCTCCATCCTTTCACTTGAAGTAGAGGAACCAAAATACAATCTCATGTCATTTGCTGTCCAGCTGCAGTCCGCTGAGATAATACACTGCTGGCTCCATTTCTAGGACAAAACATTTTCCATGTTTATTTTTATATTCTTTAAAAAAATAAGCTTTCAAACTTTTCAATGCTTATTTAGACCACAAGTTATTAGTGTTTGTCTATTACTCATTTAAGATCAGCCTTATGTGATGACAAAGAGCTCAGTTTCTGGGTTTGGGGTTTGTCTTTTTCTTTTTTCTTTTTTCTTTTTTTTTTTACTGGGGGAAAAAAATAGTGTATAATGGAAATGGAAATCTGACATCCCAAAAGCAAGTAGAGCCAAATGCTAGACAGAGGAACCCTAAGGTCTTAGCCTTCAACCCACTTATTAGAACCAGGATTTACCGTGAATTTGTGCAGCAGAGGATTAATGGAATGAATCACCTTACTTCCCCTTAAGATTTGCCTAGGCATGTGATTTGTGTCTGCTAAGCTGGTATAATGATGAACAATCCTTTTTATTAATGTGGTTAAAAATAGAAACTGCAGTAAGACCTTACATAAACTAGAAGTAACACGTGCCAACTCATGCCCAAATCCCCCAGTGAGCTGTTTCAGTCTATGAGATGTTGGCATCAAACAAACAAGTTGACTATTTTGAGAAAAGAGGAAAACACAGTATAAAGCTACTCTGGTGCTTTTCTCTAAATGCTGTGAGCACAAGGTCATGACTTTCCTTTACATATTTTTCCCACAAGACAATGTAGTACTTTAGATACATGGGGGTGTGGGACTATCACATGCACACGGGCACCAACATGCACACACGTGCCCCAACACCTACACAAGCATGCGCACATGCGTGCACACACACTGCGTTTCAGAGTCCTCTGGCTGGGGATGACCAGCCTTCCCAAGCAGCCACGTGCAAGACCCAAATGCACCCAGCTGCTCTGGGGATGGGGCAGTGGAGCTGGGGACAATGTTACACCTCCTTTCTGCCCTCTGTGTGTGCACAAACTGAGACACAGCCCCCACCGCCACCTGCCAGAGCATGACCTGACCCTCTGTCAGGCAGGAGGGGTGGGTGCCACCCCACGGAGCCCACCGCCACAACTCTAGTCCCCTCTTTTACTCTGGTAGTGTAATTTCATTCTGATTTTACCTTTAAACTGCACTTTCCCAGTCACTTTCTTCACCTCTAGTGTAGTGATGACAACTCTAACACACCAACGACCAACAACTGCTGCCTCTTTTCCCCCCAGGAGTTTTAAAGGGACACAAGACACCCCAGCACCTCCACTTACCCTGTCGCTAACTCCGATGCCTTGGAGTTCATCTCATGGCCAGGTGACTCCTGCCAGTGCTTGATGTGCAAATGCTCTGGATGCTCTGGATAGATCCCCCCTTTACTTGCAGTGAAGGTTAACCCCTCTTTGTCCAAGACAAGATGGGATGGGGATCCATGAAGATCAGAGACCATGGTGGGTTGACTTGAGTCTGAAGAGCAATGTCCTACTACTGTGTGCTGGGGACCAACAGTGGGGTGTACGACCCTCAGTCATCAGCCCAGGCCGCTGAGCCTGGGGGGGAATTTTCAATTTCTGATGGTAAACAAACCGGGAGCCTTTTGGGACAGAGCAGTTTCCATGCTGGGCCCCTTTTCTTGCTGGGTCACCATGGGGGCCAGGGGGTGCTGGGGAGTGGGGCTGGGTGAGGGCACCCAGAGGCAGCCCGGAACAGTCAGGCAGGGATGGGATGGGGATGTCAGCTGCAGCACGGTGGGCTGTGG
Source organism: Falco naumanni (assembly GCF_017639655.2). Classification (NCBI taxonomy): domain Eukaryota; kingdom Metazoa; phylum Chordata; class Aves; order Falconiformes; family Falconidae; genus Falco; species Falco naumanni. Next base: position 21,990,573 of record NC_054079.1, read on the forward strand.
TGGGGCTGGAGACCATGCTTGCTGAACCAGCCTCTCCGGGCACACCAGTATGGATCTGCCACCACCATGGGCTTACATGGTCCCGGGCAAATGAGGGACACCAGAGTCACGGCTTATAAATACAGATAGTCCTGCAAAATCCAGCAGTATTTTCAGGACCCTAATGCTGTTTTGAATCCAGTGAAGCAGCTCTGAACATCTGAGCACCTCTCTGAAGCATCAAGACATGCCCCTGTGCCCTTTCCACATGGGCTCTGGCACCCAAATTGTGCCTTCTGGCACCATCTCTCATGAGTCTTGCCTGAAATAAAACAGGTGGATGAAACAGAAGAGGGGTTTACATCATGCCTAAAAGAAAATGTGCGTTAGCCCATGCAGATTAACACCACAAATAGCCATAACTGGTGAAATGCTTTTTTAAATGCTTTCTTACTGAGCTGTATTAGCCACTCATGAGCGATGACTGACTGAACCAACCTAGAAAAGCTTCCCTTTCAAAAAAATTATATTAGAAAATGTGACAGCTTTTCTTTAAGTCTTGCCTGTTCTTAGTAAGTTTAAAGACCAAATTAGCAATGCAATCATGAGAAAAAGAATTGGAGACTTATCCAAGCTGTCAAGTGCATTTTACTGGATGATTAATTGGCAATGCTCTGGCCAACCCTTGGGTCCTGCTAAAGGCCATGCCCCTTGACTTGCACCTGCCACTGCGCAACTGATTGCAGAAAATGGATGTCTTCACTTTTTCTTTTTTTTCTTTTTTTTTTTTTGTTGCTGTTGTTGCAGCTGTTAAACTGCTTTAAGGAAATCTTATTTATCTAGAAGAGAAACTTGAACTTCTCTAATCTCAGGAGGATGAAATGAATGTAATTCTCTGTCTCAGACTGACTTATGGAAGCAATATTTTAGGATCTTTGAGAAAGTTGTGATAATTGGACATGATTTTGCGTTCCTTGTGTGTGAGCTTGAATGTTTATTTGCTTTCATGCCTCTCATAGCCTCTACAAGATGCCTTGTGACAGCAGATAGTTGGTGTGTGCCCTCAAAGGGCCGAACACAGCCACCCAGCTCATGCAGAGGAGCACCGGGCTCTGCAAGTGCAGCAGAAAGGTGGGAAAAGGAAAATGAACAAATTACCTCTGGCATGCAAGGGGGAGAAGACAAGGAAAAGAAAGTTGACTTTTGCTATTTAATTTTTAGACAGCAAACAAGGCTACGGGGCAAAGGCAATGCCAGGCTATCAGGGGTTACATGGAGTGATTCACTAATGGGGAAAAATCTGGGGAAGATGGCACAGGGGAGAAGTCCTCAGAGTTCCCCAAGGAAACGCAAGCAATTCCAACGACTTGATTTGGCCAGTAAATATTCACAGAAATATTTTGGGTGTGTTCAGACTTGATGTCCTTAATGACAAAAAGAAGCTCTGTTTCCCTGTGTTGCTGCTGGACATGATCCCGGGCTGTTCCTCACACACAGCAAGTCACCCCTGAAATGCCACTTTGCCCCCTGCTCTTCCTTAACTTCATGTCTGTCCCCAGATCCTGCCGTGAGAGAGATAAAAAATGAGCCAAACCAAGGGACCACATGCAAACAAAACCTCCCAAATAACCCTGCTATTTTAGGTGAAGTAAAGCACAGCGAGCCAACAAAGCATCACTTTCCTATGGTTACCTTCATGCCAGCTGCCACGCAGAAGTGAAGAAAGAGAGGGGAGTGACCCTCAAACTGGCAATCCAAGCCCCTGCTTCCCTGGCTGGCTGTGTGTACCAAGCCCTGCCCTTGGAGGGGTGCTCCGTAGGCACCAAAAGGCAGCTGCTGGCCCCTCTATCAAGCCCAATAAATGTCCAGGCTGCCCTTGCAAGCGTGTGAGCATACCCAGCCGTAGGTCTTCCTTTTTTTCCTCTAGGAGGAAAGGTCCTTCGCTATATTTGAGCTCTAATCACTTACTGAGCCATATTTTAACATCTAAAAATACTGTTTGAAGAACGTGGCATTAGAATCAAAGCAGGTTTAGGGTGACGGATGTGAAACAAATATGCATGGTAAACAGAGAAAATACAAGTCACTCTGTTGACTTCAACTCACAAAAAGTCATTCCTGTGAGACACGTCAGTACAGCCACAGTCTGCTTTCCTTCAGCTTCTTCTGTTTCTCTGCTGAATTGTTGCCCCTTTCACAGCTGGGGAAGAGGAGCTCCTTGAGGAGTGAAACGAGCAGTTAAGTGGCCTGATGATGAACTGCACGGATGCTCTTCTGCTGTCTTGGGACGATACTTCTTAGGCAATTTTTTACTGTGCCAAGGACACCTGACACATAGACAGACACAAGGTTTTAGCAGCTGCAAAAGGCCCAGTGTATAAAACTGTAATATTAGTATAGTGGAAGAGACGGGTCATTATTGCAATCTTGGTAACGCTAAGTGTTATTTTCTAAGTGTTATTTTTTCTAAAAATTAACCAGCAGATGATAAAGAAATGCTCTTTTAAATCGTAGGCATAGCCCATAACATGTAACGTGCTGACATCTCTCGTGTGTGCTGTCACGTTAGCATCCCGAGTCGCGTGCCGAGCAGTTCCAATGGGAGAACAGCCTGTGCCGGGGGGGTCTTGGCCTCGCTGGGAGGGTGTTTCTGGTGGCCCAGCCTGGCAACGGCTGAGGGGACGGAGGACCCAGCATTGCCCATTTTAATGTAAAAGCACATCCACAGCTCATGGCTGAGGTAAAAACCAGGGTGACTTCTTTGGTCCCCTCGCCTGTGAGGAGGGGAAGGATGGAAGGGTTGTTCACAGGCTTTTTACTTCTAGGAAATGTTTTGTAGTATTTCTCAGTCCCTGTGAGGCTCAGATGCTTCTTTACTCATGGAAATCTTGGATTCTCATGAAATACTGGGAGTAGAGAAGCTGGGACTTTAAGAACAGTGCCTAATATTGCAAAGACTTGCAATCAACTTGAAAGAGTTGGAAACACTTATGCTCTATAAATAAATCCACCATAGAACCCATATGCAGCTACTGTATTTTAAACCTCAGGAGACAGAGAAGGCAGTCCTGGGAAGTGTGAGCTGCTCATTAGCGCAGGAGCTGAGGGGAATGATAATTTCTGTGTTCCTTCCCCACTGAGCTCTGTAGCCAACACATTGACCCAGCCTGTCCGCTCCCACCCAGGTGCTCCTCACCCAGCACTGGGGGTAACACAGGTGACAGCAGATAGCTGGGATGTCTTCCAAGGCAAAAAGCAATGAAAAAATGCAACACCTTCTCCCTGTTTTGTGTAATTAATGTAGAGAAAACACTTCAAAATGCTTTGCAAAGCCAAAGGAGAACAGTAGGATACTTTGATCACCCCAGACATAAAATGTCCCTTATCCTTATTTGCCCTTAATGGGAATTTTCTTCACAAATGTTTTTTCCTCAGAAAACAGCAACTGAATTGCATAACATAGATGTGAGCATATGAATGACTAATAGTACAAGTTGGCTCCCTTAGGGTCAAAGAATAAATAACTGTCACTGGAGATGCAGCAGAGATATTAGCTGGATTCAAAGGCAGTTATCCTGTTGTGGGCAAAGAATGAGAAGAAAACACGGTATAAAGGCTGCATAATGCTTTTGTTCTGGTTAAGATGGGGGTAACGTCGTTCCTGGACGTATCTCAAAAACTCTTCTTCCATATGGAAGTTGCTTTGAGACCCTCTAGGAGAGATGCCTCTAGAGAGATGCAACAGGAAGGAAAACCCCATGTTCCATAAACCACCCTGAGATATCCTATAAATGGCTATCAGTGCAGAGTATGTATTCTTCCTCCCTCACGCGTGGGGTTACATTTCACTCTCACTCATAATACAGTGGAACAAACAGAGAAACAAATAATGGAGAAGTTAACGTTGGTCCTTTAAAAGTCAATTTCTGTGTGCGTTTAACCATAAAAGCAACATCTGCGCTGCTAAATACAGGTGTTTTATATCCTTGTCATTAATTGGAGGGGACATTATGTCATCATACATCAACAGTTAAAGTTGGTTAAAGTGCCACTTATCTGAGGTGCTATCATTAATCAGATCCCTTTCATCTGGGTGCCTGCACTGCCTCTATTAGTAGCTACGTTATACCCTTCGAATGTTTTCCTTCTCTTTTTTTAACTGGTTTTGAATTAATGGCATGGAAATCAGACACACACAGCGTTCGCTGAGGGCTGCGGTCCTTACTCAGGCAAAAACCCCGCTGAACGTCAGTGGAGTCGAATAAGGCTTGTGGGATCAGACTGGGAACACTGCAGGGATAACTTGCAACCCGGCAATGCAAGAGGCTGTGCCCTGGTATCACGTTCAGCAGAGCCAGACCCCAGCCCCCCCCCCTCACCCTGCCACCCTGCCATCTGACTCATGGCTGCGCCCCGTGAAACCTCTGCTGGCCCGTGCCCACTGCGGCACTGTCGGCCGTGGGGTGGCAGGGGAACCTGGGGCTGCAGCCGCCACTCCCCAGCAGTGTGGCACAGGAACGGGGGGGGGGGGGGGGGAGGATGCTCTCTGCCTGTACCGCCTGGCAGCGAGGAGCAGCCATACCGCAGGGCATCACCAGCCTCCATCCCTCTGTCCCTCCGTCCCTCCATCCCCAGGGCAGGAGTGAGACATGCGCCGCGCAAAGCAGTGGAAGAATTATATCCCACCCCTCTATCGGTGGCATCTTTGATGGTCATGAGAAGTGCATGTGGAAAACAGCCCATTAGCAAGCCTTAACTGCCAGAGAATTGTAAGTAAAACAAATTGAGTGTGACATAAAAAAGTAAAGTATTGAATGGATTTTCTTTCAGAGAATTACGTGAAGTCAAGTATCTTATTAAGTTCAAGAGAATTACATTTTACATGCTTCAGCAAGAGACATGTACCCTTTAGAAAATAATAATGAACTACTTTTTTTTTTGCATTCATTTACATACCTTTGATAAATTACTGTAACCAGATTAGGGAGATAAAATAACTAGTCTATTAATTAAAATGATTATTATTTAATAGAAAATGGGATTCTGGGTAACGTGTATGGTAAAAGGAAAGCTTAGCAATGCATTATATGGATGTGGTATTTTATCTTAAAGAGTAAGATAAGTGTCCGGCTCTTTCTGCAATCTAAAGAATATGTTCATTACCTGTGCAAGATTTATAAGTATAATTGAGTGTAATATTTTAAAACTATTTGCCTTATTTCATTGTACATGGAGGACAAGGCAGAGCTGCTTCTTTAATTAAACTGTAAATTCCTTCATGAAGTTATCTCACAAGGGTTCCATTTGTAAGGAAATTACTTTTTTTATTTTAAAAGTTTGCAAAATGATATAATTACAGTTCTGCTTGAACTTAAGTGGGCATGTGCACGTGTAGTTACCTACATGTCTTTTCATTTTATCTTATGTAAATCCTATTACACCTAATGCACATGTGTGTGTATACACATATTAAATCCATACATACATACATATATGCCTACAAACACATATACTAGCGTGTAATGAATCACAAGTGCTGTCATATGTGTGGGCTCAGTTCCACCTCGGTCCTGGCCCACATGCACCTCTCCAGGCAGGACACGAGGCAGGTACCATGCAGAAAACAGCGGGTCCTCACACCTTCCACCCTTGGATAGCGAGTCTTCTGCTTTGCATTCATCCACAGCATAAAACGGCCTTTTTAAGGGAAGACGTTTTGAATTGTGTCCAAAAATAGGAGACTGCAGTCTGTCATAGTGGAAACACAGGAAAGGGAGAAATGGGAGTTACATACACAATCCTAAATCTGGTATTTTCCAGCTCTGAAATGCCTGGCTCTGTGGCTGGAGCACTGATCTTTGTGCATGGATTTTGTATGTGGTTTCTGCAGGCTTTTTTGTAGTGGTTGTGGGGTTTATGATGAAAGTAGCAGAATCTGCTTTATCCTGTGCTACTGGTCCCACCACCACCACTGCTTCTGCATCCACACCGATGGCATCCACCAGGGGCTGTGCTCCAGGGGCTGGCCCCAGCACCAGCACCCTTCTCCTTGTGCCTGTGCCACACGCTGCTTCAGGGACGAATGCTCTCCCGGACCCCTGCCTCTCCACCCCTGCCAACGTTAGCATTTCTTACCCCACCTTTGCTGGTGGGAAGAGCTCAGCCTTTTGTGGCTTGCATGCAACTTTTGCAGTGTGTTTCTAAGCCAAGAGTGAAAATCACAGACTTCTCGTGATTAATGCCACTGCAAAATTGAGCAAACTCCAGCTGGATCGCAAAGAAGCTCTGCATTAGTTCAAGAGCATCTCCCATCAGACATCAGGAAAGTATGAGAAAAAGATGTCAAGGAAGTTTTCACAACAGGCGCTGATAAGCAACATGAATAGGCTAGTTGTCATCCATTCATTTAATTATACTTATTTAAATAAACTATGCCTTCAAACCTTACAAACCTTGTCACTAGGTAGGCAGGGCACAAGAGCAAGACTTAAAAGTTGGCTAACAGCAGATTGCTCGCTGGAGCCGCAATTCATCCTTGCACCCAAGAATGAGAAACATTTCCACAAGACCACCTGTGTTTCAACTGGGATGTAAAGCTCTCAACAGGGATGTAAACCCCAGCTTTGCTGCCTGTGCAGTGGCAATTTCATACTTTTTATACTTGGTCTACAATATTTATCCTTGTTTATGGAGTGTTTCAGTAGTCACACACAGGCGTGGTACCAGGTGAGGGACAGGAAGTCTAAGAGCATCGCTGGAGGTGTTGGTAGCCCCTTACCAGCTGGCCAGCATGACGCACACTGCACATCCCTCCTTCCTCCCCCTGCAAAACCGCAGCTGCACCCAGGCACGGGAAAAATGGGAATTACTGACTTAATAATTGAAAAATAGGAGGCAGGAGGCTCCTGTCTGAAATCAGGAGAATGTAGTTTTTCTGTTATTTAAGGAATTTCTCAGGACAGCAGTTTTGGAGGCAACTTTCCTTCTGTGTTGCTGACTAGCTCCAAGCCCCGGTGCTGCTGGCCGGGCTGCCATGCGGGGCTGCTGGTGCTCCTGCTCACAGCAGGGAATTTTTCCTGAAGTAAATAAAAAGCTGGTTAGAAGAGATGACAGTCACCTCCTAAGTACAGAAAACATGCCAAAAGCTTCTTCTGAGCAGCACCTCTCACCAGTTAACATACCCCGTTAGCTGGGTACACTTATTTAAATTAACTTTTCCCAAATAAGACTTTTCTGGAACAAACAGGGGAAAAATATCATGGGGAGCAGGGAGGGTCTCCCACATCCCCCATCAGGCAGAGCCTTACCTGCCAGTTTAAAAGGAAATGAAAGATAAATGCTAACATCTGTGACCGTACATGCAATGGTGGCAGGGGAGGCTAAATGCTAAGTAGAGCAAGAGACAGACGTGTCTGGCAGAGTCACCTATGCATAAAATGAACCTCGGTGCAGTGCCCCAGGAGCAGTGTCCAGTCTCCCGCAGTGAGCCAGCCTGCTCTCTGGGGACCCTGCCTTTGGCACCCTGCGTCTTCTGCCCCCAGGGTGCCACCCTGCTCCCGGCCGTGACCTTCTCGCGAACCTCGGCTGGTACATTCTCCTTTCTCCTGCTTTCCGCAGGTCTCTCCCCTGTCTCATCTGACGCCGGAGCTGTTGCCACCTTTTCTGAAGATGGTCTCGTGTCTCACATCTTCTGTTCACACTCACAGCATCTATCATCTGCAGACTTGCTTCCATAACTTCTTTTGGCATATGTCAGGTCACCATTTATTTCTACATTTTATTTTTTTAACAGAACATCCCACATGCTGCAATCAGTACTGCTGATTTATAACCCCCTGCAACCTCTCTGTAGCTATTTTTCTAAGCAGGTCAGGAAGCAATGTCAGAGCTAACCCTGCCTCCCCGCAGCCAAACAGGGGCTGCTTTTCCCAGCCCTTGGGTGAACTGACATGCAGTTGTTCTTAGCTTATCTGTCACATCTGGTTTTATTCACACATCTCCAAAAGACAGCCATTACATATATTTTCCAGCTCTCCTAAATGTTCCTGCCTTGCATCCAGATGGAGGAAGGGTGAGGTCACACAGGAACATCACTCTCTGACAGCTCCTTGATGGCTCTGTGCATAGAGATGCCAGTCTCAGGCATGCTCCTCTTCGGGGTGCTCTTATACTTAAGAAAATAAATCATAATAGCTACTAATTAACTCTCTGGCATCTTTGCCCTACAGCCTATGCTTGCAGCCAGCAGCCAGGCACAGCAACCAGAGCACAGCGATGCTGCAAGCACCGCACCACCTCCACCTCTGGCTGCCGGAGCCTGGACCACTCACTGCCCCTGCCATGGGGCTGCCCCCCCCCCCCCAGCGATGCTTGGGCCCACCGAGCCCCCCATCCTGGCTGCCCAGATGCATGCCCGTGGTCCGGAGGGTCACCAGGAGCCCTGGAGCAGGACCCCGTCCCCATGCTGGCGGGAAGCCCTGGCTCTCCTGTACGAGCACAGGGGGCAGCTGAAGACAGTCAGGTTTGCAGAATAATAACAACCACCTGTCAGGTCTTATTACTCAGATATTTCACACCAGAGATTTGTTATATTAAAGGGCACTGAAATTACTTATGTCAGGTAGTTGAATTATAATTAAAAGCTATGTAGATTATTAAAATACTCTTACAGCAATGGGGAAACATAAATGATAACACAAGGCAGCCCCATTACAGAATTAGCTTACCAGCAGAGTTTTGCTTTGATTTGTCATTAAGGGGAATGCCTGCCCTCCCTCCAGCACCCTCCGCCTCTCCCTCCAGCGCCATTGGCTCTGGCACGCAGCAGCCACGAATATCACAGCTCTGTGCAACTTCCACCAGCAAACAACAATTTAGCATTTCTCCTGGGTGTCAAAAATCCATGTGAACCCCACTGGGTGAGCCTTATATGCAGTGACAGGGAGCAACACCCACCCGGAGCCTCGCTGATCTGCATCAGCCATCGCTGACCGGGAGAATGCTGCAGAAAGGAAGGGAAGATGGCAGCATGGTGGCGGGGGGTGTTGTTGCTTTTTTTTTAGCCTGAGAAAAAACCCCTACATTTTGTTATATGGTCTTATCTAAACAAACACAGAGATGATGTATATGGACTGAATGGCCTATGAGTTTGCAAAATTATTTTCTCTTTCTTATTCATTCTTACATATGTGGAGGAGACAGTCATGATAAACTGTAAAACCATATGATAAACAGCAGAGTAGTCTCTAAGCCCACTAGGATTTAATCAGGATGAATTTAATACATTTAATAGGGTTCTGCAATAACTTTCTTGAACCCCTACCACACCACATCCCTGGTTACTGGATCAGAGATGGGAGCCCTGGCTGCTCACAGGGCCTCCGATCACCCAGGTGTGTGACCCACGTCCCTGTTCCCTCTCCTGTCTCTCACTCCATCACTGCACAGTAGCTGAGTTTCTACGGGAGGGAGGGAGGGAGGGAGGGGAAGAGCCCCACGGGTCACCCACAGCTGAACCACTTGTCATCTGTTCCAGCTGACCAAGTCACCGAAAGCGGGTCCTTCTCCTCCTGGCTGCTGTATAACCGATGGGCACCGCCGCGTTCGGAACCAGCAAAACCCACCACAAGGGTTTGCACAGGGAGAGCAATAAACAGGATTTGGATAGCTTCAGTTGATGCTTGCATGGCGCCCAGGTCTTGGACCTGGCCTAGTTTTCTTTCTCCCTAGCAAATACATATTGTACGAGCAACTTAACAACCCCAGAAATTTCTCCAAGGAATTGCTAGTGAGCAAGACGCAACAAGAAATAAAAAGTAGTGGTGGTTAATAATAAACCAAACAGCATGGAAAGAACAGATTGTGCTCAATATTACCGTCTTCCCCTAGATTTGGGGGTTTGGTGGGGACTTTTTTGGGTTTGCCGGTGGCATTTTTAGCTGATAGTTCCCATCTGGGACTATAAATTCATCTGTGTGTGGAGCTATTTTCCTACTTGTCTGTGCAGCCATTGGGATGCTTCATCAGGAAACAGCAATGCTTGAACCATAAAGTGCCCACACAGGCACAGGCGCACGTAACGTCCTGGAAAGGAGATTTGTCGATGTCCTGCATACATGTTAAGGACAGTTTCTCCGTTCAAAAAAGCTTTCTTTGGAAACTGCTGTTTCTTCATAGCCAGGTTAAAGCGGCTACATGAGAACTGCAGGACAGCTCTCTTCCCATCGTATTTTCCTGCCAGCTTCTATGCCAGCCAGTCACCCCATGGCCACACCAGGGCAGGGCAAGGGAGGACTGTTCAGTTGCGGCGTACCTACAGCAGATCCCCTTCTGCCCATGGGGCAGGACTCATCACTGATCATCGATTATCCTACACATAATGGTTGGATGTACTTAGCTCCCAGTGGAACTGGTGGACAGGTATCTCTGGAGGGACACCCTTCTGTGCGTCCTAGGTGGATCATTTTCCAGAGATGTCCATGGATGCCTCCCAGCCAAAGCATATAACCAGGTCATGGAGGTAACCCCTCGTGGTGTATTTCACCAAAAAAAAAAAACCCAATTCCAGCTGCAGCATGAGTGCTGGGGCTCCTGCACAGCTCCCGGCGGCCCGTGTACGGGACTGATGACATGCATTTGAGCAACCCCAAAAACAGAGAATGCAAATTCAGGGGGGCCAGAACCCACCTGGGCTTATCCTGTGAGTTAAATAAGATTTCATTCATCACATCACTTATTTGCTCCACAAGAGTCACTCAGTGCTGATAATAAATATCCCACCTGCCCGAATCGCTGCCCTCAGGGCTGTGCAGGCAGGGTCTCCAGGACTGGATGGGAGCCACACAGGCAATGGGGACACACCACCAACGCCCAGTGACAGAGCACTGGAACCCTGTGTGGGAGCTGCCGGGCAGAAGCAAGATGTCTCCTCTCTTTCCTTTCCAGCCTCAGCCTGAAACATTAAACTACTGTCACGGGCAATACTTTGCCAGACCGCTGTAACCGCCAGGGAGGGAGGCTGGGGAGGTGGCACCTGCATAGCATCTCACGTGTGACGTAGTGTGCTCGCCCCTCCGGGGAGCTGTGCCTCCCTGCAGCACCCATAGGTGCTTGCCTGTGCCATGGGCAGAAAAGCAAAGCTGAGTTGGTTTGAGCTGGAAAGCAAGCAGGATCAGGGGGCTGGGTGGCCTGGGGTGTCACTGGCTCCTGCCCAGAGGCTTGGCCTCTCCGGTCCCTGTGTGTCACCCCCCCTCAGCGACCCTCTGGCATCACCGTCCCATGGGGAAAGACAAAAGTCCCAGTGCCAGCATTCCCTTGCAGGTGGTAGTGTGCTTCCTCTCATGGAGATGTGATGTAAAAACATCCAGGTACTGGCAATCATCCTCTGCATCTGAAAATAAATAGGCAGGAAATCCTTTACTGCTGTCTCTGTAGGGAAGAGGGTGGAAATAAAGAGTGAAACTGTTGGGAGAGGAGCATGCATATGTGTGTGTCTCTGTGTTAGTTCACTTTAACTAACACTTTAACTAACAAGCTATGATCTTCTCCAGAACAGCAGATAAAATGGCAAATGAAATATAGAGCAATAATTCTGACACTAAGGCGAAGTTGCTGGTTTTAATATATGCCTCTCTGCATGCAGATAGGCCATAACATGACAATAATGAAATATAAATGACCTACATAAAAAAAAAGATAAAATCAGGTAATTACTGAAGCATCAGTTCTTTACAAAATAATTGGTAATGACCTTTGATAAAGAAATCACTTTTGTGATATTGCTGACAGTACAATTTTCAACTCTGAGAAAACATAGCAGCTGGCTCTAAATCAGAGCCGGCACTGCCGGGGCTCACCGTGGCAGGGGGAGGCGTGTGCTCCTCTGGGCAGAGCTGGGGGGTGGCCTGGGGGCAGTGTGACGTGGCACACACCAGTTCCGTGGGCACCGTCCTGGGGAAGGTGGTGCCACCCAAAGCTATCAGGTCCTGCAGCTGAACCAGGAGGTGATGCTCAGCACCATGCTCTGTGGCAGCCTCATGCTGAGGGATGATGGGGTGCCGGGAGCTGTGCATGGCAGCGTCCCACCGAGCACCCGGTGAAGCCACTCCATCCAACCTGAGCAATCTGCTACGGTACTGACATCAGCCCCCTTGAGCAGGAGCTGGACCAGGCACCTCTGGCTGTCCCTTGCAATATGTTCTGTAGAACATTGCTGCCCCCAGGATGAAGCTGGGCGGGCAACCCCTCCATCCCCGTGTCAGGGGATGCCCGAAGTCAGCCCTGCCCTTCGAAGGACCAGGTCTTGAAGTGAGATGGCGTTTGCTTCTCCTCTGCCTTCCCAGACCCTTCTTCAAGCAGGAAATCCTGCCTGGCTCCCCGGCTCACTCTGGGCAGGCTGGAGGACAAGTGTCAGATGGAAATGACTTTTGATTGCTTCCAATGTGGTTGAGATTGCAAACAAAAGGCTGCAAATGTCACATCCGATCTCCCCACAGCAGACGCTCCCCCTGGAAAAATTTCCAAGAAGTGAAGGAAGGAGGAGATGGCAGGAATATCTCAAAGGAGCCACCTAACATCAAGGAGTGACCATGACCTGATGTAGGCAACCCTCACGGAAATGCGCTGGTGCAGTTGCAGAGCTATCCCCCAGGCTTTTAATTTTTCTGCTGATCATGTCAACTGAAAAATAAGGGAATGACTGATGTTAGGAGGATTCAATATACCTCCATCTTACTGGGAAGGAAGAGTAAAACTGAACCACGGGGAGGCCACATTCCTTTTGTCATCAGCAGCGTCAAAGCAAGGGCACAGCTCAGTTTGGCCACGCTGCGGGGCTGGCTCCTGGTGCCTGTGGGCTCCCACGGTCCCGGCTCTCCCTGCTGCTCCACGTCTTCCCCCACTGCTGCGGACAATGCAGCCAGAGCAGCGTGGAGATCATATCCATCATGGGAGGCTGAAGCTAGATGTATATTAGAAAAATTCTGCTCTGATTCTTTTGATCCCGTAAGAAAACCCATGTGGATGTAGAATCATAGAATCATGGAATCACTTAGGTTGGAAAAGACCTTTGAGAGCATCGAGTCCAACTGCTAACCTAGCACTGCCAAGCCCATCACTAACCCATGGCCCTGAGCACTGCATCTGTGCATGTTTTAAACACCCCCAGGGCTGGTGACCCCATCCCCTCCCTGGGCAGCCTGTGCCAGTGCCTGACAGCCCTTTCAGTGAAGAAATTCTTTAGTGAAGAACTTTTTCCTATTTAACATATAATATTTTTCATCTTCAACATTTTCCCATATTAGGAAACGAACCAAAAGTGATGTTATAAGGATGCACAGACAAGTTCATACTGGGGGTCTCCTGTCTCCCCTGCCCCGCATCTTCCTGGGAGGACCAGTGGGTGCCGTGGGGCCTGGGTGCAGAGCTGGGGTCTGCTGCTCGGGTGCCTCTGCCTGCAAGGACAGCTGGCGCAGACAGTTGTCCTTCACGCTGGACGTATATGATGAAAAGAGGGAGGTGGAGGCTCTCCCACCTGGGGCTGTGCTGCCCCGAAAGCCCTCACTGCTGGCCCCAGTCTCTGCCGAGCCGCTGCCCCCCAGCTGCCCACCCTGAGCGCGCCAAGGGGGCTCGTGTGCCCGGGGAGGGGTGCAAGGGGCCAGGCTCAGGGGGTCGGCTCCTGCTTCCCACCAGGATTCCCAGTGGCGAGGGTTGACAAAATGCAAATGTGCCACAAAATGCAAATGTGCCATAACAGCTGCTGACCAAATAGGTGCAATAAGATCAGCAGATTTCCTGAAACATGGTAGAGCAAAAAAATAACCATAATAATAGCCCAAACTCTACTGAAACCATATTCACAACCACTGAATCTTTCAGCTTGATGTGACAAACCTTGCAACACACCCACTCCCCTTCCCTTCCCCCACCCTAAGGAGAAAAAAAAAAAGATCTTCACACTTTTTCTAATACCAGCTGGTTCAAGTTTCACGAGACAGTTACTGACAGTGATATACTAAACACAGGTTAAACCTGCCATGATCGCAGCCTCTGTGTGTGCAGCGAGGAAATTATAACATTTGCATGAAACGACAAGAACAGCACCATGGAAAACCCATTTAGGGGCGCCCCAGCCAGGGGCCACCCTCCTCCCTACAGAAGCGTGAGGAATTCCTGCACCCTCCCAGCAATTTTGCTCAAATTCCCTGGATGGCACCGTGCCTCTGGAAGCATAGGGGCATTTCCCAATGCACAGAGCAGCCCCTGGGCTCTGCAGGTGACAATGCAGCCCCCTGGGTGCCAGCTCACCCAATGGGACCCATCCTGCGAGCATCCCCTCGCAGTGCCGGTACCCACTGACTTGGCCACATCTCCTTTGGCTGTGGGGACACCAAAGGGCACATCAGAGAGGTGGCTGCCCTACCAGATTTACTGTTCTCCCACTCAAATTCATGTTCCAGCATTTTTGGAAAAGACTGTGGAGTCTTTTGAATGTGAATACACATAAAAATGGCTCATCATCCTTCCTTCCCTTTAGATGAGCATTTTTTTCATTTTTAAAGGGTGTTTCACAATATTACTATTCTTCTCAGAGTATTCTAAAAACTATGACGTATGAATGATGTATGATATTAGGAAAAATTTCTTGACCAAAAGGGCTGTCAGGCACTGGCACAGGCTGCCCAGGGAGGTGGTGGAGTCACCAGCCCTGGAGATGTTTAAAAAATGCGTAGATGCGGCGCTTAGAGACATGGTTTGGTGGTAGGCTTGGCAGTGCTGGGTTAATGGTTGGACTTGATGATCTCAAAGGTTTTTTCCAACCTAAGTGATTCTCTGAAGAGGTGAGCAACAAGGCCTGTAATGCTTTGATTAAAGCCATACAGATGGCTATATGGATATATGCAATATATTATCCATGATATTATGCAATACTAACAGCACACAAGGATAATCCTGCTGAATGGGTGGCTGTGACTCCTTTCAAGCTTCCCAGATCTGATACTTTATAATGAAACCTTGCTCTGGTAAGAAGGAATGAGGATGGTGAGTGTTGGCGCCTGTAAAGTGAAGAGAACTGCTCAAGGTTGCCGGGGCGAACAGCGATGGGAACCGACACCAGAGGCCGAACACAGCGCATGGGTGGTGACTCCTGGCACTCGGTGTGCCCAGCACTGGCCGTGGGACTCCCAAAAGGGCTCTTCTGCCCCTCGGAGCCTTAACCTGCTACAATGCCCACTGCATCCAGATGTGCCCAGTTCTGTGACAGTCACAGGCATTTTGGTACCTTATCATGGAGCTCTGTCCATACCAGTACCACTTGCAAATCTCACAGGTCTGGCTGGGACCTGCAGCCACCTGTGAGCAGTGTGGTGGGCGGCACAATGGGGCTCTCGGCCCCTCTGTCCTTCCTTTGCCTTTTCCATTCCCACCTGGGTTCCCAGCCTCCAGCACCCAGGCAAACACCCACCATAGATGACCACAACTGGGGCAATTTAAGGGAAATGCAATGTTGTATTTCATAGCTGAACAAACACCAGGCGCAGCGTGCTGCATGGTGGCAAGGGGCACAGACCCACCCAAGGGACCTTGGCGAAGGAAGGGTTTAGTGGAAAAAAAAAAAAATCTGGCTGCTAAAAAAATGTGGACGAAAAATTTCCTTCTGGGGAGGGAAGGAACAACTTGCCTTTTGACTCCGTGCAGCTCTTGCGGCTGCAGAGGTGTCCCTGCTGAGAGCGGAGCATGCCTTCTTTGTGTCTGCAGCCCGCAGCTTCCAGACCAAGTGATGAAAAAGTTCCAGGAAAATCAGTTTTGCAGATGTGTGCTCTTCATTTGTACTCGGAGATGCTCCCAGTTCTCCACTTACGTGCCATCTACAGGTTAAGGAGAGGGAATGCTTAGCCGTTCCAGCAGGCTATTCCTTTTAACGACCCATGTTTATTAATTTACAAGCTTTACATACAGACCCATTCCATAATGCTGCAATTTGCATGTTAATATAGAAGTTGGTATAGGTTTTGAGCCGCTGCAGCTGGAGCGGTGGGTCTGAGTACCAAAATGGCACTCTGCGGCTCTGCGGGGCTCTGGGAGAGAGCGGCTCCGGCTTTTGTTGGCGCGGGCAAGCACAGCACAGTTACAACGGCACAGGGACCAGTCGGGGAGGGTCTGGTGAAGACAAGTGTCATCAGCAGAGAGCTCTCTTCATCACGTTTTAAATTGCTTTCCCGTAAGCCCCAGCAAGCCTGACTACCCCTCGGAAACCCAGCTGGTTAGCACTGCCAGCACACCGCTGTGGGGCAGCAATGGGGCCTTGAGGTGGGCTGGAGGTGGGCGGTGGGTGCAACTGCGCCGGGTGCTGCATGGCGGGCAGCCGCGTCCCACAGCACTGTGAGCGCTGCTGGGGCACGTGGCGTAGCCCTGCTCCCGGGCACAGTGGCTCTGCTGCCACCATCGCTGCCACTGCCTGGTGTGCCTGGGAGATGAACAGCTGAATCCTGCATCACCGGGAGACAAATGAAAATTGGCAAATTAGAGATGCACAAAAATTCTTATTGGCAAAATACTCTTTTTTTAGTGCAGTCTCAGGGTTTGATGGGGCTTTTTAGTGATTTAGGAACAGCCCAGTCTGGAACTTCTGAAAACACACATAGAGAAACAATCCACCTCCAGAGGTATTAAAAGCCTAATAGATCCTACAGTTCATCTGTCCCCATCTAAAGAATTCATTTTTCACACTTTTCCAATTCAATACATATTTTGAAGTCTAAGATGCTTTTACTCCAATTCCTACCCCAGCTTTGTCTGGAAATTAGGAAGCTCACCAACTTTGTGATCTGCTGCTTCTGAGTGCTGCAGCCTCATTCCCTAAGACAATGAAGGGCACGAAGGATTGTTCACATTTCCTTTCCGAAGGGGGAAAAAAAGGAAAAAAAAGAAAAACAGGTGCTTTAAAATTTTCAAGGTGCAAACTAAATTACAAGATGCCCAGGAATGTGCAATAGCATTTCATTGTTTGAGTTTGGAATAAAAGACAGATAATTAGGAAATTGGGAGTCTATTAATTTTCCAAATTTACTCATGCAAGAAGCACTGAGCTATGGTGATATTTGCTTACCTCGTCATTATGCAAAAATATATTAGCTAATTATTTTGACTAATGCAATTAAGATATGCACATTTAGCATAAACTATACAATAGAAATGTTACGGTCAGCAATTGCCGAGTTGCACTCATGGGCAGCAGAGAGGCAAAAGTCTCAGCACAGTTTCTGATGGTAAACCATAATATTGCTCCTATTCTGCCCAAACTGTTGTTATTAGTTCTGTTGCAGTAATTAATTTACTTTACAGCATGACTAGGTGGCACAGTTAGCAGCAGTATTAATTTTTGTTATGAGCCACCTGAAGATGTCAGCTTTTGAGCAGCAGAGGCTGTGCCTTTAATTGCCTAAATCAGTGGCGATACAGTAACTCTTCCTGGGATCCAATTAGGACCCTCAATAGCTCATTCCTTGGCTCTGTTTTGCGTGAGGCCACCTTGGTACCCACCCGGGACTGCATCACTGCCTCCGGGGTGCTGGCAGTGGTGCGGGAGGGGTCACAGCCCCCCATGCTGCTCCCCAGACCAGAGGAGCAGCGATGGGCTTTGCCCAGGCTGCCAGCTCCTCTTGGCCCACTCCGGCGCGGGTGTTTCTCTCCTTTTCCATCACACGTGCCTGTAAAGCAGGAAGAGAAACTGCTTGGGATGCTCTGTGCAATGCCCTGGGTTTCCTTGCTGAACACCACTGTGCTAGGGGCATGTTTCTTTGGGGTGAAAGGCGTAATTCCAACCCCCCAGTCTTTCCCCACATTTCTCCACCCCAGAACAAAATCCCACTGGGAGCTAGAAATGAAAGAATTTTGGGTGAAGCTGGAAAATTCAGTATTTTGCTACTGTCACATCTTGTCCACGATAAAACCTCCTCTGGCGTGTGGGGAATACATTAGCAGAGCTTGGGATTGCCAGTACCCCCATGTTTCCCACTGGTTCCCAGTGTCCCCCTGCTCCCCACATCCCCTGCCCTGGGCTCCCCATCCTCACCATACCAGGCTGGCCTCGCAGCCCCATGCCCCCCCCCAGACTGGCCCCTGCTTAGCCCCGCACACCCCCTTTTCCAGCATCTCGGTGGGCAAACATGGGAACAGGCAGTGCTTGAAAACATCGGTTCCTGAGGCCCCAGCCAGGAATGCCAGCTTTCTGCCCACAAAAGTCCCTGGCTCCCACCCCAACAGGTTTCCCAGGATTGTGCCGTGTGCTGAGCGCTGGGTTGGAGAGCCCCAGACTGGGCACATGAGGCCAGGGGGTGAAGGAACACAGGTGGGTTGAGGAATGAAAGGGCTCCACTTCCATAAATTGTGTAATGAGCAAGTTGCTTTTGGAGGGCAGGAGGGAGCAGACCCTGGGCCAGAATCCCTTTGCAGCTGTGGTTTCCCTTCCCTCTTCCAGCTCCACCAATCTTGGTGGAGACCGAAGCAAGCATCCAGGGGATTTTTCCATACCTGGTAGGCTTGCGTGGTCCAGATGTGATCAGCGCAACTCGGAAGCGAGTCTCAGCAGTGCTTTCACCACTTAAAGGCACCCCAAATGCCCAAGGTGCTGTAAAGAGCAATGCTGGGTAGGGAAAGAGGACCAGGGATGGGAGAAGAGAACAACACTTGGACTGAAACCTCGGAAGGTTTGGGTACCTTCCTTCTGCTGCATCTCCAGCTTTGCTCAGCACTGGCTGTGCTTCCAGTGGAGTCATTTTGGCTAATTTTGCATTAACCATGTGGACTGTCAAATGGTTTCTGCTGTATTTTGTTGCCCTTTCAAATATTTCTCAAAAAGTAGGCTATACCATCTGGTGGACAATCTACCTGTGTGCCCAACAGCAATATACCTAGCACAGCGCTGAAGGGCCTGCAGCACCCAGGGCTGCTCGGCACCGGGCGAAGGGAGATGACGGCATGGGTGCCGGGGGGCTGCTGGGGCTGCGTGTGCGCAGAGCCGGGCTGGGCTCTGAGTGCCCCGCAGCAGCCCAGCTCAGGGCACCCCGCGCTCCCCGCAGCAGCCCCCTGGCAGGCTGCATGGCTGTTTCCCCGCTCCTCGCCGTGCATGGGGAAAACAGAGCAGGGGCTTCCCCTAGCTGAGAACTATTCTCCTGGAACCACATCATCAAGTTTTAAACCTCTTTCCTTTCCTTTTTATTGATTTATTTTTGCATATTGCACATTCACAGTTACTGCTGACTCCACACACTTCTCCCTCCTCACAGCACACTCCAATAGGAGTTGCCAGACAGGTTAGAGAAGGCAGATTATACATTGCTGACGGTATATATAAATCCTCATTTATATCTTGCCATGGGAAGAACAGGATGGTCTTAGGAAAATCACTCAAATAATTCCTTGTGGATTGGTCTACATTTTGTTATCAAAACCAAAGGGCTCGAGGATCGTAAGAGGAAACTAATAATATCAACATTCATCTCAAAATATACATATCAGCTAGGTGGGCAGGATGACAGTGTTAAAACAATCACCTGAACCACATCAGGTCCTCTCCCTCAGTGCATACACACACACCCCTACATAATATACATGTCCGTATATAATGCGTGTGTAATATCCGTAACACGCATGTATCAGTTAGTCAGAAACCACCAAGGAGTAACAAAGCTAGCAGGTACAATTTAGTCCCTTTGCTGAGTTGCTTTTAAACAGCACTGTCCTCCAAAAGCTGCCTCCCTTTTTACGCCCCAGAATTTGTCCTTTATCTCTGAGAGACCCAAATGAACCCAGTCAAATGCAATAGGTTTAGTTTGTGTTTTAGTGCTGGGATATGAGTGGAAAATACGTGGTGCTTCTGTAAAAACATTCTGCGGGTCTGTGTATTTCTCTTGCATGCTCTAGGGGTTTTCAAAACCATGTTACACGCAATTTTTTGTCTTGGGATGCAATACTGAGACAACCTTCACTAGCCAGAGCTTAAGGAATTAGGGAATAGATTTACAGAGGGGGTTTCGGCCACAGCAGTAGGGAACTTGGCTCTCAAACTTGAGGCCACAAATAGCAGTTCTAAGATTATTAGTGATTTGATGGCTGGTGGAGTTTTCCCCCTCCCCGGCTGCCCAGGGAAGGATTCCTGGTGCAACCGGCACAGCTGGGTCTCGGCATGGGGTGATGCAGGCAGGGGTGTGCAGCCTGCTCAGGGCTCCGGCCATGGTGGTCCTCAGGGCTTTGGGAGTGACATGCGTTGGTTTCACAAACGAGATATCTGAGCCCTCAGTTCCAGAGTAAAATTCCTCCACAAAGCACCACAATTCCAGAGTCTTGTGTTCCTAGAGTCCAGCCCAGAGGTCAGATCAACGTAGAAAATGAACAGCCCTGCTGCTGGGACGCCTTCCCCGGTCACAAACCGCTGTCGGTGGTAGGTCACCATTTACAGCACCAAACCTGCACAGTGCAATGCCGGCAGGGATTGTGAAGGGCTGCGGCAGCTGCACATGGCAGCTCCCCTGCTCCCCGGCTGCGCTCAGCACGTGGCTGCTGACAGCAACGAAATTTTCATCTTATCTGGGTTTACAGAAGTTTTCTGCCACAGTAATACAAAAATTCCCAAAACAAAAGGAGGGTTTTAGTAATATTGGGGTGTGTTCCAGGAAATGCGCAGGAAGGTCTCCTGGATGCCGGTGATCCCAGAGACACAGACACAGTGATGGGTGCTGCCCTGGAGGGAATGCAGAGCTGTTGCATGAGCCATCGAGGACCACCACGCTTCTATCTTCCACCACAGGGAAAGCTGAGCCTTATTCGCACTTACAGCATCTTTTGGAACAGCATTTCCACTTTAATTCATTAAGACACCCACAAAGTCACCTGCAGGCAATAGCCTCCCCAGTGCTTGGGGTGAGGAGCCAGAGCAGCACTCCAGCAGTGCCTGGTCCCGGCTGTGTGTCCAGGGGCTGGAGGCAGCCCCCCGGGCCGGGGAGTCACACTGAGAAACATTCATTGTAAAGAGAATGTGCTCCATAATTAAAACTTTCTGCTATTAGGGGGTTTATGATCTAATGATGCTATAGGAAGCAGAGTTTATGGTCACTGAATCAGGACTTGATTCTGAAAGTGCAATTAACAAATCACAGAAACAGTGTATCAAAGTGCATCATTAGAGCCAGAGCTGCCCTCCCCTAATGAAATGCTAGCTTTAGTAGTATAATTATTAAGATCACCATTTCACTGTTATAGTAATAACTGTAAATAATTGCACAATATTATCTTTCACAGAATCATCTTCTCTGCATAAATTAAAAGGTTCAAAATATAATTCACAGGGCAAAACCCTCCCAGGAAATCCATGGGGAAGATCAGAAATAAACAGCAGAAGTGATGACTTGCCTTGATTGCAGCAAAGACATGTGGCTTCATCATGTGTTCCTTTCATAAGGTGGTATCTCTGCCTAATTGGCCTACAGGGACAGAGCAGTACTACGGAAGAATAAATTGTTTGGCTGTGTGACCAGAGGTACACAGAGTCCAACAGAGTTAAATCGTGGTTTCAAACAGAAGTAATGGTTACATGACATCTTCGGATCTATTTTTAATTAACTACCAATAAAGCTGTGCAGTAATTATCGGTTGCTCTCAGTCCCTACCATCCATGATGTATGGCTGTTGTTATTACTGCTGCTGGTGCCATCCTTATTCCATCTTCTGCCGAGGATTTCAAGGAGAACACAGGTGCTAGGTGGGATCTCATGTCAACCAAGGCTTTGCTGCATCAGGGATGTTGCAGCTTTCCCCAGTACCTGTATGGCCAGCACAGAACAAGAACCAAAAAGGCACGTGTGCAGAAAAAAACTCAAAACACTCTAATGAACTTTGAGAACTCTCCTGCTAAAAACAGAGCTGCCAGCAGACTTCAGGGCTGGGATTTAGCAGCCTACAGCATCCCAGCTCATCTCAGCCTAAGACAGGCATCAAACCACAGCAGATAAAATGTGCTTCAGAAGTACTTATTTCTTCTCTACCGATCAGAAATCAGGCTTAGGTGCTCACCACATTTGTAGATGCCAAAAACTTGGTGAAAAGCTCCCTGCCCTGGTTGCCCAAGGGACTGAGCAGTGCTCGAGTGCCTGCGCTCAAACGTGCTTCGGCGTTGCCCATGGCCAAAGTTAGGCCAGGTACACCCTCCTCTGTGTTTCCACTGAGTATATTTGCACTGTGTGCGTGAATACACCACCACCTGTCCCCTCTGCTATGGGAGAGGGTGCAGGCAGCACACAGGGATCTCTGTTCGTGGAGCAAAACATAACTCCGCTGGCATTACCCCCAGCTGCTGAACAGTCTGTTTCCAACTACCATACTGATTAAAGTGGACCTGAACTTAAAAAAATAATAATTGGAAAGATTTATTAGCACTGAAATTGCATTCTTGCCTGGAACAAGGACTTCTTTTGATACAGAATAATGTATTTCTGTATAAAACATGGAAGTTTAGAAAGCCTTTCAAAATGCATTAGCATTATCCAAATAATACATAAATTGAGATGCTAATGAATGATACTTCCTTAAAAAAAGGGGGGGAAAATAAGCAACACAAGGCTGGATCTCTAGTAAACATTAAAAAAGTCTTGTTCTTTACACTCCTGTAACTTATTTCCTGTAAAAAGCAACTTCGATTTTTTTGGCCTTCAACCTGCAAAAATATGAGCCCGTGCATCAAGGAACAGCATGTGAAAATGCCTAAGGAGTCAAATGTTTGTTCTTTGCTTTTCAACACAGAGAAATCCCCGGGGTGCTGATAGCATCCTGCAGAACAACGTGTTAACACCTGCTTGTTGCATGGTCCCCTCTCTCCTACCGCAGCCCAGGAGGGACAGCCTATGGTGCAGAAATTCATGGGGAAAAAAAAACTCTAGAGTATGAGAGAGGCCATCAAAAATTCCTCTTCAGGATAGGAAGGATGTACCTACAGCTGGAGACACTCTAGTCAGCTGGGAGGAATGCAGTAGGACAGGTGGAGAGAGGCCATGAGGATGAGCAAGGCACTGGGTGGTCTTCCATGCATGGAGACCGCCAGGGCTTGGCTCATTTATCCTAACAAAACTAAGGCAGAAGGACGCAATTTCTCCCTAGCAATGCATCTGAGGCGAATGCTGGGGAGAAGGAAGAGCACTACAAACAAAAAGATAATGTCTTACAGAAAAAGAAATGGGTTTCAGCTAGCCTTTAAAATTAAACTGCCTGGAAACTCTCTGTCTCAGAGTGGTAAGGTTTTGCCTTCCAATGGGAGAAGCAATAAAACCAAAATGCTTTTAATAAAAACATGTCGTCAGGAGGTTCAATAACAAGGAATGGCCAAATTAGCATGGGGGTCCTGGGCTGGAACATGGAGCCTGGGCTCACCTTCGACTCCAGCTTCACAGACGGCAGCAAGAGGCAGCAGGGGGCATGAGGGCTGAAGGTGGGTACCACTGCTTGTACCTGCGTGTCAGGGCTGGAGAGCTGGTGCACAGAAGCCAGGCTGCTCCACACCTTCCACTCATGCTTTCATAGTGGGATGTGATGAGCAGTGAGCAGCATATTTGCTTGCATAAGTGACACCTACAAGAGCTCGGGCTGCTTTTGAGAGCCCCATAAACCACCAGGATCACCATAAGAAAGGCTGGGCTCTTGGGTAATGGTCAGGCAGTGTCCTGCCTGGATGAGAGACTGGCAATCCAAACGGATCACCATCATGAAACAGGTACAACTTGTTGTAAGAGCAGCAGCTTCAGGAATCACCAGTCCCCCCACAAAGGTGTTACTGAGACTCACTCGAACATACAAAACTCACAAATACAAAACTACAAAACTGCAAAACGTACAGAGGGGCTCTGAGGCAAGGGTGTGAGGCAGGGAGATAATTAGGAAAGCAAGGATGAGCAGAGCTGAGGAATCACTACGCAAGCAGGCTTTGTGGCTTTGCAGAACATGGAAAATGCAATCACCTGTGCAGTTCAAACACGAGCCCAGCGAGCACCAAGTCCTAAGCGTAATCAGGGGCTCAGCAGCTCCCTTCCAAACTCAGAAGTCAACAGCCAGCTTTGTGAGCATGAGAAATTGCACGGCAATGCGATGAAGCCGTGGAAATGTCAAGCCAGCTCAGCCAACATGCTCTCACCTTCTGGACAAGCTCCAAGCTGGGACAGGACACAGACTGCTCCCATGACAAGGCAACCGCCTGGCTGAGCTGGCAGGCACGAAGGCAAAAGTCACATCGAGGAGCTCCCCATGGATAGAAAAATGAAGTGGTGCAAAACTCCTGTCCTGCCAGTAATGGGAAACAGGAAGAAGAAACAACCGTGTGATAACTATGACCTCTCTCAGAGCAAGAAGATCTGCATTCCTAGGGTGCAGAGGCAACGCTCCAGCAGCCAGAGAAGCCAGCCCAAATCCCGGCACTCCCAGATACCACTGAAGAGCCAGTTTAACACCACACTGTGCCATGCTGCACTGCTCCTCTGTGCTGTCCTGGAGGGCTGAGAGACTCCCTCATGCCAAAGGGCATCTCCTCCTCCTGTGGTATCTGAACAGGTAATGATGACTTCAGAAGGGCATCCACATGGGGTTACATGGCTTCTAGCTTTTAGGGAACACTCTCTCCCTGTTCCCACCTCCAACAAAGCTCATGAGTCCTTCAACCTCTCAGGCAGCTGCACTGGAGGGGATAACCTGCTCACTCCTGTGTTAACTTACACACAGCAGAAACAATGGCAGAAGTGGGAAGCCACCAGCACAGCACTGGAGCTTCTATAAGAAAGGAGAAGAGAGAGGACAAGCCCTTCACCCCACAGCCACAGGCCTAGCAGGGGCTGGGTCTCTGACCTGATGGGGGAAGAACTGAACAGGAGGCAACAGCTGACAAGTGGCACATGAAGGCAGAGACCCCAAGTGAGATCCCACATCACATACATTAGTGCTGGTTACATACAACCACTCATCCACCCAAGTTCTACCCTAGAACATGCCTACATGCAGCAAAACACCCCCACATCCAGCTCCTACTCCACCAAGCTGCTTACTCCCCCCACACCCACCCAAAAAGCTCTCTTCTTCCCCCATACTTAAGCTGTGGGAGGCTTTGGGCAGCCCCCCATTACGGGCAGGTGTGCACAGAACTGATTTGCAGGTGCATTCGGAGAGCTGGAGTTAGTGTTAGTGGTTTCCTCACTGCATTTTAAGGCAGAATCACCCTGCAGCCTGGCACCCACAATGAGCAGAGCCTCTGCTCAGAACAGGCCCTTACAGACAAGAAGCTCCTCGGTGCGTGGGGTGTTGGAGAAACGGTGAGCGCAAGTGTTTTGCAGCTCAAAGGTGGGGTTTACAAAACGACATCCAAGACTAACCTTGGAGTGAGTATCCTTGCCAGAGAGTGCAGCAGCCAAAGTGCAAGGCCGTGCTTGGCATGGTTCTGCACCACTCCATGCCCCGCGGCCTGCAGCACGCCCTGCAAGCAACCCAGGCAAAAGGAGAAGCCAGGTCCATGGGCTCCGTGCCTCCCCCACCAGACTGCTCCTGAGACACGGCCTTGGTACTGCAAGTCTGCTGTCAGTGGTTCCAGCTTTGTTCAGGCATAAATAGCCAATGTTCACGGGGGAGAAGCTGTCTCACCCGGCTCAGGGTGCACGCTTGTACCTTCCACGGGTGCCATCGCCACAGCTGCACATGGCAGCACTGTTAGTGCAAAGCTGGTGCATGAGGAAGTCATTCTGAGAGCGTTCACACACCAGGAAATTCTGTTTCAGTAGACATTTAATGCAAATTTCAGTCAGTATCCACACTGAAGCCTTTGCTTGTTGAGAGTTGATAAATTTAAATGGCGCTTGCCTCAAGTGAAAAGATCTGAGTTTTATACTGTAGTATTCACTGTGGATCTTAAAAACAATGCATGCACAACTTACATTTAATGTATGAACTCATTTTTTAATTTCAAAAACACAGTCACTTTTTAAAGTGATGTGCAGCCATGAATTTGGCAGACTGCTTAATTCCATCTACAGTTAGGGATAGCAGGGAGCCTTTTCCATTTTGAATCAAATGGAATTTGTGATTTGCATGCACCTTTTGAGTCAAAATCAAACATTTGCCCTGGATTGGCCCTAGTTTAATTAAAATGATGAGAATGTGTGATATGCTTTTGGTCTAAGGCAAAAAGGATGCACAGCACTGAAATTTGGAACAATCATAAAAAAATTGAGAAAAGCATGGTTGGAAGTGATAAGAAATGCCAAGACTATGTATTACATGGGATCACGGGATGAAAATAGAAAATATCCTAAAAAATTTCTAGCATACTGTGAAACTGTTGTTGGAAGGTTTGGATAGGATTACATGCTTTATAGATAATGTCCCTGTAACTAGCACTGTCGAGGTTTGTAATCTTTTCTGTGGTCTTTCTGTAGAGCTGATGGGGATGTTCATTGGTGTGAGCAGATTTTCCCCTCAGTGTGGTGGAAGAGAAAGGGATGGGGATTTTATCTCGGACCTGAGCTGGAAGAACTGGTGAGTATCTTCACATTTGCATAGATAGATTTGTGTATACATTTCCATTTCTTTATGTGGCAGGAGACATGTCCCTTACGAATGTAAGTTCTAGAAAACAATTGTTCATTTCTAGTATCAATGTAGGCAATCAAGGGTTCTTAGTCTGTTGCTCTTGCCACTTACACCTTTGTGCAGTGCAGGATTCAAGAATTTGGGGTATCAATATTTCAAAACATTGGTAAACTGGCTTTTGAAAACCTCATAAACATGAACTTCCCTTTTGTCTTCCAAAGCACAGTACCCAGAAACGAGAAACACGGGCATGTCATCCCGCCCCAGGCTGCAGCGGCTTGCCGGCATGGAGGAGGTGCATGCTGCACATTGCTCGGAAGAGCTCCATTTCAGTGCGTGAATTAGTGGATGAAAGACTTAATCCCTCCTCCCGATCATCGCTTTCATATAGCTATGTCTGTTCCATCCAGCCTATCCAGACCTGTTTTCCGCTGTCACATCATCCTCCTGAGTCACTGCTTTGCTCAGGTTGAAGGTAACCAAAAGCAGGGAAGGGCGGTATACGTTTTAAGAATTTATTTTCCCTGAAAAAGTTTATTCATTTTAAAAAAATGTAATTTCAAAATGCTGTTAAAAAGAGAAGATGATAGAAATAGATTTTGTTTTCACAAGAAAAAAACTGCCACTTGAACAGCTGAGTTATTAATAGTCTAAAAGCTTTTTCACTTTTAAGTTGCTTGTTTCATACCAGTAAAGAAAAGAACAAAGGAGGGTTTCATCTGACCTAATTCTAGCCATCCCAAAGCTGGTCTCTGGGCTGCTTTTGTAGCCCTCACAAAACCCCTGGTTGCTTCGCAGGGCATTCATCCCCCCTGCCCTGGGCATGTACTGTGGTCCTGCGCGCCGGTGGTGCTCCCAGCTGCGGTGAGGACAGGGCAGTGCTCCCATGGGCCTGACACCACTGCAGTAGCTCCTTGGCTGCTCACCCACACATGGAAGAAAGCACAGTGAAGATACCGTAATGCTGATGGTGGTTTAAAGGGTCATTTTTATAACCACCGTTGAGATTTAGTGTCAGCTGCATACAGCAGTTTCATATGATAAAATTTCTTCCCATATTAATTTTCCTTTTTTATGAAGAAACCCACATTGGGTCTCCATTAGCCCATCCCATTTCCTACAGCACCATGAGAGCTGACTTTATTTTAATTTGTAAATACTTTGATGTCTGTGGACTTGGCTCTTGTACAGTCCTAACCTACCAGCAGGAGGTAATAGTTTCCAGGACTTAAATTTACTTGATTTCCCACCATTCTTCACACTCCCTGATTTGCATTCATCTTAAGGGGGAACTATTACTTTTCAAGCTGAATTTTCTTCTGCTATTGGGCTTGCTGCTATTGCAGGAGTCACGCAAGGTTCCATTCTTGCAAACCAACCCATACATGTGGTTTGAGAAGAATGGGTGGAAATGTGACTAGAAGGGGCCAAGCAGCAAAACTCCAGATGATTTGGGAAGGGGAGAGAAGGAAGAAGAGTGAATAGTGAATGCCGTACCACTTATGTAAAGGATGACGCACCTGTTTAGTTAAAAGTCGGGAAATGTCCAAGGACCCTTATTGCCACGTGACGGATGCACAGACTGCTAAGTCCTTGGGTTGGTTATCTTTAGAAGGGACATTTTGTCTTAGATTCCTGTTGTACATGCAACGTGGCGAAGATGGAGGCTTTAAACATGACTGCTAAGGAATAGAGTCTGCACAGAGACAACTCCTCAAGGACATTGCGCAGGCGCGAGATATGTAAATGAATTCTCAGAATTGTAATGAATATGTAAACAATTTCTTGGAAAACTAATGAATAGGTGTGAGTAGCTTGTATAAAGGGGGGGACTGAAAAGTCCCCTCGGCGTGCATGACTTCAGTGGAGCGATCCCCCATGCACCCAGCGCTGCCGAATAAAGATAACCTCTGCTCGCCTGCATATTGCTGACTGATTCTTCAAATCAAGAGAGATGCAAAGCGTTAAAAGCTGGGCTGGGAATGACTTGGAGAAACTGGTGAGAATTCATCCCACTGTCGCTCCCCTGCTCTTTGAACAAGATCTGAAGGGAAAGTGTACGAAAACTTCCTTTTCCCCCCACTACGTGCAGTGATGCTTCCAGGGGACCAGTTTTCTCACCTTCCCCTGCAATATCCCAGGCCTCACACTAAGAGAGCCCACCAGGGCAGTTGCTCTCCCCCGGTTTCAGCCTCCAGGAGCCACCAGGCTGCGCTCCCCAAAAGCCACATAACATACCAAGGGTAAATCTGAGCAATCAGCTGATGAGGTTAAACCCCATCTGAGGATAAAGCCCAGCTCAGCCCTGACTCCTGTGCCACACAGCAAAGTGCCCAGGAACTAGAGGAGCAAGAGGAATTGGTCACTGAGAGGAGATGGTCCTGCCCCAAGGGCATCTTCAGCCAGGACAGGAGGGAAACTGGGCCACCCAGCTCGCCTCAGAGCCCCAGCAGTGAGTTCAGTGTCCCCCCCCCAGTATCAAGCACCCTTTCAAAGCCTTTAGTGAGGCATCCACAAAAGCATCAGCCAGCATTGCTGTCATCCTGCCATGCACAGCTCTCGCAGGTTGTAGGGCTGTCATGAGCATCCCTGTCCCTTAAGGAAAGGTCAACCAGGCATCCAAGGATGCCCAGTGCAAAAGCAGACTTAGCATAGATACAGCTTGTTGCCACAGGTCAGATGGAGAGAGAGATGCATAAACATCCCATCTTTGAGAAAGATGCCTTCTGCAGCCTCCAGGCTACTCAGCATACCCTGAAGGACCAAGCTCTTTGCTCAGAGAAAAGACAACCCCAGTCCTTAATGCAATTTTAGAAGCGACATCTTACTCCCCCTCCTTCAAACTGTTTTGGTTTGGTGCCCAGAACATCTGGTCACCCTATAGCCTTTTTTTCAATCCAATAGATATGTTTTCTCAGCACATTGCCGACTGCCAAGAGATGAGCTGCAACTGCTGGCACCAGGGAGCCAGAGACACATTAACATGCATGGCAGCTCTGCAGGCAGCCCCCTCCGATACCGGCGCTCGGTGGCTGCTGCGGGGCCACACGGGGCTTCGCCACTGCCAGCATCACCGCGTGCCCTAACCCAGCACCTCTGCCCACACAGGGCAAGTTTGTTTCCACTGAAAACTCGCGATTTAGCCCCTGCTGAAGGGAAGGGGGTTTGTTCCGTTTTGAGGACAGCGTAGGCTTTGGGGGGTTGTTTTGGGGCGAGCAGCAGTGCGCCCAGGCAGCTGAGCAACGTGCCCGTGGCAGGAGCCCTGCACCCTGGCTGAGCTCGGACAGACACCGGGGCTGGCTGCTGCCACCGCATTGATGGGCAGACTGGGAACGGCCCTGCCACAGTGGGTGTGCAGCCCCCAGCTGCTCTAGAATTGAAATTGTCATTATTAAAGTTCTTAAGTGTATTGCCAAGATTTTTACCATTAGCTGTTTGTAAAGAAACTCTTTCCCTGTCAAGCTCCCCAGCAGTGGGGGCTCCCTGCCCCAGCCCTCCCTGTGCCAGGCAGCAGGAATGTCACCCACCACGGCTCGTGCCCATGGCTGGAGCTTTGCAGGAGCAGCTCCGCACCCGCTGCTGAGGCCGGTCTAGCTGACACAGACACCGACCTCACGCCCATGCTGGGGAGCATCACTTTGCAAGGTGACCTCCCCAAGGCACACACTTCCAAGGGATCAAACCTGCCCATTAAATACAGTCATGGCTGAGAAACAAATGCTGGCAGTTGGTGTGACACACGTGCAGGGGGATGCGCAGAAGCCCTCTGGGGTGGCAGGGCACCGAGGACACTCAGGACCTCCAGCAGAGCCCGTGGGGACCTCAGAGAGCCACCACGGAGTGACTGACATCTCTGCTGAGGACCCAGCTAAGCCTACAGCCTGTCAGTGAGGGGCCTTGGGGTGTGTGGGGCAGCTCGAGAGCCTCTGCGCTGGGTGCTAGTGATGGGGGGGAGGCACAGGGATGCCCCGAAGCCGTTCCCTTCTCTGCGTGTATCACACATGCTCTGCACCTCACCTCAGCTTGGGGAAGAAACGCGTAACATGGCAGCTTCCTCCTGGCAGGACGGCTGTGTCCAGCCTCAGCACTGAGCACCCTTGCTGGCGGGGTGCAGGGCGTGCTCCCCCAGCACTTTGGGGGAGTGATGAACAGGTAGCAGCTCACAACTGTCTCAGTCTGGGGGTCCTCCGACACCTGCCACCACAAAAGCCTCTCTACATGCTGTCAGATGGCTTCAGCACATGCTATGGTAACCTCTCTCTTGTGTATTCCCCAACAAATTCATGTAAAATGTTGCTATAATGTCAAAAGAGACCCTTAGGATCATCAGATTTCAGAGGTCTAACTTAAAAAAAAAAAAAAAAGCCCAAGGACCTTGGCATACCTAGCCAAGCAAAATGTGTTAACACTGAGAATAATGACAGATCAGCTCTCTGGCACAGCACCACCCCCACTTCTGCCAGCTGCTCTGGGGTACAGCACCCAGCAAGCAGCATCCCAGCACCCTCTGCCAGGCTGGGGAGGACAGCGGGGCCGGGAATGGCTGCAGCCACCCCAAGGGAGCATCCTGACTGCAGCATGGCCTGGAGGGAACACCCAGGGCAAGAACTGGCAGTGCCATGCCAGAACAGCTGTCACGGACTAGTGTCCTGCAAAAAGGTCCTGAGCCTGCTTGCCCTGCTCCCTGTCAGCCACTGTGTCTGCACCCCTTTGCCGCTTGTCCCTGCCTTGCCTTGGGTTGATACTGCACTGGTTTTTTGGAAGGAGCAGAGAAAGAGGACTCCCCATGAAGCGCGAGCCCATGGATGGCAGGTGTCGTGGTTGCAACGGGGCTTTCAGCCTAGGCGACGGGAGTTGCATCCTGTTGCCCAGTGTGGGGTGTGGGAGCTGCGCAGCCCCCCGTCTCCCACAGGAAGGAGCAGGGTTGGTTCACTGAGCAGCAAGGGGGAAAGCGCAGCCAAGTTCAGCACTGTTTGGGTTAGCAATACGCTAATATTAGTACAAATCATAACATTTTAAAAAAGTGTAACAAAATAAGCAAATGTTTTTTTCAAACCTTACCTCAGTCATGACATAAGTATTTCAAGATGTTCACCAAAGTATTACAAATCACAGTGTGGGCTATCAATCTGTCAATGAATAGCACAAGCTTTGGTATTTTCAAGTGATATTTGAAATCCTAACCCCATAAGAAAATTAAATCAGGCAATAACATCCTGTTTTCTGCAGAGAGCATTCAGCTTCCCCAGCAGTGGGAAAAGGCTGCCGCTGCTGCACTCCTCATTCCTTAGCAAAGCATGTAATGCAAAGCACCGAGCGTTAAGCCCTTCTGTTTTACACTGCACCCTGATTTGGAAGCAAATATTTTTCCAACAACATCACTAATTTGAAAGCTTTTTGCAAATCTGAAACCTTCTCACAATATTGTTTTGGGGAAAAAAAAATCACCACCATCCACCAAACTCCGACCGAATGAGCGTAGACGTGTTGGTGCCAGAAGCCCTCGCTGGCAGCTCAGCCGGGAAGTGCCAACCCACCGCGCCAGGCGTGCAGCCACCCGCACATCCTGTGGGATGCAGGTGGGTGGCCGTCCCAGCCACCCCAGCACAGCCCGCTGCCGCGCACCCACCAGCACCTCTCGCCCGGCTTTTTGGGATGAAATCCGGGGGGAAAAAAAACATCTCCCACAAGGTGGCACTCTGCCGTCTGCTTCTCCCTTGGCCGAGGGCTGGGGAAAGGCGCAGCAGACCCCCGACAGCCGTGCTCAGGCAACCTTTTTACCATTTTCCAGTGTTATTGGAACATTTTACCCAACAGGTGTAGAGCATTCAAACGCCAATGCAAAACCCAGGCGAAGCTGTGGCAGGATACAGAGAAACAGCCAAATGGGAGGCACAGCCCGGCTGTCACTAGCGATGGGCACGAAGGCAGTGGTGCCCCCTGAGCATCCCCCCTGGGGCTAGCACCCTGGGGGGCACCCACCCAAAGGGGCACCAGGCACAGGCCGAGCGACCAGGTCCCGCCTGAGAAACTCCACCTCTTTGCGAGTTATTTTGGGGGAACACAGGCTGTGCTCCGTGTCCCTGCCCGTGGTGCGGGACTGTTGCAGCAGACAAAGGGAAGGAGAAGCACAGAGAAACACGGAGAGCGGCGAGTTCCACCTCGCCAAACCAGCAAGGCAGCCTGGTTCTTTTTTTAGCTGTTTTGCAACTGAAGGAACTTCCAAGAAAAGAAAAAAGAATTTAAAAAAAAAATAAAAAGAAAAAGCCCAACATTTTGATTGAGATTACCAATACGTGAAAATAGTTTTAGGGGCCAAGGATGCAGCCACCAAGGGCTGTGAAATGTTGGGAGGCAGGGTGTAAATTTAAACCTAGATGATTCACTTGTTTAAAAAGACGAAAGTTTCAAATTGTAGAAGTGCAGAGGCGGATACCCTGAGCAGCAGGGACTGTGCCTGCCCAAGGTCGAGCCTGTATCCTGAGCTCTGGCCATGTGGCGGCCACGGGGCGAGGGCTGGGTCCCACCGCTTTACCTGGGGGTGCCACAGCCTCCCAGCAACAGGGAGGGGAGCCTTGGCCCTCTGAGACCGGAATGAAATATATGACAGATGGTTTTAAAAAAAGCAATTATCAAAGGGGAAGATTTTGGAACATATCCTTTGAAATAAAAATTTGTTTAGCATTTTTAGCAGCTGAAATAATTTTCAGAACATCTGATGAGAGGTTTAAGTGCTTCATTTCCTCCTCTCACTCACCAAGCCATCCGTCTGAAGATTGTCTGTGGCACATCTAGTTCTCTGGTTTATTGCTATTGGTATTTTTCACTAGATAATGGTAGAATTAGAGATCAATGGAAGAGAAGTACGAACCACAATATTCCCGTCCGTTTGAATGTGCGGGTGCTTTTGAAATACTCCACGGCTCTGCAGAAGATGGAAGCAACATATTCTGTGACTCTTTAAATACAACTACATAAAAGTATGTCTTTATTACATCTTTCATTTCTTCCCCACTTTTCTCTGTTCTTCTGTGCTTCCTACACACACACACACGAAAAAAAAAAAAAAAAAAAAAAGAAGAAAAAGGAATTAGCCATTTACCTTGTCCATTATCCATTGGAATTACCAGATCACTGGAAAAATTAATAAGATCACGTACCTGAGGGTGAGAAAGTACCCTTCTCTCTATCACAGGCTGCAGGCACTGCCCAGCAATGCAGCGTAACTTCTTTGAGCTCCAAGATGTGATCTTCATTTAAAGGCAAGAGAAGAAAAAACAGCACGCCAATATGTAAGTGTTCAGGACAGATTGCAGTTAAAAATTTGGGATTTCTTTCTAGCTGGAGTGTGTTAATTTTCAGTTTCAAAATTTCCAGCTCTTTTCCTCAAGGGCTGCTGTAGGAGCCGGAGCCACGCCAGCGCTGCCGCCCTACCACCCCAGTACTCACTCTGTGAATATGAATTCACATTCAATCCACCAGAGCTGCTTGCAGCTGCCACCCAAGATGGTCAGTGGCTGGAGGTGAGTGCAACAACCACTTCTGTGTTCAGAAGATGCTTCTTAAGAAGATTGAGAATTTTAGACGGAATGCTTGCTAGTTTTTAAGGTCTAAGGTACAAAGAAATGAGGTGAGATTCTGCATGCCGCACGTGCCCAACACCGATTTTCAGCATCTTCTGAAATTTGGGATGTTTGAAAACTCCTCCAAAATGTTTCAGCCTGCATAAGGGATTTGGATCATCAAGACTGAGTTGGTATATGGCCTCAAATAGTCTCCACCACAGGAGATCTTCAGTCATGGAGAGGTCTCCCAGCCTACCCACGCCACCCAGCTGCAGGCGAGGGTCAGCCTATCCACTACAACCTCTGGACTCAGAGTACAAGTAATATTCATAATAAAATATTCATTAAGAAAAACCATGCGGCAGCAGTAGGCACTTTTCCCTAAACCCAGACTCAGTCCCAGCTGCGAAGGGCACCCCAGTTGTCCTGGGTGGCCAGTCTCCGCGCAGGGGACCTGTGGGAAACGTCTGGAAAATGCTTCATGTGCAACGGGATGAGTCTTGGAAAAGAGAATAACAAGGCCCTGAACGAGATTAGGGCACTTCACTTCTTCTGGTGCAAATTTGGAGGAGAAACACACTCTGATCTCCCACCGAGGGGGAGATTCAAGGCCTTTAAGTCTCTTAAGCTGCGTTGGTTAGGGCTGAGCTGCGAACCTCCCTACAGCTTGTTCTGCGGAGGGGCGAGGGAAGGGGGAGCACTGCCAAGGGGGGACAGTGGGGGCTCTGTGCCAGGAGGCCGCCGCCGGGGCTGGGGCATCCTCCGGGACAGCTTCGGCAGAGAGCTGCGGTGCCTGGCTCTGCACCAGCACCAGCACCAGCACCAGCACCGCAGCTGCTCACTGCTCCTCGCCGTGGGTCCCTCCTGCCTTGAAGCCACAGCAACTGCATGGTGGCCGGGAAATGGCCACCTACAAAGGGGGGTGAGGAAAGGCAGGAACAAACGTGTTGAACCACAGACCCATCCCTGGGGAATTGAGCAGTCAGATGTGATTAGCTGCAAAAGCTTCTCTTTTTATGGGAAAAAATAGGGTAACTAACCTTACAGCTAAACGTGGCTAATGAGAGACTAGGAACATGCATTCTGAACTTTCAATGCAGTTATATCTACATTGAAGGTTTTTTTTCAAAAGTTATTTTTGCAGCATAGACCTGAGTAGAAAAAAATCCCACATGTCAACGGGTGGATCTAAGCACCGTGGAAATTAAAGCAGAATCCAAGCAGATCACAAGCTTGCGTCTTTTTGGGTTTTGAGAAATAAGGCTTGGTGAGGAAGTGTGCCATGTCTCCCAGGGTGTGCTAGGGGAGAAGCAGAGGTGCTGCTGGTGGCTGTGGATGTTCTCGGGGCACAAGTCCACTCCAGCGAGGACGCTGACTCTCCGGAGGAAACTGCACCGGGAGCTCCTTGCTCCCAGCTACAGCACATGCAATCGGAATTCATCCCTCGGCATGAGAAAAACAGTTTTCCTGCAATCCTGCCGCATCCCCGGGGCACACCCCCGGAGCAGCGGGTCAGGATGCGGGGGAGCCCGCAGGAAGCCAATTCCCTGGTTGGCGGCAGGCGCAGCCCCATGATGCCAGGGAAAATGAAGCAAGTGCTTTCAGGGGAAAATGGAGGAAACACCGAGCTGGAGGCAGAGGGATGATTTAGCAATAACTGAAACGCAGCCATCGGGAGCTGGGGGCTGTGGGCTGTTTTTCATTCTTGTGCTCCAAAAGAAAGGTGCTAATTTTCCCGAGCAGACACTGTGAGGGGCGGGGGTCAGCACCATGACCAACAGGCACATCACAGGAAGGGTGCTGCTGTAAAAAAATCCTTTCCCCCCCCCCCCCCCCCCCCCCCCCCCCGCAGTTTCAGTTAGCTGGAAGTCAGTGAAAGGGTAGGGAGGAGCTGTACGGCACAAAGCCAATGCACTTGCTTTGGTTAAAGGACTCGCTCAGTATCGCCACGGCTGCCCAGACCAGAACGGAGCAGGCACAGGGCACTGCTGGGCACAGAGCACGATGCTCCCTGTGCTTGCTTACACGCTGCATCTGTCCCACGCCAACTGTTTCAGTGCTTGGGATCCAGCATCCTCCCCTGGCAAAACTTTTACATAGTCTTGGTGCAATTTCCCAGGTCTGAGACTTCTTTTTTTAAAATTTTGTTAGGACTCTGATGTAGGCAAATTCGTGGTTTCCTAGGACTGGGATAAACTAAAATAAACATGATTTAATCAAGGAGACTCAGTCATGAAAGAGGAGTGCAACGCGGGTGTGTGTGTTTGGGAGTACACTAAATCTTTATGGATTTTGCTGTGCAGCTACAGGGGGACCAAAACACACAGAGATGTGAATCACTCCAGGGGCATGAGGTTCTCATTTAAAGTTTTCATGCCTGTCATCTTTCCTTTTTAATTTTTTATTTTCTTTAAATTTTTTTCTGCAATAAAGACTGTCTTCATCTATTTCAACCATAGATTTTTCTGATTAGCCCCCAAGGAAAATGAAAAATGCACCGGGCATCTAAGTGTGACTCGTGTTTCCTTAACCAGAGCACTGCAGATGTGCGTGTTCAGCAGATCCTCTGTAAGAAACCAGGGCACTTTGGAAAAAAAACTTCTGCCACTTGGCTAGGAGGGTGCCCATCCTTTATGGGACTTTCCCGGGAAGTTTTCAGGTTCAGACTCTAGTTGCTTTTTAATATGACACTCCTGGTCAGTTTGAGCAGGAAAGTGCATCCCACGAGCGATGCAGACGCTATGTTTCAGTAACAAGCACCAAGCCTGGGCCCCCATGGACTGGCTGAAGAGCAGCCGGTCCCGAGCACCGAGGGGCAGCCAGGGCACCTTTTCTTCCATTGGTGGCTTTCCATCCCCCAGAAACTCCTGAGACACAGCCAGCTTAAAGAAACCTCCCCGTTCAGTGACCAGCTGCAGGGATGGAGTGGGGCGACATCTCCTAAATGAGATGTTAAGCCCTTTTTTAACACTTAGCACTGATTTCTTCATAATTGTCTTTGCATATTTCTTACATGTAGATAGCAGGGAGGTATCCATTTCTCACCCAGGCCAATGCTGGTCCTTTCAGAAGCCTTCAGCCTCGAGTGTGTGGTGCCTGTACAGTCATCGCCAACACAGGGTAGCAGCTCAGAGGTCGGAGGCACTGCTCCCGGCACTGCTCTGCAGGAATCATGGCCAGGATCAGACCCAATATGGTGACTGAATATAGAATATTATCTAAAAAAAAAAAAATTATGCCTTTAATAGTAGTGGAGGCCTGTCTCCTGGAAATGGTCACGGATGGGCTGCAATGCAGTGCAGACAGCACAGAGCCCCCCAACTTGAGCAGTGAGAGGTATTAACTCTCCCATTTTGCAAAGTTTTACCAGCTTCTGCTGTCTTGCTTGTCTCCAGCACTTCAGACCTTTGAATTACAAATGGAAATGCTATTAAGCAGCGAAGTGGTACCGTTGCAGGTTAGCTGGCTGGTAGGGGAAGGGAGAACGTAACATTTTGTTCCTGCATCGTGCAGGACAGAGACCATGGGGAAGCGTCAGGGCAGGACAGGGAGGGCTCACCCTCTTAAGAGGTTTTACTTCCTTCGCATTTGTCCAGCAGGTTGACACATATGACATCCTTGCAACGCGATGCTTCAAGATTTGCTGGCAGTGGAACAGGCACTCCCACACTTCTTTGCCAAGAGCTTTCCACTTGGTCCCCGCTGCCCCATCTGCCCCCCGGCATCGCAGTGGCAGCAGCAGGGGTCGTCCCAGCCTGCCAGCATCTCCCAGTACCAGCTCTGGTCTGCTGCTCCCATCCCCAGAGACAGCCTGAGTGGCCCCGGTGGGAAGTGGCCAGCATCTCCACCTGGGACAATGTCAGCCAGACCAGGCCAGCCATATCCAGAAAACAAGCAGTCCTGCCCATGAACACTGGGGCACCCAGGGAGAAAGCTGAAAGGTACTGCCTGGTGGGGGGCTTCCTAGCCACAAACAGTACATTATGCTAAAAAACACATCTATGAAGGAAATTTGTTGAGTTGAGCCAGTATCAGCGATTTGGGATAAGTGAGTCCAAGGAGATGAAGCATGTTTAATGTAATTACACATCCACTTCTTGTGATGTATGAGCATGCGAAGCATTACTAATCCCCAAACAGATACCTGCAGGGAGGACAATCACGAACAGCTGTTTGGACAACAAGAAATGAACCAGAGGAACTCCTGGTTCTGCAGGCGGAGATGCTCGGGAGTCAGAGCTTGTCCGGTAACTGCAGGATTTACAAGGAATTAAACAGTGCTCCATAAGAAAGTACATTAGTTTCTTATATAAATTCCACTGCCGACTCATTTATTATTGTAATAACCTTCAACATTTCCATTATTGGAGAGGACTTCTGAAATGAAAAATGACTTCCCTAACTCAGCGTGTGGAACTTGCCGTCATACCCGGTTTGGCTTCCTATTTCAGATGGCATGAAAAAAGACATAAAGCCTTATGTGCAAAGAGTGCTATTGATTGCAAACTAATGCATTGTGTGAGTTTATTGTGTGTTTGGGAGTTAATAAATAAGAGAGATAATGCAAACGGTATCTCTCTTCTTGGCTTACTCAAGAAATCTCCCACTTGCTGGCTGCCGAGGACAGTTAAGCTGCCAACACCTTTGGTTACATGAAACCCATTTAATTATGAGAACCTGTAAGCTCTTTACCATCATCTTACAGTACCTCAATAACCTATATTTTATTTACACCTAGTTTCCAACTTGATGATGCTTATTATCAAGCATTCACCTAAGTGAGGGATCAGAATTACTTCTGTGAATGTGGGGGGCTTGTAGAAAGCTAACAGAGTGAGGGCTGCCGGGACTGCAGGCAGTGCTTCTCGGAGCACCCAGGGAACCCCTGGTCATTAAGGGCTGGCAGCAAACGCGGGGCTTTGTCCAAACACCATAGCGTGGGTCGAGGTATTGTCCCATGTCACAGGACCTGACCCAGGAGGGAGGTAGAAGAGCAGCAAAATGTTTGTACGTACCAACAAAGACACCAGGGCCCCCAAGGACCGAGCCCCTCCACACACTGTTTTGCGGAAGGCGTGGGGAGGCTCCCTCACACTGATGCCCAGAACTCCCTCTGAGAGACCGGTTGTGAACCCGGCCCAGCGCCGCGCACATCGTGTGCACTGCATGCACCACAAGGCTGAGCCCTGGCTCCCAGAACAGCTTCCTGAGGCTTCGGGAAAAGCCCAGCTTTGGACCCACAGCTGGCAAAATGGGAGTCCTGCTGCCAGCTGAAGTCCTCAGTCAGCAAGGCTGTAGCCTTTCAGCCATTCCTAGCGTGATTAAAATGGGTTTGGAGCACATGAACCCCAGAAATTTGACGTTAGTGGCTCTTTGAAGTATGGATGTATCAGGCATGGCCCATACTCATCCGGGATACATTTGCCCCAGCAAACCCCCCAGTGGCTAGGAAGAATTTCTGCAGTTCTCCAGTGCCTGGACTTGTTCACAAAGCAGGACTACGGCTGATCCACCAGCTTGAACAAACCCAGGTATACTGCAACCGCTTTGCGTTATAGGGACATACACCCCACTGCAGCAAGCAGGCCGTGACCCAGCTCTGCCACATGCCGCAGCCTCGTGAAACGAGTGAGCCCGGAGGGGGGCCATGCCCAGGGTGGGTACGGGCACCCTGCCACCCCTCCGGGCAGCGGGCAGCACCTCCCCACCGCCACCCACACCTGATGCACAATTTGCTCCCTGCTGACAAAAGCGCATCGCTAACTAAGCTGTATCCTGCCCTACACACGTGCAGACAGGCAGTGTCAGTTTTTCTGCCGTTGCTGCCCGTGCACACTGTAAGTGGTAGATATAGGTCAGGGAACCATTAGACCGGATAGAAAACAGAATTGAGATTGTTTTTTTAGACAGATCTGATCAGATAAAAACCAAATCCAACCACATTTGTATAAACAACTCAGACATAATTATTTTTAAACTATTGGCCAATGTACATGTTGTCATGTGTGTCCTGCTTTCAGGAATTAATGTCTTTTACTCATAAGCCACCTACTGCTGTTTACTTTATTAATGACATTCTGGTCATCTGTCCTGAGGGCAGTAAATGGAAGCTAAATTTGGCTCACTGTCTTCATTTCAATGATTTAGTCACTGGCACTGACTTTTTATAAAGCTGCACTAAACATGGACAAACATAAAGAGAATTATTGTTTGCTGCTAATAAGCAATCATGTGGCAATAGCTCTGTTTTGCTGCAGAAATGAAGAGAATTTTCCATTGTTCTTTTCCAAAGGCAGCGCTGGGGTTATACATGTCTGATGGCTCTTAGTCACGACCTCCGGTAACCACTGCAGAGCAGCTGTCACCCCACACATGTTGCAAAACACCCAGAGCCACCCACTGAGATGTTTTGGGGAGGCTGGGTAGTTTCATTGTGAGCAAAAAATGAATGAGTCCTCCTAAAAGAAAACATACTGACATCAACTAAACAGGTCACCACTATACTAGAAGTGATAATACATTTCTTAAGCAGTCCTTCAGATGTTCGATAACGCGCAGACCACCCAAGTTAATTTAATGCAAATATAATTTAACAGATTCCTTGTGTACGTCTTCAAATTGTCTCCAGCTTCTTACAATGCATCCATCTAAAAAGGAACCAGATTTTAAGCTAGCTCAATACTTTAAAGACAGGGTTGAAATGGATGGTAAAAATGTATTATTTGCCCTCCCCACACAGGCACACACACACACTCCCCAGGGATGCAAGGTTCCCACCCTGTGCCCAGGGAAAGTGGCACAGCTCTGGGCTGGGAACAGCGTCAGGGACCCATGTGGGTCCCCCAATGAGGGGCAGGTATTTGGGGCTGGCAGAAAAGGTGGCACAGATACCAGCTCCCACTAGCTTTTAGCATCGGATGATAGCTCCGAAGAAAGAAAAGAAACCACTCCTTCCTTCAGACGGTGCAGACAGCACCTTGTGGCACGCGTCTCGCAGCCAAGGACATTTTCCAGCAGCATTAAACCTCAGTTCATCTCAGGCAAAGTGAAAGCACATGGGCAGGATCCCCCCTGCCCAGGCATGCCACTGCCCGGAGGGGAACCCGTCGGATCCAGGGCTGGGCACCCTCTGGATCCAGAAACCACAGCAGCAAGAAGCAGCAGGCAAATGACAGCTACATTTTTACTTTACACAATGGAAACCAACTTGATTCACCAGACCAAACATTTCAGCTCAAATAATGATTCCCATTAAAGAAATGACAACCCTGCCTTATAATGTGTAGCGTATAAAGGCAGGCATTTATAGTATGGAAAACTAATTGGTTTAGGAATAAAATTTGAAAAATACAACATCTTCATACAGCAGTGGGAGTGCAAACACTCCTATTTTAATGAGCTTCCTCTAAAGGAAGCTAATGTACAATATTTCTCTGTATGAGTTTGCATTAGAAATCTGCTGAGATGGGAATACTCATTACCTGCTACTATATGAGCTTTGCACAAAAATATTGGCTTCTCCTGAGTAACCTGACGTGATTATCAATGGCTTGGAGAAGGCATCGTGTGATTGAGGCCCGAAACAACCATCATGATATGCAGGTGTGTGGAGAAATTTTTGCAAAGATGCAATGACTTCTTAGGAACTACACACGATGAATAATAAACGAATTGGGGAAACTCTTTAGTCCTGATGTCTCTGATCAGCCCCATCTTTTCCACTTGCTGTCTAATGAGTCTCATTTATACTGCTGCAAACATATTTTTCTCATTATTTCTCTGTAATTCTGGAGCACATGCACCAGCTTCAGCAGGGCTGAGGACCTCCCTCCCCCATACACGCTGTGGCTCTGCTGGCCACCAGCCGGGCTCGTGCCACCGGCAGGACACCCCGGGCACAGAGCTGGTGGGAGCAGCCCAGCATGCCATCAGCCATCTGATGAACCAGGAGCTTCGGCTGTGGGCTGAAGGGCAGCCACGCTGGGTCTGGCACATGCAGGAGGCAGGATGAAACATCAATTTACATGTGAGAATGGATTTCATTAGGGGTCATGCCTACAGGTTATTTGCTCTTATCTTTCCTTGTACAAAACCCCGTGAAGCCAATTTAGGCAGTTCAATGCTGACCTTTGAAAAGCATAACCGTAACGTTCAGTAAATTATATCTTTACAGCTGTATCCCATTGTTGCCAGCCACCTTTCATTCAAAAGCTTTACTGACCCTTGCAGCATCTCCCCCTGTACGGTTCAGTGCCTGTGCGTTGCCCTGCGCCGGCATCTCCTTCATCCCCTGCCAACTGGGGCGGTCCTGAGGAAGGGGGGCCCTGCCTGCATGCTTTTCTGTGGGGCTGCCAGGCCGCTGGCGTAGTTCAGCTTGCCGGTGTCAGAGGCCCTGCCAAGAAATGATCAAGCAATTTCTATGCCCAGCAGCTCTTTTCAAGTTGATGACTTTTTGAATTTCATTTCTGAAGGCTAACTTTTCAGCAACAAAATATAGTCACCCAGTGCATGTAAATGAAACAGTTTAAGACTGAGGATATGAGCACAAAAAGTCCTGCTGTAATTGTTGCATACAGAAAACACTGTAAAAAAGGGACCTTGAGTATTTCTGCTGGCCACTTAAGTGGGAATTTATTGACAAATACTGAAACCATAAACACAAGCTCCTGCTATTCTGCACCCATAGACCAAAACAGTCCGAAATCACCAGAAAGCGAAGGCAACGGCACCTTGGAGCAGTTGAACTACTTCACGTAGATCATAGATAGAGCAAGAATCAAAAACCACAGGTGTTTTGCTGGCAGGAGAGTGTATGAGGCCTGAAAAAGTTGGTTGTTTCTCGTGGGGTGTTTTTCTTTTATCATTTGGCTTTGTCCAGGATGAACCCCAGTGTGCACCCCAATGCCCTAGCAGAACAGGAGGGCAGTGGAAATGCAGCACTCGCTCTGCAGGGCTGTGGCTCATCCTGCAGCTCCACCTGCACGAGGAGAAGCAGAAAAGGCGATGGGTGTGCTAGCAGGGCTTTATATACATTTCCACTCCTTGCTATTAAGATTAAAATCCTTTTCACGGTGATCATATACATTTATTTCCCCAAGTAAGATTAAAGAACTTTTTCCTCACCTTATCTTCAAAAGCTGTAGCCAGAACTCTTAATGAATATGCTACTATGCTTATTAGAGTTGTTGTTTGTTTGCATTTAGCTAAAATAAATTTGAAGAAAGGCTTGCCAGATGCTTTTTTAAAAACAGTGGTAGAAAAAAAAAAACCTTGAGCACGGATGTTTTGGAAATAATTTTATTTGCATGCCTTCATTTATTTTTGTTTCCAGCTTGCTTTTACAAATCTTGAAAATTGCAAAGAAATCTGACTTTGCTAGGGCTCCTTCTCCAACAAGCAATACTGTGCTGAGTGGTACGTAATAGCTTTGCATGTCACCATGACAGCTATTTATAAACCACAATAAAAAGTGCATTTATAAAGAATACTTGAGCTTTTCCAAAGCAGGCACCACTCTCTACCTGAACGCAGAGTTTGGAAGTGCTCCTTCAGTAATCTTGTTGCAAAACCAGAATAACTGCTTGGAAATAGCAGGTAAGAACCCCTGTGAAATACTTGTGGTTGAGTGGGGTGTGATGCTGGCTTGCCTTACTAGTCATCCCACTCACATGGGCACGGGAAAGTGCAGTCTTGCCACTGTGGCAACAGGACTGGGGTCTGCACTAGCCAAGCCACGCTGGACGGTGGCCTGGCTCCTGTCAGTCATATCTAACAGCTGGGAACTGGGGGCACCTGCCCACCCGCCCCCAGCACATCCCCAGCTTCTGCTCCTCAGACCACTGCTGGCCCATGGACAGCAGGGTGGCAACCTTCCTTGAAAACTTGAACCTCCCAGACTGGACGTGAGGAAGCATTTCTTTCCCAAGAGGGTGCTCAACCCCTGGAACAGGCTTCCTGGAGAGGTGGTTGATGCCCCACGCCTGTCAGCACTTAAGAGGCCCAAGGACAATGCCCTTGACAACATGTTTTAACTTTTGTTCAGCCCTGGAGGGGCCAGGCAGTTGGGCTAGATGACCATTGTAGGTCCCTTCCAGCCGAAAACAGTCTATTTACTCCATTTCATTCCATTCTGTTCCATTCCATTTCATTCCTTTGGACACCTGCCAGATGTTTTGAAAGAGGTGACAGTGGCCACGCTGCCTGCCCTGCCGCGTGTGGCAGAGGCTGCTGCTTCTTCCTTCCCTTCTCTAGTCCAGGAGATGCAGGAGGCAAGCAGCAGTGGGGGCTTCATCTCCCGAACAGGGCAAAGTGAGGGCACCCATCCCTCCGGGGTGCCCAGGCAGCCTCGCAGATGCAGAGCTCAGAAGAGTGATCAGAAAGGTCAGGAGAAGACATTAAACCTGCCTCCTGGCCACCTTGGCATATGCTGGTGAGTCTTCTGCGGCTGGGAACCTCAGGCAAAACTGACCTGGCAGCCGGGACCTGCCACGTCCCCCTACTCACCCCCGACCCACCTGCGGAGTGATACCAAGTGGGAAAATGGAGCATCAGCCTTCCTGGGCAGGGGGAAAACCAGGCATTTTCCTGAGGCGGTGTTAGGAAAAGCGATGGGAAACAA
This sequence comes from Falco naumanni, assembly GCF_017639655.2. Taxonomy (NCBI): domain Eukaryota; kingdom Metazoa; phylum Chordata; class Aves; order Falconiformes; family Falconidae; genus Falco; species Falco naumanni. Next base: position 22,035,345 of record NC_054079.1, read on the forward strand.
CAGCAACAGAGACAGGAGTCGGTCCTGACTGATGGTGATGGTTGATTATTTGCTAGTACCCAGATAGGATGCTGCCTATGAGATTTATCAGACTGCTAGGTCAGTACATAAATATTTAAGGGAAAAGACTAAATTGAGTTACCGTTTGATAGAGAGGGTTATTATCGGTGAAGTGCGAACAGCCCCACGTTGCAGTTCAGCTATGTGGGGCAGGACCTGCATACACGGGGAGCCATGCCAGCCCCACCAGCAGCCCCAGGCACAACTGCCCCTGGAAGAAGACGCCAGGAAGCAGGGCTGACCTGTGCTGGGGGGTCTGCAGCAGTTTTAGGATCGACAGATCACCATACAAGGCTGTGAGGCCACAGCAATGCCGGTCAGCGCTGGCTCAGCCATCCCGGAGCAGCTCCCTCACCCAGTATCTCGGCATCAAGTTGGAGCCAGACCACAAGAGAGGGGCTCTGGGGAGGGGGGCTGTCCTCTGAGACGTGGCCACGGCCATGGCCAGCCCTGCCTGATCCCCGGGGCCTGGTACTCACACAGGGCGAGGGCTGGGCATGCGAGTGCATGGTTTGCTGCAGGGGTGCTCGGCCAGACTGCGGTGGGGGCCACCCAAAGCCCACACTGTCCCCTGCGTGCTAGCTCTTGCACACAACGGCAAGAGCATCCTCAGACCAACACTGCGGAGGCTCTTTGTGTGCAGTGAGCCGCACGCCAGCTACCACCAGCTATACGTGTTTACATTCCTTCTGCTTAATATTTCTGTAATCTTCTCTGGCATCATACACTCATAATTTTTCTCCTCCTACTTCACACTTTTGATAAGCCTTCTGGTCCCGCAGCAGATGCATTGTGAATCTTCTCCTTCTAAGTATCTTGCATATGTTTCATTAAAAGTGTTTGTTTCTTTGATCAGCTTGAAGTTCTGATGTGAAAAAAAGAAAAAAAAAAGAAGGAAAAAAAAAAAACCAAACCACCAAACTTTTTGGACTTTGCTTGGCAGCACCCGGCCCTGAGATGAATAACAACATCTCGGTACTAATGTCACTCGGTCCTAATGTCAGTCATTTGCTCTTTGCCAATTGATTTGACTGTCCTCCCGACAATGGCTACATTGTGCACTGGCACCCAAAGATAGAAAATGGACTTTTTACCCACCACACTGTGCAACTGCACATGAAAGAACATGGTGGGAGGTGCCAAATGGGAGCAGCAGAAATCGGGATATATTTCACCCACTGTTGCTTAGCGATGGGAAGCATGGGCAGGCTGGCATCTCCCACAGTGGGGGCACCAGCCCCTGCGCTTCCACCTGGGGTGGGCCAGCCCCAGGCACGGGGGAAAGGGTGCCTGGAGGGGAGGGCAGGCGCAGGGTGCCCCAGACCCCAGCAAGCGCCCACAGGGAGGGCTGCACAGCAAACTGAGGCACTGCCCGTGCTGGGGATCACCCTGCCCATGCATGGGTGAAAGTGCTGGCAATGCATGGCACATGTGCTGTCACCCTCCGCAAGGGGGGCACACGCATCCCACTGCTGCTCATGGGTGCCTGGTGCCCTCAGGGCTGCAAGGAGCTGCGGGACAGGTCTCAAGGACTGGGACAGTTGAGGTGCATCCAGCATGGGGAAGAGACAGGAGAGCAGCTCTGCAGCAGGCACCCCATTGTGCTTGGGAAAGCAGCAGCTTACAGAGGGCAGCCCAAGACCCACATCACCACTGCCACCGCCACCACTGCTACCACCACCATCACTGCCACCACTGTTACCACCAACACCACTGCCACTGCCTCCCTGCAGAGTGCAAGGAAGCTGCCCAGATGAGGGGGTCTCACTCAGCCCACTCCCGCTGTTTCTGAGTGCCAGTGTAGCATGTGGGCAGACCCCAGAAGTCAGCCCATCTCCCTGCTAGGCTTTGGGCTGCACTGGCAGCTGCCCTCCCTGCAGCGTTTGATCCGATCCCTGTGCAGGTACGATACCCAAACCTTCACAGCCTGCCCTGCAGCCAGCTCAGCAGCTGGTGCCAGCTCCCTTGAGCTGCACCATGCCTCAGCACAGAGCCTGCAGAGCACACTGCCAGACCGAGGGCCAGCCTGCAACGGGTACAGGACTTGCAAAGACCCTCTCATGCTGCAGGTCTGGGGGCTTGTGAGGATGCAGCCCCATGCCAAGGAGGACAGGGGCTCGCTGTCCCTGCTGCACACTGCAGTGGGGCATTGCTGCCAGCCCTCCCAGGAGCAGCCATGGCTGAGTGGCATTGACAAGGCAGCACCTTGCCCACTGCCAGCGTCACTGTGCCAGGTGGGAAGCACAGCTGTACTTGTGTTGTGGGTGCTCACCTTGGTACCACCAGCCCCGTGGGGGAAATGCTGCCAGCATAGTACAATGCTGGGGGACAGGGCAGCACTGCCCCATAGGGCTAGGGGCATGGCTGGGGCACCCACAGACCCTCTCCCCATCCCCTCTTGCAGCTTTTGGGGCACCTCGTGGAGATCCTGCCCCATCCCGGGCTGTGCCAGCAGCCTGGCTGGGCTGTCGGGCAGGGCCCTGGGGATGGGGTCTGCAGGGTGGGGGACCACCCTCTGCCTGCCACATAGAGGCACAGAAACTCACCCCCCCCAGGTTTCCAACCACACCATGAAGCTGCCACCTGGGGCTCCATGCTTTTGCTCCCCAGCAGGAAATGGGAGTAATAATTACAATAATAACAGCCACAACAATAATAATAATATTTTCCTTTATGCCTGTACCAATCTAGACTAACGAGTGTGGCGCATGCAGGTGCAACAGCCACACTGCTATTAGCCTTAATATCACTGCCTGCTACTTGCCCCGCGTGATTTATTTATTGCCATTAGTATTACCATCCCTTTCACATGGTGCAGACATAAGTTATTTCCAAGACAAACTAACTGTAAAAATCAGTTCTTCCAATTACTGCTAAAAAAGGCACAATTTAAAGATGGAAAAGGGTGAGCATCTTTTTTCTGCCTCACTGGCAGAGACCAATGTCTCCCCATTCCTTCAACTAGGAAGAGTCAAAACACTTTTGCAAACCTCCCCTCAGCAGTGGGAGGCCAGATGGTCCCACGGGTTTCTGCAAGGATACGGTCCAGATAATGCACTGTGAAAACATCCCCCTTAAATATCCCCAGCATGTCAGGAAAGCCCGGCCGAGCTCCGGCTCGCTCTGAAGGCCAGTGAGACACAGGCTCAGGCAGTGTGAGCACTGAGGGCTTCAGCTCTGCTCCAGACACCCTGCACAGCGTCAGCAAAATTCCTGCCTAGATTAATAGCATCATGCACACATTTTTATTGAATCACTCTTGACACAGCTGCCATTCATAAAATACCTAAGCCTGTACTTTTATTCCTGTTAGAAAACATATTTAGTTACAATTCCTACAAATGTGTGGATGTTAAAAATAACATAGTATCCTGCAAGCCCTAACACATATGGTATTTTAACTTCCACTAAACCACGTAAGACTATCCTAGATTATCTAATTCCGCATCTCTTTATAAAAGCAGTATTGCACATTATTTTGGGATGCCCAAGGTGAAGAGCATGGGGCTCAGCTGCAGAGCTCAGGGCTGGCGATGCCCCAAGCCCTGCAGAAGCCTCCTCTCCTGTCCCATGCCCCTGCGGAGAGCTACTGCGTGGGGGAGTTCATGGTTTCTCACTGCTCTAACTTTGCACGGCCTGTGTAGCACTACAGAGCAGTATGGAAAAGGAGGTGCAGACCACCTCACACAATCTCCCCCTCTGTTTTTAACCCCTCCAGTGCCCTGCGGCTGGCCAGCAGAGGATGCCTGCCTTCCACAAGACCGGCAGCATGGGTGTAAGGCAGGAATGCTCCTGTGGCAGATGACCCTACACCCACGGCGAGGTGGTGCAGACCCGGAGCAGCCAGGCATGCAGGCAAAACCCTGCCTGGCACAGGCAGCCGGGGCCAGGAGAGGAGCTCGCTGCCTCCCGCTCCTCTGCTCAGCCCTCTATGGGGCAGGGGGCTTCCCCCCGGGGAGCAAGGGCCTTTGTCCTCTGCTTGCCACGGGAGAGGACATGTCCTGTCTTGAGTCACTTTGGATGGGAACTTGCATTTTTCCCACTTGAATCTGGAACTGCACCTGGCAAAACCCTGCCCTTCACCCAGTCCCTACCAAACCAGTTGGGAGAGACCCCACCAGTTTTGGCGGGCGTTACACCGAGCCATGACTCCCAGCAGCTCTCTTTGGGGCAAAGCAGAGCCTGCACCCACCACCCCGCTCCCATTCCCAGGCAGGCATCCCCGCCAGCGTGGTCATTTTTTACATCAACTCAATCTCACCTTGGCTTCCAGACAGCAAAAAGTTAGGAGGGAGCTCCATCCTTGGCAGTCCATCATCATGCCTCTGGCAGGGAGGAACAGATGCTACTTGCTGCTCATGCTGTCCTGGAGGTTGCTGAACAATTTGGGCATGATGGATGTGGCACTCGGAGCTGATTTCCAGCCGCACCGTGGGCAGCTCCGGGAAAGGGCTCTGTACCCACCAGGCCACTGCCTGCTGCAGGTCCCCCCCGTCCCCCCCCAGCATTTCCAGCCAAAGGCCCCTGGACACCACTGCAGAGCAGACCCGGTGGTGGTCCCCACTCAGTCCCAGCAGCAGATCTAGAGCCTATGGCTGCTCCTTGGTGCAAAGACCATGGTCTGCTTTGAGCTGTCTGTCCCTGATGAGGCTGCCCAGCAGCAGCTCCAGTGAGGGCTGCCCCATCCCCTTCCCAGCTCCACTGCCCACTGGAAATGACCGCTTTCGGATAAGGCTGGCTCTGTATTTAAAAACCAAACAAAAAAATCAAAACCAAACCCCAGATATACTTACCTCACAATATTTAAGACCCAATACAATACTCAAATTTAAAATTAATTAACTGCAATTATTTGCACAGAAGTCAACTAACTTCTCTATTCCCATCCCTAAACATGTGATAAAATCCTTTTTAGAAGCAAGGCCTTCATTTGTGCAGCACTTTTTGCCTGTCTCTGGTTTTCAGCTGCCCATTTTTTCCCTGTGCCTGGTACAGCTACAGGTGGTTTATGCAGTGAAATGTCTCCTGCCTGTAGCTATCCCATTTACACCCCGGACTGGGTGTTAACAAAGTGCTGTGCCCATGACTCAAAGCCCAAATGGCCAAGGAAAAGGCAGTATAGAGCAGTTTGACACTTGCCACCTGCTCAGATAAAGCCCTCCTTGTCACTGAAAGTAATCATGCCCCCAACTGTTCAGAAGTTTCACATTCAATTTTTCTGATGCCTTTCATGAAAAATGATATTTCTTTACCCATCACAGAAGATATTTTCCCCGGCAGGTATGCTGTCAAGCATGTTGCATTCACAACATGACACAAAGTCTAAAAATCACAGAGAGACTAATTACTGGAGGAAAATTACACCAAAAGACCAATTTCCTGGTGATGGAGATGACAGCCTGGTGCCTGGCCCCCCGGCCAGTTTGGGCAGCTTGCCTGCGAGTTGCTGTCACACCCCGATGCCCTTGCACCACTGTGGAGCAGGGCCCAGCACCTGAGAGCCCCCCGCAAGCCCCCGCAGCCACACTGCACCCATCGCTGCTCCCCGATGCCTTTGAAGCAGGGAGGTCACGCTGGGATGGCTCCTGCTCCACCAAGCACCTCGGAAACTGGATTTTCCTAGTACCTGCACCTAAGGGCACTGCCGCGGCTGTGCTCCCCCCACCCTCCTTGCACAAAGATTTTTCAATTTCCTTGTGTTTTCCCAACTTTTACCTCTTGAATTCCAGCGATGTAAAACGAGTGGTGACCTCGAGTGATCACTGGTCCCCACGTAGCTATTCCGGCACCACGGCCTCGTTGGCATGTCCTGCCCCAGGCTCAGCATTCCCCACGGATCCATGAACTGGGAATCCCTGGGAAACCCAGAGGCACCAGCATGACCAGTGGGTTGAACACATCGGGGTCTCCATGCAGAGGAAAGCACAAGGATTCAGGCTCCCTGGAGGGAGACTGCAGCTCCACCACCACCTGCAACATCCAGTCACCCAAAATAAATCTTAAAATAGTCAAAATTAAAACCTGCCATACCTCCTTTCTCTCTGCTTAATTTTAAAACTTATGTAGAAGTGCAATTAAATTAATGCTGTAATAGTTACAAATATAGTCAAATAACCCTTCAACTGTAAGACTTTTATAGGAAAGCAAAAATGCCACAAAGATAATTTATATGAAAGCTGAGGTATGGTTGATGAATTAGTTCATATTTACCTAGATTATGTATAATAAATGTAATGTATATAATTTATATCTATGAGGGGGGGGGGTAAGAGATAGGGTAGAGTTTAACAATTGTAATAGTCTGTTTAGCTGTTTAGGGTAAAAGTTGTAAAATTTAAGCTGTTTGCCAAATCTTACATGCTTTGCTTGGGTACTGTGATAAGGTGTACGGGAGTAAAGGGCTTCATGACCATATCAGTCCAGCTTTATGACCATATAAGTCCAAAGAAAGATTACAACCTTGCAAGAACAAGCTAAAGCTGGTTCTGCGGTTTGGACAAAGAGCAGGACGTTACTGAGCCTGCGCCAGATGTGGGGGTCACGAGGAAGACTCACCTGCCTTCATCCTCAGGACCCCTGACGACCACCACCAGGGGACACTGCGCAAACTCAGTCAGGAGAGAGATATGGAAATGACTTGCAGAACTAATTTTAATACAAAGCGGGGATAGGTAATGCATATGTATAGGCGTATTACATCATATTATGAATATGTAATGAGTTGTCTTATAAAAACAGAGCAAGTTTTTGTGTCAGGCGCGCACGGTTTTGGCGGGACTACTCCCCCGTGCTGCCCAGCGCTGAATAAACATACCTACTTTACAATCTTACAGATCGTGGAGTCTGCTTTCCGCGCGTCAGTTTTGGCGAGCCAGCCAGGAGGATCTCCACTCGGCTGCGGGACCGACTGTGGAGAGGACGCTCCTAGGCGCGCCCCGAGCATTTTACTCGGAGGAGTCTCCGCTGCCGGCCGATCACCGCGGGAGTGGACAACAGCCTCTTGAAGCTGCGGATTTAACGGTATGTTTAACGAAGGGACTTAAGCGTACGCACATTCGGGGCTGCTGATAAATCGCGCAGAGACGTCTGGCGTGCAGCATAGTGCCCGTGGGTTGGGTACCTGTAGGGTTTGGGACTGCAGTTTGGGACTGCAATTGGGAAACTCGCTGGCCGATAGAGCGGCCGGTAGCGATCTTGGGGATAGATCGACTGAGTTTGAGGTAACTGCTGTATCCCGTTGTTGGGAGCCAGGATGGACCTGCTAATGACCGGTATATGAGAAGCAGGAGAAGGGTAAGCGGGCCTCTTGTAATTTACAAGATATTTGCAGCTGCTAGAAGGTTGTTAACTGGAGCGATGCTATGTTAGATTTCTTTTGGTATTGATTTTGGTTACGGCAATAAGGCATTTGGAATAGACTACCGATTTGAATTTGTCGAACCATAGTGTTTGTGTGAAGTGATGTGTGTGTGATTTTCTCTGAGTGCATGGACGTCCGTGAGAGTGGAATTGAGTGAGAATAAGTGAGAGTGTGGCTGACAGGCGTGAAAAGAGAATTTAAAAGTCAGTTTAAATTCCTTAAGAGTATATTGAAAATGGGTAACACCCAAGGAGGGATACTAAAAAAGAGTCCTCTGGGTTGTATACTCGCCCATTGGAAGGATATTGTTGGGAAGGGAAGCACAGAAAGTAAAAAGACCCTCATTAAATATTGTAATCAGTGGTGGCCATTGTATAAGTTAGAGGGCGAAGTTAAGTGGCCATTTAATGGAACATTGGATTATAATACTTTGTTACAGCTTATGCTGTTCTTGAGAAGAGAAGGGAAATGGGATGAAGTATCATATGCAGATATGTTTTTCACTCTGCGAAACCATCCGGAGTGGCAAAGGGACTGTGGGATAATACCCCCACAGGACCCTATGGTACTCGCATTGGAGCGAGAAAATAAAGGGGGTAGAAGTAAACTAAAAAGATGCTGTTCTTCCTGCAGCATTGGGCAGAGGTGTACAAAGGCAGACAAGGTTCACCAAGCCCCAGAACAGGACTTAGATGACTTGTTTAAACCTCCCCCCCCCCCCGGGCACGGGACAAGGATGTGGATTCGGAAGGAGCTTTTAATCCTCCTGATAGCCCTGTATCTTCCCACACTCGGCAGAAGTCTGCCCTGACTACTTTACAAGCACCCCTCCGAGAGGCGGTGGGGCCAGATGGTGGAACAATGCTAATTAAAGTGCCTTTCTCCACTGCTGATTTGGGAGAGTGGAGAAAGATTGCAAAGGATTATAGAAGTGACCCGATAAGTGTAGCCAGGCATTTCCAATTTATCGTAAAACAACACAATCCCGATTGGAATGATATACAATTATTACTGGAATATTTGACTGAAACTGAGAAACAGCTAGTTCTGAAAACAGCAGGAAATTTGGCCGAAGATCATTATAAAATTATAGGAGGGGATGTTAAGGAACATTTCCCCCTCCAAGACCCAAAGTGGGATGCTAATAGATCGGCACATATGCAAAGATTACAGGAATATCAGGAATGGGTTTCGAAGGGAATGGAGAGAGCAATTCCCAAAACTATAAACTGGTCAGCTTTATATGCAGTTAAGCAAACTCCTTCTGAGTCCCCGTCTGAGTTCCTGGATCGGCTGAGGGATGTGATGCGTCGTAACACGCCGCTGGACCCTGGGTCTGAGGTAGGGATCCAGCAATTGGTTTCTTTATTCCTGGGTCAATCTGCAGGGGACATAAGGCGAAAACTTCAAAAGCTGCGTTCTACAGAAGGTAGAAACTTAGAGATATTGTTGGATGAAGTGTGGAGGGTGTTTAGTAATAGAGAAGAAGAATATCGGCGGGGACAAAGGAAATTGATAGCTGCCATTCAAGAAAAAGGGGAACGGAGAGGTGGTAGGCGAGATTCGTCTCGATTGGAAAGGGATCAGTGCGCTATATGCAGGGCCTTTGGTCATTGGAAAAGGGAATGTCCTAGAAACAGGGAAGGGGGTCGGAAAACCTCGGCGAATGTGAAGATAGCCAGTGTAATAGAAGACTGACGGGAACCTGGGGAATCTACCCTAGCGGATCCACTGGTTACAATTAAGCTAGGGGAAAAGCAGCAGCAAGTGGAGTTTTTGATAGATACAGGAGCGACATATTCGGTTTTAAATCAAGCCTTAATACCTTTAGGAGATGATTACGTTGTAGTACAGGGAGCAACTGGCCAAAGTGAAAAGGTGTATTTTTGCAAACCTTTAAAGTATAAATTGGGAAAGCAATGGGGTATCCACAAGTTCTTATATATGCCCAACTCTCCAAAGGCACTTTTGGGGAGAGATTTGTTGGAACAATTAGGAGCAAAGATCACGTTTGAAAAAGGGGAAATTACTTTGGAGGTAAAGGATCAACAATATACACAGGCATTAAGTCTAGTACTAACTAGTCTCCCCTCAGAAGGGAAAATCGATGAGGAAATTCTGAACCAAGTGTATCCAGGAGTCTGGGCTACTGATGTGCCTGGAAGAGCGAAAAATGCTCCACCTGTTGAAGTTAAGATAAAGGAAGGTCAACGACCGGTAAGGATTAAACAATATCCTCTAAAGAAAGAGGACAGGGAAGGAATCCGGCCGGTGATAGAAACATTTTTGCAGCTAGGACTATTAAAGGAATGTGAGTCTGAATTCAATACTCCTATATTACCTATTCGGAAGTCCGATGGGTCATATAGGGTGGTTCAAGACTTGCGTACAGTGAACAGGATTACTGAGGATCTCTACCCAGTCGTGGCAAACCCGTATACCCTACTGACTGTATTGGCACCTGAATTAATCTGGTTTACTGTTCTAGATTTAAAGGATGCTTTCTTTTGCCTCCCTCTCCACGAAGCCAGTCAAAAGTTGTTTGCATTTGAGTGGGAAAATCCTAGAAGTGGTCGAAAGACCCAGCTCACTTGGAGGGTGTTGCCGCAAGGATTTAAGAATAGTCCTACCATCTTCGGCAATCAGCTTGCGAGAGACCTGGAATCCTGGGAAGCCCCGTCCGAGAAAGGAAAATTGTTACAGTATGTGGATGATATCCTGATCGCTACCAACACAGAGGAAGATTGTATGGCGTGGACAGTGAGTCTGTTGAATTTCTTAGGGCTTCAAGGATACAGGGTGTCCAAGAAGAAGGCCCAGGTAATGCAGCGTAAAGTGAATTATTTGGGCTATGAGATCAGTGCGGGACAGAGAACTTTGGGGCAGGCCCGCAAAGAGGTGATATGCCAAACTAAAAAAACCCAGACGGTAAAGGAATTGTGAACCTTTCTGGGAATGACAGGGTGGTGTCAATTGTGGATCTACAATTATGGACTGCTTGTTAAACCATTATATGCGCTGACAGTGACTGAGCAGAAACACCTCGAATGGAATAAAGAGGCTGAACAAGCTTTTGAACAACTAAAGAAGGCTCTGATGTCAGCCCCGGCCTTAGGACTCCCGGATGTGGGTAAGCCGTTCCTCCTTTTCTCTCACGAGAAACAGGGCATTGCCCTAGGAATATTGGCACAGGAGCTAGGTCCGTATCGTCGGGCAGTTGGCTACCTCTCTAAACAGTTAGACGCAACTGCAAAGGGCTGGCCTGGATGCCTAAGGGCAGTTGCGGCTGTGATACTAAATATACAGGAAGCCCGAAAATTCGCCCTGGGCCAGAAAATGACTGTTTTTGTGTCCCATGCAGTGTCGGCAGTATTGGAAGCAAAGGGTGGACACTGGCTATCTCCACAATGATTCCTACGATATCAAGCTGTAATAGTGGAACAGGATGATGTGGAAATCGTGGTTACTAACATTGTCAACCCAGCTTCTTTTCTCAGCGGAAACACAGGAGAACCAGTGCATCATGACTGCCTAGAAACTATTGAAGCGACATACGCAAGTCGCCCAGACTTAAAGGATAGCCCCATAGAAAACGGAGAAAACTGGTTCACAGACGGGAGCAGCTATGTCCTGAATGGCAATCGACACGCTGGATACGCCATCACCACCAGTCAAGAGGTAATAGAGTCAGGACCTTTGCCCATGAACACCTCCGCACAAAAGGCAGAAATAATTGCCCTAACTCGAGCCCTGGAGTTGGCTCAGAGCAAAACTGTAAACATTTACACAGACACAAAATATGCCTTTGGAGTTGTACACGCACATGGAGCAATTTGGAAAGAAAGAGGTTTATTGAACTCCCAAGGGAAAAATATCAAACATGCAGAAGAAATTCTGAAGTTACTAGAAGCTGTCCAACTCCCTGAGAAAGTGGCAATTATGCATATTAAGGCACACCAGAGAGTGAGCTCAGATTTGGAAAAAGGGAATGAACTGGCGGACAGAGAGGCAAAACAAGTGGCCAAAATGAAAATAAGAGTGGCAGGGGCGTTAATTCCCGATAGGCATATTTCCCTACAAGATAAACCAAAATATACTAAGGAAGATCAGAAACTCATTTCAGACTTAGCAGGGTCGTATAATGAAGAGGGATGGGCTTATACCCCACAGGGAAAGTTAATTGTTCCCTCATATTTACTGTGGCATTTAATACGGGAAGAACATAGGAAGAGACATTGGGGAATGGAGGCTCTGTATAAGCATCTGATAAAAGATATTGTGGCTAGAAATTTATATACCACAGTGAGACAAGTGACTCAACAGTGTGACCTTTGCCTCCAGACTAATCCAAAGAATACTCCCAAACTAGAAATGGGCCAGCTTGGAAAGGGTAATGGGCCTGGACAACAATGGCAGGTTGATTTCACAGAACTTCCAAGAAAAGGGGGGTACCGATATTTGCTGGTATTAACCGATACCTTTTCAGGTTGGCCAGAAGCGTTCCCAACCAGAACTGCCAAGGCTCGGGAGGTAACTAAAATACTAATACAAGAAATAATACCGCGTTTTGGGGTTCCAGCAACCATATCCTCTGACAGAGTACCACACTTTGTTTCAAAATTAGTGCAACAAACCAGCCACCATTTAGGTATAGATTGGCAACTTCACACCCCATATCGCCCTCAGTCGAGTGTCCAAGTGGAGAAAATGAACCATTTAATCAAACAGCAAATTGTAAAATTGGGACAAGAAGCAAACTTGCCATGGCCTCAGTCTCTCCCTTTAGCCCTTTTGCGTATACGGACAAGACCGAGGGCAAGGGAAGGACTGAGCCCTTTTGAAATTCTGTATGGACGCCCCTATGGAATACAAAAGGGGACATCAATGCAAATTGGGGACGAAATTATGACCTCCTATATGGTGGCATTGAGCAAACAGCTCAATAAAATTGGAAAACATGTAATTGGGACCCGAGGAAGGGGTCTGGATGGGCCTGTACATGATATCCAACCTGGAGATTATGTATATGTAAAGTCTCTTGCAGAAAAAACCTTGAAACCACAGTGGGAAGGACCATACCAAGTACTCCTCACCTCCTTCACAGCAGTCAAAATTAAAGAACAGAATGCCTGGATTCATCATACCCGTGTGAAGAAGTCGCCACAAAAGCTTTGGACATCAGAAATTCAAGGGCCATTAAAGCTCAAGCTAAAAAGATAGGATGTGGGTTAAATTTAACATGATTCTGATAATTTTACAGGTGATAGACACAGCGGCCTGGTGAGAGAACTGGTATGTACAGGCGATTCAAAACATCACCAAAATTTTAAATAAGACAGATTGTTGGATCTGTACCCAAATGCCAAGACATTCTGGTTATGAGATACCATTAATAGGCATCCCACTGCCAGTTCCCCTGACGAACCGCCAAGACGGCTCCTATTGGGGAAATACAATCTGGAGCACAGACCCTCAGGTTAAGTGGAGACGGGGACTAAAAATCACTGTCGAAGAGACCAGCATATTAGGGGATAACTGCCTGGTAAGTTCGGGAAAAGGACTGTTCGTGGGAGAACACCCAAATTGTAACAGAAGTCGTACATTAAATATGACAGGTAGAGATTTGGGATTTTTGAAATTGAACTATACCGGTCTCCCGACCCCACAAGGGACAGGGTGGTATTGGTTGTGTGGCACAACGGCTCATAAAGTCTTGCCCATAGGATGGCGAGGAGCATGCACTCTGGGAGGTCTGGTCCCCAATATTACTATCATTGACGGGTTAACACAACCCCCCATAAGGAAAAAAACGAAACGTTGTAAATAACCCCCTCATAAACAGACCAACGAGTTTCCACAGTTTTGCGCGATGGTTCATTCCGTTTTTAGGGGTTAGTGAGTTGGAAAAGGCAATAATAAACATCTCAGCTGTAATAGAAACAGTGGAAAATAGAACAGTTGATGCCCTCCTGGCACTCCAGGAGGAAGTTACTGACTTATCGAAAATAGTATCACAGAATCGTATGGCCTTAGATTTGCTATTAGCCTTTCAAGGAGGGGTATGCACTGTGATCAATGTAGATTGTTGCATGTATGCAGATCAGAGCGGGCGAATCACCGAGGACCTCCAAGAAATAAGGAAACAAGTAAATATTCTACATAAAGTGACACAAGACAACACTTCTTGGGGCTTTTCTGAATTATGGGAGAAATTGACATCCTGGTTGCCCAATCTAACATGGTTAAAACAATTATTTGTAATGATCATTGTAATTGTCTTTCTATTTTTAATTATTAGTATAGCTGTCCGTTGTGGATTTTGGTGTTTTAAGGGAACTGGAAATTCCTATAGCGAATGGAAGAGAAATCAACTGCGACAAAAATTAGAATCTAATCAATACTTCGAGTCTGAGTAAAAGAATTTACTAATTTCTTTGAAAAGGGGGGACTGAGGGGGGGGGTAAGAGATAGGGTAGAGTTTAACAATTGTAATAGTCTGTTTAGCTGTTTAGGGTAAAAGTTGTAAAATTTAAGCTGTTTGCCAAATCTTACACGGTTTGCTTGGGTACTGTGATAAGGTGTACGGGAGTAAAGGGCTTTATGACCATATCAGTCCAGCTTTATGACCATATAAGTCCAAAGAAAGATTACAACCTTGCAAGAACAAGCTAAAGCCAGTTCTGCGGTTTGGACAAAGAGCAGGACGTTACTGAGCCTGCGCCAGATGTGGGGGTCACGAGGAAGACTCGCCTGCCTTCATCCTCAGGACCCCTGACGACCACCACCAGGGGACACTGCGCAAACTCAGTCGGGAGAGAGATATGGAAATGACTTGCAGAACTAATTTTAATACAAAGTGGGGATAGGTAATGCATATGTATAGGCGTATTACATCATATTATGAATATGTAATGAGTTGTCTTATAAAAACAGAGCAAGTTTTCGTGTCAGGCGCGCACGGTTTTGGCGGGACTACTCCCCTGTGCTGCCCAGCGCTGAATAAACATACCTACTTTACAATCTTACAGATCATGGAGTCTGCTTTCCACACGTCATCTATATAGTTCTAATTTAGTTGGAATAGGAAAATAATGCAACATGAATTCATATGAAAAGCAATTTTGTACAGGAAAATTAAAATGGTAGAGCATATTGTTTTATATGAAATATTGAGCTGTGCAATCATATTTGTTATATGCTTTAAGCAGACTTCAGTAGGAAAAACATATTTGTTCCCTTTGGAGCTTCTTTATAAGTGTATAAAAGCTTTAATTTCATATGGTCATAAACGGGTGGAATTTCACAAAAATGCCATCAACTTTTTTCTCACTTTTTCCATCAACATTAAAATGTGATAAACAGATATTCAGAAATCCACACCATCTCAAACGTTGTTTCTTTGGCATTAAGTTATTCAGAGAGCTATTCTCACTTGTTAATAAACAATAATTATTAAAAACTACTGACAATGTGTAACAATCACTTTCATAAAAAAAACCAAAACCATGCATTTTGCCTGCTCTGCTGCTGCACCTGAGGTTTAGAACCCACATCCATGCACAGGCTCTGCTTCGGCATGTCTTTGGCCACAAAGAAGCGAGGAGCAGGTTGTACCCACCACCGCTGCAGGGCTGCAGCCCCCGGGACATGGCGAGGCTCCGCGCCCCCATAGCCCCGCACCCCCTGCCCCTGGCTACATTGCTGCCCGCTAGCATGCCTCGCGCTGCCACATGGCCAGGGGACCCACGGCTTTGGAAAGGGGGGGCCCAACGGGGATGGGCACCTTTCGAACTGGATCACACGGCTAGTTCTCGGGGGGTTCTGCTAGCTCCATTTAAGCAAATGCATCCTTCTGCCCTGTACACTGTGCACTGCATCATTCCAATGCTCCACTCCATGAGACGCCTGTGGCCGTGAAGCCCCTGCAGAGCACACTGTGCCCCTTGCAAGCCTCGTCAGATGCTCCTCAGGACAACCCCCTCCCTGGCTGCATGAACAAGCAAGAAGCTGCTGGTCACCACCTGCCACCTCGCAGAGCTACCACCAGAGATCAGAAAGAGCCCACAGAGCCTGGGAAAATTTTGGAAGTTGAACCTGGGATTTTTAAAATTTGATGGGGAAACTATGGCAATATTGCTGGCTTCTGGTCTGCTTGCAGTTGAACAGAAAACAACTGGAACCACCTGAGCTCCGCATGCCCACCAGTGCTTTGGGCAGACAGAGCCCACCTGGCCACGAACATAGGGAATAGCTGTGCTATGGACCAGCCTGTGCTGGGGACACCACGGTACTGAGGCACCAGGGGATTCGAGGGCAAGGGGAGCTTCTGCTGGGGCTGCAACTGATACCACAGGGGGCATGAGCACTTCTAACCCAACCCAACCTCCGCACAGAGCTGGGTCTAGCTGCACAAAGCCAGCAGAACAGCCCGCGTGAGCAGTCCCTGCAGGACTTAGCTTTGAGACTAACACTATTTAAAGAAATACTCAGATCACCTAGCTGTTCACCCTGGTGGCACCTGGGACAGCTTGCACATGTGGGCAGTTCCCAGGACATCACCAGACCTTGATAACCAAACCCAGCCCCTGCAAAGAGACAAAGCAAAAGCCACCCCTGTGAAGGACACCAGCTATGGAAACCCAATGACTAACAAAACTGCCAAGGTACAGCCAGAGCCTTCACTGCTGCAGATCAGTGGGACAAAACCAGTGAAAGAAACCACCAGGAGAAGGATTTTCCCCATAAACTCAATTTTGAGACCTCACCTTTTCCCCTACTGCCCTAAGGGAATATTGCAAGTGTTTTAGAAACAAGCTACACGGATGTTGGTGAGATAAGGGGTGGCTTCCAGTATTATGCGGTATAAAAAATACTAGAAAGAGCGAGCTAAATCAAACTGCAGGCCAAAATAATACACAAAAGTCCCTATGCGACGAGCGAGGGGAAGCAAGCAGCCGACTCAATGTGAGTGATAAAGCAAGCTTCGATTTATTACGGCGCGATTATGTCTTATATACAGTTCCAGTTAATTATGCCTACTAGTCATCTGCTGATTGGCTAAGCTCTAAAGGGTTACATTTTCATACGTCCTCCTACTTGCGGTTTCTGCGGATAGCTAGCTACATATATTTTTTTCTCTCTTGTCTACGCGAATTCCTCAAAGTTATTTACAACATTAGGCACAAGGTCAGTGTTTTTCTCAGCTTCCTTATCAGCATGCCTCAGCACAGCTGCAAGGCCTGCTTCAGCTAACTTAGGCTAACTTTGTTTCACAAAGATCTTTAAGGGAGTCATGGCCGTGATCACACAGCCATTCTGCAACATTTCCCCCTTTTTCTCTTTGCGCAAGCAAAACTTGTGCAGTTACACGCTCGAGTAATTTTCGAATACAAGAGAGAGCACAGCTTAAACATACGAGTGCAATGCTAACAATTATTACTATAAGCAACACACTTTACAACAGCCCTTTTAAACTACCAGAAGACCGCCCTAATAATAGAGCACCATAACTTTGTCCATTAATTATCAGAGGTCCTCGGACATGAGTTGCAATTTTTTGTGGTCGGTTGTCAATTAATGTTGTATCTACTGCTGTTGCCAGGTCCAGGCCGAGGCTCCCTCGGGTGGCGGGTTGTAACACGGTGTCTGTCGATAAAAGTTGGTCATGTCTCCTGGAGGGGGTGTCGTGAAGGTGACAGGAGTCGCGATTGGGGTCGACGCGCTGCGGCTCCTCGCGCTCGGTTTCCCGTTTCCCGACTGCCGACAGACGTTGGTGTTGTGAGTTCCTTGCTGACAATTTTGGCACCACACTTGACGTTGTTGACATCGGTCACGGGTATGTCCTGGCTTCCCGCATCGATAGCAGAGGAAGTCTCGGCGCGTGGTGGTCACTGGCTTCGGGGGCGCGGTAGCCCCAGGGGGGGCGCAGAGGCGCAAGCGCTGCAAAAGCCTGACTTTGGGCTTGCACTAAATCTCTCCCTACTGCTTGGATTGCTTCCACTAGCAAGGCTTGCTGACCTACTGGCACCCGACTCATTCGCTCTAGCAATGTTTCTACAGAAGAATCTAAGGGCAGGGTTACTAAAATGCCTTTGGTGTAACTGTTACTATTCTCCAGAATACATTGGCACAATAACGGCCCTTTCATAAAGTTAGGTGTATCTGGTGGGCTCACTGTGGAGGCCTGACTCATTCACTGTACTACGTAACTGACTTAATATTTTCCAATCAAAGCCTCCCAGGTTCCCTGTCTTTGGTTAGCGGCATTCATCTGATACGTTACAGGGAAAGCTTGTGGGGGGTTGTCTTGATCAGCAATATCAAATATTCCCTGAGCAGCCGCTTCTTGTGCTATTTTTTGCCAATTAGTGTGCGTAGAACGCACCAGTTTCTTTACTGTATTTTTTTTTTTTGTTCTTTTTTTTTTCTCTTTTTAGAATTTTGTATTGACTGCCCACTGCTATTTTCTTCCTCAGCAGCACTTTTGTCAAATGTGTCCCCGCCCTCTGGCCCCCCGGGGGGGGGGGGGGGGGGCGAAGGACACGAAGGGTCTATAGGTGGTACAGTGGGCTCTATAGGTGGTACAGAGAGCACTGTTTGTGATAAAGGGGGCATTGGAATGTGATTTTCACATAGCATAATTTTTCCTGCATTAGGATCTGCGCTTGCAAGTCGGCTTGTTACTGCCGCAGCAAGGCGCTTTTCTGCTTGATATCTTTTTATACAATTAGTTACTTCACGCCATGATTTCATCAATTCTTTTGCTGCCTTATCGTCATCTATAACTAAGTCCCACAAGCAGTCCCTAAATGCACGCCACTCCTCTACTTCAAACATTTTTTCGGGGTCTGTAAAAAACCCTTTCGCTTTTCCCATAGTAATTAACCTGGCCAGATCTTTTAAAGGGCCTACTCCCCGCTTTTCTAAAAAGCATTGTAAAAGAGCGAGTGCTACCTCTTTTTCCATAGCGCGCTTAAAACAGTCCTTTTCCTTGATTAAGATGCAGCCTTTTCCCTGGGTAGACACTCACGGACGGCGAACCTTTCCTTGATTAGTCGTCGGTTCAAGCACGGATCGAGGTACGATGCCTGCATCAGTCGATCTTCGCTCCCTGGTCGCTGCTACCAGTGCTTCTCCGTCCTCGCTGTCCGGTGAAGAACAAGGATTGGGGGTCCCTGTTCGGGCGCCACTTGCGACGAGCGAGAGGAAGCAAGCAGCCGACTCAATGTGAGTGATAAAGCAAGCTTCGATTTATTACGGCGCGATTATGTCTTATATACAGTTCCAGTTAATTATGCCTACTAGTCATCTGCTGATTGGCTAAGCTCTAAAGGGTTACATTTTCATACGTCCTCCTACTTGCGGTTTCTGCGGATAGCTAGCTACATATATTTTTTTCTCTCTTGTCTACGCGAATTCCTCAAAGTTATTTACAACATTAGGCACAAGGTCAGTGTTTTTCTCAGCTTCCTTATCAGCGTGCCTCAGCACAGCTGCAAGGCCTGCTTCAGCTAACTTATGCTAACTTTGTTTCACAAAGATCTTTAAGGGAGTCATGGCCGTGATCACACAGCCATTCTGCAACATCCCTAATAAGACCCAGTGATTTGGCTTGTTGGTCCCATGCACACCCTGTCAGGCAGCCTTTGGTTTGTCTCTGGCTAAGGCACATTTCTCAAGCATCGGAGATAAATGCACCTCTCTGCTCCCTACAGGAGACTTGGGCAGCCCAGGGCACCAGACACCCAGGACAATGTTGTTCCTCTCCCCGGGGTGCGACATCTCACCCCGGCTGGCCAGCAGCCCCCCGCACACGGGGCAGCAGGTGTGAGGCGTACCCAGGGGAAACGCTGACTTCTGGTAGATTTTCATGAATTCTTGGTAACATGGTATTTAAAGACAGGGGGAAAGGGAGCTGGTGTCATTGTTACAGCCTGCGCGGCGTGCCAAGTTGCCAGGATGCTGCCAAAGATAACGGAGTCTTTAAGATGTCTTTAAAAACTCCTGGTATTACGAGATGCAGAACTAGCCCTGTGCAGAGGTAGAAAGTAATTACACAATTCTTCTGTAAATTATGCAAGCTTATTTTCCAGGAATGATGCATAGCCTTAAAATGATATGTTGATTTCTTCCCATTCTAGAATGCACTGGAGATGTCTTGCTCTTCCAGCTCTCCAGGGCTAGAGCTAGCTTTTTCCACCACTGAAAACCAGAGCTAGGAGGGCTTGTCAGAGGGGGAAAAAAAAGTAACTCTTATATAATTTTTAAGCAACCTGCATATCTGTGTGCAGCACATACAGCTGATCAAAAACATGTGTGTGCACGCATAACATAAGATGAACTTGAAAAAGAATAGTTCCATATTTTTTTTTTAAAAAAAAGGATTAACACAGATGAAGTGTTAAAACACTGAAAGAGCACTGAGTTCAGAAGTGCCACGACCAATGGCCCAGGCTGCTGTGGGAAGCAGCACAACGGCTGTTCTGCATGAAATGGCTGGTGCCCCCATTGGCGGAGGGAACTGTACACCCTTTACCTTTGCTGGTGCCACAGTGACATGGTTGACTCCTCACATCCAGGCTGCAATGGGTTCCCAGCCACCGGATCAAATTCCCATGCTCGCAGCCTGGCATTCTGCTGAGCCCACACGGCTCATCCTTTTGCTGGGATTGTGGCCTCTGCCTGGACAAATGCTGTCCCATGCCACATCCACACACATCCTCCATCCCTTCGGAGCCCTCCTTGGCCCTGACACGGGTTGTACCTCTCAATGCAATCCGGTGTTCCACTCCTCTCTGTCCATCCTTTGGGCTGTTGCTGTGGACATGGGGTAGCAGCTGTCCCAAGGCAGGGTCGGGTGGACACAGGACATCACTGCATTCACGCTTTCAAGCCCTTCAGGAGCAGCATTAGACAGGTCAATAGCTCCTTAATGCTGTCTGGCAAGAAATGGGGAAAAGAAGTGATGTAAGGTACAACTCATGGAAATATGTGCTGAACCTTCCTTGGGATCTTTCACAGAAAGTGTATTCCCAAGCTATCACTTGGTATTTTAGACCATAAATAACATATCACCTGATTGTGAAGAACACAGTTTAGTACAAGGCACTAACCAGAGTCACACGGTAAACTAAAACAATGTATGAAACCTGTTTCAGTGGGAGCTGTAATAAAGATTACTTACAGTTGCAAGCAAGGTCTAGTTCTTCAGAAAAATGGACTGATAAAATACATATTTTAGATCTCCAAATAGATCTTGCCAGCTCTCCAAATAGTCCACAAATTAATCCCACAATTATGAATCCCCTATTTTCTTTGATTTAGCACCATCCCCTTCAGGAAAAAAAATCCCCAGGTTAAAACATTTCAGAAAATATTCCACATACATGGTCACACATAATTATTTTTTGTTCTCTCCAGTTCCTCCTTCATCCAGTCAGTTCTCCTCACCTCTCCAGGTTAGGTACTTTCCTCTGTCAAATATCCCTTTGAAATCCATTTCATCTGAAACACCAACACTTTTTAACAGAGTAACAAGGGAAGAATTGGAGCAGGGAGACGGGTGAAGCAAGGGCAAGGCACAGCGGGTTAAGGTGCTGTGAGAGGACCTGACCATACGCAGGGTCCTCCGCCCAAGTCACAAAGGTCTGCAGAGAGACCTTGTAGCCATGCAGAGCAAGCCCCACTGCAAGCGGGCACAGGAGCGGGGGCTTTGAGTCCCATGCTGGGACATCAGTGGCCATGCTCTCCTCACCCCCTTCAGGACCTGTTGCATCAGCACGTCTTGGCAGGCTGCAGTGTAACCAAGGGGTACTCAGCAACTACAACAGATGGTTGAGGAAGAGCAAACAGAGCAAAAACTCTATTAAGAAAATTAATAAAGTTAACAGACATTCGTTTTAAAAAGTTACTTGCTGCTTTCACATTTAAAGTTAGCTACTCAATTAAAAATCCTAAATTGTTCTTCTGCTACACCATCTCCTCCTCTTGCTAACTGCCACTTGTAAGAAGTTTCTTCTTGTTCCTTCTCCAGTTGCCACTACTCACAGTTTTGCAAGGAGAGAACACAACCTGTATCGTTTCTTGATAGTGTAAACACTGAATATAAGCAAGAATTATTTCCACATGCCTCCTAAGTGAAGCAATACAATAATAGTCATAACTGTAATATCCTCCGTGGAACAGTATTTCCATTCTGAATGGAGCAGAATGAAAACTCCCCACTAAAATTTTCTTTTTTTTCCAGTTGTAAACCATCTTCTTCCAAACCCACTGTTTTTGTTTTCTCCCATAGACAACTTTTTAGCCACCAGGTTTCTGTGTCATTAAAGTCATATGTCCCGTCCCAGCCCTAGGACGAAGATTCTTTGCCCATCAGTGGGACGCTGACACTTCTGTTTATTGACCTTTTCTGGCTCAAGAAACAGCCCCCAGACATTAGACTTTTGAAATCATCAATTTTGCACCCAAGTGCAAACTGCCCATAAGTAAGAGCCAAGTGGCAAGGTGGGCCACGGAAGGAAGCCAGGTGGGACAGGCAGTCACACAGTTGGGGTTGTTCTGCGTGCGTTCGGCTAGTTAAACTTCACTTTTTGCAGGATACAAAGCATGTCTGCACTTTGGTGATCTGATCGATGATCAGCTGCTCATCCCATGGCCACACTTGCCTTGACACCTACATCCCCACGCAGGGCTTCAGACTTAGGAAGATATTAATTATGAGAAATGAAAGACCAAAAGATTAAAAATGTGAAAAAGAAAAAAATCAATATTTCCTGAAAGTTCACTTGAGGAACAAGAAAGAAAAAAAAAAAAAAAAAGAAAAAAAAAAGGAAGGCATTTTCCCAGTGAATGGCATACTTATAATCTCTCTGTTTCACTGCCTGAGACCGCAAAGTGGAGAGGCAGGGGTCTTGGTGAGTAAAATACACGTTACAAAGGTTAGAAAAAGTCACCAGGCAATTTTTATTGTCTTTTTTTTTGTCAAGATGCTGAAAGTTAAAAATTTCCCCTGGTGTTAATAATACAGTATTAGTTACACATGATTGCTTTGCTGGAGTTAAACCACCACGACTCCAGCTCACTCAGACCTGCATTACTCCAGCGGGCAGCTATTTCAGAAAACAAAAGCCTTCACCATCTGCAATATAGGTCAGTACTTCGTATGACAGGAGCCTTAATGCAGACCAAGCGCTGTTTTGAACTCTGAGCATTTGTAAAACATACCATGGGAGTATCTGCTCCGAGGGGGTACGTTTGGGAAAGCGTGACAAAAATAAAACTCTTAAAGAATTCCTGCTTGAAAACAAACCACATCCCAGTAGCAGACTGACATCCTAACGCACAGATACTCATCTATAAACCAACGCAGCTCAGGCGGGTTCAGATCATGATGATCTGGGGGTTCACGAGTGAAAATCCACTGCTGAGGCTTTGTCCTGCTGGCAAAACAGGGCCAGGAGTTTACTCGTAAGTTTTACTCTGCTTTGCTGACCTGGAATTTGGGAGCATTTACAGACAAGAGGCGGGAGCTTTGATGCCCAGAAGTCATCTGTTTTCATCTCTTCACCATACACCAGCGTTTGCATCCGGTACAACTCTAAAAACACATTTGCTCATCATTAGCCCTGCTATTCCACATGGAATCCCATAATTTTCTAGCAGCAGCTGTAATTTAAGATGTATATAGGGAAATAATTCACAAACCCTATATCTGTTGCATCTGGAGGTTCTGGAGTGTTGATTAGTTAAATACATAATTATGAGATAGCCTTAAAGGCAAAAATTGTAAGCAGTGACTTTTGCTAAGGAGTCTCCTGTTGGTGTTATCATACAAAATATAAAATGGTGCAAATCTAAAGAAGAAATTTATCTTAAAGAAAAAAGTTGAAAGACTTGTGCTGAAGATACGACTTCTTCAGAACATTTCTTCACAAGTTAAATAATAATTAAAAACAAATTAATTACTCCCACAAAGCATGTCATTTAGGCAAAAGCCTGCATTTTTGAGGACTGTTAGCATCTTGTTCTGCAATTACACAGCTTGGAAGCACACAGTTTGGCTTCATTTTTGTACTATCACATCTCTACTCTATACGTTCACAGGGGTTTCAAAAGAAACCATTCCTTTCCACATGTAACATGTCAGCAATGAAAGTAACATGTGGGCACAAGCCAGACCAAGAGGGACTGAAAAGCGGCAATCCAGTTTGAGCACTGAGAAGTGATCAGAGAGCCAGTGTAATCGAGATGAATCTGCCAGCTCCCCAGTACAGGCCAACACTTACCCAGGTACGATGATGGAGTCCCATCAAGGGCAGTGGGATGACTGACCAGCTTGATGTTACATCCATGCTTACACACTCCCTCAGACAGAAACCTAAAGCAGCAACATCAGTTGTTTTTAAAGTCTTTCTTGATTTTTTTTTTTTTTTTAATAAAAAATATGCTAGGAAAGCAGATTTTTTATTTTTCCTAAGAGTGCTTGCAGAGCAGGGGTCAGTAACCACGTAACGGCAGTCCACCTTGCGTTAGCCTTCAAAGCATCAAGCCAAGCAAGACTCACACAATGTGTGGATGAAGGGTAGGCAGTGTGACACCATAATAATTAAGCGCATCCGGAAAAAGTGACACTTTTGCCTTTAGAAGAATTCCTCCGTGGCAAAATTTAGCTTTGCATGGAATCAGGAAAATCCAAATACTACAACTATTTGTGTCATGGAAACTCCCAAATGTTTCAGTTTGAAAATATCTGTAGAGGGATTTTTAAAGGACCGAGGACATATGTTACCATTGTCCGGGTTGGACAACCCAGGCCTGTTAGTTGAAGCTGCAGAGCAACTTTGAGTTGTCCTGGGAACAAGCAGTGGGAGAAAGAAAACAAGCTGTGCACAAACAAGAAGCCAGGTGCAGAGCAAGCCCTGGGAACTGCGGAATCCACACCCTCTCATCGGCACACTCTGATCAGGTGCCTGCAGCATGCTCACCGATCAGCCACACGGACGCCCGCGTGGCCAGAGACTTTTATCCAATCACCTGTGTGTAAAGTCGGGTGAGCGGTCGGTTTAAGTTATAAATATGAGCTGTTTAATAAAGTGAGCACGGCATGTAGCCATATTGGTGTGATTGTCGTGACTTGGCCGACTCTCCATGGGGGACCCTCTTCGAATATCAACATCACCTTATGGAAATGAAACACTTTAACCATTATACATTATTTTAGATAGCAGAAAATGCAATCCTAAAATCAATCAGAAAGGTAATTTTCCATTTTGTGAGTCCTTTCAAAATTCTTTCCCTGAAAATTTTATGAGAAGTGCAATGTTCCCGTAAACTATTTCAGTTTCCTCAAAAGTGTATTTTCCAATGAAAAATTGTTCAAATTATTTCTTTTCTGCCAGCTTTAACTGTTCTGACTTGTTGAAAAAAGCTCTGGGAATTTCTTGGGGATAACTGTTTTAACCATTCAGCCTCACAGCTCATTATCATGAGTTCTTTATGTAGAGGAAAATCTCTGCTAACACGAGGAGTCACTGGGAACTCTCAGGTGCTTTGTGCCTTTGAAAAATCAAGCTGTTTGATTGAATTTCTGAATTTAGCTTTTCTTTTTTCCCCTCTGACTCCTGTACTAGAAGCAGAAATATATTTAATTACATCACATGATAATTTATTGTTTATGCATGATATTGCAAGTGCTGATTGAATATCCAAAGTATGACATCTGAAATCACATCTTTATTTCATTCCACAATAATAAAGGACTACTGTACCCTGACATATTTATAGCCTTCAACGGAGGAGTCTGTGATATGGCAGGTAATTGTTTATCAGCTCAATCCACAGGCCCTGAGATTTACAATCCTGAAGCAAGCCGTGGGGATTAATGCAAAGCATGACCATACCTTGCATCAGCAGACCTCGGTGGCTGCTCCAGCACCAGCCCTCGCTGCTCTCAGCCCCTGGCTTCCACCTCCCCGCCAGCACCTGGGGGAACGGTGGCTGTTGGCGTGAGCATCCCAGCAGCAACCCCCTGCCCCATGCACACCTCTGGGCACTGCAGAGAACATCACCTAGCCTATGGCAGAGGAGCATTGCTCCATTGCATCGAAAGCCATACAAAGTGGACATGAGCAGGAGGTTCTTGCCAAACAAATGAAATCACTGCTGAAAGCTTATTCAGTTAAATGAAAGACTCACAAAATGGAAGTACTTTCCTGTCTGTATTCTTTTTTCTTTCAGGGATAACTGACATTTTCAGCTTTTCCAAGCCAACAGCTTTTCAAGACATATTTAGTTAAAAACAATTTTTTTCTCTAAAAGTCAAAATTCAAATTAAGTGCGACAGGGTTAATACAGGCACATTTTGATAGCTTTCAAGATTTTTCTCCTTCAGTTTACTGATTCATAGGAAATTTTTTTGCCCTGATTTGGGCTAACAGCATTGTTGGAACGTGGAAAACTGCAGTGGGACCAAAAGCATGTTCCCTGCCCAGGTCTGAAAGAAATTCACGGCTTACACCTGCAGCCAGACCTGCAAAGGCACTCACTAGAGCACAGAGACAGGTGACAAGGCAGGTACCTCCTACCTTGTATTGAAAAGAGAGGGACCGCACAGACACAGAGATCAAGGTTGCTACAGCTGACATGGGGGGGACGACACAATAATCCCCCTCCCTGGCACCACCAGAGCACCCCATGCTGCCTCCCTGGAGGTGAAAGGGGGGCTGAGCCCTGCTGCCCCCATGCCCCACCAGCTGCCCCGACGGAAGGATGAGACGCTTCTGTGGGCAGAGACGTTCCTGCAGCGCTTGACGTGCCAGTGGATGTGAAGAATTCGATGAAGTGCTAGATTAGGGCTTTTAAAATAATTGTGATTAGTGCATGCAGATGCTATCATTTATTTCCCTCAAGATGTGTTAGATTAATTTTATGAAATTAACATTCAGAATAGCAAACATTAGTCATTTGCGTGACCAAGGCTTTGAATCCATTTGAGCTCTTGCAGTTTTGCATGGGCTGTCAAGCATTGTGAATCCAAGGAACGACTCAGATTTAGGGGGAATACACAGAGGGAGCCCAAAGCCGGCCTCCTGAATAGCTACTTGGGAAATTCACGTCACGTGTAAACCAGTAACTTGGGCACTTCAGTGCCTACTGGAGCTGAACTGATGATCTAACCAGGACACCCACATTTCACGGCTTGGCATTAATATGTTGTAATATTATTCCTGTGTATTAGCAGACTGCAGGTTGTACGCCATGCTGCTCACACCAAGGGGTGAAGGATCCTTTAATCATGTTTGCTGGATCCTGTGAGCAATTCACAGCTGAGGACAGGCAGTTCTCAGAGCTAAATGGGACCTGACCTGGGCTTTTCAGCACCGTGCCTATTACTTATTCCAACATAAGACACAGCTGAAGAGGATGGTTCGGTTCACTTCCCTTTTGACAGACTGCAGGGAACAGAAGGTGATTTTTACTGTCCAGAGATGTGTGAAGTGCTGCAGTTCCCTGCTCCTCCTCCTTCTCAAGATCTGGGACTAAATCTCCAATGCCACCAAGTTGACATGGGTGTTTGAATACACACTGTCTTCTCATCTGGTTCAACGAGTTTCATCACAAGTAACGAGATGTCTGTGAGATACAAGCATCTGGAGGAAGAAAGCTGAGCTGAAACTCAGCCCAGAGGAAATGGAAGTTGGAAGAAATATGGTAACACTTAGCAGAGCAAGCCAAGACCACGATTCTCTCCTCTGCTGAGGGAATCCACACTCCCGTTGCCAAAACCTGGTTACTGCAGGAAGCCTACTCTGCTGGTAGAGCTCGACTGTCAAGGAACAAAGAGATGATCCACATATTAGCCCCATCCCTTCCAGACCCACCAACCCTGGCAGATCACCCAACATCTATGGGATGAACTCTAGCTGGTCCTTCTACCTGAAGATCAAACCCACCAGGCCTCTGCTGAACAGAAAGCACAGGGGAAGCAGAGCAGAAGGTAACTTTACCACAGAGGTGACCAAGGCCTCTTTCCCTGTCCTGCTTCTGGACCCTGCCAGATCCTCTCAGATCCCTCCAAGGAGGCCTTTCAGTGCAGCGAGTCCCACGGGACTCGGACAAGGAGGGGCTGCAGAGCAGCCACAGTCAGGGCTTCCCATGAGAAGACAGAGAGCTTTCAGCAAGAGGCCAAAAAGTGGTTTCTCTGAAGAACCCCAAATTTACCCCATTACCCTTTGAAGTGCTCCTGTCCCTGTGTATATCAGCACTCAGGTTAAAACCAGAGTTACCAGGAGCTCACCTGCGCAGGTGCCTGCTGCTGGCTCAGAAGGTCGCCGAGCATTACTGAGTGCCCTACAGCCAGCCGCTTTACCACCACTTCCACATAACTCCTCCAGAACCAAGGACACAGAAAACTTGGAGGAAAGGGAAAAGAGTGAAAAATAAGAAAAGACACGTTGACACACCAAGACGAGAGACATACTACAGCCTTATCTGCATACTGCAGATGCACCTACACCTAGAAGCGGCTCCACGTTCCACACGTTTGGCATTGAAGGGGTTATGGCCACGGCTGCCTCTTGAATCACTGAAGACTTTCCAGCTGGACACTTTGTTCTGAGAAAGAAAACACATGAGGTACCAAGATAATTTCATCTGCACTCACATTCACACCTCCAACACAGACCCAACAGGACACACCTCGGATTCAACATGCTTGGTTTTTCCTGCCTGTTCTGTATTATGAATCTCAAGATGAAGGAGACTGCTTGCTCAGGCAGAACTCACCACCAGTGCAGCAGAGCCACAGCGTTCAAAAAATAATGCTTAACTAAGATAATTGGTGTCTGATAACAATTACTGTATTGAATGCTTTTGGGTTTATTTATGATTTTCAAATATTTCTGTAACTTGACCATAGGGATTTTTGTTCTGTATATATATTACACACACGTAAACATTTATATAGATGTGTGTATATATACATGTACACACACACAACTCTCACACCTGTGTGAGCACATTATTGAGGTTGCGCTATGATCATTGTCAGCTCTCGCTTCAGTTCTTGGTTGGGATCTGAGGCCCTGACCTCTCCCAGAAATGTCCCCATATGGTCCCCAACAGCTGCAGGGGTGTCATTTCAGCAGAACTCCCTGCATCCAGAAACATTTGCTAAATAAATGTTGTGGTTTATCTGTTGTATCGGCACCACACAAGTACTCTGCTCTTCACAAACTCATGCATATGTACCAAGTTAATTTTCATTTTGCTAATTTTGAGGAAAGGAAAGCTGTTGGAAGAACTTGGGCTTGGGAATGGAAAGTAACAAGAGTAATACAGGTTTGTGAAGTTTTGGGGGGTTTTGGCTGGATTCAGCTAAGAACACACTGATGGCACAACACAGTGACACAGGGACCTGACCAGCCCCACTGAACACATTTTGTTTGGAATCTGGCTCAGAGACGGCCTGACTGGATGGACAATTTGCTGTTAGCACTGTGAGTGTGTGGCAGTGAGCTGCTAGGATGGGATCCAGCGAGGGCCAGACATCCAAACCAGCAGGTCATTTCACAAGGGAAGAGGCTGGTGTACAGCACAAAGCACTGACACAGTATCTGCCAGCCCATTTGCTCCATGGCTGGCAGCGCTCGGACTGACAGGAAGGCAAGTTTGCTTTTCCCCTGCTAGCCTGGGCACGAGAGGAGCTGCAGGGGAGAGAAATCCCCTAACAAAACTGCATGGGCAGCTGTGCTAACCAGGGGGACACCTGGAGGGTGCAGACAGCTCCTGGGGAGCAGGGAGGATGGAAAGCTGCAGCCTATGGAATTAATCCTCAGCTTTTGGGACGCTTATGAGTTTTTTAACAAAATACGTACTTTGCTGAAGCATCTATGACTGTGGTTAAAAGTGGATTAGGACAGGAGCTGCAGAGACAGAATTCAGACCGCCCTGAGCAGGCAGAAGGATGAGGGTTTCACAGAGGCAGTAGCCCAAGTGCATCGGAACAGCCACTGCCTGCCTGGGTTTTTAACCTTCCCTTCACAGGCTGCAGCAGCAGAGGCCATGAGCTATGCTGCAGGAGGCACACGAGTCCAGCGTTGGCCACTTGCAGCTGCAGTCTAGTATTTGGTGGCCCTTTACAGCCCAACTGCCCCCATCAACTGGTCTTTAACATGAGCTCACGG
This sequence comes from Falco naumanni, assembly GCF_017639655.2. Lineage (NCBI taxonomy): Eukaryota > Metazoa > Chordata > Aves > Falconiformes > Falconidae > Falco > Falco naumanni. The sequence continues at coordinate 22,064,949 of NC_054079.1, forward strand.
CGCAAAGAGAAAACATTTAGAAATGGAAGCTTGTTCTACCTTGAGAGACAGGGCCAAATACAACAGAGCACGTGGGTTTTAAATGCTACCTATTATTTATCAACCTATTGCTTTCTAGGGAGTGCCTCTAACTCAATTTTCGAATGCTGGGAGCAGCAATACCACAGCAGAGAGCTTTCCTGCTTGGCCAAGGAACAACTTTCCCTTCTCAATGCAATTACAATGCAGAGACCAGCAACATCTCTCTGACAGCCTTGGACACACCAGCCTTCAGCACTGGAGCCAGGAAGGTGTTGCCAGGAACCCAGGAAGACCTTCCCCACCCCAACATCTGTATCAAGGCACAGAGCAAGTTACACACCTACCATCAGTGCTCCAGCTGCCACGGATCCTGCAGAGCACAGGGGTGGCGAGCGGGAGAGGCTGGCTGCACGGGCAATCACCCTTCGGAGGAACGTGCCAGAATTAAGCTGTCAGTCTTGCAGGGGTCTGTTCAAACCAGAGGCGCAGCCTGCAAAACAAAAGGCAACAGGCAGGCTGGAAGGGATCAGTGGAGAGAGCTGCTCTTCATGGCTACGTGTGCAGGTAGAGGAATAAAAAGAAAGTTATTCCCCCCTCCACCTCACACCAGAGGTCCTGCCAACAGCAGTCAGGTTTTGGGTAATCCATCTAAATGTAGATTCACGCTGGCAGTTACAGATCTGAATGAGAAAAAACAATTAGGCAATCTGTCAGAGCGCCCAATAGAAACACATAGTTCAGACACCTCTGAAACTCAGGTGAATTAATTTAAAACAACACAGACATGCAAAATCATACAAGTTAACCTTCTTACTGGATATGTATCATTTGCTCTCCTTTTCATGCCTCGAAACAGAGCAGAAATTTGGGGGATCAAATGTAGCTGCTGCAGCATGGCTGAAAGGAAATACTATGGTAATCAAGCCAGAGCTACTCAACGTTCATTCACTGATAGCAACTCTGGCTTTCCCTGTGCCGTATTTTTGAGGACTTCCATAGATTTACCTGCACCTCCCACTGTCTTCACCCCTGCAAAGAACGCAGGCCCTGAAGAAAGCACCTCTGCCATCTCCCTCTCCTAAACCAGGTCCTTGTTCTGTTAGAACAGCAGTGTCAGCCCCTTCTGTATGCTGACAATACTGGCAACACAAATAAAAAAATAACATTTTACAGGTGCGGAAGGACGCTGGCGATGCCGTCGGCTGGGGGTCTGCATGTGCCATCCTTTTGCTCGCAGCGGAACCCAGCCTGGCTAGAACCCAGCACACATTTTGGTTTTGTTTCTGCGTTGTTTTCAATTAGAGGCATTTGTTGCATGTGATGCACCAAAGGAAAACCAACACTTTGAGTTAGAACCAAGGTACTCCTGGAGACAAATATGATTAATGGGATAATCTTGTAGATTACAATAGTTAGAGGCAGTTCCTGCCATTTCCCACTCTCCAAGGACTGGTTCTACTCGCATCCAATACAGACAGCTGCAGATTCCTCAGCACCATTAGTATCCAACGTAGGACTACATTTTACATTTTAAAACTCCTGTAATGTGCATCCTCTATAATTGCGTATTGTCTAGACTGAGTTTTATGAATTTAATCTTACATAGCATAATTTCTTGATCACGAGAATTTTTGTGGAGCCAGTTGCATACATATATGCACACATACATCCACAGCGCTCACGCCCATTGCAAATAATATCCTTAAGTTAATCACATCCTAATTAAACAATGATCAAGTCTTATTTAATAACCCCATTGCTACTGAGAAGAGGTGTACCTGATGGGTAACAGCAGTGATGGCTCCTGACTTCCATCTGCATCTCCATTCAAGCAGAGGGCTGCAAATACATGGCAGGAGGCACCTGCTGAACTTCAGGGCAAGTTTCATAAGCTGTACAAGTGGACACCATGGGAAGGATTAACCGGGATAGCTTCTGTTCAATTAAAACTCAGGTTTCTACTAAAAGAAATACAGGCAAAACCTTCTGCTACTGAATTCAGGTTGGTTTTCTCCTGCCCTTTACATTCTGCAGCACTCTGAAAATAAATGACAAAAGATAGAACATGCTTTATCAGGGAAAAATCATTTTGGCAAATAACTGGCAAACCTCCAATTTCTGATTCTGGCATAAGAATACAAGACTAATATTTCCAGTAAGGTGATCAGCAAGAAAAATCTCTCTGTAAACACTGGCACACCGATTATCGGCGCTGGGCTTCAGTCAGCAGCACAGCACCAAGGAGTGAAGCAGAGCGTTTGTTTCAGAAGTTTGTTTCTGATCATAACAACGCTGGCAGCATCACCCACACATAGTCACTTGGTGGGACGGGTTTGGGGCTTTTATTTCCTTTTTAAGCATTCATATCCCACCACTGGCAGCAGTGGGAAAAGGAAACAACAGACCGGTGCAAAACTCAACACAAGAGACAAACTGAAGAGCAAATTTCACACTTGCCAAGTTCCAGAACGTACAACGTTCAGATTATATATTTTAAGGTTGCGTAATTAATTGAACTTAAATTAATCACCTAAGCCTTTGCAACACCCTGCTGTTCCAACTGAATGCAGCAGGAACGTGATTTATGCACAAGCCTGGCAGGATGCTGAGCAACCTCCAGACTTGTCCCAGCCCCTGCTTGACAGGGAAGCACTATACAGTACATATTTTTCAAATCTGAGAGCTGAGTACTAATTTGGGGCATTTTGATTATTTTTTTTATTTGATCAGCTTGTGTAAACTACTTATTCCCGTTGACTATAATTCACCTGAAGCTTTTTTTTTTTAATTATATATGCAGACGGAACCTTCACGTGGCGCTAGACAAGTCACACATTGTCCTGCACCAGCCATTGCCTTCTGCGACTGTCCCTCTCAAATCAGAGCGCAGAAACCATTGTGGATCTCAAGCTGGGAAGGATCCATAGGGCCGGCTGAGCCCTGCTCTATGTGTGACCCCCTAAACCAGCCTGGAGCGCAGCTTCAGCCCAGCACTGGTGAGGGGTGCCGGGGTGCAGGCACACGGAGGGTAACAGCTCCGGGTTTCCTCCACCTCCCCTGCAAAAACTGGTGGGGTGCTAGCTAAAGTTTAACTTGAAGTTATTCACCTGAACATAGGGTCTTCTGGCTTTCACCGTTATTTAATTTTTAATCAATGTACTTTTCTTTTTCCCCACCTTTTTTCTCACTGTTTTAGAGTGTCGAATATCGGGAACCACGGGGTCGCTGAGATCCCAGCAGCAGTGCGCGGACGGGAACTCTGCCCGGTGGCCCTGGGATCACAGCAGGGCTCGGGCCTGGAGGGACCTTAAAGCCCCCCCGGGCCACCCCCTGCCCCGGGCAGGGGCACCTCCCCCCGGCTCAGGTGGCTCCAAGCCCCAGCCTGGCCTTGGGCACTGCCAGGGACGGGGCACCCACAGCTGCCCCGGGCAGCCTGTGCCGCGCCGCCCTCTCGGGGAGCGCTCCTTTCCCAGAGCCCGGCCCCGCCGGGAGCCCCCGCAGCCCCCACCGGCCCTCGGGGCACAGGCGGCCGCCACACGGCGGGACACCGGTCGCTCCGCCCGCCCCCGCACTCCGGCGCCTCAGCACCGTCCCTGGGCCCAGCAGAGCCCGCCACCCGCCTCAGCAATTACGGAATTTTTCTGGGGTCCGTTCGGAACAAGCCCCAGCAGCACCTCCCGCCGCCCGGTACCCCCCCCCCACCGCTGGGGCTCGGGCCCGCGGGCTCCGCCGGGCCGGCATCGCCACCTTCTGGGGGCGGGCAGCACCGCCGCGGCGCGGCCTCGGGCCGGCGGGGAGGGCAAGACAGCGGCCTCCGAGTCCACCGGGACGGGTCCATCCCGGCGCCGCTGCGCCGGGGCTGCCTTACCACAGCAGGGCTCGGGCCGGGAGGGACCCTAAAGCCCCCCCACCTCCCCCCGGCTCAGGTGGCTCCAAGCCCCAGCCTGGCCTTGGGCACTGCCGGGGACGGGGCACCCACAGCTGCCCCGGGCAGCCGGTACCGGTGCCTCAGCACCCTCACAGGGAACAATTCTTTCCTAAAATCCAGTCTAAATGTCCCCTTCCAGTTTGACCCATCGCCCTTGTCACGTCGCTACAGGCCCTACTAAAAAGTCTGTCCCCAGACAACACGGCAGGGTCACGGGCCCAGCTGCAGAGTGGTGGGGCTGTGGGACAGGCACCCAGGGACATCCACACCTGCCAGCAGAGCCACCCCCAGCTGCTGCCCAGAAGCCAGCATGCTGTGGAATAGTCTGCTCCTGCAAACAGATTTCTGGTAAGAAAAAACCCACTGCCTTTTCACGTTTGAAAGAGGCCAGCAGCAGTACGAAAAGCTGTAGCCACTGGACTGAGACCAGCAGCACCCACCCAGCACCACGCGTGGAGGGGTAAGACCCCCGCTAGGCCAGTCACAGCAGCAGGTAGCTGTGCTCATGCAACATTTCACCAGCGCGGCGCTGTGGCACAATTAGACCTGTACCCTCCCTGGACGCGTTTCAGCAATACCCTGCATCTCAACAAAGAAAGACCAAGTGAAAAACTTTCAAAACTCTACCAATATTCAAAAAAAAACCCAAAACCAACCAAAAAACCACCCACAAACCAAAAAACAACAAAATTTTGAAGATTACCAAAAGTTAATGGAGAGGCAGAAGTACCAGTCAACACAGATCTGTAAAAAATATGATCTTATCACATAAACTTATCATGGGGGGAAAAAAGTTTATATATATACACATTTGTAGCAAGGTTCCATATTCAGAAAGGTAATTTAGGTTACTTATTTCTGCTGTTCTGCTCAGCTTTCTGATAACAGCAAAACAAGTACCTTTACAAAGGAGACCAGAAGTGGCTGCAATAAGCCTCCCTGCACCCCGCACACGCTGGTGGCAGCTCCCCAGGACAGGGGCTGTACACCGGCCCCCGCTCCGTGCCCGGCAGCTCGGAGCTCAGCGTGGGGTCAGCCGGCACCACAACACCCAGGTAGTGAACAGCAGCACAAGAAAAGCACCTAAGGATAAAGCACAGAACGATCCACGCTGCTTGGTATCCAGCACTGCAGCAAAATGCTTCTTTATACAGCTGACTGATCCAACTTTCTCCAGGCATGGTTCTGTACCTGCATTTTTTAATGACATCCTTCGTTCTTTATTTCAGGCATAAAGCATGCCAAGCCTTGAAGGTGGCAGTGAGGAAGAGCAGAGGGCAGGGGAAGAACAGTGCATCCACAACGTCATTTACACAACATAATTCTCCCATTCAGCACCAAAAAAGAAACCTTATTCCTTCCTTCAACATTTTCACATGCAATTCTTCAAGGGAGCTTTATTAGAGATTCAATATCAAGACAACCATTCTGTAACTAAAGGCTCCAAGAAAAAAGAAGTTACACATACTTCTGTGTTCTAAACCACTTTCGCAACATGCTGCCATCAAGCAGGGGAATGCTCTCCTGCACTTTAGAAGAAATACTTGTTTTGAGAATTACACAAGAACAAGTCACTTCATTTTCACTGCATGCAAAAATGCATGGTGTGAAGGCAGACACTTTATTAACAAATAGCCAAGTAGAAAAGACCCTTCGAAGTGTCAGCCACAGGAAAAGATCTGTTTGGTATCACAGAGCCAAATCTTTAAGAAACCTAGAATTGAGTAGTTAAGAAGCACAGAATGCACCTGCCTTCATGCCAAACTAAGCTAGGAATTAAATTTAGTGATAAATACTCATGTTCCATAACACAAGTTAATTTTATACTATGCAAAGGGCTGATATTTGAGTCAGTACCTAAATATTTTATTAGCATATCTCAAAAATACTCTTTTAAATCCAGTTACAAGCTGGCAGTTAAAAGAAAACACCAACCTGTAACTTTCTCAGAAGTGGAGTTTGCTACAGGTGAAGTTGTTAGTTGACCCTTTGGACATAGGAAATCTTCTCATTTTATTACTTCTGACATTCCTTGTATGCACAAAGTATTTTGAATGCCATACCTAAAAAAGCACCATGACCCCAAAAGCAGCTATGTAAATCCATCAGAGTGTTTCCCCATGCAGGATTTAACCAGCACCAGACATCTGCCCCCAAGCCAAGCCTGTATAAGACATTCCTACAGAAGCGTGACAGGAAAGCAGCCACAGGTTCCTGGCCTACAAATTCCACTACCCAGCCGTTTCACTGCTCCCAGCACTGCAAAACCCACCAAAGGAAAAGGAGTCCACACATTTCTGCTTCTTCGTTGCCTCCAACCATACTCCTAATTTCCTCCTCACCGCATTTGAAAAGTCTCCTATTGCCTATAAAAACATCATAAGCATCTTTGGCTAGCTGCAAAGATGACAAAAGTAGGAAATGTGGTATTTTGAAGGAATCTGGCAGATTGAAGATGCATCTCCTTGACCACAAGCACTTTTTCAGGCTTTAACTTCTAACCGTAGTTATTTCTTATACTTTCTCCCTTAATTTAGAAGCCAAATAATATTTGGAGGTTAGTCTTCTAATACCTCAAACTCTTATCAGAAATAAAAACATTGAGGACTACAAACATGAAAATAAACAACTTCCCTAGTGCTGTATTTGCTCTCTCTAGCAGTCTTTAGATCAAGCCTAGCAGCTCACTGGTAATATATACACTTAATAATCTCAATACACAAGTACCATAAAGGATGAAGGCAAGACAAGCCTACATCAAATGCTCCCAACATACAGTATCTGCTCAGAATTCAAGTTCCCTTTCTCACTCTCCTTATTGCACCCACACAGAACATTTTGTACTACAATACTCTCATTAAGGTATCGCACAGTGAATTAATTATGTTATGCAGCCCCCAACCCGATACCCTGGCCAAAGCACTCTGTCCTTGGGAACCCCATGATGAACGAGCCTTCTGACATGTAAAAGATGCTAAGCAGACCTCACAGCCTGCTCGCCAACCCCAAAAGCAGCGAGAGAAAGTTCCAGCTAAAGCTGTTCTTTAAGCTACTGGTTGAACTAGGATGTTTGCTATAAAATACACGTGCATCCAGAATTTCAGCAACCTTACAGTATTTCACTGAAAATTCAACAGATCAGCCTTTGCTAGAAACAAAGCAGCAAGGGGTGGGCCTGCTGAAGAGGACAAGGGGACAGGACTGCGGTCAGAGCCACACCAGAGCTTGCTCGTCCATCAAAGCACATAAATAATTTCACCCACCTATCCCAAACACACACAAGCCTTTGGATATATAAAAAGTAGCAAACTGAGCAGAAAATCTATTTAACCTAAGGACAGTGAACGTTAAGTCAGCAGCAGCCTGGACCTGCAACAAATTCCAATTACCACAGCCCCCACCATCACTTGACCACAAGCGTATTCTGGTCCCCTTTTAGGATGCCTACCCAGTTATGAAACTGATCAATTTGCCAGCATGACTTTCCCCACCCCCAAAAAAAAAACAAACCTCAAAAGCCCCAGGGCAAGCGGTTGCCTTGCAAGCACTCGCCTTGCAAGCACTCATCTGTTGAGATACATCTGCACCTGAGAACACCGTGCAAGGGTAACACCACTTAAAAGACATTTTAGTATTGCATAACTTCAGTTTTGTGATTTTTAGCTCCCTGTGCATAATTCTACCCCCTTCTCCATTAAGTGAAACATGTGACTGTTACCTCTAAACATTTATTTAGATCTATGTACATAGTATTGTTACAGAAGGTATGCATCATGCAACCAAGGAAATCACAGAAGAGTCTCATAAACAATATAAATTTGACTAATCTTTTACAAAGATGAGAATCACTAGGTTATCAAATCTCTCAGGTATAAATGAGGTAAGCAATACTTAAGATGAGGCACTTAAACAATAACCCAAAAGGTAATCAGTGTACAAAATTATAAACAGAAAGTTACTCATATTGCCCTCAATTATATTTAAAAGTTATCCATATTCTATATACAGTGTTATATGCCTTATGCCCCCCAATGAAACAAAACAGTGAGAAAGTATGAAAGAAACCAAGTCATCATCACATGCCATCAACTGTAACACAGGTAAGATGAGTGTCCTAAAGCACGCAGTGATACAGTGGCAAAAAAACCACAGTGCCTCTCAAAGAATGTTTTTTCTAGCCAATACCCAGTTTTCTGTTTGGAAGAAAATATCTATGCTAACAGAAAATTAACTTGGTATTAACATACAAATCTGCCACGCCAGAAGAGAACCACCCTACTGTGTTCAAGGAAGGAATGCCAATTAGGAAGAGATTTAAGCCTTAGTGGGATTTATGGTAATTAGAAATGTAACAAATTTAACTTTACAAAGAAATTAATTATGCCAATTAAAACACTTAGCAAGTTTTACTGGGAATTTATACAGTATTATACGTATATGGTGCTGATCAATGCCCAATTTATTAAAAATTACTTGGGGCACACTTCCAAGAAAATTTACAAAAGTAGCATAGGAATTCCAATTAAGATCTAAAATTAATATTTGCAATAAACATTTCCTTATCAAGATCCAGAGAGAGAGAGAAAACACCCAATAAAAGTAGTAAGGAATTTATGTTCAGGTGGGGTGCACAAACATCTAAATCTCCATAACTGCACAGCTTGCTAGAGTCTGCCTGGGAAACAAGGTCAATATTTTCTAATAATATTAAAAACCTGAACACTTTCAAAAGACTCAAGAATTCTCAGTGCCAAACAGCTTGCATCAGCATGCCATTTGTGACAAAGCTGCAAGTTAATGGAATGGTAACTTAAAAACTGCTTCTTCCTCCTATGCTTTTTGAGGTGGGGAAGAAAATGGAAATTTCCAACAGAACAAATTATTCCTGTCTGAGATGCAACTGTGCTTTGTGGGAACAATGATCCTAAGTTCCCTCAGTCGTATAACAAAGTAGCTCAGATTTTATTTTTAGATGGCCTCTGAAGGTCACCTATGCTTTTATTTGACATTTAAACTCTCTGAACAAATGCAAGCTACATTATGTCTTCTGTTTCTAAAGATAAGCCAGTCAAGTTTTGAAGTTTAAATAGAACAAAGGGAGAGCCACAGTTACTAGAAATACAAAATTAAACTTGGCAGAAGTAATGAATTTTATTTACAAATACATGTATGAGGATTACAACAGAAACACACTAGGGAAACTCCATCTCAACAAAAGCAATGGTTTATTGGTAATGGCATTAAATGAAACAGATTGACATCTGGATAATTGCTTGACCATAACCAGAGGAGTTGTAGATAAAAGTGAAGATCTCTTTGATTGTGATAAGGCCTTCCAGTGTCTTTTGCATCCTAGTGGCTCTCTCCTTTTTTGCCAACTACCTGATAAGAGAAAAAAACCACAGAAATAAAGTTTAACCAAAAAAGTCCTGTCACGTATTTTAAGTCAGTCTCAAAATAAACAAGTGCAACTGAATTTTCAACTAAGTTATTGCATTATAGCATGCATTATTGTAGCACTTGCAGAGGCTGTGAATCCCTCTCTAAAGGGTTAAGAGGGATGGCAAGACACAAGAAACCTCGTCTTTAGTACTTGTACAGACAGCAAAGCACCAGTCTCATTTTGAGAGGAGTTAAAAGACAAGTAACTGCAACAGAACAGATCACACTTAAAAATATGTTATATACCAAACTTTCAAGCTTAATATACTATATAAAATAGTACAGTAGGAAGAACCACTGGGTACTCAAATATCAGTTTGCTCATTTCCTTTGGTATCCTTGCCGCGTACCTCACTGAGAACACTTACCTTATAATGCAGCTCAAACCTATAAAGAATCCGGAAGTCACCTGATTTTCAATTATTCCTTGTCAAAACATTATTCCTTACCAAGTCTCCTTCCAATCTCCAATCCTGTAAACTCCACCTGGAATCAGAGTCAGCTTACTGCTTCCCTTTTCAGTAAAGATCACCACTGCAACCAGACTTTGGTGAGTCGATTTGCCAGCCAACAGCAAGTGCAACTCCAGCACTCTGCACGCTGCTATGCAGGTTTAAAGTTAGCGTAGTTCACTGCAGAAGGGTATCCAGTCCCCTTCGTTAAGAAAACTGAACACAAAATCCTGAGAGCAGAAAATGACGCCATTTTAGTCACTTTTCTGAAAAGACTCAGATATAATTCTAGGGCTCTTGCAGAAAAAAAATCATTTATATGCCAAACCAAAATAAAAAGAAAGTCTTAAAATTTAATACCTCAAACTGCAGGAGGGACTTTGAGCAAGGCACCAATTCCCAAGTCGTTGCCATCTAACTAGAGAGCAGCACTTACAGCTCTGACAAGGAGAACTCTTGGGAACAGGGGTTTGGAGATTACACTAATGGAGCACAGAATTTCCCAGCACTGCTCATAATAGGGCTGAAAAATGAAAGAATAAAACTTTTCTTGTATTCTAACCAACTGAATGCTATGGCAAATGTGTTAAGCATCAATTACCTCTGCAGTTAAGTGACAATATAACCCCCAAGATTCATACAGTCAGTAGTAAAATATAGAACTGGGGGGAAAAACACAACAAACAAAAAAACCAAAACCTGAAACACCCACAGTCCTGATTTAAGAAATCTCATGGACCCTCTGGAAGTATTCTTCCTCATTCCCCCCACCCCCCTTTTTTCATTTATTTTCAAGCTTCACGAGGGAGAATTTTTTACTGTCCAGCTGCTTTTGGTCAGCTGAATTATCACTGTCACAAAGCAACTGAAATCTACTGATGAAAAATACTTAAAGATCATTTTCACCTCCAAGGAACCCCTGAGCAGGTGCATTTCACAAGCTGTAAATTCAACCTAATATTTAAGGTCAGGAAAATTCCAATGTGACAACATGAGGGAGGAAGAAAAAAAATCAGAAGCCCAAACACTTGCATTAAGATCTAATTAATCAAGTTAAAAAAAATACAGTTAAGCTTGTCAAGAAGCAATATTTATTCTTTGTGTTTCCAAAGCACCAAGCTGTGTTCACACACAGATTAAGCACAGAAAGAAAAAAAAGAAAAAACACAGTTAAAAGATTAAAGATTAGTGTTAGCAAGTGTGGAACATCAATGAAAAATATTGCTGTACCAGTCTGAGGCAGAAATTGACAACTCGCCCATGTGAATTATCTGTGAAAAATCAATCACACCAATATGGACACTTTGTCACTACAGGTCAAAGAAACACACTTTCTGACCATCCCACTCCACCTTCCCAAAAGGAAACAGGCTATTTAAACTTAAACCAAACAATTGTCATTATTCTCTTCTCAGAAGTAGATCCATTTTCCTTCCTTTCACAGAAACAACTGCCATCTAGTGCATTTGAAGGTAGTGGTTACAGCCTGTAATTCCCATACCAAAGATGATGGGTTTGGAGCAGGCTTTTCTTCATCTGTTTGGCTTTTTCCTAAGCATCAGCCCAGAGCCTGACAGTGACAAAAACACAACCGGCTCTGCAGTTCATTACCAAGAGTAGGACTGGGAACACTTTATTATGAACCTTCCAGAGCAGAGTTGGTTTTGTTTGTTTTAAATACATACAAAGAGGTTAAGCAAGTAAAATTAGGAGGATGCTGTCAGAGAACCCTAATCAGGCCACATGTACAAACACTCACCAACTCCTTACTGTATCTTCCCTGAGCAGGTGCCCAGTGCCACTAGAGTGAAAATGAGACCGCAGTACTTTGCAGCCCATTCTGGCTTCCCTGCTACTTACTGAAGGGTCACAACAAATAAGAACACTAAGCTCCACAAAGACACTAAAAAGAGTCAAGCCTTGGTAGTGCATTTCACAAGATGCATCTCAAACAGCTTTACAAAATTCAATACAGGCTGAAAAATTAAGTTACAGAAAATAATTTGTGAAAGTACTGCATGGTATGGCTTTAAAACATCAAGTTCAGCATAACAGTGGGACAGAAATTTGGTAAGACTGAAAGGTACAGAGAAGTGTTTAAGGTAAGATTTGGAGCAGGGAGTGGAGTGGAAAGATGATTTGATGAGTCAGAAGGCAGAGAAGGCTCTTCCTGATGGTAGAAGGTGCAGAGAAGGCAGCTCTTGCATCAGTGCTGAAATTGTGCAAAGGGTGGAAGAGATACTAAATGAGCAGAGGGAGCAAGGAAGGGAATAGTGTAAAACCACTTCAATCTGATTATTACTTTTTAATTTCTTCTGCCTTTTTAGTTCTTTAGAAATGGGAAGTTAAGCTGAAAAACAAACAAACAAAACGTTACTAGAAAAAAAAAGCAGTGGCATGTAGTGCAAATAAGCAGTTCTGAGTAGAAAGCAAGCATTCATTTGAGAGGGCACCAAAAAATATCCCACAACCTGTCGATATTCATCTATGCCTCAACCTCAAAACTGAGAAGCAGTATGTTTTATTCATTAATACCAGAAATAAACAAGAACTATATTGGACACCAACAGTTGCATGCTCTTTCAAAAACAAAAGCATGTTTACAACTTCACAAGATTCACAGGAACCTACATACACTAAGCTATCAATCAATAGTAAAAATACCCAGAACTTGCACCTTTACTCCACATTAACTGTCTGCCCAGCAAAGTAGTTGAGCACCAAAAGCAAATCTCAAATGCAATCTATTACAACTCAAATGCAGTCTACTGTAGTAGTTTGCATGATCAGTTATGCCTTAAGTCAGACCCTGTGTGGCCAAGAAACAGTAGTATAAACACTTCCAGTGTTAAGAATATTTTTTAGAAGACAGACACCTTTAAATCAAGCTTTTCCAAACACATTTCAGAATATATTAAATACATATAGGAAGGGAATATTCATCCCAGTCCTCTGCTGTTGAGGGCCTCTTCATTTAAACAGAGTAAAGAATAGGTCTGCCTACTACTCTCTGCTTATCACTACGCTGCAGTCAGTTCTAAGCAGAATTTTTTTCCTTGGTCCTCCTTTTCCACCAATCCAAAGACTTCCCTCCTCCTCAGAGAGTAAAAAAATCAAGTTGTGCAAGGAGCAGGATACACACAACCTATTAAAACAAGCCTGAAAGCAGCTTTTATAACTTCACCCACTCAGTCCAGCAATACCAACTACATGCAAGAAAATGAAAAAAATTTTTTTACAGCAAGACCAATTAATCACTAGAACGACCTCCACAGGGATGTGGCTGAGTCCCCGTTGCTGGAGGTTTTCAAGTTGTGACTGGACAGGGTGCTAGACAATCTCACCTAGGCTCCCTTTCCCATGCAAGGATGGATCAGGTGATTTTGTGAGGGCCCTTCCAACCTGGGCTGTTCCGTGATTCTACGTGTGTCCAAACCAACTTTAGGCCAAAATCACTAATGAAGGACTGCCCTCACTACACCCGCTTAGTAGTTCTGTTATTTTTCAGAGTAGATGAATTACAGCTTTCTGTTTGACAGTATAAGTACCAGAAACAATTCCCATTTATATTAAACGTGTGAACTGACTCCCTGATCGAGAAGAGGTGATTCTCCTTACAGCCTGGCTGGTGTCTGCAGAGCACCACACAAGCAAACGTGAGTTTTCCTCAACTGTCTGAAGGACACAGGACCTGCAGTTATGCACCTTAATACTCAACTGCTGAGCAGTAAATTCTCTAACTAAAAGCATGCATTCCAATCACACCCCAGTTGGGAAACAAAACACATTAGCCTGAGCCTTCACAGAAGTGATTCAAACCAACATGTTTGTTTTATTTTTTACTTTGAAGCTGAACATGTATACAATCAACTGATCAGTGATGTGATCAATCAAAAACATGACTGGAATCACATTCATGTCCACTTCTTAATTCAAGCCCTTCAAATAAGATATTTAACAGATTCTTACAAACACTTCTCAAACTCCGGGGAAAAAAGCATTCCTCCATCTTGTTAATCATATCACAATACTCTATCATAATTGGAAGAAAAATATGAACAGTAGAGACAGACTGAGATGAGGGAGTGAGACAGATGAAAGCAGTAAGGAGTAGTGTGGGTAACTACTCAAGGAGATGAAAAGAAAAATAAGGTTTCCCCAGTTAATCTACAAACCTAACTATAATTAATGCTCAACGCTATATTAAGGTTTCATAACTGACAAGATCACAGGAAGAGAGGAAACAAAAGTTAAAATTCCTGAGAGCACTGTAACTCTGCCAGACTACACATCCCATTTGTTATGATGAAATATTTTAACAGCCTAATATTAAAACTACATGTTCAGGAAGCAAAATAGGAATATTACATATAGTGTTGATGAGTATCTGAATTGAGACAGGATTAGCCGCTTCATAACCCAGTAACTCCTCCATTTAAGGCCATTCTGACCAGATCCTTAACATCCTGACATTACCAGCACAACGCTAACACCATGGGACTGTGTGGTCTATACATATTCTTGTAGGATTGCACACCCTCCCCTTCCATTTAAACGGATGTCACAACACAAAGGCACACTCCTTGATGGTACCAAGACATTCACCTGCAAACTTTAAGGAAACCAAAATTTTTAGTTGGCAATAGTATTTACCAGGCCATACAGCAGCTTCCAAGCAGCCACACTGCATCTAGAACTGAGAGATCTGTAAATCCTCTCTGACTACAGTAGAGGGATGAGATACCTGGAGACCCACACTAGTTTTAATGCCTTTATAGGATTGTGTGAGGGCATGTGTAAATTAAAAAACCCACTCCCCACACAAACCCTGACCAGAGCTCAGATCATTACAGCAGTCAGTTTCAGGCCAAGGCAGTAACTTCAGAACTCTGTTCACGAAACTAACATTTTATCCGCACAACTTGAAATACTGTAGGAAACACATAGTGCAGGCTCAACGTTGGTGTCAAACTCATGTAACATTCTACAAAACACCTGAATTACTTTACCAAGTGCACCCCACTCAGGACTATCAATTAAAAAAAAAAAAAATCACTATTTTGAACCTGATGTTCTGATGGTTAAAGAGTAGACTTGTTGAAAATGAGTTTTCAGTACTTCTGAAAGCAAAACTAATTTACAAAGTTTACAGAACTGAAAGCAAGGCAGGGGTCAAATGCAGAGTCAGAATCCCACTCCCCCTCAATACCAGAAAGTACTGCAGATTAAACAAAGTTAAAATAGTAATTGCACAAGTAACAGTATTAGGGAATCCCCTGCAATAAGTACTGACAAAATAGCTGCATAAAACAAAATATGTAAGCAGAATGTAAGTCAATTAACATATTTCTAGTTTTGGGAGAACTGGAAGCACTGTATTAAGGAAGTCTAAAATTGACATCCAGTTAATTTTAGTACATTAGAACAACTTTTAGAATGACTTCAAGTTTCACTGAAAGGCAGCAAAACCTGTTAAATTTATATTAATTTAATTACTACCTGCAAAGGTATTAAGTTTTACATGTATAAGTTAAGATCATAGACAGGTTACAGCAGTATTTGCCCTTTTACAAAAGCTGCTAAGTTTTAAAGCAGTTTACTTTAAAAACACTTATTACATATTTGAAAAAGTTGCAAGTAACTTTAAAGTTTCAATCCTTTCAAACCCATTTCACATTCTCAAAAAAAACCCCAAACAAAAAAAAAAAATCAAGAATTGTGAGTGCCTTATTGCCTAAACTCATACTGTAACAAGTTGTTTGCTTAATTTCCTCTTTAAAAACCAGATGTTTAATATAACAGACACCTTGGGACCAAATATTTTTCAGGTCTCAAGCTTACTTGATGTTTCCCAGTGAAAAAAAATCCTTCAAAGTAGAAGTCAGTCACAAGGCATCTAATCTGTACATGCAATTGCTTCTCTACTTCCTGAACACCATCAGAAAGCAAGTTCCAAAATCAAGACACAAGTCACAGCTGTTTAATTGTCTATAGCGTATGCAACTTGACAGACCCTTAAGCTCTCATATATATATATTCTTACGGGTTATTTTTACAAAGTTCATGAACAAAAACTTGTAAAGCAAGACCAAAGATCTTAAGATAAAAGCTACATATTTACTTTTGGATGCCAAAACTACCTTAATTTGTGGAACTGTAGTTACAACCAAGTGTACTTGTTCCATCAACTCATTTTTAAGTAGGTTTAAAACATTCAAAAGTGCTTTTAAGAGAAAGGACTCACTCGCTTGAAGTCATTCATATTTGTCGCTTGGACCGGAGTTCCAATAAACGTGAAGTATGTAATTCTTGTTGTCTCTTCATCACCATGGTTGGATTGGACAAACAACTGAAGAAAAAAAAACACAAAACACCCAAACACAAGAGTTAAGGTAAACTGTCCATCCCTGAATTAATAAAGTGTTAGACACCTGAAGTTTTCGAACTAACCAAATTAACACTTTTTTCAATTATAAAGGCCTCTAACCCTTAGGGAAGCTACTGTCCTTACTTAAAACAATTATATAGAATGCTTTTATTTTTCATGATAGTTTGTTAAAAAACCCACACAGCTTGTATTTTTCCAGCTTCCACTTTCAACCCAAGATCACATTCAACAAAAACAACAGGATCTAAGTCATCACAGTTCACTGATATCTGACTTGAAATGAAGTTAAATATCAATTTAGTTATGCTTGCTGAAGCCCCTAAGACTACTCATGTGTAATTTACTACTAGAGCTTGCATAATTATATGCTTTAGAGCATGAATACTAGATCTATGAAGTTATTTTAGAGTTTCAAACAAATATAAAGTCTCTTTTGAAATATGAGCTAAGGAATCATTGCTGGAACCACTACACTTGTTCAAGTGGACAAATGAAAGAATTTTTTTGCATAAAGTAGTATTAGTAAGGAAACTGGAGTCAGAAGAGCAACAAGGTATTTGTGGATCTTTCCACACTTTGTAAGCATTGAAAAAGGAGGAATGAGAAAGACAGTAGTGACATCAGACACAGAGGAAAGGAAGGAGAGAGGACAACAGGTTGGCAAGGGACAGCATGCATCACGCCCTTTCCATAAGCCCTAGGTAGTATCTATGAGATGCCCCTTCTGCCTCAGAAATTGCCTGTGCCACAGACTACCAAATGCTGGAGGTCATCAGCACATATCACTGCATACTTGCCCTATACTTAGCAATTATTTTTTTTGTGACAGCACTGGAGGCTTGCAGGTATTTGATAAGCAAGATGGGCTGCTGATCTAAACCAGTACAGATATTCACCCCTCCAAGCAGCTTCCCTGTAGTTGGAAGACCGTGCATTTTCCTGTACAAACAAGATGTATGGAAGGTGAGGGTTGAAATGCTGAAGAAAGTACTCTTCTGACAGAAAAACACACACAGAAGAGCATTGTCAAGGACTGACTTCCGTTGAACTCCACAACATGTTACATTCTATCTCAGTAATGATTTGAAAAATTCAGCAAGTACAGAGAAAAACAAAAGCCACTGAAGTAGCAGTAATGAAGTGAGGCACACAACAAATGGGGAAATCCAGCATTAGATATGCTGAATTACATGGATTAGAAACTACAGGGTATAGAATTAATAAACCAGGTAAGTTAAAACTAACAAACATAGCAGTGAGATATATATATAAATAAATGAAGTATGAACTTGCCAGCACTGAGATTGAAATGTACAGTAAGTGTTTCTGATTATGCATGGCAGAAAAGCAGGATAACCTGTATATGACAACTGTGCCTCCTCCAGTTCATTGGGAGCCAAATGGAAGACTATTATCCACAGGAGCATGTAAGCAAGCAGAACTTCATCACCTGCGCCAAAAAGCCAGGTGGTGAACAAAATGACTGGCCACTTCATTTCTAGGAAGTCTTAAATACAGAATTCAGGTTTAGCTAGGGAATTAGGGGAGCGCTATTGCAGTGCCCATGTACAAAGAGTGCAAACAAGCAGAACATTTAATCACCTTATCACTTGTCTAGTGTTTGTACATCATCCTGCCTAAAACTGACATAGGATTTTATTAAAGAACAAAGACATAATTTGTATTTGTCAGCACAGTTTTCTAGAATATAAGCCTATGTGACCAATCTCTATTTCATTTGGGGGAGGATAAAGTTGGTCACAAAGGTAACTCCATAGAAAAAGACATAAAAAGGAGTGATTTAGGTTCATCTCTCATTACCTTTAAAACAATTGCTAGTAAAACACTGCTAAACAAGAAAGTAGCTGACTGATCTAAGATGAAGTCCACAGTGATTTAGAAATTTACTAGTGTGATGAAAAGACTGAGAGTGGACCAATGTTTTGGAGTTACCTGCAATTCATAAAGAGCTGGCAATTTCTGCGGCCAGCACACTAAAACATAGTTTAATACAATCACCTATGAAGTCCCTATATTTGCAAATGCATAATCCAGGCCATGAAAAGCATTCCTACAGAAAAGAATTCAGGGGTCATATTGGAAAAAACAGTTCAACACAATACTGCAGGAAGCAGGACTAGCACAGTACCAGAACGATACCAAGCACAAAGCAATTCCAGCATCATTTGTCATGACGTATATTGCTCTAGAACCTGTATTTTTAAAACGGAAGAGGACAAACAGCACCTGCATTTTAGTCAAAAACCCTACCCGAAGCCTGTGGAAGGTCTCTTACAGCAAGCAGGCACTGAGTTTAAAGACACTGCAAGTACTTCACTTTATACTCAAATATCTCTCATTTCTGCAGATTACTGAGAAACTGGATTCCTTCAACTCTTCACATGAAGACAAGATGTCTTTCAAGAAGGTATGCTAGTGAAAACGCAAGTTGTGTTAAACTGTATGCTAGCTCATGAAGAGGTGAAAGCCAACTGTCTCATATTAGGTCAAAAGAGACATTGCATGCACATGGCCTTGTCACACCTTAAATTCCTTAAATACTTTTAGCATAAACATACAGTATGCGATCAGCAGACAGAAACTTGCAACATCTGCGATGAAATCAAACATGCCCAGTGCTTTAAAAGCCTATGAAGTTTTCAGCCTGCACAGACCTCAGAACAGAAACTTTACTTACAGTTACACTGTTAACATTCTGAAATTTTACATAGCGAAGCTGGACAATACCATCTTCTTTAATATCATCTGGTGTCAGCTCCAGGGCTTGAGTTGGTTCACTTCTTTCTGCTTCTTCAAAATCCATAGATCGAGGAAGGTTGATAAAGATTTTTATGCATTTTGGACCTTGCCCTATGTTAAAAAACAGGAGTGGGGCTCCATTATTTAAATATATTTTCAAAATGTTGCTTGAGAAGCCCTTGCTTATTACAGTCTCTAGACACCGCTCAAGGAAAGCATGAGCTTTTATAGTTCTATTACCTTATCTGCCAATCCTACCACACCACCCTGGCTATTGAAGGACATTCAAAGTTTCACTACTTGTCTACATGTCAGAGGGAATTCCACATTAAAAAAATCCAATAAAAAGTCTAAAAATAATAGTTTTGCTGTGACATAACACCTGAACATTTTACGTGATTTTA
This sequence comes from Falco naumanni, assembly GCF_017639655.2. Taxonomy (NCBI): domain Eukaryota; kingdom Metazoa; phylum Chordata; class Aves; order Falconiformes; family Falconidae; genus Falco; species Falco naumanni. The sequence continues at coordinate 22,084,344 of NC_054079.1, forward strand.
TAATGTAAAGTGAGTTATCATAAAAACTAAGCTATACCTTACAGTAGCTCTCACATTAATTCTTGAATTAAATTTAAGTTTCTCTTTGCAGCACATCAAGCTATAGTAAATACTTCAGATTTGTATCACACCAAATACCTACATATGACATCAGTGAAAAATGAGGTAATTTATAACATAGTTCATTTACAACAAATTCACTGAAGCTGCTGTGGGATTCTCAGAAGGTTCCAGGGACGGTGTCATTTTTAGACAATTCAGCTAAACATGGGCAAAGCTTTGGTTTCAAATATATGACTAAAAAGACACTTCACTCACCGTTATCTGGTCCCTGAAGTTTCATAGAATAAAGCCTGACAGGTTGACTAAAAGCTACAGTAATGAGCAGCTGTGGAATTAAAAAAAAGTTCTGTTAAACACTTGTTTTCTTCTTTCATAAAAACAAACATAGCACAATAACTAGAAAGAAGTATGAGTTTTGAAATAAAATCAAGTATTTACTTTCATTATATTCTACACATGCACTAGTCTGTCACTTCAAAGTATCATCAAACACTACTCCACTTGGAATTTTTTCCATACATAAAGGGATGTGAAACTGGAAAAGACTACAACAATCTTTGTGTACTAATTTTACTTACATCCTACTATCATCCCCCTCCTCTTACTTATACTACCTGTAACAATATTAAGTAGACAAGTTCTTAAAATAGTGTTTGCAGACCAGGCCATCACTGAAAATATCTCACTTAAAAGTATCTACTGTACCTGCTCGTCACAGTCTGATTCCAAGTAGGTAGAGTCTTTACGTAAAGAATTATCAAATCCGTGCTCATCACTCTCATTAAGACATTCACAGCCAGCTTTATTGATAAATGGCATTAAATCCATCTGAAAGTAAAAGCAAGAGCATTGCTGAGTGCATAAGTGTGCCATGAACTCATCTGGGATTAGTAAACATTGGAATGAATGAAATTCTTCATTCACAGATTAAAATAATGAGACACAGAAAACCTCAGGGGTTTATATCAAAAGACATTACAAACAAACTACAAATACTATAGTACTCTGATGTACCCTGCTCATAATTGAATGACATTCTTCCCCTCCATTCAAAATCATGCACCCCTGGAACACATGCTTGCCATTCTGAGAGTAAGAAATTGGGCACAGGGAGAATTTTCAGATACACCTTTGATAAACCAGACTACAGCACTGTAGGTCACACCACAACACAGCCAAACTGACATTAGTGTGGAGCTATGATCAGCTTAAGGGGGGGACGACACACCCCTAAACAAGAAATGGGCCTCCCTGAAAATATACTATATTACAGAACAAATTAAGAGACCACTATAGTTCTTAGCAGGCTTTATATGCAAAGCTATTCTTATTTTACTTCTTCAGCACTGTATACAAACTAACTTTATGAAACCTTTTCCTGCTCCTTTCTCCATATATTTTAGTAAAAACACAGAGCAACAGAAAACAGAAGCTACACTATTCTCCACAAACCAGTCTGTCTTACTGCTCAGCTCTTTTGTAAAGAGAGCTAAAAACTTTGACACAATCTTAGATTAAAGCAGATCACTATCCATGCTCTGAGCCATAAAAAGGTGGTATTCTTGCAGAGGCAATATTTATCAATTTCCAGATAACCAGAATTTTTGCTTGCAACTAAAGCAAACTAAGTTCAACTGAAGCACAATAAGCCAGGCCAAAAATTAAGTGTTTCATATCTTAAGGCCTAAAGACAGAATATCAACATCTCAAACCATACCACCAAAAATTCAAGATCAGTGTACAGTCATGAAACAGTCCAGACATAAGACACCAAAGGAACTTTTAGGATGACAACCTGAAATACCCTTCTTAAAGGCATATATTAGGTCCCAAAGGATAATATACCGCTCTTGGACAAAAAGCACACACTAGCTTAAAAATTACTGCATACAATAACCCAAGCTATAGCCTTGTGGTGCAAATGGAATCCAAAAAACAGGCTGCTGAGAGAATACAACTCATTTCCTGTATGTCACTTCCCTTAGCTCTTCCAACTATGTGTTATTCTGAGCAAAAAAAATACTTATCCCCCTCCCAAAATCTATACGAAGGCTTCACTTGCAACTCATGTGCTCAGCTACAACATAAGAAACGAGAAGGAACACACAGCTGCACCAGAGAATAAAGATACTTTCCTGAAGCCAACGGCAGTCCAGTTTGGGTCAAGCATGTCCTAAAACAACATTTCAGCCTACCACATACAGGTAAAATGGAATTCCTGCTTGGTTTATACAGCCCTCAGCACACTCGGGACTTGATTTGTAGGGTAAGACACCACCTCCTACAAGATTAACTTTTAATAGAAGACAGTGCATTCATCTCAAAACCAACCTAACTTGCTACATGAATGATTTTCAGTGTGTTAGGGCTCCAAAGATAACAAGCTGAACCTTCATCTTTTGACATTCCCATAGTTCCACACAGGATTTCACTATAATTATAAATGTAAGCGTTCATATATGAAGTGTAATGCATGTCATGGAACAGTTAGCAAGTAGCTGAACTACTAGAAATTCAAGTGACCTGCACCCTTGCAGTTTATTTAAATGATAAATATTCAGCAGAATTTGCAGCCTGCTTACATTTGCCTGACAGGATACAGCTAGCTAAAATTTTAAAATAGTCAACCTCCAAAAAGCCTGGTTTTGCATTTAACAACATAGTTTTGGGTTCTACAGAGACTCATCACAGCTAAGTTTAACGTATTTAGATTTGCTAATGCAAGTAGTGTGCATACTACAGTAACTAGCTAAGCACTGAACTGTGACATATGATTTAGGCAAAATGTAATAACACCACATAACTGTGTTTATACTTTTGGTAGAACAATCTCATTTAAGGAGTAATATTACACCAAGGATTGCTTGGAGAATACCATGAAAGACAACAGCTCTAGGAGAGTGTTTTGTCACATTAGAGTTCTCATTTACATGTGTTTGTCAGTACAGCTGTCAGACAGGCCTATGATTTGCAACACACAATTGCCTTGAGTTAACATGAGAACACACAAAACATGGTGAAAATAATTTCCTGAGAGCACCCAATATTTCTAAGCACATTGCTCCCTTATTGAATTTTGGCCAAAAATTCAAGTGTTCCTACCAAGTTTTAATTTACCTTGAAGACGCGGCAAATCATGCAATGATAAAAAAAAAAATCTGTGAATACAAATTTTTATATTCTTCAGAAGGAAACATTAAAGTCACATTTTAGTTATGAGAGGTTTTGAATGCAAGGTTTAAAAAACATTGAGAACATATTAGAAATGTTCGCTTCTCTTCTTTACAAATTACTAGAATTACAGATTATTTAGTTTATGTTATTTGTGAATGCCTGATCAGCAATTACTGGAGTGATATGCAGTACCCCTACAGAAGCAAAATGATACACATTAAGCATTAAATTGAAAGCAAGTTTGCAGTCAACAAGAAGAAAATCTTGTATGCCACTCAGACCAGGCACATAATCTTTTTCAAGTAGTCCTGTGAATTTTTTTACTTTATATATAATCCTCATAATTCTTTTACAGGCAAGAAGAAATCTAAAGAGAACACTGTAGTACCATCCACTTTTGCAAACATTAGCAATTAAGCAAAAGTAAATATGAGATATCATTTAGCTAACAATACCCTCCCAAAGGCATCCTGTTTCCAGGGCAAGCTGCTACAGAGGAAGGTGGAGCTGAACTGTTATGAAGGTTAACTGCTTTTGCCAAAGAATCTCCCTCTATTTAATTTCTTTTAAAGAAAAAATACTAAAGAAAGGGTAGGGAGCAAGAAGAAAATAATGAAAAGCCAGCCCAAACAAACCTACCAACACAAACAACAGAGATGATTTCTTAAGGAACAACTAGAACAACTTTTCAACATTTTTGATGACCATGTCTAATAATATCTTTACCCATGGACATTTTTACACTTCAAAAAATGTTTTGGGAAGACAGATTGGGATGTCCAAGAAGAAGAAAGAAGCAGAACAAGCAGCTGCAGCAAGAAATTAATCATAAAAATTAGAATTCATTATTTTGATGACTAAGGGCTATGGCATGAAGATATTTCTTAAAACATTTTACAATTCTATAACCATGCTTACTAAGTACCTACATGCTAATCTTTTAATTTTGTCTGAGAAAGGAAACCCAGACAAGTGATCTTCTCAAAGCCATGGGGAACTTGCAGTTTTACCTAAAGTAGTATTATTTGACTGAAGAGTATGTTTACAAAACAAGAAGTGTTTGGGGTTTTTTAAACGCTCAAGTTACACAAACATTTAAAAAACTAACTTAAGAGGTGCATACATATCCTTTTGGGATATCTGTATCTTCACTGTTTCCAGGATCATTCTCCAGGTGCTGTTTAATTTTTTCTTCTAAACCTACAGCATCTGCTCCTTGATATTGGTCGATTCGCACTTTGTTTCGGAAAAACAGAAATGTCGGTGTTGCTGATATATTATTGGTAGCAGCTGTTCCCTAGAATGCATAAATTAGTTACAAACGTTACCAATATCAGACAGAAACATCAGCTTGCTTCACCTAGATAACAATGCACACACTAGGTATTAATCAAGCTACCATGATTATCACCTCAAACATCACAAACAGTATTTGGTACTGTATGAACAGCTTTAACTTGGACAATTTTAAGTTAATTTAAATCCTTCAGATACTCCTAATCCTTTACAAGTTTGGGCATTCTTTGCACCAACTTCACATCAGCAGCAGATTAGTTGGTAGACCATAAAAAAAAAATCATATTACTTATTTGCTCTTGAAAGTGGCAGATTGCTTAATTTAACACTTATTTTACAAGCTTTCTTTACACCAGCATTCCTTCCTCTCCCAAGACACATTCATGCACACCCAGGAATTGCAGCCTGCTGCTGTAGAAGGTGAATTCCATTTGATTTCCACCTGTATTCATACCTGTTATGTACCCATAGTAGTTTTTCAAAATTTTTTTTTAATTTAGCATCATAAGCAAACATTGTTACCACTTTGATGTTCAACCCTCTCCATTATAATCTGTAGTAGTTCCAAGACATTTCTTTTCGACACACCATTGTTATTTTTCATTAATGACCCTTAAGTCAATCAGTAGCTCACCTGCAGCACCCACTGTCTTAAAATTGTTAAAAACAGTTGAGTAGTACTTGAGAGGAATCTAGTCCCACTAATCATATCAGTTTATTGCATTTTTCATTTTGCTCAATAATTACACCAATATTTGTTTGGGAAAATTAGTCTTTTTTAATTCATACTGGTGCTACCTTTTAACATTTAACAGTATTATCTAAGTAGCACAAGCAGCAGGAACTGTTAAATTGTCTGTACACCACTTAAATGAAGGACATCAGTGGTAGCTGCAAGTATACTTTTTTTAAGCAAAAGTGTTGTTTGTTCATATCTTTGTGTGTATCCTAATTTTGAAGGATTTCACAATAGGCTGTTTGTGATTCACCAAAATCGTCAACAGCCACAGGATACTACTGTTAATATACTGTCTACACAGTTTTTCTTCAAGTTTCCCATTCAGTACATTATCTGCTCTTTCTCTTACAACTGAAAGAGATATCTTTGAATACCAACCTGGCATTGATGCACATCTACTTCCAAAAATGTTGCCTGGGGATATTTGTTACTCAGAGCGTTGAAAGCTGGAGCTATCCTTAAACATGGGCCACATCTGTGGAAAACAACATACAGTTTAACTTAACCCATCTTTTTTAAAAAAATGCCTGCCCCAAATAGAGTTAGCACATTCATGTTCTTACTGATATCCTTGGTACATGTAAAAATAATCTCCCTACCTGGCTGACAGATGGAGAGCAATCCTAGTGATACAATTAAGAATGACATTCAGAAACACATCATGAAGTGTTAATTCCCACTCCCTCAGACAGCTTCAATGTCACATGATTAACTTTACCTATTAATTAATACTAACTTCATATTTTCCATCTAATGGGTTTAGCTTCAGCATCTTCTACCACAGGCCAAATCCTGCTAACTAAAGTGACATAAGGTAGGGCAAAGAGCTGCCTGCTTTTCCCAAAATGGCAAAAAAAAACCCCTCTGAAACGATAAAAAACACTCTTAACAGAAAACTAGTACTACCACTCCACAGTACCTCCTGTGAAAAACATAGTAGCTATAGTAAAATCTACTATACTTAACACTAATAATGTATCAGACCTTTAGCAGGAATCATAAAATTCTTACTACAATAAATCTCATTTACTAGAACTGTAATCAGCTACTACCATAATTATTTGGCCCTGCTAGAACAGGCCTGACTTCTGCCAACTTACCCATATCACCTTGGCTAAAAATACATATTGGTTAAAATTATTGTATCTTTGCTGGCATATATGAAATGTACAGATGCAACTATTCCTGCAAAGGAATATTCTCACAACTCAGCTCACTGTGAAAGAAGCAATTAAAAAGTAAAACAACAAAAAACCCCAGTACAAACTCCCTCCAACAGCATACCAGCATAGGCTGTATCTGAACCAGGGAGCTCTATCAGCGTGAATCTGTCAACACATATAGCTGTAAAACAGCACAGGTGAGATCTGCTTCATCTTTCCTATTCTCTCCTGACAAAAAGGGTATGGATCCACAGCAGCACAGCAAGGCAAAGTCACGTATTTATACACTAAGGCATCAAGCCATTAATCAAACTGGAACCTAACATATTGGGTTGTCTGAAACCAAAACATTTTCCTGGGCATGCGGGTAGGCAGTATTACCAAGATCACCAACACCCCTACAGTTACAGTTGAAGTTGACTTACCTAAAAAAAAAAACCCAAACCCAACCCCATCACTAAGCAGCAGCAATCAGACATCAGATGCATCTGTATCAATGCTTTTTTTGGTACCCATTCAGATACACAGCTAATGATTCTCGGGACCTCTTCCAAGTATAACATCTTCCACGCCACTAGACCTGAAGTCTTTTGAGCTTCAGCCATCGGAAGTGGAATGGTTCAACTGTACATTTAAATAAGAAGTGAAAAGATGAAGCAAAAAAACCCAAACCAAAACAAAAAAGACACATAAAAAAAACCCAAAACCCAGTACAGGCACTAAAAGCTACAACTTTGACAATAACAAGGTGCACTTTGAATCTCAAGTCCCCCAACATTATTTCTATTTGCCCTAATTCCACAGATTGCTGTGAGTAACTGAACTGTCAAGATTTCCTTTGGTCTCCAATTCAATCAGATTATACCACAGTTTGCACTTCAAATCCCTGCTAAACAGGGGGAAAAGGACATCTGCTTGCCCTGGGCAAAAAGGATGAGGATACAGTTAAGTTTTATTAAGGCGGAAGATGTTTTCCACAGGAACCAAGCAAGATGCAGCGTTAACAGCGGCTTCCTGACCTGCAGGCAGGTTTTAAGCCAACACAGCATCTCATCTGCTCAGAGCACCTGAAGAATGACAGGTTCAGAGAGCAGGGGAAGTTGGCTCAGCTGCAAAAAGGTAAATCTAACACCAGAGATAGGAAATACCATTCTGATATTGTGACTGTATTTACATGCTACAGATACGGGAGCGTCACCAATGCGAAAAAAAACTTCCAAACAATTAACTCGCAGCTCTGACCCGCAGCAGCTGGCTAGCGACCAAAATGATACAGCATTTCGCCAACTAACTGCGCTTCTCAAGTCTGAAGCCTCACCTCACCTTAAAACTTAATAAAACCACCAAACGCCCACTAGCTGTCTGGGCTCCAGAGAGCCCCCCAGCCCCGGACCGGGCGCAGCCGCCTCCCGAGGGTCAAGCCTAACTCGCGCTCCCCATCGCCTTCAGCGGGGACGAGGCCGCGGCGGGGGCCCCGGGCGGCCCTACCCACCGCCAAGGGCCCCGGGAGCCCGCGTCCCCCCCCTCACTCACCCCCGCATAGTGAACTTCACCACGACCAGGCGGGAGCCGGCAGCGCTGAGCTCAGACTGCAACTCGGTGTCGTTCGCGATCACCTTCACGCCCCCCATCCTCACCAGGCGGCGAGGCCCGCGCTGAGAGGTGGCGGCAGCGGCGCCGGCCTGCTATCTGCAGCGTCACGGCGGGAAGGCACACCCGCCCCGCACCACTCGGTCCAGCGCGCAGGCGCGCTCACCCCGCCTCGCGAAAGGACATCTTGAGGCCGCCGCCATTTTGGGAGAGGGCAGCAAGCGTACGGATGAAGCCGCCACCAGGCCGGTAGCTGTTTTAGTTACGGGCAGGTGAGGCGCGCCATCTTGGTCGAGGGCGGTAGGCGGCTGAGGGGCTGCAAGGGGCTGGTATCATGCCCTTCTCAGGAGCGGGTTGGAGAGCCTGCGCGTAGCCTTCCTACCTGGGGCCTAGTTTGGCCAGGACTGGTTCTAGAAACGTGGAATTCAAAATATGTCGTGTTTTATCCTGTAAGCCTTCTGTTAACAAGAGTTGAAAGAGGGGGAAGTGGGCCTTCACGTGTTTTTTGAGGGTGAGTAGAGCAGCACTGTAACCAATGCCAGCTTTGGAAGCTGCTGCAGACTACTAGTGCCAGGTGCACAAAATCTGCAAGGAAGCTCTCTTCATTGTCAAAACACCCCATCCCACCTCCCCAATAGGCATTGTCTGCCGCTTCTGGAGTTTGCTAACATGTGTTGGGTACTACAAAAACCTCGAACGGAGGAGCTGCTGCAGCTGGAAGGCACCCTGGCAGGCCAGCTCCTGCCCTGGCAGCTACAGGCCTGCTCAGGTGGTTCCAAGCACCTCCACGGATGGAGGCCTCTCTGGAAAACCTGTCCCAATCTTTGACCACCCTCCAGGTAAAGAGGTTCCCCTTCAGTAAAGGTCTCCCTGAGCCTTTTCATTAATGTGCACGTTGGTGACACAGATCAAGTGGTACAACTAATGTTTAAAGTAACAAAAAGTTTAACATTTTTATTAGCACCTTATTTTAAGAAAACTTAATACTTTGTGTAACTCAGAAAACATCCTTGAGCCTTTTATAGCAGCTAGCTTAAAACTTTTTTAAAAACACCAATTCTCTAACCATGAGAACAAGATACCTACTCCTGTTATGATATAATGCTGCATGACTGTGACCAACATTGGCTTCAGGAATTCATTATTATAGGATAACTAGAGCATCTCTACTCTCCTAGCTGAAAGTAATTCACATGCCAAATAGGCTGCTGTTACAGGCAGGCATCTGCTCTTCTTGGATGACAGAGTATGCATGCTCACTTGCCAGGAGTCACGCGGCTGTATGTAATTTGCCTATCTCTATACAGATATATTGATGTATCTCAGCATTACTTTTATCATCAAAAATATACCAACATAGTAACAATGTTTATCCATACTTTTATATTCAGCAGTTGAACTGTAATTGCTTACTAATTCAACAGCAATAAAAATTCAGAGTTGCTTGGTCTTTAGGGAACTGGTGGCATGGAATGTATCCGATACCAAGTCCCCATATAGGTAACATTTTATGCGCCAACATACAGTAATGCAAGTTGTGCGCTGTTTTCACTACTTTCATTACTTCTGGCCAAGATAAAATGGTCTCTCTAGTTTCAACTGCAGAAATAATTTTCCCTCTCTGTCCTAAACAGCTGTGATGTATTGATGTATACTGTTAAACAACTGATAGGAAAAAGAAAACCACCACTGAACTGCCATTAGTATCAGCATCTTTGATGATCTGTACATAACTAAAACCAGTTATTCACATGTACAGGAAGCTAACAGTAAAAACATTGTTTTGGTTGCAAAGGAAATAGAATAAATTCAGTAACCTACCACACCTTCTTAGCATAGTCCATTGACGAGGCCTAGCGAACAAATCCAGCTTATGTAGGTTGCTATCTGCCAGACCTCTTGTTTATTTTCCCTAGAAGCTGGAAAACACATAAGGCAGGAATTCCCACAAAACGCCCTAACTTAAAAATGATCCTAGTTTTGTTATTGACTATTTTTGTGACATTATGGGGGTGACACTTCTTTTCTGCAGGCAGAAATCATGTAGGTTTTTTTCAGTTTCCTGATATTATGTCTTTTTATAAAGCAAAGTGAATGTGGTAACAAAAAATTAGGAGGCATAAATGGTCAGAAGCAGTAAGGAGGAAAAATAAAGAGGGATTAGTGAAATGTTTGCATTAACCCCGTTCCAGGATAAACTAAGTAAAAGTAGAAATTAACCCAGAATGTTCTCCACCCTGTTTTGCAATGTAATTGCTGACAACTTCTCCACACGCTTTATACTCCCCACATGTTAAGTTTCATCTTGAACAGGCACCAGAGAACAGCCTTTTTCATGCTCAGTACCAGAACTATTTCCACCATGGTGCCTTACAGCTTCCGTTACTTATGAAGCCCTTCAATAATTGCTAAATTAAGTCATTCCTTACATCTGTCCCCTTAAGTGGAATTAAGACAGACCTCCAGGAAGGTGTCTCATCAGCTGCCCCCTGCTAGCCCTCCGCGGGCTTAGGGAAGCGGCCGGCCCGGTTTTCCCCTCAGCGGGGCAGGAAGCGGGCCCACACGGGCTGGCGTTGGGGTAGGGGCGAGCCCAACACCCACCGGCACCTGGCCCGGGCACTCCCTGCCTGTCGCCGCGGCACAACCTGGCCGCTCCGCCGCTCGAGTTTCCATGGCGACGCCGCCTGCCTCTGCCTGCCGTTAGTGACGACGGCCGGGGGCTTTGCGACAGTGGTGGTAGGAGTGACGGCAGCCGGCAGTGTCAGCTGGTTGCCGCGCCGGGCGAGGGAGCGCGTTGGGGGCGCGGCGCCCGGGGATCCTCCCTACTGCCCCGGCAGGGACAGGTGAGTGCCCGCCGGCTGCTGGCAGCCTCCGGGCAGAGGGTATTCCGCCTCGCCGGCGGGCGGGCGGTGGCGGCACCCCGCCGAGCTCGCCGCCGGGCCCCGCGCCGCCCCGGCCCCCGGCGAGCTGGCGGTGGCCCTCGGGTCCCCCGGTGCGGTAGGGCGGTGGCGTGGGCCGCCATGTTGTGTGGGAAGGGGCGGTGGCATCTGCCTGCGGGCGGCGCCGGCTGGAGTCCCGGGGGGCAGCAGCAGGTGGAGGCCCTGCGGCGGCCTGCGGGCTCCCGTTGAGTGGCGGCGGGCCCGGCCGCGGGGCTCGACCTGCCGTGCCCTGCCCTGCCCGGGGCGGGCAGGGGGGAAAAGGGAGTTCGTGCGCGGGGGGGACGGCGGTCAGTCGTGCCGCGGAAGGGACGCCCTTGCTCTGCGGGGGGCTCCGCGCGGTGGCCCCGGCCCCCCACAGCCCCGGCAGGCTGCGGCAGGGGCTCGGGTGGCTCCACCGGGGTGGGCCGCGGCGACACTGGCCCTCCGTGGGCTTGTGCTCTCAGGAAGCCCGAGCCCGGGGCCGGCGCTGTGCTGAGCCGGCTCTGCCAGCGCGGCCGGCTGGTACTGGGCTGGGGAGCCCACTCCCTGCTAATGGAAAGTTGTCTGAGGGGTGGCTCATACAGAAACAGGCCTTTTCTAGGGCTTGACATACTTTTAATGCCAAATTTCTGTTATATCGTGGCCTCTCTAACCTGTTCCCGCTTTCTGGGGCAGCCATGGTGTTACGGACAAGTAGGGAGATGATTTAGAGTTTTTGCAGTTGCTTTGGGTAACTGTCCTTCATGTGATCGTGACAGTTTTAAACAGGAAAAATATACGTGGGTTTAGTGTGTCATCGAATTAAGTGCCAGAAAAACCTGCAAATGGCTTGCAAAAGCATCTAGTAATGATAATGAAAAATGTAGAGCTCCAAATTATTATTTCCACTTCTTTCTTATTTTGTAACCTTGAACATGTACAGGGAGTGGTGATTTTTTTGGGGAGGGATAACGGATCTTCGTATTGTTACATACTTCTAAATCAGACTTTTGTACTCATTCAGCTGGGGCAAGGGGCCAGCAATAGCCTTTCACTGGATCGTCACTGTTATTGCCACCTGAAGATCAAGGATGAGCTTGTGTCTGAACTAGTTCATCAGTCAAGTTCTGTTTTGGAACACAAGTTTGTGTTTGTTGAATTTGATTTTGATCTGGGGTGTATTGGAAAGGTTTGACAGTAACACAGTCTTTTTGTTTACTGTAATACATAATGGCCAAGACATAGAGCCCTGTGACAAGTATTGTCTCACAGTGCTCAAAATACAGGTGTGTTACAGGATGTGGCGTGGTGGTTTGGAGACAGCTGTTACAGATAAATGGACTTAGGGGGACATGGGGGTGCTGGCTGCACGGTGTTATGGAGAAGCTTCCCACAGGGAAAAAGCAAAGACTTGAGGTGATGAATTTTGAATCAACAAAGTACATGGGGATAAAAGAGGGCCAGGTGCTGTTAATTTTTTAATCCTTGATCAGCATAATGAGAATGATGGTCTGGATTGAAATCACCTTTTAATTTCACGTAAATTTCAGTGTAGCCGAACAGTTTTGTCCAAATTCAGAATAGTAGGTTAGTTTGCTCCTACAGATATGCTTAGTTCTGTTGTAATGGGTAGGGTTAGTGAGGTCAGTGTGAATATTCATAGTTGTGCAATTCTGTGCATTGTGTTTATGACTTTGGAAAGTCCTCGAGGCTCTTGGTTATGTAGGGATGCATCAGTTGTCCCTGATAGCTGTTGGGGGGCTCTTTTGTGTATATTGAAACAGGTGAAGTTGAATATCAAAATGAATGTAGTTGCCAGTTGAACTCCTACTGCTATCCCATTCTGTGTTTGTATTTGTGTGTGCACGGGGGTGGCATTAAAACTACTGGTTTACCTGTCCTTTTGCTAAGCCAGCTTCCTGACTTTGGTGCCATCATGAACAAATTGTTTCCTCAGTTGTACAGAAAAAAAAATAAAAATTGATTGCATTCTTCACCTGTTCACTCATAATACTCTTAGTGAAAAATTACATTTTTAAAATACTTTGTTTTACAAGAAGTCTTTAGCATAGTGTTGCAGTAATCTTTTTGTAGTTGCAAATCAGAAAGGTGTGCTGTTGATTGGCTAAAGGTACAGTTATTGTTCTCTTACATTTTGTATTCAGTGCTTATCAGATGCAAGCTGAAATGATAATGATTTGCTACATGTGTCAAAGTGTAAGACCTGACAGATAGCTTTATAGTATTTTGTATACTGCAGGAATGGTCCAGAATTTATTTTAGCTTAAAAAAAAAAATAATCAGGGATTTATTTGCTGAAAAATTACTACCTTTTTAAAAGCTTTCTTAGACTTCTTAGTTGGCATGGATTTACAAAGGGCAAGTTGTGCATAACCAACCTGATAGCCTCCCACGATGAGATGACTGGCTTGGTGGATGAGGGAGATTGGCAGAATGAAGCCCAGCTGGAGGGTAGCTGAGCACTGGAACAGGTTGCACAGGGCAAGACTGTGGAATCTCCATCCTTGGAGATATCCACAACTCAGCTGGACATGGTTTGGGACAACCTGCTGTAAGTGACCTAGCTTTTGCAAGGGGTGGGAGGGTATGGTCTCCTGAGGTGCCTGCTGTCTCAGCCATTCTGTGATTCAAACTAATCTTGTTGGATTAATAGTCTGTTAGGAAAGCAAAAATATTTTATATTTGATCCCTTTGTAGTGATTTAGAACTAATTCCAAAAGACTGAAAATTACTGACAGAGCTTCAGAAACATGCGGGATTTAATTGACCTAGCAAACTTTACTGACCATTTGTATTTAATAATATAATTCTTTATTTATTGACCATATATTTAAAGAAAGGTGTTATTGTCTAAATACGTGGGTTCTGATAGTGAAAGATTTCTGCAAGTCTGGGTGAAGTACTTCATTTTCTGCTCCCTACCTCATTAATCCTTCTTCTCCATCCTCAAGCATTAAATGGAAAAGGTAATTTGTAATTAAATTTAAAATAATCAGATTTTTATAAAATGCTTTAGGTTATCCAAATGGAAGCTGTAATGTAACAGAAAAGAGCCTTTACCATGAGTGTATGATTGGCTTTATGTAAATGATTTTTAGGAGGGGTGTTACAATGCTTAACTAATGTCTTTTTGAATGAAAGGTTCTGTATGCGTGAAAAATATTAGGCATAAAAATTACTGTTCACTTGAAAATATGAAATCCACTTTAGAGGGTTTGTCCTGATATCCTGGATGGCAGCCATCTCTGTACTTATTGGTGGCAAATCTGAATAATAACATAATTTAAATTCTGCTGAAAATACAGAAAAATTGTATTAACATGTGGTAAACATTGAATAGGGAAAGAAATGATTTATTCTTAACCTTTTTGAGTCGCTTTGTTTGAACATCAGCAGTTACATTTACTTATAAGCACATGTTCGTTGGCAGCCTTTAATGGTTAATTTTGGAGCTGTTACATGCTGAGATCATAAATGATAAAGAAACAGTCAATTTGCAGATGTATATTTTTTGGCAGATTCTTTTATTGTACACACATATCCTAAGATTAATACTTTATATGCCTGTGCTTTAATTTAAATAAGTGTGTTTGGAAAGAGCTCTTCTTGGCTTTTGCTGTGCTCTGTCATAACAAAGGTAGATTTACTAATCTTTTTACTACTTTCCCAAAAGAAGTGTTCCTTTCTCCTGGCCTCACATCTTTCCTGGGTGCCCCCAGGAAAGAGCTCGAGCACAGCACAGGGCTCACTGGGCTCAGTCTAGGCAGTATCATGCCGTAGTGGGACATGAAAGTACTGAAGTATTCCACCGATCTGGCTGGGTTTATGTGCAGCTGATGCTCTCTGTCTCTGTTTGGGAGATACCACTGTGATTTGCTGTGGACCAGAGCAATCCATAGCGCTCAGACATGCCGTGCTTTCAGAAGTGCCCAGGTAACTGAATTCCAGTGGGGTCACACATGGCAGATCAGCAACACAATGGTTGTTTAGTGTTTGTGCATATAGACTAAACCTGAAACAGGTTTCTTCTTTGGTGACAGAACCGAAGTTGCTCTCCTGGTTTTGTAATTCTAGTGATATTACCAACGTTTTAAAGTTGTGTGTGCAAACTGTAAGGCCTTAATGCTGTAAGAGTTGAAAATTTGTGTGCTTCTGTCTGCCTCATCTGTGCTTTCGAAGTCATCAGGAGATCAAATGAGTTGGGTAGTGTGTTTGGTCAAAAGACATATTCTGAAGGATGACATTAGTTGTACTGACGTACGGAATTAGACTCTATAACTCGAAAGTTATAAAGTAGGTATGTTTATTGCGCGCAGATGCACGGGGGATCGCTCCTCCACAAGCGTGCATACCCGAAGTGACGAACCATCCCACATTTATACAATGAAACAAATGAATATTCAATTAGCGCCTATACATATTCGTTACCTAAACCCCGCTTCGTATGTTAATTAGCTTATCAGTCCGTTTCCTGGAATGTGGTGGTCTTGCAGGTTTGTAGGTGATTCATGTTCTTGTGACCATCCCATCTTCTCCAGCAAGGAGACTTAGCACTCCCTCCCTCTAGATAGCATTTGAATGTCTCTCATCTTCTCTCATTCTCTTTTAAATAGCCCCTTTGTTAGAGAAAGAAGGGCAGGCGTCTCCCCGTCTCCCCTTTGTTAGAGGAGAGGGAGGCGTCTCCTCAAAAACTGTAGTTGTCTCCTCAGAGCTGTGTGCCTATGTGACCAGACACCGCACCCATGACTAGTCACCATACCCACATTTCTGAGCAGACATATACAATCACAGTCGGTGTTAAGCGTCCCCATTTCACACTATTTCTCCATATCAATCCCCCCTTTTTATTAAATTAAGTA
This sequence comes from Falco naumanni, assembly GCF_017639655.2. NCBI lineage: Eukaryota > Metazoa > Chordata > Aves > Falconiformes > Falconidae > Falco > Falco naumanni. The sequence goes on from NC_054079.1 coordinate 22,100,146, forward strand.
AATTCTTTTACTTAAGCAGTCTTCCCGAATGATATAAAGCATCATACATAAGTGTTACCCTTTTAAACATTCTCCAAACCCACAAATATAACATAATGGTTAGTATTAAGGAAATTCCTAAACTGATCAATAAGATCACAATGGGGTGTACCATAGTGTTAAGAATTCCTGTTGCAGAAGGTGACCAGCCAAAGAGAGTATCCCACCAATTATGGTTTCCATCCTGTTCTACCTTTTTTAAAACTTTCTTGATCCCCTCTACATCATGATGGATCATAAGAAGAGTTTCATCTCCCTTTTCTTTGGTTTCTTTCAGTATACGTTGTAAAATCTGCATGTTTTAATAGTTCTTTTATTCTGCTTATATTTAGTCCTATGGGGGTAGGAATTATCATCTGTGATAGGGTAAAGTTAGATGTAAAATTACAGATACAGTAATTTGAATATTGTGCAGTCTCCTTTACCTCCCCATCTACAGTTATTGTGTTACACTTAGTTCTCAAACACGCACATTCCTTCCCTGCATATATAATTACTGTTTTCAAGTTTGCATTTGGTTGGGCCTCAAAATGACATATTTTTGATCTGTATCTAAACAAGTATCCTGGGCCATTATAGTATTGCTTTCACAGAGGAAGCCCTGCTGTTCTCGCATAATACAAGATTCTAAATCTAGTGTTTGTCACTTGTCGCCTATCTTTCTGGCCCATGTTCTATGTTCAAAGGTATATTTTCCTAGGCATATTATAAAGATGGGCTCAGTTAAGGTACAATTGTGCCAACATTCCCGTGAATTAAAGCACATGGCTGTATTTAGAAGGGTAAATTCCTTATTTACCTTTCTGACATTAATCAGGGTGTCTCCTGAAATCTTGGTGTTATCTTTTTCATTGTATGTTTGACACCCTACTTTTATCCTATCTCCTAATTTTCCCCATAATCGGTCGACTTTGTGTACATCCTCCTGATCCCATTGATTCCTTTGGTACACCTCATTTTCAGAAAAAAAACACCATAGCTAGTTTCGTCTTTGAGTCCACCTTTCCCATTATTCCAGTGTGTTTTTTCTGGGCATGATTCCAAGGCCAGTTATCAGGCTCTTGGTTGTAGGCAAGAGAGAGGGTACAAAATTAAACCCACTATTGATCATTTTAAGAATCTAAACGTTCCTCATATATACATATAAAATCTGTTTTGATCAAAAATATCTTTGATTGAGTTGGGGCTTACCGATAACAAATTGGGCAAGACTGGCCACTGGCTCAGTCCCAGACTCTTTTGTTCTATATTGTTTGTTGTGGTGCCCTTCCCATATGGTGGATCCACAACCGCTCAGGTTCACTTACTTGCCACCCACATTGTTGCCATTTGTCCGAGTAAATTTGAGTTTCAGTTCTTTTTTATCTGGGGTTACTCTCCACGAAGTTGCAGGGGCTTTCTTGATCCGGGTGTGGTGAATCCAAGAATTCTGTCCCTCAACCTTGATTGCAGTGTAGGTGGTGAGTAGGACTTGAAAAGGTCCGGTCCACTGTGGTTCCAGGGTTTTATCTGCAAAACACTTAACGTATACATAGTCCCCTGGTCGTATATCGTGAACAGGTCCATCCAGACCCCTACTGCGTGTTCCATCACATGCTTCTCAATTCTTATTAATTGTTTGTTTAGTGCCACCATATAGGAAGTCATTGTTTCTTCACCAATCTGTGAAGACGTCCCCTTTTGTACCCCATAGGGTCGTCCATACAAAATTTCAAATGGGCTAAGCCCCTCTTTTGCTCTTGGTCTAGTTCGAATTTGTGTAAGAGCTAATGGCAAAGACTGGGGCCAAGTTAGATTTGTTTCTTGACCTAACTTGACAATCTGTTGTTTGATTAGATGATTCATCTTTTCCACCTGGCCACTTGATTGTGGTCGGTATGGGGTATGTAATTGCCAATCTATTCCTAGATGGTGGCTGATCTGTTGCACTATTCTGGACACAAAATGTGGTCCTCTATCCGAGGACATTACCGCTGGGACTCCAAACCTAGGTATTATCTCTTGGAGCAGTATTTTGGTCACTTCCCGGGCTTTAGCAGTTCTGCACGGGAAGGCTTCTGGCCAACCTGAAAAGGTATCTGTTAGTACCAATAAATATCGATACCCCCCTTTTTTAGGAAGTTCCGAGAAATCAATCTGCAAATGTTGCCCTGGAACATTTCCTTTCCCAATTTTTCCCAACTTTGGCCCCTTGGTAATCTTAGGATTAGTCTGGAGACAAAGATCACATTGTTGGGTTACTTGTCTAATAGTAGTATACGAAGTTTCGTGCTATTATGTTTTTAGTGAGATCCTTATATAGAGCTTCTGCCCCCCAGTGCCTTTTTCTATGTTCTTCCCGAACTACTGACCATACCATGTAGGAAGGAATCACTATTCTCCCATGTGAGATTACAGCCCACCCTTCCTCATTATATGATCCCTCTAGGTCAGAAATCAGTTTGCGATCTTCTTTAGTATAGTCTGGTTTACCTTCTAGAGATATTTGTCCATCGGGTATTAGCGCACCCTCTACCTTGATTGCTTTTCTGGCTGCCTGTTTTGGTTCCCTGTCCGCCAGTTCATTTCCTCTTTCTAATTCTGTGCTCACTTTCTGGTGTGCCTTGATGTGCATAATTGCCACCCTTTCAGGAAGCTGGACCGCATTTAGGAGTTTCAAAATTTCTTCCGCATGTTTGATGATTTTTCCTTGGGAGTTTAACAGTCCCCTTTCTTTCCATATTGCTCCATGAGCATGTACCACTCCAAAGGCATATTTAGAATCAGTCCAAATATTTATAGGTTTTCCCTGAGCTCTCTCCAGAGCTCGAGTAAGGGTTATGATTTCAGCCTTCTGTGCCGAAGTGTCAGCTGGTAGCGGTCCCGATTCTATCACTTCTTCAGAGGTTGTAACAGCATATCCGGAATGTCGCTTTCCATTCAGCATATAGCTGCTCCCATCCGTGAACCAATGTTCAGCTCCATTAATAGGAACATCCTTGAGATCTGTCCTACTAGAATAAGTGGCTTCGATTGTTTCTAGACAGTCATGATCGACTGATTCGCCAACATTCCCATTAAGAAATGAGGCCGGATTGACGATGTTTGTAGTCACGATCTCAACATCATCTTGTTCCACCATTATGGCCTGGTATTTTAGGAATCTCTGTGGGGAGAGCCAATGCCCCCCTTTTGTTTCAAGGACTGCAGACACTGTGTGGGATACTAAGACAGTCATTTTCTGGCCCAAGGTAAACTTCCGGGCCTCCTGGATGTTTAGGATGACAGCTGCTACTGCTCTCAGGCAACCAGGCCACCCTTTTGCAGTGGCATCCAGCTGTTTAGAGAAGTATGCCACTGTCCGTCTGTCTGGTCCCAAATCTTGTGCCAGTATTCCTAATGCCATTCCCTGTTTCTCATGGGAAAATAGGAAAAATGGCTTACTCACATCAGGAAGTTCTAGTGCTGGTGCCGACATCAAGGCTTTCTTCAGTTCATGGAAAGCTCTGTCTGATTCAGCATCCCACTGAAGATCCTTCTGATTAGCTGCTATCAGGGAATATAATGGTTTAACAAGCAAGCCATAATTACATATCCAAAGCCTGCACCATCCTGTCATTCCCAGAAATGTCTGCAGTTCCTTTACAGTTCGTGGTCGGGGGGCTTGGCATATGGCTTCTTTTCGGGCCTTCCCTAGGACCCGTTGTCCGGCACTGATCTCGTACCCTAGGTATGTGACTTGTTGTAACACCACCTGTGCCTTCTTCTTAGAAACCCGATATCCTTGTAGTCCCAGAAAGTTCAGCAGGCTCACAGTCCAAATAATACAAGATTCTTCGGTTCTGGTTGCAATAAGAAGATCGTCTACATATTGTAACACTTTCCCTTCTCCTGGTGGTGGTTCCCATAACTCCAAATCCTTTGCTAATTGGTTTCCAAAAATTGTGGGGCTATTTTTAAACCCCTGTGGCAACACCGTCCATGTGAGCTGGGTCTTTCGACTGCTTCAGGGATTTTCCCATTCAAAAGCAAAAATTCTTTGGCTGGCTTCATGGAGAGGGAGGCAAAAGAAGGCATCTTTTAAGTCTAAAACTGTGAACCAAGCTAGGTCAGGTGTCAGGGTGGTTAGTAAGGTATAGGTGTTAGCTACTACAGGATACAGATCCTCTGTTATTTTGTTAATGGCCCTTAAATCTTGAACTATCCTATAAGACCCATCAGGTTTTTTAACTGGGAGGATAGGTGTGTTAAATTCTGACTCGCATTCTTTTAGTAGTTTTAATTCTATGAATCGCTCTATATTTGGACGAATTCCTTCCCTATCTTCCCTTTTCAGTGGGTATTGTTTAATTCTTATCGCACCCTGTCCTTCCTTTAATTTTACTATAACAGGTGATGCATTCTTGGCACGTCCCGGCATGTCAATTGCCCATACTCCAGGATATACCTGATCAATAATTCTGGTATCAATTTCCCTTTTTATAGGAGTACTGGCCAAAGATAGGCTCATAACCTGTATGTATTGGTGATCATTTACTTCCAGAGTAACTTCCCCTTTTTTAAATTTGATTGTTGCCTCCAATTGTTCTAATAAGTCCTTACCAAGAAGGGCCTTTGGGGAATTTGGCATTCTTGTTTGTTTTCTTAGTTTGTACTTTAAAGGTTTCAGGATGTTTTCCTGGTGGCCAGCAGCTCCCACAACTGTAACAAATAATTATTTTTTTACTGAAGTTCAACAAATAAGTTGGTTTTGTATTCACTAAAATTCCACCTCATACCCATTCCCTGCCCTAAAGGGGCCGTTACCGGTCCTGTTGTACTGAAAATGCTGCAGCAATTGGGGTGACATTGTCAGGTCCTTCTGCTCAATTGTCAGCATCAGCAACCCCTCCTCCCCACCATCAGGAGGATTGGAGCAGGAGATGCTGTTCCTGCTCTGCAGGTTACACAGGCCTGCCTCTGCAGCAGCACTTCTGTTTTAACTCTTTCTTACCCTGAATGCAAATCTGCTACTTGTTGCTTTAAGTCTGTGTTATTACATATCAGCCTTCGCAGGCAAACAGCAAACACCCGTGCCATGCGTCCAGCGTGACTCAGCCGCACCTTCGAGGGGGTACGGGGGTTTGTACAAACTCACCCCAATACTTTAACACTTTCACAAGGTCTTTGATTCTCCACCCCCCTCAGGTTTTACATACATTAGTACAAGTTTTTATATCTTACAACGTCTTTCATTCTGGTTGCTCCACAGAAGGAACTGCAACCTGAGCTTTTTAACACAAAAATTTCAACAAGAACATCTTTCTAGTTTAGGTCTCAGGTTTTTTTTCCCATCCTTTTCTAGAGCCATAATCAAAGATCAGGTGATGTTAATCCCGCACTCTTTCTAGTGCTAGTACCATAGGATACCGAGGGGGTACTAATCCACAGTCCTTTTGCCACTCGGGTTTGTCCTGGAGGACAAAGAACATGTCTGCATATGATACTTTGTCCCATTTTCCCTCTCTCCTCAGAAACAACATTAATCGCAGGAGAGTGTTATAATCTAACGTTCCTCCCTCCTGAGGCCATTTCGCATCACTCCCCAATTTATACAATACAAAGGCCACCACTGATTACAATATTTAATCAATTTCCTTCTATTTTCGGTACCACCATGTCCTACGATATCACTCCAATGTTTTAATATACAACCCAAGGGCGATTTTTCACAGGGCTTACTCTTTCCATTTCCCATTTTACAATTTTAATTACTTTGTTTTTCTCCGGCCGCCTTAGCCACCCAAGGTCGGAAACACAGATAGAGCTCCTTACTTGTTTTGCACTCAAACGCACGTCTCAAGCACTCTTGCACTCACACTCAGTCAAAATAATTAAGCTATACACGGAAAATCAAAATGCGCATCTCAATCACACCATTCACACTCTCCGGGCAGCCCGCAGTCACACAAGCAGTATGTTATACGGTACCATGCACTTATGTACAACTTTTAGGAACACTGACAGTTCACAAAGTATGCATTTCAATGAACAATTGCCAAAAAACAAACAACAAACAAAACCCAATTTTTCCTGGTCTTAAGCAGAGTGTTAAGTTTTCCGCTATTTGCCACGAATTACCAGAATATTATTATTTTTCAACATACATTTCATAACTCCAAGTTTTGAACATGTAACAAGACAACACATAGAACAAACAAGACACAGAGCGCTATTTCAGTTGTTATATTCTAGGAATTCCCCAACTCTTAAGACAACCCAATGGAAGTTTTTAGCTTCCCCCTTTTTTCCTACGCAAAAGTTTCCCTTTTACTTTTGCTAAGAGGTCCCTCTTGTTCCTGTGAGATTCCGCCTTATTCCGTCCCGCCCCCCGCTTTCCGTCACGAGGCCTCCGGGCTTTTAGGAATGGCAGTAACCTCGGGTTTGCTCGATCTGCCCTCAAGATCGCTAGCGGCCACCCCTTGGTCAGCAAACCCCCTCCCAAGGTACCTTTCCTCCTGGGGACTACGCTGCGCGCCGGACGTCTCCGTGCGTCTCACCAGCCGCCCCGTTACTAAACATACCGTTTTATCCGCGGATCCAGGGGTTCTCTTCTGCTCCCGGGTGAACAGCTGAGAAGAGGAGGCTCCTCCGAGGAAATCTCCCGGGGCGCGCCTAGGAGCGTCCGCTCCGCAGCTGGTCCCTCAGCCGAGCAGAAATCCTCCTGCCTGGCTCGCCAAAACTGACGTGCGGAATTAGACTCTATAACTCGAAAGTTATAAAGTAGGTATGTTTATTGCGCGCAGATGCACGGGGGATCGCTCCTCCACAAGCGTGCATACCCGAAGTGACGAACCATCCCACATTTATACAATGAAACAAATGAATATTCAATTAACGCCTATACATATTCGTTACCTAAACCCGGCTTCGTATGTTAATTAGCTTATCAGTCCGTTTCCTGGAATGTGGTGGTCTTGCAGGTTTGTAGGTGATTCATGTTCTTGTGACCATCTGATCTTCTTCAGCAAGGAAACTTAGCACTCCCTCCCTCTAGATAGCATTTGAATGTCTCTCATCTTCTCTCATTCTCTTTTAAATAGCCCCTTTGTTAGAGAAAGAAGGGCAGGCGTCTCCCCGTCTCCCCTTTGTTAGAGGAAGAAGGGCAGGCGTCTCCTCAAAAACTGTAGTTGTCTCCTCAGAGCTGTGTGCCTATGTGACCAGACACCGCACCCATGACCAGTCACCATACCCACATTCCTGAGTAGACATATACAATCACAATCGATGTCCATTGTCCCCATTTCACACTATTTCTCCATATCAATTTGTTATTGTAATTTGGTTTTACCTGTGAGTAGTTTACCATAGCTTACTAGTCCTAAAAGCGCTGGTTAATGTTTAGGGGACTATGGCTTGATAAATATGTTTATGTGAGTCTTTATTCAGATTTTAATAATTGTACTTAAGAAATCAGTTTAATAGCTTTACTCAAATAGGAATATATCCCAGATTATGAAATTTGCCTAAATTCCAGCTTTAAGCAGGGCACTTGAAAGAGTCACTACCAGATTAGTGTATTATTTTAAATTTTTTTGGATCATCTGCTAATCTAAAGAATCACGGTCTCTTTAAATACAAAGGACATAACTGAGATGTACGTGTCTATAACTCTAACTGGTTTATATTTTGGTGATATAGTGGATCTAGTAATAAAAATGTGAAGAAGGCTGAAGTACTCTGTGCCATTTTTGCCTTGTTTTTCACGGGGAAGATAAAAATCCATAGGACCAGACAGTGGCTGATGTGGTGTGTTTGGAACATTGTGGTGATGGGGGGGGGGAAGCTCCCGATGACCGTGGAAAGTCCAGCATCTGAAACAGCACAGGCTGGGGGACAGCAGGCTTGACAGCAGCTGTGCAGGAAAGGAGTTGGACATCCTAGTCAATCAGAAGCTGTGTCCTGTGGCCAAGCATCACGTGCTGGGCTTTGTCAGCAAGGCTGTAGCCCGCAAGTCAAGGAGAGGAGAGGAAGGATTACGAAGCTGCACTGGAGATCTAAGATACTTTAGTTTGAATGAAAAAAATGAACACCTCTATTTTATATTTTACTGGTCATTGTGTCTGGTGAAGCATGCCTTGCTGCTCTGGTCTGTTTGGGTACATCTTCAAAGAGATGGTGACTTAGGGGCGTGCGTAGTGGTTTATCTGCCATAGGTGATGAACGGAACAGCCGGCATTATTTAGAGGGAATACAAGCGACTCTATAGCTTGGGATACTAAGTGGCACCTATCTGGGTTATGGAAAGCAACTGAAGAAGAGGGGCTTTGTGACTCCAAAGATGTGAGTGGAAGTAACTTCCTAATGCACTGCAAATGACAGTGGTGCTGTGTTTTGCACTGCAACTCTTACCTTATGAAAAAGCAGGAGGGAGGGGAAAGATCCTTTCATGCGGGGCAGATAATGTGTCTCAGGTCTTTTCAGGAAGGTATTTTGCCATATACTTCCATCTGTGTATTTGTCTCTGATGGGTAATTTGAAATCAAAACAAAATAAATTCAAGTATGCTGTTTTGTATGTATGTATGTGTACATACACATACACCCCTACATATGTGCAATAACACAAACCCATTCTTTTATTGCATGTTTGTGGGAAGGAAACTGGGGTTCTGGCACTGGGATTAAGCAGGAAGAGCTCTACTCAGTTTGATGTTTCCATTTTCCAGTTTTCTTTTCTGCAAAACCAGTTCATTCTGGAGAGGTATAAATAACTAGAATGTGGGAATTCTTTTGTAATGATTCACCGCATGCTTTTTGACCATTTGTCAATGGTACAATGTTTATTTGCTACTGTAGTTTGTCATCATTGATGCAAAAAAAATTGTTGATTGTTTACAGACAATAAGTGAGTTTCTGTTTTTGCAGGGGATGTATTCAGTGTTCGCCAACGATAGAGAAGGGTTGTTCTTTGTAGATTGAATTCTTCAGCTGTTAAAATGAGCTTGTGGTATTTTCTGAAAATGAAGATTTTAATGAAGGTGTTGTGGTACCATAATAAAAAGCTAGAAGGAAAGAGGTAGTTTGTTTTTTTTGCTCTCTTCCAAGGTTTAATACTAGATATTACTAGTACTGATAGTCTACTAGATAGAAAATAAGAATTCTCTTTCTCTTAGATAAAAGTTTTGAAATGTGAATATCTGTATGCCTCTAGAAAGTATTTTGCTGTTAATGTTTTCAGTGCTTTCGTGTTTTTCTGCATGGAGAATATAAGTAACCTAAGGTATTTTATAACAACATACAAAAAGTATTAGCACATATGTCCTATGCATTCCATTTGAAAATTCAACTTAAGTATGTATTTATAGTCTTGTCGTTTTTTACAGGTTTTATAAGTAGTTTGGCAGAGCATTAAACTGACTGCAAAATTTCAAGGAACGATTTTGTGCTATGGTAGGGGAGCTTCTATATTTATTCAAAAGTGCAGCTGTTTACATTGACACAATCAAGTGACATGTAAATACTGTGATTTTGTCCCTCAACTGGGAGCAATAGGAAATGAAAGAAATGAGATTATGTTGCTTATTGGCATTTTTACTTCTAGATTTTTCAGCTCTGAAACTATTGGTGGATTGCTTTATTAACCATTAAAATTTAGTTCATAGATTACACTGATCAAATATGATTTACTGCCATAGGAAAAAAAAACCAAACCAAACAAGCAAAAACAACTTGGAGGAACTCTGGTCAAACTAGTGTTTTTGAGATTGCTCTTAAATCTGTGTGCCTTCTAGCCAGGGGGGTGAGAGGAATGCACTGTGTGTGGTACCTGCAGGGCTGTGGCTGTAGCATCTTTCAGGATTAATTTGGGCACAGTTTTGCATTTCTAGCCCACTGTGGTGGAGCTGCTGAAGGGAACTTTTTGTAGGTAGTGAGGGAAGAACACTTTGTAAAGAATGATTTACCTTGATTGGGATTCAAGTTCTTTAATATATATAAAGCAAAGAACTTCCCATCTCTCCCCACCTTTCCCAGTGTGTCCTTTGTTTTATTTCATTATAAAAATTGGGTGGTAAAAGAGTTAAATGGGTATTTTTCTTTGGTTTTGGAGATATTTTTTTTTGTTGTTTGCATTTTTTTTTTTTGTATTGCATCTGGAGACTTTATGTTTGTTTTTCACTATATAGTTCTGATTGTTTCACTGTAAGTGATTTTTGGAATCGTAGCCCTTTAGTAGGGTCACTGTATTCTTTAATTTTTTTCAATTATTTTATGGTTCTGTATTGTGATCATCCAGACAGAACAATTGATCCAGCATTGCATAACAATTAACACTACATTTACAGGTGTGTTTTGCAACTGCTAGTTTCAGTGTAGCTTGTAGTGTATTGCGATAGATTAAATGCTTAATTGATGCTCTTTATTCTTGCTCAGTAAATAACGGCTCTTAATAAAAGAAATAGTTCTGAATGAAGATAGTGGAATGGGATGCAAGAAATGAGTTGGCATAAAATGGCATGTTGTAGTAAGTGATATTACTGTTTTTATGATACGGATTTTGTGAAAAAGCACAATACATCTCTCACTTTTCCGAAGTCTGAGGCTTGGTGCGCCCAGCTAGCCCTGTAAGCTGTTTTAGTTTGTAATACTTAGCTATTCATTATTCTGTTCTTGCTGTCTTCCCTTCCCCCATTTTTCCATGTATGTTACCATGTTCGATTTCTCTGGCTGCTGAGTTTATTTGCAGTAGGAGTATAGGCAGCAGTTGTAAAAATTAATAAAAAAAATTGAAGAAATTGCATGTAACTTTTATACAGATGAGAGATGACATTAATTTATGTTGAATGCCATGTAGTATAGTAAAAAAACAAGTGTTTTTAAATAAAAGAGATTTTTGATGCAGAAAGTACTTGTTTAAGTGTTGTGGGAGTCACCACTGGGAGTACCCAGGGCAATGTAAGATCAAAAAGTCAAGTTTGTTTTTGGTGCGAGCAAGATCTCTGTGGTTGCCTCTTTATATCAAATCTGAGTTTGGCTCAAAGGAGTGACATTAAACCATGAATGATAGCTTTCGGTGGAACTGAAGATTATTAAATTGAGGTTCCACGACTTCCATGGAAATCTGGAGCTCATGCTTGTGCCTCCTTTGGAAAAAGGGCCGGTGGGATTGTGTTGTGGTGTCTGGCAGCAGCTGTGCAGTGGGTCAGTGTGGCTCTACTAGTTTGCTAGTTGTCTGATTGGAGTACCCTGGGAACACAGGGGGAACTGTGGTTATCGCAGTGGGGAAGGAAGTGGAAGTGGAGTTGTAATGAACCTTACTTAGATTCAGGATGACCTTTATTTTTCCTCTGTCATAGTTCACAATTGTTTTCCTTCTCCTGAAGTGCTGTAAAACAGGTTTACATATCTGTGAGCAAATGCAAATGTTGCTGGATTGCTCAAGCTAGAAAAATATGCATGTATCTATAGAAAGACAGGAAAATACGTGTTTTTGAAAAATTTCCTAGGTGACTCCTGCCTGTGTTTGGTGTGTTTATACTTCTCTACATCAGAAATTCTGCTCTGGTTTGAGCTGCGTTAAGTTCAGAACATAAATCCCCACAAGGTAATACATAGGGAGTGTTTATTTATTTAACACAACCATTTCACCCATTCATTTATTGCAGTGCTTCGAGCAGTAACTTCCCATGACTCAAACTGTTACTGCAGTGAAGTAGTGTAACTCCTACAGCTCTGCTTGAATCCAGAATAAGATACCAGTAAGAAAACATCAGTCATTCTTGATGTATTTTCTCAGCCCGATGGTTACATGGTTGTTTCTGAGAGTGTAGTAGGAACTGGGATGGATCTTGTGTATGTCTGACATAAACTTGCCATTGGTACAATTGAAATATAACTTAAATTCTAGCACTTTTATTTATTAAATGGCAAATATACCTCAAAAGTGTACCCAAAGCAATAACAAGCTCAGTTGGCTACCTGGAAAGCAAAATAAAGTGTTTTATTTAAGGGTTCCTTTTCCTGCCCTGGCCTGTCTGGTGTTCTCTGCCACAGGGGTGCAGGCAGACAGACAGCCCCTAGTGCGGCTGCTTGCATCCACCCTGACCCAGCCAGAAAACTTAAAATGCACTGACAAATTCAATATAAGCAAACTCAGATTCAAGGATCATACATTATAAAACATTCAAGTGGTTGGCAAGCTCAGAATGTTGCTAACAAAAACAGTGGTTTGTTTTGGCGTTTAAATCTTGTGCTAATCCTCCTAACTGTTTTCTTTATTACTACAACTTGAGTTTGTATGATGTTTTTCTCTCTGAAGTTATGATTCAAACACATTTGTTGTTCTCTCCCAATTATTAAGAAAATTTTGGCTTTGTGACAGATACAAGTAACATGGAGAAATTTTTGTCAATATGTTTCTAAGATACTAAATGTTGCTATGAAGATAGTGTTGCTTCTGTTTTGTGTTGGGTAGTGACCAGAATCTGGCTCATGTGACAAATCATGGTGATCGAAACTACCTTCGGATGTTCCATAGGCACATCTAGTGCTGCTGTAGTTCCTCAGCAGGCTCTTCTGTTGGAGTAGCTGGTCAGTTGTTGCTTTCTATTTCAATACAAACTAACTTTTAAAAAGAAAGAGGAGAAAAGGGGGGGGGGGGGGGGGAAAGACATTTTAGGTCCACAGATGAACGTCACAAAACTTGTCAGATCTGCAGAGTCAGCATATCTGGCCGCAGTCATACTGCGGTGCCATAGAGTTTTACTTGCGGGGCTTTTTTCCCTTGCCCTGGGTTTCAGGTGTGAGGCAAGGCTCCCCAGCAGCCCGCTTGTCGTGGTGCCGTGCCACGCTCCCCTCGTGGGACCTGCCGTCGGCCCATGGGACAGCCCTTTGCTCTGCAGCTTGGAGCTGGCTGGGGTCGGCGGGGCTGGTGCTTAAGGGCTTGTGGATACTGGGGAGGGAGAAGGGGGGTCAGTTCTCACAAAATCAACAGCATCAGAACGACTGGATTACACAGAGCTGTCAGCTTTTGTGCAGAATAAATAAAAGCACAGCCTTTTACTGAGTAAAAGGCGACACCGTGGATCCTGAAGTGCCATAGCACAGGGTGTCACAGAACTAAGTCAGTGCCTGCTTGTCAAGTCTCAGTCTCTAAATCCCTTCTGTTCCCGTCTGGGATCCAGCTCGTGGGACTTGGCAGCAGTGGAGAAATGAGAGAGTGTAAGAAGTGGCCTGTACTTGCTGTGCTTCTTTCTTTCCTAGCTTTCTGTAGTTCCAAATAGCATTGATAGTGCTAGTAAAGATTATTTTTTTTTCCCTTCAAACCACATCTTTTGCCATTGCATGTTCTAATTCCTTTTTCATCACCCCATCTAAGCAGCTTTTGCTTGCATGTGGCTCTGCCTGCCATCAAAGGCACTGATATTAGAGAAGTGATGCTTTGAAAACATTTACCACTCAGGCCTAGAAACCAGAAACTGAAAGGTTTGAAACTAACTTATATGTCTTAATTAGGCTATTTCTAATTAGCTTTTGTTTGGTTAGCCTCTTTAGATGTGTGTGTGAAGTGGTATGAACTACCAGAGTAAGAGTATAAATTAAGGAATGACATTAACCTTGAAAATGTTTTCTAACTCTGATTTCACCTAATGCAGGATGCTACATATTCCAACACAACTATCTATTTGAAAAAGCTGTGTTGACGTGACCCTGTTCTAACAGAACAGGATTTTTGAAAAGTGTGTAGTTGTCCATAGAAGGCTCCAGAGCCTATTTTTGACTAAATGTAGTTGCATTTACAAATGGGGATGAACTCGTCTATCGGACATATAATAGCTGCTGCGGTCCCATATTTGTTACTTCAAAATTATTCTAAGAAGAGTGATTTTGACAAAAGTACCTCTGTGTGTAGAGTTATGTGAGTTGGTACCTATATGTGTAGGGAAATGCCACTTTGAAAAGTGTCTTTTGCAAAATGTGTAAGAAATCAAAGTTGTGAAGTTGTAATATTACCACAGGGTACTGTATTTTTTGAGTGACTGTTTGAAGAATGTTATTTAATCTGTATGTGAAGATGAACACATTCCCTGATGAGAGGAGAGGTGAGATTGTGTACCGTAACTTATTTGAAGAATGACATATATAGTTACTATGTTTCTTTTGTATAACGTGTATGAAGTCACTTTAGACCTGCTGAGACCTAATATTTATTATTTTGATTAAATTGACAGGTGTGAGAGCAAAATGGCAGGAAACAGCCTTGTTTTACCTATTGTCCTGTGGGGCCGTAGGGCCCCCACGCACTGCATATCCACCCTGCTGCTCATGGAGGATGCCTCAATGATTGTCACGGGATGCCACGATGGGCAAATATGTCTCTGGGACCTTTCTTTGGATTTAGAGGTGAGACTAAAGTCCATATAATCTTAACTTGCTTTGTGTTTGAAGTGTGTATCATTGTTGCCAGTGTGATTCTTGTTCTTCCATACGATAATATCCATTCTGGTCTTCAGTTCTTTCTATGCCCTCTTTGCTTGTCCTTTCTTCCTCCCTCTTGTGAGGCCTGGGTTGACACTACATGCTTCCTGTAGCAAGTACCTCAGATTAGGAGGAGAGGTTTTTGCTCTTGAATTTTGTTGCTGTCCCTGCAGTAAATTTTTAAAGTAATTACTTCCTCTTTTCTGGAGCTGCTCTAAACTAGTTGTTACTTCCAAGTTTAGCTGCTTAATACTGTTTTGTGAAAACAGATTCCAGTCATCAGAGGACTTTCTAAGGTTATTTTATTTAATTTTTTTTCCCCATGAAAACTGAAAGAGAAGAAAGGCTAGTAGCAGAGATAAAGATGAATAATTGTTTTATGCCAGTAATGGCCCTGGAGTTGAAATCTGCAAGTTTCTATTTTGAATATGATCTCACACTTTGTCTTGATATAAAGAGTTTTAAACTCTTGGAATGGAATAGCAAAACAATCCTTTATTGTTTAAAAAAAAAAAAGGCAGCATGTCTCAGGAAAAGTTTATACTGAATACCTAAAAATCCTAATGTCTGTGAGTTACCCCCATAAATTATGTTTATATCTGGTATATTTAAAAAGAAAGAACAAGAGAAAGCAACTAGTTCTTTCTAGAAAGGACAAATAAAGGGCAAGGGGTTTTTATCTTCAATCTATGCATGGACTTGATATCAAGTTATTTATGAATATATAGGGTTGTGAACTGTACTTGATTGGGAGAGGAACTGTTGTCGCAGTACAAAGCAATTATTTTTTTTATTCAAATTGGGCTGAATTCAGTTTATGATTTAAAATATCGATAGCATGAGTTTGATGCAAAATGCTCCCTCCCTCCAATTTGCTTTATTAGGTAGAAACTTTTTTTCCTCACGTACTGTAGCAGCATTCTGTGTGAACTCTTTCAAGACTGTATATCTGCTGCTATCCTAATTAAACGTGTGTGTATATATATTTTAACACTTATTTATATAATACATAAAATGGAAATCTAGAGTATGTGTATTCTGGTTAAGTAATAGTGCCTATATTGTTTTTACTTCATGTTTTATTTCCCTGATTCTAGATTAATCCCAGAGCTCTGTTGTTTGGTCATACAGCCTCAATTACTTGTTTATCAAAGGCCTCTGCTTCCAGTGAAAAGCATTATATAGTGAGTGCATCAGAAAGCGGGTGAGTTTCCTGAAGATTTATTAATATGCAGATCTGTTAAAGAATGGAAATTGAGGGTAGAGGAGAGATCAGGTTGTTTACATACACGGTATTTTTTTACTTAATAAAACATCTGTAGATATTGCAAATGGTGGGATGTCTCCACTGTAGATAGTGTGGTGTGAATTTTGGATTCGTGGCCTGAAAGGGGCATAGGGAAGTGCCAGAGATCCTGGAGGGCTTCTTCTGATACCTGGTGTTCCTTGGGAGTCAGCAGCAGGATGCCACGCGGGTGTATGTAAAGCAATATGTGGAGCACTGGATGCAATTTAAGTTTGGATGGGCGGTGAGATGCATGACATGGTTTCCTTCAGTCAAGGCACTTCTGTCATCTTTTTGCTTGTATGAATTTGTCAGGTCAGTTGACAGTAGATCCATATTTTGCTCCTTTTTCTCTGCTTATCCAAGATCTGTTTCTTGAGTGAAAGCAAGCTTGAGTTGTAGCGTAGCTCCTTGGCAAGAAATGATTACTAATACATATCTTAAAACTTGGAAATCTGTTACACAATTTATCTATATTTCTGTTGCGGTGTTTCATTTTTATCCTTAAGAAAAAATATGCCAGCAAATGCATTTTATTTCTTAAGTGGTTTTATTTACTAAACAGAGCAACTGTTTAGGGGGAAGGGGAAGGATTTCTCATGCAATTGACATCATCGGTGAATGCAGTCAGGTAATTTAAAGAAAAAAGAGCACCATCCTCTGCAAGTTTTAAATAAAATATACTTTATACACTCATTTTTTGGGCAAATTTATTGAAAAGATACACAGTTTGATAAACTACAGGTCAAAGCTTTGGGGCCAACTAATTTTGTCACTCATAACTCACACGTGTTATTTCCTACCCCACCTCTTCTCTTCCCATCCTCTGCCTCAGGCTGAGTGCAGAATTTTTGGTAACCAACTATCCTCCACTGGGCAAGCACTTCCAGCTGGTGAAATAACTTGTTCTGCTGTGGTTTCATGCTGTAGCTTTTGCTGTCTGAATTCAGTTCCTCTCCTGCTGTGGAGAGCTTTTCCCCCATGCCCCTCTGGAGCTGGGGGCCAGGTTGGTGCAGCCAGTTGGGCAGCGCAGCGTAGCTCAGGCAGGACAGGGAAGAGGATCCGGCTTAAAGAGCTTGCAGAGACAGGGAGCCCCTGTCAAGACAGCTTCCATTGCTTTCTCAGGAGGCCTTCAAGGCCAGACAGTGACTTATCAGAATTGGCTGTGAGCCCAGGCCAGCCCCTGCGAGTGGGGAGGATGCATTCCCCGTATCCTTATATCCACACTCCTACTCTGGTTGGCAATATGTAAGAGTCCTCATTACTAGCAGTCTAGGAAACGGGCCATGTACTTCTTGTTCCGATAGTGTCGTTCTGGAAGGCAGGAGCTTCCCCCCACCCCAGAATATGAATCTAGTTTTGGTTCAGGGAGTGGGAGTAACTACTGTTGTTATCAAAAGCCTGGGATAGCTTCTGAGTTTCTGAGCAGAGGTACAAGCATTTCAGTAACAAATGAATAATCTTCCTCCATGACCTTGCATTCAACGAGATGGGTTGCCCTTCACTTCGGTCCTATGGCAGGCATCTCATAATACTGCTGACTTTGAGCATCTTTTTCTTGAGTCTTAACAGCACAGGGAGCGCTACGTATTGAGGTGCAGTATAGGTCTAAAATGGATTAGCTCTCCTTGTGGAGACAGTTACTTTTATTCCATAATTAACAGTATTTTGGAAAGAAGTTGTGATTACACATCATAATATTCCTTCTTAAACTAGTGAAGGTTTGGATTTAATCTGGTATGCGTAACTTGTTTTTAAAACATACTTTTTCACTTTGCCTTTTCAAAGTTTGCTTTGAAAATGTAGCATTTTTAGTTCAGTTGTCTTTCATTAGGTGAAATATTTAACTTGAAAGTATTTGCAAAGGTATTTCTTCCCAAAGCATCAGTCTGTTTTTGAGAGTTGCTTTTTCATTCATGTACAGAACTTACTGTTTGAATGTCAGACTTCTCTGTTATGCAAAACAAGCTTATAAAAGGAAAAAGAAGTTTGTGAGTCTGGGTTTTTTTGTTTGATTTGTTTTTAAAAGGCTGTTTACCAGAAGATGGCCCTCCAGGCTGAGGCCTACTTGGTGAGATGGGGTTGAGGAAGAAATGCCTTAACCTCTGCCTGTATAAATGTAGCTGGCCAGGTATAGGTCTGTGATGTATCCCAATAAAATAAAGAAGTTTTTTGTCTGGAAAAAGCAGGACACAATATGACTGCATAACCTTTTTAACATGGGAGTCAAGACTAGAATGTGTCAAAACCTTTCTATTTTTCCTTGCGCTGATTTCAATACTAAGTAATCTTTTTGCCTTTGGATTTAGAACCAAAAAATGTTTTCATTGTGAAATTATGTATCTGATTAAAAAAAAAAAAGGGGAACAAAAGGTGAGAAAGCAGCTGACAGGTTCTGTTATGATTAAATTTTCATATAAAATTTTAAAGCAAGTTATTTTTATTATTTAAAATACTATAATTGGGGTAAATGCCTGCTTATTTGAATGAATTCATAAAGGTAACTGTAATCTTTGCTTATAAGACAAGTCAGAAGTACCTACTGGTACTATTTATGATTTGTTGTTCAGTGCTGAACAGTACCAGGTAATGCTTCTGCCTCTTACCAGCCTGGGCCCTCAGAAAGACCTGCAGCATTCACTGCTGTCTGGCATAGTTCTGTAATACTATTTCTTTCCTCACAAATGTGGGGAAGGCAAGCTAATCTTTGGGTGACTTAAGGGGTGCAGTAGGAAGGGTATTAATGGCTTGAAACATTTGTGAGAGAAGTGAGAAACTCTCAGTTGCATACTTGCGTTTATTTTATTGATTGTTTGTGGTGAACCTTGGCATTTCAGTTGTTTTCCTTTATCTTTGAAGGGAAGAAGAGGTTGTGTAGACTCAAATAGAAGGATTGGAAATTCAAATTGATTTTGAGTTTCCTTTATTTAAATACAATTCATATAGTCACTAACAAAAGGTTCAAATAGTTGTTTCTCCCAATGTAAATGATTATTTTTTTTTTAAAATGTTTGGAAGACTGAAATATTTTCTGTGTGATTTTAATCTGCCTTTTGTATTTTAGGGAGATGTGTCTGTGGGATGTGGATGATGGGAGATGCATAGAGTTTACTAAACTAGCCTGTACGCATACTGGCATACAGGTTAGTACTTGGAGGTCCTATTCTATATTGCGAAGGATGGATAACTATAATTATCAAAACAAGGCTATCTTATTTCTTTTTAAGCTTAATAATGACATCATACACATACTGAAGTGTCTCATAAATAGTTTATGCTGTGTCATCAAATGCCTTAGGGCTGGAAAATCTGTGC
Organism: Falco naumanni; assembly: GCF_017639655.2. Lineage (NCBI taxonomy): Eukaryota > Metazoa > Chordata > Aves > Falconiformes > Falconidae > Falco > Falco naumanni. Next base: position 22,119,220 of record NC_054079.1, read on the forward strand.
TGTGATTCAGCATTTGAAAAACTGTATCCTATTTAATGAGAGAGGCTGGAAAGAAAGAAGGGAAAGGAGAATGTTTTCGGAGGAGTACTGCCAAGGGAGATGGGAGTATGAGGGATGGTCTTGGCAGGGAAGGCTGAGCCAGGCTCCTGTCAGCTATAGGAGCTAAGTGTATGGGGTAAGGATTGCCTTGGGAAAGTAACTCTGCAAACAGCTCCCCTCATCAGTGCAGAGTAGCAATTTTTAAACATATAGCTATGCTTTATATTTATAAAATTACGGGGTTTATTAGAAATGAAATGGTATGTCTCACAGAGTATAACTTCTGTATTTTGTTAATATCCATTTAGTTCTATCAGTTTACAGTTGGGACTCAGCGTGAAGGGAGGCTATTATGCCATGGGCATTATCCAGAAATTCTTGTTGTGGATGCTACCAGCCTTGAAGTTCTTTATTCTTTATTATCAAAGATATCTTCTGACTGGATCAGCTCCATGACTGTCATTCGATACAATAGAACACAAGGTAATTATTTTTTTTCTTTTATTACAGCTTTGCCTGCCTGTAAGAGAAGCACTTTTTTTTTTTTTCAAATTTTTCAAGAACCTGGGAAGGAACTAGTATGTTACTACTTGTGATCTTGGGCAGCATGCAGCAAGCTTTCCAAACCTTTCCAGAAAGCAAAGTATATGTAGTTGTTTCTAGTCCCAGGAAAAGAGGCTAGTTCAGTATCTATGCAGTATTGTCTCTGTTGCTGTTCCATCAAATGGGAGTTTTGGCTCTGGCTAAAAAGTAACTGCTTCCTCATCAACCAAACCTAAAATCTAGCCAAATCACTCTGTGTGTGCGCTTGGCAGGATCCAGACTCACCTAGTAAATAGATTCAGTTCTGTCATCTTCAGCGTGTGCATGTGCTGAAACCTGAAGGACAAAGAACCTTCCTACAGGAAGAGTGGTTTGTTGTTGGTTTTTTTTTCCATGGTGTATGAAAGTGTTCCACTAGGGTGATAACTTGTTTTCTGTTCAAGATCTGAGGAGTTCTGGAGAGTGCTTTGATAGCGAGAGCCTGGAAACTGGCATAAGACTGAAGGAAGATGTGTAGTATACATCAAGAGCATTTGGCAAGATATACATTATAATTTTTTACAAGATATATACGTATTATGAGTATTTCTTGCGATTAGTAGCTTTATAAAAAGCACTGTCATAACACTTTCAAAGGTATTATTGTAGGAAATATGTTTAAGGAATGTTCTGATTAAAGTACGCAATAGGGTTTAAAAATCTGAAGACTGTTGAGCAGGGGTCCTCAAACTTTTTAACCAAGGGGCCAGCGCATGGATGCAGTGGCAGGCAGTTATCTGCGGCTGCTTGGTTCCCCCCCCCCCCAACCCCCGGCGGGGGGTGGTGTCTGTAAATACCAGGGGCTGGATTGAGGACCCTGGGGGGCTGTACCCGACCCACAGGCCGTAGTTTGAGGACCCCTGCTGTAGAGGGAGGAACTTCTGAAAGTAACGACAGTCAGTATAGTGGAGAGGTATGTGAAGTAGGCTCGTGTTCAGTAGTGAATTAGGTGACATGGTTTGCGGTGATACCTGTCCACACTCTGTTTTGCTCTGCTAGTTTGTGTTAGTTTGCTAGGCTTTAAATTCTGGCAGCTGAGGCAGAGGGGTGTCTCATTCAGGTTTTCCTGTTGTGGAGACTATAATTCCTAAGAGGTTTAGGGAATGCTAAGGAAGAAGATCCTAACAAAAGGAGAGGCTTCTATCTCTAGTTAAGGCGCACAGCAGTTGTAAACTGAGTGTTCCCAACGTCCTGGAGTGGGAAAGCTGCATTGCTCTCCCCACATCATCTAAGTTGCTGAAACAACTGGAAGTGAACTCTGGTATTGTTTCCTGATACTACCTTTATTTTTATTTTTTGTTTTGTAATCACTTTTAACATTGTAATCAATAAGTTACTCCCTGGATTTTGGTCTCATGCTAGACTTGTCTGGTAGGAACAAGAATGTCTAGCAAGTTCAGCTAGCACTTGATACGCTTTGATTTTTTGTGAAGGTAATAACTCTCATGGAGTAATTTTGCAAAGATGCTCTTTGGGAGCCTGCAGCCAAGAGATGTGCGGGCAGCTGTACAACTAGACTGTGCTTCCCATTAAAGTTCAGCGTCCTTGCAGACTGGTGTGGGCAAACAGCTGGGCATAAGCAGCAAATCTCTCCTTTTGAGAGAGGAACACCTTGCCTTTGGGGGAGAGTGATGGGACAGCCTGTAATGTCTGATAGCAGTACTAGAAACAACTGTGACTTCCCTTCCTCCCCATTTAATTTGAGCCCCGAGTATTAATTGAGAGATGTAAACACAGCCATGGAATCTGTGTATACATATGCATATGTGCTTCTGGAATACCACTTTGCAGATAAATGTTTGATTTTGAAGCAAACACTTCAGGAATGTTTTGGTAAACTTATAATGTTGAGGTACTCTCAGTATATTTTTGTACTTGGATATGCACAAATGCACAACAAAATGAAGATGTCCTTGTACTCCTCAGCCTAATGTTTGTTTTTCCCCAGAGGATACTGTTGTAGCAGTTTCGGTGACAGGCATCCTGAAAGTATGGATAATAACCTCTGAAGTTAGTCGGATGCAGGTAAACAAAGGCTTCTGAATTAATGATATTTCCTGTTGAGATGAAGGAGAAACTTCTAGTAATCCTGTTCCCTGTTCTTTCAGCTACTTACCTAATGGTATTATGGTTTTCTTCCTCTTTTGCTATTTGAAAATTGACTTTAATCCTGCTTTATTGATTCTTCAGGTTATCAGCAAAACTCCTAATCTTTCTCTTGTTTGACTCGGAGAATTAATTTCAAAGTTAAGAGTAGAATAATCTCAGAATTCTACAAATCCTTTTTTTTATTTGTACCATGTAACGATTTGTGTTAATATACAAATATTCTTGTTAATACGCAAATGCTTTAATTTTTCCCTCCTCTTTAAAAGTCCTATTCTTTCGTGAAGTCATCTTGTACTACATTACACAGGAGTTTTGAGTTCCAAAGAGCATTTAGTAACAGAGATTGCTGCAGTAATGTGTAACTTTCCAAAATGATACGGATGCTGTACTGCATGCGTAACTTTATTCAGTACAGGCAGAACTTATATATGCAAGAGTTTGCAGTATAAGTACTCGCTAGTTGAAAGAGATGATGCTGCTAAATACATGTTGACTGTGTATAGTACAGATAGAAGAAATAAGTCAGAGTGAGCAGCTTGCCCTGTACTGCATAGGGTAAGTGTATGTCTTTTAATATGGTGGTGGTATTATAGAAATTACTTTATCATAGTACTTCATTTTTTTTAAGGTTAAGTTCTCCAACTGCATTTCTTATGCTCTTAAAATATCTGTGCTCTTAACAATTTTCATTATAGTCTATTATATCATACTATATTGTTATTAAATTTAGTATTTAGTGTTAAAATTTATTATTCAATGTAGTGTTTTCTTTGAGAAAAGGAAGATGGAGAGATGCCTGAAGGGTTTGCTGAGCCAAGAATAGTTTTTTTACAAATATTCATTATTAGGGATTAGCTATAGCTCCCTATTTTTTGGCAGTTCTTGCCTTCCTGTTTACTAAGGAATAAAAGTCTTAAAGGAGATTTGCTACATGTCTCATAGCAAATTAGGTACTCGCAGAAACCTCTCGTAAAAGATATACCTTATTATAGATACACTTCAGCAACTATGGAAAATAACCTTGTGGTATGTAAATGAACTATTTTTTAATGAACTTGTTTATTTCCAGGATATTTATAATGCAAAAGCAACACAATTTGCATTAGCTTGGAAGACCTTGCTTTTGACCCCATCAGGGAACAGAGGTGGTATTCATGTTTCTTTGTTTCATAGTTTCAAACTTGATGAAATTGTTTGCTCTCAAAGAATTTTCTGGAAACCCTTGTCATATAGCTAACATCACATTTAACAGTTACACTTAAAGGCACTAGTGAAGAGTGTTGGCTATTATGAAAGTAAGAAATGCAAAGGCCTAAATAAACAGGAGCTTATCACAGTCTAGTCTATTTTGGGGTATGGGGAACCTTGAAAGAATGAACTGTGGGCTGACTCTGCTTAGTTTCAGCTGATGTCTGGATGCAGGCTAATTCACTGACAGTGATGATACTAAATAGGCACCACTAATCTGTTCAGCTGGTGAATTTGTTAGACTTAAGTGACGAAAGAGGATACCACATGCTCTTGCAGATATTCTTATGAGGAATAATAGAATAAGAACTGCTACGAGTATTTGGTTTTTCCTTAGAAGTTGGCCATCTGATGTCTTACGAAACAGCATAGTCCCTTTTCTATCACATGGTCTCTGTCATGTTCCTAAGTCCAATTTGAGCAGGAAAAAAAAATTATCAGCTAGGTATTTCCTTGTTATCAGATTTCCATCTGTATGTTGCTCTTTGTAGAGACTTTCAGTTTCAGATGCAGGTTGCTGTCACACTGAGCACTTAAATGGTTTCTGTGTAGGGCAGAATGCTTATTTCCCATCTTGAAGATGAGGAAATAACATTTCAGGAAAATCCCAGAGATCTGTAACAGAGTAAAGAGTTGTGATCTAGGACATCTGAGTCCCCACTTCTGCCTTAATTGCCCGGCTATCCTGATTTTTGTCTGCCCTGTCACGATAAGGTCATTTGTTATGAAAGTGGAAAGCCCTGTGAAATCTGTTGAAGTGACTGGCATTGCAGAGGACTCTCTCTGTAAGTCTCCTGTTCATACCCGCAGCAGGGCACCTGCAGCCTTCTGTTGTTTCAGCCAGGTTTTTACAACTGTCAGCTAAACTGTTCAGATGATGAATGGCATGGCTGTCCCTCCTTCCTTCAAGGTATCCCAAGTCACAGGGAAGATGGACAGTCAGTCAAAATGAGGATTAGTTTGGCAGCTAGTTCGTGTGTGTTCTGGATCTAGACAGCACCGGTGTCATAGATCAGTCTGGTACTGGCACTCGGTGGAGGGCGTTTGGCCATGCTGTTAAGATCCCGTGCTATCTGAGAGTGCTAGATTGAATGTCAGAAGAACGTGGTCAGCAGTGATTGAATCTTAACCTCTGGCTAGGGGTCAGTCTACAGCTGAAAACTTTGAGACGTGAGCATGCTAGTGGAATGAGGAAGGGAAGTCTCGTGTATTCAGCAGTCCGGCGCTCTGCCTCCACTGCTGTGCTGGTCGCTACTTGCACCCGATTATGGCTATATACATATGCTCTCTAAATAAAAGTGATAACTTTCTGTCGGTGTCATTTTTATCTGCCTCTACAAGCCAATTTCTTACCTATCACTTCTTCAGTTCTGCTTTTCTGCACATTTGCTACTCTTGTATTTGTGACAGTCTGCTGACTTGACTGTCACAGGGAAGATGGAATTCAAGATGTGATATGCCCATAGGAGTATCAAAATAAAATACTGACAAGCTCATGACTTGAACAAATTTAAAACCATAGAAATGCTTTTCTTGAAGATGATGTTATTACAGACGGTAATAATGACGCTATTTAATTTCAGATTTATAATTTTAAATTAAAAGCAGTTAATGTTGTATGTGTTTGCTTGTTTTTAGGATACAACACCAGTATTTGAAGAGGAGTCAAAACCTATATATTGTCAAAACTGTCAAAGCATTTCTTTCTGTGCATTTACCCAGCGGTCGTTGCTGGTAGTGTGTTCCAAATACTGGAGGGTAAGGCAAGCTAGTTGAACACCTGGCTGCTTTTCACTTTTCACGTAGAAGCTGATTTAATTAAATTGCTAGTAAGACCTTTAGGTCAAGATGCTCCAAGTCCTTTTAACATGTCTATATTGAAACTGAAATTAGCTGCTGTCTGGGCATTTTAATCTGTAATTGGTTAATGACAACAGACTTCTCTGTTTCTTTTCAGGTTTTTGATGCTGGAGATTATTCCCTCTTATGTTCAGTCCCCAGTGAAAACGATCACACCTGGACTGGTGGTGACTTTGTGTCAGCTGATAAAGTGATTGTATGGACAGAAGATGGACAAAGCTTCATATATAAATTACCAGCCAGGTACTCAACAATGAGATACTCCCATTTATTTTTTGAGATAAAACCATGAGCAGCTGTGAAGAAATATTGAGTGTCTTTGGCTTTTTGTTTTGTTACAAGAGCATATGGATGTTGCAGAAACTAATATTCTGTGAGCATATTTTAAAGTGTGTCCCCTAAATGTATGACGTTGAAGGAACGCTCAGTAACTTTGATTGCCTCAGCCAAGATTGCTTTGCTATTTTCCGATATGACACTAACTCTTTTTCACTTCCTAATGGAGCTGAGTGTTGGGAAGAGGTGTGTTTTGCTGTGGAACAAGTGTCATAAATTAAAATATAATTCAAGTATTACCTTAATGATGTCCAGATAAGGAAGAAATTATTTTTGCTATGTGGAGTGGAATGTAAACGATGATTGTATTATTCTGACAGAGTACTTTTTTAGACCATTAAGGGAAGGCATGAACAGCTGAGTGTTTGCATGTAAATGTGAAAATACAAAAATTATTTAAAATTAGATATCCAAGAGGTGTTAAATAAATGTAGAATGGCGGAAGTAAAATCAAAAGCTTTTCTTCTGATATCCTGATGACATGCGAACACCTCTTTGCTCTGGGTAGAGATGCAGTTATGTCTTGGAGATTCTTGAATATTCTCACATAAATTATGCGAGAACTCCTTTCTCACCCTCTTATGTGATTAGAGTACAAGAATGCAGGCAGATCTATCTCGTGATCTGTCGGAGGAATCCTTGGGTCTGGTGTGTTTTGGTTGAGTCTGAGGCCAGATGTATTGAAGTACAAAACAGACCTAAAGCCAGGTTTTCTTCATTCTTTTTTCCTTCAGTTCTATATGTGTGGGGAGGATGAGCTTGACACATTTGGAGCAGTTATTAATTGACAAAGAATACCCTGTACATTAAAATTAGAGTAACGATTGTGCTATACACTGTATAAACATTACATTTTATCCAGTTGTTAAGGGCTTGGGGGTTGATTTTGCTTACTATTACTTAATTAGCATGTGCTGTAGTCAATCACTCTACTAATACAAGGGTTTTTACTCCTTTCTCTTTGTTCTTAAACCCTAGCTGTCTACCAGCTAGTGATTCATTTCGCAGAGATGTGGGGAAAGCAGTAGAAAATTTAATTCCACCTTTATTGTACAGTGTGTTGGACAGAGCAGATAAACAGGTAAAATATATTTTTTAATGAGTTTTTTTTACAAACAGCGTTTCTCCTTTAGAGAATTGAAGCATGCATACATGATGACCAGTTCTTCTTTTCCAAAGTTAGGCCTTTAGGATTTCTTCTTTTCCTAGAGTAGATGGTACAATTTCTCTGCTGTTTTGTTTGGTTTTCAGATAAATACAGAGGTTAGTCCAGAGGTCCTCAAACTTTTTAACCAGGGGGCCGGTGCACGGATGAAGTGGCAGGCAGTCATCTGCGGCTACTTGGTTCCCCCCCGACCCCTGGCGGGGGGGGTCTGTAAAAACGGGGGGCTGGATTGAGGACCCCTGGTTAGTCTCTGGTCAAGTGAATCTTCAGTTTCTATGTACTGACAGTTTATCATTCATCAGTACCTGGAGAATTAGAAGTCAAGTCATAATGTGCATGGTGTTTAGGCAGTAGCTGAGCAAGAGCCTTTGGAATCACAGCTTTGAATTGGAAAGTTTAAATCCTTGCAAAGTAAACAAAACAAGATTTTGTAGACCACGGTCTTTTTTTGAGTTGTGCTTCATTTTTATATCGTGGTGTGAACTGTATCTGCTATAAACTAATATATCTAGGACTGCTGTATGATGTATCTAGCACTTCTACCTATAAGCAACTGTCTGATTTATAAATGCTGTTATTACAAGACTATTGTAGGAAACACTTTTTTTTATCTTAACAGTTTAATTTGTTGCCAAATTTGGATATTGAAACACTTAACTACTACTTTTTTTTTTATGTTGTCAATCGATATTAAAACTTTTTTGTTTCTGTTGTGGACCATGTTCCTCACTGAGTAGTGTAACTTCAGCTCACCTTTGCAGTTAGAATGTTAACAATTTTAGAATATGCACACACAGAGATAAAAATTATTCTAAATATGAATGTATTTAGAACAAAACCAAATATATACAGAAATCTTTTTTCCTCTCCCCTAAACCTGTGACTTATGTTGTAAGTAACCACAGTTTCTTCTGATTAGTATTGCTGTATTTATTCCTTGTCCTGTAAGAAAGATAAAGCATAAAGTAGCTAGGTTTTGTCCTGCTTCTTTTTAAAGTACAGTGGATTATGTGGGGAAAGTAAATTTTGAGGTTAGTGCATGGTTTACATGTATTCTGAAGTTGTTAATTTGTCTTTTTTAACAGCTACTAATATGTCCTCCAGTTATTCGATTCTTCTGTGGCCATAGGGAGTTTTCCTATAAGCTGTTAATCCAAGGAGACTCTTCAGGGAGACTGTGTATGTGGAGTGTGCCTGATACTCTTGAACAACAAGGTAGTGCAAAAGGTATACCTAATTGACAGTCTTGTTGCAAGTCTTTTAACGAGGGTGTCTAGTTTTTTTGTTATGCATTTTATTACTGGATAAAGCGCTGCTGCTTTTCCTACAGATCCATGAAGTTTGGTTTTTTGTTAGCTTCTTGTAAGAGTTATACTAACTTAATTTTTTCATAAATGATCAAAAGCTTAATTTACTCTGAATATTTTTCAGGTTTTAAGCTTTGACTGCTTCATTCCAAACACTAGCTATGGCCATTGCTGTCTGCCTGTGTAACTTCTTGTAGCTTAAATCATATACTTTTCTAGTTCCCACATATATCATTTTCATGTGTTGCTGTAGCTTCACTTACGTAGTTAGTGAATTTATCTCCAGTATGTACCTTTTACTTTGTTTGAAGTGTTGTGACACAGTGTATTTAAACTTCAAGATCTTTTCAGAAAAGCATTTATAATGTCTGTTCTTGATTATTTATATTTTTTTAAAAAATCCTCCTCCCACCTCACCTCACCTCTTCCTTCTTTTCTTTTTAAACAGGACTGCAAACAACAACTTCAATATCCCTCCAGGAAGCTTTTGATAAACTTACTCCTTGCCCTGCTGGGATTATAGACCAACTAAGCTTAATACCAAACATCAATGAACCACTTAAAGTTACAGCCAGCGTGTATATCCCAGCTCATGGGCGCTTGGTTTGTGGTCGTGAAGATGGAAGCATTGTTATTGTGCCAGCAACACAAACTGCTATAGTTCAGCTGCTGCAAGGAGAGCATATGCTCAGGAGAGGTATGCAAATAAGCTTTTGAAAAGCACAGTTGGATTACCCTGTGCACCTGTCATGAGATACACTGAAGTAAGAAATAGTTTCACAAAGTGAGCGTTAAGTCCTTTTACAGGTAGAAATCATGTAACAGTTTTCTTAACAATTCTGATGCTCTATTATGTAATGAAAAATCTAAATAAAAACTTAACTGTAGCCAGCTTGCATCAATTAGGAGGAAGGAGCAGGAGATACAGTATGTCGTGAACTGACCATAAACCCCATTCCCCGTCCCCCTGCACTGCTGGCAGGAGGAGGGGAGAGAAAATAGGACGTGAAGCTAAGCCTGGGAAGATGATCTTAACTGTGAGGTTTTTTTTTTTTAAGATTTGGTTTTATTTCTCGTTATCCTAATTGATTTGATTGGTAGTAAACTAATTTCCCCAAGTCAAGTATATTTTGCCCATGATGGCGATTACTGAGTGAGAGCGATCTAACCCAGTCTTTTGATCTGGGAGCCTTTTGTTACATTTTCTCTCCCCTGCCCAGCCGAGGAGGGCGGTGATGGAGCAGCTTTGGTGGGCACCTGGCCTCCAGCCAGGGACTTAAACTGCCACAACAGGGAAAGGCTTGGATATTTCTCCTGGGATTTTGAGATGCAGTAGCAAAGATATGGTGAGGGACATCTCCTGTCTCTTCAGAATCGTTCTGGACACTGTGCTCAGCTGGGTTATTAGTGTGCCTGTGAAGAGCTCCTTGGGAAAATAATACATCTAACAGAGAATTCCTCCTTCTGTATTGTGTAGCTAGTTGCCTGCTATAGGTTGGCCTGCTCTTGTATATTTTGGTTCCAGATGTTGTTTTAATACTTTTGTGTTCATAGCTGCAGAACAAATATTTAGGTTTTGATGTTTAAGTGTTGCTAAATCATGTAAATATTTTTCTGGAAATATACATACGAGCTTGTCAGTTAAATACAAGGCTGTTGGTTGTACTGTTTCCATTATATGAGTTACTTTGTATAACTTTCTACAAACATTGTCTTCATGTGAAGTTGAATTGCCTTGAAACTGATACATTATTCTGCAAATAAGCATTGGTGATTCCTACACTCATAAAAACACAGAAGTGCCTGTATGTATTCTACTTAAGGTTTGCTCTGCTTGCTAGAAAGCATAATCACGTAGAGGAAAAAAGTTCCACTACATCATGCAGATATTGCATAGAATACTTGATCATGATATTTAATTTACTGGCCCATTTTATGAAATTTGCCATCTGAAAAGACAGGGGTTTCTCAGTATCTTTTGCTGTACCTTACAATGAGAATGATATAGCTGATGTATTTGATCTCAGTGAACAGAAGTCTCGCCATTCTTGCTTTGTGTTCACAAAAATTATTTTCCTTTTTAAATTTAAATTTGATGCCACTAACTTACTCTGCGCAGGCACCAAATGCATAACACTGCAGACCTGCATGTTGCTGTTGTGGCCAGTGTAGAGTAAGATTATGCAATTTTGTTGCTTCTGGTCCTCTTGGTTATAACCTTGGATAAATTCGTGTTTGAGGGGGAAGGGAGTTTACTATTTCACATCTTTTACCTTTTAAAGTATTTCTGGGATGTTTTTGGGGAGAGGAGACTGTTTTAAGACAACTGAATTACTTTAAAGTGACTTTGTACAGTAAGACATAAGGAATTATTCTGTCCGTGTCCAGTAAGAAAAAATATGAACACTTCAAAAAATATGTCTAATCCTCTAAGAGCTTCTGTCAAAAAATGCAGTATGCCTGTATTTTTATTTTTATTTTTTTAATCAAGAACAGTGTTTTGGATTGTTACTAAATTACATCTTTTTCTCTCTTCTTGTCTTTTCCCCCTTTCCCCCATTCCTCAGGTTGGCCACCTCACCGGACTCTCAGAGGCCATCGAAACAAAATTACATGTTTGCTGTACCCTCATCAGGTTTCTCCTCGTTATGATCAAAGGTATTTGATCTCAGGTGGTGTGGATTTCTCAGTCATCATATGGGATGTATTTTCTGGAGCGATGAAACATATCTTCTGTGTACATGGGGGAGAAATTACACAACTTCTAGTTCCACCAGAAAACTGTAGTGTAAGTTTTACATAATATGTCTTATAACCTGTCTCGCGTTTTCCATAAATGGTACAGCTCCTCAAATACATGACAATGTGAATGTAATATGAAACACTGAGAAGGTAGCACTGACCCAATGTGTAACTCTTGCAGACACTTAAAAAGAGCTTAATTGTTCTGTTAATCTTGGCTTTGTTCGCATCGTGTACAATACGTGCAGGATTAAAAATAGTGGAAAAAGTGGATATTAAAACAGAGCTAGCTAGGGAAATGCTTAGCATTTTAAGATATACAGCATTAAAAGTGAGAGAGGATTTCCACAACATGGAAGTGGTCTTTTTCCCTGAAGGTGTTTGTGAATGTGGTAGGCCATGGATTTTAAAGGCAATTTTGTATCTCATAACTTGGATGAGTAGAATTCAATGAACTAAATGACATTGATTTTCCATGGTTTCTCTTCTTTGATCAGCAAAACAGGTTTTAACACCTGTTTGCTCTTTTATGATCTGCAAGAGGCTGGATTCCAGAGAATTTCTGCAAGTGCAATTCTGTTTCTAGTGACCTTAGTGGGTTTAACCATAGACTTGTGTGCCTAGTTTTTGTTTATAAAATAGGCTGTTGATCACCATGCTTGGTCCAGTGAATGAGAGATTATTAAATGCCAGCTCTCTGCATTATGACTAAGATTTCTTCTTCTTTTTTTTTTTTTTCTTTTACTAGGCAAGAGTCCAGCACTGTATTTGCTCTGTTGCCAGTGATCACTCAGTAGGTCTTCTGAGTTTGCGGGAGAAAAAATGCATCATGCTGGCATCCCGTCACCTTTTCCCTATTCAAGTAATAAAATGGAGGCCTTCCGATGATTACCTCGTGGTAGGATGTTCAGATGGGTCTGTGTACGTTTGGCAAATGGATACTGGTAAGGTTAAGTTCAAAGACATAGATTAAAAAATTTTTTATATATATATACACATGCATATATGTATTTGGTTATAGTTCTGTGTAAGTTGCATCTGAGAGAAGAGTTTCAAATTTTTTGCACACTTTACACATTCAAAAATCTGTAGATTATGTAACCTTTTTTAAAATACATATTTCAGTATTTGGAATAACTCATTTCGTTTTGGAGAAGTATAGCTTGCTGTGGCTGTTTATCCCCCTACATGTTTTCCTAGTCATCTTCAGAGAAACCAGTTGAAATATTGGCCGCACTTAGAGTGTCCTCTCAGTGTATTAGTAACTGTGCTTTCCCAGCAATTTTCTTGAAAGCTTGTTGTAGAAGTGGAGCACCTTGAATCTACAATATTTTCATCATCTGTAGAGTGAAGAAAGTGTTTGTCTGTTGTTTTGTATTGTTTGTTTTGTTGTTTGATTTGTTTTGCTGTGTTCTTTAAAAAGGGACTAACGCTTACTTTAGAAGAAACTGAAAATGAGTCAACAGAATGGACAACATGGAATAAAATATAAACAGCTTTGTTGTAGAAAATTCTGTGATGTTTGAAAGGGAGACAGTGAAGGTAAAAAAGTACCAGAATATATGCAGTATGTAATTACCTTTCAGCTCCTTAACTCGCTGTGGTTTTGCGGTTAAAAAAACCCCCAAACCTGTGATCATGTCTGAATATTATTTCCAGCTTATTGTGAAAACTAGATGAGAATAGGTTTTGATTGAAGCTCTAGGAAACAGAGGAACATGAGATCCATTGTGGAAAACTTAATCCATGCAGGTAGTTGGGTGAGAGAGGGATTTAAAAATGATTGAAAACAGCCATCTGCTAAAAATGTTGAGCAACTGTAGTCATCGCGCTCTGGTCAGTACAGAATCACATCTTGGGTTTTTTAAACTTGTCGTGATTTTTTGTTAATGTCTTTTTTTCCTTACACACTTCAACTTCATGGAAATTTAGGGAAATTCTGTGCCTTTAGGAGCATTAGTTCTAAAAATAGCTGTTAATACAACAAAGTTTTATGCATTGCATCCTGTGGTGTAAATTATTTTCACCATTGTTGTACTTGAGATACTTTGGACATTCTGAACTGCTTCTGCTTGAACTCCATGCTTTTCAAAATATTTGCAGGTGCGCTGGACAGGTGTGTGATGGGAATAACAGCAGTGGAAATTCTGAATGCCTGTGATGAGGCAGTTCCAGCGGCTGTGGACTCCCTGAGCCATCCTGCCGTCAACCTGAAGAAGGCAATGACTAGGCGTAGTCTGGCTGCTCTGAAAAATGTGGCACATCAGAAACTACAGACCCTTGCCACTAACCTACTTGCTTCTGAAGCATCTGATAAGGTAATTTGTGTATCAGTTTGGTTTTAGTGCAGTACCTGAAGTATTTATTTCCATAAATAATTGAATGAAATATGGGAATTCTTCATCGTTGTAACGGAAAGGTTCTTATCCAAAGCTCTCTGAAATTTTAATAAAGACATAAACTAGCTTTGCCTGGCCTTGGGTCAGTCCTAGGAGTTCACTGTCCTTGAACAAAAAGTATCAGCTGCATTCAGCATTGTTGTGCAGCTTCCAGTGCAGGTGGTGTTATCTAGAGTTATATTTTTGAAACCACGTTTTACTTAGTTTTTTTCTAATTTCTGCTTTCAGTTGTTGTGGTTTTCCTTGCTGGAGTCTAATGCTTTTAAGCTTCCTCTTCACTGTCTCTTAACTATGTACTGTCTTCTTCTCTAGGTTCGGTAAGAATAGAGGTTATGCACCAGATATATTGCTACCTATCTAGAAAGAGAGGAATTTTAATATCAACCAACACAATCCCTTCCATATCTCTCTGAACGTCATTTCCCATTAATGTTACTGTTCATAATGCTACCTGTCTCTTCAGTGTGCATTCTGCTGTTAGGGTTGTTTTTCTCAGGTTGAGTTTATTTAAAATCTGACTTCAGCAGCATTTCATGGAATCGGGAATATTTGCTCAATTACATAGGTTCTGTTATTTTGTAGTATTGATGGGTAGACAAGAAACTAGCCTGTGATCCTTATCAATCAAAAGTAAGTCTCACCCTTTTTGTTTTGTGCTAACTTTAAGGAATGGAACTGGCGTTGATTTGTTTTTTACCTCTTCCCACCCACCACGTTGGGCATGCTTTATGCACTCCTGCAAATGTTGCTGAAGGTGGAGCTACAGCTTGAGTTTATTTTACTTTGATAACTGTTGCTGTGACAGTTCAGAAAAAGTATTACTGAAACATATGTACAAATAGATATAAATGGAGCCAAAGTAACTTCAATGCTGAAAATTACAGTTTGAGAAAGACTTTAAGTGTTTAATGCCAGAATATATTAATGACCTTAGCTGATTCCTAAATCACAAAACATAATTTGAAAAGTCCTTGATCATTAAGCAATGAAATATTTACAGACAGTTCTGTTTGAATTCATCACTTAGTAGCTTGTTAAAATCATTCATTAGCTGTTCCTGAGCACCATATGTCAATGTATAGATAAGAGTGTATAAGCCATGGTATGTAAAAGTGTGTTCATTCAGACACAAAACTTGACAGTGTATATGGATGTTACACAGTACAACTGGCTACTTTCCAATCTGAGCAATGAGTAAATGCTCGTATGAAGAACTCTGGTAAGCAGACCCTTCTGGTAATATCATAATGTAAGAGTTGCTCAGGTATTAGAGCAATAGCAGGATGGTGAACCTGCACATTAATCTTTGGAGGTAGAGGATGATTTTTCTCTGCTCAGATTGTTATTGCACAAGTGGGAAGCACCTTAAATATTTTGAGATGTGGGGGAATTCCTTTTTGAAGTAGGAATGATCTCTTTCTCTGAATCTGTATCTCACAATAAGAAATAAGTTGGTTTTCAAATTGTATTGAGTAATTTTTACATTATAGCATTAATTTTATTATTCTGAAGAGCAAATAGAGTGCCATATGGCATGTACCCCAGGAAAAGCTAGTACAGTGTAAAAATTTTAAGGAACTTCATTATGGGAGTAGAACAGTGCAAGAGTGAATTCTTAATATCCTGTTAATTTTAATGTGCCTCATTATTTTTTCAGTCTGGTGGACTTGGACTGACCATTTTGAAAACTTAACAGGCAGCTGACAGCATCACAGAGCTGGTAGAGATGGGGGGGAAAGCCAACGGTAACTTTTAGAAATAGGCTTAAGTATTGATGGTAGTTTAGCTGGTGGGCTCAGTAGCATGTCAGTGTAGATAGAAGAGAACTGAAGGAAGAACTTTCTCTTGGTCATTGTGTATTTTTTTGTTTTGGCCAAATATGGAGAAAAGTTATGACCTTGTGAGGGTTTTACGAACTTTGTCACAGAAAGAATGTGACCCCCGACATGTAAGTTTTTATCTTTCTGTTAATTTTGCACTTCCTTCTATTAATCTTTATCTTGAAGAAAACTGGGAAAAATATCCTTGTAGCTGTGTGTTAAACGAGTATGTAAGAGGCTTTCCTTGCCCTGAGCCCCTTGTTCTGGTGGATCCTGCTCTGAGCAGGGGGGTGGGTTAGAGGATGGCCAAGCTAGCTGTCCTGTGGTTGTCCTGTTTACAGTTCCTCTTAGCGGCGATTCCAGTATGCTGCCTTGCATCATAACTTTTTTCCTAATAAAGACCTGTCAGAGCAGACGGGTATTAAGTTTGTTGAGTGTATCAATGCCATTCAAAAATGGTGGCAGAGTCCAAACAAAAAGAACTTGTGTTTCTGTCGCCTTTCCCTTCCCGCTAAGGCAGCAGCATCCTGGGCTGTGGCCAGCAGAGAGCAGCAGCACCCTGCTCCCAGGCACCTGCTGCCTTGGCTTGTCACTTCATTTCTTTTGCCACCTTCTGTCACATTCTGTTTGGAAAAGAAATGTCCCTTAGGGAGAGCACGCCTCAGAACACCACCGTCATGGTTCTACAAATAGACGTATGCTCAGGCTTGGGTGCTGCTGTTCCTGCTGCAGCTGGTGTGGCTGTACACGTACAAAAATATGAATGTTGCATTTGTATGTGCTGTGCAAACGTACATTTATGTGCAGGTTCCTCACATCCAGTGAAGCTGTTGCTAGCTGCAAAGGCATGATACACAGCACAGCAAAATGTGTTCTGTACCATGATGATGTTCATGGTATGGAATATGGTATAGGTCAATGGTGATTAATAGCTAAAATATTCTGGTTATGTTGCTGCTTTTAATTTTACCATTGTGCTCGCTACCAGAGACCATTTAATAAAAAGTTACCTGCATTACATTCAGAGAAATTAACTAGATTTTTTCTATAAGGAATGTGTGAATAAATCAGTGCATTGTAGAACATAACTTGCAGCTGTAGTTTATTGATACTTAATTATTTCTATTCTGGTTTCAATTATTCATTATTAGCTTCTCATGGCAAATTTATGTAATAAGCATAGTTTATTCATTCTCTGAGCTGACTACAAAGAAAGGAGCAGAATTTGGCTAGTTCCTTTAGCTCTGATCGTGTTAGGCCCTGGGTGTTTTTCTGGCATGGTGAGCTAGACCACACCACAGCTCCTCTGAGAAATGCAAGAACAAGGAGTGAGGAGGATGGTCTCTGTTTAATTTTTCTTTCTCTGACCAAATGTGAATTTTCATTCTGGTAGTAGCTTAACTTCATTACATAAGTGAAATTAATTTTAATTTGAGGAAAGACAGAAAAAAAAAATCATTTGTTTCTAGCAGAATAGCAGATGATATTGAAGATTTTGTCAGGTCTGCATTCCATTGTTGGAGAGTCTTTTGATATGTTTTGAATATTGCTCTGTGTGTGTGTGTATGCTTTTCATATCTTGTTGGTTTGTTACAAAGTGAGTGCATTGGAATAATGTAAAATATATACGTGCATTTGCTGAGAATCATCCTCTGAAAGTGAACAAGAATTACCGAGTGCAGCAAGCGAACCAATAATCGTACTTGCTCTTCTCCGCTTCAACACCATACAGTAAAATATACATGGGTATTCATTCTAAGCAAAATATTAGCAGCCTTAAGAGCCTGCGAATTAAAGTATTAGTGTGGTAGAACAATTAAGATTACGATATCAAATAAGACTAACATAGTGGATTGCTTTAGATAAATACACTTTGTGTATATTGTGTTTAGACAGGTTTAAGGAGCAGTGTCTCACTCTTAGTTTTTCCCCCTGAGCCTCTTGCTGTGAAACAGTCAAAGGCAGAGGTTATTCTTGCATTGCTCCAAAGTAGCAGTCAGAAATGAATCGCGAGGAAGCTGTGGCTCAATCATCAGCTGCTCTTGATGGCAGATCAGGGTACCAGAGCCTCCTCTGGGCCCATCACTTTCCAAATACAATGTAAAACTTTGGAGAGGTCAGGTTTTCCTCTGAAAATGTTTTACTGTAAAAAGCAATCTTACAGTCTTCAGGGATGTACAGTAACTAATAGCCACAGAAAAAGCAGAGTGCTTTATGAGAGATAAATCTGTGTGACTGAGAACCTTGAGTATGCTTATTTCAAAGCAGGTACAGACACTGGAACAGCAATTGAACATGTGGTGGGTATTATATTCTTTCATGCCAACAGCATTTTGGGGGTCTTTACAATTATAATGGGAAAGGAATATATAAAAATTACTTCTGTTTTTAAACATGTGCTATGAAATTTTTACAAAACCTAAAGCAGCCAAGTAGTTGTAGGACTACAAATTCTTACTGGCTTGAGAGAAGTCCTTGAGAAATAATAAATGGTACATATGCATGTCCAATTTTCCATTTCTAAGAAACAAATGTATATTCTGCTTAACATCTATAGTAGAATATTCATTTGATTCACAGTGATAAGTACATTTGTTAGTGTTCAGAAGTAGAAGGAAATGGGTTGAAAAATACAAGATAATGGGTGTTGGTAGAAATAATGTAGTTTTGCAGCTTGGCAGATTTCTCAGGAGTGACCACTCCTACTGATGCAGGGTATTTAAGGCTTCATAAGATGTGCTTTAGGTCAGGGAACAAAGGAAGCAATATATCAGGGTGCATATAGAATAGGGAGAAAACATTAGGGATTCATGTGTATATATACAGT
Source organism: Falco naumanni (assembly GCF_017639655.2). Classification (NCBI taxonomy): domain Eukaryota; kingdom Metazoa; phylum Chordata; class Aves; order Falconiformes; family Falconidae; genus Falco; species Falco naumanni. Next base: position 22,137,654 of record NC_054079.1, read on the forward strand.
AAGTTCAGATTTTTGTGTGATATATAGTGTATTATTTATATAGACTATATGTATTTATAGCGTATGTGTCTATATATGCATACCTATTTGTAAATATATATACAGTGTATATATAGAAACTGCAAGCCTTGTTAATTTCTAAATAACTATCCTGCTGTAAAATGTGCTTTTGTGGTTTAAATTGCCATTCTCTGGGGTCTTTTTTTAGACTGCCAAACTGAAAGAGTTCATGTTAACATTAAGGCTGTTGAGTTATAGATGAGAAAAGACATAGGAGCCTTGACTGCGTTGCTTTTATTGGTGTTATATTAAGAACTTTTGAGTTAGTTCTACTTTGAGTAAAGGCTGATGTTTTCAGAACAAACCATTCAGCCTCTGTAAGTTGTGGAGAAAACACCACCTCTCCTGCTGTCCTTGTTAAGACCTGTGTAGGGTAATGGGGTTTATGTGCTCCCTTAGCCTTAGCTGCCAGGTGAGCATGGGGTTTAACTTCTGCAGTGACTAACGCAACACCGGAAACGCTTCTTCATCATGGAACCTGGGAACTGCTTCTTCTGGATGGTTTTCTTGCTCTGACTTTGTTATTCTGTGCATCAAACACGAATGGTCAACCTTATGCCTTTCAGGCTGTTAATACTAATTGCAAACCAGGAGAATTTTACTTACATCTCAACAGGGGTTATTTCTGTTGAAAGATTCTCTTTCACTCTTTTGGGGAAACTAAGGACTTGAGTGTAACTTTGTTGGTTAGGAAGAATAAGGTTGTCATAATACTTACATTCATGTTCTTTTGTCCAATCGCCTCTTCTGACTTTTTTCAGCTTTTATCCCCTTACATTTACATTTTTTTTCTAATTTTTTTTTTCCTTGGGAGGAGGGGAAGGAGGAAGAAGATGGACTTAAGTAGCAGAGTGAACGACAAGCGACATGCTAATTGCATATCTGGACAAATTTATTAGTAGCTTATTTAGTAGATTATGTATTCATTTTCCAGTGGCTTAAATGGATCCTATACTTCAGTATCCAGATATGAAATATTTAATGTGTTTTAAGTTTCATAATAAAATAATGAAATTTTATTGTTCCTTGGAGTATAACTATTATCTTTTAGAATTCAGGAGAAAGAAATGCAAACTTCTGTCTTATCTAGAGAGCTCTATTTTTCTGATAAAATTCTGCAAGTAAAATTTCTGTATTTTAGGGTTGCAACACTTGATCACAAATTTGAAATTCCTGACATTGTGGAAAGTGCTGTAAAATTCTTCACTGATATTCTCATAACATGTTTTATACCCATGTGAGTTTTCAACTTTTGATCATCCACAGCTTCCTTAATCTGTGAATTAAGTTTGTGAAAAGTGTTAACAAAGTAGTCCAATTGAAATTTAATTTTTTTTTTCCTTTTTTTCAGGGGAATTTACCTAAATATTCACATAACTCCCTGATGATTCAAGCTATAAAGACTAACTTAACAGATCCAGATATACACGTGCTTTTCTTTGATGTAGAAGCCCTGATTATTCAGCTGCTGACTGAGGAGGCCTCCAGACCCAACACTGCCCTCATTTCTCCAGAGAATTTACAGAAAGCCTCTGGCGGGTCTGACAAAGGAGGCTCCTTTTTGACTAGTAAACGAGCAGCCATCCTCTTCCAGCAGGTCAAGGAAACAATCAAAGAGAATATAAAAGAGCATCTTCTTGATGATGAAGATGAGGATGAAGAATTGATAAGGCAGAGGAGAGAAGATGGTGACCCAGAATATTGCTCTAGCAAATCTAAACCATTAACTTTGTTAGAATATAATCTAACCATGGATATAGTAAAGCTTTTTATGTCCTGCCTTCATGCCTGGGGCCTGAATTCTGTTCTAGATGAGCTTTGTCTTGAGCATCTTGGGATGCTGAAGCCACACTGTTCAGTGTCCTTTGGCCTCCTGTCTAGAGGAGGCCACATGTCTCTGATGCTTCCTGGCTACAACCAGCCTGTAGGCAAACTGTCATACGATAGTGTGGAGTTAGGAAAGAAAATGTCTGTTACGGAAGGACTGGGGAAGGGGACGTATCGTGTATCGCGTGCTGTCACCACTCAGCACCTCCTCTCTGTTATCTCACTGGCCAACACATTGATGAGTATGACCAATGCCACTTTTATTGGAGACCACATGAAGAAAGGTCCGGCCAGGTACAGCAAATACTCGCTTAACTTGTGGTAACTTTCTTTCAGAGTCTCTGTTTTAATACAGCATTTTATTTTGTTTAATTTTGCTGTGGGGTTTGATGTATTAAATGGATATGAAAACATTTGGTACCTAGATGGAATTGAGTGTATTTCTTCTTTATTGAACGTAGTATTTTTTATGCCAAGATAACAATGTTGCTTTGGAGTTACATAACTTACGTTAATAGAACATGAAGCTGTATTAACATATGCACCACTAGGAGGTCTGAGAGGCAATCCTTGTTCTCCTTTACAAAGGGTTTTAATAACATATAGGTCAAATTCGAAATAAATCAAAGCATACAGATGAACTTTTTATCACCAAAACATAACCTTACCTAGGAATTGCAAATGAGAAGACTTATCTTCCATCAAACTAACTGTTTATAGGATTGCTTTTCAAAGTTTTTTTTAGTTACAGTATCTTTAGCAAATAATCTTTTCTTTTTTTTCCTCTTCCTCTATCCTCCTTCTCCCTCTTCATATATATTTTGTGTTTAGGCCACCTAGGCCAGGCACTCCTGAGATGTCAAAAGTGAAGGCACCCCCTTCAATTTCAAGTCATGCAGCCCAAGGACAAATTAAGCAAGGTAAAAATCATGTGCTTTGGAACAATTTGATATGTCATTTCAGTTCTTGACACTGAAGTGATCACCTTACTATCAAGTGCTAAAAATATTGCTAGCTTCGATGTGGGAGGAAAAAGTAGTGTAATATTCTAGATAAAAATGTTAATGACTCAGACCTTTTTAAGAATCAATATAAGATGCTGATACTGTCATGAAGTCATTCTCTGAGAATGATTTTTTGCATATTTTAAGTGCTCCAAGCATTGTGGTGGTGTGGTGATAGTAAGAGGTTTAAAGTCTGTCACTGAGGACTATATGGACAAATACAAAAATGTTTATTATGAACATAAAGCATAAAGATAAACACATCTAAGTAGTATGTGTACGTTTCCTCTCCTTTTTTTTGAGGAGGAAAAAATTATTTTATTTTAACTCTACTTCTGCTGCTGTTGCTACTTTTATCACTCACAGTTATGAAAGGTGGCAGTGGATGATACTGAAGACCCTCTAATAGTCTGCATTGTATCTTTTTGTAAATATAATGGTTAAGTACAGGAAGTAGAAAAACATGGGCTGTAAAAGAAGGATGTACACAAGATTAAACATTAATTTTCTGCTGGAGTAGAGTGGAACAGGGACTAGGGCTTCTTCTGGGCAGCAGCAGCACATGGGAAACAGTCCTGCTGGGACTGGAGAAATGGAGGAAGAGGAGCAGCCTTCCTGCCTGCTCTTGAAATACAGAGCTGCTGTTTCATGGGACAAATGAACTACTCTTCTTAATGCCAGAAATAAAGTAAATGTAAACCACCGTGATGTGGCCAATTGTGACTTGAGCTCAAAGCTAAGGAGCAAGTGAACTGTTGGGGAGAGCATGGGGGCACTCATGGGGAGGCAGCTGTGCAGGCTCACAGGGAGTGAGGGTGATGCAGCGCAGCGGGCTGGTGGTGCCTGAAAGGGGAAGGGTGGTATGTGGGATTTACCCGCTAGGGATAATGGGGGGCATAATCTGTATGGGACCAGTTGGAGGTTGTGTATGGCTAGAGGGGGATGTATGTTTGTAACCTTTGTCATACGTGTTTTGCTGTATGATAAAGAGGAAAGGTATACACATCATTGCTGCTCTTAAAGTTCTTTGGGATTTTTGTGGATGTGAGCCCAGCTGCCTGAATATGCTGCAGGGCAGAAGAGGAAAGGGTTTTCTTTTTTACATGATGTATTTGGTTATTGTTTTAACTAATCTATAAAGCAGATATCATTTAGGATTTATTTAAATTTTGCTTTGAAAATGGCAATTTTTTATTTATAGCTTTTGCCTGTTTACTGTTAAAACTTTGCCTTTTCAATCTATATGAATACAGAGAAACTTGCAATATGTAAAATGATTGCATTTTGCAGAATACAAATACTTTGTCATTGTGGTATTTACTGCAATGTACAATCTTTAAAGATGTACATTAAAGATATATTTAAGTCTTCAAAAACACCTTTAAACTGTGGAACGGCACTTGTATTAGAGCTAGCAAGCACAACATAAATAAACTGTGGTTTTCTTCACTCACGTGAAAAAAGGGAATGTTTATATCTGAGGAAGAAACTCGCCCATCAGCAACATTTGTCTGTATTTATTCCTTTCCTAAATAGAAATATTTATCTACTGTGATCTTGGCTGGAAAGGGAAAATCAGTTCCAGGAGTGCTATGTGTCAAGCTTCTTTTCATGATCAAGGGTGCTACATAAATAGAGAAGTAGCAGTCAAAAACAGAAAGCAGAAATAAAAAAGAAGCAGGGCTCTTGTTTCAACATGTGGAACTTGTTTGGTTTTGGTTTTGGGTGGGTTTTTTCTACAGCCACTTACTTTTCCTCGTTGAAATATAATTAATTGAAACATCAGGATTTCTCAGAGATGGTGTCTTCATAGCAAATTCGATGCAAGAAAAACATATTCATCACAGAGAGAGTCTGTGTTTTGATAAGATACAGTTCCATTGTGATTTTTCTTTCTCAAATGAAAACTTTAATTTTGTGTTGAAATAGCTTTGCTAATTTTGGAGATAGACGTAATTTAGTTATCTATTGGAAATATTTATAACTTCTTGAGACAATTGTGTGCTGTCAAAAATAACAGAAAAATCCTCCTGTTCCTAAATCATAATTTTCTGTTTGGTGACATCTCACATGCTTTTGCGGAGAAATGGGTTGGTTTCTAAGGGGTACTCTTAGGTCATAAGTTTCCTTAGTGTCTTGCCTTTACATCCTGTTGCGCACTACTTGCGGTATCTTGCTACTTGTAAATTTCTAGTGCTGCTATTCTTAAAAATCAGTTAGATATACAATTAATGCATTTTATGACATGCTTGATCTCCATCAATTTGACCAGTATTTGTTGTGAGATGAGCACAGCTCTATGCTGCTCATCTGCAGGGCCAGCTGCTTCCATTACAGTCATTGTTGTAATTACTGATATTAGGAGAGCACAAACTACTACAACAAAATGAGGCAAAAAAGGAGCTTCAGAGTGAGACTTCAGTTTGGGGTAGTTTTGTGTTTTTACAAACAATCTTTTTCATAAATAGCTTTTTTTATACGTCTACTGAAACTAGGTTTTGCTGTTATGAAGTGATTTACGCTAGTTGTCCTGTCACTGTACGCGTGCCATCATGACGCATTTCTGTGGGAAGTATGGAAAAAGTAGTTTTGATGCAGATGTCCCACAGTGGCAAAAGAAGTTCACTGCATGAAAAGCAAACAGACCATTCAGAAGACAATGCTTAATCTGTTCAGGAGCTTGAACCCATTGTTCTGCAACTGAATAAAAGAGGGGGGTTAATTTGAAGATGCTTGTGCATGACGTATGGTAATTTCTCTATAGGAAGGAAGTGTCACATAATGTGGAGATTTAGAGGTCACTGACCTCAAGTTGTAGCTTTTGTATGCCATAAGGTCTGCGCATCTTTTCATGTGATATTAAGTCATGAAGCATTAGTGAAGTATAATGTTTAGAACTGCTTTTAAATTAAATTTGCACCAAAAAATGATGCTATTTACAAAGTTAAATGTCACTGATGCTGTTTTGAGTAACATGCTTGAATTGTGCTCCTCTGTAGTTGCTCGCCTGTAGTCTTATATTGTATGGTGTGTATGCTTCTGCTTTAAGTTTTTAGACCTTTCTTTGGTATAGGCTTAAAATTATTTGAATGGAGACACATTTAAAATGAACTTACATTAAAATTAACCATCAGTAATATGTTCTGTGATATTTTAGAGTGACAGATGGGGCAGCCCAGGTTTAAAAGGGGTTATTACTGGGGGTTTTAATGAGTAGTGCAAATTTCAAGTTTATCTAAGTATAGGAAAAGCACAAGAACAAACAGTGAAAATCCTGTTTTTAAAATTCATAGTTGACCGTGCTGTCAAATCAAATCTCACTATCTAAAGACACGTTTGTAATTGCTTTATTTATGGGTACTTTTGTCTTTTTGAAACATGCAAGTTTCTGTTAGTGCATCTGTGTTTCTCTGCAGCTGCATGTCTTCCTCTCACTGGCATTGCACTTGTAAAGCCTAGAATTTTTTTTAAGTTTAATATTATCACAATTTCTTCCAGTTTTGTTTTTCATTCTTCAGTGATAGTAATCTGTTTTTCAGAAGCTGCTATCCTCACTTTCCTATTTTTTTTTCTCTTTATTTCTTCTTACCTCTGCAAGTTGCTCCTGCTGTTTCTTCTAGCACTGAAGCTGGTCACTCTGGCTCTGACACTGCTCCTACTTTACATACCTGTTTCTTAGTCAATGAAGGTATTCTTTCCTCACTTTTCTATCTATTTGTCTTTTACTTTCAACTAATGTCCCTTATCATTGTTATGACATGACTTTAATTTGATCTATGTAGAATTTTTTCTTTGCAGAAACAGAGGCAATGAGGGTTGTTTATATGTTTTGCCATTAATGCTGGTAGAGGGTGAGCAGATCCGGCTTGTGTGTCTAGGGCTGTCTGTAAATTCAGTTCTCAACTGGTGTACCAAAGATGATATTTCGGATCTTGTTTGGATTCAGTGTTGTCTTTTGACAAAAAATCTCGGCCTTTTTTAAGTAGAGAAATACACGTGCCTTTACCCATCATATATGAAGGAGAGAAGCCACAACACGTGTCTTACTAAGCTATAAATTCCTGCTTTCCTGCAACTTGAGTAGGAACTCTCTGTTAGACTGGAAATTCCTCTTTTTAATCCATTTTTCTTTAAGGAAAATAGACATAATGATTTCTTTTCTTTTAGCACCATTAAGAGCTTTATTACTTAAAATATTTTGATTTTTATGCTCAGTATTGCTGACAGTTTAAAAGTATAGATCTATATGCTCACCTCAAGTATTTCTTCAGTTTCTCAAGTCAATGTAGAGCATAATACTAAAAGAATTCTTCTGTGGAGTACTTTACAAGCGTTTTTACAAGCTATGTTGTTTGAGCTTGATACACTTATCTTGACTGGTTTTAACTACACAATATTGCAGGCTTGTAGTATAAATGCACCTGAAGTAAGCATGTTGAAATAAGATTTAGATGAAAAGATAGGGGTAGCAGAGAAACATGAGCTTGTACATATTTGCATACCTTTTGAAATGGGCCAGAAAACTCTACATAAACTTTCTTAGTGGTAATTCATATGCCAAGTTTTCTGTAATAGAATTATGTTGCATTTGCTTTTAGGACATTAAGTATCATTTAAGTAATGCTCATTATGGTTTGAAGAGGTCATCTAAATCTTGAACTCAGAACCATGGCTTATGCTTTTGATAAAAATTGGGGACTGGGGAGGAAGAGGGATGTTTGTGTTTAATCAGGACTGATTTGAGCCAACCTTCTGCTGATGTCTCATTTGACCCTTGCATGTGTTAGAGATCTGACCAGCTAGTTCATGAGGCATGATTTATGCCTGGAAGAGCTCATTCCTGTCTGATACAGAAAGCATGTGCGCTGTGCAGCTTACCCTGAGGTCAGCTGGTATCGGTAAAGCCGGGGTGCAGCCCATGGTGGGGTGAGCCCAAGGTTCCCGTGGCAGAAGGAACAATTCTGTTGTTCTGCTGCAAAATTGATTCTATTTTTTCCTCTCCCCTCTTTCTCCCACCATCTTCTGAATTTACACCAGGTCAGCAGCCAATGTAAATTTACTTGATGGCATTTTGAACTTTCAATTGCTTTGGTATTTATTATGTTTATCTTCCTGCTGTGATGTGTTTTCGCAGGGTGGAGCCAGCTCGCTGCTATGCACTGCGTAATGCTCCCTGACCTGTTGGGACTAGATAAATTCAGACCTCCCCTTCTGGAGATGCTGGCTCGCAGGTGGCAGGATCGATGCTTGGAGGTGATTTCAGTAGTAATTTTGTACTGCTAGGTTTCTTTGGGTTTATGTTCTCTTCTACTGATCGCATTTTCCCTTAATATAAAAAATACCTAACTCTTTTCTGACACAAATTCCTGCACTACTTATTTCAGATTCAGTAAGTTAATTTTCCAAATTTCCTATCAAAATGTTGGAAATGTGATCATGTCTAAATATATATACATATATGTTGGTTGTGGTTTTTTTTTTACCTTCTGGATGCTGTATGTACCTTTTTAAAGAAATTACTGGATTGAAAACTTCTGTGATTCCATTTAGAATCTTAAGAGAATTAAAAAAACTACCCTATATTTTTCAAGAGACTGCTGAGTCGCTTTGGGTTTTGGAGTGTGTATACAGTAGCCAGTAAATGGTTTGTCACCCAGCTGTTTGATAAATGACTAGTGGGCCTTAACACTACACCTGTGCTGTTGTGGCAAAAAAAATTGTTGACTGTGCAGCTTTTTACTTAGGAAAGGAGTGACAGAGCTGGGCTGTAGACTGGAGGTCCTTAGCACTCCTGTAACTTAACTGGGAATATGTTTTTTGCCACCTGATGGCTTGTTCTTTTGCTAGGAAGGATATACTGTGAGATAGTTACCTGACAGGGTAATTACTTTGAAACTCATTAAGTAAGCAGCTGAGCTCCAGTTACTGGATATCCTTGGGTATCAGGGTAGTGTATTTATATTCTGTTTGTCCACAATTTTTTATTTTCCCTTGATCAAATCACTTCCTTGTATGTTAAATCTTTTAGACCAAAAATGTGTGTGTGTATGGTTCTTCAGGTGGAACAAGTGATATTAATGAGGGACAGATAGTACCAGATAGTATTTGGTATTTGCTGTGTAAAAACTCAGTTTGTTTGGGGGGTGTTTTGTTTTGTTTGGTTAGTTTTGGTTTTTTTAGATTTTGGGAAACATTTTTATGTACGTTTTCCTTTGCTTTCATTGTTCAGTCTTCCATGATAGGGAATAAATAAGTCCCATGTGAAAAAATATTTTAAAGTGATTTTATTTTTGGTTTTATATTGCAACATTCCTGACGTTTAGAAAACTTTATTCATTGCACATTTGGATTTTTGGACCCAACTTTGGAATTGCTGTAGAGAAGGGTGATCACAAGCTGCTTGTAAAAAACTAGAATTTTGGCGGCCTTTTGATGCATCAGCACAGACATAAGGTTTAGCCTAATCTCCTTGAATGAGAAACCTGTCTTGCTGTTCGCTTTATGGATGGGAGGCTGCCTCGGCCAGTCTTGCTGTCTGCACTGAGGAAGGCATGTCTGCGAAGGCCAGGAGGAGATGGGACAGCTGTTTGGTTTATGCACTGCACTCATGCTAGGGGCTGAGTTGTGACCTTCATCCCTTGGTTTTCTCGTGAGGCTACACATTTTTGCTATGTCTTGTTGAGAGTCATCACAGTTGGGTCATGTTTGTGGTTATTTTGCTTCTGTGTTGAAGGTGGAGGGGGTAGGGCAGAATGAAGGTCTGCTAAAAGCTAAGTTTCCTGTAGACATTTTTAAGTCGTGCTTTTTGTTCTTGCTAAATTAAACTGAAAACATACTGATAAGTATTTGATATTGGAGTTTGTGTGACATTTCTGTGGGTTTTCTTTACAGGTAAGAGAAGCTGCCCAGGCCTTGTTGCTAGCAGAACTGAGAAGAATCGAGCAGGCAGGTCGGAAAGAAACCATTGATGCGTGGGCTCCTTATTTACCACAGTACATTGACAGTGTGATATCATGTAAGTAATGCTGTGTTAAACCTGAAAGTAACTTGATTGCTAGGTAAAAGAAGGCATTTTGCACACAAAATTATGAATAATGCTACCAATCTAGGGGAAATTCTAGGGGGAAAATCTAGAATTATATAGAAAAGTTTCTTGACGTTTTCAAAGTAATTTCGCAATCATGAAATTACTTAACGTCACTGATGTTGAATAAGTAAATTGAATGTCTCAGTACATCTCATTGGGATTGGAGTGTCTTTTGTGAAGGCTGTCCCTTCTGTTGAGTGTCTAGCCTGTAGTTTGGAGTTTTCAGGGAAGAAACCTATGAAAAGGGCTGATAAAATTACAAGGTACTGGTGGTGAAATGTTGACTTTCCTTTTCAAAGAATGTATAATTAGATAATAGAAATTGTTGTAAATGGATCCTTTTGCATCCCAAGAGTATAAAGGGATTCTGAAAGGGACTAATGCAGGGTGGTGCAGTATATGTCCATCAGTGTTTGTTCAACGCTTGATGTAACAGTTCCTGCCCAGTGGGGTGTTCTAAGCCAACCAAGTGCTGCCAGGAGCTACTGGGTAAAGATTATTCTCCAGATAAATGGCTATGGACCTCTATTTAATTAGTAGTATTTCTCCCAAAAAATACCCGTTTTCATTTTATTCGTTGTTGTCAAAGCAGGGGTGGTACAGACTTTAAGAGCATATTCTTGCAAGATCTGTCATCATCATGAGATGCTCCATTCAGTTATCCATTTAGAAACTTGCCTTATAGAATAATGTCCAGACACATCTGTTGTATATAACAAACCAGTAAAAACTTATATTTTGATGAATGAGAATGTTTGCTTTAAGTTGCAGGTGCTCATCTTTCTTAAAATGAGATTTTTTTTCCACTGAAGAACATAGTTTCTATTCAGAGAAGGATCTCTATTAAATACCAATTGATTTTTGAGATGCGTAATAATCTTATTAAATCTAAACTGAATGCATAAATTACATGGAACACAGTTGTGTGATGTTGAGAATTTGTTGGTAGGGCGAAGCTGTTGTTAATTATAGCCTTCAGCCATGTAGCATTTGCCTTATTATGGGAATATTGTTGCACAGTTAGATGTGCAGCCAAGCAGTGAATAATAAGTGCAAGTATGTTGTATAGACATGTCAAAGAGCCTTGATTCATACTGATAGGTATTTGTGCCGTTTTGTATATTAGGATGTACTTTTTAATTGTTTTTCTTAGGAGATCAGTTATACTCTGTAGAATACAGCTATAGTTGCCCTTGACTCTCAAGAGTAGCTGCTATAGCAACTGTTGATGATTACTAATTTTTTTTCTCTGAAGTGATACTGGAATGACCTTGTTGGGTGTGAGATTATGGACATAATTGTGTGGATGAAGTGTATATAAACCACTCTGGAGTGCCTACTTTAGCCAGTTGACTGTTTCCAAAATAGGAACTTCTTAATGTACTTGAAAGCAACCAGTAATTTGTATTAGTTTCAATAATTTGCGATTTCTGGTACTTCTTATTACTTAAACAGTTATATTTGAAAGTTTTAGGGAAGAGTATGCAGTTGTGGTTTATGTGTGTGTCAGGTGGAAGAATAATATTCTGCCTTGTGCCTGTGTTTGTGCTCAGGTGAGGAGCATGGCATGCATTTTTAGAGCAATAGTGAGGGACTGACTAGTTTAAGAAAAAACCTTGAGTATTTTATATGCATTCAATTCAAGTATGTATACAGCAGTATTTTGGCCTCTGTTAATCAGTAGCAAATCAAAGCATATAATTTGCTTTAACACTAAATGAGGATGTGCTTATCTATCAGAACAAGAAAGTTTTAAATTACCAGAAGAAAATATAAAATAGAGCAATCAGCTGAGCATGGCTGAACAAATGACTTTAATGTAAATGTTTAGTACTGTGAAAGCACTGATACTGGAAACCTTTCAAATGGGCCATGACTAGCACATTGGAATTAACTTTTTTATATTAACATAACAGCGCTGAAAACTATGTGATTTAAGGTTGCAGAATCTGTGGTTCTCCTGAATGACAGGGCTGAGAAGGCATTTAATAGTGTTGTTGTCTGTATAAACACACACAGAGATGCTGATGCTCTGAAGAAGAATTAGGATTTTGGAAAGGAGAAACAAAATAAGCAGCTACAAATGTTGCTGTTGTGGGGAGAGAATAAAGTGCATATATTAGTTACTTTGTAAGACTTAATTTTAAAATTACATGCTTTTAAAGGTCTGGGGAGGAATTGAAGGGGATAAAAATTATTTAGGATTGTCAAAATGGATGCAATGGACTTCTGAAAAGTATAGTTTTATGCTAGAAAGGTAAGGAGGAGAAATATAGAAGGTAAAGAAATACTGTTTTGATTCCTTCATCCTCCACTTTTCCCAATTTTGCCTGTTGATAGAGGAATAATTTATTATCAGCATATTTTTGTGTCCAGCATGTTTCCACTCTGCAGTAGTTCTTATATGCATGATGTAGACATAGTGCTTCTCTTAAACATTAACAGATGTGTTTTAATTAAAAAACAAGTGGTAATCATAACAGAAGCTTGTTGCCGATATAAGATACTTTGTCATATATGCATTTTGTTGCCTCATGAATGAATCAGGTGTGTAGTACTAGCAAACAGAGATGACATCTTCTCCCTGTTTGTATATTCGGTGCTCGGATCCAGTAGCAATTTTGGGACATGACCTTACTTGTACAGATCAAGCAACTGGCACGTCTCCCAGCATTTTGATAAAATGTGTTCGGCAGACTTAAAAGATTAGTAAAAGATAAGCCTGTGCACATTTGCCTGTCTTTCAAGTGATGTAAGAGAGATTATTGTTCCCCTATAGATGGTGGGCTGGAGGAGCAGGGAGAAAGCCAAGCATATCTTATTTTCTCCTTTGTGGGCCTGCCAGCACACCACCAGCGTGCACTGCAGGGACCACCACAAACAGGCCCACTGTACCGTCACTGCTCGGAGCAGCTCGCTTTAGGCTGCCAACATGGCTTCTGTGTCACACGATTTGCAGTTCAGATGTTTGGACACATTAGGCTTCCTTTCAAAGTGCCTCGTAGGGAGAACAATAAATCTTTATTTTATTTGGACCTTCAAATCCAAAATTGACACGTCAGGTTGTTGACCCCACATCAAATGGGGATGGATGTATAAGTGATGCTGTGAATTAAACCTACGAGAGTTGTTGCAGGTGTTGGTATTTTCAGGCTCCCACAGGAAGCAAAACAGTTAAGCTTTCAAAGCTTAATCTTGTATCTACTAAGATTGTCATATGACTGTAAATATTTGCTATGGCCTTGTCTGCCCCTCATTTGCACCGCATAGGATTGTTTCTGAAATGCTGCATAGTCTGTGGGGCAGTTGCCACAAGGATGCCTTTTCAGCTGAAGTTCAAAAAGGGAAAAAATATTACTGCTTTTTTCTCCTTCTTTATTTTTAAGAGCAAGGGCTATCTTCAGTGTCAAAGGGATTCTGCAAATTAAATTCTCTTTTGAAAGGGATTTCTTTGGATATTATGTTTATGTTTTGCTGCTTCTATTTATTTATTTTACTTTGGTCAGTGTAAACATTTTCTTAAAATGTTGAAGACATGGTTCTAGGGATCTATGCAGTGGGACACCTGCAAGCTTTTGGTGGTGGGGCTGTCCACTGAGCCCTGGAGGGACAGATGTATTTTTAAATATGGTGTTACTGCAGATAGAAAAAATGGCTATTGTGGCTTTAATGGAAAGCAAAAGGTTATCTTGCCCCAGCCTTTGTGTGCGTGTGGGATGTGGATGGAGCCAAGCCAGCAGACAGGCAGTGCACGCAGGGCGGCTGGGAGCTGCACAGGATCGATCGGAGTGGTGCGGAGTGAATTAATGCGAGGCAGGCAGGCTGCCCGTCATGAGCTGCCGGGGCACAGGCAGTGCTGCTCAGGCTCTGCAGAAATCTGTTTTCAGTACGTTCTGCCCAGAAATAAAGTATAGGCACTTCTTTTGCTTCCCATATTGCTAAAACCCAGTTCATTCAGGTAAATGCTTATATCAAATTACTGTTTCTTTTTAAGTAAAAATCTTAAATGTGGCAGCGCAAAATTAAAGAAACTGAAATAGCTATCCTTAAATTGTGTCTCTTTTTAAACTACTTCAAGTAATAATCCATGTTATGACTGAAAAGCAAAATAAATATGAAAGATCTGTAATAATGAATACGCTGTTATCAGGTTTTGTGACTGTGTTTCTAGTAGAGTTAGATTTCTGTTAGAAAGTTTTATTTAAAGCCAGATTGAGTAAAACTTAAACTTCCATCGATTTAAATGGAAGTTTTCATCAAGTAAGGATAGTTTGATTGGACCCCAAAGACTTTGCTATTTATATATGTAGTTGATCATCTTACTTATGCAAGGTTGGACTTAAGAGAGCACAAAGAAGCAAGGCAAATAATTTGATGCTGCAACATTTTAATGTATTAAATGAATAATGAGTTTAGGATGCTGCAGTAAATAGTAAACTGTAATAATGGCATAAGTTTGTAACACAAGTATATCTTAATTTTCCAATATGTTGACTGGCTTACTCCTAATAAATTCAGGCCTTTGATCTTTTCACTTCTAAAACATGTTTCTAAGACATTTTTGGTGAATTTTATATAAAACACTTGTGTCCAGGAATACGTGTTCCCTCTTACTGTATTTCTATTGAGAGGAAATGATAATTTATTGCCTGACATATTTGAGTGATAGCTATTTTCCTACCCTTTTGATTCTATCCTTTCACTGTTTTGGAGGAAATGTGTAATCGTTCTGATTAAATATATTTTTACTTACATTTTTATTTTAATTGTGTAAAACTGTAATAAAATTTTCTAATTTTTTTATACACTCTACTTAGAATCAACTCATGCAAAGGCACTTAGTTCCTTCCATTGGTTATGACTAGTCTTGCTAAGGTCTTCAGAAAGGTGTAATATCTCATATGGAAAATAAGCCTCTTTTTCAGCGACGCAGGGCTAAAAAGCAGGGAAAGACGTGAGGTAATCACTAAATAAATCAAAGGCTTTGAATTTTGGCCCAGCCTAAACCTACTGTTTAGGGACTGCTAGATCCTTGGCTTCTACCAACAGGTGTTCAACCGCAGAAGATACTCCCTCTGACATGAAAGCTCACCGGTTAGGGCCTTCATACTGTAAACTTCAGAAGGCATGCAAACTGTTCACCCTTCTCTGGGTGTGGAAAGAAATCGAAGAAATTTAGACTATGGAAGATACTTAGGCAATAACTAGATGTTTGCTATGCCTGCAGAGATTAGCAGCTGCTTGTACTAACTGCAATGCAGAATGTAAAGCAGTGCTTAAAAAAATAACCTCCTCTCTCCCCCTCAACATACTGGCCAACTCCAGTGGGTATACCCCAATAAATAGTATTAAAGATAGTTGGTGCTGGAGTCCTGATCTTTGTGTGGACACCGGTGAAGACTCCTGGAGTGATGTCCATGGGCTGCAGCAGCTGCACCATAACAGCAAACTTTATTTTTAAAAGCATCCTGAATAAGGCTTGTGTGCAATTTGTAATTGCATGTAATCTCTGTGCAGTCATGCCAACATACTTAATGAAGTGATTTGCTATTGATTGGGCAGTGTGTTCCAGTCTGGTTATATAGCTGTTGTCACTGGTTTTATATGCATTGACACAAGTGGAAGGATGTTCAGAAAGTTATTAAAAGGTACTAGTTTCCTTATAAAGAGATTATGTCAGAATAAGGTTAGAAATTGCTGTCAGACGAAATCACTGTGTTATCACAAGGTTTAAGTAATTTTCTGTGATTACTTAGTATTTAAAAAGAGTACTGAAAAACAGTAAAATTTGTAATACTCATGAGAATGTTAATTTTCTAAACTGGTTTAAAGATGACCTGAAATTAAGTGACTTTCAGGTGCAGATTCACAGACCTTGTTGTGCACAACTGTCAGGTTCCCCCATTGTGATTTACTGTGATACCATTGTCTTTTATTTATCACATTCGTGTGTTTGGAGAAGACCAGCGAGTTATTACATAAAAGCTACTGTGAACTGAAGTGATGCACATTGACGACTTCGTAAGATGATCTAAAACCAAGAGGGGCAGCAGCAGATGGAGTGGGCAGCTCTCCACTGCTCAGTGCCAAGCCCTTACTGATGCTTGCGTTGGGCCACAAGAGATGCCTGCCATCCACAAGGCACAGTGATTTACAGCAACTTAATTTCTTGTTGAAACTCGCTTGGTGCTGACTAAGGGCTGGGGAACTTTGCTTTTTAATGGGGACTTAATGCCCCTGCAGATTGCAAACTTAATGCCGCAATCAGTAAAGCAGCAATCTCTTTGTATAATAAGATTTTTGATAGTATAGGGTGATACAGAAGATGGATTGGGGGAAAAGAAATCTTATCAGAGCATCCCTTCAGTCTGGTTTTTAGCTTTCGTAAAGCTCTTTGGGAAGAATATTTGTGAGGCTGTACTTTGTCACCGTTAGCAAAACACTTCTTTTGATAATGACTTGATTGAATTCTGGTAAGGCTCATATAGGGAGCAATTACAGATTATAACTGGGCAGAGCATAAACCAGTGAATTGAAACTTTAATCACGTGGTGTTATGTGGCACAATTTGGTGTTCGTTGTCATTTTTAATAGCAGCAGATGCATCCCAACCCAAATGACATGGAATGAGTCAGCTGAATTAATATACTCTGAAGGTCACCTGGAAAAACAGCACTTTTTTTTTTTTTTTTTTTTTTTTTTTCCCCCCCAGAAGAAATGAAGCATTGAGAGGAGATGTAAGAGAAGTTCTGCTGGAACTCTGTATTTTGTGGCTGTATAAGTTGTTAGTGTGTAATGTGTATCTAATAGCTTTAATGATACTAGAAGACAGCAGAAAAAGAAGAAAGTATAGAAGAGATATTTACAGCATGGAAAAGGTTTTTAAAGGATAGGTTTGTGAAAAGGCTGCATACAATATGAAGGAAAACCAGGCAATAGGTGCTCTTTGCTTTATCTGTGTTTCACAGAGTTATGTTGTGTGGTTCAGAATACCAACAGATAATTACTTCCCCCCCCCCCCAGTGTAAGGCTGTTACCTACCAAAAGTGCTGACTCTCGTTAACATTGGGCTGTTTTGCAGCTGGAGTAACTACAGAAGCCATTCAAACTGGTGGTGCAAGCCTGGATTCATTGGGAACAGAAGCAAAAGTTCAGGAAGAGGAACATGATCTGGTTGATGATGACATCACAGCAGGTAAGCGTTAATATAGATAATTAATTTTTTTACATACAGGGTACTATGCAGGGGAGATGGAAGACTTTCTGCCAAATAACATGTTTTTCATGAGAAAATGAAATATTAAGGCTGCTTATGAAGTGTGTGTTACCAGAAGTAGTTATGAATAGTAGAAAAGAGCCGTAGGAATAAACCTAAATACCGGCTTAACTGTAACTATTACAGTATTATTGTGTTACTTCTAAATCATTAGCTGTATTTTGTGTGTGGTGAGCTTTTAAGTCTGCCTGTAACTGACCTGTTTAGCTTGTATTTCTCGAATAAAGGCTTTACACAATTCTTTCTAGTTATTCCTTAATTTATTTACCTTGGTGAAAGGTCTGATGTAAGGGTGCTACCATCAGTCTGTGTGGTTGAATTGAGGTGTTTTGGGTTTTTTCAACAAGTAAGCACTGCTAGTTTGCACATGGAATTCAAGTGTATTTCATTTCTGCAATACTCATACAGCTTTATAGTGTTGCTCTAGTTTATTGCATGCTGGCAGGTAAAGCAGAGTTCTGGTTCATAAAGACATGTTCTGAGAGAACAGACCATACAGAAATATGCATTTAATTATAAGCAGTTATATTTTTACTCTTTTTCATGTGTATTTATGCATTGTCATAAGGAAAATATCTATATGCTTAATATCCATGTCCTTGGGATTGGAATGGTTACCGTATGTATTTTAGCTTAGTGGAGATTATATCGCATCTCACATGGAGAGTATATCGTACTCTGCAGGTTAGAGTGTAAAAGCTTTTTGGTTGTTGTTTTATTTTGGCTAAGCTTTGTATAGATTTTTTTGAAAGTCTAAAAGAAAACTAGTTATTCCTGTTGACCTGAAGATGGTTTGTATGACAGATCTAGTTTTAGGTCAGGTCTTTAGCTGAAGGTGCCTGAGACAGGATTACTGCTGGTGGGTGAACAGCCTGTGTGCAGTAGGGAGCATTAACACAGGCTGTGGTAAAAGGCCAACTGGAAATAGCCAAGAGGGAGGAAGGATGCTTGGAATGCCTTTAGCAGCTAGGGGACGATGTGGGACTTGTCAAGAAACAACAATGAATAGAGGACAGACCCTCGGAAAAAATAAAAATAAATTAATAATGGGCTTGGCATACCTTGAAACAGATTTCCCCAGCATGTCCATCAGATTGGCGTTTCCTTCAGGAACATGTCCTGTCTCCTTGGCTCCACATCTGTTAGAGACCTTCTGGTTCTTTTTCTGGAAGTTTTGGCAATGGCAGTATTACAAACAAATGTGTCCTAGCTGGAACAGCTTTCTGACCCTTTGATGTTGTGTGTTCTTTTCATGGGAGAGATTGAAGAGGAGGCACTTTAATGGAGTAAGATCGAAATCAAATGTGTGTTTTTCCTGTGTGCTAGACTGAGTTTTGAGCTTTTCAGAAAGCTATCCACTGTTTCCAGAGGCTGCTGATGATAATTTTATTTGCAGAGAAAGTGTTTCTGTTATAAAAAGCAGTTGAACTTAAAAAAAAAAAAAATCCTGAGTAAAGATGAAATTTCAGTCTACAGTTGAATACAATTAGGTTTGTGTTGGTAGAATAGAAAAAAAAGTTTTGAGACAACTTAAACTTAACCTTGTCTTAAAAATATGACGCAGCTTCTTTCTATAGTGGTTCTATAAAGGCTAATATTTATTGATTTAACTGCACAAAGTAATGCTGGTGTGCAGTGGCCAACAGGATTTTTTTTTTTCAGTTCAAATTGAGATTCACCAAATGTTTTTATTTATCCAAATAATTTTTTAAAAGGGATCAGTTTCACATCAGAACTTCTAGAGATTAAAGCATTTTAGCTTAGCTGGCTGAAAAGCACTGAAGCCTCTTTCTGGAAAATACTTCAGTAATACATTACGGTGCCTCTTAAGCATTTAAAAACACACAGGCAGGAGTTATTTAGAAAATTGGGTCTATCTTCAAATGCTCTGAAAATACGTGCACAAATAGTCTTCCAATGTAGTAGTGGTGTGTATTGTTATCTTTAATGCCTGAAAGGCTTTTCTGGATAACTAAAAGTAGAACAAACATTTTGCTTAAAAAATTCATATGTGGACAATAACATTTTTTCCTAGTTGCACATAAAAGCTACTGGCTTCAGTGGTCAGAATTTTCCAATTCATCATGATGGTAAATTGACTTTTTCAAATTTTTTTTTTAAATTTTGTAATTAATAATCTGTTTGTGTTCTTATCATAACTTTAGGCGCCGAAAGAATATATAAGTTTTTTAATTTAGAAATGCAAATATCTTTTTTTCAAGAAAAACAAAGGAAGAGCAAAATACTTTTAAGAAAAGAAAACAACATAGTGCTGTTACATATAGGGGTAGTAAAAGAAGAACGTGGCTGAGCACATAACGGGGATAAAGAGTCAAATGTTACCAAACTGAAAAATGTCAACCTCTGTCAGATTTATTTACTTAATAAAAAAAATCATATAATAGCATAAATAGGCTGCCTTTAGAAATCCACTGAATTTAGTTTATGGAGCTGTCTTGTAAATTAAGGACTTCAAGGGAGTAACTTTTAGGTTGCACAGTGTTTGCCTCCCAGCTGTGCAACATTACCTTAGTAATGAAAATAAGTGACATATTGGGGCATAATGGGAGGTATGTATTGTTCTTATACCTAATCAACAGAAACTTCTAGCAAGTTTAGAATTAATTTAGGTCTAATTAATTCCCTGGGTAACTGTAGATGTTTCCAGACTCATACAACTGTCCCATTGGTGGTGGTTGGTATTGCTCATGGTTGGATAGGAGTGCCAAGTTTGTCAGGACCTTGTTGCTGGTGGTGCCATGTGCAATGGAAGATGACTCTGGCCACGAAGCGCTTCTTCCAATCTCTGTTCTACCAACTAGGATAAAGCCACCAGCCTCTTCAGCGTTGCACAGTGTGGAATTTTTCCCTGGCAGTTACTTTTTGTAATGATGACCTTGGTCATGTTAGCATTGACAATGACACTTGAGCACAAACCCATCCAAATTCTAATTAAGTACTATTTTTTTAAATGGTTTTTTTCCCCCATCTGTGAGCACTGAGTGGCATGTACAGCCACCTCAGCTGCAAAGACTTTAGAGATATGGACTACCTTGGTTTTGTAGGTAAAAGTTTTAGACTTTTTAAAGTGGTTTTTTTTTTTTAAAAAAAAAAAAAAAGGTAAAAACCTCTCTGTTTAAGTTTGTTAAATCTTGTCTGGACCGCTCCATGGATCTGTGCTGCGCCCAGCAGCCAGCTTGGCCAAAGTGCTGCTGCAGTGCTTTGGTGGAGGGGGAGGCGTGTGTTGGAATTTATCTGGAGCTTTCTCTAGCTGTTGTATCAAGCAGTGGTGCCACTTACATGTGTGCAAGGTGGACACAGACCCTAAGAGTTCTGCTAAAGGTTTTGTTCTAAATCTGGGAGATTTTGAGGAGTTTTGTTAGACACACATGGCGCTCAGGGAGAGGGGGTGAGGGGGTTAGATGTCCCTGGAATGTTGTTCTGACCTTAGCGAAGAGATCTTGTGACCCCTAATTGGTTTGATTACAAAATCTCTTGTCTGCTCTTAAACAGCACAGAGTTTATGGTTTTTCTACACTTTGTTTTTAACAGCTGTGTGAAAATAAAATATCAGGGGGTGGGAAATTCAAGGCACAGACTACTCTGCCCACTCTTGTGCTTGCTCCTAGGAGGTAACACTGCCCTGGGAAACAAACATAGCACTGCCAGCTTGCTTAACCTGGCTTGCTTGCAAAATGGTAACACTCCAGCAGGTGAACTGACAGGTAACTGAGATAAATACGCTTACTGGACCAATTATTCCATATTGGCATTTCTATAAACAAAAACACTGTGATATAGCATAGTCTGTTGCTGTATCAGGATAGTGGGGAATTGACTTGAAATGCAGTTTATTCCTAAGGATCTGTCATTCCAAAAGGCTGGCACATAGGGAACGTGGACTGCTTTAGCTACAGAGGTGAGGCTTTACTATTTGGTCCAGTCCATTTTGTCGTGCATGCTGCCTTGACACGTTAGCACGTGGAGCAGGAATAAACAATGGTTAGCCTTCTCCTGGTCCCTTTGTGATCCCTTGCACAGAGAGGGAAAGATCTGTTTGAAAACTTCTTGTAGCAGGGTAAGGCAGTAAATGGATGCTTTAAAAACACTCACTGCTGCATAACCAAAATGAGTCTTGGTCAAGCAGACTTATATCTGACTTGTGCATTGCACAGACACTTATTTCTGATACGAGAGAGTTTCATTGGTTGTAGTAGTGCACTTCCAAAAGTTCGTACCAAAAATAAAATCTAGGAATGCTGCTGATAAATGTTCATCAACTTGAAAATTTAGTATTTTAAATCTTTTCTGTCAGTATTCACACAACTGTTTTTGTGCATAATGAGTAGTACTTTTTAAGCAATAACTATCCTATAACTGGCAAAGTCAGAAGCGAGAAATATTGCTAGATTAACCCATACTCTAAACTTAATGCTCTTTAATCAGTGGCAGTATTTGTCTGTATTGAAGACTCAACAATGTGAGGGCAGGGATTATGTTTATTGTGATTAATCTTGTAATCTATTTGCAAACACTTTTAACTTCCAGCATTTTCTCATCTATTGAGCACTTCTTATTTTACGCACCCTATTTAGACTTCTGATTTTGGTGCCATCTGACTATTTGAAGTAGTTTAAAATTAGTTCCTAGGTGATGTTTTATTTTTCCCTGTGTGTTATTACTTTTTTTTTTTTTAACTCAAAGGCTTACACTGTAACTGAAGAAAATGTTTCAACAAACTACTAACTGAAAGTTTTGGACAGTCATCTGTTAAGTTATATACTGTGCCTTTTTTCCTTTTTTTTTTAAATTTTGATACTATATTGAGTTTCTGGACTACTTTGGTGCTTTTTCTTCATTCTCTTTCTTACTGCTATAGCTGGACTAGTTTGGAGGGAGAGTGACAGTTGCTGTTGCCCATTGCGTCCCTCCCATTATCAGCCAGACTTCCACTGAAAATTTGGGGTGGAGTGGAGGTACACAACAAATGAAACCATCTGCCATCCCCAGCGAACAAGCCAGTGGCCCACTGTTCAGCACAATGAGGGTGCCAAAAGAGTCAGCCTCTGGACAAAGCTTAATATGTTTAGTATCAGTTCTTACACAGTCTTTTGTGCGTGGAAGTGGGAAGTCTGCCTCAACGCATGCTGTAGACGTCACTACTTTGTGAAAATCAATCTGGGACTCGTCTGAATTTTTTTTGTTGTTTTGGTGGCAGATGTCTTCCTCCAGCGCTGCACAGTCTTCCTTTGTGCCACAGTTACTCTGAAAAATCGTGTTAACTTGGGAAAAGTTTTTTCTCTTTGTTTTAGAAAAAAATTTATACCTTAATTGTATTCTATTAGCTACTCATTTTCTCTGTGCCATGCAGCAGAAACACTTCAGTGTGATATTTTCTTTAACTCAATCAAGGACTTTTGAAAGATTACAGTCAAAAGAAAATGATTTAGAATAATTTCTTCTGGTATAGAAGTGGGGTTTTAAAGAGGCATAGGTTATAAAAGCGGCATATTAAAATGTGGTTTTCTAGTATTCTTGAGTCCTCATTTTTTGTTTTTTTCTTATTCTGTTACATCTCATTTTTGGTTAGCACTGCAACCAAAGCTTCAAAAGGCTCATGTTTTCTGGGTTTTCTTTTTTTGGTTCCAATAATAGTGTAACAATGTTAAAGCATGTGGCAGGAATATGCTTAAATCTCTTCATGGTGTTTGCTGGTGGAGGCACAGAAGTGTATAAACAGGTCCTGTTTTCTGTCATTGCTGGGCAGTGTGTTTGGGACGTGGCAAGGCCACCAGCTTTGCTGCAGTTCAGTTAGCTAGCTTCTTTACAGCAGTTGTTTTGCCTTGAAAAAAAAGTCTGTATTCTCATGTTTCTTGCACTTGAAGAATTCCTTCAGAGGCACAACAGGTCTCTGTTTGCCTCCGCCAGAGGAGTTTCGCTGCCCACATGGTACCCTGACAAGGCAGCAGGCAGGGAAGTCCCTCGCAACGTGTGGCACAGCCCTAGCAAGGAGTGCAGCAGCTCTGAGGCCTTTGGTAAGACACAGCTATTACCTGTAGTGCTGCTCCCGGGCTGCCTTTGGGACGTGTGACAGCATTGGTATGGCTCCTTCTAATGTCTGGTGTTTCAGAAAGGTGTGCGGTGACAGCTGCAAACACCCCTCTGATTTCCCTTAATCCACCTCAGTAAATTTAAGCTTAATTGTACGCCCTAAATATAACTGTGCTGGCAAGGTGTAGGTGTCTTGGGATGTTAGCTTTAATCATGGACCAAATGCTTTAAGAAGGTGTTCCGCAGTTAACGTGTAGTATGTATGACTTTTAGCAGTATTTACTTGTGTAAATTAATCATTTCTATCTGGAAGACTTCTTACAAATGTTGCTGTAAGAACTACTGGAGTCTAAGAATTTCCATGCAGAGATTACTTTCCCAGCAGCTTGTGCCAGTTGTTACTATGACATGAATCATTTACTTGACAACCAATATATTGTTAAATATGACATACAACTGCTTTAACATTTCCTTTAGTCTTGGAAGCAACTTCTGGAATTTGGGAAGGTTTTTGCTGTTTATGTTTACTAGACATCTGTAGTTTGAGATCACTGTCTACAATTTTATGCAACAAGTGAGCTGTTTTCCATCTGTAGTCCAGTAAGTTCATTGCAAAATACTGCATCAACAGTAGTAACAACAATTTGGAAATTGCTGTGTTTACTAGGTATGCTGTTGCCCTGAGGTTATACCAGTTCCTGAGGCAAGGAAGTAGTGATGTAAAGCGAAGACCTGAATCCTCTGTGCTGCTTTTTTTTTTTTTGACTTGCTAGTAAAAAAATGACAAATGTTAAATAAGGTTTAAAATGTCAAGCCACAATGTAATTTATAATTATGTACAGTTTATTAAAAGAACCAAGCATGGGCAGAGTTTACTTGTGTGGGTCTCAGAATTAGACCCGAAGGCACCAGCAGTTTGATTTGTGAAGGAAGAGACAAGGTCTGCATGGATCCAGGGGTCTTCTCACCCCAGGTGCGTAAGCTTTTCATGTCGCCTGAACACTTTCTGTAACCCTGACAATACGCAGACTATGTTTTTTTTGGGGGGTATTCCTTTCAGAGGTCCCCATTTCATCAGTTTAAAACACGTTTGCTCTGTGTGCTGCTCTTGTGACTTTAATGCCTTATCATCGCCTGTGACCTATTTTCCTTCTCAAAAATATCAGGTGTTGTCTCAGCACGAAGTAAGTCTGTGTTGGACTTGGAGAAACATCCTCTTTTTTGTGTTGAAATCCCAGACCCAGCTACAGACACTCAGTAGCACAATGACCTGCTCAGCAGAAATTGACCTGGTAATTGTTTGTGATAGCAGGACTGTGGTCTGTACCCCAGGTAGCATGGTATGCCAGGATGGGATTGTAAATACTCATCATAAAACCCCCAGCCTTCACCTTCTTGCCCAAGGAAGGTCTTGTGTGGTCACTTGGACGTAGTGAGTAGCAGTTGTATCTCATTTGCCTTCAGCATTCATCTTTCTTGCATGAATTGAAGTGCTCTGTGGAAACTCTGCTTCTCTCTTGGGAAAATGCTCCTGGCCCATCTCTTTTCGCACCATGGAATGAGCTGCACAGCTCAGAGGAGCAGGAGGTGGTCACAGCAGCATGAGGCAGGCAGGTCGGCTGGTGTCTGTGGGACTGTCCTGGGCTTCGCCTCTTGTGCTCTCTGCAGCCAGCCCCCTGGAGCCGGGGCAGTCGCTGTAGCAGTGGCCTCTCTCTCCTGAGCTCCAGCTGGGCTTCCCTCATGATACGTGACAGCTTAGTTAAATGCAGACGTGAAATGAGAGGTGTAGTCACAACCACATTGTTTTCTTACATGCGGCCTCTTCCAGTGCTGGAAGAGTAAACTTTTCACACACTTAGCCTTGGTTACTTTTTTTCCATCATTGGTAAACTTTTTCAGTACTTCTCAATGGTTATTTTTGAAGATGTTGCTTCACTATGCATAATTCTTCAGTTTCTATATGCAAACTATGCTTTACAACAGTTTTGCAGGACCTGATGATAGGAAGAGCATAAAACATGGAGGGTTTTGACTGAGGTCAACGTTGAGTGGATAAGGGAGCTGTTATCACAATTTCAGATTGTGAATCTTTCCCCAGAGTGATGGGAGCAATGAAAACCAAAAGCTGTACAGGGTACTAGGCTGGCATTTAGAATGATGAACAGTGGGTACCAGTGTGCACCTTTAGGCTCCTGACTTCAGTTCTGAATTGCCTTCCTTACCTCTTTCCAGTAACTCCAGGAAACGAGGGTCCTGGGTTGTCCTTCAGGTACCTAAAACATGTGATGTGAGTCCCCCCCAGGATGTCTTGCTCCATGAGTGGGATTTAAAGGAAAGGAGAATAGAGTCAAAATCTTGCATCGTTTAACAGGTGAAGAATTTAGCTGGTTGGACTATTCATGTTTGAAAGCATTTTCTTGTAGTTGGTTACAAAAAGAGGAATTGTCCAATCCCTTGTAATATTTCTAGACTATATGTGTATGCACATATATGTATGTATGCATTATCTTAAGAAACTATCTGGACTCTTTCCATGGTTAACAGTGTCTTTTAAACATACAGTTAGTCACAGCAAAGTTAGGGGATGTTATTTTTAGAAATAATTAGTTCAATCGATACATTTTTAAAAAATGATACTTCCTTAGTCTATCTTGCGGGGTTTTTAGTTAGATTGATAAAAACAACTTTTTAAATTCTGAAGACCCGTTCCTGTGGGTGGTGTCTGATGTCATTTTGTTCTAAACAAAAGTATTTTCTATTAAGACAGAGGTCTGGTATGAAACTTGTAGCAGTTCTTTGTAATGTGTTTTAATAGCAGCTGGTTTTATAACATTTTATAGCGTTTTTGTATACCTTCTTCTGGATAGTTAGGTTTTCAAGCTAGCAGGTTCAAAACATAAGTTATCTACTTAGTATATGGAAAACCTGATGGAAGTTTAAAAAAAAAACTAAAACAAAAAAAAACAAACAGTGCCTCATTGCATTGGAAATCACTTGTTTTCACATTTCAGCTTAGTTTGGACAGCTGTAACTATTCAAAAGTAAAATATAATGTAAATGTATTGAACTGTGTTAAAAGATTATAATTTCAATAGCACTTCTCATATGCCCAAACTTTAATTTTACCTACTTACGCAAGAAAGATGATTAAAGTTCATATACTTCATTCTTTTACCAGTCTTTGTGCTTTGATAAATACATAGATCATCTAAGATTCAGTAGGCCAATTGCAGCATATAATAGCTATTCAGAGGCAATTAAACTGCCTTTTCATGCCGGCATGTGAGTGTGCCCTTTCACACCTTTCTCTGCTGTTCAGATGGGGAAATATCAGGCACAGTTTATTCAGTGTGACTTGCTGTTTTTAAAGCACTGAATTAATGCATCAAACCTTCCCTTATTAGAGGTGAAATAAAGTGATGATTAATAAAAAATTTGAAAAGGTATGATGAATGTTTAAAATACTTTTATTTATGACTTATGTAGACAGCAATGAAGAGAAATTCAGATTTTTGGAGACTGCAGCATAAAACTGCATTTAAAAATTGAAACAGCAAGGTTGGGGACAATTCATACTTAGCAGACATCTGTGGGTATGACCAGACATTGGATAGGGTATGAAACAATCAGATGTCACTGTGGTAAAATTTATTCTCACATTATTAAATACTTCAGTCTATTATGGCTTAGAACAGAATTAAATTAAAGATGATGGTTGCTTAGTTGAGCTTGTTGGTGAAAACACCTGTGTGCCAAAGAGAACAGCTAATTTGTTTGCTTTTTGAAAGTGAACAGATGTTTTCAGCACAGAGTTCATAAAGCATAGGTGGAAAAAGGAATGTTTATTGCTGAGAGAAAGCAGGTTAACCTTTATGCCTGTATATTCCAAAAATGAAAATTACTATTGTTTTTCTTGCTTCAGGTATTCAGTAACAATTAGTCTCTTGGGTTTTTATTAGTAGGTTCCAGACGGGGAGTGACTGCCAACAGCAGCCCTCGGTATCTGCTGTTACATAGATGACACCGGTAGCCTCGTTATAAACTAATAATTGGCACCAAAGTCAATGTTTCAGACTTCAACAAAAGTTGCAGTGAGGCCAGAGAATAATTTATACCTGAATGAAAGTGACTAATACACGTCATCTATGACTAGCTTTTAACCTGAATGCGTGAAGGAGCCTGGGGTGCAAGCAATGCTGGTCACCTTTTCCAAGGTACAGAACGGTTTTGGTGAATCCTGAGTGTGTGGGTAAACACAAACCCACCATTTGTAAGATATTTTTTTTTTTGGGTGTGCTTGGCACATGGGCAGGCTGGGAGGCGTGCGAGCGCAGCTTTTGTGTCGGTGTGCTGGGCAAGACGGCATGTTGCCAAAGAGCGGTGCCACTGTCCCGATGGGCTCATGAGCACCAAACAAGTTCAGGTGTTGAGCTTTTTAGGAAGAATAAATGATGGCTAATGATTTAATGACAGATCTCTGGGCTGAAAGGCACTTGGCACTCAAGTGTAGTGCAAAGCCCTATTTCTCAGAGCTTCCGACAGGTTTATCTGGTCTCACCTTGAGTAGAGCAGTGCTGTATTGATTTCATTGGTGTGGATTTTAACATACTCTTGGCTTAAAATAGCACCACCTATGCAGAAGAAAATCAGTGTCTTAACCCTTAAGGCTTTGATTGGAGGCTAACAGATTGCTGACAGGTTTTGTTAGCCTGAAAACTACCATTTCTAAGTCACAAATACATTGCCGTTTTCCAGGAGTGTGTGTTTCTATGTACCGGGTGGATAAACAGTGGGGATTTGCATGGGCTCTGACCTCCCCAGGTGTTTGACCTGAGGCTCTTGATGGAGTCAGACCCTTTGATTTGAGATAGGGGCTTAAATGAAAGACTTGTTAAAAAACCAAACAAACCAACCCACAACTTTTTTCCCCTCAGTTTTTGTAAATCTCTTTGTGGCTGAAACAGTCTTTTCTAAAAACAATGCTCAATACTCACCTAATAGTAATTATCATTCCCCATGGGAGGTTTTATAATTCTGTCTTTCAAAGTTGCTGCAGCCTCCTTCCTGCATGAAACCATATTACTGGCATCACACAGGGAAGATACTCTCAAGAAGTAAACCAGAAAAAGTCCTGCCTTTAATAATACAAAGCTATGTGACTTACTGATATTTAACAATTAAACTTGTCTGCTGTAAGATGTCCTATGAAATATTAGAAAAAATAAACTTTAAACACTTCCAGTTTTTACAGTAGTAACAATGCTCCATTATTTCAAATACTTTGCTGCTGACATGAAAAGAAAACAACAAGGCAGGCATTATCAAATAAATCAGCTCAGTGTGCTGATAGGGAGGAGACTTTGGGGGGAGGAAGAAAATGCAAACCAAAATAAACAAAAAAAACCAACATCCAAACCCCAGATTTTTTTATTCCAGAGCAATTCTTTTGCACATCCTTACCTAAATTTATTTTCAAGTGGTGTTATCAAATCTTCTTTCGTTATCTAAACATACACATATATATATTAAAATGCATGTACCTTGTCAGTAAGAACAATAAAAATGTGCAGGAAATTGTCATAAAACGTTTTGGTTTCTTCTTGTGTGTCTCTCTTCCCTGTCTGATAGTTTGAAAGCAGATGTCTTTATAAAACAAAGCAAAATATTTAATTTAAAAATACTAACTGTAACACTAAAATGCCTGTACTACTTCTCTTGAGCAAATTTAATTCACACAGTATGCATTTGAACTATATATAGGTAATGCTCCAGCATAATTTGGGTTTAGTCTTTCATAGTTCTGGTCTCAATTATAGGAATAGTAAAAAGATTGATTACAAAATGTGTTATGTGTTTATGAGCAAGCTAGTGTTTGAAATCTGTGTTTGATTTTCTATCTCTTATGTGCTTCCTGGAACTGCCCAATGTGAAGTACTGTGAAAACAGCAAAAATCAAATTGATAAAAAATGCTTAATAATGATAGAAGATAAATATTAGATGCTCAGAATTGGCAATCACAGATAATCTCTTTTAACTTGCCACCGTATTGCCAGATTTCTGTGTTGTGCTCAACTGTCACATATGGACTGTCATGGTGGCAATCAAGTTAGAAGATAATTTTTTTTTTATGTGGGAGGAAAAAAAATTTAATTTCACAAAATACGCGAGCTTTCTGTCTGCACTCATGTAAATCTCATAAATATATTGAAGACACGGGAATTGCTCTGGTTTATAGGAGGTAAGCATCATAGCTTCAGGAGTGTGTCATTTTTCTGTATTTGCAGGTAATTTTTCACTATCAATGAATGAAAGACTAAAAATAGAAGTTACTCTGAAGAGAAGGCTTTCTGAAGAGAAAGCCTGGAGCAGAAGGCTGTGCACAGTGAGGAGTCGTCAAAGAAAAGGTAGCCTTAGACACAGATTTATTTTTTCCATCTATTGGACCAAATTTTATCTTGTGTATTGCACTGACACTCTTACAGTAGGAACAAATAACACTTAAGAAAATGTAACTTGGATTACCAGATGTGTATTCCACAAAGACCACTTGTATGCAAAAGACCCACATCCAAAATCCATACTCTCTTTTTGGGGGTTTAGGGTTTGGTAGTTTGTTTGGTTTTTATTATTTGGGGTTTTTTTGTTGTTGCTGTGATGGGAAGGTGGTTATTCCAACCTATAGAGATGAGAAGAGACGGTACAGAGTTTCTTAATATCGTTGAGTAGGATCTGTATTCAGGAGCCCCACCATGTGGGATGGGTCAGCCCCCCATTCGGCATCAGTCCCAACCCAGAGAATCCCTCATCCCTTGCCGCTGCTGGGCACATGGAGGACCCCTCTCGGCTGTGCCAGCGGAGGGAGCATTGTCTATAGGAATGGCTGCGCTTCCAAGCAATCAAGATACTTTTACTAATGTGAGGTTAGTAATGAGTAACCACAGTTTTCGTAAGATTAGATCAAACAGATTGTTTCCTGTCTTTCTGTATTTTCCTAATTGGTCACTTTCTGTTATTGTTATTTCTTCATAATATTTTTCAATTCTGATTTATTGTGAATGCTCTGGCTTTATAAGCTTTCAGGAGGTGCTGAAATTACTGTAATTATTCTGCTGTGTATAATCTTAAAAACTAAAAATGTAAGCAAGCCCATATCATGGCTTTGACTGGTTTAATAATCCTGAACAATTAAAGGAAAGGTTAAGTATCTCCCATAGGCACACTTAGTATATTGTTTTCTTAAAGTTTTTTGCTATTTCTATTTTAAGTCGCAAGCAGTGTGTTATGTAAATTTATTTACTGTAAGAAAATAGTACAATTGACAAAAAGAAATACTTTAAATTATTGACAGCCAAGATGAATGTAAGCAGAATTGCGTTCCCTCCCTTATAGCTCTTGCGTGTTCTTTTCTAATATCCCGTGTAGCACTGAGAAACTATTACAGTTGCAAACATGAACGGTTCCACCGGTGGTTGCAGTAAGTTCTGCATCTGCTGTATTTTGGTGTGTGCTTCCTCCCTGGCATCTTCTGGGAGGACTGGGAGGATTCTCTGAATTAAGCTAACTACATTTTTTCAGACCTGAAACAGAGAGAAAAGGAAGGATGGACAGAAATCCTTATCCTAAGCCTGCCCAGTTACAAACCTCCCCTTCATAAATAAACGGAAAACTTGTAAGAAATGCAGCAAGAGGGATGCGGCAGACAGGAGGGATAAGTGGTGATGCTTTTCATGGAGTTTGGTTTGCAAGCTTTCAGCTGTAGTTAGGGAATTCTGACTGTGGGCATTCAGTGTTGGGGAACTGACCTGTGACAAAAATCAAGAGAGCTTTGGTTGTCGCTTTTCTTTGTACTCTTAAAATATCAGGCTGGCATGCTAGGTCTGAGTTCTCAACCACATTTGATTCAAAGTATATTTGTGGTCTTGAGGAAATTATTTTATTAATTGCAAATCATTATATATTTTCAAAATATGTATTTTAATAGTCTTACTGCTGTCAAAAGCCTGTGGACCCTTGCTGTGGCAGTGTACCTGCTGCTGTGTATCTGCTGTATTGGAGCTCAGATGAGGTTTCTCTCGGCTGTTGGAGCACGCAGCAATGGAAATAGATCTATTGCAGCATCTTTTCTATATTTTTTCACTTTAAAGAATTTTATGCACATTAACTATTGTGACCAAATCTCAGCAGTGACCTTTACATCTAAATTAGCGGAAATAATTACAACCTCATCGTTACTTGTGTTGGGTTGTTGCTCCCGTGCTGTGGCTGTGTGGTCCTCCGTGACGGTGGCCATCTGATGGGGTAGGGCTGGGCACGGTTTTGGTGGACTGGGGCTGCCAGAGGCCACCCTTCTGCACTCAGAACCGCTGCAGCAGCACTACAGGGTCACACAATGCGTTTCATAATAATAAATGGGTCCGGCACCTACTTCTGCAAGGGTTTAACACTGTATGATGTGGGAGCACCATCAGTATGTGCCTAATAGCAGCTAGGAACTATCTGGTAGCAGTCCATCTCTCATAAAACCACCTTCAGCCTTAATTCAAATCCATTGATTCTTATTCCAGTTAAACCTAGAGAACTTAATTTGTCTTTTAATCCTTTTATTGTAAGATAGGATAAAATTAATTTTACCCAAGAACTGTGCAAAGCCAATTAACATGATCTTTTGAGTTATTTAGTAAAGTGCTTCAAACTGTTAAATTTATCCTGACCTCATGGCTGCACTCTCTGACTGCTTTTTAAATGAAGCAATCAATATCTCACAGCCTTTTAAACAATTAAAACTTCTGAAATATTTTACCTATATTTTAAACGCTTCATAAATATGCTTTGTGCTATCTGTAAAGCTGTCTCCTCTAAGCAGTTGTGGATGTTTAATTCTCAAAAACTGAAGTATTTTGAAATATTTAACATGGTCATTTTGTCTAAAGAAAACCCAGCTGGGCAGATGCATGGATGTGATAGGTTTCTCTTTTGGTGTGTGGATCTGGAAGTGTTATTTTTGCAACTAAAATGTAGAACACTTTTGTCCTTTCACCAGCGTAGCTTCTGTTTTCCATATAGAGCTATTTGAGGTTATTAATTTTCTCACTATGATAGGGTGATCAACCGTCCTGTCAAGAAAATGGATCTCTGTGTCACCCTTTAGCATGATTAAATGGAGGCACTTTGCTATGAGAAAATACCAAATTTTCATGAGACAAATGAAACTGTAGAAAGGACTAGTTTTATAGACATTATTTCATTTTAAAATCTCCCAAATGGCTGTCAGTTTATTTGTAGGAAATCATTACAATTAATTGTGTGTTTTCTGCTAGTAATTGGGGGGGGGGGGAAGGGGGGGAGGAATATTTAAGGCTTTTTTTCCCCTCTCATCTGGAGATTTTGGGGGAAGGATGTTGCTAGGAGGGAGGGTTGTGATTTTGTTGTATTTGGGGGTTTGGCGTTTGGTAGGTTTTCTAGGTTTGTTTTTTTTTAAGGTAGGAAATCCTACACTGCAGCGGTGAGCAGGGTAAGAGCTGTCATATGCCAGATTGCTAATGAAACACTCTAAGAATATTTCCCACCCTGCTCTGGTTGAAATTTGTTGTTAGGTTAACAAAGAGTTATCTCCTTGACATCTGGGTGCTGGGGTCAGCAGTAGGAATTAGCTCAGCCACTAGCCACAGCACGCAGCACTGTGCCGCTGCCAGCCTGGGAGTTTTCCTTCTGGATCTGGTATTAATTGCAGACGAACTGTTCATCGTGTGCTGCCTGCCTGTCCCAGGGATGGCAGAGGTGTGGGTTGGGACAGAGCTTGTGGATGCCTGCTGGTTCATTATTTGCTGTTTAGAGTTGCAACATGGAAGTTCTGTGGAAGCGAGCCTGTAATTTGAAGGATACTCTTGAAATCCATCCTTGGGGATCTAATGAAGGGTTAACTTCGTATTGCTGTAATCAAATGAAAGGCAGGCGGGGGGGAGGGCGCAGCACACTGAGTGCCCCCCTGGTTTAATTTCCTACTGGAAGCAGCACATGTGTTCGCTCTTCCTTTCTTCCTCGCCTGGGAGCTGTGGCTGGCACGGGCAGCGTGGCTGGGGTCAGCACCTCGCCTATTGATCAGCATCTGCTCTGCTGCCTGCTCCCTGTGCCTGCTGCAGTGCATTAGAATAGAAATCCGTAACCAGAGCTGTACTCATCCAAGCAGGGGAAGAAACTAAATTAAATGGTTTAAAACAATCTTGGATCAGGAGTTTGTGCCAATTCATCTTGATCTAAGATGTCACACCAGGCTCTGTCTGAGCACCTGGGCTAGAGGCAGCTGCCGGGAGCAGGGAGGGAGCCGCCATCAGTCACTCATGGGGTGCCCTTCGCCGTGGTACCCCAGGAGATGGGGGGTGCTGGGCCCCAGCGGTAGCTGCCGCCCACCCGCCAGCTCCGAGCTCCCTGGGCATGGGGCAGGGAGGCTGCGGTAAGGTGGAATCTGCCAGCGCTCCATATGCAAATGTTAATGAGATACTGGTGGCTGCAGAGCGCGGGAGCAGGATAAGTGAATGCTAAGCAGTTAAAACTTACATTTCTGTCTTTTTCTGTTACAGCCCATTTTCATCCTCCTTCCTCCGAAGGCAGTTCCTGTTGATTTTTTCCTTTCTTTTTTTTTTCCTCTCCCCCCTACCATTGTTAAGCTTTCCGTTGTTTTTCTCTCCCAAAAGGCTGGCATATCGCAGTCACAACCGCAGCATGGTTGCCTGAACAAGGGTAGTCTTCAAACACAGGTTCTAAGTTTTGGTTAGTTTTCTTGTAGGCAATGTTTTGTTTCCTATCGAGCCATGTGAATGTCATTAGCAGAGAGAGCCGTACAGTGCGACTTGCTAATTCACCCTTCGTTAATCCACAAGCCCAATAAGTCTCATTCAGTGCCAGGGTGGTGCCTTCCAACTTCTCGGCAAAGGTTTAGCAGCAGAGTGCTGTAGGAAAGATTAAGACTTCATTATTTTTGTAGAATTTATGGTAGGGCATTTCCTAGTATGCTATGAATTAGTCTTATATGTAAAAGTGAACTGCACTTGTCAGAGTAAGTGAATACAATGTTTTCATTCTAGTCAATTTTTTTCTAAAATTTTGTTTATTTACTCAAAGAAAAACAAACCAACCAACCCAAAACAAACTTCTGCTTAGTGAAATCCAAAATCCCTGGTCTGTATTACACTAATGATGTAAATCTCAGTTTTATTTGAAATTCATAATACAGTGAGTTTTTTTCCCACTGTTTTTAAGAATGTTTGTTAAAATAGTGTATGTAACATTCTAGTGTACAAAAATACTAGTTTGCTTTACTGGCATATATTGTAATGCTAAAATTTAGTGAGAATCTGAATGTGACAATGGATCCTAAAATAAAAAGGTGCTTTTCTATAACCAAATAAGTTATCCTAAAAATCTGTTGTCTTTAAAAATATTATTACTGGTTATGCAAATTTAAGATGAACAGGAAGCAAAACAAAAATCACCTTTCACAAGAACTAAGAGAAACACAGAATTCCACAGATCTTTTATCAACTCAACACATAAAACTATGAAATCAGACAGTTTTCTGGTGATTCTTTTTTCCCCATAAGATCTTGACAGTTTTCGAAAGGTGGGTCTCATTGAAGGCAGACCTTGCAATAAGTGGTTTTTAGACTTTTATCATGCATTGTAAGTTTTGAGAAGTAAAATGGAATCATTTCTGCTGGCCGAAAACCCTGATGAGGGCAGTAACAGTCCTGAAGATGTGATTTAAGTTAAATGGAAACCTCTTATTTTCTCTGGGAAACAAGTGTTGTTTGGAGTAGTAAAGAACAACCCTGCTTTTGATTTTTCTCATATTTCTTATTTTTCATTTTAGGTTGTCTGTCTGGTCTCCCACAAATGAAAAAAATATCCACATCCTATGAAGAGAGGCGTAAGCAAGCCACGGCCATCGTTCTGCTGGGGGTGATTGGGGCAGAATTTGGAGCTGAAATTGAACCTCCAAAGCTTCCCACTCGGCCACGTAGTTCCAGTCAAATTCCCGAGGGATTTGGTTTGACTAGCGGTGGATCAAATTATTCCTTGGCAAGGCATACATGTGAGTACTGGGTTCCCTCGCTGGTGTTGAGGGCAGAGGAGTGGGGAGGAAGGGGGGTTACTTACATTTCAGTACAAACCAGTTGGTTTTTTTTTTAAATTAAATTTTAAATTAAATATCCTTTCACTGGAAAAAAGATGAGAAGTTTTGAACGTACAATAAGCCACGCCACAGAAAGAGGTTGCAAAGTGCTCATAGAGTGAGTGGGACAGAGCGGTGGAGCTGGTGACTGGGTGTGGGGTTTGCAGTGGTGCTGCTGGGAGGGAGGCACTGGCCATGGGCAAGAACCAGTCTGGTGCTTTCTGATAGTGGCTGGCTCTTCTGCTGCAATTCTGACATCCTTTATTCTCCTCCCAGTTAAACCAAAACACTTGCATTTAGGACTGCATTTATGTATTTCATTCTTTTTTTCTTTTTTTTTCTTTTTTTTTTTCTCCTGAAAACATCCCTTACATTAGTAGAGAAGGAGGAAGGATACTGTCAGCACTCATCCTGCCTCCTCCGTTGACTAATCGTCATTTCGATGTGTGGCAGGTCTTGCTCTTAGTAGAGTCATTCCCCCGTAACTAAGCACTGTCAAGTGTGCTCACTTCATGCATGTACATTTTGAGATGTGGATCAGTAAGCTATAGAAAAACATACTTGGTGATGAGGAGCATGCATAGGGGAAAGCATGCACGATGTCTGATGTAAAAATCAAAGACAGATTAATGGAAAAATAGTGGAATTCAAAGTGTGCTGTATAAAATGTAGTGGTCTGGTCCTATATTAAAATCAGTACTGTAGTGTTGATTTAATTACCCTTAGTATGGACAGTAAACATTATCTTATCAAAGATGGTTACATATCTATGCATTGAGTATCTGATGTTAATTGCAGAAAATCTACTAGAAGCAAATGCAACTACGGTGCCCTGGTTTGTACAATTATTTTGGCTGGGTTTCTGAGTGGGCTGGAATTTGGGTTTTTTATGTGGAGTCTGGCAAAAGTCCCCTTTGTCACCTCTGTAAGATCCCTCCGAAGCACTACAGACTCGTTGCCAGTATTGCTTGAAAAACCATCTGCTGTCTGGTTAGCTATAAAATAATTCCACAGCAGCGAATTTCTCCTCCTGCACTAGTTCCATCTTCACCTGATGCCCAAGTGCCTTTGAGGAAAAGTGAAAAAAACAAATAATTGAAAAGCAGCATATTGTCTCAGCTGAAAGCTATTACAGGAGAGGACTGGTAGTAATGATAAAAGAGGGGGACTGTCCTTCTGTCTGAAGCCCTGGTTACGTGAGCTGTACACGCTTACTTCCAAAGTGCACCAGTGCACTGTTCAGTGCATCAAACCTCAAAATTATTTGGAGGAGCCGATTGTTTCACAGGGCAGTATTCTGTCCCTTTAGCGCAAGAAGTCTTGAAGGCCTTGTCTGCTGCAGCATGATTGAGGGCATGCTTTGTGTATTCATTTTGCTTGTGTTTGTGCTTGCATGTACTGGAGAGTAGTCTCACTCCTGGGGTCTGTATAAAGCTGCAAAGACTTGTGGTCAGAAAAGGTGCAAAAGTCATTCTCTTCTCTCTCTTTTTTTTTTTTTTTTTTTTTTTTCTATGCCTTCTAGTCATTTTTCACTCCAACTCATCTTCCTACAAAATATGCAGATAATGAGTTCAATAACAATGATAAATTTTGTATTTTTGTTTTAACGAAGCATAGGGCAAGTGCTGCCTTTTTAGTTACATGGTAACGTAATACTATAACAATAATAGACAAACACAGCTTGATTACTGTACTAATAGGGTCAACACTGTAGACCATTCCTTTCTGCTGAGCCTGTTAGGATGGGGTGGCCTGCAGCCATGCAAAGAGGGTCCCCCATGGAGAGTCGGCCAAGTCACGACAATCACACCAATATGGCTACATGCCGTGCTCACTTTATTAAACAGCTCATATTTATAACTTAAACCGACCGCTCACCCGACTTTACACACAGGTGATTGGATAAAAGTCTCTGGCCACGCGGGCGTCCGTGTGGCTGATCGGTGAGCATGCTGCAGGCGCCTGATCAGAGTGTGCCGATGAGAGGGTGTGGATTCCGCGGTTCCCAGGGCTTGCTCTGCACCTGGCTTCTTGTTTGTGCACAGCTTGTTTTCTTTCTCACCCTGCTTGTTCCAAGGACAACTCAAAGCTGCTCTGCAGCTTCAACTAACAGGCCTGAGTTGTCCAACATGGACAATGGTAACATATGTCCTCGGTCCTTTAAAAATCCCTCTACATATCCCCCTTTTTCTTTTTGGACAACCCATGTCTGTTTCACAGTAGATGTTAAACCTTTCTTCAAACAAGAAAGCACAGCTAAAAACTAAAAGCATTACAATAATGATTATAACAAAGCGTATTCCTTCCATCAATAACGTCTTTAACCAACCTGTTATCCCCAATCCTCTCAACCATTCATCGAAAGGATTATCATCAGCAAGAATATGCTTCATGTTTCCCTGCAGTTGTGACAACTTCTTGTGCATCGATATGGAATGATCGGAAAGGTTCACACAACACATCCCTTCAAAATCCTCACAACCGTGTCCATGTGCTAATAACAAAAAATCTATTGCAGCCCTATTTTGTAACGTAGCATGCCTAACACTATCTACATCAAGCGATAACGAACTCAAAATCTGCGATGTAAGATTAAATTGTTTCTCTCCCCAGCATTGTTAAGACGCTTTTTCCATTACAGAGACATGTTTGTGAAATGTTACACCTTTGAGCAGTTACCTTTAGACTGTTTGGCCACTGCTCTGGAAACCCTCAGCCAAAACAATTAAGTCATTAGATTAGGATGAAGAAAATATTTTTTTCAAAGTAAATACAATTTCAATAACATTGTCAATTTAGCATATCTGTGTTTGAAGTGGGGATTTGCCATTAAGGAAGCAGGTTTCGCATTGGCTGTGTGTCTGCCTTGGCCTTTTCTGCTCTCTTCCAGGGATGTCCCTCCAGCTGGAGGGTGGCAAACCCGCTGCAGTGAGCTGGGCAGATGGGAATGGGGCTGGAAGGTGGAGGAGGGCGGGAGAGAATAAACAGCCTGTGATGAGGATTGCAGGTCAGGTCTCTAGTTCTGGTACAGGACCATTGCCTTACAAAGTGGCTGGGATATTGCCCATGGTGGTGTTTTCCTCAGTTTTGGATTTTTGCTCTTTTGCAGTATTTACTGCCCGATAGGTCAGGCTTCACCACTCGGTAATATCTTCTAAAAGTTTCAGTACTGCAGCGTAGGGATGCCTTTCCTAAGCAAGGTATTTATCTTAACATAATTTCTATTGGAGTTGTGTCTGCGTATGTTAGAGGTTTACCTTTCAAGATGCACTATGGCTTTGCAATCCATTTTTACACATGTAGGCACACAAAAAGCAAGAAAGCACAAGATTACTTGGGGTGTGCAGCCGGGTATTTCACGTGTTTTGTTAAATGGAGTTTCCAGCATTACAGATTTTTGTATAGACCCCAAAACCGTTTCATCTGAAAACAGAATTTAACACAAGATAAACTTAAGGGTCTCGGTGAACACAGGATTCTTTTGTTCCATCACCTACCTTGAAGCCTTTTCTAATGTCTTTTGATCCATTAGTTAGGTACTGTGAAAATATTACAGTTGCCACTCCAGCAAGGAGGAGGTGACTCCCCGCTAACTTTATGCACCCACTGGAGAGCTGATAGGCTGAGCCTGCAGCGGCAATTAACACAGACGAGCAAGCACTTGGGATCATCACTTACGGAAGCAATAAATCAGTTGTGCACCTGAACAGCAGCCTTTCAGAGCAAATTAGGCAAACTGGGTCAATAACTTTAATCATGCTGTTGTGGTTTTGGTTTTGTTTAAGCAAATAACTGATTTTATTGTTTGCAATGAACCTGCTAGCAGCATGTGCCATTCCATTGGTGGTGGTTTTATATCAGTTATGCAGAAAGCTGCTCAGATTTGCATGAATCCCATGGTTTATGCCATTATTCTCCTCCTTTGGATCTGTAGGTTTCAGTCAGTGTGCTGTGAAATCCAGTGTACTAGTAAGTGTAAAATATGCTTTTTTCCTTGAGTTGGTGTGATTAGGTCAGTGTGTCAAGCAGAATTTTTGTCCCTGAAGGGGGGGAGAAGGAAAAATGGTGTTTATGAAAATCCATACCTTATCCTCAGAGATAATATTTAGAAAAAATAGTCAATCTGTATGGCAGAAAATGGTCAATCTCTGTAGCAGATGTTAAGCCCTAATTTAAATCTTGGATTTTTTTCTTTTTGCTTTAGTAACAAAATCAAATCTTAAAAATTGTATTCACCTTTTTCCCCAAAATCCTGTAAGGGCTGAGTGATTTAAATTGTATATTTTTAATCAGAGATTTCTTTTTCACACATTTAATAATCTGACTACTGTAATGGGTTGTATCTCGACAAACTAAAATCTTTTCTTTGTGTTTGGGTTATGAGGAATCCTCAGCAACAAATAAGTCACTGTCAGTTGTGTTTTCTACCGGTCCATGCACCGTTGCCTGTAATTTGAAGGCTCAACTTTGAATTTTTGTTACCCCCAAATGGGGTACCAGTCTCAAAGTGCTGTGCTGCGAATGAAGAGACGGGACGCAGCTTGATGCAAGCAAATGTCAATTTATTGTACAGAAGCACGAGTTTTTATACGCTTTCTGAAGGTGCGCGTTTTAAACAGATCGGTTCTTGAAGCTAAGCATTGCATACTAGGCAATCCCCGATTGGTGGTTAACTGCCATCAATTAACAGCAAGGTGTTACCTTTCCTTGGTGCCAGCCGTCTCCCACCCCCCTGTGCTCTGCAAACATGCCTCATCATGTTAATTGTTGTCTAGACAAGCTCGAGCACATTCCCCTCAGCTAACTGATTGCCGCGCATGGTCCTAGTTTCCAGCCCGCTCCTGCAGTGCTGTATTTTTTCCTCCAACTTCAGCCTTCCAGAGCCCTGCAGGCTGTTCAGACCTGCCCCAGATCATTACCCAGGAGGCTGTCAGGCCTGCCGAGAGGTGTGTTGGTGACAGCCGTCCATAACCCTGCTTGTGTCCGTGGACTTTATCTGCTTTCTGTTTCCGAAAGGTCAAGCACAGGCTCTCATATTAAATACTGGGTAAAATGCAAACACTTCTACCTGAGAACGCTCACACTTTCATCTCATGTGAAAGAAACCGAAGCAGCTTGGCTTTTCCAGGGCACTTGTGGGGCAGCAGCACCGCAGGACCCGGCGTGTGGCTGCATGTGAGCAGATGGAGCAAAGCCTCGTTAGCTGGGGCTGGGGGAGGCTAAACCCAGAGAAGGAGGCTTGGGAAGGTGCCCGAGAGAGAGTGAGCCCACATAGGGCTGTGGGAGCCACTCTGCCCATGAGAGCAGTGGTCTGCGCCAGGGTGCAGGCTTGTTTGAGAGACAGCCCCGTTTTTAATTCCAGCGGTTAATGCTCAGTCTTCAGCCCCAGTCCTTTGGCGTCGCACCCCGTCGTAGGCTGCAGTTTTAGGGTAACTGCCAAGCTCACCCTGTCAGGCGGGGGGGGGGGGGCTGGGGCAGCAAGGCGTGCAGGGGGGTGCACTGGAAGAGGCCATGTGCCCACACAGCCCACGTTACCCACAGTGTGAAGCACGTGCCTGCTCGGTGCCAAGGGCCTGGCTGCCCCATGGTCCTGTGCCTCACTCCGGCTGATCCCTGTCTCCCACAGGAATCAGGTCTGCTTGGCCAACAGCTGAGCGTTTGCAGGTGTGGCTGGTTTTGGGGAAAGCTGTGGTTTGGTGGTCATATGAGGGTTAAATGTAAAAGGTTCAGTGTTGTAAATATGCTGAAAAAAACCCTATAGAAATGTCAGATAGGAGTGGGGTTTTTTTTAAAAACTTAAAGGGGCAATATTATTCCTGTCTTACAAATAAGGAACAGAAGTTTTTCTTGTAGAAGTATGTGAGAGAGATCTTGGATATCTGAACAGAGTATCACAAGAGATATATAATTAATCACTTCCTAAGAAAACAAAATGTGTGTGATTTTGCTGCTGGTCTGATCATGCCATCCCCTAGTACGCTTTGAAAACACTGCTGATGCCACTGGAGTCAGAGATTTTAGTTTTCTGCAGTTCTTGTGAAACTGGGTGGTTGCACAGGGCAGGATCGCGTTGACGCCCGGTGGGAAGGTATGGAGAGCACAGCCCCGCTGGCTCTTGGTGATCTGGATACAT
The DNA here is from genome assembly GCF_017639655.2 of Falco naumanni. Taxonomy (NCBI): domain Eukaryota; kingdom Metazoa; phylum Chordata; class Aves; order Falconiformes; family Falconidae; genus Falco; species Falco naumanni. The sequence continues at coordinate 22,179,262 of NC_054079.1, forward strand.
GGTGGTTTATGGCGAGAGGCAGTTAAAGTGGGATTCTCTCTTTGTGGTCCAGACACACGAGCTCCCTTCTGACACCCCAGAACCCCTTCCCTGCTCTAGTCACATCTCGCTTAAGCCCCCAATTCCCTAAAATGTGCCTTGCACAACAGGGTGTTGCATGTTGCGCAGGGTACCTGAGGGATCAGCCCTTTGGGGTTAGGTCCAGTCATTCACATTGCTCTTCACAGCCCCTACTTGAGCTGGGCTGAGAGATGCAACATTGCTGAAAACCTCACAGCACTTGTGAGCTGTATAATTGCTGATTTAAGCTCTTATGACTTCAGGCTTCTAGCCATGTGTTTTCATGTCCTGAGGGAAATGTATGTACAGGAAGTGGCTGTAGCTCAAGAGGAGAATACCTGCCTGAGTAAATGTAATATCAGGCTAGCGGGATGTACCATGATTAATTTGAATGTTTTTTTTTATTTCCACATGCTTGCGAGCGTATATGCATTTGCGCCCCTTAGAAACAGTGTTTATATAAAGATCACAGTTCAGCAGCATTTCTCAGCGCTGAGCAGAGCTGCCAGGGTTGCTCCCTGTGCCCCCCCAAGGCAGTAGCAGATGGTACCCACTGCATCAGCTGGGCTCACCTCTACCCGCCATGTCCCAAAGGGACTGTCTTTATCAACAGTCCTTGCCTATGAGTATCTGAATATTTAAAAGCACTTTCTGTAATACTGATTTTAGCGTTTAGGTGGGAAATTCAGAAATATATATATATTCATAATTTTTTTAATACAGTTATTTTGCTTATTTTCTATAAAGAAATTTATTGTCAGAAAAACAGAACTGATGCTTGCCAGTACTCTGCATATCTGAAGGAAGGGATAGCTTCAGCTCTGGGGACAGGTAATGAAGAGAACTGAAAGCAGTGATGCTTACCTATTTGTTGTGCTAGATAATTTTTCTATTTTGCAGCTGCTCTTTTCCCTGTCTCTTCCCCCAGGCTCACTGGGCTACTCCAGCACCAAGCACTTTGGACTGGCCTGGGGAACTCATTGCTTGAAGATGTTTAAGGGTTAAGCATTTATGAAATGACAAGGAGTAGTGAAAACTGCAGTAAATATAGGGTATGTTGAAGGGTATAACCCTTAATGCAGTCCAGCCTGCTGACAGTCCAGGGGTGGGAGCCTGGGGGTTTGGGGGCAATTCCCTTATCTACTCGTCTACGGTGGGAGCTTTTGTAATAGCTATTGTATCAGTGGCTCACAGCAATAGGACTGGGCGAGCAGTCATTCGTCTAATCCAGAGTGGCATATTCTATCTTCACATGTATGTGAATGCATATGTGTGACCATAGATTTTGAAGTATTTTATTTTGCACATACTATATCAGTGTTACTTTCCAACTTTTCATTATATATGCAATCTTTCCATATAGGCATCTGAGTTGCATCACTTGTGCAACTGGCTGGACTTAGCACTTAGTGTAAAGAAAAAAAATATCTTGTTTACATATATACTTCCCCTGTTCGTTAACTTCAAATTTCTTTAATTTTGTTTTATCAGCATTTGCATTCATCTTTGTGAAATGTCATAGCATAAGATCACATAATCAACTCAAACATGTATGACTTGAGTATCATATTTGGGATTGTCTGCAACTGGCTGGAATAAATTGCTGTGGAGAACAGCAGTAAAACTTACAGAATCACAGAACAGCCCAGGTTGGTAGGGACCCCGGAAGATCATCTACTCCAGCCTTTTGTGGGAAAGGGAGCTGAGCTGAGCTGATCTAGCACTGTGTCCAATCAAGTCTTGAAAACCTCCAGCGATGGGGACTCCACCATGTCCCTGGGGAGGTTGTTCCAGTAAATGATTGTTCTCATTGTAAAAAAATCTCTTTATGTCAATATGAAACCTTCCATGGTCCAGCTTGTATCCATTGCCCCTTGTCTTATTGGTGTGGCTGTCTGTGAAGAGACAGCTTCCATCCTTTTTGTAGCTGCCCTTTAAGTACTGGAACACTGTGGTGAGGTCCCACTCGGCCTTCTCTGCTCCAGGGAGAAGAGACCTGACTCCTTCAGCCAGTCCTTGTGTCCCCTGCAGCGTAAAGATGATGGCACATTGTCTAGGAATACTATTTCAAACTAACACAGCTAGCTGCTGGCAGGGAAGCAATCCATCAGCACCAGCAGTGGGCTGACGCTGTAGTAAGTTGGTTTGGAGATCTATTTGTTGGGAAACTAATCACTGCTTGCGTGGTTATCTTTCTGTTGCTGTAGTTACCAGTTTAGCATAAGAGATGGTGTTGTCAGAGTCTGTTTCAAGCTATAGCTTGGATGGGTTGTAATTCAAAATGTGTAGCGATAGCCAAAAAGAAAAGGAGCCATCTTTACCCTGCATCCTGGCCTTTGGAGAGCTTTGATTTCATCTTCAAAACTACTCAAGTACATGCAAACGTAACCCCTTGCTCCAGTAATGCCTGGTCACTCAGGTTTTATTTTCTCCAAAGATAAATCTGGTTGAATCAATTACAGGGGTGTCCTGTGAAGAGCCTAATGTCAATGACATCAGCTGCAGCACAGACCCAGCTATAGGTGTGCTACCAAGACTGAGGGGACAGGCACTGCTGGGGTGACAGCCTGGGAGAAAGTTGCAACTTGAAATAGCTGGACTGCCCTGAGATTTTGCATTGCTCACATGGCTTTGCAGCTGTCAAGAATAAAATACACATCACTGTTGGTATGGGTATGTTTATGTATTGGACAGCAGTGCTATGGAGAAGGTTAAACTGTGACCCCTGCCTCCTGCAAGTTGCTGCATTGACTTGACTTATTTCATTGATATTGTGCATCTTCTGCTGTCATGGGGTCACAGCTTGTCCAGACTGCTTAAGAAAACTCATTAGAATTATATGTAACAGGAGAAAACTTCTGAGATTAACAGGGTTTGGTCAGTGCTGTTATGGAAAAAACAGCTACTTCCTATGAAACTATGATCATTTTAATGGAAGTAGCTTTATTTAGAAAACATTATATAATTTAGATTAAATAACATGGTTTAATAGAATTATGCAATTAACAGGAATGAAAATACAAAGTTTAATGCACAGTTATGACCCAAGTCATACTGGCTTTCTCCTTCCTGCTGGATTATAAACAAATTTTGGATTAAAATGATGATAGTTTACTCTTTCTATAGTACTGTAATAGAATTTCATATTTAGGGGAAGAGTACATTTAAAGCAGCATAGTTGGGTTCTCTCCATAAATTGAAACAAGTCTGATCTAAAACTCATTTACTGTCTTGGAACAGAGTTGATCTTGCTTTCACGTTTGATTCCCCCGCTGCAGATTTTAAGAGGAAGAAAAATGGCATTGTTAGGTCAGTTTAACTAGACCAGAGTTAGACAGAAAAGACTGGGAAACCAGCTATTATAAACATTTTCTTCTTTTTTCCTTTGTCTCCCTTCCTAACGAATTATGCAAAATCTTACTGAATTTTAAAGCAGCTTAGGGGCAGCGTTTGCCTGGCCTCACTTAGGAATATTCTTTACTCTCTGTTCACATAATGTAAAAAGCAATATATATTACACTCTTTAATAGAAATGCTAGGAATTTACTGCATCTTGGGTTGGCGGTTCTGACCTGTTAAACCTCTGCTAAATTTCCAGAATTTACATAAATAATTTACATGGGGAAAACATTTCCCTTAGGATTAAATAACATTTCTGGTGGTGGTAAGTCTTCACAGTGGATGAGGACGCTTCCTTTCTGATCAGATAGGAGGCAAAATCCCCTATTTTTTTCTTTTATTTTTAAAAATGGACATCTTAGCTGCCCAACAAAGCACCGAGGTGTCTATGTGCTGCAGAACCACACTCAGTTAGGAAGCACTAAGTTTTCAAACTCCTGAGAGGTTGTAACAAATCCCAGGACAAACTTTGCTTCCCTGTGCAGCAGCGGGGTGGCGGGCTGGGATGGCAGAGTGAGCCCAAGAGCGGCATCATCGCCTCTGCTGTGCTTCAGTGCCCATCTTGTAGCGTTTGTACTTGCAAATGTTTACCTTTTCAGTATAAACGCAAAAAAGGACTTAGTCGTTAATGTTGTTTCAAATGTTCATTTGCTAATCGCAACTTTTGCTCTTTTTTTTAGGTAACAGGAGCCTCAGGTGACAATTTAAATTTACTGATAAAATAAGCAGGGACTACCTTTCTCTAGATATTTTTCAAAACTGTTTTACTTCTTGCATATTTGTGATAAAGGGGCTGTCGCTCAGCCCCAGGAAGAGCAAAGCCAACACTACAGCAGTTGAGTGTGGAGCAGCGAGTCCCGCAAGTGGGAATTGTTTCTCTCCTTTGCAACGGCCAGGAGTAGCAGGTGGGAGCTATCGATTGCCTGCACAGTGAATGTCCTATTGTTCTTGGCCACTGGCAAGTAGGAGCAGCCTGCGCCACCCCTGGAAAATCTTAGAGCATCGGGAGTATTGAGAATTAATTTTGAATCATTGCACAGCAAGTGAAATGGCACAAAGTGACCGACCAGCAACACAAGCCAATGGTCCTTGCGTGAGCCACAGATGGAAACCTGGCAGCTGTCTTGTCTGCCCTGCAGGACAAAATGGCTGCACAGTGGTCAGGCTCGCCCAAGCTGTGGCTCTGGCTGTCCTGCCCCGGCACCCCCTTGGCTGGTCACGCAGCGTGCAGTGACAGCATGGCTGCCCCGTGCTGCAGCTTGTCTGCTAGGGGGACTCTGCAGGGTTGTGGTGCTGTCCCACGTGTACGAGTTGGGGACCGGTTCTCTTCAGCCTCTTTGCTTTTCTCCTTTTATGCTGGAGCATTTCAAATTTAGTTCTAAATTGTTTTTTACTTCGTATAAAATGCAATCATGTTACTGTCATGCACAATAACTGCTTAGCTTCTTAATGTACTCTAAGACCATACTTTTGAAAAGAAAGAAAAAAAACTACTTATCCATGTGAATTCTGAAATTGTCTTAGAAGTTGCAGGCATTGCACCTATTGCAAGAATGGTACTTAAATGGCATAAAGTCATCAACAAAAAGAAAGTCTCTCCTAGCTCACATTCACTTGAAAAAAAACTGAGGGTCAAAATTACAGTAAAGGCCAGAAAAAATGCTGAAAATGGATTCTGTAAAAATTAGGAAATTTGATATTATGGTAAGGGGAAAAAAATAATCTTTTCATCACTAAAACTTCAGAAAAAAATCTTCAAATACTATGATTAGTTAATCATTCTCTGGTTTTTATACCTGTCTTGAAAGATGAGAGAAGACAAGTAATAAAAATTCACTGCACTAGAAGTAGGAAGGGATTAAGTGATACGGATTTTTAACCCAGCTATCCAATTTTTATTTCTGTCTTTCTGTGGACGTTTCTTACAGGTAGATGTCAAATCAGTAAAAAAATCATCCAGAAAGAGTCACAATTTGGTTTACATTCTTGCAGAAAAACATTATGCCCACAGACACGGGGAGAGAGGGCAGACTGAAAAAAAATTATGGCTATGATTCTTTACTACTTTTTTTTTCCATAAAATTGGAAAAAAGATGCAAATCAAGTTAAATCATATGCCTGGAGTCCATCATTTTTATTTAGTTGGATACTTGATCTCGTGGCAAATTATGAGAATGGGCATCAGTGTTATCAGTGTCTCGTTCATACCTGTGCTATTGATTTTCCTGAGCAAATTATTTAATTTTTTTAAATCTTTCGGCAAAATGAGGATAACAATGCTGACTGATGTAATATGGTCAAAGCTCTTGAGATCCAGCAAGGAAAGACATTTCAGAAATCTGAGGGGCTATATGCATTGAGAATAACTTACAAGCTTTAGTATTCATGTCACATTTTCATTAATAAAAATGACAAGGAGCAATGACTCAAACCTTTATTTTAGTGTTCAATTAAACACATGAAATAGCAGGCAGACTTGTACCTATGCCTCAGTCTGCTGGATGCAGCTTTTTGTACAGGTGTCTGTGTGCTGTCACGTAGCGTGTTTCATGTGAGGATATACAGAAATCGTTTCAGGGAACGGGCAGATTTGCTATCTCTATCCTAAATGTTGAAAGTACTTCATACTTGTGTCTAAAATTTTATCCTTCTCCACTGGCTGAGAAAAATCCAGTCTGGTTCTGGTACTCCTGGTAGCTCCCTGGTACTGACATGGGGGTCAGCTCGGTCCAGGGATAAGGTCTGCGCTCTGGGTTACCTCCTCTGCTGCTTTTTTTTTATTATTATTATTTCCATATGCTCGTAGCATAGGTGTACCAATGCAGAATGAAACATTTGGAACAAAATTACTTTAATACGAACTTATATAGGAATGGCATTTCCTAAGCTACGTTTCTGCTAAGTTACTGCTTGAAGTAATTCTGTCTAGAAAGTCACACCCCGGTCTTCAGTGAGAGGAGCTTTTGTTGGTTTGTTTCTTAATGATGTTTTATAACAGTAAATTGTTAAAGCTTAGTGTTTTTCTAAGGCAGATTTTAAAAACTTTTTTGTTTAAAGAGGGTGATACTGTTTAGATTTCCAGCAAGAAAGACAGCACCCCCTGCTTACAGTAATTTCAAGTACACATTGAAGAGACGAGCCCTTCCAAAAGCAGGAGGAGCACGCTCAAGCAGAGTCACATCTGCGTTCTGGTCTGGTAGGATCTGTTCTGCCACATCACCATGTTGGCCCAGACTTCTATTAAAATACCTTCATTTGCCTGTTTGTTGGCAGCACAGGTGTGTAGGTTCACTAAAAGATGCCGAATCAGCACCAGGCATGACAGGGACCTGCCCTGGCAGCACAGGCAAGGCTGTAGGTCTGGGACATGTTAGCATGGCTGCTCCTGGCCCTGCTCTGCATAATGGACTCAAAGGTTAAGAGCAGAGGGTCTCCGCATCCCCAATCAGCAGAGCTTTTCCAGGGCTAATTACCTCTTTACTGCACTGACTCTAATGTGACATGTTTACTGCCTTAACTAACAACTCATTAGCTTAGTTGATGTTTTTGTCAATATTAATTTGTTCATTTAAGCCAAGTCAAAGCTTAAACAAAGATGTCCATGCTGAGAAACGAGCAGCAGAATGACTTTTTAGTTCATCTTTTTCCTTAGCTCAGTTCACACAAGGTAGGTTTCTGTTGGAAGAAGGGTTCGCCGGAGTCAAGAAGACACTCAATATGAGTTATGCATCTTGCTCAACTTTATTAGTTTCTAACACTACTTATATAGAATCGATACACATGCATATTCGTAAAGCAAAAATATAATTGGTTAGTAGTCTCTAAGCGCGTGTGGTTCCCACACCCCTAATTATCATGACTAAAATAAGCATTCTATCCATGTAGCTAATTGTGTTGCTGTGCTTCAGCCTTGTAGTTTGTTACTCCTATATTCCCATACCGCTCCCTATCCCTATCTGTTGTGCCAACAGGCCGTGGCTGTAACAAGCTACAAAGTTACTTGGTCTCAGGATTCGAGAATAGCTCAAGGCTACCTTTCTTGTTAACTTCAGCACAGCAACTTCAGCACAATTCTGATTCCAGGCCTATTCTAATACCAGGCCTGGATTGTGCAGATCTTCAGAGATTCTAAGGCCACGCTTCTGCAGCCATTCTTCTACAGGTTTCAGCAGCAGCAATGCTAGGAGGTTTCCTGTGAAATAGGTAGGCATGTTTAATTGCAGTAATGTTTGTGTAGTCACTTCTTAATTAAGTTCTTAATATTTGAGACAATAAAATTCACACAAACTAGAGCTTCGTTGCCTGCTGTCCACTTCAAGAAGAAACTTTCAGGTTTTGTTACACATGTATAAGGGGTTAGTGTGAATGGACTAGAAAAACGTGTCAGTTGTTGGCTTTTTGGAATGCTTAAAATGACAGGTGGCTGGCTTATTTAATAAACAAAATGAGCAACTTGTAGAGGACAGTTCTGAAGACTAAAGAAAAACCTGTTAAAATCAATAGTTATCACAATAGCAAGCTAAATGAACATTATTAAGAGGTTAGAATGAGATAACGGTAAATTATCTTGAAGTGTTGCTTGGTTTTGCCCTCCTACCCATTTATATATATGTAATTATTTTTATTTAAAAATAGTCTATTAAATGAAATTATTAGTCACATTTCCTCAATAAGTGGAACCTGGATTAGAATTCAGGTATGTTGACGTTTTTGGGGACATCATTTCTCTCTTTCCCCACTACTCCCTTAAACTATATTTCTCGCTAAAAGAAAAAAAAAAAAAAAGTCTTGTGGGGAGGAGGGAGAGTTACTGAGGTTGGACACCAACGCTGTGAAGCAGTTGCAGTGCAATGTGTGTGTTAGGTATGCAGCCCTTGGAAGGGAGGGGATGGAGCGGGTACCTTCCAGGGCACCCCCAGCCCCCACCAGCTCCCTTTGCTGCCTGTGGTCCTCTGCAGCCATCATAAGGGTGTGTTGTGAAATCGCCTGGAGGGGGGAATTACAGATCTAATAGTATAACAACTCTTTAGGGAAAAATAAGGTATTAGTTTGAATTGTTTGAAGATTCTGCTCTCTGATTTGGGAAATTAGTTTGTCTTGTTATTCTAGGTTCTGCTGCCACTTTCAGTAGGGAGGGGGATCGTTGCCAGCTGTGGTTTGTTTACAAAGAGGTGACCTGAGGGGACAGTGCTGATGGCAGAGTCTCTAACATAAGTGTCTGAATGGCCAGGACACTCAAACATAACACAAATGACCCAAAATTCAGTTCCTTCACCTGCAAGAGATAAATGTTTGAGCTTGCATCTCTAACCGACCTTAACCACCAAACGCTGAGTCCTGCAAAGGTGGGAGAAGTGTCCAGCAGTTCCTGCTGAAACTCCACCATGGTTGCTCTTTAAAAACAGAGTTACAGGTGGCAAAGCAAGCCCAGCTCTTCAGTCTGGGGCTGTGGAGCCTGCCCTGGTACCAGGCGCCTCCTGCCCTTTCCGGAGAGCTGCCTCTCCTATTTGCCAGCACTCAGCATCAGCACAAGGGCAGTGCTCAAAGCCAAGCGTAGTGCTGTGGCAGCCCTGCCCCAGTGCCTGGGAAGCACTGCATCGGTCACAGTAGTAATTAAACCGTCATGTGTAGGACATGCATGAGACAAGACTGGCAGTGGGCCTAGAAAGAAATGCGCTAAAGCATGCTTTCCTATTTGAGAGCCAATTCTCAGTTTTAATTGTTTTTTATATATATATGTCTAATGCTTGTTTAGCGAGGTGTGACACTGCAGTGGTGAAAATGATAGATCTTGTGAACTTTCAGACAACTTTCTCAACATTTATTTGTGGGCCCCACTCAGGGAGATTTCTGCTCAGGTGCAGAGGGTGGTGCTGTTAAATGCTCATGTGCCGTGGAGTGTTTCTGTAGCCGAAGATCCAGGCACGGTTCTGGAGCTGCTGAGATCTGGGAGCAGAAGTGGTCACAAACATCCCATCGTCTATCCCAGGATCGAGTGATATGGAGGCCTTACAAAATTCCCTTTCCCAAATCCAGCATTCCTAATCCCTATGTATCTGACGTGGCGGAGGAGGTGTCAGTAGGATGTATATTTTCCAAGGAAGAGAAGCCCTTGCTGTAAAATGGGGCACCTGCTTCCTAAATCACCCGCACCTGGGAGCTGGCGCTGCTGAGCATCTCTGTGATGGGCTGGGGACCTTTGCTGGGCTGTCACCAGTGCGCTCTGCTCTGCTCTTCCCCCTGCTCAGCTTGTACTGGGCCAAGAGCGGGACAAGTGGGCAAATCCCCGGAGCTCCTGGTCCCAGGTTATCAGCTTGTCCATGCATGTTTCTCTTCCCGCGTTGTGGGCCAGAGCTGCCTGCCAAAGCACTGCTGGGCGTGAGCGCCGGGGCAGCTGCTCTCCCGTGGGCAAGTGGCCACACTGCTGGGGTCCGTGCTCGCCCTGGACTCGGGGAAGGGGGCACACAGCATCGCTCTTGCAGCGTTGGTCACTTCAAGTCCCCAGATGGACAGTTCACTTGGATTAAACGCCACCTCTGTCAGTTACTGAGGTGATGTCATCATAGTGCAGGGCAGGATTTTGTAATTAAAGAACAGAGCTGACTGTGCCACCTCTCCTGAGCCCTGTGCCTGCAGGCGTGTGGCACGTTTGGAAATGAGAAGTCGTTTTGGCAAGTTTGGTGACTGACTTTTGCTGTTTCTCACTCAGTTAAGCACATCTAGCATGGACTGCTTCTGGCTGTAGCTGAGATCCTGATGAAAAAGTGTGTAATCTCCACATGGTTTATTTCAGCTGATGCTTTCCCACGTTTAATCTTTTAAGCTTGTTTTTCTTAGACGCCCTTTCAAAATGACCTACCTTTTTTCTGAAAACTTTTATTACATATTACTACAGATTTTCAGGGTTTTCTTAGCAAGCGTCTATTTAAGGGAGGAATTTTATTTAATAGTTTCTTTTTGATTTTGATGTTTTGGTTTATTCTCACTTTTTGCAGAATTTTCAGGCAGAAATATTTAGGCATGTTAGAGAACTTACATGTTTACAAAAATACATTTAGTTCTATTTCTTTTGTAATGAAAACACTGTGTTTAAGACTCACCACTGGCAATATTGCTATGGGCCTGTTTGATTCAGATCACTGTACCATGCAGACTGATTCGTTCCAGTAGCAAACTGGCCGTTAGTAGGATAAAGCCAAAATACTGTAACTTTTGAGCAGGTTTTCATAATATGTGTTTCTTATCAGCGAGTATTTGCAAACAAGGCCAAATCCATTCTGCAACTCTTTTCACTATCCCATCCTCTCCCATTCTGCATGACAGGCAAGGCACTGACATTCCTGCTGCTGCAGCCGCCCAGCCCCAAGCTGCCTGCGCACAGCACCATCCGCAGAACTGCCATCGACCTCATCGGCCGCGGCTTTACTGTGTGGGAGCCCTACATGGATGTCTCTGCCGTGCTGATGGGCCTTCTGGAGCTCTGCGTGGACGCGGAGAAACAGCTTGCTAAGTAGGTATTGCTTTTACTGGCTTACAAACACTTGCATTGTTTCAGACCTGCGCATCTAGGTTTTGCAGCAGCTGCTTCAAATCCCCATGGCTGTGGTACTGGGCAAGAAGGTGGGACAAGGAATAACTTCTTGTTTCAAGTTTTGTTTTTGAACCGGTACCATGTAAATTACGATTTCAAGCCTGCTTTAGCCTGGCTCAGTTTGCAGTCTCAGGCAGCTCCTGTGGGCGATCGCAGAAGGGAGAAGAGGGTTTCACTGCAGCAGGAGAGATGGAGCACTGCAGTGCTGGCTTCTCCTGGCACTGTGGGTCACCCCCTCTGAAACTGGGAGACACCGAACACTTGGTAGGTGCTGCTTGGGGCTACACAGCATTAATCTTCTGGTCATATTGCTAGTAATTTTGAGAAAAGAAGAGCGTTAAACATTTTTTGTATCTAAAATATGTCTGTTGCTTTAACATATTTTTTTACCCTTTCTTAACTGTAAAAATGGTATTTTCAGAAGGTATTTGGTATTTCTCACCGGTGTGTGAATATGTGGATATTTTTTTTCCCTGTGGTTTTACAAGCCATCCCATCAGGATGTGAATTGTTTTGGAAAATGTAGTTATTTTATCAGGAGCATCGCTATTAATAGCATCAAGGTAACCTGTAGATTCAAGGATTGCTAAGAAATCATAAACTCAATAGACCACAGCCTGTCTCTACGGTCAGAGAATAACTTATTAAAGTCTCTCAAGATTTATATGGTATGCTGTCTTGTACCTCTGTTCTAACCTCTTTGAAATAAAATCTTCTTTAAATTAGGTATTTGGAATTGGGGTGGGGGGCAAATTTCACGAGGAAGTGTGATGCTTTGACATAAAATGCACAACAAAAAGGTAATGCTGGGTTTTGGCAGAGTTTTTTGTGCATGGAACTCTAAGTACCTATTTGTTCCACTTCTTTAAAATTACTGTAACTGTACAACTTCTAGTTATGTGTACATGGGTACGTACACAAGTTGTTGCACTTGATCAGGCCACGTACTATCAATCACACCATCAAATAATTATGGCTAAATGGGTAAGTGAAGTCATTAAGATGACTTGTGTAATAAAGGTAGTGTCTTGCCTTTTTTTAATGCATTTGGTGTTAAGATAATGGGATTCTTGAATATTAGTGCTTGGGATTTATTCAATGTCTGCAACTTTGCAGTACAGGAGTGGCTTTTTTGTTGAGTATCTGTGAATTTTTTGATCTGAGGGCTAAATGTAATTTCAGCTGCGGCCCCGATTCTCACATGAACAGTCTTTACTCACACCATTAATCTGATTAATGATAACAGGCCTATTTGCACAGGAAAGAGTTTTGCAATATAGTCCTTATTTTTATTAATGTTTGTTGTGAAATTGATCATCCTGTCTGAAATTTAGTCTAAATCCATCTGAACAAATTTTTCTGTATTTAGTTTTTATAAAAAAAGCAAACCACTTAAACGTGCAAGAGGAGAGGCTCTCATTTCTGTGTATAAATAACAAATGAAAAATCTCTGTAAGAAGTAACCATAGTAGGCTGTTTATATGAAATAAAATAATGATACTATGCTTTATGTAATTGGCTTTGAAAGCTATTTCAAGCTTTCTGCTTTTAATGAAAAACCTTGAAAAATATAAGTGGATATACATTAGTGCTGCTTAGACAAAATTTTCATTTGTAGGTACATGGCTCTTGTATAGGACCAAATTAATCCCCCGTTTGGACATACAAAACATGTAGCTCCTGCTCTAGGTGGATAATTGCCTTGAGCAAATACAAATTTCATATTTATTTTGTTGTCAGTATGGATTAATACTGTAGTATTAAAGTTCTGCAGATATCCACTTGGAAAATGACAGTTAATAAAAATATTTAAATTTAATAATAATTTTCATCACATAAAATATAGAAAATATTGATGTTTTTTCTAATAAGACCTCAGCACGTTTTTGTTGTGAAGCAAGTTTATGTTCTTAAATGCATAGGCTGTTAGAGCTTTGCAGTCTTGCATTCTGCATCCGTGCTGATGCATTGCGCTTCCATGCAAATACAAACGACAGGGTGAATCGCGATGCTGGTGTTCGGTTCAGCAGAGCTTTCCTCATCCACACCAAGCGCAGTCCACGTGCTTTCTCGGTCTGGCATCCCAAGTGCTGTGTGAAATTTCCCTAGCTTTTAAAAATGTGTTTCGTGCTTAATTTTTAATTTATGTAGTGTTTTCTACATAATATTTTAATTAGTGATGTTCCTTAAGAGTTAATCTGTAAACCACTCTGTAATTGATAAAGAATTCGTTAACAGTGAAACAACTTCATTCCAAAAGGAAGAGGGCTGACTGGTCTGTGACTTTCTTTGCAAGGTTTTTGCTTGGGGGAGGTCTGAAATAGTGTCTGAAATTGCCAAGGTCATCATAATTGATTATTTGGGAATTAATTTTACTGTATTTCTTCTCATAAAATGCAGAGGCTCATTTTAGCAGCAAGTAATATTTTGCTTGATGGCATTGCTAACATCTGTTGAGCTTTCTGGGTGTACCCTGAAGTGCGTGGGAGAGGAGGGTGTTACATGAAAGCAGGAGGAGATGTCTGTGGTACCTTAAAACTATTTTAAAACTGCATTAGGCCTTCAGTGGTCAGGTGAATATTTGTCTGCATGTAAAACAGTGTGCTCAGCAGAAGGAGGAGGTTTGCTTAGCTTACAGATGTTCTCGTTTACAGCATTGCAGTAATAATACCACTTTAGTTATTAAAAAAAAAATCCTTAAACAATTAGCCAGTTTTCCATTCTATTCTAAGGCTATTGTTTGCTAAATTACAGTAAATACTGTTCTTTTATATCTCACTGCGTGAAACTATCGAATACCCTTCTAATTAGGAAATAGTGAGGCTTTTAAATAATGTATGTATATTTTTAGTTACTTTTCTATTTTAGTCAAGGATTTGTTTTGCTGGTAGCAATGGCATTTAATGCCGTGAGCACTTTTACGTGCCCGTAGCATTCAACCTTTGCATTTGGTTTCAAACCTTACAATTCTAAAAACTGCTCTATTATCAATTAATTTTATTTTACAAATGTACTTACAAATATTTGCTTATTAACACACACATTTTAAATGCTGTGTGCAGTAAGGAACTGACCAGGGTTGTCTTAATACGATGTATGTATTTTATCATCCATCTGTGGAGGTGTTAAGGTTTCTGACTTTCTTTTATGTGATACTAAGGCAGATACTACCCATTTTATGTACCAGTTTTAATTTCCTCGAGGTTTGAAAAGAATGCATGATTACTGTGTGTTGGGGGGGTGTTAATGGAGAAATATGTACAAACTGGATTAATATTGTTATTTGTCTGAACTCCAGTTATTTCTTGTGACAAAAGAAACCAAAATGTGTTACCTTGCCAGAGAATCTCCTGAGCCCTATTGTATGTAAATACAGAAGCCAGGTGAACACGGTTCTTCAGAAAGTAGTTTTTATCTTGCGATTACATCCTTAGCTGTCATAAAGATTAGTATGACTCTATCCACAGAGCGCTGAATAAATGAATGTATTCAGCATGTAGCCTTGAGGAGCCCAATGCAATTTTCATCATGATAAATTGCATAATAAGCGAGAAAGTGATTGCTTATTAATCCATAACAAGATTTAGATTGAAAATGGCCTGTTACATTCATGACAGATACAGTACCGACTGCAGGCGGACGAAGATGGAAAGAAATAGAGCAACAATGTGTGCAGGGGGTTAAGTGTGCATCTTACCCTCCTGGTGCCCTGCTGAGCTGCCCCTTTTTGTGCCTGATTTACTGTGTACACAATAACAGCACACAGCTGCCTGGCTTCTCTCCCTGATGTTAAGAATGCTTTATGAAAAAGCTTTTATGTCAAAGCTTCTGCTTTAAAAAAAAAACAAACCCTTCACATTTATTGACACACAAAAAAGCAGTGTTTTTCTTTTTTCCCCTTCCAAATTAAATATCTGAGCTGTTATCCAAAACTCTAGTATTTATAAGTCCTCCACTCTCCCAGTTGATGCTAGTCCCTGAAGGTTATACTGTACTAGCCTGCCATGCCGAGTGAAACTGCTCGGTTGTGAGGATTAAGAGTATTTTTCTGGCATTTATTAGGGTTTGATTTCTTGGCATGGATAACATGGATCATGGCTGTACATTATTTTTGCTCTTTGAATTACAAGCTACAATTTGATATGGATTATGATAGAATATGCTACAACTGGCAAGTTGCGTTCTAATTGATCCGTATGTTTTTACATATATGCACGCACTAAAATAATTAGGCTGTGGGAAAACTTTCCTATACTTTTATGTTCTTACAAATTGTATCTGTGGAGCCGTAGGATATATAGCAGGGACGTCCCTAGTCTTCCAATACAGTGTAACGTTTTTAGAACACAGCCTAAACAATTGCTGAAGTTGAGGGTTTAAAAGGAGAAATGTGAGCTGGGTACTTGGTCCTAAAGGTGATGCGACATGCTGCCACGTGCTGCCATACAGAAATGACTTAAACCTGGAAACAGCAGGGATGTGTGTCCATGTCAGTTCTGGTTTAGACCCTGGATTCCAGGAGGCAGGAGTGACCTGCAGCTGTATCACCTGATGAGCAGGGGTCTGGTGGCACCCACAGCCCCTCCGGGAGCTGAGGAGGAGTACTGTGCTTGCTGGCTTTATGCCACAGAGGGGCTTCGGTTCCTCCTGTTCGTTTAGCCATCAGTTCAAGGCTGCCCATATAAACAAGGGTGGTTTTGAAGTGTATCGATGTAGAGGTTTCTGTTAAATGAGCTGGGATATACCCACCTTTCCTTCTCTCCCCCCCCCCCCCCCCCCCCCCTTCCACTCACCTCAGAGCATCAAAGCAAAGTCTCCAAACAGAGGAGAGAAAAGGGGCTGAATGTCCATTGTGCAGAATAGCGGCTTTCTCGAAAGGTGAGATGGCCCTACACCCTTCAAAAGATCCCTGTGGAATCACATCCTTTGTGAGTTCCCTCTTGCATCTCTCTGCGACCAGCTGGGTCAGCTTCCTGCTTTGAGTCCAGTTAGCAAAGAGATCCTAATCAGAATCGTTAGCATATATGCTGAAATTTCACATTCTTAGTCCCATGAAGTTTTTTATCTGGCACTGCTTTGTGGAAGTTGTGAGATGTAGAGATCCAATTGCTACATTTTCTATTCATTGCCGTTAAAATCTTTTCCGTTTACCTTCAGCTCTTCGCAGGTAGCTTGTTGTTTTTCCACTTCTTTTAAGAATCAGCTTTTTAAATATACCTTACTTACTTTTTGTAAGTGGTGAAGTACATAAACATGACTCTGAAGTTGTAATAGCTTGTGCTACACCTGTAAACAAGTTACCTGTTTTAAAAGTCTGTATTTCATTGGAAGCATTATTCAAATAGTGTATTGGTTTCCAAAAAACTGAAGGTGTTCGGATCACTGGTGTGGGGGAGGTTGGTGATGGATTTGGGAAAAGAGAGGACATCATTCCCTGGTGATGCAGGATACTGGCCACTTAGAATCAGCCTTCTGGAAATGAGCTAAAAGGCATAAATCAAAAGCACAAATAAAACCAGTAACAAATCCAAGTTTTTTACTGCTGTTTGCAGGTAAAATATTGTCTCTGGTGTTAAAGACACACGTTACAGGACAAGCTGCATCCACTTTGTGTTATGTGTACAGAAACAATTCTTCAAATGTCAGCTTACAGTGCAGTGAGAAGTCGGAGGGCAGGATGAGGACAAGAGGGACAACACATGCTGCCGGCTCTTGCTGCACATACAGAAGTCCTAAAACTCGTCAATACAAGAATAGAGGTCTGGGTGTGAAAGCCAGAATTTCCCTCCATACATTACTTTTGCATCTGCTTTGGTTTTGTTCTGGGGTTTGGTGCGGTGTGCCTGTCCCATCGTGCAGGGCTTTTCGAGCAGCTGGCCCAGCCCCGGGGTGGGGGTGTGTGTGGTGTTAATCTCTGCCCACATACTACCACTGCTGAGCCATGCTAATGAATTAACAAAAAGCCTGTTGCTTTTCAGGAAAATGCACACTTTACCAAACACCCTGTAAGGAAAAATACTGCTGGCAGAAACACGAAGTCTTTTTAGAGGAAAAAAAGTACTGAAGCACTGGGGGATTTGATTGCTTTTGGTAGATAATGAGCCCACCTGAAAGCCTGGCTTCGATACCACTTCCTTCCCAGTTCGTCACTTCTCTCTGTAACGTCTGTACAGGATTTTTTAAGTTATATGCAAATGTGGTTTTACAAGTAGAAGGCCAAGGAGGACTTTTTTATTGTTGCAGAAACTTTATTGGTTTTCAAATTCGGTAGTTTTAATGCATACAGTGGAGGTGAGGAATGGGGAAGAAAATTATAGTAAACTTTGGTTTGTGTTTATGTGAATTCAGGTCTGTAGAACAGTGACTGATCCATACCTCATCTTGTTTTGCTCTGGAAACATGGTTAATTTGTCAGAGAACGCTTTAACCACCCTGAAGTTCTTTGTTGCAAAGGATTCAATTTGTAAGCTTTCACAATATTAAATCGGATATTGCATATAGAAATATTTTTAAAGACACTTAAAGAAATTAAGAGAATGTGTTGTCCTCTATAGACACACACACCCCCCATCTCTCTCTCTCTCTCAGCTAAGTAGTGTAACTGTTCAGTTACCACATGCTACCCAAATCCTCTACAAAACCATTAATAGGCTTTGCAATAAGCTAGTTGGCTTTGTAACTTCTGTTACTCTTTGATCTTTTACTGAATTTTTTGGTACAGGGGAGGTGGAACCCCTTCAAATAGTGGCTGAGAGGAGATTCTCAGTGTGCCCAAGGAAGTGCCATGTCATGCTTATTTTCTCTTACTCGTGTTTGCACATGTGGTTTCGTGTTGAAGTGTTGGGGGGGGGAAAAAAACACCACCTCTAGTGCTCTCCATCCTGGCTCTGAAAATGTAGATTTCCTCCTGCCTCAGTTCCAGAGAATGTCATTATAAAGTTTGCCATAGGAAACGTCAGAATAACTTCTGTTGAAGATAAATATTTTTTTCTGGTTTAGCCTGAAAGAAGAGAAGCTCTCAAATGTTAATGTCACAAGGTGAATAGATAGATTAATACAAATAATTTTGGAGTTTAAGGTAACTGATGCTTTTGCTTGCCATTTTGAGTTAGTGGGTTTGGACTTCACCTGGGCTTTGTGGCACACATGGTGGAAATGCCGCGCTGTATTGTTTGGGGTGCCCAGAATACAAGATGTGTGTGTGCTGTGATTTCCATGTCTCTGGGGTTGTTTCAGTTTCTTATTTCCCTCATTTATTTTCAGAGCAAGTTGTGTCTGACTCTGTTTCCAGAGCAGAATGAACTTTGTTGACCCTGGTAAAACAGTTTTTAACAGTTTGAAAGCACATAGAGATGCTAAAGGAATAGAAGTGTGGAATGATTATACTGTTCTCCATGCCTCTGCTGTTGTTTTCTGTGGCTTGCCCACCGTAAGGGTTGTTGGTAGCTTTCTGGTTGAAAGAAGTCTTGAGGGTCCCCTGAGGTGCAGGTGAGGGCTAAGCCTGCCAGCCCAGTGGGTCCAGAGGAGTGAAGAGAGAGATCTGTTGGCCCTCGCCCCTCAGGTGTGCTGAGTGAAGCAGGCACAGCCAAACCTCCTACCCACAGTGTCCGAACTCCAGTGCAGGGGTTTGGAGCAGTGCGCTCCAGTTCAGCCATGCTAATAGCGTCACATGTGTAAAATGAATGCAGCAGAAGAGCTGGCAGTGGCAGCTCTTACTTAAACGAGTAATCCTCAGGCAGTGGTGGGACGGTGCGGATGCATGCAGGCTGCGGAGTGAGAGCCAGTTATGGCTGCTGGTGGTGCAGAGCAGCGAGCAGCTTCCTGCCGCTCGACTGTCACTGCTGCGCATTGCAACGAGCCATAACTGACTGTCCGCGGCATTTAGAAACACGTGGTGTTCTTCTGAAACTGCAGATTCAAGATAAGATTATTTCACCAGACTAGTACTCATTGTATTGAAGGTATTTTTATCTCACGTACATCTGCCAAAGTATTAAAGCATCTGAAATCACATTGATAGCAAAGAAAGCTGCAGATGCTATCTTCTTTCATGTAATAAAACTATCTCATATTGTTAAGGTGTGCTTGAATGTCATAGTTGCTTTAGCAAAAAGCTTCACTTTTATTAACATTCAGCATTCACATGTACTTGCAATATCACCAGCTAAGATGTTGGAACGGCTTTAAAACTCGGTGCCTCTGTGTGTTGGCCGGTTAGTGCTGTTCACTTCCACATGTCTGGGAGCATAACCTTCCTGTGCCTTAGGAACAGCAACTGCTGCCCATCTTGTCTGTAGAAAAGTACTTCCTTTCCACAGGAAAAGAGTAAGCCTATAGATGTTGTTTACAGGTTAATGCTTTTTTTGTGCATGTTACTTAATCTCTAAGTAAAATAACAAAGAAAAAGGATAGCTGAAGGAGGGCTTTCAGTGCAATTCCATAACACAGCTTTTCATGACATAGTAAAATCCATGTGGAATTGCCACATGCTCAAATGGTGCGCTGATGCCAGGGGTGAGCAAAAGAAACTTACCTTTCTTTTGTTTTGTCTTTATTTAAAAAAACAGAACAGAACACTTCTAGGGCTCCTGCTTGGTAGAAGTGTGGTCATGGCAGCAGGATTGATCAGACTATATGTTACAGGAGAACTTTACAATATTTTAGAGCTGGCAAACTGGTTTGTGATTTCTCTTTCCATGCTGCAACAGTCATGTTGGAGAACATTTCCTTTGCAGGGTAGGTTGAGCACATCAGGTTAATTCCAACACATGCTGGTTCCCAGGTATTCCTCCCCTTCTGTAAAAGCAGAGTTCCCTATCAAAGCACGTTCACCCCTGATCTCCCCATAGCTCTTTCCCCACCATTTCTTCCCCCTGCACCGCTGTAGTTTCCCTCGGTGAAATGTCCTCTCCCGGGGAGACCCGTGTGCCTGCAGCGCATCCAAGTCAGCGCTCAAACACTGCCTTGCCACCACGCAGCTCTTCCCAAACCTGTAACCCTCAGCTCTGAGGGCCTTGCAGCACTCTTGAATTCTGTACTCTTGCGTTTAGACACACATTGGATGTATCGTTATGTATTAGCTTAATTTGTTGAAGGCACAAAGTTGTTAGCTTGGAGAGGTACCCATGTCCTGGGCCCGGGGGCTGGGGGCTGCGACATTCTGGGTGGCTGTGGGAGGGGGTGCAGGAAGGATTTGTAGAAATGCTGGATAATGTACAACTAGCTTAACAAAATGGGGCTCTGCTGTGATGTATACAACAGTGACGGTTAAACCAGTATGATTTTAAGAAAGGAAGTTTTCAGACAAAAATTAGTCGATGTGGTGTCTTTGTCAGGTACAGATGCTCTCAATTACCAAGTATCCGATTGTGGTTTTGCTCGGTGCAGTTGCTGGGTGCTTCCTTATTGTTTCTTGTGTTTATTTTGTCATAGCAAATTAAAAGCATTGTGTACAGAAAATTTAGGTGCCGCTTGCTCCCTTACTGTTATTCAAGGAATTGCTGTTAAAACCTCAGCGTTAGAAATTCTGAAGAGCTTTTGAATAATTTCCACAATTAGGAAGCATAAGGTACGGGGTTGTCTGTCATCTCATCATGCTGCTGTAACTGAGTCATGCAGTGAAGAAGATCAAACAGAATAAATTTGGTGGGTTTAGTTCTTCAGGAAGCTTCTTGCTTTCCTCTCGTATAAGCAGTGCTTAGCGGAATTAAGGGGAATGAGTACGAACAGGGTATTTTTTAGCCTGCGTTTAAAATATCATAAAAGAATAATTTTTCAGCCTGTGTTTAAAATATCATAAAAGAATAAACCATAAATTCTTGGGAAGATGTTCTGTGTTTGCGTTGTCCTCAGTTAGGTGATATGTATTCAGCACATACAGATAATTTGTTAACAAGGCCTTTTTAACACTTTGGACAGATGCACATACTGTTTTCAATCTTCATGGTTAATTATTCAATTTTGTATTTGATGATAGAACACCCTGACTCCTAATCACTGCTCATTGTTGGAAGCCCATTATATTCTGTTTTAGTGCTCTCGTTGACCTTGAACTGACATTATAAGCTGTTTCTAATCTTTTCACTCTATATTTCTAATGCTCCTTTTCTTTCTCCCCTCTTTGTCTGGTGCCCATTTAGCATCACAATGGGGCTGCCCCTGAGCCCAGCTGCCGACTCTGCCCGATCTGCGAGGCACGCTCTTTCCCTCATCGCCACCGCCAGACCACCCGCCTTCATCACCACCATTGCCAAGGAGGTGAGCGGGGCCACTCGGCAGCTTTTCCTCCGAGCTTCGAGGCTCCAGGCTTACGAACAGCAATAGAGAATCAAATCTCTCCCTTCCTCCCCAAAAAAGGGAACCAGCAAGTGTAATATACTTGTGCCTGCAGATATCAGAATCACATGTAATTGACGACAGGAGCAATATTTACCTGAGTGCGATGAGTTCTGTCTTAGTTTGTTGTATTCTGGTTATATAAACTTCCAATAGCAATTTGTAAAATCCTGCCTCCTTTAAGCAGCGCACACATGACCCCATTAAGTATGAATTAAAATTGAGTGGAGACTTAGCTGTGGGGTTTGCAGGGTGAGGAGGAGGGGACACTGCTGTGAGGTTTGTGTTGGCTGGGCACAGTAGCCCGGAGCTTTGGCTGAGCTAAAGCAATAGGATGGGAGATGGTCAGTGGCCAGCCAAAAAGAACCCTGTTACAAAGCAGCCACCTAATACCTAAAAAAAGATGTACAAGTGCATGGAAATGATGTAATGAAGACCCAGGCATTTCCTTATCTTGACCTTTAGTTCTACGGGATTAAGATTTACTTAAAGGAGATGAATCCTTGTTTAAAAACTTCCTCAAGGATAACCATTGGTGGCTCTACTGATGATGAGTAACAGGGGAGGGAGAAATAATCCATAGGTCTCAAACTAAAGCCAAGCATTCTGTACGGTACAGGCTTCCTTAATGTAACCCTGCTCTTTGGTAGGTGCACAGGCACACTGCCCTGGCAGCAAACACGCAGTCTCAGCAGAATATTCACACCACCACCCTCGCTCGGGCTAAAGGAGAGATCTTGAGAGTCATTGAGATACTTATTGAGAAGATGCCTACCGATGTTGTGGACCTTTTGGTGGAGGTAAGGCTGTTCCACCAGATCTGCTTGTGGGTTTGATGCAACAGTAGATAATGTGTCAGCCTGGAGTCAAATTGTAGATTTTCTTTGTGTGAACCATAAACCCTTTTGTGTGTGAAGAGGATTTGTTTGTTTTATACCATTCAGCTCATTTTTTTTGAACTTTAAAAGCTTAAATTGAATTTAAATTGCATTAAATTGCATTGCTGGGGAAAAAAACCCAAGCAAGAGAGCTTGTGCTCATCACCCTGGTACTTGAACGCACTGGATGTTTTTATCTGTTGCGTTCATTGGTGCTTATGTGTATTGCTGAAGAAAGGTACAGATGTTGTAACAGGTTTGTAACTTTGATACTGATGCCTGGAGGCCTTTTTCACACCAGAGGTACTTACAGAGCTCCAATAGCTCATGTTTATGGGCAGTTTGTTGGTTTGTATCTGTTCATGGGTACTCTGCATGGTTCCAGTTGCCAGTACCATTGCTGTTGTGAACTCTTATCATGTGCAGGACAGTTCTGCTTTGCTTCATCCCAATTGGATTTTAAAGTTAGGTATCAAAGATGCAGTGGGGCACAAAAATTCTCTATTTTTGCCTATTAGAACTTTTATTATGAAACATAAAATACCATATGTCAAATGATTCTAACTATTGTTTCCAAGGTTATGGACATCATCATGTATTGCCTTGAAGGATCTTTAGTTAAGAAAAAGGGTCTTCAGGAATGCTTTCCAGCCATCTGCAGGTGAGCTCTTCCTCCAAGAATACTGTGAAATAAATTGCAAGGTCACCAGCAGGATGTATTTCTTTCTTAAGAATGAAACAATCTTTTACATGATGCTTGCACCTTAAAATAACAAATGTGAAGAGTGTTTTTAGTTCACCTATAAGCTTTTGTAGGCTTTTAGTTCTCTACCACATCTGACAGAAATGCATATCAGCAAAGAAAAACACTAACAACTCCTTGAAGCTGGATATTTTAAAAAGTCCAAAAAGAGGAAAATGTTGTGTAATCTCGTGAAAAACTCTGTCCTGTTACCGCTCCATATATTGTAGCTATGCCATTGGAACAGCCACACAAGCTGAGCAGCTTCCTCCAAAGGATTTATCTCAGTCTATGTTGTTACAAAAATGAGAATAATGTACTTGAGTAACAAGTTAGATTCCAATATGCACAATCTGCCTGGGTGAATTAATTGTCACCATCAAAGCAACTGGGGAAAAAAGAAAACATTGGGAGCAGAAAACAAATATGTGGTTTGAGGGGTGAGGTGGTGTTCCCAGACACCCCATGGGGTGGCTTGCAGCAATGCCTTGCAGCCAACTGCCGTCCTTTAGTGCATCCAGGCCAAGCCACAAGCAGCCAGTGTAAGGTGTGTGTCAAAGCAAGATTTCCCAGTGTGCTGAGGACCCAGGGCTTGTCAAAGCTGGAGCCCTTTACTTGCATTTCAAGGTCTGTTGTCAGGAGCACAGCGCTTCAGCAGAGCATGCTCTCGTACCAGGAGTTCAGCCAAATAACAAACACACTTTTCCTTCATAGGAAGTTTAAGCCTAACTCCATTTTGTCCTCCAGAACATCTTCTAATGGAGAATTTTTATAATAAATATTATTTCCTTTATGGCAATAGCTAACTGCTGTAATCCGCCTAGTAGCTGGCAGTAGAGCATAGTTATTGGAGGAGACTATCTCCTGACCAGGCACTTCCAAGTCCTTCTGAGCTGTTTGCACAGGTGCATAGCAGTGCCATCCCATAGGAAAGGTCAGTGAAATGGAGATAAGAAATAGAAAGTACCAAATGCCTTTGTGGAATAGAGCCTTGCTTTTGCTGCCCTGTCACTGTCTCCCAGGCGTCCTCCAAGGGAGTGGGCTGCACACAAAAGCTTTTGTTGTAGGCAGCGAGTAGCGCCCTCACCCTTGTGGTAGGAGCCTGCCCTCTCCCTGGATTTTAGAAACTTTTTTTGGATGCTCACACTGGATGCAGGAGATTCAATTGAAATTAAACCTCACAAAGCATAGAGAGCACTGCTGGTGACTTAGAGCTGCCCTGCACTCTGCAGCATGTGGAAATGTCTTGGGCAGTGTTTCAAACTATCTGTGGTGCTGGGCAGCTCGGTAAAATCACATGGATGAATTTGCACAAAATGATAGGGAAAGAGAAGCACGGTGGCTGTCCTGTGCTTGCATTGTTGATGACCCGGCAGTTCGGAGGGTGCCGAAAGGCACGAGGGGCTGTTCAGATGCTGGCCTCTGCTAACCTTCACTGGGAGTTGAGCATCGTCAGTTGTTTTTTGTCTTGGGCTCGTTCTAATTCACTCCTAAAATGGTACTTTCAAATAATAAAATGTGATTGATAAAATGGGAACATTTACAGTATCTTTAGACTACAATATGTCCCAGTTATACTATTAAACTGGTACAACCAATAAATTATAATAATCATCTGTCGACCATTACATTTTAATTTAATGAGCTATTAAAATATTGAACAGTTTCAAGAAAAGAACAATTACCCTGTTGATGGGTAGGATACTGATAGAGGTTATCTTCCTTCTTCCTGATGCTTTAAAAGGCTTACCTTAAAGCATAAATGCAAGCGTAAGTGGGAATTAGTTAAAAAATCTCCCTAGTCCTGTTGTATTTTTATAGTGATACATTATCTTAAAGTTTTGCTAAAGTACTAGTAATATTTCCTATTCTACATAGTTATAACCGTTGTAAAAATGACGCAGCACCCCACCAATGTGATCATTCAGCCCAATGGAAATTTTCATCAGATTTTAGCAAATGATTGAATCTCTGGAGAGATTCCCTGTGGAAGTACTCTGACATAATCCAATTGTTAATTCTTTTAATATCCCAGTGCCCTTTCTGCTGTACTGCGTTATTTGCGCACCCCTGTTGTGGCCAGATCATTCGTGTGCCTTGGTGCTTGCTGTGCAGGCTCTGCTCCCTCGGAGGATGTTGTGGAAGTGCCTTACTCAGGGCTATAATGGCAAACGTTTGTTGTGCCTCTGCGGTCTCTTGGAAGTGATGTTCCCGTTTCAGCAGAACATTAAACCCAGGGCTGGGAGCAGCAGTGTGCTCGGTTAAAGTACCTGATTATCATTCCTCTGGGGTTTTCAGCTTTTTTTCACTGTTGTACAAATGTAGCAGTCATGCTGCTTATTGCTGTGAGCGTGACTGACTCAGTCCTGATGGGTGGCGCTGAGGTAAATCTATCGCTGCAGATGGTTTTGGATATCAGATCTCACGTCGTGGGATTACGGTGTCTATTTGGTTTTCCCTTAAGTGTTATTCTTTATAGAGAATTGTACTTCCTTTTGGCATGTGCTATACAAACCCATTTCTTATCACAATAAGTACTGAAGTACAATGCAATGACTATGAAATATTTCTCGATTTCTTTAAAATTGGAAAGGGTAACATTGAAGGCTGCAAAATCCTGTTTGATTCGAGCGTTTTCCAGATTCAGCAGTTGCATTGCAGCTGAGTGGTCCCCGATGGACTCTGCTTGGTCAGGTCATGTATTTAGTACAGGCTGCCAAGTTCAAGCGGTCTGTGTCACGGCATAGTCTCATACGGGAAGATAGATTAAATTTAAAATAACAAGTGGGTTTAATATGTCTTTTTACTAGGGAGTAGCCTTACAGGAAGAGCGCAGATTTTGAGGATTAGACAAAGTGAGGTTGTACAACAAATTCCTATGCCCTGATGATTTCTAGGATTTTGGAGAGTATAATTGAAGGAATCAGGGTCCATCAGCTGGAGGTGCTGTCGTGATAATGCTCAAGGGAGCCTGAAGCATCAGTCTGTAGAAGGAAAAGAAAAAAGAACAAAATGTGAAATAGGACAAGAGAGTATCAAAATTATAATCCAGAACCCCTCTGCCTATTGCAAGATGCTGAAGTTTGAAATTAAGATTTAATGAAGCTGTGATGTTAATGAACAAATTCATTTTGATGAACATTTAACATTTCAACTTAGAATGTTAATTTAAAGAAAAAAAAAGTTGTATAACCTCTTAGATACTTCAGCAGTCACTAATTCAGGTTTTAAAGCAGTTGATGAGCCTTCACTGAACCACAGTGTTGCTGCTGCTGGCTTTTCTAGTGCCAGCATAAACCCCAGCCAGCCCAAGCAGCCCCGTTCCCAACTGGCCAGTGTGCTCACTGTTATTTGGAGGAAGAAGTAGTATCATTTTCCTGCGAAGCCCTTAACCCAGCTTGTTCACACCAAGTTTCTCTGCAGAGCAGTAATGGGGCAGCACCCAGGGCAGGGTCTCCGTTAAGATGCCGCCAGTGGCTGTGGCTGCACCAGCCAGGCTTGCAAAAATGAGTTTGTAGCATAGTCTAAATGTATGCTGGCATGTCATTCTCTATTGAACTCAACCATATGGAGGTTTAGAAAGGGGTGCAAGGGCTTAAAATATTTAAATCTCTGTGTGGTTGTAGCAATGCTAGGCTAACTAAAAGATAAAGAATTAAGCTAAAGAGCTGACAACTGTATGTCAATTTAAGGGGTAATTTTTTTTAGAAAATTGAACTGAAAAGCATCTATTTCCGTGAAGCCTTTTTCCCCCAAAACCCTCTGTTGTTATGTGGTCTGATGGATTCTGCTTTTCAAAGAAAAATACTGACTCTGCGCTCTGTCTAAATGGGCATTTAAATGCAGTAAGGAGAGAAATGCTGTTTACTTATAATAATATGTGATATTCTCTTTCTAAATCTATTGGAGGAGACAAGCAGACTGTGCCCATTCAGTAGTGTAATAGAATTAATGGGAATATAAAACAACTTATATGGAAACTTTCTGTTGTAATCCTTTTTACTTGTAATGATCAAGCAGCGTGTGAGGGATTTTTTCGAAGTGTATATATAAAAATCCTGAGTTTGATGGTTATATAAAATAGCCTTAAAAATTTATCCCCTTCCCTGTTCACCTGGGGGACCAGTTTAATTGTGCAGGTGTTTGCAGTTTGACATGAAATAGTGAAAAATGTGAATGCTCTCTTAGTACAGTCTCATGCCTTCTTCACCATGCATGGGGGGCTCTAGACCCTCCTGTTTGTACCTGTTTGCCCTCAGCATTATTGCTGTTCTTATGCCTGGCTCCTTCCTCTCCTGCTCCCAGGCTATTTGCCAACAGCTTTTGCTTTTTTTCTAAGCGCTCCTTTTTTTCATCTTAATAATAAATGAAAAACTATTATTATTATTGAATAATAAGTAAGCTGTGTTGGTGCCACTGACCAAAGGAATATGAAAAGCAGATTGTGATGAGGCAGATGCTGGCTGCAAAAGAAGGTAGCAGAGATGGTTTGTGGCCTGGAAATATTTCCATATCCCAAGAAGAGGGAGCATTAAAAAGCTGCCCATCATCATCCTTGTATGCTCTGAGAAGGGAGGGTTCTACGCTGACCACAGCACGTGGCCGTATGGGCTAGTATGTCTTATGGCCTGTGGGCTCTCGTCAGGGGCTTTGACATTCACCATTGACACTCAATATTGTCTGGCCGTTCCAGGTAGGGTAAGAGTTAGATGAAATAACTGGTGTAGCTGAAGTGGGGTTTGTCTTTGTCTTGTCCTCTCGAGTGGGAATTACCAGCAGAGCTGTCAGGTCTTTTACGGTTGGCACCTTCCCTTTGGTCTTGCCTGAAGTCATCTACGTCCCTCTGCTGCAGAACCTTCCCTGCACAGGGGCAGGATGCAAAAATGCATCTGAGCTACTTACTCTTGCCCTTTCTCCCGCACAACAACTGATTTTATTTCTTTTTCTTTTTTTTTACTGTAACACCATGTTTTGTGCTGTTTTTCTTCCTGACTGCCATCCTGCACTGTAGAAACAAGTGTATCACACCTGTGTGAGAGCAGTTGCTATGGTACTCTCGGAATCCTGAAGAACAGGGAGATAGATTACTGCAGGATTTGTTGTTTGAAGCCATAAATATTGTCAGCAACATATTTTTATAAACTGATTCTGGAGATCTCTGGCAGACTTTATTATAGTAAAATTTAACTGTAAAATTAAAATGTAATTGGAAGTGCAGTCAGCAGTTTTCACAGGTCTGCTCTCCCTTTTCTAAGAAAGGCACAGTGATCTTCCCAAAGATTTTTATTTGAAATAAGGATTTTGTCACTCTTGTGCTTCAGGGTATAGAAATTCCTTGAATTTTGCAATTGTTTGAATTCAAATCGATGTCATACAGCCACACTGGACGTTAAGGACAATTGCAGGCTTCTTGGATCCTTTTCACCTGAAGGATGTTACTGGATTAGAGAGCATTTGATGAATTTTAATTTGCTTTTTTTTATGCCAATCAAAAAATTATGAGTTTGCGTATTTTTCCCTACACTTTCTCTCAGTCTTTCTCATTTCATTTTCAAGGAAAAGTGCTCTGAAGTCATTCAGGGTGTTAGATTATCTTGTTTAACCATTTGACATGCGGCATTATTGTGGTGTGCCACTATAAACAAGATATGCACATGGACATTCAGGGAATCTGGTGATTATCACAGATTATTCCCAAACACAGTGGAAGTGTTGAACACTGTATAATAAAAATAAATAAATCTGATCTGATTCTGTGGTGATGCAGCAAACATCAGTTGGCTTTGCTGAATGCCAAGTATGAAAACTGGCAGCTGATGGATTTTTGAATCAAATCTCTATTCTAGCACTAATGTTAATTACCCAGTGGCATTGCAAATTAATTTGAACATCATGCAGGCAGGTCAGATCTCACCTGTTACTTGTTATAATGTTCAACTCAGGTTCTACATGGTCAGCTATTACGAGCGGAGTCACAGAATAGCAGTGGGAGCTCGCCATGGTTCAGTGGCCCTCTACGACATCCGGACTGGGAAATGTCAGGTAAATAAATCATTGTGATTTCCTCACCATAAAGTGTGGAAGTTATTGAAAGAAAAGAGCAGCGAGCTCTGCATCAGTTGACATGCTAAGATGCTGGAACATTATGGATAATGCTGAGGGGTTCAATAGTTTAATGAAGGACTCCAAGTATATAGAGCCCTACTGTCTTCATTCACTGCAACTGAATGAGTGCCACAGATGGGTTAATAATGAAAGCCTAAAGTTAGGTGATACCCCTGCTATGAAATAAATGAAAAATCTGATTTTTTTTTAAGTTAGGTTTTATAGCAGGATACTTGCCTACTGTAGAAGTCACAGAGAAAATCCACTGAGGGGTTGGTTTTTCTTTTCCTAAAACTCCTTTCTGCAAAATGCCGTGATGCTTACGTTTGAGGTATTTACAAATTTCTGATGTTAAATAAGATACATATTTTCTTACCAGTTACCAGTGACCTAGAAGAGGATATACTTAAGGATAATGTTGAAATGAGTGCCTGGAATTAAAAATGTTTAAATGACAAAGTATTTGCCTTGTCTTTTCAGAAAAATTCTTTGCTAATGTTCTTTATTATTCCTTGTACTATGTGATCAGCTATTATTTCTTATTGAATTTCAATAGTCCTCATGTAAAGCTTGGGTAAAATATCTGTATTTTTAATCTGCCTTATTCTTTGTGTGTGTGTGTAAATATATTTTTTGTTGTTGTTTCTAAAAGCTGTTATCTTTAGTCCTTAGAAAATTTGCACTATAGAGAAGGCAGCATAGATTCATTCCTGCTAGATCCATTGTTAGAACTGCGTGCTTAGGTGTATGTGGCTGGTTCACTTCCTGTTCTGAAATTTTGGGGTTTATTTCCCAAATCTAGTAGCTGACAACATTGTATGTTCTGGTATATTTTGTTTAGACAGCAGTCCTATGGAAGCTAAGATGGCCAGATTTGTTTTATAAATAGCTGTATAATGCAGGCAGATAGGAAGTATGGAATGCTCTATCTTGTTTTATCTTAAGTCATTTGGATCATGATTTATTAATTGAACTACAAAATGGGTCCACAAGAACAGCTGTGTATTGATATATCCGATGTCACTGAGCATCTTTACTGTCCTGCAGTCCTAGCCAAGATGACCATGGTGCTGCAGAGCTGTGCGTATCCCTCTTTCCAAATAAGTTTCCTTGATTTTGCAAGGAGCCTGCACGTGTCGTGTGACTTTTTTCTGCCTACTCAGCAGCTGGTGTGATGAAGCAGCTGAACATCCCCCTGGTCACAATTCCTTTTGATGGGCATCACCACACTGAAAGTGGAGAGTGCAAAGTCCAAATAAGTCTGTGAAGCTTTGGCATCTCAAAGCAATAGCTAATTCCTGATGCTGTTGGAGGGGGACAGGTAAAGAGCACAACTATACACTGCCTTACATTTCTCTTTTCAGAGCACAAGGAGAGTTGGTAACAAAACCCCTCCTTCCATTTAGCAGCAGCATTTAACCAGTGCTGTCATCCTTGTGCTTTTAACTTAGTTTAACGCATGCTTCAGCTAGCGAGCTGGCTCCTGGGTGAGCAGAGGAGCTGTTATGATAGCGGGTAATTCTGGCATGGCTGCCTGTGGCGCATGAGCTCAGGTCGGTCTGTAACTCCTCTTACACAGCCTGGGACCCACGGCAGCTCGGCAGGAGCCTGGTGGTGCTGGTGGGCAGGACAGCGAAGGTGCTTACAGCTGCACATGTGTATGGGGCTAAACCTTCTACAAAAATCACCCAGCTGGCTTGGTTTGCCCTTGGTTTGGCAGGCTGCTAAAATACCCTCTTTTTCTCTTTTTTACCTTTTCCTTTGGTTCTTTTAAAGTGAATTCTGTGTAATAATGACCAGCTGTTTGAAGGGGATTGTGCGTAGCTGATGTTTGCCAGCCTTTTCTCTGAAGCGCACTATGCTCCACGTCAGTCTCACCTCGAACTAACTCCAGTTTTCTGTCAATAGATTGTTTGCTTGCGTAATTTGATGTGTTGGTGAATATTCACAGCACTTGTTTTCTTATATTCTTCATATGCTTCCACGTAGATCATATAAAGCAGAGATGGGTGTGACTGAACGGAACTGCAGGATAATTAGGGCAGGGTCCTTTGCAGGTTTTATTATTCATGAGATAGAAAAATTTGGTGACTGCCAGATATATGATTATTAGGGGGCAATGCCATC
The DNA here is from genome assembly GCF_017639655.2 of Falco naumanni. NCBI lineage: Eukaryota > Metazoa > Chordata > Aves > Falconiformes > Falconidae > Falco > Falco naumanni. The sequence continues at coordinate 22,210,499 of NC_054079.1, forward strand.
TATTGGATACAGGTTTCTTATTCCAAATCTGATATTTTAAGTTATTTCTCACAGTTGCAGATTTCAGCTGCTCAGAAGATGTGAAATAGCTTCAGGGTTGTATAGATGGAAAAGTTTTGAAATTGGAAAAAAGCTCAAATTTTTACTTCTTTACAAAAGTTAAAGCCTTTCAAAATGTTTATCAAAATATTTTAATTGCCTTGGTATGGTTAAGTCGAGCACACATTAGGACACGTGCCTGAGGAGTGCTGATGAGGGTCAGGGCCCTGGTGTAAGGCAGAGCGAGAGCTGGTGGTTGAGCAGTAGCCCACGCTGGGACGGTGCCTGGAGCCCTTGGCCAGCCTCCTTCCATCCCGCTCTTGTCTTGGGACCTTCTCACTTTCTGTACTAGCTGTGGCTTCATTTCTACTGAGAAAAACGTTTCTCTAACACAGGCCATCATCTAGCTTAAGCTCATTCTGTTTCTTTCTGTTTATAATGTTTCTTGAACAATGTTGCCAGAAACACACTATCAAAAAATTGCTTAGTCGTTCTCTATTTAAAAAAACAAATGATTCTTTGAATCATTTCCTGAAACCATAAACATAATTTTGCATTTAATAAATATGTTAGTGTTTTGAAAGTAGAAGTTTGAAATGCATATGAAAGTTTTATTAGTTGCCCCATTGCAGCTCTCACGTAAGCTGGTTTTAGTCAGGCGAAGAGGGTCCCCCATGGAGAGTCGGCCAAGTCACGACAATCACACCAATATGGCTACATGCCGTGCTCACTTTATTAAACAGCTCATATTTATAACTTAAACCAACCGCTCACCCGACTTTACACACAGGTGATTGGATAAAAGTCTCTGGCCACGCGGGCGTCCGTGTGGCTGATCGGTGAGCATGCTGCAGGCGCCTGATCAGAGTGTGCCGATGAGAGGGTGTGGATTCCGCGGTTCCCAGGGCTTGCTCTGCACCTGGCTTCTTGTTTGTGCACAGCTTGTTTTCTTTCTCACCCTGCTTGTTCCCAGGACAACTCAAAGCTGCTCTGCAGCTTCAACTAACAGGCCTGGGTTGTCCAACCCGGACAATGGTAACATATGTCCTCGGTCCTTTAAAAATCCCTCTATATATAGGCATCAGAATTACTGATTGGGTAAGAAGAGGGGGAGCTGCTTTCCCCATTCATACCTTTCGTTAAGGATATATGTTAAGTGAGATTACCACGGAGATAAGCAGAAGGGAAGAGGAGCGGTAAGTGTGGGTTTTGCAGGTGGGACCTCCTTGGGACATGAAGGCTTGTCCCTGCTGCAGCAGGCATGGGAGCTTCTCTTGTAGCAGCTGAGCGAGCAGCATTCGAAAAAGCCTTAGGTTTCTTGACACCCAGTAGCAGGTTGTTCCAGAGTATCGATGGATTAAAATATCACGGGTTAGAAATATTTTTTATTTTTTTTATTCCCACACTGATGTAGTTATAGCTAGCTAAGTCTTTGTACCACCATTGACCTTTAGCTTAAATAACTGGTTCCTCTCCTTGGTTTTTGAACTTGTACCTTATTTACAGGCAGCCTTAATGCTCACTTTCAGCCTTTGTTTTGAAAGGTGAAAAAAACAAAGGATGCTCAAAACTCCTTCTCCGCAATGTACTCTCCGCTTTTCTTAATCCTCCTTAGGCAAAATACCAGTTTCTGTTGTAGGCTGCACAGAGACTGTCTTCGGGGTTTATTTCAGTCTTGCTGCAGAGCTTCCCCAAACCTTCTTTCCCTTCCTACCTATGAAACCACACAAAAGCAGAACTTTGAAAGGCTTCTCATCCTAATATCGTTTTGCCAGGTGCAACTGCACATCAGAGCTCACGTTTTTGACAGGTCCTTGTCGCACCCTGTTGTGTGCGTTCCTGTCATGCAGAACCTCCTCTTCTCCCTTTAGTTAGCTTTGTTACTCACTCCTGATGTGGTTTTTGGAGGTTGGTACTAAATTACCACAAAGGCCGTCCCTTAGCATAGGCTGTGGGTCTCAGGTTGCTGAGCCCCCACAGATCAGGAGCTTGCATGGGGAGGTGCATCTCTGAGGTTTTCTTTTCTTTGACGCCAAAGCCAGTCTAAACCACCGTCACCTTCTGCGCTCCCAGGGACTATCGGGGAGCAGCGGCTCTGAGAAGCATTCAGGAATAAAATCTCTCTATCAATTAAAGCATTGCAGCTTACATTAAAACCTTGGCTTGTGGCAGAAGGCGCTGTAGACAGCCAGCACCCTTCTCCTCAGCCAAGGGCGTGCATGTGCTGTCCTGGCCCCACTGAAGCCGGGGGTTGGTGGCTGTGGCCAGTGGTATCGCCGGGGTGTCACCCGTCCCCCGAGCAGGAAGGCTGGTGGTGTAAGCGTGCAGTCCCCTGGCTCATTGCCCACCCACCTCTGCCCCGCTGCCTCTGGGCTCCACAGGCACCTCTGGAGAGCAGCACCAGGGCACCTGCTGGCAGCGTTTACGGAGCAATGAATTCTGTACATTGTGCATATAGAAACTAGAGTTAGGTATGTTACCGCTAAAAACATGTTGTTCTTCATGCTTCTTAAAAAGCTGAGTGAACGGTGGGTTTCTCTGAGCTCACCCCATGCTCCCCCTTCCCAAAAATGGGCTGGGGTGGTTTTACAGGCTTGATGTGCAGTAGAGGACCGTGCTCCAGCAGCCATCTGACTGATGGGCATGAGACTGTTCGGGAGGGCACCTATGCCTGCACCAACATGCTCCCATCCCTTTGGGTCACATGCAAAAGTAGGCAATCACTCCTGGACGGGGGAGCAAAGCAGGCAGGTATCGGGGTGTCGCTGGCGCTGATGGGGTGCTGCCCTGTGCGCTGAAGCCGTGTTGCTCCGGAGATGCCTGAAGAAAATATCAGAAATCCCCATAAAAGGAGGAGATTGCTTTGCTTTGCAATTGTTTTTGATTTTGTGATGTTTGCATTGAATAATTCATGAAACTATAATCCGGTAATTTAGCACCATGCATACTAACGTAGTTATGGTGATGAAAATAAAGCTTAAAATGTTAGTTTTTCATATCATGCAGCCATACTGAAAAAAAAAAAGTCCCTTTTAACTTCAGCTGATGGCAGGATCTGAGCGGTGTGGGGTTCTGTGTTACTGAAACTGTGTCACAGATTTAACACAGTTTATAGCTGGTGGAAAAATCTGTAGTAATTACCAGCAGAAGAGCAAACTGCCGGCCCAAACATGCACTCTGATTGTGGTTCCTTTATTTTTACACTATAGGTGAAACAGGGTGCTAATGACCTGGATTTTGTGATCTGCTTGTAGAAAAAAGGGAGGCATTTTAACTGTAATAATAGGCAACAAAAATATTCTCTAGGGTTTGGTGTTTTTTTACTTCCAGCACATTTTTATTTTGTTTACAAGAAAGGTGGTTGTACGTACTGACTGAGAAATTACACCTAATAATTAATAGAACGATGGATGTCAAGCATCACTTTTTCTAACAAATAATAAATCAACATTTATATATGATAGATTTTTTCCATTAAAAATATACTATATTAGTATCACTTATTTAACAAGGTGTCAATTATTAATACTACAAGTAAAATGTTGCCTCAAAGCCAGTTATCTGCATTTCAGTGTTTTGCTTTTGGTGTGCATTGTTGCTGCTGTGCAGATAGGCATACTAATGTGAATTCTACCTAGTATTTTTTGAAGACAGATTATTAATTATAATATTTAAACAAAAAAGTTAATGTTCTACACTTAATCTTACTTTCAAGGAAACACTAATTTTGGGGGTTTGGATTTTAGTTTATTTTCATAACATTAAATGGGAATGAAAATTGCAGCCCCTTTGTATTGTATCATGAGTAGTCCAAGTACATATCTTTTTTCATTTAGTTTTTTCCGTAATTCAATATAGAGATTAGATGTTCTCTCTCTTTTTCCTATTAAATTATTTATTAAATATTTTCTGAGTGTTAGGCGGTGTTCCCAGTGCCCAGCGTCAGACACGAGCGAAGTTGGAATTCATGTGGTTTTTCGGGTGCTTTCCTGCTGTGGCGGCGGTGTGTTGTGGGGAGCAGGGCCGGGCAGTGTCCTTCCCATGGCGGTATTGATTTGCTCTTCAGCTGTTTGCAGCGGGGAGAGAACCCAGGGCCTTGTTGTTGATTATCTACACAATGTCTCGGTGAACAGTATTGACCCATTGCCACTTACTGCCTATGACTCTTAATTTTTCACACCGTCTCCATGACACTCACAATAAAACATACTATCTTATTGCTGCGTGGCTCTGGAAGCCAACCAATCTGCCCGTAGTGCAGCTGCTGCCTTTCTGGAGCACATGTCATTAGGTGGGTGGCAAGGTGCTGGCGCCCTTTGGGGTGGTCTTTGTGTGCCCCGTTTCGAGGGGTCCCACGCCCTGCACTCGGGCCATGTCCTGCGCAGCAGCACGGGGCTCGTGCTTCGTTGCTGCAGATCTCAGAGAAAGGTTATACGAGGCGCTCTCGGCATGGCTTTTGAAATGTTTGAATAATCAAAAGAATTAATGACAGCTTTTTTTTTTTTTTTAAGGAAAGAAAAAAACCCAGCCCGCCCAACAAAAAAACCTGTTAGGAAAAGTGAGATGATATAAAATATCAAGATCACTCTGAAAATTTTAAGTGCTTTGATAAATTCCAAAATAATCATGAAAAATAGAAATATCAGTTTAGCTGGGCTTTTTGCAAATCTATTTAATTATATTTTACTATAAAGTAGCCATATGTTGGGGGAAATTATGGGAATTACTCCTTTGCAATAGTTTTGTCTTTTACCCTAATGGTATTTGTGCTGTACTTTGGATTATTACTCTGAACTGCTGCTATGGGGGATTTCTTTGTTTTTTTCATAAATAGAACTGTTCCACAAGAAACAATTTTCTAGTCTTAAACTGCACTAGGAACTCTTTTCTGAAGCTTGATTAGAATTATGTAAAACACTGGCTGAACTTTGGCATATCAATTCATACAGTATTTACTGTTGAATCCATTTAGCGTTTTCTGTTGTTGGAGAAGCAGTGGGTTTGTGACCAGAATATTTTTAAATCCTTCAAAAACAAGGTATACAGAGACAAGCAATGGGAGGTAAAGGCTCTGGAGGAGGATTCCCCATTCCGGCAGTGTGCGGAGCAGCCCTTCAGGAGATGCTGAGCCCCTCCACACCTAGGGAGGACCCAAGTTCCATGTAAAAGCAGATATTTTTATTATTATTATTTATTTTTTTTAATGGTGCCTGCTGCCACGTCCATCAGAGTGACATTGCTGGTCTCCAGAGCAGCATTTAGCAGTTCAGTGTGTATTTATCATGGGTGATGGCTCGCTCAGGAAAGCAAAATTGTAAATGGAGGGAGCCGATGACTGGCAGCTCCCCGGAGGAGGGAAGGAGAGAAGGGATCTCTGTGACCATCAGGTCTGACCTCCTGCAGGGGGCAAAACGCTTAAATCCAGCATCACTGGGCAGTGTGCGTCTTGAGAAGATCATCTCACCTTGATCTTAAATTTTCCAGTAATGGAAGATCTGCCAGAATCATAAGTTGTTTCATTAGTTAATAATTTTCATTATTAAAGCTATATTTTGTTTCTAGCTTGACTTTGCTTTAGCTTCAGCTTCTGACCAGTAGGTCCTGTTTTACATTTAACTGTTCATTTGCATAAGAAATTGTTAATTTTGTTTATGCATGTGAGTGCTCTAGACATGGTCAAAGTTGCACCACCATACTTGACAAATGAAGGAGATGAGGCTGCTCCAGGCTGGAGGGAGGCTGGCAAGCCCTGCTGGCCCAGGGTGCTCCCAAGGCTGGTGCCCTTTGGGTCTTCCCTCCCCAAGCCCAGACCCGCTGGGTGTTCTCCTTGAGCTGCAGCAGCAGCAGCTCTTGCACAGCTTCTGGGTTTAGATGGGCCCTTCTGGGGCCCCAGGAGAAATGCACCAATTCAGCACTTTTTCTGTTTACAGCTGCATTCCAAACCACATCGATTAGCCAATATTTAATCCACCTAACAGCCAACCTGTTCGTTATGTATCACTTTCATTTCTCCCAGGAATGTGTAAGACTGCACCAAACACCTTTCAGAAGTGTCACCACATGAGGGTTTTGACTTTTATCATCAAAACCATACGTTTCAGTAAACTTGCTTGATAAAACCTCCTTTCTATAGAACTACATTGTTGACAAGAGTTATATTGTATTTATGTAAATGTTTTATTAGTGCCAAGTTCATATGAGACATACCTTTCTTTGGAGAGATTTGCATCAGGGAGGTGGGCTTTTAACTATTCAGGTCTTTCTCTTTGCTCTTTAAGGTACAACTCCGGTGTAACTAATGCCATGAGCTCTCTCCCTTCCCCAGGAACACCCTCATTTTTCTAACGCTTGCTGGGAGTCCATGTTAACAAGCTGTGAGCGCTTTGGCTGCTTCACTCGAAGCTCCTACTTTTGGCTACGATTATCAGTGCACATTTTACTCAAGAATTTTTTTTCATTTGCAAAAGCAAATGATTCTGTTGCGATTCATTCTTTGGTCTGAAGAGAAATTTCAACAGTTCTAAGCCAGGTTCTGAAAATGCCTGGTCGTGGGTATAAATAAGTCTTTAACCTTGCATGTCAGTTCTGGTTTTGCCGGGAAATAGACATTAATTAAAATCCTCCAGTGCCTTCATGAGCCTCCTGGAGGTTGATGCTGAGATCTTGAAATGAGCTAAACACCATTTGCGTGATAATGCAGAAGGGTGTTGCCAGGTCCCCCGGAATGTGTTGCAGTTTTAGGAAGGCTTTCCAGCTGTCTAAGCAGCATGCCCAACACTTTTTGTGCTGCTTGCTCAGTCCGACCAGCAGTGAACTTCCACAGCTGCCTTGAATGGTGAGAAAGCTGCTCAGGGCAGTGGGTTTATTTGGTTTGGTTGTGCTTCAGGTTTTTTTTAAGGTAGTGACCATAAACACAGCCATAACTTTGTGCTTGCATGTGGTTTGTCTGGTGCCCTTTCTGTTTCCATGTGCTGCCCAAAAAACTAGAGATGTACATTCTTCTTGAAAGGCGCATTCTGCTTGTTCATGTGACTTTTGACAAATTTCCTCAAGTTTCTATTTCTAGAGAAACTGAAGGATAGCTAAAAGGGAAAATGTATGGCTGAATCACCTCCCCATTCTTCACAGGGAGGGTTATATTCAGCTTGCAGATTACTCATGCTATGCTCAAAAATGAAAACCTGGTACAAAATGTTTACAACCTTATTCTATCCCTTAATTCTATTTTGAAAAGAAATTATCATAAGAAAAGGGCTGAGTAACAACTTTAACAGAAAGGCTGCTATGCAATTAGCCTAATGCATGTATGGTTTTATGCTTTTTTTCCCCCCTTTATCCGTGTGATCTCATCCCACTTTTATTCTGGATAACAGAAAGCTGCCCACGTTTAAACAGGCAGTTTAAACAGGCTTGCTGGCAGTTTTTCCCTTGTTGCTGTTGGTTGTTAGGCACAGGTTGTCCTTTTTAGGCTGACCTTTTACTGGCACAGCTTTAGGGCCGAGCGTGGTTCAGCCTTCTTGGAAGACAAGGGGGTGTGTGTGTGTAAAAATCCCTGGAATGGGTTTGGGGTGGTCCTGCGTGTGCCAGCTTGCTCAGTGCCGGGGGTGTTTGAAGGCAGGGAGGTGCGATCCCCTCCAGCCGAGCAATTGCAGGGGGCTTTGAGCAGCCAAAGCTTTTAAGCGTATGCAGAGCTGCCTTTAACTGAGTCCTAGTTATCAGGTATTGCAAAGGTTAAGCTTTATCAGCTGCACAAAAAATGGTTGAGGTTTCATCAAAAACTTCCATCCTCACAACCTGTCGACCACAATTTGATGATGATTATTATTTCACAGCCTTTCACTCACTCTGGCACCACAGCCAGCCTTGATATACAGATAGGGCTGCAGTCCAGCTAAAATAAGACTCCATCTTGATAATGGACTGAGATGAGATACTGTTATTTGATAAAGATAATTGATGTTTCACAGTGAATTGGAAAACAGTTCTGAGTGCAGCAGATCTGTGGCTGCTCCATCTGCAAATGTGGCCTTTGTTTACAAAACACAGCAGAAGACATGCTGTTAATCCTCCCCGACTCCATGCTGGTTTAGCATGGCTGGCAATTTCTAGCCAAAAATAAACCACTTAAATGGAGAAGCGCAATTTGTATTTCTGCAGTCACAATGAAGTTTCTCAAAGGTGTATGTAGCTTAGCGTGCTTCTGCTGAGACACCCTGGAGATCTTGCTGCTTCTGCTTGGGATGCACTTGCTAATTTATTTCAGGTGAGCTGGTATCCTAAAATCCTTCTGTTGGTTGGTTGGGGTTTTTTTTCATTAGTATTTATACATGGCATTTGAATCGGGCAAAATGCTATTTGAAAAAGCTGGAATTTGTCTGGGGAAAATAAGGCCTAGTGTATGTCTGGATTTCTTTGTTCTCCTGAAGTTTGGGCTCATTAATTGAAAACATAATGCATGCTCGAAGTTTCCCATCCACACCTTTGTTGACTACACATGTGCAGCCCCTGGTTTTGAATTGATTAAGGTATCACTCATTGCAAGTTGCATTCGCCTAAGTTCTTTTAGTCCTATTATAACCTTTGTAACCTCTTAAGCAATAGGAGATGGCAGGGAGTGAGGTTATCATGAGCTAATGACACCCCAAGTGTGTTGTGTGGCACAAGGTTCGCCTGTGTGCTGCTAATCCTCTGGGGGAGTGACTATCTAATGATAAATGTACCACGTTGCAGCTCATTGATGCCGCTGCAGTGTGCTCCTGCCGCTGCCAGCGTGGCTGAATTACGCTTCCCATTCCAAACGTCATCTTTTCCATTGATTTTACAAACTGACAGTTTTGAGGTTTTCTGAAGTGACTTACATACTGTACAAAGTCATGACCCAGGAGACATGCTTCTCTTTTTCTGTTTTAAAAGTAATATATTTAATAGGACTACAAGGCGAAAAAAATGCATAGTCATTTTGCTAGGCTAGAAGCAGTCCCAGCAGGTGGGATGCAGTTAAAGGTTCATGTTAAATTCAAAACAAATTATTAATATTTTGCATAAGCTTGTAAATTATTGTCAACATGCATCTGAAATTCATGTATTTAGAGGTGCAATAATACAGAAGAAGAGTGATACTCTGCTGCTTTCTTTTTAAAATTGAACACTAAATCAGTGTCAGCAGACTGTAGAGATATATTTCAGGTAACTGGATTTTAGGATACGTTATTGTTGTTGACCTTGGAATGATGGGAAAATATTAATGTCTGAAAGTTGCTTAATGATATTTTGCTTGTCAGAGCCTCTAGCACTATTTTATAGCCAAAACAGATTTAGTGACATTATTCATGAATTCTGATCATGCTAATCCATAAGAATTAACTCACCTACATTCTTTCTTTGGAGGCGTTTCTTCACCGCGCAGGTGAGCAGCAGGCATGGCACTCAGCTCACGTAAGGGCTGTCCCCCAGAGGGATGTGTGAGCTCCTGTGGGAGGCTTCCGAGGATTTGCTGCCCTCACATGCAGCCCAGGAACCTGGGGTCGGTGTGATTATCTCTATTTAAAGTTACGACAGGTAAAGTCTTGCGGAGTAACAGAGTCCAGTCTGAAATCCCCCCATTAATTCATACATACAAGCTGTTTGATAATTTTTCTTTTCTGTAGAAATGTGTTTGGGTATGTAATGAGAGACTGGCCCTTACAGAGTCACTAATCAAAGACTTTCATTAAAGCATGAGAACTGAAGCTGCCTGCTGCTGTTACATCCTCTGGGCCCCTTACTGGTGTAAGAGGTGGAGCCTCATTCAGAAAATATATCTGTTCTTCCCATTGAGGGGGCTCAAACTGAGCAAGTCCATGAACTTTATGGGAAAATATCAGTGTACCTCCAGTGCTGTTCTCATTTTTAGGGGATTTTGGGCTGTTGACTTCAGCCTGGGTATTTTGCATGTCTGTCCATGTGTTCCTGTTGGGTGATGGCTCCAGTCTTGGAAGCATGGAGAATTCCCTCTGAAAACAGAAACCCTTCCCCAGCATTGAGCTATAGATAATACAGGGTTGTATATGCAGCTGTATATTTTGATGCATAATTTATGAAAACCACGTCTCCTGTAAAGGAACCTGCTGAAGCCAATGTCATTGCTGTTCCTGATACATTTACTGGTACACCGAGGGGTTCCCAGGATCTGGGCGCCAGCTGGGACTTGCAGTTGGGTCTGTGTTCCCTGTGAGTAGAGAATGGCTTGGTAAAGTGCATGCGGGGAGAAGCACACAGTACAGTCAAGGAAGCCATAAAATATTCTATTTTCATTGATTAAATCTTGGCTTTCATCATAAATATTTAGAACTGCATTTCATAGAGATACTTGTAACTGATACTGAAGTGAGCCGTGCTTAGTGTAAACCTGCTGTAAACCTGTAGTACTGGATGTGTAAGGAGCTCGTCATGAATACAAATGGTTCATTTAGCTGAGCAGTATTGAATTCTTTAGCTATTTTCTTCTGCAAGCACTCCCTTACCCTGGTGCTTACTCCTGCCCAGGTGAGTGTCCATGGGAAGCACAGCCAGTGGTGGGTGTGTAGCCAGAGGAGCCCCCAGCCCCCTTGTGGGATCACTGCCATGAGCATCACCGTGCTTTGCCACCTCAGAGTGCCTCCCCAGGAGGAATCTGCAGATGATGCAGATACGAGCCTTTGTATGTAAAAACTCTGCAGTTTTCATTGGAAGATTAAAGAGAAGTCTGAGTTTTGGTTCAGTTTATTTCAAAGCAAAAGATGCTTTTAAACATGGGCTAGAATCGATGCTGTTTAGTCCAAGGTGCTTTTATTTGGCTCACTGCAGAACTAAAGTTGGAGCTTTAGCAGTCAAAGCAGTAATTGAATTGTGCATAGTGTTATTGTTTTATTTCGGTACCTAGGTGAATTGCAAATTTTTATTCTTATGTAAGGCAGAAAATTATTTCATATTATATTTGGACTGAATAGTTGCTGATGTCAGATAGCTTGTTTCAGTTAAGTTTGATTATTGAATAAAAGACACTGTACTCAAATACGGTATTTTAAAGACAGAATAAGAGAGACAGCTATCCTGGAATCTGAACCTATATGTGCATTTACTGACACTGTCGCACTGACAAGTTCAGATGAGGCAGGAAAACTTGGTAGTAGAAACACACATCCTCAAATTGCAGATAAAAGATAATTACTGAGTATAATCTTTTAATTTTGTAGGCTTTTTCTCACTGGAGGCAGGAAGGGGAGCTGTTAGGCTGCAGAGCAAATGCCCCCTTGCTGGCATCCTGGCACATAGCACGTGTGGAAGCACATTCAGTGCAGTGTACTTTGGCTGTAAAAATACTCTGATGTGCCCCGTCCGTGCTACAGCCGCGGTAAGGTGCAGGGGGGCTGGGGTGCTCTCTGTTTGGTTTTGTTTAGAATCTGACTCGCACAAGCAATAGCAAAGTTCACAAGGGAAAATCCATCGTAATGTAATACAGGGTAGTAGTAAGTGCATCGCTGGCAAGTGGGGCGGGAATTTAAGGGGAAATGCTTCGGCTGCACCAGCACCTGCATTTTCTCATCCTCATCGATACAGATACAAGCCTTGCTCTTGAGTTCTGTTTACATTCTGTTCCCAGTACGAGATGGCCGTACAGAAGGTGTCAGGCTACCCTGTGTGATGCGCGCCCATTTTCCCTATAGGCTGCAGTAGCTTTACCCTGAGCAGATTTTTTTAAATATACCCAATAATACGCTTGAGGGATTTTATTCATTTTTACTGTAACAAGAAATGATTGTAGCTAATCAACAGCAAATCCCAGCTATGTTAGGGATGCAGTAACGAAATAGTCACTTTTTTCCAAGTTTCTCAAAAGTTCTTTTAAAACCAGTGTTTAATTACGCACAGTTGGTTGTCTGGTGGTAATTTAACAGTATATTTTATGAGAGTAAACTGTGCTTATATGCTTCTACATGGAAGGCTGGTGGGGATTTAACCAAGGTGCATGTCTACAGCACGCTAACTTCTCTGCATTAACTTTTCACTTGGATATTGTTGATCTGCCTCTGTGTGTTGTAGTTAAATCTATTTTGCACATATAAATATATGCATTAAGCTACAAGTAACAAATGCAAACTGAAAGTCCTCATGTACAGCCTAGCGAGTGCACCATAAATTCATACCGTAACTCCATGCCAACTTCTCAGCCTCAGGAGGCTAAGTAATGAGGCCTCTGGAATCACCAAATTTGCTTTTTAGGTCATGCTGATTAGCAACGATGGTTTTCTACAAGACAGATTTTTTTATTTATTTATATATTTTTCTGTACTACTTTTCTAGTTGATTTGGAGACTGGTTTAAAGGAACTTGCCTATTCCGCCTTTGCAGGCATGCTGTGTTTGCAGATAAGGGAACATCTTGTTGGAAGTGGGAAGGCAGGGACAGATGCCAAGCGAGAACTGTGAGTCCAAGAGCAGATGTCAGGACTGCTCTTGAATAATCAAAGTTAGTAAAAATTAAATGAAAAACTGATTCAACTACAGCTTTCTACTTAACTCTTATGCCTCAGCTGTCAGCTTCCAAGGTGGAGAGTTGACAGTGTAATCCATTCCAGTAGGGGTTTATTCCTTTTTGAAGTGGTACAATTTGGTATACAAAAGTCAAATAGACTAGAAAAAGACATTAAACTTACTGACCAGCCTCCGAGACCACAAGCCCCCTGCTGAGTTACAGATTTCTTTACAGCACTGAGTTTAGTAGCATCCCCAGGAGCAGTGACAGAAAAGCAGGTATACAAATTTTATACTGAGATCTGCAAAGAAAATTGAGTTTCTGTGTATCTCCAATTATATCTAATTTAGCTGTTGCTTCCTATTCAGACACTATTTCCTACACAAAAAGTGGCCTCAATGCTGCTTTTTCCCTTCTATAAAAAGCTTTTTTCTTCAGATGCTGCTAAAGCAGTTTTCTGGAGCTGTCCAGGGAACCACCCAGCTGGGAAGGGGAGTAAGGATTTATGGTTTTTTTACATTGCTCTTACAACTTATTGTTAAAGAGAGAAACCCTAGATTACCCTGGACAGATCTGGCAGTGTTTAGCCAGATAAACAGCTGTCAGTCACCTCTGTGTAAGAGCTGTCATCCTTTTTCCTAAGGGACTATCACTCCCTTTAAAGAAAAGCTGAAACAAGAGTGTATGCAAATACCTTTTAAAAACAAATTTTAAGTCTAACTTACAGTTCATAACTTGCAAAATCACATTTAATTTATATTCCACATTTCAAGTAGAAATAAAGCACTAATATGCACTAAATGGTGATGGTCAAATCTGGGTTTCTCCCTTTAGGGTTGCCCATGGCCAAGCAGCATGTATTTAAACACCACTCATTCTCTCTGTAGATGTACAGAACTATTTTAAATCATGTTGCTAACATATTTTTTTAACTGACCTGTGTCTTCAATCAAGACATGACCTTTGTGAATGCATTTTTGCTTTCGGGGGTTTGTTCTCTGTTGGGGAAAAACATGGTCCTGAACTCAGGCTTTGTGCCCAGCTGCTTTCTGCTTTGCTTCTTGCATCCGTAAGTGGGAGACCTGTAGTGTTGGAGCACGGGGAAGGGCTGGAATCCCGATGGAGCAGGGAGGTGAGACCTGCTGGATCCAAAGGAGAACTGCTGCCGGGGCTGCCTTATTCTGGAGGCATTGGGGCACCTGCTGGTGATTCAGCCCCCACGTTGCTGCAAGCGGCTGCAAAATGGCTTTTTGGCTGTAGGTAGAGAGTGAAACTATCTGCAGTGAAACTAAAGCTTTTAAAGTACATTTTGGAAGAAATTGAAACAATTAACACCAAGCAAGGAAAATCTGTATCCCTAACATATTAAACAACTTAGAAAAACTTATGAACACATCATCTCTTATACTTTGTCAGTTATTGAGTAATGATTGATCACTAATTTGTTTTGAGATTTTATAGCTGTACAACGGTATATAATGCTCCAGGTATTATTACTATTACTGTGAACTAATTTTTCTAAAATTTAGAGGATTTGTGTGATTTAAGTGGCCCTGACACTATTCACAGGGTTTCTGAACACCCAGACGCACTTTGAACACAAGGACCAGAGTACGTCACCCTCTCTCTCCACCCGTCCCAACTGTTGTTTAGTGATGTTTTAATTGCAGAATATTGCGGAAAGTGCTGATGTCTGTGATCTGCATAATATAAAAAGATATGCTTGTTTGATGGGAGAAAAGTGAAACTCTTGTTAGGTGGAGGACTGGTTTTGCGGTAAGCTGGGATGTAACTACAAGGAGGACTAGCCATTACATGTTGTGGTTCTGGTGGTCCTACCTAGCACTGCTTGCGGTGACGAGAGGGTGGCATGGTGTCCTGGTGGAGATCACTGGATGTGTGTATTTGCACATGTGGGTCTAGCCAGTGTTCCCGGTTGGGTAAGGTGGGTCTCAAAAGAAGCACAAATTAATTATTTTTTTTAAAGGGTCAAAAAGCTGCTGCATTTTTCAAATGCAGTGACATTGCATCACCAAGTGTAAACCATTATACACAAACTACTCGTAAGAAAGGCTTAGGCTTGTAAGAAAATGTTCTCCACAAATTGTAAAATTGAGGACTGCAATTTCCAAGTTTCCGCTTGTTTTGATAATTTTGATGCTGATGCTGGTGACCTTTGGAAGAGGATGCGGGTGGTAACTGTGGAAAAAACAAGCAGCATCGGGGAGTTCTGCAGCAGGTGACAGTTTGCCCAGGAACTGCTAAAGATCTGGAAACATGGCTGGTGCTGATTAGAAGAAAATGAGAGCAAGGAGCAGCGAGAATCAGAAGGCTGGCTTCAAAAATGACAGCAGAGTTGCTTTCTGAGAGTCTGCAGGGCAGAAGACACTTCTAGAAGGATAATTAAGTCCCCAAACCCCACCGACCTGGCGGGAAGCACTGATCTCATTAGCTTTTCCTATTCCGTTGGAGTTGCTGAACACTTTTCTTTAAAGTCTCGAGTCACTTGGGAATTACGGATTTGTGTTTTGCAAGTGCATTGAAGGCTCTGAATTCAAAGGTTAAAAATACTGCGGCGCTCTAAATAGGACTGTGACATTGTTCGAACTAGTGTTCTTTAAAACTTGGGTGAGTAAAGCTGGAGCTGAAAGGGAAGAGCTGCACCTGAACAGAACTGTTTGAGGACGGGAACTTCTCGCTGTGCCAGACACTCCTTAGCTCTTGGGGTTTCATCTGTACTGAGACAGCGCGGGTGGCACTTCAGCCAGGGGGCACCTTAGCGAAACGCACTTTGACTGGGAAGAGTGGGAAGCATCCTGGAGCGTTGTGCTTGGCTGCAGAGCCCGTGACAGTTACTGGAATAGGCAAGGGGGGGGGGGGGGGGGGGGGGGGATGGGATTGCGGTGACCACATCTAGCGCGTTGCCAGAGAAGTTTGAGAGGTTGGAGTGCTTCGTGCCCCAGCCACCACGCTGATGATCGGCTCTCAAATAGAAGTCAGCAGATGTAGGCAGGTGAAAAGCATATTTTTGATCGGTTGAACTTCTTAATGAACAGTAATTGCATAGGAAGAGGGGGTGCTCCATGCATTCCTGTCTCCTCTTAACTCACTTAACAATTCTTAAGTCTAATTAAAATTTTAATAGCTTTTTCTTTCAATAGAGACTGATCTTTGAAAATGATGTGGTTCTGACAAACAGTATCTGTAAGAGCGCACGTTCTGTCTCTTGTCACTGGCTGGTGCTCTGAGCCATACAGGGTTGTCTAGGTGACAATTTATTTCTTTACCTAAGTTTCTTATGTTTAAAAAACAACCGTTCTATGAATTTGGTTGTTTCAGACTGTGCTATGAATTTGGTCATTTCTGCACAGGTATCAGACTTAAGGGTTTGCTTAGGAAAATAACATTGCCTATCCTGTCTGCTCCTGAAATCTGTTTTAGTAATATTTATTTTTACTCTCACTTTTCAAAATGGCAAATCACGCCTGAATCAGATAGCCAGGATGTGCCGTTCCACCTGTTCGTGTCCAGGGTTGTGTTCTCCTGTGGCTGTAATAGGTTGACTGAGTTTTGCACGGAGCACTTGCAAGTCCAGTTTGAACTCTTACCTATGCTTTGGGGTTTTTTTTACACAAACTGCTTGCAATTATTGTTATTATACCCCTTTTAATAGTGACCCTCTGTGGGGAGGGTCTGTGCTGGCTGCCACGCTCGCCATAGTGTCCCGCGCTGGCCGTCTTGTGGGCTGCGGGTCCCGGGCACCTCCCGGCTGCAGGTTAACAGAAGGGAGGCAAAGCTATAGGAACGTGAGGGCAAGTGGGGACTTCCTACCATCTGTTGAAAATCCCTGGTACCCCCTCCATTGTAGGCACCGATCTTACGTCCATATATTCTGAAATAAGGAAATCAGTCACATGAAAGTATGATGTGAAGAACATATAGCAAAAGAAGACAGATGTGTGGGAGCCCGGGAAGGAGTGCTGCTGCAAACAAAGATAAGATTCACAATCTCTGAAGAAAAAAAGAAGAATGGGTCTTGGGCATAGTATATCGCAGCCTGGCGAAGGTGCTTTTAATCTCCTGGGGACTGAAGTGAGAGCAGCCGAGCAGGTACTGCAGGGGCTCCTGTTTACCTTTGAAGCAGTCGTCCTAAGTATTTATGTTTATATATTCACCTCATAGGTCTGCCACTTATATTGATTTCTCAAAGGCCGGTATTTATTCCTTTGCACAGTTTGGGCTCTGTGTATGTTCTGCAGGGGTTTGCACTCTACATTAGCATTAAAGCCCATCTTCTAATTTTTTAATTTAAAGAAAAAAAAAAAAGAAGAAAATTTGTGTTTCTGTGATGTGGAATCCCTCAGTGCCACTGCCAGGGGACCTTCAGAGAGGTATATGCATGTCAGTAAAGCACTACTAACCTGCTCTTCTTTTGTGGCTCATTTCTGGTTATATTATTTGTAATAAGATTCTAAAAAAAAAAAGAAAAAAAAAACAAACAACAAACCACCTCTAGGAATGACTGATCTGTCAGACCTAGCTGTATTTATTAAGACCTGTTCTAAACTTGCATTATTTCTGTGTAGTTGGGAGGGGGAAGCAGAGGGAGAGGTGCATTTTTTCAGTAGGTGCCGTCAACACCAATGATTTTCAGCTTAATGTTTCGGTTGTTAAGTATCTGTTGTTAGACTTTGCCTTTAGCATAGTGAGTTCTATGTTTATGATTTATTTACCTTCTCATATCATGTTGCATTTATGCCTAAGAACACTTCTAGATGGTTGCTGTGGCATATCACCCTGGCCGAGTTGCTGAAATTGCCCATGAAGCCATTGCCAGTGACTTCTCACTGATCCATGAAAGAGTTACAGAATCCCCTCCACCTTAATTTTCAAATAACTGTTCCTTGCCCGGAGATGATTTCTGTCCCGTGCAGAAGTTGGAGCTGATATTTTCCTACTGCTCTAAGCTAAAACTAGGCACATCATTTTAGGGGTATTGCTTAGCTGTGGTAAACCTCCGCTTTTGTGTGTTTTTCATGTGATGGGCACTGGAAGGGCAGTGCTTCTGGGGGTGATGTGTTAGGTATGAGGCTTCCTCAGTAAGTGAATTTTTTGTTTCCCTTTGGTTAAGGTACCCCTAGAGCAGGGGTCCTCAATCCGCCCCCCGGTATTTACAGAACCCCCCCGCTGGGGGTTGGAGGGGGAAACCAAGCAGCCGCAGATGACCTCCTGCCACTTCACCCGTGCGCCGGCCCTCTGGTTAAAAAGTTTGAGGACCTCTGCTCTAGAGACTGGGGAGGTGAATATCAAATAATAAAGGTGATAAAGTATTAGTGTCTCTCTCTAGGAGTACTTAAGTTACTTTATCAATTTAAAGTATGCATTTCAGTATATTTATGAAAATAAAACCGCTGCAGGGTACAGTGTTTGTTTTTTGTCACCTTTAACAGAATATTGCAGTTCAATGTAGAGTTTACCAAATATTGGACTTGGTATTAGGTTGTCATAGCTTCAGTATATCATGTGTTACAGGATGGCGGTGGCAGGTGCAGAAGTCAAATAGTCTCCCAGGAGCATCGTCCCATTAAAAAACAATTTCTTGGGCAGAGGGAAGCTGCAGACAGCTGCACAGTATTCCACTGCCTCTGCTGTTCAGAATTAAGACCATTCCCAAACCAGTATCACAGAGATTTTTGCATACTTTTCATTGTGGGCTAATATATCTGCTCTGGAGCAGAAAACCCATGGATAGTAACTTGAAAGCAATCCAAAAGACAGCATGTTTGGCATGCGATCTCTGTTGAGGCATTAGTGCTGTAATCCATTAATGCAGTGTTCAGCACCGCAGCAAAACGGTGCCAGCCAGGGGAGTCTGAGCACCAAATGTATGGGTGCAAGCAGAATATTTTGAATGAGCAGCAATAATTTGGTTTGGTTACGCTTAACTCGCTGGCCTCGGTAACACTCGATGGGCATTGCAAAGCACACTTTAGAGCAGGGGTCCTCAAACTTTTTAACCAGGGGGCCGGCGCGTGGATGAAGTGGCAGGAGGTCATCTGCGGCGGGGTGTGTGTGTCTGTGTCTGTAAATACGGGGGAGCCGTATCCGGCCTGCGGCCTGTATTTTGAGGACCCCTGCTTTAGACTCAGCAAAAAACTTGGCTTGAAAGGATTAGCATCAATTAGAGAAGCACTTCCTTTAAATAACAAAGCAGATAAATTCCCTTAAGGATCGTACTTATTGGAACACATTTTCAGTAGTAAAAAGAGCAACAAGTGCACTAGTACTATTGATTTTCTACCTTTGTATTACCAAAACATATTTTATTGACAAGTATTACTTGTTTGTTAAGTGCTGAAGAGTTTGATGGGCCTAAACATTGGGTCATCTAATTAATTGCCCTTTCAAACTTTCATCCTAGGCTGTGGTGATTACATTAAAGAGAGAGGTTTGAGGTTCTGTTGGAGTTCGCTCACCTTTTACATGATAAACAAGAAACGAATATATTAATGGGTTCTTAATATATAAGGCTAACTTCAGATGCAGTGTACTGTTCTGAGTAGGTCTTCATCTCTGAATGTCCCGGTGGTGTGTACAGGAGCACTACTTTTATTTTCACAGCCTAATTTTGTTCCATGAATGTTACAAAGTCTTTTTTCACACTGTTAAGCCCTGCCAGTTTAGAGTTGGCCCAGAGCCTTTTGATGCAGAAAGAGCTGTTTTTGTGTATTTTCGAAGAAATACTTTGTGTGCTTCTGATACTAGTGTTTTCACAATGCGAATCCAATAGAAAATAGTATTTTTGAGAAGAAGTTAATGTGTCAGCCTGAATTTAAATACAGATTCTGGCTTTTTAACCCTTTGTTGGTTGGCCCTACCCTTGATGCTCATGCTTCCTTGGCTGCGTTTCTTTTTCTTCTCTTCCCCACTTGCCATCAAGCCCCCCAGCACTTGTCGGTGCTCGCTGGATCCCCGGGAAGCCAAGCTTTCTCAGCTGGTGGGAGAGACCAGCCCTTGGGGCTCACTGGGGCAGGGGTACCAGCCACAAGAGGGGCTCTTGGGTTTGCGCCCCTGGGGTATAAGATGTGAGGGTAGGTGGGCTGCCTGGGTTTGCCTATTCTGAGATCTCCAAAGCATCAGAGGACACAAGACAAATGAGTCTCAGTCTTGCCTTAAAGCGTACGCTCATTCTGCACCTGCTAAATAGTAATCTCAGGTAATGAGTAATTAAAATCTTAAGTGACCCTGAGCATGGAATAAGTGTGTGCTTTTTCAGGGTGTTTCTGACATACAGGTTTACATCATTGGATATGGTAAAAAACCCACATCTGTACCACTGGTGAGACCGTAGCTGTAAGCGTGGCGTGTGAGCAGATGGCTCTGCGAGGTGCTGGTGCAGCTGGGGTGGGGTGCTGATGCCTGCAGGGACCCCGGTGCTGGGGTGGTGCTGCATGGGGAGGGTGCTCTAGGGGAGGGCTGGTAGCGGGGTGTGTAATGTTAAATACTGTCAAAGATCCAGGAGTCCAGGACTTAGTCTAGAAAATTTTACATGTGCCTGAGGAATGTGTGGTGTGTGCCTAGGCACCTGCGTTGCACTTCCAAAGCGTGTGTTTCAATATTTCAAGTGCTAATCTGAGACAATAGCAAGTACTTTCCAGTTGTGTTGTTTCTGGGAAAAAAAATCCTTTGTGCTTCATCTACAATATGAGGCTTGAACTTTTAATTATATATATTGTGTCAGCAGTCACAAGGGGTTTAATTGCACGCTTCTGTTTGAATAGAAACGTTTGTGTTCTGTTGGAGTAGAGAGGGCTCTGTCAGTGGAACGCTTGTCTGTGCACGCTGAGGCGCAGCTGTAAGGATGAGCCCATACGGCTGCGGGTGGATGTAATTCCCAGGCCGTCACCTGCCTCTGGGGGAGGCTTTTACAAAAATGCGATTACGCTCCTGTGTTGTTGGAATGAAGTTTGTGGTCTTCCCATCACCGTTCCTGTGTGCAGGGTGGGCTGTGGCCATCCTGAAAAAGGAGCAGTGGCATGAGTGTGGGAGCCTGAAGCCCCATGTTGCCTGGCCGTGGGGCGGCGGGTGCTGGGTGTGGGGGTCCAGCTGTGCCTGCTGCCCAGCTCTGCACCCAGCCTTCCAGTGGCCTCTGGGGAGCCAGTGGAGAGAGCTGGGTGCTCTGGTGGGGTGATGTTCCTGTAAAGACTGTTTGTAAAGGCAGGGGAGTTGTGCCTCTTACTGTTCCCTGCCTGCTGCCGAGCCAGCTGGATAGACATCCAATTTACAGCCTCTTTCGGGGAGTGTAAGTATCACATTTTTTAAAAGTTCCCATTAAAGACACATATTACCTTTTTTTTTTTTAATTTTGTTTTATTGGCTAGACAGCAATTAGAATGCTTAAATTGTTGTGGTATTTAATACTGAGCAGCACGTGCTGAAGTCCCAGCTGAGAAGACATTTCAGCGGTGTGCTTTCACGTTTTGGGTTGTCTGGAGGCATTGAAGGGCCCTGAGGAAAGGGCATTAGGCACAGGTCCCTGGGGTGGTGGGGCTGCAGTTACATTCCGTGCCACCCCAAGTCCCCCCTGACCAGGAGCCAGCTGCTGCGCAAGAACCTGGGTTTGCTGCTCAGGGGCGTTTGGGACTGACACAATGACGGTCAGAAAATGAGTGCTGGAATAACAGAAGATGCAGGTGAAAATGAAGAGGCATTTCCACATAGCATTTAATTTTTGCGGACAGTAGTGGTCTCCCTTGTTTTTCCAAGAAGGGTTTCTAGAAGTCCGTGTATGCTTGTGTTTGTGTTTAGTTAAAAGTGTGTTCAGCAGCATCGTGGTGACAGATGATGAATCTTCTATGTTGCTGTTCTCTCCTGCTCTTGCTAGACTATCCATGGCCATAAAGGACCGATAACTGCAGTGGCTTTTGCTCCCGACGGCCGGTACCTTGCTACATACTCCAATTCTGACAGCCACCTCTCCTTCTGGCAGGTAAGGATACGCTCCCATCCATCCATCTGCAGGCACATCCTTAATGAACTCACGTGTGGGGTTTTCTTCTAACACCGTTCAGCAATGGTGTAAGATATAAGGAAATGATGGCAACAGGAGTGTCCCAGAAGTTAGGGCAGAAGCTGAAATCTCAGTGCAGTTTTGTCATTCACCAGCCCGATGCGCCGTGGGTCCCTCACCCCAAAGGGAGCACACTGCTCTGCTGTCAGGGGTGGCTGGTGGGCTGAGGCTCGGTGCCCCCAGCCCCTCTCCCCTGTGTAGCTCTTCCTTCCCCATCCCTTCAGACCTGTGAAGGCAGCTTTGAGCAGTGGTATCCCTGTAAGACTGGATTTTTCTTGCTGGCGTTTCTATTTCAGCATTTTGTGCAGCTGTCCCTGGGTGAGGGATGGGTACACATCGGTACATCGCTTCTGGGTAATCAGAGAACATTCTCAAATGATAAACCTTCATATCTGATGTTTAAAGTTGGGGTATGATACTGTTGTAATAGTTCAATTTCATACCCTAAAATGTCCACGGGATGAAATGTAGAGGCCGCAGGCAACCTGAGCTCATCCTGCACAGGCCAGGGCAGTGGCTGTGCAAAACTCTGAGGCCAAAGCCCCTGTGCCCAGCTCCACTCCGTACCCATGGGTGGTGGCAGCACGGGGACCCTGCGCTGGGCTCTGCTGCGCCACATGGAGCAATCCAAACTTTCCCTAACCATGCTGAAAGTTGAGATAGAAAGAATATAGGTCAGGGGTCCTCAAACTACGGCCCGCGGGACAGATACGGCCCCCCAGGGTCCTCAGTCCGGCCCCCAGTATTTACAGAACCCCCCGCCCCCCCCCCCCCCCCCCCCCCCCAGGGTTGGGGGAGGAAACCAAGCAGCCACAGATGACCTCCTGCCACTGCATCCCTGTGCCGGACCCCTGATATAGAGGGTCTGGAACGTGAGGAGAAACTGAGAGTCAGACCACCACTTTGTGAAGTGTCTAGAGGTTTATTTTCTTTAACCTAAGCAACCTTTTTATTTGTAATCTCACATCGGTAGGAATACGTTTTGTCACTTGTAGGCTGCTGCCTATGTTTCCCAAGCAGGTTTGGTTTGTGGTTGGTTTTTTTTACCTTCAAACGGCTTTAGACTTAGAAAATACGTTATTTGGAAGCAGCTGACCTGATCAAGCGATACGTGCTATCAGTCATTGAGTCTTACAGTAACGAGACTGTAAAACAGAGCTCGGTATGCCCATAAGTGCCAGTTACACTTTTTAATACACTTCCACAGTTTTCTGTGTTGTTCAGTAGTTCTACGGGTGCCATAAAAAATTCCTGAATTATTACCCATCACTATATTGTGTGCTTTCTGAAACAGTAAATGAGAGCAGCAAGAATCTTCATCCATCAGTTATGTTTATTCAATTTAAGTGCTCAGGGAAAATCTAGAAAGCAATCAAGCCAGATCTTTTAGAATTGGCAGGGGAAAAAAGTCAGGCACGAGTTTTAAATTGTGATCTGCCACGCTCTTCCAGGTGTATAAATGTTCACATTGAAGTGGCTTTTACATAAGGAGTTAAACATACCTACACATTTAGTTTTAAAATGTGACCTCATGCACTAGTGATTTTTTTCCCTTCTGTGTTCTGTTTGGTGCTATTATTAATGCAGGAAAATCAGTAACATTAGTCATCTTAAAAGGGTTATTACTCAAGATGATTTAAATTGTGAAAATGTCAGTGGTGCTTGCCTGCTCCCTGCTAGAGATGCCATGATTTACACTCTCTGACACCGCTCTGCTGCTGAGAAGAGCCAGGAAAAAGTAATGGCTTGTACTTTGTACTGATCAGAATTCAGGACGTGGCATCAGCAATAACGCCCCTTAAATGTCCCAGGATTTGCCAAGGTTCCACGGGGCACGTCTCGGGGATGGAAATCCTAGGGTTGCGATACATGCAGATAGGAAGGGGTTTGAGAGTAAAGCAGAATTCCAGAAAGTGTATGTAGGATTTTGTGTATCTCAGTGGGTTAGATCAGAGAATCTCATTTTTATAAACACGGAGCTAGACAGAGCGCATCAGTGAGAACTGGCCTGCTTTCCAAGAGTGTAACTCAACAGATCTCTCCTAAATGGCTGTTTCATCTACCAGACAATTAACCCTCTTGCTGTTGGGTTTTTCCTGTTTGTACCTACCACCACGACTGCACTTTATGCTGCGTATCATCAGCGCTAGTGGTTTTTATGATTTTTGATAGATAATATTCTAGCACAAAGATGTTCTTACTGATTTCATGGGTTTTCCTTAAA
This sequence comes from Falco naumanni, assembly GCF_017639655.2. Taxonomy (NCBI): domain Eukaryota; kingdom Metazoa; phylum Chordata; class Aves; order Falconiformes; family Falconidae; genus Falco; species Falco naumanni. The sequence goes on from NC_054079.1 coordinate 22,234,324, forward strand.
TTCCGATTGTGTGTGCTTATGCTTAGCACGCCTTTCTGAGGTCCCGAAGGGAGCGTGGGAAGGTGCCCGCTGAGCCCATCGGGTACCTCATGCAAAAGCTGTGTGTTGTAGTCCTTCACCACCACCCAGACCACCCGGCGCACTCCTGAACGCTCCACTGCCCTGCCAGCAAACACTGCCGCTAAGGAAGTTTTAATTAAGCCTGGTTTGAGCCAGCGCTAGTCCTGGGGATCACGGGGATGCTGAAGTCTGAGAGGAGGTCTGGGTGCAAGTTGTGTGTGGTGACACTCCCCAGAAGCAGCAGACAGGGTGGGTCACCCATGGGTGTCTTTGCAGATGAACACCTCTCTCCTGGGGAGCATTGGCATGCTGAACTCGGCGCCCCAGCTCCGCTGCATCAAAACCTACCAGGTGCCCCCAGTGCAGCCAGCCTCGCCGGGCTCCCACAATGCCCTCAGGCTGGCACGGCTCATCTGGACCTCCAACCGCAACGTCATCCTCATGGCTCACGACGGCAAGGAGCATCGCTTTATGGTCTAGGGTAAATCCCCCGTGCTAGAAAGCTGTTCCTCATCATTCCCCCTCTCCCTTGTCTCTGGGCTCCTCACAGGAGATGCCCTCAGTGGTGCCTGCGGACCGCGGTAGGCTCAGCCAGGCAGCTGCGCTGACACCAGCTGGTTTTTCCTTGCAGCCGGGAGGAGGAAGGCGCCAGGAAGGTGCTGCCAGCGTGGCGCAGCAGAAGCGGTGACACTGCGATGGCACTCCTCAGCCAGACCTGCAGCAGCAGGAATCACACCAGGCTTTGCAGCTGGGCTGAGCCCGGCCCCTTCCTCGCTGGATGTTGAGTTCACACAGCAGCCCTCATTAAACATATTTTTCCTTTGGAGACTCTTGCAGAATCTCAGTGTTTACCAAAAAGGCTCATGTTTACATGTACTTTCTCCTAGTGACCACTGAATGATGGCAGGTGATGCATCCTAGAGCTAGGCACGTGTGTTTCTTGGTGCGGGGCTCATTGCCACGGGGCAGGGGGATTGCCTGTGTTCTGATCTGAAGGGGATGTTTCCTCATACAGAGTCTCGGTTTTCAAGAGAATTGGGAAGTGCTGCTGTGCCCAGTCACTGTTTGCTGTAGTCTGGAAGAAAGAATAGTCCACATGTAAATAAAAAAAAAAAGAAGAATCTCTTTAAGATGGAATAGCAAACTTGAAAAAAGGAATATTTATATATAAAGGTGTTTTTTGCTACCAATGCAGGTATTTATTTTGAAAAAAAAATAGACAAAAAAAAAAAAGATAAAAAGCTTTTTCTTCCTAAAGCTGCTCCCGTTTGTGCCAGGATGTGCGCGGCAGCAAGAGTGTGCACCCATGCCGTGCCACCTGTGCTTGTGTCACAGCCACAGCCCTGCGGTGCCTTCATTGGGGGCCCAGGCAGGAGGACACGGGCCTCGGGGGGAGGCGGCACAAATGGCATTGATGGGGAGCAATTCTGGCTGGAAAAATGATGAGAAGTGTGTAGAAGGTAAGTTATTTGAATGGAATATTGAAACACTTTCTTCAGTAGGAATATTCCTGTGGTAACATTAGCAGTGACTGTGTTTTCCTCTTCTTACATATCTAATTTTGTAAATATTTAATGGTGTGGAAGTATGTTGGTTTATGCTCACAGTAAAGAAAAAATCTATAAAATACTATTTTATTTAAACATACTGATGTATATGTATAGCTTTTCCTTTGTCATTTTTGTCTGGAAAGCTCATGGAACTAAGGCGGCTGTCTCTTACATAATAAAGTAAAAATGGTACTTATAGAATCTTCCCTTCCCCCAAAAGGAATAAATGAATTTAAAAAATGGCTTCTAAATATAAAAAGCATTGATTCTATTTTATTTTTTTTGGGTGGTCTGTGTAGTACAGTGTACATGAAATTGAGATTTACAGTCCTGATGCTACATATCTGTTTGCTGTTTAAAAATAATTTTAAAAAATTAAAACCCAAGAAATTAAGACCATTAGGAATGTTTAACACAAACTGCCATTAAGTTTTAATCTTTTCTCTGGCAGGAATGTAGTGTATAGTGGAGAACTCTGTAGTAGAATATCAGGGTCTTTTCTAAGTGAACTAATGCAATGTGCATGTACATTGTGTTTATACAGATATATATGTAACCTTGGAGATTAAAAAAACAAAACCATACAAAACAAAAAGATGAGAGCAAGCAGAGACTTTTCATCTGTTAGAATGAAATGCTGTAATTTTCAGTATAGGCTTATGAGGAGAGCGCTATGTACCCTGTAGGCATTCTCCCCCCGGTACCCGGTCTGGTGGGTTGTGGTAGATCTCGCCTATGTATGTGTGTTTACTTTCAGAACAAAATGCGGACCCAGTAGGAGTGTGGACCATGTCCCTGCAGTGATTTCCTTTGTGGTATAGTGCACAAACATCTTGAATTATATATGCGTTAAAATGTTTGTTTCAAGCTAGAGGTGTAATGGATTATCTCAAATGCAGAAGCGAGCTGGTAAATTTCCTCGCAGTCCTGAGAATGAGCTCACATAGCAAGAGCCGAGGCACTGGCAGCGAGGGGTCAGTGTGCTGAAGAGTTGCGCACCCCCGGCACACTGGTGCTGGTGGTGGGGCCGGCCCGGTCATGGGACTGGCGAGGGGCCGGTGGCGATGCCTTCCCACCGCCCTGGCACGTGTGATTGGGCCACCTCCGCAGCCCTGTCCTGAACTTCTGCCCAGCCTCGCACACTCAGCACTGCAGTGAAGTGTGTATTGTCGTTCCAGTGTAAACTTTTAGTGCTTTATTGATTTGTTAGCACTGTATTTGGACTTCTTGTAAATGTAGAGATGTATGTGGCTTCATTGGCAGTTTACAAGCAAAAGATGACATGATGAGACACCTGTATGAAAATGTTGTGATGATTGAAGTCGCCACGTACGGTGAATGGTTCAAGTGTCTGCCTCTCCAGCAGCTTCTCGACGAATCCACTCCCCATCCTCTGTATATATTAAACTTCCCTATGTAAATATGCTTGTGAAATAAAACTGAATTGTATTGAAGAGTGTCGGGTTTGTGGCATCTGCCTGATGGTGTGTAAATAATTCTCTGCTGATGATTTACTGGCCAGTAATGTGAGGTCTCGCCAATGTTTAAGGAACCTCTTCCTTTGCACTGGAGAATCAGCAGAGAGCGAGCAGGGGGAGTCACCGTCAGAGGGGCGGGGGTCCTGGTAAAGGGACTGCAGCCTCTGTTACAACTGATGAAGGTAGGAAGGAGGGTGCTGGGAACGATGTTCTCTTAACTCCCAAAACAACATGTCCAGGCAAACAAGGGAATAGAAATCCTCCAGAAGTTCCCCACCACTGCCATGTGCCAGGCAATGCTCTTTCCTTGTCCTATGGTTTTCATTCCCCCAGACAAAATAATCGAAATAAATTAAACACTGAGATTCTTCTGAGCTGGTGTGCAGGATTACCATGGGTATTTGGTGTAACACTGTGTTTGGGTTGGAAGCTGGGATACATGTTGTTTTTTTTAAATGGCAGCTGTGTTTGCCTGCAGAGGAAGCCCCGTGCCATGGGGTGAGCCGGGGCAGCCAGAGCCGGGTCACGTGTGACCTAATTGCTCTTCAGAATGAAAAACCCATGAAGGAATTGTGCAAACCACCAGTCTGGGGAGTGCACAAATGCATTAAGGCATCAGTGGCTGCGGTATTTCCTTACAGGTAAGGCAGCGGCTGGGTGGGCAATGCGGCTGGCGTGGTGCGGGTGGCACAGTTGGCAGCGCCGGGCAAACTCTCACATCTCCCCTCCTCGGCTGACAAGCAGAGCTGAGCCTTGAAAAATCAATACTTGGGAGCCAGGAGGGAAATATTTCCAACCCCTAACTAGAGAATGTATTTTGACAAGGCCAAGATAATCCAGGCTGCACAGGAGAAAGAGAAGACTCATTTTTAAAGCTTGACACTTCAAGGGGTGTTTGTGCAATGGTTTAGAGAGAGCATCGATATGTACAAATACCAAAGGTCAAAAAGAAAAGCCAGGAGAATTTCAAAAATTAGACACGCTGGTTTTGCTGTTTACTTCACAAAATATAAACTGATCAGTGGAGAGAGATGGCCGAATGCAGGGAGCTCGGTGTTCACCGCTGTCTCCTCATTGAATAGAAATGAAAATACACTAAAGCCTAAACTACACCTTAAACAATTTACTTATACAAAGTATCTGCCTGTTTCCTGCTATATGTCTGCGTTCAAGGACGCTGATTGGCTTTGGTTTGGCATGATTGCATTTTGATGCAAAAAGATCGATATTTCTTTCATTTATGCAGCATCATTTTTGATAATTAGCTCTCTGGCTACATCCTGGGGTACTACACAGAGCAGCCAGCGGCGCTGTGGCCCACCCTCCTCCTCCCACCTGAGCAAGGCTCTGTTGGCACTGAGCACTGGTGGTTTCTGCTGGCACGCTGGGTCTGAGTGAGCCACGTGCCACCCACGTTGCCACCGGCAATTCTGCTGTGCACAGCGCTGCCAGCGCCTGTGCATTGCATGGAGCAAAGCCAGCGGTCGGGTGGCCCCCAGCCAGGGTCATAGCCCATCCCTTCCCAGCTGCAGCTCTGGCAAGGAGGGGATGGAGGGGGTCACCCTCCTGTGTGTGACACCGTGCTGGCTGCCAGCATCTGTCCATGTCCTGGTGCTGGACATGAAACCACACCTGTGGCCAAGAGGCAATAAAAAAATCACACTGAGGCTAATTTGGCATGCTGAACGCAATGTGGAGTAGTGTGAGCAATTAGGATGTCATGCTGGATTCATTTAGCACTGATCTGAGCAATGAAACTGCCCTGAAGCATCGTGTAAAGCTGAGCAACATCTGGCATAACCTTGAGAGCAGGAGGGAGGGCACAATGCCCGCACCGTGGCTGGAAGCACCAAGGACCAGCCGGGATGCCCATGGCAAGGTAAGGAGGGGCAGGACAGCCATGTTCTGTGTTGGAGCAGGAGCAGCAGTGGGGCCAGGGCCTGGAGGGGACATGGCTAGTGATGGAGCGGCTGTACCAGCATTCAGATGCTGGGCGGCACACAGGGGACAGATGGACAGACAGCTCCTGGCACAGAGGAGCAGAAGGAGAGGAAGGGACAGATGAGATCAAATGGGAAGGTGCTCCCTTCTCCGGCTTGAAAGAGCATGCATTAAGGCTGAGGGAAGGTGATTGATACGGAGTGATGGACTTGTACGTTATTAATTACATATGCATGATTGTCTCCGAACTGTCACACAATATTCTGCCTAAACTGGTGCAGTGGAGATTGTCTGTCCACTAATTAGCTTTATTTGGAGTAAGATACTGGAAATGAGAGGTTGCTTGAGATTTATAGAAAAAAAAACTCTAGAGAAATTATACCAGGTGCTTCAGATTTGCTGTTTTCAGTGGCATAAAGCAGGAGGGAGGGCTCCCCTGCTCTCCCACATCACAGCTCCTCGCCCAGGGGCTGGTGGGGACGTTGCAAGTGACAAAGTGGCTCCGCTGGCACCCTGCTTGTCCCCCCTGTCTGGAGGAGCCCCATCCCACCGGCTGCACTCCAACTGCGGCAGGAGCCAGGTCGCGTTCAAAGTGCAAGTGCGTGTTCAGTTGATGTCCTCCTCAAAACATGTCAATCATGCCTAAAACCAAAGCCATTTGGAAATGCAGACCACCGAGGTCAGTGTAAACTCCATCAAATGTATTGATCAGAGATTTTCTCCAAAGAACAGGATGGTAGAATTGTCCATGGCACATGTCTTGCTGACCATCAGCATTCCTTGCAGCTGACTCAGGACCCCGTCCGCCCATAGCTCGCTCCCTCCAGTCTGACGCCAAGGGGTGGGCACGAGCTTGCTGGCTGCCTGGGGCATCCCCACACCGTTGGGCAGAGACGAGCCCCCCAGGGTGCAGCCAAAGCTGGGGTCTCAGCGTGGCTGGTGGTCTGCGGGTCCCTGAGATAGGCTCACCTTGGGACCCCCTGACCACCTGGCAGGGGTCTGCTTAGAGCAGCCCTGGGGGCGAGGGGTCCTGTCCCACCTGGAGGGACACACTGCAAGGCACTGGGGCCGTTCCTGCTGCCTGCTCCTCACGTGCTGAGCATGCCCCTTCAGCACAGGCAGGGCAAGGCCAACATTTGTTCACTCCTGTAGAGCTACTGCCAATTTAGAATACAGTACAAGAAAACTGATGTTTTTATCATAAAAACAGTGGTGGAATCTGCACACCTTGCAAGTTTAAATTTGATTATTTAGGAAAAAGAACCCGAAACCAAATCCACCTTTCTGACCTCAAGGCATGCCTCCTCCCCCTCACTGTTCGGGCATGTGTCCTGGCTCGCCGCACTGGCAGCATCACCGCTCGGTGCCACCCTCCTGTGACCAGCAGCCAAGGGGTGCCGGTGCCTCGGTGGCGCTGGCCACCAGGGAAGGCTGCAGCTCTTGTCGCCCCACTGAGGCTGAGCCTTCCCCCGTGGGCACACAAACCTTGCGGGCAAGGCTGAGGGAATTCCAGCTGGAGGATTTCTCTTACAAGTTTATGCAGAACCAAGGGAGGAGAAGCTGGCTGCAGTACGGTTTTTACCGCCCTTCACGTTCTGGTCTTGCCTATTGCAAGTTCATTTATAAAGACCCATCTCTTCATCTTCTGCATGGGCTGCAGCTTCAGCGGTGCTAGCAGCCGGGCTGGCCAGAAGGCTCCCAGCTCGGCTCTCTGCCTGGCACCGCTTACCAGCCCCATCTGCAGACACGGCTGGTGAGAAGACTTTCAAGTGACAGAGCTCTCGGCATGTGGCAGTAAATCAGCCGGGCTGTGACTGCCGGAATACCCAAGGTCCCCTTCAAGGACCCATTAGGGCCTGACGCAGTGTTATGGCGTTTACACCTTCGGTATCTCAAAGATTTCTGACTTTATTTTTTCTGTTACTCTCTAACAGACGACGTTCTTATGCTGTGGTTTAGGTATGTGCTACCTGCATTTCTCAACTGAGACCTGCTGGCAATGCAAGGAATATGGCAACTGTGCGCAGGTACCCAGGGCCACAGAGGAACAGAGCCTTTGAGGGAGCATCCCACCCTGTCTGAAACGTGATGGGGGCTTTGTCCAAGAGCACAGCCACTGCCCCTGCCATCGGACTGCTGGTGCCGCGCTGCCTGAGGCGAAGAGAGGCGCACCGGCAGTGCGGGTGGCTGGGCGAGAGGCTGTTTTCTACCTTTCTGAAGGATAGCGTTGACCCATTTTTAATTGCCTTGTTACTCCAGGAGGATCTCAAAGGTGGTTTTTATGATATTTCAAGACAGAGGCTGTATGGTAATGAATTGCAATGAAATGCAAAAAGGTATGGAGCCAAATGGGAGCCTGCTCAGCGATGCACAGCACTGCTGCAGAGTGACAAAAAATACTTATTTCTGCTTTAAGGACAGAGAAGGTATTAAGGCAGGCTGCATATTCTCACCGTGTTTGCAGTTTAGCCAGAAAGTGGATTAAAATCCATTTTAGAGCAGTTACATATTTATTGAGGAAACAAATGCAACTGTGGTTCCGCCAGCTTGCCCGGCTATCCGGCTCAAGGAGAAGGAAGGCGAGGGGAGGACGGGGAGCAGCATGAACCCTGGGAGCCAAAGACTCTGTGAGAGGGAACCAAACAATCAGAGAATGACCACAACCCATGGGCAGCCGAGCAGGAGCCTTTGGAATGAGCACCAGATGCTCCGGGGTCAAACCCAAACCCCACCGTGATCTGCCGGCCACGCGGAGCCATTTCCCTGGGCTCGCCGAGGCGTATTTTCAAACCCAGGTGAGCGAACTGCTAGGCCTCCTGTTCGCTCTGCCAAAGAACTCCAGCCAGGCAAAGTAATTTCAGGGAGTCATTGTTTTTCTGGAAAACGCTGTTCCCTGCAGCCAGGTTATTGAGTTGGTCAAGGTGACGCTGGCGAAGAACACTCACCAGTGACACCAAAGGCAGAGGCGAGAGCAGGAGCACTGGCACGGGGTGCTTGTGCTGGGCAGGTACGGAACTGGGAGCAGATGTGATGCTCTGGGTCGGGGTGGGCGCTGGGCAACAGGAGCCCTCAGCCTCCCCCGAATTTGGAGGGGATGCTTGGACTGCAGCGTGCCATGTAGCGAGGTAGGAATGGAGCTGATGGGCATTTGCACATTTCATGTGGCTGGAACATTTTCAGGAGACAGAGATTCCCCCTCAAGGAAAACCTCACTTAGTGCTTGCTCAGAAATACAAGGCATCCTTGTCCCCCGCCAGGGGACATGGGGGTCTGAGCCCAGGTGTCACATTCAGGTGAGCCTCTGGCCAGCATCTGGTAGCAGAAGAGCAGTGAAGGGCAAGGAGGTGGCTGTGGGGGACCTCAAGCCCCCACACAGGCTGCCCTGGCAGGCGATGCTGTCTCCGTCCCTGGAGATGCTCCAGACCCAAATGGACATGGCCTTGAGCGACTGGCTGTGCCTTCCACAGGGGTGACACCGGATGGCCCCGGTGCTGGGTTTTGGGGCAGCTGGCCCTCGGGAGAGGGTCTCTGACAGTGCCCGGGGAGCCAGGATGAACAAGGTAAAGGCAGGCTACAGAAGCAGACGAGGCAGCTTCTGGGTGAGGACGTGCTTTGCTCCGCGGGTGATTGCTTGGGGTGGCGACTCAAGAGGAGACCTCGCTGACACGGAGCAGTGTGTGAATGTTAGGCAGCGCGGCCACAGGAGAGGGCAGGTGAGGGCTCCATGGCTGGGCAGCGGGAGGGCAGGAGCTGCCACAGGAGCCCCGGGCAGCATCCATCATGGAGGGGTCGAGCTGCAGATTGGATCTCAAGTTGATGGTCACCTCTGACCTCCCCTAGGTCCTCCACTGCTGGTCATCCATCTTGCAGCCGCTTTCCAGCAGCCCCTTCTCTGTTCCTGCAGCCCGCAAGCGTTCACCATCAATCTCATTGATTAAAATCTGCATCTGCCCCGCACTGAAGGAAACCATCAGCATACCCAGGGACTGCAGGCCGGGGTTTTCTTTCCCTCCTGGGGTGTTTGTCAAGAACAGATACGTTTTCTGCCCAGAGGCTGCATCTGAAGAAAATTTGTTTGGGCGTGTGAAACGTGTGGTACATTAGGGGGTCTCAGCCATTCGAGGGGCTGAGGAGAGGCAGAGCAGCCAGCATCGCCCCTCTCCCAGAGGTTGCTCAGCAGCCCCAGGGAGCAAGGGACTACCCAAGGGGTGCAGGGGGGTCATACACCCTGAAACCATCACTCTTAACCCTTCCCAGTGCATGCCGATGTTTAGCCATGCGTGTGTCCAAGGCTTCACCCTGCTCTGCCTGGGCGAAGGTGGCGGTGGGAAGCCCATCCCCGTGCCCATCCAGTCTCATGGCTGCAGGTGGCCCCATAAATGCTGATTAAACACAGACCAGGGACCCAGCCAAGCCCAAGCAGCTGGCTGGGATGGGAAGGCTTGCTCCTGGGATGGGGGGTGATTTGGAATGAGGCATGGAGCAGAGCTGAGGGAGCATCATCTGCCTTACAGCACGAATGCCCATCTGCTTAACTTGAGGGACCTAGAAAACAAAGCTGGATGTGCGGCGGCAGTCAGAGGGGATGCATGAGCCGGTGAGAGGCCTCTGGGCTGGTGCTGGAAAGGGGCCTAGGGGTGGAGGGCAAGAGGTGCATGGTGGAGGGGATGGGGCAGAGGGGGCAACATCAGGGGGGGAAGGTGGTGAGGTGGGGGTACACCTCCCCATGTGCTGCAGCGCAGTGGCTATCAGTGTGTCCTCCACCTTTTCCATCCGAACAGCCTTCCTTCCTCTGGCTGTTTTCTCCCCATCCTCTGGAGGAGCAGCGGTGGTGACATGGTCCCAGCCTGACTCACAGGCGTGTCAGCAGCAGGCAGGAGCCATCTGCCTGTGTGCTGTCACACGCATGAGCGTGTGTGAGGCTGGAACAGCATCCTTTAATCACAGTTATTTTAAAGAATGAAGTGGACCAGAGCAGAGATTGAAAGCTAACCTGACATGAAACCAATCAAAGTTATCAGCAAACAATTAAATTGCTTCCAGAAATAAAACTCCGCTCATCTCAGCAGGGAGAGAGGTGAGATGGAGGTGCTCCTGCCTTTCCCACCCCCATCCCTGCCGCTGTGGCCAGGGATACCTCCCCCCTCCCACCAGTGCCTTGCTGGACCAGCCCTGGCAGGGCAGTGGCACCACCAGTTCCCCCAGACCCTTTGCCACGTCCCCAGCGGTGCAGGAGCCTCAGCCCCCGCTGAGATGGAGGTCGTGCTTTTGGCAGGGTCTCGCTGCCATTGGCCTCCTCAGAGGCAGCGTCCCCAGCTCCCTGAGCACCCACCTGGAAAGCCACTTTCCTTGGTCCTTGGGCCTCGGTGGCTCTGCCCCATGCTCAGCACCACACAGCTTGCCATGCCGTTTCAGGTTCATCGTGCTGCTGGCTCTGCCCAGCCCGGGGAGCGCGGGTCGGGGACCTGCCTCCACTCGCCAAGCTCGCCTGCACCGCTGCTCCGGCAGAACCCTGCTGCTCCTGGGGAATCCTGGAGCGCTGCCAGCAGAGCCATGTGCCACAGGGCTGCTGCTCCTGCTCATCCTCTCCAGCACCATCGTGGCTGGTCTCGTGTGGATGCGCTGTGGCCTGATGGCATCAAAGACCAAACTGGGGAGAGGAGGAAGTCAGAGTGCTGGGATCTCAGGCTGCCGTGGCCGCCACAACCCTCAGCTTTCCTGAGAGACCCTCCATGAGCCCCATTGATCATTCAGGGGATGTCAGGTGGCGTGCAGATGGGAACACAGGCCTATTGATTTTTACTAGCTTACTAAAAATTGAAAAGGGGGAAGCAAACGCCCTGGAAAAGCTGGCGCGAGAGCATCGTTTCCTGAGCCGTTCCTCGACACGGGGCTGGTGTTGAAGGAAAAGCAACACAGATGCCTTCCGAGGGTAATGCCGGATGGCAGTGATCCCAACGGCGAGGCCGTCTGCTGCACTGTGAGGGATGGCAGTGCACGACAACACCCAGGGCCTCAAACCCCAGCTCTGCGAGGCTGCGCAAGCGAAACGGCTTTAGCCAACTCTGAATTGGTGGCGATCCCACCCCTGGCAATCCACGGGGTATGTAATCACAGGGAGAGCGGCAAGATGTGTTCCCATCAAGTGCATTGGCTTGGAAAATGGGGAAACTTTAGGGTCAGACGCACACATTCCCAGGGGAAGGCTTACCATGGGAAATGGGAAGCAGAGCGAGCCTCAGCCAACGCCACTGTGATTACTTGTTTCAGTGTCAATTTTCCATACTTTTCAGTTTACTGAAGACATCCACCTGCTCATGAAGTGTTGCAGAGCTCTGACTGCGGGAGGGAGATTCTTCCTTTCCATCAGCCAAACATGAATTAGCAAAGCCCACACAACCCTTGCCATGGTTAATGTACGTATCCCACCCCAGGGTTAATGGGAGCACATCACACCATCCGCGGATAAATTAAATGAAAGAGTTGCTCAGTGTTCTCATTTTCCTCACTTGTATCCCAGTGTTGTTTTTCCTGCAGAAGAGATACTTTGACTATGTACAGCAATTCATCTTCGTGTGTAAGCCTGCAGGTAAGGCTAATATCAACTCCCTAATGGTCTGCTGTCTTACAAATGATATAGGGTACTTGGAAGGAGCGCAAATGGGACTTGTGAACTTGGAACCACAAGCCACCTATCAGGGACAGCTTATTTATTCCATCTGCAATGACTGGTAATTATTCTGTCTGGGAGGGAGCCATCACTCCAGCTCTGTCCTTGCCTGTCACACTGCTTGCAGACTTTCAGTTCCCCAATCCTTGCCACCCGCGGGGCCTGGGCCAGGCACGGGCCAGGCTCTACCAGCGGCTTTGGAAGAAATCCCCTTTCCCCTGACTTCAGATGGATGCTGTGCTATCAAGAGCATGTGGGAACAAACGTGGGAGAAAAACCAGATTGCGCCATCTTTTGTTATTTTAAAAGAAATTAGCCTAAAATTTGAGTGATTCTTCCAGATCTGGGGAGGGGGTGAGGAACAGACAGGTCCAGAGCTTTTACAATCATTCATCAAAGCCTGGGTTTTGCCAGCTACAAGTACTAAGCCCCTGCCCTAGCTCTTTAGCTGAGCAAGCAGAAGGCAAGCAGAAGGCTACACGAGGAAACGTGCGGCAGCCCCCGCTCAAGTGTACCCGGGTTTATTTTGCACAAGGTGATGTCAGCCGTGAGTTACGTAGGTGAGGGACGATGTGAGTCATTAGAATTGATGTCAATGATGCAGCTGATCATATGCCGCGAGCAGGGTGTGTGCAGCACCTGTCAGCTTCCAAATCCTCCCAAAGCTGTTGCTCAGTGGGGGTTTGGTGATCAATGCCCAGAGCAGCAAGCCCCTAGCCCGCACGTCTCCTGGCTGCGCCAGCAGTGGGGGCTCCAGGGCTTGGCAGGATCTGTGCTGAGGCATGTCACTCGCTTCCATCTTATATTTTTAAGAGCCCATCTTGTGAGGCAGCCGACAGCAAAGCTTTCCTGGGCAGTGCTCCCCATGATTTATGGAAGGTTTGTTTACAAAACAACGGTCTTTCATTCAGTTCTGTCCCAAGGGAGGCAGCGTAGGATGCCAAAGGTCATGGTTTTCAGGTCAGAGGTCTGAGTCACAAGGGATTCAAAGAGATTAAATATCTTCTTCTCCAAAACTGGAGGTTTGGATAATTAATTGCTCCCTAAACGTGCCGGGCATCTCGTCAGTGCTGGGCCAGCAGCCAGCAGGGTCCCTCCGGGTGGCCGGGGGCACTGCGGGGTCCTGGCCAGCCCTGTTTTGGGTGGGTGGTTGGGCTGGAGGCCTCCAGAAATACCTGCCAACCTTTAATTATTTATGAAGCTATGATTTCAGCTTTGCAGCAAGAAGGTGCCTCTCAGCAGTTTTGCTTTGGCCGCGGCAGGGGCCGGGATGGCTGGCTCCTCGGCTCACCAGTTTCTCCAGGTGGGCACCACCAGCTCCTTGGGGTGGGAGATGGTCCCTGGTGTGGATGCAGGGAGAGCTGCAGCCTGCACCAGAGGCTGAATGTGCCACAGGGGTGTAAACGTGAGCTCTCGGGGGTAAAACATCTTCGCACTTGCAGCTGTTCTCTCTAATATTTTTTTAAATATGATCTGGAAGCAGGAATCTTATGTACATTAAGGAAGTTTGCCGATAATACTGTCACTGAAATCGGGAATCAAACCTCTTAACACCAATGCAGTGTTAAGCAGCAGGCACTCCTTTATTGCAGCGCTGGGTGCTCGGTGGCATCTCCACAAATCAAGCACACCTGTGTAGATTTTACTGTTACATTTATACACAAAATTACAAGGTCGTACACTCCCAGTTACAATGATTGGTTAGTAATTTGCATATAATTGTAATATTTGCTGTGTCATCCTTTTCTGTTACTACGCTTGCGCAGGGGAAGGGTCTTCACCTGGGCAAGGGTCTTCTTGACCTGTGGGCGTGATTTTTAGTATTATAATGAAGGTAGTTCACTTCAGGACACCTTAAAAGTAAGTTTTGTGCCTAGTTGGATGGCTGGATATCGGCCTTGCCAAGCTGTCCAATAACTCATCCTATACACAATAGCACCAGGGTGCTCTGGTTATGGTCTAGAGAGTAAAGACTAAGGGTATTATGGTCTATAGCATAGGGACTTCAAGTAACAGTCTCGGATAACAAGCAGCACAGCGATTCATATGTCATTGGTTAATAAGTGCTAACGTAATTCTAACGTGGAGGTTAACTCCTTAAAATCAAGATGCTCCTATAGCTAACTGTTTCACAAACACAAAATATAGAAAGATTCAGTAAAACTTTAAGATAATCTGCAACAATACTAAACTAGGAGGAGCTGTGGACTCCCTCAAAGGTAGAGAAGCCTTACAGAGAGATCTGAATAGACTAGAGAGCTGGGCAATCACCAACTGTATGAAATTTAACAAGAGCAAATGCCGGATACTGCACCTGAGATGGGGAAATCCTGGGTATATGTACAAATTGGGGAATGAGAGGCTGGAGAGCAGCCCTGCAGAGAAAGCTCTGGGGGTTTGGGTTAATGGTAAGTTGAATATGAGTCAACAGTGTGCCCTGGTAGCCAAAAGGGCCAACTATGTCATGGGGTGCATCAAGCAGAGCATAGCTAGCTTGGCCAAGGGAGGCAACTGTCCTACTCTACACTGCACTGGTGCGGCCCCACCTTAAGTACTGTGTGTAGTTTTGGGTGCCTCAATATAAGAAGGACATCAGACTATTAGAGTGTATTCAGAGGAGGGTGACCAAGATGGTGAAAGGTCTCAAGGGCAAGGCTTATGAGGAGCGGCTGAGGTCACTTGGTTTGTTCAGCTTGGAGAAATCTGAGGGGAGACCTCATCGCAGTCTACAGCTTCCTCAAGAGGAGCAGTGGAGGTGCCTCTGGTGACCAGTGATAGCACACAAGGAAATGGTATGAAGCTGTGTCAGGGGAAGTTCTGATTGGACATTAGGAAAAGGTTCTTCGCTGGGAGGGTGGTCAGTCACTGGAACAGGCTCCCCAGGGAAGTGGTCACAGCACCAAGCCTGTCAGAGTTCAAGGAGCGTCTGGATGTTTCTCTTAGTCATATGGTTTAGTTTTAGGTAGTCCTGTGAGGAGCAGGGAGTTGGACTCAATGATCCTTATGTGTCCCTTCCAACTCAAGATATTCTGTGATTCTATGATTGCTGTAAGACATTGCTGGCTGGATAGAGAACCTTGTCATAAAGGTACGTCATGTAGATGCTCACCTCTAAGAACTGTGTCACCAAAGAACATCAAAACAACGAGCAGATAGACCAGGCTGCCAGAATTGAATTGGATCAGGTGGATCTGGATTGAACTACTCGTAGATCGGTGGGCCCATGAAACATTGGGACTTGAGATGCAACATATAGATGGGCTCAATGATTGAGGGGTGGACCTGACCACAGAGGCCATCACATAGGTAACCCATGAATGGGAAACATGCACCACAATCAAATGAGTCACATGAGTAAAGCCTCCCTGGAATAGAGGGCGGTGAGATATCAAGGTGGGGGGGAGGGGAGGGGCACCTGGCAAATTGACTATATTGGACCACTGCCACAAACCTGCCAAGAAAAGCATTAATTGCTATACCGTGGTGGAAGTGACTACCAGGTGTCTGTAAACAGCTAGCTCATGCCACTGCCCAAAACACCATCCTGGGCCTTGAAAACCAAGTTGTATGGCAGCATAGTACCCCAGAAAGAATTGAGTCAGACAATGGGACTAATTTCCAAAATAACCTCATAGATACCTGGGCCAAGAAACACAGCACTGATTGAGTGTATCACATCCCCTATCACCCATAAGCCTCTGGAAAGATTGAGAGAGATCATGGACTATGCTGAGAATGTTGGGTGCCAGGGAATGGAAACACTGGAAAGTTAATTTAGCAGAAGCCACTTGGCTGTTTAGCACCAAAGGACCTGCTAACTGCCCTGGCCCTGCCCAAACCATGCCCTTATATACTGTGGGAGGAGAAGAGGTCCCTGTAGCACACATAGGGAAGTGGCTGCGGAAGGCAGTGTGGGTTACCTTGGGGAAAAGGCAAACCCATTTGTGGGATTGTCTTTGCTCAAGGAAACAGGTGGACTTGGTGGATAATGAGGAAGGATGATGAAATCCAATGTGTACCTAAAGGAAATTTAACATTGGGAGAAAAGAATTCATAATTTTAATGCGGCAGGAACCACTTGAGCCTCACAAAGCAAGTACAGTGGTGTCCAAACCCAAGCTGGTCTTGGCATCCACCAATCCATCTCATGCAGGAGCGGTCTGCAAACTGGGACCATGCGCGGCAATCAGTTAGCTGAGGGGAATTTGCTCGAGCTTGTCTAGACGACAATTAACATGATGAGGCATGTTTGCAGAGCACAGGGGGGTGGGAGACGGCTGGCGCCAAGGAAAGGTAACACCTTGTTGTTAATTGATGGTAGTTAACCACCAATCAGGGATTGCCTAGTATGCAAGGCTTAGCTTCAAGAACCAATCTGTTTAAAACGCGCAGCTTCTGAAAGTGTATATAAACTGGTGCTTCTGTACAATAAATTGACATTTGCTTGCATCAAGCTGCGTCCCGTCTCTTCATTCGCCGCAAATTGGTGACCCCGACGTGATGCGTTTAAGGATCTGACGTGAAGGGCTCTCGAATCGCCTGTCTGAGCGACATGCAGCGAATCCCACAGAACTTTGAATGATCTGCTGAAAGGAAGCAGGAGCCGGCCAGAAATCCCTCCGGAGTTGAGAGGTGAGCTGTGGGAAATCCGTAATGGGGAATCAGGCTTCGTCCCCAGAAAGAGACGTATATGGACTCATGAAGGGTCTTCTAGTCAGATCAGGGAGTCCGTGCCTCAGTTTCCTCAAATGGTGACCCCTATGGTGGTGTTCCGAAGCCTTGGAAGAATAAGGACGGAACTGGTCGATAAAAAAGACAGCTCGTGGAAGAGGGCTGCGTTCCGGAGGAGACGGCTTGGCTGAACTTGCTGTCTGGACCAGGCGGACAACCTAAACCCCGAGGATAACACCTGTACTCATCGAGACAGGTGAGCAGCCAAGAAACTTTAGAGACTTTGAAAGAATGAAAGTGTGCACATACAGCAGCCAATTGTATGATGCTGCCGCGGAGGGGAACTCCGTGTCGGGAATGCATTTAGCATCTTGGTGGCAAATTCTGACTACTCTTTGCCAAGTGTGGACTAATTCTACTAACGGTGCTAAACCAGAGGAAGCTGTAAATTCCACCGACAGCGCGACTCTTCTCAAGACACCGTCAGTGATGGCGATTCCGTCCACACCTCCTCTGCCTCCAAAGCTTCTGTCACTGATTGCAGCGACCCTCACAGCACAGGACCAAGCACGGGAACAGGACAACTCGGACAATGATTTTATTGACACTGATAAACCTTTTGATCCAGGTCCTATAGATCTGGAAAAGGAGGTAGACCTTTCCCCCACCCCCTTGTCTCTCCTGATGCATTGATTGTATTTTTGGGGAGGGTGAAAGGGGGTCTGAGGGATTGGTGGCAGGAATGCAAGTGGGAAACACTTAAGTGATGGGATTTGGGAGTCGCTATGGCATGTTCAGTATTTTGTCAGACAAATCAACCTGCAGAGTGGCAGCCTGTGCAATACGAGGCTGTTAAAGGGTTAAGCAAAGCAGTGCGGGAAGGGAGGATTCATAATACATTTGCTATGTCCCTTCTTGAAGTGATGGCAGAGCCTTATACGCTCACACTGCATGATTGGAAGTCATTGCTTTGTATGGTACTAACTGATACAGTATATGATGTGGTTATCTGATTTTTGTGAGCTATGTGTAGTGGCCTTGATTGAAAACCTTAATCGGGGAATTGCTGTTAACTATGAGCAGTTGGCTGGAGAAAATTAGTTGTGCCGATTCTGTGACTCAGGCAAGGTATCCCAGGGACAACTGTTTGCAAATGAATGAGATGGCTATTAAGGCAGTCCGGATGCGGGAGTCTTGCCACAGTCTTGCAGGGTCCTAGAGAGTCACTAACTTTAATACTAACTTGATTGATTGGCTTCAGAATATTTTGCAACAAGTCGAACATCAGGAAGCTCAAGGGATGCTTTTAAAACAACTAGCTGTGATAATGCCAATGAAAATTGTAAATGGGCAACTTTCACAATCGCAACCCCAACATGTGTCAAATGATTGTAACGCAGAACTCACAGCAGACTGTAATTCTCAGGCTGAGTTCTGGAATGCAGCATAACAGATTTTTGCTTCTCTAATCTCTTCTGTAAGAATAGTACACGCTCTTAACTTGCTTAGTAAATCAGGCTACTGGCTTGCTAAACAAAGTAATACTACAAATACTGTTCTTTTTTTTTCTGGCTTATTAACAGATGTTGATTCTGTCCATCATATGTTGCTACAGAACCGAGTTGCTATTGATTTTTATTATTAGCACAGGGACACAAGTGTGAAGACTTTGATAGGATGTGTTACGTGAATCTGAGTGACCACTGTGAATTAATTTACAAAAGTATACAAAACTCAAAAGCCTTAAAACAAAGATCTGCAACAGAGCCAGGGGCAGGATGCCTTTGGTCTCTTCTCACGGCTGGGAAACTTTGGGCCATGACTCAAAAGTATTACAGGATTTATTATAATTATCTTTAACCACCTTAGTGACGTTTGCCTTAGGTCTCCCATGCTTTTTTTTTCTGTATCCAGTGTTTAGTTGATTGTAACATAAAGCAGGTCATGGTCACCCAGCTACATACAGCCTTTGCCTCCTTGCAACTAACAAGCAAAAAAGGGGAGGATAGAGAATGTCTGAGGAGATATACAGGAGAGGAAACTGGAGAATATTTGACCTAACAAGAGATGAGAGAACAGCTAGGTGTTGTGAAGGAGAATAGGAAAGATAAACATGGTTATCTAGTGTTTAATGGGTGTCTGCACGCTTGCAGAGATATATAGCTGTGTAACTGCATGAATGATTCCTGCCCTGAGCCTGGTGGAGCATACAGCTGCGGTTTGTGTCCGGGCTCAGAGATGTAAATAGGGGCTTCTCTGTTACGGTAAAAGTGTTTCTCTTTGCATAAAAAAGAGAGGGAATGAAGGGAATGACCCCAGAGGTATGTTCAGAGAAGGCATGCTATGTTTTGAACTTTTTGACTGAACCAGCTCTTGTTTGGTGTGCCCTTCCACCTATGTATAATGTTAATCCAAAAGAAGATGATATTGTTTACACTTTGAATGTCGATAATTGTCTTTCTGTAGATGTTAATGTAGTGGGAGGCTGTGATGGGAACGTGTCGCAGCCGTTCTTCTCTTATCCGGAGTAACAGCAGGGAAAGCATTAAAGAGTTAAATCACGTTGTTTGGTAGGCAGTTAAGAATGTGAGTCAAAATTGCCACTGCTTTTTGTTGTTGGTTCAAGGACATGGCTGTGAGGATTCTGATGGTATGCGCTGCGTGGATTTTAGGCGCCCCATTGCAGCAACACGTTATCAAAATCTGAGAAAACTTCAGCCTTTTTTGGCATCCATTCACTCAATTGGCAGTATTGTTTGTTTGCTATTACCTTGGTTGCTGTCATGTTTGCAAGGGCCCTGCAGAACATGGCAAACCTGGTACTAGCTGTTCAAAAACAAAAAGGGGAAATTGTAAAATTGTATGGAATAGAGACAGTAGGTTATTTTGACATTGATAATACGTCTTAGTTGCTTTTTTATTTGTTCTATTACTTATACCTTGTTTTTACTTGTTCGGTTCCAAAGGTTCTTTTTGTGCAACAGGAAGGGGGAGATGCAGGAGCGGGCTGCAAACTAGGACCATGCATGGCAATCAGTTAGCTGAGGGGAATGTGCTCGAGCTTGTCTAGACAACAATTAACATGATGAGGCATGTTTGCAGAGCACAGGGGGGTGGGAGACGGATGGCGCCAAGGAAAGATAACACCTTGCTGTTAATTGATGGCAGTTAACCACCAATCGGGGATTGCCTAGTATGCAAGGCTTAGCTTCAAGAACCAATCTGTTTAAAACGCGCAGCTTCTGAAAGTGTATATAAACTCGTGTTTCTGTACAATAAACTGACATTTGCTTGCATCAAGCTGCGTCCCGTCTCTTCATTCGCCGCAATCTCACTACCTCCTCTGTCCTGAGCAACCACCTTGACAGATGGGGCCCAAGTCATTGACTGTTCTTATGGACATTTGGGGGGGGGGGGGGGGGATGTAATGGGGGAATAATACCTGTGCATATGTCAAGGGACATGTTATGACCCCAGTGGAGCAGGTAGTCCCTGTAGCCTGTGGATTGCCACTCCAGAGCAGATATACACACTGCAGCCTGTGAAGGACCCAATGCTGGAACAGGTGGATGTTTCTTGAAGATAGTGTGGCCCATGGAGACCCCACACTAGATCAGGTTTATCCTGAAGGACTGCAGCTCATGGAGGACCCGTGCTGGAGCAGGGGAAAAGTGTGAGGACAAAGGAGCAGCTTAGAGGAACTGTTATATACTGAACTTAACCCCCATTCCCCATCCTCCCTGCACCACTCAGGGTGTGGGGAAGTAGAGGAGTCAGGAATGAAGGACTGAAGTTGAGCCTGGGAAAAAGGGAGTGGTGGTGGGGGAAGGTGTTTTAATTTGTTTTTGTTTCTCACTATCCATTCCTGTGGTCAACCCACCAGACTCAAGCATCCTCATATGGCGGTGGTGTAGGAGTCCAACTGGAAAAACAAATAATCTAATACCAAAGAAAGCTCAGAAGGGTGTGAACAACAGCAGGAGATGAAACTTGTTAAGGGAATAAGGGGTGGAGATCTCCCTGAGTCTATCTGAGGAAGGTCTCAAACACTCCCAAGATCAAATGAAAGGTTACTTTGTATGAACTAAAGACTGATAAGAGGGAACTGCCTGCCAAAGGGTGAATAATGGCCCCAGAAGCAGTGGAGTCAGCAGGAATCTGCAGTAACTGGGGGAAAGGTAAATGCGGCAGGGGGACATCATGACCACCGGCTCAATTCAAGACCAAAAAGACTTGCCCCCCCCCATGCCTGTAAGAAGCATGAATGCTAATTTACATGGCAAGCTAGACTAATTTTAATAAGAAGCAGTCCACACTGAAGGATAAGAATAAAAGAGGAAGGCAAGTGCCATTTTAGGAGGGAAATAAGAGTAAAAGGGACTTCTGTGACGTGCGGAATTAGACTCTATAACTCGAAAGTTATAAAGTAGGTATGTTTATTGCGCGCAGATGCACGGGGGATCGCTCCTCCACAAGCGTGCATGCCCGAAGTGACGAACCATCTCACATTTATACAATGAAACAAATGAATATTCAATTAACGCCTATACATATTCGTTACCTAAACCTGGCTTCGTATGTTAATTAGCTTATCAGTCCGTTGCCTGGAATGTGGTGGTCTTGCAGGTTTGTAGGTGATTCATGTTCTTGTGACCATCCGATCTTCTCCAGCAAGGAGACTTAGCACTCCCTCCCTCTAGATAGCATTGGAATGTCTCTCATCTTTTTCTCATTCTCTTTTAAATTGCCCCTTTGTTAGAGAAAGAAGGGCAGGCGTCTCCCCGTCTCCCCTTTGTTAGAGGAAGAGGGGCAGGCGTCTCCTCAAAACTGTAGTTGTCTCCTCAGAGCTGTGTGCCTATGTGACCAGACACCGCACCCATGACTAGTCACCATACCCGCATTCCTTGAGCAGACATATACAATCACAATCGATGTCCATTGTCCCCATTTCAGTGACGATGTTCAGTGACGTTCAGGGACGTCCGGCGCGCAGCGTAGTCCCCAGGAGGAAAGGTACCTTGGGAGGGGGTTTGCTGACCAAGGGGTGGCCGCTAGCGATCTTGAGGGCAGATCGAGCAAACCTGAGGTTACTGCCATTCCTAAAAGCCCGGAGGCCTCGTGACGGAAAGCGGGGGGCGGGACGGAATAAGGCGGAATCTCACAGGAACAAGAGGGACCTCACAGCAAAAGTAAAAGGGAAACTTTTGCGTAGGAAAAAAAAAGAAGAAAAAAAAAAGAAAGAAAAAGGGGGAAGCTAAAAACTTCCTTTAGGTTGTCTTAAGAATTGGGGAATTCCTAGAATGTAACAACTGAAATAGCACTCTGTGTCTTGTTCTATGTGTTGTCTTGTTACATGTTCAAACTTGGAGTTATGAAATGTATGTTGAAAAATAATAATATTCTGGTAATTCTAGGCAAATAGCGGAAAACTTAACACTGCTTAAGACCAGGAAAAAATTGGGGGTTTGTTTGTTGTTTGTTTTTTTGCAATTGTTCATTGAAATGCATACTTTGTGAACTGTCAGTGTTCCTAAAAGTTGTACATAAGTGCACGGTACCGTATAACATACTGCTTGTGTGACTGCGGGCTGCCCGGAGAGTGTGAATGGTGTGATTGAGATGCGCATTTTGATTTTCCGTGTATAGCTTAATTATTTTGACTGAGTGTGAGTGCAAGAGTGCTTGAGACAGGCGTTTGAGTGCAAAACGAGTAAGAAGAAGCTCTATCCGCGTTTCCGACCTTGGGTGGCTAAGGTGGCCGGAGAAAAACAAAGTAATTAAAATTGTAAAATGGGAAATGGAAGGAGTAAGCCCTGTGAAAAATCACCCTTGGGTTGTATATTAAAACACTGGAGGAATATCGTAGGACATGGTGGTACCGAAAATAGAAGGAAATGGATTAAATATTGTAATCAGTGGTGGCTTTTGTATAAATTGGAGTGATGCGAAATGGCCTCAGGAGGGAGGAACGTTAGATTATAACACTCTCCTGACGTGCGGAATTAGACTCTATAACTCGAAAGTTATAAAGTAGGTATGTTTATTGCGCGCAGATGCACGGGGGATCGCTCCTCCACAAGCGTGCATACCCGAAGTGACGAACCATCCCACATTTATACAATGAAACAAATGAATATTCAATTAATGCCTATACATATTCGTTACCTAAACCCCGCTTCGTATGTTAATTAGCTTATCAGTCCGTTTCCTGGAATGTGGTGGTCTTGCAGGTTTGTAGGTGATTCATGTTCTTGTGACCATCTGATCTTCTTCAGCAAGGAGACTTAGCACTCCCTCCCTCTAGATAGCATTGGAATGTCTCTCATCTTTTCTCATTCTCTTTTAAATAGCCCCTTTGTTAGAGGAAGAGGGGCAGGCGTCTTCTCAAAACTGTAGTTGTCTCCTCAGAGCTGTGTGCCTATGTGACCAGACACCGCACCCATGACTAGTCACCATACCCACATTTCTGAGCAGACATATACAATCACAGTCGGTGTTAAGCGTCCCCATTTCACACTATTTCTCCATATCAATCCCCCCTTTTTATTAAATTAAGTAAATTCTTTTACTTAA
Source organism: Falco naumanni (assembly GCF_017639655.2). Classification (NCBI taxonomy): domain Eukaryota; kingdom Metazoa; phylum Chordata; class Aves; order Falconiformes; family Falconidae; genus Falco; species Falco naumanni. The sequence goes on from NC_054079.1 coordinate 22,257,267, forward strand.
GCAGTCTTCCCGAATGAAATAAAGCATCATACATAAGTGTTACCCTTTTAAACATTCTCCAAACCCACAAATATAACATAATGGTTAGTATTAAGGAAATTCCTAAACTGATCAATAAGATCACAATGGGGTGTACCATAGTGTTAAGAATTCCTGTTGCAGAAGGTGACCAGCCAAAGAGAGTATCCCACCAATTATGGTTTCCATCCTGTTCTACCTTTTTTAAAACTTTCTTGATCCCCTCTACATCATGATGGATCATAAGAAGAGTTTCATGTCCCTTTTCTTTGGTTTCTTTCAGTATACGTTGTAAATCTGCATGTTTTAATAGTTCTTTTATACTACTTATATTTAGTCCTATGGGGGTAGGAATTATCATCTGTGATAGGGTAAAGTTGGATTTTAAGAATTGATGAGACACTACTGGGGCTGAGTAACTAAAATCGCATCCTGTGATAGTAGTAAAATTACAAATAAAATAATTTGAATATTGTGCAGTCTCCTTTACCTCCCCATCTACGGTTATTGTGTTACACTTAGTTCTCAAACATGCACATCCCTTCCCTGCATATATAATTACTGTTTTCAAGTTTGCATTTGGTTGGGCCTCGAAATGACATATTTTCTGATCTGTATCTAAACAAGTATCCTGGGCCATTATAGTATTGCTTTCACAGAGGAAGCCCTGCTGCTCTCGCATAATACAGGATTCTAAATCTACTGTTTGCCACTTGTCGCCTATCTTTCTGGCCCATGTTCTATGTTCAAAAGGGTATAGGAGCACCCCATTATGGTTAATTCCAAGGGCTACAATGGGGTGTATGGTAATTATTACTGCATTATGTATGGTTAATACAAAAGCTGTGATTGTGTGTGTGTTGGGGTCGTAGGTAAAGTTCACCATATTCCACCATGACTGGAGTTTTCTTTCTACTTCCGTAGCATTGTCCCAAACCATCTTTCGAATTTCTGTAGGAAATATGCCTTCCTCTCCTTCTCTTATTATGGATGCAGCTATTGATTGTATCCACATTTGGGCTTGGATACAACTTAGAGCCAGGGCGACGTCATCCTGTAAACCACCTAATGCCTTAGTGATGAGTTGATGATCTTCCATGTTTATTTGTTCCCACCTGGGGAGTACCTTCGATATCAACCATTGGTGCGCCCCTAATGCCAATAATGAAGATTTTAGTGGTTGTTGTAGTTTTGATAGATCGGCCGTGGTGGCGGCTAGTTTATTCATTATCACCTCTGAGTCTATGGAGTTTAATACTCCGAGTCCTGTTCCCAATATTCCAGTTACATCCCTCACTATTCGGTTTCGATAAATATTTCCCCTTTTTCTTAACCAAGTTGTCCATCCCTCATAAGAGGTTCGTAAGAAGGGGGAACAGGATGGCTTAACATCAGAAACATTGACTTGTATTTGTAACTCTATTCTTTTAAGAGACCATTCTGGGTTAAACAACATTTGTTGCTGGCCTGTATTTCTGATTACATATGGTCCAATTGTATAAATTTTTGGATTTGGTTTAGTAAGCATTAATGGGGTTGTTGTAACTGTGGTGGTGGTAGGAACAGTGGTTAGCATGATTGTTATTTTGATCTTATAAGTCAGAGCTGTTTTTGGGGATTCCTTTCCTAGGCATATTATAAAGATGGGCTCGGTTAAGGTAAAATTGTGCCAACATTCCCGTGAATTAAAGCACATGGCTGTATTTAGAAGGGTAAATTCCTTATCTACCTTTCTGACATTAATCAGGGTGTCTCCTGAAATCTTGGTGTTATCTTTTTCATTATACGTTTGACACCCTACTTTTATCCTATCTCCTAATTTTCCCCATAATCGGTCGACTTTGTGTACATCCTCCCGATCCCATTGATTCTTTTGGTACACCTCATTTTCAGAAAAAAACCACCATAGCTAGTTTCGTCTTTGAGTCCACCTTTCCCATTATTCCAGTGTGTTTTTTCTGGGCATGATTCCAAGGCCAGTTATCAGGCTCTTGGTTGTAGGCAAGAGAGAGGGTACAAAAAACCACAAATGGTTTAAACCCACTATTGATCATTTTAGGAATCTAAACGTTCCTCATATATACATATAAAATCTGTTTTGATCAAAAATATCTTTGTTTGAGTTGGGGCTTACCGATAACAAGTTGGGAAAGACTGGCCACTGGCTTAGTCCCAGACTCTTTTGTTCTATATTGTTTGTTGTGGTGCTCTTCCCATATAGTGGATCCACAACCGCCCAGGTTCACTTACTTGCCACCCACATTGTTCCCATTTGTCCGAGTAAATTTGAGTTTCAGTTCTTTTTTATCTGGGGTTACTCTCCACGAAGTTGCAGGGGCTTTCTTGATCCGGGTATGGTGAATCCAAGAATTCTGTCCCTCAACCTTGATTGCGGTGTAGGTGGTGAGTAGGACTTGAAAAGGTCCGGTCCACTGTGGTTCCAGGGTTTTATCTGCAAAACACTTAACGTATACATAGTCCCCTGGTCGTATATCGTGAACAGGTCCATCCAGACCCCTACTGCGTGTTCCCATCACATGCTTCTCAATTCTTATTAATTGTTTGTTTAGTGCCACCATATAGGAAGTCATTGTTTCTTCACCAATCTGTGAAGACGTCCCCTTTTGTACCCCATAGGGTCGTCCATACAAAATTTCAAATGGGCTAAGCCCCTCTTTTGCTCTTCGTCTAGTTCGAATTCGTGTAAGAGCTAATGGCAAAGACTGGGGCCAAGTTAGATTTGTTTCTTGACCTAACTTGACAATCTGTTGTTTGATTAGATGATTCATCTTTTCCACCTGGCCACTTGATTGTGGTCGGTATGGGGTATGTAATTGCCAATCTATTCCTAGATGGTGGCTGATCTGTTGCACTATTCTGGACACAAAATGTGGTCCTCTATCCGAGGACATTACCGCTGGGACTCCAAACCCAGGTATTATCTCTTGGAGCAGTATTTTGGTCACTTCCCGGGCTTTAGCAGTTCTGCACGGGAAGGCTTCTGGCCAACCTGAAAAGGTATCTGTTAGTACCAATAAATATCGATACCCCCCCTTTTTTAGGAAGTTCCGAGAAATCAATCTGCCAATGTTGCCCTGGAACATTTCCTTTCCCAATTTTTCCCAACTTTGGCCCCTTGGTAATCTTAGGATTAGTCTGGAGACAAAGATCACATTGTTGGGTTACTTGTCTAATAGTAGTATACAAATTTCGTGCTATTATGTTTTTAGTGAGATCCTTATATAGAGCTTCTGCCCCCCAGTGCCTTTTTCTATGTTCTTCCCGAACTACTGACCATACCATGTAGGAAGGAATCACTATTCTCCCATGTGAGATTACAGCCCACCCTTCCTCATTATATGATCCCTCTAGGTCAGAAATCAGTTTGCGATCTTCTTTAGTATAGTCTGGTTTACCTTCTAGAGATATTTGTCCATCGGGTATTAGCGCACCCTCTACCTTGATTGCTTTTCTGGCTGCCTGTTTTGCTTCCCTGTCCGCCAGTTCATTTCCTCTTTCTAATTCTGTGCTCACTTTCTGGTGTGCCTTGATGTGCATAATTGCCACCCTTTCAGGAAGCTGGACCGCATTTAGGAGTTTCAAAATTTCTTCCGCATGTTTGATGATTTTTCCTTGGGAGTTTAACAGTCCCCTTTCTTTCCATATTGCTCCATGAGCATGTACCACTCCAAAGGCATATTTAGAATCAGTCCAAATCTTTATAGGTTTTCCCTGAGCTCTCTCCAGAGCTCGAGTAAGGGTTATGATTTCAGCCTTCTGTGCCGAAGTGTCAGCTGGTAGCGGTCCCGATTCTATCACTTCTTCAGAGGTTGTAACAGCATATCCGGAATGTCGCTTTCCATTCAGCATATAGCTGCTCCCATCCTTGAGATCTGTCCTACTAGAATAAGTGGCTTCGATTGTTTCTAGACAGTCATGATCGACTGATTCGCCAACATTCCCATTAAGAAATGAGGCCGGATTGATGATGTTTGTAGTCACGATCTCAACATCATCTTGTTCCACCATTATGGCCTGGTATTTTAGGAATCTCTGTGGGGAGAGCCAATGCCCCCCCTTTTGTTTCAAGGACTGCAGACACTGTGTGGGATACTAAGACAGTCATTTTCTGGCCCAAGGTAAACTTCCGGGCCTCCTGGATGTTTAGGATGACAGCTGCTACTGCTCTCAGGCAACCAGGCCACCCTTTTGCAGTGGCATCCAGCTGTTTAGAGAAGTATGCCACTGCCCGTCTGTATGGTCCCAAATCTTGTGCCAGTATTCCTAATGCCATTCCCTGTTTCTCATGGGAAAATAGGAAAAATGGCTTACTCACATCAGGAAGTCCTAGTGCTGGTGCCGACATTAAGGCTTTCTTCAGTTCATGGAAAGCTCTGTCTGATTCAGCATCCCACTGAAGATCCTTCTGATTGGCTGCTATCAGGGAATATAATGGTTTAACAAGCAAGCCATAATTACATATCCAAAGCCTGCACCATCCTGTCATTCCCAGAAATGTCTGCAGTTCCTTTACAGTTCGTGGTCGGGGGGCTTGGCATATGGCTTCTTTTCGGGCCTTCCCTAGGACCCGTTGTCCGGCACTGATCTCGTACCCTAGGTATGTGACTTGTTGTAACACCACCTGTGCCTTCTTCTTAGAAACCCGATATCCTTGTAGTCCCAGAAAGTTCAGCAGGCTCACAGTCCAAATAATACAAGATTCTTCAGTTCTGGTTGCAATAAGAAGATCGTCTACATATTGTAACACTTTCCCTTCTCCTGGTGGTGGTTCCCATAACTCCAAATCCTTTGCTAATTGGTTTCCAAAAATTGTGGGGCTATTTTTAAACCCCTGTGGCAACACCGTCCATGTGAGCTGGGTCTTTCGACCGCTTCTGGGATTTTCCCATTCAAAAGCAAAAATTCTTTGGCTGGCTTCATGGAGAGGGAGGCAAAAGAAGGCATCTTTTAAGTCTAAAACTGTGAACCAAGCTAGGTCAGGTGTCAGGGTGGTTAGTAAGGTATAGGGGTTAGCTACTACAGGATACAGATCCTCTGTTATTTTGTTAATGGCCCTTAAATCTTGAACTATCCTATAAGACCCATCAGGTTTTTTAACTGGGAGGATAGGTGTGTTAAATTCTGACTCACATTCTTTTAGTAGTTTTAATTCTATGAATCGCTCTATATTTGGACGAATTCCTTCCCTATCTTCCCTTTTCAGTGGGTATTGTTTAATTCTTATCGCACCCTGTCCTTCCTTTAATTTTACTATAACAGGTGATGCATTCTTGGCACGTCCCGGTATGTCAATTGCCCATACTCCAGGATATACCTGATCAATAATTCTGGTATCGATTTCCCTTTTTATAGGAGTACTGGCCAAAGATAGGCTCATAACCTGTATGTATTGGTGATCATTTACCTCCAGAGTAACTTCCCCTTTTTTAAATTTGATTGTTGCCTCCAATTGTTCTAATAAGTCCCTACCAAGAAGGGCCTTTGGGGAATTTGGCATTCTTGTTGTTTTCTTAGTTTGTACTTTAAAGGTTTCAGGATGTTTTCCTGGTGGCCAGCAGCTCCCACAACTGTAACAATTATTTTTTTTTTTTACTGAAGTTCAACAAATAAGTTGGTTTTGTATTCACTAAAATTCCACCTCATACCCATTCCCTGCCCTAAAGGGGCCGTTACCGGTCCTGTTGTACTGCAAATGCTGCAGCAATTGGGGTGACATTGTCAGGTCCCTCAGCTCAATTGTCAGCAACAGCAATCCCCTCCTCCCCACCATCAGGAGGATTCGGGGCAGGAGATGCTGTTCCTGCTCTGCAGGTTACACAGGCCTGCCTCTGCAGCAGCATTTCTGTTTTAACTCTTTCTTACCCTGAATGCAAATCTGCTACTTGTTGCTTTAAGTCTGTGTTATTACATATCATGCCTTCGCAGGTAAACAGCAAACACCCTGCCATGCATCCAGCGTGACTCAGCCGCACCTTCGAGGGGGTACGGGGGTTTGTACAAACTCACCCCAATACTTTAACACTTTCACAAGGTCTTTGATTCTCCACCCCCCTCAGGTTTTACATACATTAGTACAAGTTTTTGTATCTTTCAACGTGTTTCATTCTGGTTGCTCCACAGAAGGAACCGCAACCTGAGCTTTTAAACACAAAAATTTCAACAAGAACATATTTCTAGTTTAGGTCTCAGTTGTTGGGTTTTTTTTTTTTCCTTTTTTCTTTTTTTTTCTTTCCTTTTCTAGAGCCATAATCAAAGATCAGGTGATGTTAATCCCGCACTCTTTCTAGTGTTAGTACCATAGGATCCCGAGGGGGTACTAATCCACAGTCCTTTTGCCACTCAGGTTTGTCCTGGAGGACGAAGAACATGTCTGTATACGATACTTCGTCCCATTTTCCCTCTCTCTGCAGGAGAGTGTTATAATCTAACGTTCCTCCCTCCTGAGGCCATTTCGCATCACTCCAATTTATACAAAAGCCACCACTGATTACAATATTTAATCCATTTCCTTCTATTTTCGGTACCACCATGTCCTACGATATCACTCCAATGTTTTAATATACAACCCAAGGGCGATTTTTCACAGGGCTTACTCCTTCCATTTCCCATTTTGCAATTTTAATTACTTTTTCTCCGGCCGCCTTAGCCACCCAAGGTCGGAAACACAGATAGAGCTCCTTACTTGTTTTGCACTCAAACACGCGTCTTAAGCACTCTTGCACTCACACTCAGTCAAAATAATTAAGCTATACGCGGAAAATCAAAATGCGCATCTCAATCACACCATTCACACTCTCCGGGCAGCCCGCAGTCACACAAGCAGTATGTTATACGGTACCGTGCACTTATGTACAACTTTTAGGAACACTGACAGTTCACAAAGTATGCATTTCAATGAACAATTGCCAAAAAAACAAACAACAAACAAAACCCCAATTTTTCCTGGTCTTAAGCAGAGTGTTAAGTTTTCCGCTATTTGCCACGAATTACCAGAATATTATTATTTTTCAACATACATTTCATAACTCCAAGTTTTGAACATGTAACAAGACAACACATAGAACAAACAAGACACAGAGCGCTATTTCAGTTGTTATATTCTAGGAATTCCCCAACTCTTAAGACAACCCAATGGAAGTTTTTAGCTTCCCCCTTTTTTCCTACGCAAAAGTTTCCCTTTTACTTTTGCTAAGAGGTCCCTCTTGTTCCTGTGAGATTCCGCCTTATTCCGTCCCGCCCCCCGCTTTCCGTCACGAGGCCTCCGGGCTTTTAGGAATGGCAGTAACCTCGGGTTTGCTCGATCTGCCCTCAAGATCGCTAGCGGCCACCCCTTGGTCAGCAAACCCCCTCCCAAGGTACCTTTCCTCCTGGGGACTACGCTGCGCGCCGGACGTCTCCGTGCGTCTCACCAGCCGCCCCGTTTCTAAACATACCGTTTTATCCGTGGATCCAGGGGTTCTCTTCTGCTCCCGGGGGAACAGCTGAGAAGAGGAGGCTCCTCCGAGGAAATCTCCCGGGGCGCGCCTAGGAGCGTCCGCTCCGCAGCTGGTCCCTCAGCCGAGCAGAAATCCTCCTGCCTGGCTCGCCAAAACTGACGTGCGGAATTAGACTCTATAACTCGAAAGTTATAAAGTAGGTATGTTTATTGCGCGCAGATGCACGGGGGATCGCTCCTCCACAAGCGTGCATACCCGAAGTGACGAACCATCCCACATTTATACAATGAAACAAATGAATATTCAATTAATGCCTATACATATTCGTTACCCAAACCCCGCTTCGTATGTTAATTAGCTTATCAGTCCGTTTCCTGGAATGTGGTGGTCTTGCAGGTTTGTAGGTGATTCATGTTCTTGTGACCATCTGATCTTCTTCAGCAAGGAAACTTAGCACTCCCTCCCTCTAGATAGCATTGGAATATCTCTCATCCTTTTCTCATTCTTTTTTAAATAGCCCCTTTTGTTAGAGGAAGAAGGGCAGGCGTCTCCCCGTCTCCCCTTTGTTAGAGAAAGAAGGGCAGGCGTCTCCCCGTCTCCCCTTTGTTAGAGAAAGAAGGGCAGGCGTCTCCCCGTCTCCCCTTTGTTAGAGGAAGAAGGGCAGGCGTCTCCTCAAAAACTGTAGTTGTCTCCTCAGAGCTGTGTGCCTATGTGACCAGACACCGCGCCCATGACTAGTCACCATACCCACATTCCTTGAGCAGACATATACAATCACAGTCGGTGTTAAGCGTCCCCATTTCACACTATTTCTCCATATCACTCCTGCGATTAATGTTGTTTCTGAGAAGAGAGGGAAAATGGGACGAAGTATCATATGCAGACATGTTCTTCGTCCTCCAGGACAAACCCGAGTGGCAAAAGGACTGTGGATTAGTACCCCTTCGGGATCCTATGGTACTAGCACTAGAAAGAGTGCGGGATTAACATCACCTGATCTTTGATTATGGCTCTAGAAAAGGATAGGAAAAAAAACCCCTGAGACCTAAACTAGAAAGATGTTCTTGTTGAAATTTTTGTGTTAAAAGCTCAGGTTGCGGTTCCTTCTGTGGAGCAACCAGAATGAAACACGTTGTAAGATAAAAACTTGTACTAATGTATGTAAAACCTGAGGGGTGTGTGTGTGTGTGGAGAATCAAAGACCTTGTGAAAGTGTTAAAGTATTGGGGTGAGTTTGTACAAACCCCCGTACCCCCTCGAAGGTGCGGCTGAGTCACGCTGGATGCATGGCAGGGTGTTTGCTGTTTGCCTGCGAAGGCTGATATGTAATAACACAGACTTAAAGCAACAAGTAGCAGATTTGCATTCAGGGTAAGAAAGAGTTAAAACAGAAATGCTGCTGCAGAGGCAGGCCTGTGTAACCTGCAGAGCAGGAACAGCATCTCCTGCTCCAACCCTTCTGCTGGTGGGGAGGAGGGGTTGCTGTTGCTGACAATTGAGCAGAAGGACCTGACAATGTCACCCCAATTGCTGCAGCATTTGCAGTACAACAGGACCGGTAACGGCCCCTTTTAGGGCAGGGAATGGGTATGAGGTGGAATTTTAGTGAATACAAAACCAACTTATTTGTTAAACTTCAGTAAAAAAAAAAAAAAAAAAAAATTGTTACAGTTGTGGGAGCTGCTGGCCACCAGGAAAACATCCTGAAACCTTTAAAGTACAAACTAAAAAAAAAAAAACCAAATAAGAATGCCAAATTCACCAAAATCTTTGTTGGGATGAAATTTATATTAAAAGTTAAATATGATCAAGTAATTGAAATATTGAGCTTATCTTTAATTCAACAGAAAAGAGGAAAAGAGGACCTGATGTGAATAAGCTGTAAATAATATGGTCAAGTTTGTATTCATAAACCAATATTAATTGTAATGCATAAACAGGCTTGTAATTGTATAGCGACAAAGGGGTTAAAATGTCTGAAAGATCATATAGACTGTTCGGACAAGAAAGTTGCAAATCTCTGCAAGGGGAGCTGTCCTCCTTATCTGCAAAGCAAGTTGCCCTACCAAGGAGATAACGGGACAGCTGGATGTCTTTGAGTAAAACTACAAGGGGTATTGTAAAAAACCCTGGGAAAGATTTCTACAAGTCTGCCAACTCATCACTTTTGAAACACAGCAGTGAAAGCAAAGAGAAGGGCCAAGACCTGGAGGGAAACCTACTGCTTCTAGAATAACTAAAGCATATGCTTCAAAGTGATGTAGTGTGAACGAACTTTAGAATAGAATTAAAGAATAACCATTATGTTTGTTAGCCACTGTAACAATTGTAGATATCATGTACCGCCATCTACCTTTGGTGTCTGTTCTGTTATCCTTTGTTAGACATCCGCCTGTCTGCTGACCTTCTGTGTTAAAACTTTAGGGGAACACTTCAGCAGGAGGGGACAGATAAGAGTAAAAGAAATAATTAAGCAAGAAAAGCAGATGGCCAGCAAGGGCATAAATTACCTCAGACTGATAAGAACACTGCAAATGTGCAAGACCATCACATAATGAGCAAAAGGTGAAAAGTACACCATGAGGAAGACCTACAGCCTTCCTCCCATAGACCACTGCCCACATTCTAAAGACCCCGGCCCACAATTTTTGGAAGAATCTGCCCAAGCGTGAAAGACTGATAAGCTAATTAACATACGAAGCGAGGGTAGGCGGGTTCAGGTAATGAATATGTATAGGCGTTAATGGAATATTCATTATTTCATTATATAAATATAAGATAATCTGCCCCTCTGGGTGTGTACGATTGGTGGAAGGATCCCCCGTACGCCCGGCGCCGACAATAAAGAATACTTAATCACTAAGAAATTCTGAAGACGTTCTTTGAAACAGACCTCCCTGAAGTAAAAGAAATTTTTAACCAGGTGTATCTGAAAATAAATTCCAGGAAAGGTGAAAAATGCTTTACCTGTTACAGGGAAAATAATAAGGGGGAGGCTTGCCCAGTTCAGATAATACAATATCCCATGGTCAGCAAGGCTGTGGGGATATTGGCAGAAAAACTGAAATAAAATACACTCTAGTAGTTCTAATAATGTAAATCTGTGTGTTTTGCCATGACAGTGACTTGTTATGGGATGTGCAGATGAAACTCTGCATTGACAACGAAATACAAGGAATAAGGTTGGTCAGGTGCCTCCTACCATAGTCAAGGGCAAGACTGGGTTGGCCTCTGTGTTTGCCACCAAGAAGAATCTTGAGCTCCGCTGTTGGCTGCAACCCAGTAGGCGCTGAGCGGTGGGGACATATGCCATGCCAGACCTTGATGTGAGGAATGGCCCACTCTGAGGCACTGATTTGGAAATTGGAAACCACCTGGCCGACCATGAGGCCAGATGAGTAACAGAGGAGGTAGGAAAGGAGGAATTATCCTTAATACCAGACGATAAAATCCAAACTGTAAGTACAGATCAAGAGCCAAACTATTCTAAAGAAAACTTAAAAGTCATTCAGGACATGAATGATAAAATAAAAATAAATAAGTGGACTTATTTAAGGGATGGTCATATAGTGGTACCATCCAATTTAATATGGACCACAGCCCTATTATTAATAAGACGCATTGGGGAGCTGATGCTTTATATAAAAGTCTAAATCAGAAATTGATAGGGCAAAACTTGTATACTGTAATAAAACAGGTGACTCAGCAATGTGAAATGTGTTTATGCAATAATCCCAATAAAGCAAATAAAATAAAACTAGGGAACATTAGTAGAGGAAATGTTCCAGGGCAACATTGGCAGATCCAATTTCTCGGAACTTCCTTGAAAAGGGGGGTATCGATATTTATTGGTACTAACAGATACCTTTTCAGGTTGGCCAGAAGCCTTCCCGTGCAGAACTGCTAAAGCCTGGGAAGTGACCAAAATACTACTCCAAGAGATAATACCTAGGTTTGGAGTCCCAGCAGTAATGTCCTCGGATAGAGGACCACATTTTGTGTCCAGAATAGTGCAACAGATCAGCCACCATCTAGGAATAGATTGGCAATTACATACCTCATACTGACCACAATCGAGTGGCCAGGTGGAAAAGATGAATCATCTAATCAAACAACAGATTGTCAAGTTAGGTCAAGAAACAAATCTGACTTGGCCTCAGTCTTTGCCATTAGCTCTTACACAAATTCGAACTAGACCAAGAGCAAAAGAGGGGCTTAGCCCATTTGAAATTTTATATGGACGACCCTATGGGGTACAAAAGGGGACGTCTTCACAGATTGGTGAAGAAACAATGACTTCCTATATGGTGGCACTAAACAAACAATTAATAAGAATTGAGAAGCATGTGATGGGAACACGCAGTAGGGGTCTGGATGGACCTGTTCACGATATACGACCAGGGGACTATGTATACGTTAAGTGTTTTACAGATAAAACCCTGGAACCACAGTGGACCGGACCTTTTCAAGTCCTACTCACCACCTACACTGCAATCAAGGTTGAGGGACAGAATTCTTGGATTCACCACACCCGGATCAAGAAAGCCTCTGCAACTTCGTGGAAAGTAACCCCAAATAAAAAAGAACTGAAACTCAAATTTACTCGGACAAATGGGAACAATGTGGGTGGCAAGTAAGTGAACCTGAGCGGTTGTGGATCCACCATATGGGAAGGGCACCACAACAAACAATATAGAACAAAAGAGTCTGGGACTAAGCCAGTGGCCAGTCTTCCCCAATTTGTTATCAGTAAGCCCCAACTCAAACAAAGATATTTTTGATCAAAACAGATTTTATATGTATATATGAGGAACGTTTAGATTCTTAAAATGATCAGTAGTGGGTTTAAACCATTTGTGGTTTTTTGTACCCTCTCTCTTGCCTACAACCAAGAGCCTGATAACTGGCCTTGGAATCATGCCCAGAAAAAACACACTGGAATAATGGGAAAGGTGGACTCAAAGACGAAACTAGCTATGGTGTTTTTTTCTGAAAATGAGGTGTACCAAAAGAATCAATGGGATCAGGAGGATGTACACAAAGTCGACCGATTATGGGGAAAATTAGGAGATAGGATAAAAGTAGGATGTCAAACATATAATGAAAAAGATAACACCAAGATTTCAGGAGACACCCTGATTAATGTCAGAAAGGTAGATAAGGAATTTACACTTCTAAATACAGCCATGTGCTTTAATTCACGGGAATGTTGGCACAATTGTACCTTAACTGAGCCCATCTTTATAATATGCCTAGGAAAATATTCTTTTGAACATAGAACATGGGCCAGAAAGATAGGCGACAAGTGGCAAAGAGTAGATTTAGAATCTTGTATTATGCGAGAACAGCAGGGCTTCCTCTGTGAAAGCAATACTATAATGGCTCAGGATACTTGTTTAGATACAGATCTGAAAATATGCCATTTCGAGGCCCGACCAAATGCAAACTTGAAAACAGTAATTATATATGCAGGGAAGGGATGTGCGTGTTTGAGAACTAAGTGTAACACAGTAACTGTAGATGGGGAGGTAAAGGAGACTGCACAATATTCAAATTACTGTATCTGTAATTTTACATCTAACTTTACCCTATCACAGGTGGTAATTCCTACCCCCATAGGACTAAATATAAATAGTATAAAAGATCTATTAAAACATGCAGATTTACAACGTATACTGGAAGAAACCAAAAAAAAGGGACACGAAACTCTTCTTATGATCCATCATGATGTAGAGGGGATCAAGAAAGTTTTAAAAAAGGTAGAACAGGATGGAAACCATAATTGGTGATATACTCTCTTTGGCTGGTCACCTTCTGCAACAGGAATAACCATTATGTTATATTTGTGGGTTTGGAGAATGTTTAAAAGGGTAACACTTATGTATGATGCTTTATATCATTCGGGAAGACTGCTTAAGTAAAAGAATTTACTTAATTTAATAAAAAGGGGGGATTGATATGGAGAAATAGTGTGAAATGGGGACGCTTAACACCGACTGTGATTGTATATGTCTGCTCAAGGAATGTGGGTATGGTGACTAGTCATGGGTGCGGTGTCTGGTCACATAGGCACACAGCTCTGAGGAGACAACTACAGTTTTTGAGGAGACGCCTGCCCCTCTTCCTCTAACAAAGGGGAGACGGGGAGACGCCTGCCCTTCTTTCTCTAACAAAGGGGCTATTTAAAAGAGAATGAGAGAAGATGAGAGACATTCAAATGCTATCTAGAGGGAGGGAGTGCTAAGTCTCCTTGCTGGAGAAGATTGGATGGTCACAAGAACATGAATCACCTACAAACCTGCAAGACCACCACATTCCAGGAAACGGACTGATAAGCTAATTAACATACGAAGCGGGGTTTAGGTAACGAATATGTATAGGCGCTAATTGAATATTCATTTGTTTCATTGTATAAATGTGGGATGGTTCGTCACTTCGGGCATGCACGCTTGTGGAGGAGCGATCCCCCGTGCATCTGCGCGCAATAAACATACCTACTTTATAACTTTCGAGTTATAGAGTCTAATTCCGCACGTCACTTGCTTTCTCTTTTTGTTTTTCCTTGTCCCTCCGTACATACACTTTCTGAGCTTCCTTCAACAGTTCTTGTGATATGGAGAAATAGTGTGAAATAGGGACAATGGACATCGATTGTGATTGTGTATGTTTGCTCAAGGAATGTGGGTATGGTGACTAGTAATGGGTGTGGTGTCTGGTCACATAGGCACACAGCCTTGAGGAGACACCTGCCCTTCTTCCTCTAACAAAGGGGCTATTTATAAAAAGGATGAGAGACATTCCAATTTTATCTAGAGGGAGGGAGTGCTAAGTCTCCTTGCTGGAGAAGATCAGATGGTCACAAGGACATGAATCACCTACAAACCTGCAAGACCACCACATTCCAGGCTGATAAGCTAATTAACATACGAAGCAAGAGTAAGCGGGGTTTAGGTGATGAATGTGTATAGGCGTTAATTGAATATTCATTTGTTTTATTGTATAAATGTGAGATGGTTCCTCACTTCGGGTATGCACGCTTGTGGAGGAGCGATCCCCCATGCATCTGCGTGCAATAAACATACCTACTTTATAACTTTCGAGTTATAGAGTCTAATTCCGTACGTCATATTTATAACCTAAACCGACCGCTCACCCGACTTTACACACAGGTGATTGGATAAAAGTCTCTGGCCACGCGGGCGTCCGTGTGGCTGATCGGTGAGCATGCTGCAGGATCCTGATCAGAGTGTGCCGATGAGAGGGTGTGGATTCCGCGGTTCCCAGGGCTTGCTCTGCACCTGGCTTCTTGTTTGTGCACAGCTTGTTTTCTTTCTCCCGCTGCTTGTTCCCAGGACAACTTAAAGCTGCTCTGCAGCTTCAACTAACAGGCCTGGGTTGTCCAACCCGGACAATGGTAATGTTACTGAAATCTCGGAATGAAAAACTTATCAACACCAATGTGATGTAGATAAGCAGACACTTCTTTATTAACGGCCGGGTGCGTGAGCGAGTCCTCTCACGACCAACGCACACCAAGCTTCAAAATCAGATACCATATATAAAACTTATTCATACATATTCATTAAGTATTCATGCATAATCATAATATTTCCCATAAATCATTAACATATTCTCCTCCCATATCCGATTCTGTGCAGTAGAGCTTAGAAAGGTCTAGAAATGGGTCTGGGGTACGATTTGGGTAGGTGGTATATGAGTCGGTGGTCGCGATCTCCCCCTGCCGGAATTACCTTTTACTAAAGTTCACGGTTTCTTGGCAGGCACCTACAAGCTGTTCCAGTCGACTGTTCCCAGTTTCCATTAATCTCATATTCTGACATCTCAATACATTTTCTACATACAGAAGACTGGTCAGATACAAAGAAACCTTTCAAACCCTAAATTATTACCTAAGTTTCAACAATGATTCCAGCCCATTCTTCTGGCCTTAGTACAGGATGTACAGAGGGTCTCATAGCAGCTTTTACTGAGCAATTATAAGTTTCCTCAAAATATATTTTTATCCTTCTATATTTCTATTCTATAAAATCAAATAATCAAACAAATAAGGTCAATCAATCTTAACTTATTAACAAATCGATAACAGTAATATATGTCCTCGGTCCTTTAAAAATCCCTCTACAAGGGTCAACACACCATAGTCCCTTCAACTAGCTTTTTTGTAATACGAAATGACATTTTGAAACAAATTGCAACCCCATTTTATCTTCTGAGAGGTTCAACATTTCTCTCTATTATTTTTCAACCCCAAATAATTCACCAGGTTTAATTTGGCAGGATACGAAGTAAAAATGCCTGTTTAGGAATAAAAAAGCTACTTCAGCTGTTGCTAGTGTGATTATTTGTGGAATGGCTGGAAGACAACGGACATATTATGAGCAATCCAGACCAAGTAACTTTGTTGTAATAGCAGGCTGAGCAGGCCAAAGCTGTAACAATCTGAAACTGTTGTGAAGGACATATGCAAGGCCAAGAGAGACAAAGAAACTGTACTGGCAGAGGGATAAGAAAGTTGGACTATTAAGGAACTGTACGTGGGAAAGAGATAAAGGTGTTGAACTGAAAAATAAGAAAATAGAATGTCGAAACAGAATGTAGGCGAGGGGCATGGATACCACGCCGTGACCAATCATAGAGTGCAGGAGAGTGAATAGACAAGCAGCTTTAGCCTATTAGTAATCTAGAAGCAATGTGTGTGCTTTGTGCTACTGTATAAATTGCTGTGTATCCCTTAATAAAGTGGCACTAACTTGATCACATTGGTTGTATAAGTTGTGTCCGAGCCTTCCGCGTCAACAATTATTGATATTCCCGGGTGGGAACAATTGGCTTATTGTATTTTGGCCACTGAGCAGTCTCGTGCTGGACTGTGTGAAAATATGGATTCATGTCTGGGAGAAGAATAACCCCTTGATGTGGTAAGTTGTATGCAAAAGATACCTGCTGAAAAAGGGGGGGAAGTAGCTGCATTAGGGTGGCATGGATGGATTTTAACTGCTTATAGGAAACAGCATCAGCAGCGAGAGCAGATTTGTGTAGAGAAAGTGGAGTTAGAGAACCAAATATGTGATTTGCAAAGTAAGGTGGTCCTGTTGCAGTGCCAGAATTGTTTGTTGACAGATAAATTGGATACTTATCAGATTGTGGTGGAGAAGGCAGCTGTTAGGGTTGCTCAGTATATGTATCATAAGTGGCGAGGTAGAATGAATACGAAAAAGGTGTGCACAGTTATTGCTGAAGCAGGAACATGGTGGGATCCTGACAAGTGGGATGGTGATATATGGGACTCAATTGATTCAGATGCGAGTGTAAGGGGAGAAATAATTTCTGAGGATATAGAGATAAAACCCATCGTTAGGAGAAAATTAGAACCAGGGCCGGATGGACAGCAAGTGAGATGTGATGTAACTGAGAATCATACTCAGCATGAAATTAATGATGTGATTGAGCGATTCCAGCAGAAACCAGGGGAATCTTTGCTTACTTGGATGGTGCATCTGTAGGCTTTAGGAGTGTCCGGAATTGTATTGGATGCTGTGGATAGTAAGAAGTTTGTAATGTTGAGTTCTGATTTTTTTGTGCAAGATGCTTTTCGAAATCATGATCAGGGAGATACTAATTTGTTAGCCTTGGTAGCTGTGGGTTGCAACTGCAAACACCCCATGGAGGGGGGTTGGCCAGGAGGAGATCACCCCTGGTACACATTGTGAGATCTGCATACAGCATCTTAAGAAGAAAGGGATGAAAACTGCTATTTTTCTAGGAGACATTGACATGATGATACAGACTGGCTTAACTGTACCTATTTGTGACGAGCGAGGGGAAGCAAGCAGCCGACTCAATGTGAGTGATAAAGCAAGCTTCGATTTATTACGGCGCGATTATGTCTTATATACAGTTCCAGTTAATTATGCCTACTAGTCATCTGCTGATTGGCTAAGCTCTAAAGGGTTACATTTTCATACGTCCTCCTACTTGCGGTTTCTGCGGATAGCTAGCTACATATATTTTTTTCTCTCTTGTCTACGCGAATTCCTCAAAGTTATTTACAACATTAGGCACAAGGTCAGTGTTTTTCTCAGCTTCCTTATCAGCATGCCTCAGCACAGCTGCAAGGCCTGCTTCAGCTAACTTAGGCTAACTTTGTTTCACAAAGATCTTTAAGGGAGTCATGGCCGTGATCACACAGCCATTCTGCAACATTTCCCCCTTTTTCTCTTTGCGCAAGCAAAACTTGTGCAGTTACACGCTCGAGTAATTTTCGAATACAAGAGAGAGCACAGCTTAAACATACGAGTGCAATGCTAACAATTATTACTATAAGCAACACACTTTACAACAGCCCTTTTAAACTACCAGAAGACCGCCCTAATAATAGAGCACCATAACTTTGTCTATTAATTATCAGAGGTCCTCGGACATGAGTTGCAATTTTTTGTGGTCGGTTGTCAATTAATGTTGTATCTACTGCTGTTGCCAGGTCCAGGCCGAGGCTCCCTCGGGTGGCGGGTTGTAACACGGTGTCTGTCGATAAGAGTTGGTCATGTCTCCTGGAGGGGGTGTCGTGAAGGTGACAGGAGTCGCGATTGGGGTCGACGCGCTGCGGCTCCTCGCGCTCGGTTTCCCGTTTCCCGACTGCCGACAGACGTTGGTCTTGTGAGCTCCTTGCTGACAATTTTGGCACCACACTTGACGTTGTCGACATCGGTCACGGGTATGTCCTGGCTTCCCGCATCGATAGCAGAGGAAGTCTCGGCGCGTGGTGGTCACTGGCTTTGGGGGCGCGGTAGCCCCAGGGGGGCGCAGAGGCGCAAGCGCTGCAAAAGCCTGACTTTGGGCTTGCACTAAATCTCTCCCTACTGCTTGGATTGCTTCCACTAGCAAGGCTTGCTGACCTACTGGCACCCGACTCATTCGCTCTAGCAATGTTTCTACAGAAGAATCTAAGGGCAGGGTTACTAAAATGCCTTTGGTGTAACTGTTACTATTCTCCAAAATACATTGGCACAATAACGGCCCTTTCATAAAGTTAGGTGTATCTGGTGGGCTCACTGTGGAGGCCTGACTCATTCACTGTACTACGTAACTGACTTAATATTTTCCAATCAAAGCCTCCCAGGTTCCCTGTCTTTGGTTAGCGGCATTCATCTGATACGTTACAGGGAAAGCTTGTAGGGGGTTGTCTTGATCAGCAATATCAAATATTCCCCGAGCAGCCGCTTCTTGTGCTATTTTTTGCCAATTAATGTGCGTAGAACGCACCAGTTTCTTTACTGTATTTTTTTGTTCCTTTTTTTTTTTTTTTTTTTTTTTTTTTTTTTTAGAATTTTGTATTGACTGCCCACTGCTATTTTCTTCCTCAGCAGCACTTTCATCAAATGTGTCCCTGCCCTCTGGCCCCCCCGAGGCTACCGCGCCGAAAAAAAAGGGGGGGGGGGGGGCGAAGGACACGAAGGGTCTATAGGTGGTACAGTGGGCTCTATAGGTGGTACAGAGAGCACTGTTTGTGATAAAGGGGGCATTGGAATGTGATTTTCACATAGCATAATTTTTCCTGCATTAGGATCTGCGCTTGCAAGTCGGCTTGTTACTGCCGCAGCAAGGCGCTTTTCTGCTTGATATCTTTTTATACAATTAGTTACTTCACGCCATGATTTCATCAATTCTTTTGCTGCCTTATCGTCATCTATAACTAAGTCCCACAAGCAGTCCCTAAATGCACGCCACTCCTCTACTTCAAACATTTTTTCGGGGTCTGTAAAAAACCCTTTCGCTTTTCCCATAGTAATTAACCTGGCCAGATCTTTTAAAGGGCCTACTCCCCGCTTTTCTAAAAAGCATTGTAAAAGAGCGAGTGCTACCTCTTTTTCCATAGCGCGCTTAAAACAGTCCTTTTCCTTGATTAAGATGCAGCCTTTTCCCTGGGTAGACACTCACGGACGGCGAACCTTTCCTTGATTAGTCGTCGGTTCAAGCACGGATCGAGGTACGATGCCTGCATCAGTCGATCTTTGCTCCCTGGTCGCTGCTACCAGTGCTTCTCCGTCCTCGCTGTCCGGTGAAGAACAAGGATTGGGGGTCCCTGTTCGGGCGCCACTTGCGACGAGCGAGAGGAAGCAAGCAGCCGACTCAATGTGAGTGATAAAGCAAGCTTCGATTTATTACGGCGCGATTATGTCTTATATACAGTTCCAGTTAATTATGCCTACTAGTCATCTGCTAATTGGCTAAGCTCTAAAGGGTTACATTTTCATACGTCCTCCTACTTGCGGTTTCTGCGGTTAGCTAGCTACATATTTTTTTTTCTCTCTTGTCTACGCGAATTCCTCAAAGTTATTTACAACATTAGGCACAAGGTCAGTGTTTTTCTCAGCTTCCTTATCAGCATGCCTCAGCACAGCTGCAAGGCCTGCTTCAGCTAACTTAGGCTAACTTTGTTTCACAAAGATCTTTAAGGGAGTCATGGCCGTGATCACACAGCCATTCTGCAACACCTATTAGGAATAAAATCATTAAAACCGCTCTGCCTGCATATAAGAATGTCATTATGACACTCTTAATAAATGAGACAGGGAGCCCCATAGAAGTAATTGAGAAGGTACAACAACTGGGAGATTTAGGAGAATGGGGTCTAGAGCAAAATGCAGGGCGTGATGATGGAAATGAAATTAATAAAGCTGAAAATATTAGAATTTCATGGAGAGGAATGTTTGCTGCTTGGTTAAAGGATGGGGTGACTTGATATAAGATTGATGGAATTCCTATGAATGAGATGTGGAGCAAAGATTGAACAAACCAAGTAAGAAAGTAAAGAGTCATAGCCAGCAAAGGTTTGCAGAATCACCAGAGGATGCAGCTCAGCCTTCTGCACCACCTCTTGAACCTCGACAGGATGCCCCACTCCCCAGCTGGAGGCCCCCCCGCTGGAGAGTCAAACATTCCAGGGGACAGGGAGGACTGGGAGCAGTTTGATGATCTGTTGTTAAAACCCTCTGTCGACAATTAAAAGAGTTAAAGACAGATTAAATGGAGGGCCAAGCTTCAATACAAGGGTGGGTTAAGAAAGACAGTCACCCACATGTAGAGTTGCAAATTTATTGGAAAAATAGATCCCCTCAACAAGTTAGATACTTGTAGATACTGGAGCGAAGGACTCTTTAATTTATGGAAACCCAAAGCGATTTAAAGGTCAAAAAATTGCTATTACTGGATTAGGAGGGAAACAAATTGAAGCTGTTCAAACCAAAATTGAAATGAAAATAGGAAATTGGCCAAAAAGAACCTATCCAGTTATGATTGTCCCAATCCCTGAATATATTATTGCAATTGAAATTTTAAAAGGGTTAACTTTACAAGACGGACAATATCAATTTGGAGTAAAGCCATATGTCATGGCTAGACCTGTACTTGTGGGAAACGTAAAAATGTCCCCTATACAGATTCCCTCTGCAACAAAAGTTGTTGCAATGAAACAATATAGAATCCCAGGAGGACATGAGGAAATTTCACAAACTATAAATTATTTGTTAGAGACAGGAGTTTTAAAATCTACCACCACTGCCTGGAATAGTCCAGTGTGGCCGGTAAAGAACAGTAATGGGACCTGTCAAATGGCTGTTGATTATAGAGAGCTAAATAAATATACTCCACTGTTAACAGCCACGGTGCCAGATACCATCACTTTGATAAGATGCAATGACATCCAGGAACCTGGTATGCAGTAATTGATTTGGCTAATGCTTTCTTTGCAATACCCATTGCTGAGGAGCACTGGGATCAGTTTGCCTTTACTTGGCAAGGCAGACAGTATACTTCTACCCATCTGCCTCAAGGGTGGATACATAGCCCTACTATTTGTCATCAAACAGTGGCTGAGCATTTGGATTTATTGACTTACGAGCCACCATGCAGATAGTACACTATATTGACAACATTATGATTCAGGGGGAAACTGAGCAAGAGGTGCAAGATCAATTAGAACTGTTAATTCAGCATATGAAAAACAAAGGATGGGAGATAAATCCAAGCAAAATCCAGGGACTGGCTCAGACAGTGAAGTTTTTAGGGATGCAGTGGCATTGCGGGCTGTCCTTTTTTCAGCTGGGATAGATTTAGTTTTCTTCTTAGTAGCTAGTACAGTGCTGTGTTTTGGCTGTGATGTGAGAACAATGTTGATAGCACACTGATGTTCTTAGTGTTGCTGGGTAATGTTTATAGTAAATCAAGGACTTTTTGGTTTCTTGGGCCCTGCCAGCGAGAGGGCTGGAGGGGCACAGGAAATTGGGAGGGGACACAGCCAGGACACGTGACCCAAATTAGCCAAAGAGATATTCCATACCATATGACATCATGCTGAGTATATAAACTGGAGGAAGAAGAAGGGGAGGGCATCTAGCATTATGGCATTTGTCTTCCTGAGTAACTGTTACATGTGATGGAGCCCTGCTTTCCTGGGGATGGCTGAACACCTGCCTGCTGATGGGAAGTAGTGAATGAATTCTTTGTTTTGCTTTGATTGCATGTGTGGCTTTTGCTTTAGCTATTAAATTGTTCTTATCTCAACCCATGAGTTTTACATTCCTTTCCGATTCTCCTCCCCATCCCTCTGGGTGAGGGGGAATGAGTGAGTGGCTGTGTAGTGCTGGGTTGCCAGTTGGGGTTAAACCACGACATGGGCACAGAGAAATACTGCCAAAAGTCAGGCAGAAAATTTTGGCTTTTGCAACACTACAAAATAAAATTGATGCACAGAGATTTATTGGATTATTTGGATTTTGGAGACAGCATATTCCACATTTAGGGCAAATTCCAGCTCGTTTGTATAAAGTAACATGGAAGAAATATGAATTCAAATGGGAATATGTCCCTGCTAACAGATGTTATCTTTGAGAATTGTGAATAACTGGCTAGCTGAAAAAGGTCACATAGACATAGTCCAGCTGGCTGGACAAAAATGCACATCGCTCTCAGCTTATCTGAAGTAAAGCAAAAATACACTGTCCTTGGCTGTCCTTGTTACACAATAACAGGAAGATCGCGGTGGGAAAAGAATGTTGCAGGAGGGAACAGATAACTACAGAAGAGAAACTAGGGGCGGGCTTGGTATTTAGGCAACTAACCAATAATGAGCTTAACTTTTGTAATATGTATGAGCTAATTATAACAAGGCATAAAAGATGACTGTAAGACACAATAAACGAAGTCTGCTGACCACTCATATTGAGTGACTGTGTCTTCCCTCCGTCACGACAGAGAATGATATCATGACCTTTTAGCCTTGTCTTTTACAGAACTACCCGTTTTGGATTGTGAATCTCGTCCTGTCTCTTATGGTCCATTTGGATGATGCCATTACCCCAGGAAGCTATCTAAGAAAGATTAATACAATGACCGCAAGCTGGCGGTGGAGAAATAGTACCCGCTTACAAACACAAGGCAACTATACCTACGATGCAAATAAGCCTTCTCTGATAGTTAACCTGACATTTTCACCAGGAGTGACCTTGCGGAGAGTCCTTGGAAGGAATGGACATCTCTTCATGCAATATCAAACGAACCAAGACACAGTGACCTTATCAAATGATAGTATTGTTGCTATCAAATGCTGTAATGCTTCTACTCCTTGCATGCATAACGTATAGCTTCTAGTTGTTGTGTTAACGATACTACTGATATGTATAATTTTAGCAGTAGTGGTACCATAACCTTAGCTACGCTCAATGCATTATTTGGTATTAATGCTACTGTGATGCAAAACAGATCAATCTGGGCTGATTATATAACTATTTTTCGGAATCAACCCATTGTTAATATAAACCAATTAAAGTACCAGCCACCTGTGTTTTGGTTGTACAAGAGTATCTAAAGAATGTTATTCATTTTAATATCTCTTTCCCACATTTACCATTATGTCAGAGGAAGAGAGCTTGGTGGGACACTCTATTGGGTAGCACAGGTGCTGGTATAGGATTTGTAAATAGTATAGATAGAGAATCATTACAAAATAAGTTAAAGACGGGAGGACAGGATATATCCCAACTGATCAACTTACAAGCAGAATGGATGCCTACAGTGTTCCAACCTCAAAAGCTCACATTAAAATATGATGCTGAATTCTTACAATTGTTTAAGTTGCCACAAGTCAACAGATTGCAGGTAACCCAGAATGTGAATCAATTTGTAAATTGGGCTGAATGTACTTTGCAAAAGTTATATATAATCATGCAGTGAAATAAGGCCCAGAATGATTTAATGAGTAACAATGAATTAATTTGGAGGATCGTATTTAAACCATGGATTCCCACAACACATTGGATTCTGTTGTCACCCAAACCAGTACAATGCACTGCAAATACAGACCGTGATATTGGGGCAACAGCTAGTCTATTTTGGGTGTCAAATAGAGCATGAAACTGCCCATCATTAGTGGGATATACTTACTGGATATTCACCTACCACGACTAAAGTGTTAACTAATTTACTTCATCCTATAATTGTAATATTGAGTTCTATTACAATATTAACACTGTGGAATTGACATTTATGGTATAAAATTTGTAAGCTAAAGCAAGATCCTATGATGATACCTATATTGTATGTTTTTCATGAGCAGTAATCAAGGGACTGAAAGTGGTGAAAATTTATTAAATTGATTACTGCTTATGAAAAAGCCTTTGTCTTTAATTATGAATCATTTAACCTGGACAGGGAGCTCAGGGAGCTCAAGAACAACTTTAATGAGCAGGTGATGTTTGTCCTGAGCCCCCTGAACAAGCAAGATATGAGCAGGAAGATCCAGACAATCAATACTGTGTGCAGCTATGTCATGACAGTAACTCCACCACGCTCAGGCATCTGACCGACGTCCCTGGCGTGTGTGAACCTTACGAATCATGAGACAGTGCATGCCTGCACTTAGCCTAAACTTAAAGGTTTGCATACATTAGGTGTGTAAACTATTTTTGTGTTTTCACTGAGTATAAAGGTGGGCAAGCTCCGGGACTGGGCCAGAAGCCTCACCTACGGGTGGACGCACTGCATAGGAATTTTCCCTGTTACAGAGAGACTCCTGGCACCACCAGCTGCAATGGGGCTTCCCAGCTGAAGGGTGGGCCTGGATGATGTTAAGGTGGTAATTGGTCTTGTATCCTTTTCTTAGTGTCTGTAATGCTTTATAGTAATGATCCGATGCTTCACTCCTATTGCTCTTTTATCATATTGTGCATAATAACTAGTACTGTTTCCTTTTATCATATTCCATGCTATTTTCCCTTTATTATAGTGTAATATAATAAACTGCATTTATTCTTTGATTTGGAATTAATTTTTGCTTGGTATCCAGTCAATCAGCAAAACAGGGTGCACAAGAATTTGGGAGGGGACACAGCTGGGACTGTTGCAACTTGATTTATGGCTGTCAGGAAATAACACAACACAAACAAACTAGCAAGCAGCAATCAAGCCTTCCTTTATTTGTATCTCCAGGTTTTTATACCCTTTCTCCAGGTTGTCCTTACAGCTAGCATGCTCAGCATGTTCAGCAATAGATTGACTAAGATGTGTGGGTTTCATGTTCTCGACCAGCAGCTGACGTGTCACCCCACATCTGGCTCTAGCCTTGTTTCATATCCTGTTTTCTCTCTCCCTTCCTTATTGTCTCTGAGTTCACTCGGTCAAGGTTGTGGCTCACTCTCTTTAAAGACACAACTCTATACCATCGTTGAAGCCTGAGCTGCCAGCAGCCCAGTCTATATCTCTCATATCCCTCATGGGACATCTGACCTCAATGGACCAAAGGGATATCCCATACCATATGATGTCATGCTCAGCAATAAAACCTGGGGGAAGAAGGAGGAAGGGGGGACATTTGGAGTTATGGCATCTATCTTCTCAAGTAACTGTTACTCATGATGGAGCCCTGCTTTCCTGGAAACACCTAAACACCTGTGTGCTGATGAGAAGCTGTGAATAAATTTCTTATTTTGCTTTGCTTGCATACACAGCTTTTGTATTCCCTATTAAATTGTCCTTATCTCAATCCATGAGTTTTCTTACTTTTATCCTTTTGATTCTCTTCCCTTTATCCTTCGGGGGGGGGGGGGGCGCGAGTGAGTGGCTGTGTGGTGCTTAGCTGCCTACTGCGGTTAAAGCACAAGTACCAGCACTGAGAGGCCACCTTTGGGCAGCAAAGCTGGTGCTAGCGGTTGGACCCAATGCAGGGCTGAGGCACCCCATGCTGTCACTCACAGAACTGTTACTGGTGAAAGAGTGTAGAAGGAATGATCTTGTGCCACATCTTCGCAGTCTCCTTGTAGACCCAATTATAGCAGTAGGACTCTGTCCTATGCATTGGGGTTTTCTTCTTATATTTAAGCACAAAAGGCTTATCACAGGGGCAAGCATACCATCAAAGATTCATCTACACAAGCCCAGAGGAGCTCTGTAGTGATCTAGAGCTTAATGATGGCAACAAGGTTGAATGTTTATAGGTGGGGAAAGTCAACAAGGCAGATATCCTGGTGCGAGTCAATTATAGACCATCCAACCAGGATGAAGTGGCAGACAAAATATTCTATAAGCAAGTGGGAGAAGTCTTACGATTGCTAGCCCTTGTTCTTGTGGGGGACTTCAACTTACCAGATGTCTGCTGGAAATACAACACAGTGGAGCGGAAACAGTCTAGGAGGTTCCTGGAGTGTGGGGAAGAAAACTTCCTGACACAGCTGGCCAGTGAGCCAACCAGGGGAGATGCCCCACTGGACCTGCTGTTTACAAACAGGGAAGGACTGGTGGGTGATGTGGCCAGAGGCCATCTTGGGTATAGCGATCACGTGATGATAAAGTTTTAGATTCTCTGAGAAGTAAGGAGTGGGGTCAGCAAAACTGCTACCTTGGACTTCCAGAGGGCAGACTTTGGCCTGTTTAGGAGCCTGGTTGGCAGAGTCCCTTGGGAGGCAGGGCAAGGAAGGCTGGGCATTCTTCAAGAAGGAAGTCTTAAAGGCACAGGAGCGGGCATCCCCATGTGCTGAAAGATGAGCCAGCAGGGAAGAAGACTGGCCTGGCTGAACAGAGAACTTTGGCTGGAATTCAGGGAAAAAAAGGAGAGTTTACTACTTTTGGAAGAAGGGGCAGGCGACTCAGGAGGACTATAAGGATGTCGCAAGGTTATGCAGGGCGAAGATTATAGAGGCAAAAGCCCAGCTAGAACTCAGGCCGGCCACTGCTGTAAAAGATAACAGAAAATGTTTTTACAAATACATTAGAAACAAAAGGAGGGCCAAGGAGAATCTGCATCCTTTATTTGATGGGGGGGGGGAACAACATTGCCACAAAGGATGAGGAAAAGGCTGAGGTACTTAACACTTTCTTTGCCTCAGTTTTTAATAGCAAGACCAGTTACCCTCAGGGTACTCAGCCACCTGAGTTGGAAGACAGGGACGAGGAGCAGAATGAAGTCCTCACAGTCCAGGAGGAAACAGTTAGTAACCTGCTGCTCCACTTGGACATGCACAAGTCTATGGGGACGGATGAGATCCAACTGAGGGTACTGAGGAAGCTGGCAGAAGAGCTCCCCAAGCCACTCTCCATCATTTATCAACAGTCCTGTGTGGCGTATGAAGTCACATACTCCAGTTGTGGTGCAACCAGCGACACTTTATTGTACAGAGAAGCTCATATTTATATCTCTGAGTCCAGATACAAATTCCAGCTGTATGTACCACTGGGCTCAGGGCAGAAACCATTCATGCAGTTACATAGCTATATATCACTACAAGCATGCAGACACCTAATTGCTACTAGATAACCATGTTTGTTTCTTACTTTCCTTCACAATATCCAGCTGTTCTCTCATCTCCTGCCAGATCAGACATTCTCCATCCTCCTCTCATATATCTATCTTAAGACATTCTCTGTCCTCCTCTCCCACAGTCTTGGCTAACAGGGGAGGTCCCATTTGACTGGAGGTTAGCCAATGTGATGCCCATCTACAAGAAGGGCAAGAAGGAGGATGGGGAACTACAGGCCTGTCAGCCTGACATCAGTGCCAGGGAAGGTTATGGAGCAGATCATCCTGAGTGCCATCACATGGCACATGCAGGACAACAGGGGGATCAGGCCCAGCCATCATAGGTTTATGAAAGTCACGTCCTGCTTGACTAACCTGATCTCCTTTTATGACAAGATGACCTGATAAGTGGATGAGGGAAAGGCTTTGGATGTTGTCTACCTGGACTTCAGTAAAGCTTTTGACACTGTCTCCCACAGCATTCTCCTGGACAAACTGGCTGCTCATGGCTTGGATGAGTGTGCTCTACACTGGGTAAAAAGCTGGCTGGATGGCCAAGCCCAAAGAGTGGTTGTGAATGGAGTCAAATCCAGCTGGTGGCTGATCACAAGTGGTGTTCCCCAGGGCTCGGTGTTGGGGCCAGTCCTGTTTAATATCTTTATCGATGATCTGGACAAGGGGATTGAGAGCACCCTCAGCAGTTTGCAGATGACATCAAGATGGGTGGGAGTGTTGATCTGCTTGAGGGCAGGAAGGCTCTACAGAGGGATCTGGACAGGCTGAACCTATGGGCCAAGGCAATTGTATGAGGTTCAACAAGGAGAAGTGCCGGGTCCTGCACTTGGGTCACAACAACCCCATGCAACACTACATGCTTGGGGGAGAGCGGCTGGAAAGCTGCCTGGTAGAAGACCTGGGGGATGCTGGTTGACAGCCTGCTGAATATGAGCCAGCAGTCTACCCAGGTGGCCAAGGCAGCCAATAGCATCCTGACTTGTATCCAAAATAGTGTGGCCAGCAGGACTAGGGAAGTGATTGTGTGATTGTCCCCCTGTACTCGGCACTGGTGAGGTTGCACCTCGAATACCGTTTTCAGTTTTGGCCCCTCACTACAAGAAGGACGCTGAGGTGCTGGAGCGTGTCCAGAGAAGGGCAACGAAGCTGGTGAAGGGTCTAAAGCACAAGTTTTATGAGGAATGGCTGAGGGAAGTGGTGTGGTTTAGCCTGGAGAAAAGAAAGAGGCTGAGGGGGGACCTTATTGTTCTCTACAGCTACCTGAAAGGAGATTGTAGACAGGTGGGTGTCAGCCTCTTCTCCCAAGTAACAAGCGATAGGATGAGAGGAAACAGCATCAAGTTGCGCCAGGGTGACATGCGGAAAGCAGACTCCACGATCTGTAAGATTGTAAAGTAGGTATGTTTATTCAGCGCTGGGCAGCACAGGGGAGTAGTCCCGCCAAAACCGTGCGCGCCTGATACGAAAACTTGCTCTGTTTTTATAAGGCATCTCATTACATATTCATAATGTGTTGCAATACGCTTATACATATGCATTACCTATCCCCGCTTCGTATTAAAATTAGTTCTGCGAGCCATTTCCATATTTTTTTCTCGACTGAGTTTGTGCAGTGTCCCCTGGTGGTGGTCGTCAGGGGTCCTGAGGATGAAGGCAGGCGAGTCTTCCTCGTGACCTCCCACATCTGGCGCAGGCTCAGTAACGTCCTGCTCTTTGTCCAAACCGCAGAACCAGCTTTGGCTTGTTTTTGCAAGGTTGTAATCTTTCTTTGGACTTATATGGTCATAAAGCTGGACTGATATGGTCATAAGGCTCTTTACTCCTGTATACCTTATCACAACACCCAAACAAACCATGTAAGATCTGGCAAACAGCTAAGCAGACTATCATAATCGTTAAAACTTTACCCTAGACGGCTAAGCAGACTATCATTACCCTAAACAGCTAAGCAGACTATCATAATCGTTAAACTTTATCTCTTAACCCCCCTCTCTCTCAGTCCCCCCTTTTCTAAGAAATTAGTAAATTCTTTTACTCAGACTCGAAGTATTGATTAGATTCTAATTTTTGTCGCAGTTGATTTCTCTTCCATTCACTATAGGAATTTCCAGTTCCCTTAAGCCACCAAAATCCACAACGGACAGCTATACCAATAATTAAAAGTAGAAAGACAATCACAATGATCATTACAAATAATTGTTTTAACCATGTTAGATTGGGCAACCAGGATGTCAATTTCTCCCATAATTCAGAAAAGCCCCAAGAAGTGTTATCTTGTGTCACTTTATGGAGAATATTTACTTGATTCCTAATTTCTGGGAGGTCCTCGGTGATTCGCCCGCTCTGATCTGCATACATGCAACAATCTACATTGATCACAGTGCATACCCCCCCTTGGAAGGCTAATAGCAAATCTAAAGCCGTACGATTCTGTGACACTATTTTTGATAAGTCAGTAACTTCCTTCTGAAGTGCCAGGAGAGCATCAACTGTCCTATTTTCCACTGTTTCTATTACAGCTGAGATGTTTATTATTGCCTTTTCCAACTCACTAACCCCTAAAAACGGAATGAACCATCGCGCAAAACTGTGGAAACTCGTTGGTCTGTTTATGAGGGGGTTATTTACAACGTTTCGTTTTTTCCTTATGGGGGTTGTATTAACCCGTCAATGATAGTAATATTGGGGACCAGACCTCCCAGAGTGCATGCTCCTCGCCATCCTATGGGCAAGACTTTATGAGCCGTTGTGCCACACAACCAATACCACCCTGTCCCTTGTGGGGTCGGGAGACCGGTATAGTTCAATTTCAAAAATCCCAAATCTCTACCTGTCATATTTAATTTATGACTTCTGTTACAATTTGGGTGTTCTCCCACGAACAGTCCTTTTCCCGAACTTACCAGGCAGTTATCCCCTAATATGCTGGTCTCTTCGACAGTGATTTTTAATTCTCGTCCCCACTTAACCTGAGGGTCTGTGCTCCAGATTGTATTTCCCCAATAGGAGCCGTCTTGGCGGTTCGTCAGGGAAACTGGCAGTGGGATGCCTATTAATGGTATCTCATAACCAGAATGTCTTGGCATTTGGGTACAGATCCAACAATCTGTCTTATTTAAAATTTTGGTGATGTTTTGAATCGCCAGAACATACCAGTTCTCTTGCCAGACCGCTGTGTCTATCACCTGTGAAATTATCAGAATCATATTAAATTTAACCCACATCCTATCTTTTTAGCTTGAGATTTAACGGCCCTTGAATTTCTGATGTCCAAAGCTTTTGTGGCATCTTCTTCACACGGGTATGACGAATCCAGGCATTCTGTTCTTTAATTTTGACTGCTGTGAAGGAGGTGAGGAGTACTTGGTATGGTCCTTCCCACTGTGGTTTCAAGGTTTTTTCTGCAAGAGACTTTACATATACATAATCTCCAGGTTGGATATCATGTACAGGCCCATCCAGACCCCTTCCTCGGGTCCCAATTACATGTTTTCCAATTTTATTGAGCTGTTTGCTCAATGCCACCATATAGGAGGTCATAATTTCATCCCCAATTTGCATTGATGTCCCCTTTTGTATTCCATAGGGGCGTCCATACAGAATTTCAAAAGGGCTCAGTCCTTCCCTTGCCCTCGGTCTTGTCCGTATACGCAAAAGGGCTAAAGGGAGAGACTGAGGCCATGGCAAGTTTGCTTCTTGTCCCAATTTTACAATTTGCTGTTTGATTAAGTGGTTCATTTTCTCCACTTGGCCACTCGACTGAGGGCGATATGGGGTGTGAAGTTGCCAATCTATACCTAAATGGTGGCTGGTTTGTTGCACTATTTTTGAAACAAAGTGTGGTACTCTGTCAGAGGATATGGTTGCTGGAACCCCAAAACGCGGTATTATTTCTTGTATTAGTATTTTAGTTACCTCCCGAGCCTTGGCAGTTCTGGTTGGGAACGCTTCTGGCCAACCTGAAAAGGTATCGGTTAATACCAGCAAATATCGGTACCCCCCTTTTCTTGGAAGTTCTGTGAAATCAACCTGCCATTGTTGTCCAGGCCCATTACCCTTTCCAATCTGGCCCATTTCTAATTTGGGAGTATTTTTTGGATTAGTCTGGAGGCAAAGGTCACACTGTTGAGTCACCTGTCTCACTGTGGTATATAAGTTTCTAGCTACAATATCTTTTATCAGATGTTTATACAGAGCCTCCATTCCCCAATGTCTCTTCCTATGTTCTTCCCGTATTAAATGCCACAGTAAATATGAGGGAACAATTAACTTTCCCTGTGGGGTATAAGCCCATCCCTCTTCATTATATGATCCTTCTAAGTCTGAAATGAGTTTCTGATCTTCCCTAGTGTATTTTGGTTTATCTTGTAGGGAAATATGCCTATCGGGGATTAAAGCCCCTGCTACTTTTATTTTCGTTTTGGCCACTTGTTTTGCCTCTCTGTCCGCCAGTTCATTCCCTTTTTCCAAATCTGAGCTCACTCTCTGGTGTGCCTTAATATGCATAATTGCCACTTTCTCAGGGAGTTGGACAGCTTCTAGTAACTTCAGAATTTCTTCTGCATGTTTGATATTTTTCCCTTGGGAGTTCAATAAACCTCTTTCTTTCCAAATTGCTCCATGTGCGTGTACAACTCCAAAGGCATATTTTGAGTCTGTGTAAATGTTTACAGTTTTGCTCTGAGCCAACTCCAGGGCTCAAGTTAGGGCAATTATTTCTGCCTTTTGTGCGGAGGTGTTCATGGGCAAAGGTCCTGACTCTATTACCTCTTGACTGGTGGTGATGGCGTATCCAGCGTGTCGATTGCCATTCAGGACATAGCTGCTCCCGTCTGTGAACCAGTTTTCTCCGTTTTCTATGGGGCTATCCTTTAAGTCTGGGCGACTTGCGTATGTCGCTTCAATAGTTTCTAGGCAGTCATGATGCACTGGTTCTCCTGTGTTTCCGCTGAGAAAAGAAGCTGGGTTGACAATGTTAGTAACCACGATTTCCACATCATCCTGTTCCACTATTACAGCTTGATATCGTAGGAATCATTGTGGAGATAGCCAGTGTCCACCCTTTGCTTCCAATACTGCCGACACTGCATGGGACACAAAAACAGTCATTTTCTGGCCCAGGGCGAATTTTCGGGCTTCCTGTATATTTAGTATCACAGCCGCAACTGCCCTTAGGCATCCAGGCCAGCCCTTTGCAGTTGCGTCTAACTGTTTAGAGAGGTAGCCAACTGCCCGACGATACGGACCTAGCTCCTGTGCCAATATTCCTAGGGCAATGCCCTGTTTCTCGTGAGAGAAAAGGAGGAACGGCTTACCCACATCCGGGAGTCCTAAGGCCGGGGCTGACATCAGAGCCTTCTTTAGTTGTTCAAAAGCTTGTTCAGCCTCTTTATTCCATTCGAGGTGTTTCTGCTCAGTCGCTGTCAGCGCATATAATGGTTTAACAAGCAGTCCATAATTGTAGATCCACAATCGACACCACCCTGTCATTCCCAGAAAGGTTCGCAATTCCTTTACCGTCTGGGTTTTTTTAGTTTGGCATATCACCTCTTTGCGGGCCTGCCCCAAAGTTCTCTGTCCCGCACTGATCTCATAGCCCAAATAATTCACTTTACGCTGCATTACCTGGGCCTTCTTCCTAGACACCCTGTATCCTTGAAGCCCTAAGAAATTCAACAGACTCACCGTCCATGCCATACAATCTTCCTCTGTGTTGGTAGCGATCAGGATATCATCCACATACTGTAACAATTTTCCTTTCTCGGACGGGGCTTCCCAGGATTCCAGGTCTCTCGCAAGCTGATTGCCGAAGATGGTAGGACTATTCTTAAACCCTTGCGGCAACACCGTCCAAGTGAGCTGGGTCTCTCGACCACTTTTAGGATTTTCCCACTCAAATGCAAACAACTTTTGACTGGCTTCGTGGAGAGGGAGGCAAAAGAAAGCATCCTTTAAATCTAGAACAGTAAACCAGATTAATTCAGGTGCCAATACAGTCAGTAGGGTATACGGGTTTGCCACGACTGGGTAGAGATCCTCAGTAATCCTGTTCACTGTACGCAAGTCTTGAACCACCCTATATGACCCATCGGACTTCCGAATAGGTAATATAGGAGTATTGAATTCAGACTCACATTCCTTTAATAGTCCTAGCTGCAAAAAAATTTCTATCACCGGCCGGATTCCTTCCCTGTCCTCTTTCTTTAGAGGATATTGTTTAATCCTTACCGGTCGTTGACCTTCCTTTATCTTAACTTCAACAGGTGGAGCATTTTTCGCTCTTCCAGGCACATCAGTAGCCCAGACTCCTGGATACACTTGGTTCAGAATTTCCTCATCGATTTTCCCTTCTGAGGGGAGACTAGTTAGTACTAGACTTAATGCCTGTGTATATTGTCGATCCTTTACCTCCAGAGTAATTTCCCCTTTTTCAAACGTGATCTTTGCTCCTAATTGTTCCAACAAATCTCTCCCCAAAAGTGCCTTTGGAGAGTTGGGCATATATAAGAACTTGTGGATACCCCATTGCTTTCCCAATTTATACTTTAAAGGTTCGCAAAAATACGCCTTTTCACTTTGGCCAGTTGCTCCCTGTACTACAACGTAATCATCTCCTAAAGGCATTAAGGCTTGATTTAAAACCGAATATGTCGCTCCTGTATCTATCAAAAACTCCACTTGCTGCTGCTTTTCCCCTAGCTTAATTGTAACCAGTGGATCCGCTAGGGTAGATTCCCCAGGTTCCCGTCAGTCTTCTATTACACTGGCTATCTTCACATTCGCCGAGGTTTTCCGACCCCCTTCCCTGTTTCTAGGACATTCCCTTTTCCAATGACCAAAGCCCCTGCATATAGCGCACTGATCCCTTTCCAATCGAGACGAATCTCGCCTACCACCTCTCCGTTCCCCTTTTTCTTGAATGGCAGCTATCAATTTCCTTTGTCCCCGCCGATATTCTTCTTCTCTATTACTAAACACCCTCCACGCTTCATCTAACAATATTTCCAAATTTCTACCTTCTGTAGAACGCAGCTTTTGAAGTTTTCGCCTTATGTCCCCTGCAGATTGACCCAGGAATAAAGAAACTAATTGCTGGATCCCTACCTCAGACCCAGGGTCCAGCGGCGTGTTACGACACATCACATCCCTCAGCCGATCCAGGAACTCAGACGGGGACTCAGAAGGAGTTTGCTTAACTGCATATAAAGCTGACCAGTTTATAGTTTTGGGAATTGCTCTCTCCATTCCCTTCGAAACCCATTCCTGATATTCCTGTAATCTTTGCATATGTGCCGATCTATTAGCATCCCACTTTGGGTCTTGGAGGGGGAAATGTTCCTTAACATCCCCTCCTGTAATTTTATAATGGTCTTCGGCCAAATTTCCTGCTGTTTTCAAAACTAGCTGTTTCTCAGTTTCAGTCAAATATTCCAGTAATAATTGTATATCATTCCAATCGGGATTGTGTTGTTTTACGATAAATTGGAAATGCCTGGCTACACTTATCGGGTCACTTCTATAATCCTTTGCAATCTTTCTCTATTCTCCCAAATCAGCAGTGGAGAAAGGCACTTTAATTAGCATTGTTCCACCATCTGGCCCCACCGCCTCTCGGAAGGGTGCTTGTAAAATAGACTTCTGCCGAGTGCGGGAAGATACAGGGCTATCAGGAGGATTTGAAACTCCTTCCGAGTCCGCATCCTGGTCCCGTGCCCGGGGGGAGGTTTAAACAAGTCATTTAAGTCTTGTTCTGGGGCTTGGTGAACTTTGTCTGCCTTTGTACACCTCTGCCCAATGCTGCAGGAAGAACAGCATCTTTTTAGTTTACTTCTACCCCCTTTATTTTCTCGCTCCAATGCGAGTACCATAGGGTCCTGTGGGGGTGTTATCCCACAGTCCCTTTGCCACTCCGGATGGTTTCGCAGCGTGAAAAACATATCTGCATATGACACTTCATCCCATTTCCCTTCTCTTCTCAAGAACAGCATAAGCTGTAACAAAGTATTATAATCCAATGTTCCATTAAATGGCCACTTAACTTCGCCCTCTAACTTATACAATGGCCACCACTGATTACAATATTTAATGAGAGTCTTTTTACTTTCTGTGCTTCCCTTCCCAACAATATCCTTCCAATGGGTGAGTATACAACCCAGAGGACTCTTTTTTAGTATCCCTCCTTGGGTGTTACCCATTTTCAATATACTCTTAAGGAATTTAAACTGACTTTTAAATTCTCTTTTCACGCCTGTCAGCCACACTCTCACTTATTCTCACTCAATTCCACTCTCACGGACGTCCATGCACTCAGAGAAAATCACACACACATCACTTCACACAAACACTATGGTTCGACAAATTCAAATCGGTAGTCTATTCCAAATGCCTTATTGCCATAACCAAAATCAATACCAAAAGAAATCTAACATAGCATCGCTCCAGTTAACAACCTTTTAGCAGCTGCAAATATTTTGTGAATTACCAGAGGTCCGCTTACCCCTCTCCTGCTTCTCCTGGTTACCTCGAACTCAGTCGATCTATCTCCGAGATCGCTACCGGCCACTCTATCAGCCAGCGAGTTTCCCAATTGCAGTCCCAAACTGCAGTCCCAAACCCTACAGGTACCCAACCCACGGGCACTATGCTGCATGCCAGACGTCTCTGCGCGATTTATCAGCAGCCCCGAATGTGCGTACGCTTAAGTCCCTTCGTTAAACATACCGTTAAATCCGCAGCTTCAAGAGGCTGTTGTCCACTCCCGCGGTGATCGGCCGGCAGCGGAGACTCCTCCGAGTAAAATGCTCGGGGCGCGCCTAGGAGCGTCCGCTCCGCAGTCGGTCCCGCAGCCGAGTGGAGATCCTCCTGCCTGGCTCGCCAAAACTGATGTGCGGAAAGCAGACTCCACGATCTGTAAGATTGTAAAGTAGGTATGTTTATTCAGCGCTGGGCAGCACGGGGGAGTAGTCCCGCCAAAACCGTGCGCGCCTGATACGAAAACTTGCTCTGTTTTTATAAGGCATCTCATTACATATTCATAATGTGTTGCAATACGCTTATACATATGCATTACCTATCCCCGCTTCGTATTAAAATTAGTTCTGCGAGCCATTTCCATATTTTTTTCTCGACTGAGTTTGCGCAGTGTCCCCTGGTGGTGGTCGTCAGGGGTCCTGAGGATGAAGACAGGTGAGTCTTCCTCGTGACCCCCACATCTGGCGCAGGCTCAGTAACGTCCTGCTCTTTGTCCAAACCGCAGAACTGGCTTTAGCTTGTTCTTGCAAGGTTTTAATTGTTCTTTTGACTTATATGGTCATAAAGCTGGACTTATATGGTCATAAGGCTCTTTACTCCCGTATACCTTATCACAACACCCAAACAAACCATGTAAGATCTGGCAAACAGCTAAGCAGACTATCATAATCGTTAAAACTTTACCCTAGACGGCTAAGCAGACTATCATTACCCTAAACAGCTAAGCAGACTATCATAATCGTTAAACTTTACTCTATCTCTTAAGCCCCCTCTCTCTCAAGGGGAGGTTTAGAATGGATATTAGGAAAAATTTCTTCACTGAAAGGGTTGTCAAGCATTGGAACAGGCTTCCCAAGGAAGCAGTTGAGTCACCATACCTGGAGGTATTTAAAAGACGTGTAGATGTGGTGCTTAGGGACATGGTTTAGTGGTGGACTTGGCAGTGCTGGGTTAATGGTTGGACTTGATGATCTCAAAGGTCTCTTCCAACCTAAATGATTCTATGATTCTATGATTTTATGATCCTGACCAGGACACCACTGTACATTGAGTAGTTAGTGATCCACCATATGGTTAACTTGAGTAGGCCCAGGCCTGTGATGTGCTGCAGTGTGCTGTACATACAGCATGGCCTTCAGGGGTTTATTATGGAGTACAAATCCTTTGGCTGCAGGATAAACTCAGCCATCTCATTGATACAAAGGAGCCAGTGGGCAGCTCACAGTTAGGTGATTATGCCCTTTCGTGGCTATACCACCTGGGGTTCTCACCATTCAGAGGAAAATAAGATTATCTATAGTCTTCCCTCCTTATACTGTTATCTCTAAGAAACAGCATTAAAATAGTATCTTACAGTCTGAGTGACTTTCTTACTCATACCATTATGGACCAGCACCTCCTGGTGCAAAATAAGCACAAGGGCCCAATGACGGGTGGGGACCCAAGTCAAGGACTCAGGGGAAGTGTGGTAGTGCCCCCCCCCCCCCTCCTTAAGACATAACAACCAGCGGGGGTTGTGAAGGCACATGCTGACTGATGCCCAGCCAGTCCCCAAGCAGCGATTCACAGGTCTCAGCCAACTCTCTCCAGTTTATATACTGAGCATGACGTCCTATGGTATGGAATATCCCTTTGGCTAGTTCAGGTCAGCTGTACTGGCTCTGCTCCCTCCCAGTTTCTTGTGCACCTGCTCACTGGCAGAGTATGGGAAACTGAAAAGTTCTTGACATAGAGTAAGCACTGCTATAGCAAAAACTAAATCCATCAGTGCGTTATCAACATTATTCTCATACTAAATCCAAAACACAGCATTGTACCAGCTACTAATAGGAAAATTATCTCTATCCCAGCGGAAACCAGGACACCATAGTAGGCAGCTAAGCACCACACAGTCATTTTCTTAACTCCCCCTCAGTGCTGAGAAAAGTTGTGGGTTGAGATAAGGATAGTTTAGTAGATAAAGTAAAGGCTGTGCACGCAAGTGCTGTGGTTTAACCCCAGCTGGCAACCAAGTACCACGCAGCTGCTTGCTCACTCCTCTTCACCCAGAGGGATGGGGAGGAGAATCAGAAAGGAATGCAAAACTCATGGGTTGAGATAAGAACCATTTAATAGCTAAAGCAAAAGCTGTACACACAAGCAAAGCAAAGCAAGGAATTCATTCACTACTTTCCATCGGCAGGCAGGTGTTCAGCAATCCCCAGGAAAACAGGGCTCCATCACGTGTAACAGTTACTCAGGAAGACAAATGCCATAATGCTAGATGCCCTCCCCTTCTTCTTCCCCCAGTTCATATACTCAGCATGATGTCATATGGTATGGAATATCCCTTTGGCTAATTTGGGTCACGTGTCCTGGCTGTGTCCCCTCCCAATTTCCTGTGCCCCTCCAGCCCTCTCACTGGCAGGGCCCAAGAAACCAAAAAGTCCTTGATTTACTATAAACATTACCCAGCAACACTAAGAACATCAGTGTGCTATCAACATTGTTCTCACACCAAATCCCAAACACAGCACTGCACCAGCTACTAAGAAGAAAATTTATTCTATCCCAGGACAGCAAGCAAAGCCAAACAAGGAATTCATTCACTGCTTCCCAAAGGCAGTTAGGTGTTTAGCCATCTCCAGGAAAGAAGGGCTCCATCATGGGTAACAGTTACATGGGAAGACAAATGCCATCACTCCGAACATCCCCCCGTCCTCCTTCTTCCCCCAGGTTTTATTGTTGAGTATGATGTCATGTGGTGTGGAATATCCCTTTGGTCAGTTGGGGTCAGTTATCCTGGCTGTGTCCCCTCCCAACTTCTTGTGCACCTCCAGCCTTCTCACTAGTGGGGCGGTGTGAGGAGCGGAAAAAGCCTTGACACTGTGTACGCACTGCTCAGCAGTATCTAAAACATCCCTGTATTATCAACACTGTTTCCAGCACAAATCCAAAACATAGCCCCATACCAGCTACTTTAAAGAAAACTAACTCTATACCAGCCAAAGCCATCACATTCTCCAGCCCTTATTCCATACCATTTACGTCATGCTCAGGTACCACGTTATCCAATACATTCTCATCGCCCTCTCGCCACTCCCCTTCCCATCATTTGATATAATACACAGATATCATTCACTTAGTTTATGGACCACCCCTGTGAAATGTTTGTAAAATGTCCACAAAATGTCCATTGAGTTCATTTAGTCCATGACTTTGGGCTCCATCTGTTATGGTGGTCACTCAGGACAGGAGAGGTGGTGTGTTGCGTGGAATTAGTGCTTGCCATGGCAGGTCAGTGGTAGTGTGATATAATCAATCTGCCAGGCTTCCCCATATCGATATTTCAGCCATCATCCTCTATACCAAAAAGGCTTTAGCTGCTTAGCTTGTTTGATTGTGGCACACATTTGACATTCATGGATAACCTGTGCAATGGCATCAATAGTCAAGTCCACCCTTCAGTCACGAGCCTATTTGTATATTGCATCCCTTCCTAGATGTCCTGATGTGTCATGGGCCCATTGAGCTATAAATAACTCACCTTTATGTTCCCAGTCCAGATTCACCTCAGCCACATCAATTCTAGCAGCCTGATCCACCTGCTCATTGTTTTGATGTTCTTCAATGGCACAGCTCTTGGGTATGTGAGCATCTATGCAATGTACTTTTACAACCAGGTTCTCTACCCGAGCAGCAATATCTTGCCATAATGCAGCAGCCCAAATGGGTTTTCCTCTGTGTTACCAGTTGCTCTGCTTCCATTGCTGTAGCCACCCCCACAAAGTATTTGCCACCATCCATGAGCCAGTATAGAGATAAAATACTGGTGATTTTTCTTGTTCAACAATACCTAAAATCAGCTGGATGGCTTTCATCTCTGCAAACTGACTCGATTCACCTTGTCCTTCAGCACTTTCTTGTGACTTGTCATGTAGGACTCCACAGAGAAGCTTTCTACCTTTGATGTTTTCCCACAATATGACAGGATCCATTTGTAAACAGGGCATATCACTTTTCATTTTCTGGTAATTTATTATACAGTAGGGCCTTTTCAGCACAAGTCACCTCCTCTGGTGACACTCCGATATTTTGGCCCTCTGGCCAGTTTGTGATCACTTCCAGCATTCCTGGGTGTTTGGGGTTTCCCATTTGAGCCCATTGCATTATCAGTGTAATCACTTACTCCACATAGCATCAGGTGAATGATGCATAGAGGGGACCATTCCTTTGAACATCCAGCCCAGCACAGGAAATCAAGATGCTAAAAGAAGCTGTGCTTCAGTACCAACTACCTCTGAAGCAGCTCAAATTCCTTCATATGCTGCTATTATTTCTTTTTCAGTTGGAGTGTAATGGGCTTCAGATTCTCTATATCCCTAGCTCCAAAACCCTAGAGGTCATCCTCGAGTCTCTCCAGGTGCTTTCTGACAGAGTCTTTAGGTGGGGATGTTGTCCCTGGCTGAGATGTAAAGCATGTTTTTCACATCTTGTCCTGTCCAAACTGGCCCAAGTGCTACTGCACAAGCTATCTCCCATTTAATTTGTTCAAAGGCTTGATGCTGCTCAGGGCCCCATTCAAAGTTGTTCTTTGGCTTCACTCAATAGAGAGGGCTTATAATCAGACTATAACATGGAACATGCATTCTCCAAAAACTCATGACATTGGGATATGACAAAACCCATCTTGCCATTTTATTCCTAAAAACTGGATCTCCTTTGCAGGTCCTTTGACCTTACTTTGTTTTATAGCAAAACCAGCTTTCAAAGGAATCTGGATTATTCTTCTCCCCTTCTGAAACACTTCCTCCATTATGTTGCCTCACACAATGATGTCATCAATATACTGCAGATGTTTTGCAGCTTCACCTTATTCCAATGCAGCCTGGATCAATCCATGACAAATGGTAGGATTGTGTTTCCACCCCTGCAACAGTTGATTCCAGGTGTACTGGATGCCCCTCCAAGTGAAGGCAAACTGTGGCCTGCATTCTGCTTCCAGAGGAATCAAGAAAAACATGATGGTGATATCAGTTGTTGCATACCATTTGGCAGCCTTTGACTCCAGTTCATATTGAAGTTCTAGCATGTCTGGTACGGCAGCACTCGGTGGCAGTGTGACTTTGTTCAGGCCATGAGAGTCCACTGTTAGCCTCCACTCTCCGTTAGATTTTTGCACTGCCCATATGGGACTATTAAAGGGTGAATGAATCTTACTGATCACTCGTTGACTCTCCAGTCGATGGATCAACTTATGGATGGGAACCAGGGAGTCTCAACTGGTGCGATATTGTTGCCGGTGCACTGTCATGGTAGCAATTGACACCTGCTGTTCTTTAACCTGCAGCAACCCGACCACAGTTGAATCCTCTGAGAAATCAGGCAAGCTAGACAGCTGTTTAATCTTCTCTGTACTCAAGGCAGTGATACCAAAAGCCCACTGGTACCCTTTTGGGTCTTTGAAGTACTCTCTCTTGAGGTAGTCTATGCCAAAGCTGCATAGAGCCTCCAAACCAGTCACAATAGGATGCTTTTGCTGCTCATTCCCAGTTAGGCTTACCTCAGCCTCCAACACAGACAATTCTTGGGATCCACCCATCACTCCAGAAATATAGATGGATTCTGCCCCTTTGTAACTTGATGGTATTAGAGTACACTGTGCACCAGTGTCCACTGGAAGTTTATACTCCCGTGGAGCTGATGTGCCAGGCCATTGAATCC
Organism: Falco naumanni; assembly: GCF_017639655.2. Taxonomy (NCBI): domain Eukaryota; kingdom Metazoa; phylum Chordata; class Aves; order Falconiformes; family Falconidae; genus Falco; species Falco naumanni. The sequence continues at coordinate 22,299,018 of NC_054079.1, forward strand.
ACACAGTCCAGTAAACCTAGTTGTCCCTTTCCTCTGCCTGGCCAAAGGCAGGGCTCCTCTATTCCTGGTTGGAGTCTTCATTACTTGATTTTAGTAACTGCAAAACAGAAGTCTATTCATCAGGGTGAAAAGTATGATCAGCCCTTCTACTCTGTCCAGCAGACACTAGAGGAGTAATTTTCCTGGATGGATGCTTTTTGGCTGTTGTTTTTCCTTGCAATTCCTGTACCTGAGCTTCTAGTCTCCAGATAGGTTCATCATCCAATTTCCTCATGTCCTCCTCCTGGTCATGCAGGGAGAACCACAGGGTTGCACATGGTGTGTGCCACCAGTACCCTTTCCCTTGAACAGAAAAAGGCTGAATCTTAATAGCTGAGGCTTTGGTTGGAGTGCATGTGGAAGACCTATCCTTCTTTGCTTGCTTGGACAATTTTTGGGTCAATCTGTCCACAGTCAAGATACAGGCACATATGAAGGAAGCGAGATTGTGTTCGTATTCTCTGAGTTGTCTGGCCAGTCCACCCATAGTTGGTGCCTGCATGTCTGTCCAGCTCATTATCATCAGGGTATGGATGTATGACATTGGTGAATTTCGTACAAGCTTTTGCCACATGGACCCCATGCACTGGATTTCATCTGGGTGTGGGACACCAGACTTGGTGCTGAATGCAGAAGTCGCTGTGAGTCAGCAGAGAGTAGCAGGGTTTGACTTGAACAACATGCTTATCTTGCAAAACAGATGTGACAGGTGCGGTCTAACACTCAAATTGACTGAGTGATGCTTGGGGTGAGGCTTCAGTAAAGCCAGAAAGACCCTTGTACATCTGTACTGAATCTCCCTTCTTGTGCTGAATCATTGGGCCTCACTGGCCTTCCAGAATTGGCAATCCTTGCTAAGGGCCAATTGGCACACAATAATTGTCTTAGTTCCACCTTGCCATGAGTATAAATCTGGCATTTAGGATCCTCTGTTTTGAGGATGAGAACTCCAACTACTGGATGGGTTGATGGGCCTGGACCTCTCTCCTCTCCAAACAGAATGCCTCTTTGGTAAGACTTGCACCTTTGACTACATCCGATGTTACCCAGGGAAGTATTGTTATCAAAATTGCTGAACTGTTAACTTGAGCTCGATTTCTGCATTAAGTCCATTTATCAATAGAAATTTTAACATCAACTATTTCATAATCACTATGGTCAAAACAGCCACCTACCATAACATCCCCCATGAACCCTTTTGTATTCACAAACAGCAAGTCTAGGAGGGCATCTTTCCTAGTTGGCTCACTGAGTACCTGTGACAAGAAAATGTCTTCAACAAACTCCAGGAATTTCCAAGACCTGCTCATCACAGCAGTATGATATTCCCAGCTGATGTCTGGGAAGTTGAAATCTCCCATAAGGACAAGGGCTACCAATCCAGAGATTTCTTCTAATTGCCTATAGAATAACTCATCAGTGCTATCATCCTGGCTGGGTAATTGGTAGTAGACACCCACTACATCTCCTTTGTTTTCCACCCCCCTAATCCTCACCCAGAGGCTCTCAACCACATCATCATTAACTGTAAGAGCTGTACAATCAAACCTCTCCCTTACATACAAAGTGCAACTCCTCCGCCTTGCCTGCTCTGCCTATCCCTCCTGAAAAGCCTGTAGCTTTCCATCCCAGCACTCCAGTTGTGAAGTTAATTCCATCCCAGCCAGCCCCAGTACACTATAGCACAAACAGATCTCAAGGCTGGACTTGGACTTTTCATGTACCGACAGACTGAGGAAAATCAACAGTTCTGAGGGAGCCAGAGCTTCTGAATGAGAAGGTTGCTCTTCCTGTTCATCCCACAGTTCCCAGTGTATACAGTGTCTGTGAACAATTTTTGTCCTCAAAAGTCAGACATGTACCTGCATGCACACACACACATTGATTGCAGGAAGGAGTGTATAGAATTGTTCTTTTGGTTTTAGTTTCCTTTGTGAGCGACTGCATCCTACCATGCATATTCTGTTGCAAAACGCCAGCAATAAAAGCCACACTGCAAGACTGCACTCAGGAAGAGGAGTCCTATAACACTGGTGTTTGGTTTGGCACCATACACACTGGTAATTTATACTCTAACAGGGGTCTCTAGGGCATAAACTTAAAGACAGTGTGGGTGAGAGACCTTCCAAGAAAACAAAATAGTTGTGATTTCAAAATCTAATCACAATGACAAAGGGGAATCTATTTTTAGAAGCCCTGCCTGAGAGCACAAGTATCAGTTGCGAACTAACTAATGAAACAGCTTAATCTTTCCCTATGACCAGTTTACTTCATGAGATGTTCAATGAGTATCCTCAGCCACCTCTCTGTACATTCATATTCCTCCTTGAGCATCTGTCCTGAAGGCCTTGAAGTCAACAGAAGAGCATGATGTAAGCCCTTCCTTACAACAGCTTAGGTACATCAGGGCAGGCTACCAGCAGTTGGCATGCTTTAACCTTAGCCAGCAGCTAAGCACCACACAGTCACTTGCTCACTTCCCCCCCAGCAGTATAGGGGAGAGAATCAGAAGGGTAAAAGTGAGAAAACTCATGGGTTGAGATAAGGACAGTTTAATAGGCAAAGCAAAAGCTGCATGCACAAGCAAAGCAAAACAAGGAATTCATTCACTACTTCCCATCAGCAGGCAGGTGTTCAGTCATTTCCAGGAAAGCAGGGCTCCATCACGTGTAACAGTTACTTGGGAAGACAACCACCATCACTCTAAATGTCCCTCCTTCCTTTTCTTCTTCCCCCAGCTTTTATTGCTGAGCATCATGTCACATGGTCTGGAATATCTCTTTGGTCAGTTGGGGTCAGCTGTCCTGGCTGTGTTTCCTCCCAAGTTCTTGGGCACCCCCAGCCCACTCGCTGGTGGGGCAGTGTGAGGAGCAGAAAAGGCCTTGACTCTGTGTAAGCACTGCTCAGCAGTAATGAAAACATCCCTGTGTTATCAACATTGTTTTCAGCACAAATCCAAAACATAGCCCCATACAAGCTACTATGAAGAAAATCAACTCTTTCCCAGTCAAAACCAGCACAACTGTGTTGACTGGAGCAGTTTACACTGGCCCCAGTGTCCTGCAGCATCCACATGCTGAAGGGAGAAGCAGCAGTTAAGAGTTATATTGCTCCATCTGTCGCTTCTGCAGGTCTTCTGTGTATGCAGCTAAGACCAATCAAAAATGTCCACCCCTGTGGCACAAGGGGCTTCAATCTCTCTTTCAAGTGGTTACTCATTGTCTTCCAGGTATTCTATTGTTGTTTCAGCCTGGCCTTCCTGAGACAAAGTCTAGTCCTTTCCAGGAAAGGCATTTTGATATCAAAAGCTTGTGGCAAGCTGCCTCTCAGGATAGGGTCTGACCAGGAAAACAGTGCTTGCTACTGCTTCCTTCAGTTCAGAACAGACACTTAGATTTACAGACTCTTGCTGCTAGAAGAACAAGAAATGTACTGTTAGGTAACCATCACCCCAGGAAATGCTGTCTGTTGGAAAAAGAGTACCACAAGACTTGCCTTTGTCTGTAAGCAATGGCCTGTCTCTGTGTGCATGGGGTGTCATTTGGAGTTCTGGTAGAATCCATCCACAATACAGATCAGGACTTTCTAACAGAAAGCTTTTTTTCCTAATTCAGTTTCACCATCAAGGTGGTGCCTGCCCCTTTAAGCCACCCTCAACACTCCCCCTTTGATCTTTCTATAGGGATGACCATGATATCTCAAAATATGTTGGATCTCTGCATCAAGTCAGGCACCTTCAAGGTGGATAGTACAGGAAATGCAGAAGAATGACAGTTGATGATCAAAAAGTTACCTCCTCAGAAAAAAACAGCACTAATCCCTAAAGAAAGGCTACAGCCAGGTTCCTTCTATATCTGCATCTGACTCTTCTCAGCAACTAGCTATTTCAGTTGAAATAGCTGAAGAACAACCCCAGTCAGAAGACAGCAATGTTTTTATCAATTTTAACTAGAGGTCAGTGGAATTTTGGAGGCCACAAACTTTTCAAACAAGAAACAACCGAGTGCTCCATACTCTGGTGCCACAACTTTCTAGATTGGCCAGTCTATTTTTATGTTCACTGAGATTAGTGGAGCAGGCACTAGTGGCAGCATGAGAAGCATTTTGTGACTTGGTCACTAGGGCCAAACATGGTTTGATCAGTGCTGTGAGCAACAACTGGACAGTTGAGCAGTAGCATCTGACACCTCTACAGCTGCTAGTGGCTCATAACAGCAGCCATTCTGTGGGGGACACTGTTTTACTGACCAGCTTTAAGGGGACCTTGCCTTGTGCTCCCTTTGCTCTCATTCTCATTTTAGCTGCCTTTCAAGCCGTGCAATAGCTGATCACCAGAGAAAGGAGCAGCACTGAGAGAGCAAGATGAAGAAGTCCATAGGGTAGTTGGACTCCCTCTGCCCTAGACAACTCAATAGAGACTGTTGCAATATAACCCCAGCCTTTTCTGCTCAGTTACTTTGATTGAAATATCTTCATTAGAACAAATGGTATAATGATCATCAAATACCAAAAGCTTCCCCCTATAGAATCTATCAAAACCCTCTACCAGGTATTTGTGAATCCCTCCTTTTAGCTGGAAAATCTCTCTGCACAGTGCCTGTTTAAAGCAAATTGGCAGAAAATCTGAAGGAGACGGTGACAACAGGCTTGTACCAGATTGTCCAAATCACATACTGGAAATGACAGGCTGAGAAGTCGCACCTTCTCAGTGGCCATCAGAAGACACCACATATGCTCCACAACTCTAGCCAGTTCCAGATGGGATTGGTGGGTTGCCCATACTTAATGCTGGCTTGATAATGAACTCAAATAGATATTTAATGGTACAGTTTAAACATACACACACATACCCAACACATTCAGCAGAAAAGCCTTTGAAAGTGCTTTGTGCTGACTTCATGGAATAGAACAGAACAGAAGACTATTTCAGTTGGAGGGGACCTACAACGATCATCTAGTCCAACTGCCTGACCAATTCAGGAATGACCAAAAGTTAAAGCATGTTATTAAGGGCATTGTCCAAATGCCTCTTAAACACTGACAGGCTCAGGGCATTGATCATCTCTCAGGGTGGTGCCTCATGGTGGCTGGTCATTAATCAATTCTCATGGAGTTCACCTACAGAAAATTTCTCAGCTCCAGTGTGCCATTTCTGATCCATGGAGAAAAGAAGCAAGATCTGACCATTCTTGGAAGATCCAATTGGTTGGGAGTTGGAATATAGGAGGGACATTTAATTTTCTGCTCTGATTCAAGTCAGAGGCTCTTGCCTGAATGTCCTAGCCAAATGCTCCAGTGGCCACAAACCTGCTTATTTTGGAGCAGAATTTTTCTCTTTTGTCATCTGCACTAATCTGCAGAACTAATTAAATAATCATTGGAACACAAAGGGATATTCCATGCCATATAACATCATGCTCAACAAAATACCCGGGGGGTAGTCTTTCCAAGGTAGCCATTCCTTGGAGAATGGCTGGGTATCATTCTGCTGGTGGGAGGTGGTGAGTGCCTTTGCATCACTTGTTCCCCCCTCCTTTTTCTTCATTTATTAAACTGTATTTATCTCAACCCATGAGTTTTCTTGCTTTTGCTCTTCCTTTTTTCTTCCCCAACCTGACAGGTGGAGGAGTGAGCGAGCAGCTCATGTCCTTAGTTGCTGGCAAGGGTCAGCCCACCACATGTAGTCATTGCTTTCTCTTCAGGAAAAATCCCAGCCTGAATGACATTAAGTTGTTACTCAAACAGATCTCCCACCTTGAGGGCAAATGCTGCAATTGCTTAGCTACAATTTATGCTAGGCTTTGCAACTAATGCCAAAAGCTCGTATTCAGAGTTCTATATCCATAGCAGAGAAAGGTGCATTCCTTAGTGAAGACAGGCACCTACCCATCTCAGCTACTAAAGGCCAGAAGCCTTGTCTAGTCCTCTGTCTTTCATTCCTGACTAATCTAGGTAAAGCTTCTCTTAGGCACTTACTTTTCCACAGGCACTGTGAGCAGAGTGCTTATCTCAGGATTGAGAATTCCATTAGGCAGTGGAGCACCAAGACACTGCAATACCCAAGAAGGTTGGATAATACTGCCATCAGATCTTGTCACAGATCTGTTAATATGTATGATTTATCAGGTGAAGGGGATGGAGATCTGAGCAACAGAGAAGAGCCAGGGGCTGCTGCTGTGTTAGGAACCAACAAGGCAACACCTGATAAATGCCTCAAAGGAATTAGGGCTTGTTCCTCTAAAAAGGTGACATGGTCAACAGCCTAACTGAAGTGCTCTCTACACCAATGCATTCAGCATGGGTAACAAACAGGAAGAGCTGGAAGACACTGTGCATCTAGAAAGCTACAATATAATTGCTATTGCGGAAATGTGGTGGGATGAATCAAATGACTGGAGCTCTGCAATCTATGGCTATAAACTTCAGAAGGAAGGAGAGCCGGGGATTGCCCCCTATGTATAAAAAAAATTAAATGGATTGACTGCACAGAGCTGTCTTTGAAAGACAGCAATGAACAGGTTGAGAGCCTATGGGTGAAAATTAGAGGTCAACCCAACAAAGGAAACCTCATAGTTGGTGTTTACTACAGGCCATCTGATCAAGGGGAGGATGTTGACGAAACATTCTTACTTCAACTAGAAGCATCATCACACTCACAAGCTCTGATCCTGCTGGGGGACTTCCACCACGCTGACAGCTGCTGGAAAAGCAGCGCAGCAGGCTGTACGCAGTCCAGGAGACTCTTGGAGAACATCAAGGATAATTTCTTAATCATAGAATCATAGAATGGTTTGGCTTGTAAAGGGGCCTTAAAGATCATCTAGTCGTCGTCGTCGTCGCCCTTTTATATAATATATAAAGGACCCTTTATCTATTGAAAGGTCACAATAATGTCTACCTAGAGCCTTCTCCAGGCTGAAAAATACCAACTCTCTCTGTCTTTCATCATAGGATAGGTGTTCCAGCCCTCTGACCATTTTCGTGGACTCCTCTGGACACGCTCTAACAAGTCCATGTATTTCTTGTACAGGGGGCTCCAGAGCTGGATGTGGTACTACGGGTGGGGTCTCATGAAAGCAGAGTAAAGGAGGAGAATTGCCTTCCTCAACCTGCTGGCAACACTACTTTTTATGCAGCCGGCTCACGTGCAATTTTTCATCTACCAGTACCTCAAGTCCTTCTCCACAGGGCTGGTGATAGACAGTGAATTTCCAGTTGTTTAATAAATTAGTGCATGGCACCCCCGGGAAACTACCCTCAGGGATAAAGGAGCAGAAAGGAGATGGCACCTCTTTAAAGACATTCCTCTTAGAGCAGAAGAGCTCTCAATTCCCACAGATAAGAAATCAGGCAATGAAGGCAGGAGACCAGCATGGCTGAGTAAGGATCTTCTGGTTGAGCTGAAGCGCAAGAAGGAAATCCACAGGCAGTGGAAGCAGGGACATGCGTTCTGGGAAGCATATAGTGATGCTGCCTGGGTGTGCAGGGATAGGAACAGGAAAGCTAAGGCACATTTGGAGCTGAATTTGGCAAGGGATGTGAAGAATCATAAGAAGGGCTTCTACAGCTGCGTTGGCCAGAAAATGAAGATTAAAGAAAATGCACCCACTCTGACAAATAAGACAGAAGTATCGACAACTGACATGGAGAAGGGCTGAGGTACTCAATGATTTTTTTCCCCTCTGTTTTCACTGGCAATCACTGTTCCTACATCTCTCAAGTACCTGAACCTCAAGGCAGGGGCTGGGGGAACAAAGACTCTCTCATTGTAGGAGAAGATCAGGTTTGAGACCACCTGAGGAACCTGAACATACACAAGTCCATTGGATTCAATGAGATGCATCCCAGGGTCCCGAGGGAACTGGCAGACATAGTTGATAACTGGGCTGAATAAAAAGAATTGTTGACGGTAGGTTGAGGGAGGTGATTCTCCCCCTCCACTCCACTCTTGTGATACCTCACCTGGAGTACTGCATCTAGCTCTGGGGTCCCCAAACAAGAAAGATGTGGAACTGTTAGAGCTGGTCCAGACCTTATTGCAGCCTTTCGATAGATAAAGGGAGCTTATAGGAAAGATGGAGGGAAACTTTACTAAAACCTGTAGGACAAGGGGCAACAGTTTAAAACTGAAAGAGGGTAGATTTAGATTAGATATAAGAAAGATTTTTTTGCCATGAGGGTGGTGAGACACTGGAAAACAGGTTGTCCAGAGAAGTTCTGGATGCCCCATCATTGGAAGTGTCCGAGGTCAGGTTTCTAATGAAAGATGTCTCTGCCCATGGTGAGGGGGTTGGACTACATGATCTTTGAAGGTCCCTTCCTACCCAAACCATTCTATGATTCTACGATTCTATATCTGAGTTACACGGGAAGTCCCACGGCAATAAATGGAACTGCATGCAAACACAATAGGAGGAGAGGAATGCTGCACAGCAAGTTGCAGTATCAGCACCTGAACATTCTGCCAATTTCCATCTATATCACTGGCCTTAGTACAGGAGCATCTGTGGCAGAAAATACCAGTGGAAGCCATAATTTGTACTAAGCAGCTACAAACAGAACAAAACAGACACAATCTGTGTCAGGTGCACATCCAAATTTAGGGACTGATTCTGCTTCAGTGAAGTAAGCAGGAACATTATTGTTAAATTTCAACAGAAGCAATTCTAGGTGTGGGAAAATTACTTGGGGGGGGGGGGGGGATTAGAGAAAACTGGGACCTAATAGAAGTGTAGTATTAAAGAAAGCTTTTAAGGGTAAAATACAGGTATCACCTTCAGGATGGTTGGCATGCACGGAATCTACATCACTACAGTTTCCTAAGCAACACACCCTGCCAGCTCAGCACATGCTGATAGGAGTGACAGAAGATGGAGCGGAGTGGAGACCCCATGGCCAGGCTCTGATGTGCTCCCTGCAGGAATGGGAACTTGATGGTACCATACAGCTGATAAGCTGCATACCAGTTATCACATGAAGAATCCATGAGATGTCTGTGGCTGAGCCAACCATTGAGGCAAAATGACTTTCCTCAGATTAAATAATCTCATTGTAATACTAACACACACCTCCATCTCAAAGTTACCTGCCTCCAAGGTACTACTACACCTCACTGGGCACATGATACCAGTTAGCAACAACAATATGTATGACTAGAGTCACTCAAGTGCCACCTAAATGTGATGGAAATGGACTAGTCCTGGACAGAAACAACTCCAGAGGGAGGAGAAACTGTTGTCTAAACTCCCGAATTACCCAACTCTGATTCAGTGTTCACAGAGCTAGGTCAAACTGACTCTCTCTAAAGCTGTTATGAATGAAGGGACTTCTAATCAAGGGATTCAGCCTTGGGGAGCATGAGAAACACAGAACAGACAGTGAAAAGAACACAGTTATCTAAGTTACACAGAAAGAAACCTTCAAGTGAGGGTAGGTTTGGCTATGAGAGGAAACAGGATGATAAGGTGTTGCAATCCACTGACATCAACAGAAAATTAGTTGAAAATAGGACAAAGATAACAGTGGTAGTGGGAGACCATGACCTCCAATTCAAATAGCTCCCCCCCCACCACCACCAAAAGAGGGCAAAACCCTGCTTGAGGAGCACGCGTAGTTAGTAGAGAACTTCAGTAGTGCTATCTCAGGATGTGTACTAATTTGCATTGGAAGCGAGAAACTGGTAACCAATCCCATGTATGAATGAATATGCAATATACGATAAAGTATAAAACGTGGACAGATGAGGGGAGAAGTTAGGGAAGACTCCATCGTAACTCCTGGGATCAGTCGACGGGCTGAACCTGTCTTCTCCCCCATAGGGATGCCTATTGGGCAAGAACATTGACTTATGCATGCTAAGTAACTAACCCACACTAGCTGTTATTAGTGATTATAGTTTGGTTGTATGTTGACGCAGAAGGCTCGGACACAACTTATATAACCAATGTGATCAAGTTAGTGCCACTTTATTAAAAGACTTACAGCAATTTATACTCTCAGCAAAAGATACACACGCTACGAAAGGTTTTGTTATGTAAAAGGTGACAGGTTAAAACCACTCGTCCACACGCTTCCACCTCCCTTATGATTGGTCCTGGTATGGTGCCCACATGCTGCTCCCCCCTTGTGCAGGCATCCTGTTTTTTCTCATCTTTCTGTCCAACTCTCTTATCTCTCTGTGAATACACAGTTTATCTCCCTTGGCCTTGCATATGTCCTTCATAACACCTGCAGCTTGTTAGGGCTGCAGCCTGTTATTACAACCGAGTTATTCGGTCTGGATTGCTCATAATATGCCCGTTTTCTTCCAGCCACTCCACAAATCCCCCTTTTTGTTTTTGAGTGATCCAGACCGCTTTTATCATTCGGTTCATCATTCTCATAAAGCAATTCCACACACAGCCTAATATCATTAAAAAGATTACAATGGCAATTAATACCGTTATTCTGTGCAGAAAGAAATCTTTTAACCATCCAGTAATTCCTAAACTCTGTAGCCAGTCTATTAACCCGTTATCAATCTTTACGGCCTGTACATTTTTTCTCAACTCAGCAAGCTGCTTATGAATAGAGTTTGAGTGAACAGTCAAATTCATACTTTCCTTAGCGCTGTTCACTATAGGCGACTCTCTACGGTTCATGCTGTTTCCTTATCTTCTAGGGGTGAGATCACATTCCTCCTTTGTTTCTGCCTCATCCTAGTTTCTTCTCATACTCCCTCAAAGTTATTTAACTCTCTGCTGCAGGATCACAGCTGCACATCGTCAAAGCAAGGCCAAAACTGCACATTATCAATGTCAAAACAACCCACTCTCTCTGTTCCATACAATTCTACATTTCCCCTTTTTGTTTTTGAACAGCTAGTACCAGGTTTGCCATGTTCTGCAGGGCCCTTGCAAACACGACGGAAACCAAGGCAATAGCAACCAAACAATACTGCCAATTGAGTGAATGGATGCCAAAAAGGCTGACATTTTCTCAGATTTTGGTAACATGTCGCTGCAATGGGGCACCTAAAATCCACGCAGCACATACCATCAAAATCCTCACAGCCATGTTCTTGAGCCAACAACAAAAAGCCAATAGTTGCTCTGTTTTGTATGCCATAGTGGCAATTTTGACTCACATTCTTAACTGCCTAAAAAACAAGGTGATTTAACTCTTAAATGCTTTTCCTACTGTTGCTCCGGATAAGAGAAGAACTGCTGCAATACGTTCCCATCAGTTCCATAAATCAACTACATCATTATGTGGATAACTGGCTAGCTGAAAAGGGTCACATAGACATAGTCCAGCTGGCTGGACAAAAATGCACATCGCTCTCAGCTTATCTGAAG